>NC_067249.2:271799694-272999694 GCF_019359855.2 Lolium perenne
TCGAGAATGGCTTTGATCTTTAAGGGATTGGCTTCGATTCCCCTGGCTGATATGAAGTACCCGAGTACTTGTCCTCCTGGCACTCCGAAGAAGCACTTTTTGGGATTCAACTTGATTTTGTATCTGTCCAGATAGTCGAAGGTTTCCCGCAAGTCATCGATGAGTGTGGCTGCGTGCTTCGTTTTCACCACGATGTCGTCGATGTAAACTTCGATGTTTCTTCCAATCTGCTCCGCAAGGCACGCTTGCATGCAGCGTTGGTAAGTAGCTCCTGCATTTTTCAACCCGAAGGTCATGACATTGTAACAGAAAACGCCGTGTGGGGTGATGAACGCGATTAGCTCCTGCTCTTCTTTCTTCAGTTTAATCTGATTGTACCCGGAGTATGCATCGAGAAAAGAGAGACGGTCGCATCCGGCTGTGGAATCGATTATTTGGTCTATTCGAGGCAGCGGGAAATGATCCTTCGGGCAGTTCTTGTTAAGGCTGGTGTAGTCGATGCACATGCGGAGGGCGGTTGTGTCCTTCTTCGGCACCATGACAGGATTGGGCACCCACTCAGATTCCTTAAGCTCTCGAATAAATCCTGCCTTGCGGAGCCGATTAACTTCTTCGCCAATTGCCCTTCTCTTTGGTTCAGAAAATCGTCGCATTGATTGCTGTACTGGTTTGGCCGTTGGGTCAACATTCAGGGCATGCTCAGCGAGTTCCCTGGGGATACCTGGCATGTCGGATGGTTCCCATGCAAATATCTCCCAGCGCTCACGGAGGAACTCGATGAGTGCGCCTTCCTATGCGACAGTGAGATCAGCCGAGGTATTGACCGTCTTCTTCGGGTCAGTAGGGTGCACCTGCAGCTTCTTAGTTTCCTTCGTAGTGTCGAACTCATCGGATCTTACGTTTCGATTGTCGGCTGGTGGTTGTGTATGGTCTGTAACGGTATCGATCGTGTTGAGTTCTTCCTTGGCTCCAAACTTCGAGGCGATCTTTTGGAACTCCCTGTCGCAGTTGTCTGATCGAGCGAAGCTGCCGTGAACGGTTATTGGGGTCCCGTTGTTGCCTGGCATCTTCAGTTTCAGGTATGCGTAATGAGGCACGGCCATGAATTTAGCGAACGCAGGCCTGCCGAGGATGGCGTGGTACTAAGATTCCCAGTCGACTACCTCGAACTCGATCTTTTCTTTCCTGAAATTACTGGGTGTGCCGAAGACTACGTCCAATGACGGTTTGCCTAGTGAGTAAGCGGGTCGAGTCGGTATAATGCCGTGGAACCCTGTGTCAGATTCTCTTAGCATGTCGATTGTCAAACCCATTGCTCTCATTGTGCTGGCGAATAGCAAGTTCAAGCCACTTCCTCCATCCATGAATACTTTCCCCATATTGTACCCTCCAATCTGCGCTTCAAGGACAAGGGCCGCGTGACCGGGCCTTGGGACAGCTTTCGGGTGATCCGCCCTGCTGAAGGTGATGTTTTGCTCTGACCAGTTGATGAAATCTGGCGTATCAACCATGGCGACTTCCGCATATTTTACTTCTCGAGAGAACTTCTTGATTTCTCTCTTCGAAAAGCTGGTTTTATGGATCATGTTGATTTGTCCACGTAGCGCTGGGAATACTTCGGCTGGTACATATTCATCTTTTTCCATTGGCTCATATGGTACCGGTACATATGGTTCTGGCGGATGGTCGTAGGACCTTGCTTTCTCCTCCATCATATGAACTCTTGATACAGCTTCGGCTCTAAGATCATCACAGAACTGTCGAATCTCTAGGAAGTGTCAGCAGTTCCTCAACGGATGACTGGACTTCTCCCGACCATCTTTTGGATCATAGTAGGAGTGGAGGTAACATGGCGCCTCAATTTGCTCCGTGGCCGAGAGGTATGGAGAACGGGTGCGACCCCTGATTGTCGATGTGTCGGGGGCATCCTTGCTCGAACTGTCGAGGATGAACTACTGTTCTGCCTTCCTCCTCACGATGTGAACTTCTTCGCCTCTTTCTTTGCCCAGCCGCGGTGTCGAGATTCCCTCGGTCGCTCTCCTGCGTGCTTCTGGGCGAAATTTTTAGGGTTGTCGCTGAAGGGACACCCTCCGGGGGTACGGCCTTTGAGTCGGATGTGCCGGCCCTAGGTAGGCGGAGGAAGCCTCCGGAATCGATGACGAAGTGGACGCCACCGAAAACAGCCTCTGCGTCGTGAGATGACGCCATAGAGTTTGGATGAAGTGTTTCGCGGCGCGGCACGAACTCGAAGGACCCGCAGCGGACCGGATCTCTTGACTCCCCCGGCGTCGGTGATTCGAGTAAAAACACCGCGGACGTGACTGGTGCTGCCGATGCCTTGCCTTGTGCCGACAGGTTTCCCACAGACGGCGCCAATTGTCGAGGGTACTCCTCGCCAATGCCCTCCTATAGGGGCTTAGGGTTGATGGAATCCTGCAAGCTGACACGAGACATCGGTTCACAGACAAGCGGGGAGAGCGATTTACCCAGGTTCGGGGCCCTTGATGAGGTAAAACCCTTACGTCCTGCCTGTCTGTTCTTGATTATGATGACAATGGGTTACAATGGGGTGCCGAATAGTTCGGCTGAGATCTCGGCGAGATTGCTATCGCTAGGGTTACCTAGCTCTAAGCTTTTGCTGGCTAAGATCGCTAAGATTGTTCGTGTCCCTCGGCAGCCCCTCTCCTGGCCTTTATATAGGAGGCCAGGTCTCAAGGGTCCTAACCGAGTACGACTAGGTTTACAGTACTTTTAGATCTAATCTTTCCTTGTTGGCCGCTTCCTTGTCTTGCCCGCCAAGGTTTCCTCCGGTGCGCTGTCCAGGTGGCCCATCTAGCCTTCAGGTGTCTTCATGGGCCTCCAATTAGTCAATACAGGATAGCGCAACGTTGGTTACTCGAAGGGTGGTGCCCACGTCATGCGTTGAGGAGGTGCTAGTCTCACACAAGAGACTAGACGGCCACACCACGAAGGAAGGCCTCACCTTCTTCCTCGAGAGAGCTCCACGGAGATGCTCTCCCTCTTCCACTAAGGCACCGGTCGAGGTGGTGATTCCTTCACAAGGTTGGGGCGAGCTCCACACACACAAGGATGCTCCCAACACCCTATGGAGCTAGTACATCACCAAGCTAGCTTCCATAGGTGCACATCTCCAATGTCCCACTAAATGAACTCATCCAATGCTCCACCAAAGGAACCCTTCCAATGCTCCACCAAAGGAACCCTTCCAATGCCCCACCAAGGAACCCTTCTAATGCCCCACCAAGGAACCCTTCCAATGCCCCACTAAGGAACTCTTCCAATGCTCCACAAAAGGAACCCTATCACCAAGATCCACTAAGGAAGAACACACACACCCTATGAGATCGAAACCCCGGAGAGAGCACAAACCGATGCACCTAATGCAATGGCTAAGAACACCACTAGGATGCCCAAGTTCTTCTCTCCCAAATTCCAACAAAGCTAGAGAAGCTATTGGGGGAATAAGGGAGGAAGAACAAAGTGAGGAGAAACACCAAGAAACTCCAAGATCCAGATCTAGCAAGATCCTCTCACTTAGAGAAGGATTCAATTGGTGAAGCTCTAGATCTAGATCTCCTCTCTCCTTTCCCCCAAAAATATGCAACAAATAGTGGGGGGATCAAGAGGAGGAAGAAAGAACCCAAGGTCAACAATGGAGGAGAGAGAGTAGAGGTGCAGGGTTAGTTTCGTCGGAGGTGGAAGAGAGGTATAAGTAGGGGCTGCAAAATATAGCTGTTGGGGCTGAGAAAACGGTCAGATTCGTGCCCAAAGCGGTACTACCGCTTGTCGAAGCGGTACTGCCGCTTGCGCGCGATCTGTGCAGAAAACGGATCTGAATCGGGCCAAACCGGTAGTACCGCTTTGTGGAGCGGTACTACCGCTTGTGCAAAATGCAGAGCAAACTGAAACCATCGAGAATTGAGAGAGAGAGATAGAAGGTGCGGTGCAGGGTGGCAGGCAGCGAGCAGCAGCATGCATGCATGATCGTATGCCGCAGCGCGGCAGCAAGCGGGGCCAGGGAGAGCAGCGCGCATGCGGGCAGCGTGGGGGCGCAGCGAGCGGCTCGGCGTGGGGGCGCGCGGGATCGAGCGGAGCCTCTCCCGCGGGTCAACGCCTCGCCGATCGAGGCGGAAGCGAGCGGGCGCAGGCGGCCTGGCACGGGAGCAGCGCATGCTGCGGCAGCGGCGGCAGCCTGCCAGGCTCAAGCGGGCCACGTGGGGGCGGCGGCCCAGTGCGGGGGACGGAGAAGGCTAGGTGCGGAGGATGCTGGAAGAAGGCTAGGAAAAAAGGAAAAGGGGGCCGGCCGGTAGTACCGGGCCTGGTACCGGTCTGGTACCGGCCAAGTTACGGTACTACCGGCCCAGTACCGCTCTGATACCGGGCTGGGTCCTGTAAGCTTTGGAGGCTGATGCGGTGATGTCTACTCACACTTCTTTTCCTGTAGACAGTGTTGGGCCTCCAAGAGCAGCAAGTTTTCTCTTAAGTGGATCACCCAAGGTTTATCGAACTCAGGGAGGAAGAGGTCAAAGATATCCCTCTCAAGCAACCCTGCAATCACGATACAAGAAGTCTCTTGTGTCCCCAACACACCTAATACACTTGTCAGATGTATAGGTGCACTAGTTCGGCGAAGAGATAGTGAGATGCAAATGATATGGATGAATATGAGTGGCAATAGCAATCTGAATAAAATATGGCAGCGAGTAAACATGCAACAGAACAGTAAACAAACGGAGATTCGATGTGTGGAAACAAGGCCTAGGGATCCTGCTTTCACTAGTGGACACTCTCAACAATGATCACATAATAGAACCACTCTACACTCTCTTGTTGGATGATGAACACCACTAATTGTGTAGGATTACACGAACCCTCAATGCCGGAGTTAACAAGCTCCACAATATTCGATATTCATATTTAAATAACCTTAGAGTGCATGATAGATCAACACAATTATACCGAGTACTAACATAGCATGCACACTGTCACCGACAGACTATGAAAGGGGGAATAGATTGCATCAATACCATCATAGTAATAGTTAACTTCATAATCTACAAGAGATCACAATCATAGCATATACCAAGTACTACATGATGCACACACTGTCAACATTACATCATGGAGGAGGAATAGACTACTTTAATAACATCACTAGAGTAGCACATAGATGATATTCAACTAGATCACAAAGAGAGAGATGAACCACATAGCTACAGCGGAGCCCTCAGCCCCGGGGGTGAATTACTCCCTCCTCATCATGGAGACAGCGATGGCGGTGAAGATGGCGGTGGAGACGGTGGTGGAGATGCCTCCGGGGGCAATTCCCCGTCCTGGCGGCGTGCCGGAACAGAGACTTCTGTCCCCCGAATTGGAGTTTCGCGATGGCGGCGGCTCTGGAAGGTTTTCTCGGGTTTCATCAATCGGTGTCGAAGATTTAGGTCACGAAGGTTTATATGGGCGAAGAGGCGGAGTCGGAGGGGCCACGAGGCGGTGACACAACAGGGGGGCGCGGCCCACCCCCTGGCCGCGCAGGCCTGTCATCTGGGGCCCACAGGGCCCTCCTCTGGTGGCTCTCGGGTGTTCTGGAAGCTTCGTGGGATTCTAAGATGCTGGGCGTTGATTTCGTCCAATTCTGAGAATATTTCCTTACTAGGATTTCTGAAACCAAAAACAGCAGAAAACAGGAACTGGCACTTCGGCATCTCGTCAATAGGTTAGTTCCGGAAAACGCATAAAAATGATATAAAGTGTGAACAAAACATGTAGGTATTGTCATAAAACAAGCATGGAACATCAGAAATTATAGATACGTTGGAGATGTATCAGCATCCCCAAGCTTAGTTCCTACTCGTCCCGAGTAGGTAAACGATAACAAAGATAATTTCTGAAGTGACATGCCACCAACATGATCTTAATCATACTATTGTAAAGCATATGAGATGAATGCAGCGATTCAAAGCAATGGTAAAGACAATGATTAAACAATTGAATCATATAGCAAAGAATTTTCATGAATAGTACTTTCAAGACAAGCATCAATAAGTCTTGCATAAGAGTTAACTCATAAAGCAATAAATTCATAGTAAAGGCATTGAAGCAACAAAAAGGAAGATTAAGTTTTAGCGGTTGCTTTCAACTTGTAACATATATATCTCATGGATAGTTGTCAACATAAAGTAATATGATGAATGCAAATATGCAAGTATGTAGGAATCAATGCACAGTTAACACAAGTGTTTGCTTCTAAGATAGAGAGAAATGGGTAAACTGACTCAACATAAAAGTAGAAGAAAGGCCCTTGATGGCGCGTACAGCACACGTCCGTTGGGAACCCCAAGAGGAAGGTGTGATGCGTACAGCGGCAAGTTTTCCCTCAGTATGAAACCAAGGTTTATCGAACCAGTAGGAGCCAAGAAGCACGTTGAAGGTTGATGGCGGCGAGATGTAGTGCGGCGCAACACCAGGGATTCCGGCGCCAACGTGGAACCTGCACAACATAAACCAAGTACTTTGCCCCAACGAAACAGCGAGGTTGTCAATCTCACCGGCTTGTTGTAACAAAGGATTAGATGTATAGTGTGGATGATGATTGTTTGCAGAAAACAGTAGAACAAGTATTGCAGTAGATTGTATTTCAGTAAAGAGAATTGGACCGGGGTCCACAGTTCACTAGAGGTGTCTCTCTCATAAGATAAACAGCATGTTGGGTGAACAAATTACAGTTGGGCAATTGACAAATAAAGAGGGCATGACCATGCACATACATATTATGATGAGTATAGTGAGATTTAATTGGGCATTACGACAAAGTACATAGACCGCTATCCAGCATGCATCTATGCCTAAAAAGTCCACCTTCAGGTTATCATCCGAACCCCTTCCAGTATTAAGTTGCTAACAACAGACAATTGCATTAAGTATTGCGCGTAATGTAATCAGTAACTACATCCTCGAACATAGCACCAATGTTTTATCCCTAGTGGCAACAGCACATCCATAATCTTAGAGGTTTCTGTCACTCCCCCAGATTCACGGAGACATGAACCCACTATCGAGCATAAATACTCCCTCTTGGAGTTACAAGCATCTACTTGGCTAGAGCATCTACTAGTAACGGAGAGCATGCAAGATCATAAACAATACATAGATATAAATTGATAATCAACATACATAGTATTCTCTATTCATCGGATCCCAACAAACACAACATATAGAATTACAGATAGATGATCTTGATCATGTTCGGCAGCTCACAAGACCCGACAATACAATGGGGAGAAGACAACCATCTAGCTACTGCTATGGACCCATAGTCCAGGGGTGAACTACTCACACATCACTCCGGAGGCGACCATGGCGGCGTAGAGTCCTCCGGGAGATGATTCCCCTCTCCGACAGGGTGCCGGAGGCGATCTCCTGAATCCCCCGAGATGGGATTGGCGGCGGCGGCGTCTCTGGAAGGTTTTCCGTATCGTGGCTCTCGGTACTGGGGGTTTCGCGACGGATGCTATTTGTAGGCGAAAGGGCAGGTCAAGGGGCGTCACGAGGGGCCCATACCATAGGTCGGCGCGGCCAGGGCTTGGGCCGCGCCGCCCTGTGGTTTGGCCACCTCGTGGCCCCACTCCGTTGACTCTTCGGTCTTCTGGAAGCTTCGTGGCAAAATAGGACCCTGGGCGTTGATTTCGTCCAATTCCGAGAATATTTCCTTACTAGGATTTTTGAAACCAAAAACAGCAGAAAACAGCAACTGGCACTTCGGCATCTTGTTAATAGGTTAGTTCCAGAAAATGCACAAATATGACATAAAGTGTGCATAAAACATGTAGATATCATCAATAATGTGGCATGGAACATTAGAAATTATCGATACGTCAGAGACGTATCAGCCCTTCGCAGAGGGAAGCATCGATTGCTATATTTGTGCTAGAGCTTTTATTTTGAAACAAGAAACAATTTTGTCAACGGTAGTAATAAAGCATATGTATTATGTAAATTATATCCTACAAGTTGCAAGCCTCATGCATAGTATACCAATAGTGCCCGCACCTTGTCCTAATTAGCTCGGATTACCTGGATTATCATCGCAATACATATGTTTTAACCAAGTATCGCAAAGGGGTACCTCTATGCCGCCTGTACAAAGGTCTAAGGAGAAAGCTCGCATTGGATTTCTCGCTTTTGATTATTCTCAACTTAGACATCCATACCGGGACAACATAGACAACAGATAATGGACTCCTCTTTAATGCATAAGCATTCAACAACAATTAATTTTCTCATAAGAGATTGAGGATTGTTGTCCAAAACTGAAACTTCCACCATGGATCATGGCTTTAGTTAGCGGCCCAATGTTCTTCTCTAACAATATGCATGCTCAAACCATTCAAGTCATGGTAAATCGCCCTTACTTCAGACAAGACGAACATGCATAGCAACTCACATGATATTCAACAAAGAGTAGTTGATGGCGTCCCCAGGAACATGGTTATCGCACAACAAGCAACTTATAAGAAATAAGATACATAAGTACATATTCAATACCACAATAGTTTTTAGGCTATTTGTCCCATGAGCTATATATTGCAAAGATAAAGGATAGAAATTTAAAGGTAGCACTCAAGCAATTTACTTTGGAATGGCGGAGAAATACCATGTAGTAGGTAGGTATGGTGGACACAAGTGGCATAATGTTTGGCTCAAGGATTTTGGATGCATGAGAAGTATTCCCTCTCGATACAAGGTTTAGGCTAGCAAGGTTATTTGAAACAAACACAAGTATGAACTGGTACAGCAAAACTCACATAAAAACATATTGCAAGCATTATAAGACTCTACACCGTCTTCCTTGTTGTTCAAACCCTTACTAGAAAATATCTAGACCTTAGAGAGACCAATCATGCAAACCAAATTTTAGCAAGCTCTATGTATTTCTTCACTAATAGGTGCAAAGTATATGATGCAAGAGCTTAATCATGAGCACAACAATTGCCAAGTATCACATTGTTCGAGAAATTATACCAATTACCACTTGTGGCATTTCCCGTTTCCAACCATATAACAATTAACGAAGCAGTTTCAACCTTCGCCATGAAAATTAAAAGCTAAGAACACATGTGTTTATATGAACCAGCGGAGCGTGTCTCTCTCCCACACAAGCATTTATTCAAACAAAAACAAAAACAAAAACAAACAGACGCTCCAAGTAAAGTACATAAGATGTGACCGAACAAAAATATAGTTTCAAGAGAAGTGACCTGATAATTTTGTCGATGAAGAAGGGGATGCCTTGGGCATCCCCAAGCTTAGATGCTTGAGTCTTCTTGAAATATGCAGGGATGAACCACCGGGGCATCCCCAAGCTTAGATCTTTCACTCTTCTTGATCATATTGTATCATCCTCCTCTCTCGACCCTTGAAAACTTCCTCCACACCAAACTCAAAGCAACTCATTAGAGGGTTAGTGCATAATCAAAATTTCACATGTTCAGAGGTGACACAATCATTATTAACACTTCTGGACATTGCCCAAAGCTTCTGAAAGTTAATGGAACAAAGAAATCCATCCAACATAGCAAAAGAGGCAATGCGAAATAAAAGGCAGAATCTGTCAAAACAGAACAGTCTGTAAAGACGAATTTCTAAGAGGCAACATACTTGCTCAAATTAAAATGCTCAAATTGAATGAAAGTTGCGTACATATCTGAGGATCACTCACGTAAATTGGCAGAATTTTCTGATTTACCTACAGAGAATTTGACCCAAATTCGTGACAGCAAGAAATCTGTTTCTGCGCAGTAATCCAAATCTAGTATGAACCTTACTATCAAAGACTTTACTTGGCACAATGATGCAACAAAATAAAGATAAGGATAGGTTGCTACAGTAGTAACAACTTCCAAGACTCAAATATAAAACAAAGTTACTGTAGCAAAATAAACACATGGGTTATCTCCCAAGAAGTGCTTTCTTTATAGCCATTAAGATGGGCTCAGTAATTTCAATGATGCACTCCCAAGAAATAAGAGTTGAAGCAAAAGAGAGCATCAAGAAGCAAATTCAAAACACATTTAAGTCTAACCCACTTCCTATGCAAAGGAATCTTGTACACAAATGAATTCATGAAGAGCAACGTGACAAGCATAAGAGGATAAAACACGAGTAACTTCAAGATTCTCAACATAGAGAGGGGAAACTTGATATTATTAAAATGCATATAACCATGTTTCCCTCTCTCATAATAACTTTCAGTAGCATCATTGATGAAATCCACAATATACCCATCACTTAAAACATTCTTATCATGGTTCATATGCATAGAAGTATCATTAATTTTGGCATAAGAAGAGTTCTTCTCATTAATAGTAATTGGAGCAAGATTATTATCAAGAATTTGAACATGGTAAACAAGTTGCATATTAAGGGAATTGTTTTTGGCAATCCAATCATAACTATGACAAGTTTCATAAGGATAGTTATAACCTATATCATAGCATTCTTTATAATAATCATCAAAGGTCGGAGGCATAATGTCATCATAAGAAATAGAATAGTTATCTTTCACAGTAGGTTCATCCGTGACCATACCATCATTGTTGCAAGAAGAAGATGTATCAAACATGTAATGATCAGTAGCAAAAGGATTTTCAAACACCTCATCCCCAAGCTTAGAGCTTTCTATATCATTATGGGAGAAAGCATGGATAGTACTAATACTATGGCAATTATTAACATCATCATTTTCAGAATTAGTTTCCCAGAGATTTGCAATATCAAAAGTAGTGTGCTCTTTCAAATCATGATCACTAATGTAGGTAAAGGGCATAGGAAGATCATTGTACTCAGATTCATTATCATAATAATCATTAGGAGCAACATACTTACGGTTACCTAGCGTTATCTCATTCACGCGGGGATATGCCGTTACCTCTTTCTCTTTATTCTCCTTCTTCTTCTTCTTCTTCTTCTTCTTCTTCTTCTTCGTTCCTGATACGTCTCCGACGTATCGATAATTTCTTATGTTTCATGCCACATTATTGATGTTATCTACATGTTTTATGCACACTTTATGTCATATTCGTGCATTTTCTGGAACTAACCTATTAACAAGATGCCGAGGTGCCAGTTGCTGTTTTCTGCTGTTTTTGGTTTCAGAAATCCTAGTAACGAAATATTCTCGGAATTGGACGAAATCAACGCCCAGGGGCCTATTTTGCCACGAAGCTTCCAGAAGTCCGAAGAGGAGACGAAGTTGGGCCACGAGGCGCCCAAACCATAGGGCGGCGCGGCCCCCCCCTTGGCCGCGCGGCCCTGTGGTGTGGGCCCCCCGTGCCGCCTCTTGACCTGCCCTTCCGCCTACAAATAGCCTCCGTCGCGAAACCCCCAGTACCGAGAGCCACGATACGGAAAACCTTCCAGAGACGCCGCCGCCGCCGATCCCATCTCGGGGGATCCAGGAGATCGCCTCCGGCACCCTGCCGGAGAGGGGAATCATCTCCCGGAGGACTCTACGCCACCATGGTCGCCTCCGGTGTGATGTGTGAGTAGTCTACCCCTGGACTATGGGTCCATAGCAGTAGCTAGATGGTTGTCTTCTCCCCATTGTGCTATCATTGTCGGATCTTGTGAGCTGCCTAACATGATCAAGATCATCTATCTGTAATTCTATATGTTGCGTTTGTTGGGATCCGATGAATAGAGAATACTTGTTATGTTGATTATCAAAGTTATATCTATGTGTTGTTTATGATCTTGCATGCTCTCCGTTACTAGTAGATGCTCTGGCCAAGTAGATGCTTGTAACTCCAAGAGGGAGTATTTATGCTCGATAGTGGGTTCATGCCTGGATTGACACCTGGGACAAGGATGAAAGTTCTAAGGTTGTGTTGTGCTGTTGCCACTAGGGATAAAACATTGATGCTATGTCTAAGGATGTAGTTGTTGATTACATTACGCACCATACTTAATGCAATTGTCTGTTGCTTTGCAACTTAATACTGGAGGGGGTTCGGATGATAACCTGAAGGTGGACTTTTTAGGCATAGATGCAGTTGGATGGCGGTCTATGTACTTTGTCGTAATGCCCAATTAAATCTCACTATACTCATCATGATATGTATGTGCATGGTCATGCCCTCTTTATTTGTCAATTGCCCAACTGTAATTTGTTCACCCAACATGCTGTTTATCTTATGGGAGAGACACCTCTAGTGAACTGTGGACCCCGGTCCAATTCTCTTTACTGAAATACAATCTACTGCAATATTGTTCTACTGTTTTCTGCAAACAATCATCTTCCACACAATACGGTTAATCCTTTGTTACAGCAAGCCGGTGAGATTGACAACCTCACTGTTTCGTTGGGGCAAAGTACTTTGGTTGTGTTGTGCAGGTTCCACGTTGGCGCCGGAATCCCTGGTGTTGCGCCGCACTACATCCCGCCGCCATCAACCTTCAACGTGCTTCTTGGCTCCTACTGGTTCGATAACCTTTGTTTCATACTGAGGGAAACTTGCCGCTGTACGCATCACACCTTCCTCTTGGGGTTCCCAACGGACGCGTGTTGAACGCGTATCAAGCAGTTTTTCTGGCGCCGTTGCCGGGGAGATCAAGACACGCTGCAAGGGGAGTCTCCACTTCTCAATCTCTTTACTTTGTTTTTGTCTTGCTTAGTTTTATTTACTACTTTGTTTGCTGCACTAAATCAAAATACAAAAAAATTAGTTGCTAGTTTTACTTTATTTGCTATCTTGTTTGCTATATCAAAGACACAAAAAATTAGTTACCTGCATTTACTTTATCTAGTTTGCTTTATTTACTACTACTAAAATGAGTAATCCTGAAGTTGAAGTTCGTACGTTTAAGCAACGAGGGGGAGAATGTTTGAGAGATGCTTGGTATAGAATTAGTGATGCCCATAATAGGTGCACTAAGAAACACTCCACCATTATTTTACTCAGGAATTTTTATGTTGGTATCTCTAGCTGGAATAGATATGTTCTTGATAGTCTCGCAAAAGGTGACTTCCTAAGTACTCCTGCATTAGAAGCTAGTTGCATTATTGAGAGTCTATTTGGAATACCCCCTGTTGATAAAGTTAAAACTGAAATCTCTCTTGAAGATGTTATGAAAAAATTGGAAACCATAGAGAAAATTTTTCCAAGTGTTGAAACTAAATTGGAAATGTTACTTGATAAAACTGATGAACTTGATAAATCCTTAGGAGGAATTGATGAAAGAATTAGTGTCCTAGGAACTTGTGTTGTCCATGATGATCAAATTAATAGGATTGACGAACTTGAAAAAGCTATGGGAACCTTGGGTTCAACATTTTCTTCTCTTAAATATAAGGAGAAAGCTTATGTGGGTAAGGAGCAAAAGTTTATGTATGTCTCTAAAGTGCCTAAACCAAAGAAATATTACTATAGGCCTAAAATTGATAAAGCCCTTAGTACCACCACGGATGGGAGAGCTTGTGATAATGATACACCATCTCTTGATAATACTTGATACACACTTTCTGCGCCTAGCTGAAAGGCGTTAAAGAAAAGCGCTTATGGGAGACAACCCATATTTTTACCTACAGTACTTTGTTTTTATTTTGTGTCTTGGAAGTTGTTTACTACTGTAGCAACCTCTCCTTATCTTAGTTTAGTGTTTTATTGTGCCAAGTTAAGCCGTTGATAGAAAAGTAAGTACTAGATTTGGATTACAGCGCAGTTCCAGATTTCTTTGCTGTCACGAATCTGGGTCTACCTCCCTGTAGGTAGCCCAGAAAATTAAGCCAATTTACGTGCATGATCCTCAGATATGTACGCAACTTTCATTCAATTTGGGCATTTTCATTTGAGCAAGTCTGGTGCCATTTTAAAATTCGTCAATACGAACTGTTCTGTTTTGACAGATTCTGCCTTTTATTTCGCATTGCCTCTTTTGCTATGTTGGATGATTTCTTTGATCCATTAATGTCCAGTAGCTTTATGCAATGTCCAGAAGTGTTAAGAATGATTGTGTCACCTCTGAATATGTTAATTTTTATTGTGCACTAACCCTCTAATGAGTTGTTTCGAGTTTGGTGTGGAGGAAGTTTTCAAGGATCAAGAGAGGAGTATGATGCAACATGATCAAGGAGAGTGAAAGCTCTAAGCTTGGGGATGCCCCGGTGGTTCACCCCTGCATATTCTAAGAAGACTCAAGCGTCTAAGCTTGGGGATGCCCAAGGCATCCCCTTCTTCATCGACAACATTATCAGGTTCCTCCCCTGAAACTATATTTTTATTCCATCACATCTTATGTGCTTGTCTTGGAGCGTCGGTTTGTTTTTGTTTTTGTTTTGTTTGAATAAAATGGATCCTAGCATTCACTTTATGGGAGAGAGACACACTCCGCTGTAGCATATGGACAAGTATGTCCTTGGTTTCTACTCATAGTATTCATGGCGAAGTTTCTTCTTCGTTAAATTGTTATATGGTTGGAATTGGAAAATGATACATGTAGTAATTGCTATTAATGTCTTGGGTAATGTGATACTTGGCAATTGTTGTGCTCATGATTAAGCTCTTGCATCATATGCTTTGCACCCATTAATGAAGAAATACATAGAGCATGCTAAAATTTGGTTTGCATATTTGGTCTCTCTAAGGTCTAGATAATTTCTAGTATTGAGTTTGAACAACAAGGAAGACGGTGTAGAGTCTTATAATGTTTTCAATATGTCTTTTATGTGAGTTTTGCTGCACCGGTTCATCCTTGTGTTTGTTTCAAATAAGCCTTGCTAGCCTAAACCTTGTATCGAGAGGGAATACTTCTCATGCATCCAAAATACTTGAGCCAACCACTATGCCATTTGTGTCCACCATACCTACCTACTACATGGTATTTTCCGCCATTCAAAAGTAAATTGCTTGAGTGCTACCTTTAAAATTCCATCATTCACCTTTGCAATATATAGCTCATGGGACAAATAGCTTAAAAACTATTGTGGTATTGAATATGTACTTATGCACTTTATCTCTTATTAAGTTGCTTGTTGTGCGATAACCATGTTCACTGGGGACGCCATCAACTACTCTTTGTTGAATTTCATGTGAGTTGCTATGCATGTCCGTCTTGTCTGAAGTAAGAGAGATCTACCACCTTATGGTTAAGCATGCATATTGTTAGAGAAGAACATTGGGCCGCTAACTAAAGCCATGATCCATGGTGGAAGTTTCAGTTTTGGACAAATATCCTCAATCTCAAATGAGAAAATTATTAATTGTTGTTACATGCTTATGCATAAAAGAGGAGTCCATTATCTGTTGTCTATGTTGTCCCGGTATGGATGTCTAAGTTGAAGAATAATCAATAGCAAGACATCCAATGCGAGCTTTCTCCTTAGACCTTTGTACAGGCGGCATAGAGGTACCCCTTTGTGACACTTGGTAAAAACATGTGCATTGTGATGATCCGGTAGTCCAAGCTAATTAGGACAAGGTGCGGGCACTATTAGTACACTATGCATGAGGCTTGCAACTTATAAGATATAATTTACATGATACATATGCTTTATTACTACCGTTGACAAAATTGTTTCATGTTTTCAAAATCAAAGCTCTAGCACAAATATAGCAATCGATGCTTTTCCTCTATGGAGGACCATTCTTTTACTTTCAATGTTGAGTCAGTTCACCTATTTCTCTCCACCTCAAGAAGCAAACACTTGTGTGAACTGTGCATTGATTCCTACATACTTGCTTATTGCACTTATTATATTACTCTATGTTGACAATATCCATGAGATATACATGTTATGGGTTGAAAGCAACCGCTGAAACTTAATCTTCTTTTGTGTTGCTTCAATGCCTTTACTTTGAATTATTGCTTTATGAGTTAACTCTTATGCAAGACTTATTGATGCTTGTCTTGAAGTGCTATTCATGAAAAGTCTTTGCTTTATGATTCACTTGTTTACTCATGTCATATACATTGTTTTGATCGCTGCATTCACTACATATGCTTTACAAATAGTATGATCAAGATTATGATGGCATGTCACTCCAGAAATTATCTGTGTTATCGTTTTACCTGCTCGGGACGAGCAGAACTAAGCTTGGGGATGCTGATACGTCTCCGACGTATCGATAATTTCTTATGTTCCATGCCACATTATTGATGTTATCTACATGTTTTATGCACACTTTATGTCATATTCGTGCATTTTCTGGAACTAACCTATTAACAAGATGCCGAATTGCAAGATTCTTTTTTCTGCTGTTTTTGGTTTCAGAAATCCTAGTAATGAAATATTCTCGGAATTGGACGAAATCAACGCCCAGGGGCCTATTTTGCCACAAAGCTTGCAGAAGTCCGAAGAGGAGACGAAGTTGGGCCACGAGGCGCCCAAACCA
The DNA here is from genome assembly GCF_019359855.2 of Lolium perenne. Taxonomy (NCBI): domain Eukaryota; kingdom Viridiplantae; phylum Streptophyta; class Magnoliopsida; order Poales; family Poaceae; genus Lolium; species Lolium perenne. The sequence goes on from NC_067249.2 coordinate 271,816,104, forward strand.
TAGGGCGGCGCGGCCCCCCCCCTTGGCCGCGCGGCCCTGTGGTGTGGGGCCCCCGTGCCGCCTCTTGACCTGCCCTTCCGCCTACAAATAGCCTCCGTCGCGAAACCCCCAGTACCGAGAGCCACGATACGGAAAACCTTCCAGAGACGCCGCCGCCGCCGATCCCATCTCGGGGGATCCAGGAGATCGCCTCCGGCACCCTGCCGGAGAGGGGAATCATCTCCCGGAGGACTCTACGCCGCCATGGTCGCCTCCGGTGTGATGTGTGAGTAGCCTACCCCTGGACTATGGGTCCATAGCAGTAGCTAGATGGTTGTCTTCTCCCCATTGTGCTATCATTGTCGGATCTTGTGAGCTGCCTAACATGATCAATATCATCTATCTGTAATTCTATATGTTGCGTTTGTTGGGATCCGATGAATAGAGAATACTTGTTATGTTGATTATCAAAGTTATATCTATGTGTTGTTTATGATCTTGCATGCTCTCCGTTACTAGTAGATGCTCTGGCCAAGTAGATGCTTGTAACTCCAAGAGGGAGTATTTATGCTCGATAGTGGGTTCATGCCTGCATTGACACCGGGACAAGGACAGAAAGTTCTAAGGTTGTGTTGTGCTGTTGCCACTAGGGATAAAACATTGATGCTATGTCTAAGGATGTAGTTGTTGATTACATTACGCACCATACTTAATGCAATTGTCTCGTTGCTTTGCAACTTAATACCGGAGGGGTTCGGATGATAACTCGAAGGTGGACTTTTTAGGCATAGATGCAGTTGGATGGCGGTCTATGTACTTTGTCGTAATGCCCAATTAAATCTCACTATACTCATCATGATATGTATGTGCATGGTCATGCCCTCTTTATTTGTCAATTGCCCAACTGTAATTTGTTCACCCAACATGCTGTTTATCTTATGGGAGAGACACCTCTAGTGAACTGTGGACCCCGGTCCAATTCTCTTTACTGAAATACAATCTACTGCAATATTGTTCTACTGTTTTCTGCAAACAATCATCTTCCACACAATACGGTTAATCCTTTGTTACAGCAAGCCGGTGAGATTGACAACCTCACTGTTTCGTTGGGGCAAAGTACTTTGGTTGTGTTGTGCAGGTTCCACGTTGGCGCCGGAATCCCTGGTGTTGCGCCGCACTACATCCCGCCGCCATCAACCTTCAACGTGCTTCTTGGCTCCTACTGGTTCGATAACCTTGGTTTCATACTGAGGGAAACTTGCCGCTGTACGCATCACACCTTCCTCTTGGGGTTCCCAACGGACGCGTGTTGAACGCGTATCAGTTCCCTTCTTCTTCTTCTTCTTCTTCTTCTTCTTCTTCTTCTCTTCCTTCTCCTCGTTCCCTTCTTTAGGAGGAAGAGGCTTGAAGGGAGGCTTCTCCACATAACCTGATTTACTTTCAGAAACAATAGAAGAAACTTGGGAGGATTCCTCCTTTTCATTAATAAGTTCGAAACACACAGCGGTCCTATCATATTTTGGCAAAGTGTCATCTTCTAAAATATTTTGTATGTAAGTATTTGTATGGCAATTATTAATGCAACAAGAAAAACACCCATGCAGGACATCATCAATATCAAGATCACTCATATGTAACAAAGAGATTTTTCTTGATAACTCTTCACACCACAAAAATAAAGTAAGTTCATCATGCCGATTAGGAGTAATTTCATCATCACAATACAAATTTGCAGCACTCATGGGGTTCAAATTATCATTGGAGGAGCATTGAAAATTAAAATGACCCACTCTATGGCAAAGTTCACAAATAAAAGGATAGAGGGCACAAACTTTTTTACCAAGATCATCTAGAGCCCTAGCCCACTTTCTAGTTTTTTCATTAATATGATGGATACAATATTCATCTTCGATTTGATTAATTCCACAAGGTCTATGCATTCCACGAAAATTAACATGCTTATAGGAAATAGCAGTCTTAGGAGTTTGAGCATGTTTATTGCAATCATTAACAACAATTTCATTCTTTATGCAAGACTCTTTAAAAGGTTCATGATATTTATCGAAATTCTTCTTAGGCAATTCAAAATGAGAAGCAAAGGCTTTATAAAGATTTGCAGCAACTTGAGAGTCAAGACCATAAGTAGCGCTCATATTTCGAAATTTATCAGTATCCATAAAGGCTTCAATGCATTCATAATCATAATTTATACCTGACTCTTTACCTTTGTTGTTCTCCCATCCTTCAGCGTTCTCCTCAATCCGATCAAGAAGATCCCACCTAGCTTCAACTTCCTTGCTTGTGAAAGATCCCTCCGAACAGGCATCTAGATAGTCCTTGTGATGTCCTGAAAGCCTCGCATAAAAATTATTAATAATAACATTACGGGGAAGCTCATGAATGGGACATTTGAGCATTAGTGACTTCAATCTCCCCCATGCTTGGGAAATACTCTCTCCATCACGAGGATAAAAGTTATAAATGTAATTCCTATCAATATGCACTTCATGAGAAGGATAAAATTTAGAATAAAAGAGAGATACAATTTCCTCCCAACCAAGAGAATGACTATTCTTCAGCAATTTATACCAATGCGCCGCTTTACCAGACAGCGAAATAGAGAATAGCTTCTTCCTCACTTCATCCATAGAGATACCTGCACACTTGAATAACCCGCATAATTCATGCAAAAACAGTAAATGATCTCCAGGATGGACAGTTCCATCCCCTTCATAGCGGTTATCAATAACACGTTCAATAATTTTCATGGGTATCTCGAAAGCAGTACTTGCAGTTGGTGGATTTAAAATATCACAAGCATCATTAGAGTTATCGCATATGGGAGATAAAGTATTATCAGAGCAAATTTTCTCCCCTAAAGATGGGAAGCTAAAAAGATCATAAAGACTAGCTTCCCCAAGCTTAGACTTCTCCATAGCATTAGTAGTGATTGTGTTCATACTAATAACATTGCTACTAGCATGCAAATGAGGTTCCATAGGTTCTTTAATTTCCGCATCACACAATTCATGTCTTAACTTAGGAAATAAATTAAAAAGCTCATAGTTGTTTTCCATTATGCCTTACTAGTGTAAAACAAGAAACAAAAAGATGCAATTGCAGGATCTAAAGGAAATAGCTTCGAGCACTTACAATGGTACCGGAAAATAGCTTAGTAGCCGAGATCCGTAGTGTGAGTACCTTTTACCTTTCCTCCCCGGCAACGGCGCCAGAAAATAGCTTGATGTCTACTCACACTTCTTTTCCTGTAGACAGTGTTGGGCCTCCAAGAGCAGAGGTTTGTAGAACAGCAGCAAGTTTTCCCTTAAGTGGATCACCCAAGGTTTATCGAACTCAGGGAGGAAGAGGTCAAAGATATCCCTCTCAAGCAACCCTGCAATCACGATACAAGAAGTCTCTTGTGTCCCCAACACACCTAATACACTTGTCAGATGTATAGGTGCACTAGTTCGGTGAAGAGATAGTGAGATGCAAATGATATGGATGAATATGAGTGGCAATAGCAATCTGAATAAAATATGGCAGCGAGTAAACATGCAACAGAACAGTAAACAAACGGAGATTCGATGTGTGGAACAAGGCCTAGGGATCCTGCTTTCACTAGTGGACACTCTCAACAATGATCACATAATAGAACCACTCTACACTTTCTTGTTGGATGATGAACACCACTAATTGTGTAGGATTACACGAACCCTCAATGCCGGATTTAACAAGCTCCACAATATTCGATATTCGTATTTAAATAACCTTAGAGTGCATGATAGATCAACACAATTATACCGAGTACTAACATAGCATGCACACCGTCACCGACAGAATATGAAAGGGGAATAGATTGCATCAATACCATCATAGTAATAGTTAACTTCATAATCTACAAGAGATCACAATCATAGCATATACCAAGTGCTACATGATGCACACACTGTCAACATTACATCATGGAGGAGGAATAGACTACTTTAATAACATCACTAGAGTAGCACATAGATGATATTCAACTAGATCACAAAGAGAGAGAGATGAACCACATAGCTACAGTGGAGCCCTCAGCCCCGGGGGTGAATTACTCCCTCCTCATCATGGAGACAGTGATGGCGGTGAAGATGGCGGTGGAGACGACGGTGGAGATGCCTCCGGGGGCAATTCCCCGTCCCGTGGGGTGCCAGAACAGAGACTTCTGTCCCCCGAATTGGAGTTTCGCGATGGCGGCGGCTCTGGAAGGTTTTCTCGGGTTTCATCAATCGGTGTCGAAGATTTAGGTCACGAAGGTTTATATGGGCGAAGAGGCGGAGTCGGAGGGGCCACGAGGTGGTGACACAACAGGGGGCGCGGCCCACCCCTTGGCCGCGCCGGCCTGTCATCTGGGGCCCACAGGGCCCTCCTCTGGTGGCTCTCGGGTGTTCTGGAAGCTTCGTGGGATTCTAAGATGCTGGGCGTTGATTTCGTCCAATTCCGAGAATATTTCCATACTAGGATTTCTGAAACCAAAAACAGCAGAAAACAGGAACTGGCACTTCGGCATCTCGTCAATAGGTTAGTTCCGGAAAACGCATAAAAATGATATAAAGTGTGAACAAAACATGTAGGTATTGTCATAAAACAAGCATGGAACATCAGAAATTATAGATACGTTGGAGACGTATCATGCGGTACTGGGCCCGGTACCTCCAGCGGTAGTACCGGGCTGGCCCAAAACGTTTTTCTTTTCTTTTTCCAATTATGATGCACTATAAAATCCATAACTTGAGCTAGACAACTCCAAATGACATGAAACCAGTTTTGTTGGAAAGAGGGCGACAAGAGCTACATCTTTGCAAGGTGAAATCATGCAAATGAGTGAGTGATGATTTGCTCATGGTCATAGAGGTGTAACCTCTCAATATGGTATATCGGGAAAATCATCACTCTCGCATATGCAACATGCGATGCAACCGAAATCCGTTTCATGCATAAGAACCAAGAAGAACCAAGAACGCGATGCAATGCATGCAAGGTTTGAGCTCTCTCCGATGATACGACCCACTATCCTATCGAGCACAAACCTAGTCCTTGCACGTTCTTCTCGAGTCGACAAGCTCCGCCTCCATACTCTTCATGATTGTACATGCCACCGTCTTCCTTCAACATACACGCCACCGTCTTCTTCCATCTTGTACGCACACCACCGTCTTCATCCATCTTCAACGCCGTCTTCTCTCTTCATCTTCTACGCCATCTTCTCACTTCATCTTCAACACCGTCTTTGTCTCTCTTCGACACCATCTTCATCATTGTACTCCGTCTTCTCCATCTTACAACCTTGAGTCCAACATGACTATGGACTTGACCTAAGATTGATTCTCAATGCAACCGTTAGTCCATAGGGATTGTCATCAATTACCAAAACCACACATGGGGTAAAGGACATGTTCTTACAATCTCCCCCATTTTGGTAATTGATGACAATCTCTTTGAGAGGGTTTAGATATGGAATTTAGCGGACAACCCAAGTTGAATATTTAGAACAAACTCCCCCATAATATATGCATGTGTGAATGAACTTGAATTTCATTGCATATATCGGCAATTAAGGCCTAGCGGAGTATCCTCTAAATATTCAACCATGCAAAGCAACGAATGCAAGGCATGAAAGGCAAATGCTTAAGAAAAGCAATTCCCTTAAACCCTCCAAACTTCTCCCCCATTGGCATCGATGGCCAAAATGGACGAAAGGTTTGAAAGGCCAATATAGTGAGCGTTCCTCCATAAGTTGTGCATTTCTCATAATTGTGAGTGAAATCAAATGCACATATTCAATGACAAATATTCGGAGGAAATCAAACTATATTGAGGATCAAAGATTGCAAGAGGATGTGAAGGTGAGACACTATGAAGCAAGCAATCAATGAACCAACACTATGCTCTAAGTAATATGTGGAAGCTCGCCAAAGTTTGTGCACAAGATAAACAATTTGCATTGAAGAATAAGGTGCACAAGCATGGCATCATTACTCCCACAAGACCACTCAAAGCATGTGCCAAAATCAACTATGAGTACTTGAAGATGTAAATAGTAAAGGAACGAGCACTCATAGCCACAATCTTTGTGGAGTCATCAACAAGTCAAATAAGAATGAAGGAATAGACTCCAACAAAGAGGGATATCAAAAGATATGCACCATCTCTTATGTATATAGGTTTCTCTAAGTGGATAACATCACGAAGACATTTGTCCACAAAGAAACATGCACACACACGATAGGTACAAGATAGATAGAGCAAGATATCCAAAACAAGTATGCTCAAGGATTTATCTCATGTTAAGAATCTAAACCAAATATAAGACCCACTCCCAAAGAAGGCAAGGTTCTAAATAAACCAAACCCTCAACACTTTTCATGATGGCACAAATGTACCGAAAAGAAAAGGTTTGTCTTCCAAGGTCAAAATCTTGAAACAAGGGAGTGTTCTAGCAAACATAGGAGAGCTCCCCCAAAATTAGTGCACCATTTAGAATTTTGCATTTGAATACAAAATGCACAAATGTGGGATTTGCTCAATCATGTTTGTCAAAACACCAACAAGATTCAAGTGAAATAAGGAGATCCAAAAGAAGCGAGGAAGACAAATGGGAGTCTAACCCACAAGGACAAATTCTTGGCAAGAAATGAAGCAATTGAGCACAAGAGCCAAGTGTGAGGATGATCCGGAATAATACCACACAATTTATTACCAATTGTCAAAGGACAAGAGGTGTATAGGAAATATCCATATGGTAGTTTGTGAGTATGTCCAGGATCATCTTTACAACTAAGAAAGCAAATGGCAAAGTGGGATTTGTTTGAGCACACATGTCACATAGGAACAAGATAATCTATAGTATCAACTCTATGTGACACAACCTCAAATGTTCACATTTTCTAGGTTTGTAAAATGCACGAGGCACAATACTCCCCCATAATGTGATAAAGACATTTTTCGTGCAAGAGGCAAATAAGAACCAAGTGAGATAATTAATGGATATTATAGAATTTTAATTCATCACGTCACACATTTTAGGATTGTGAAATGCATGAAGCATAACACTCCCCCAAAATGGGATAGTCGATTAATTTCTCACATGAGCCAACAACTAAGATATGAACAAGATGCAATAGGCTCAACAAAGAACAATTGTACATGATGTGCCACCCAACATATAAGAAGCAAGATACGCAAGTAGGAAGCACAACATACACAATCACATGCAAGGTACAAAACCAACACATGTAAAGGGGAGCGAGTAACTTCTCAATGTAAAGGAGTTGAGGACTTGTTACCGCAAGGAGGTGCATGGGTAAAGGATAAGAGGAATACAACTTGACTCGAGGAAGTGAAAATGATGAAGATCCCCTAAGTCTTCATGACATAGTCAAGCCTCCATGCCCTCCACATGTACCTATTGATCAAGTTTTGGCTTGTTGGCCCCCAACTAAGTTGGGTCCTAAGAAGTTAGTCACAATAGGCTTGGCAACCCAAATGGTTCTTTTTGCGAAACCACTTTGAGTCCCAACATATTTGGCAAATACATCGCCAACCTTATCCTTATGTAGAGAGTAAGCACCATGGATCAAGATAGGGTTGGATGAGTTACCACTAGTGCAAAAGGAGGAGATGTGGCCCTTCTCACGGCATATGTAGCATCTTCTTCTCCTCCCCTTCTTCTCACTTGATTTCTCCGCAACGGGAGCCTTGGCTTGATCCTTCTCGGGTAGCGGCCCTTCTTCACGTTGAGGTAGACCTTGAGCTTGGCCTTGAGGTAGACCATGAGCTCCATCTTGAGGTCGCTTCCCTTGTTTCTTCTCGCCAAGTGGCTTCTTCTTCAAGGGGCACAATCTAACATGATGCCCTTCAATCTTGCAATTGAAGCACACAATCTTGGTGGGGTCCTTCACATGCCCTTGGCCCTTCTTCCGCTTGTGCGAGGTGGACTTGTTCTTGTTGTTGGAGTTGAATCCAAGTCCACTCTTGTCATTGGGGAATTGCGTCCCCTCATGACCCTTTACCAAGTCCTTCTTTAAAGAAGTGACTTGGGCCTCGAGCTCTTCGATTTCCCCTACATGGTTAGTAACAACACAAGTACTAGAGGAAGTGGAAGCTTTATTGTTAGAGCAACAAGGCAAGGTACGTAATTCACCACAAGATATAGCAATAGCATGGGTGGGTGATTTACTAGCACTAGCACAAGGAATTTTAGAACAAGGCATAGAAGGTAGTTCACCACAAGATAAGTCAATAGCATGAATGGGTGAACTAAAAGCACTAGCACATGGCAAAATAGCATTTTGAGAGGTAGTGATAGTACTCACATGAGGCACACAAGATTTTACCTTTGACATGATAGCCTCATGAGCTAACTTTAGCAAATCATGAGAGACTAGAAGATCATCATGGGAGCTAGAAAGCTTTCCATGACTTTCTTCAAATTTCTCATAATTGCTTGTTAGCAAAGCAAGTTGAGCCCTTAGCTCAACATTCTCCTTCAAGATGGAAGCTTCACAAGAGGTAGAGTTAGTAGCACAAGCATTATCAATTATAGCACAAGGAGAAGGCAACTTAGCAAGCTCTATTTGGTTGAGAGCCTTAAATTGCTCAAGTGACTCGGTGAGTTTGATGAGCTCACTCTCCATGGTCCTAGAACCATTTTTGAGAAGCTCAAAATCCTCAAGGAGTTTACCATGAACAATTACTAGCTCATCATTTTTAATTTGAAAATCATGTGCCACCTCTAAAGCTCTATCACGAGATTCCTTTACCCTACGTATCTTTAGAGCAAAGTTCTCTTCAAGAGTTTCATTGGTGGTTTGTTGTTCTTTAAGAGCTTCTTTAAGAGTTGCAATCTCAATTGCATCCTCGCGCTCATACTCTTCCTTTTTCTCAATAAATTTTGTGCTCTTAATGGCAAAATTGAAGATTTTCATGAAGCTAGAGCGAGCAAGTTTCTTCTTAGGAAGAGCATGATAAACCGACTCTCCCAACTTATTTAAGGAAGCAACATTAAGTCTTTCCATATCATCATCCTCATCATCACTAGATAGATAGGGTTCCAAGGAAGGAGATACCTTAGAAGTCTTAGCCATAAGGCAAGTGTAGGAACCGTGCGATGATGAAGAAGATGAACTCCTTGAAGCTCCATCCAAGATCTTGTCTTGGCCCATAGTATCTTCGGTTTCCTCTACATTGTTAGTCACACAAGTACTAGAGGAAAGCAAAGTATCTTCATTATGGCAACAAGACAAGAGAAGCATATCATCATGGGATGAAGATATGCAAGGACTATCAACACTAGCATGTAAATCATTTATCGTGCTACAAGTGTTAAAGTCCAAAGATGAGATATTGCAATGGGATAGAGATAAAGAATCATCAAGAGAGCGCTCACCATCAACAATGCAATGTTCATCACCACTCACCATACCATTACCTTGTGTCTTACCACACGTTGGTGAAGTGGAAGGAGCGTGATCATCCTCAATGGTCTTGGATCCACCATATGTATCTCGAAGCTTTGTCCAAACCTCATGAGCACTCCGGAAAGGCGCAATGGAGGAAATCACTACATGACTCACAACACGGCAAAGGACTTTAGTAGCTTGAGCATCTAGATAAGAGTTTTTCTTCTCCTCAAAAGTTGGATTTTGTGGATCCTTAGGAGGAGAAAAACCCATATCAAGAATTTGCTCCACATGTGGGTGCATGTCCCTAAAATAATCAAGCATGTAGGATTTCCAAGCATCATAGTTAGTGCCATCAAATGTAAAGGAGGAAACGTGCACTAATCCTCTAGCCGACGTCATACTCTCTAGGCGGTGAAGCCCAACAAGATAAGAGAGCCCTAGCTCTGATACCAATTGAATGTTCGAGGACGTCGCCTAGAGGGGGGGGGGGTGAATAGGCGGTGTGGCAAGTTTTAGCCTTTTCCAATTTTAGCTCAACGGAAGGTAAATGTGATAGCTTTAGCAAAGGTGATGTTCCTACAATGATACTAGGACAAGTGCAACAAGTAAAGGAATCAACAAGATAGTAAGAGTAAGGTGCGAGATAACCGGAGGACGCGGAGGCGAGGCGAGGTTTGTTTACCGCAGTTCCTTCCACAACAGGAAGTATGTCTGCGTTGAGGAGGTGCTAGTCTCACACAAGAGACTAGACGGCCACACCACGAAGGAAGGCCTCACCTTCTTCCTCGAGAGAGCTCCACGGAGGTGCTCTCCCTCTTCCACTAAGGCACCGGTCGAGGTGGTGATTCCTTCACAGGGTTGGGGCGAGGTCCACACACACAAGGATGCTCCCAACACCCTATGGAGCTAGTACATCACCAAGCTAGCTTCCATAGGTCCACATCTCCAATGTCCCACTAAAGGAACTCATCCAATGCTCCACCAAAGGAACCCTTCCAATGCTCCACCAAAGGAACCCTTCCAATGCCCCACCAAGGAACCCTTCCAATGCCCCACCAATGAACCCTTCCAATGCCCCACTAAGGAACTCTTCCAATGCTCCACAAAAGGAACCCTATCACCAAGATCCACTAAGGAAGAACACACACACCCTACGAGATCGAAACCCCGGAGAGAGCACAAACCGATGCACCTAATGCAATGGCTAAGAACACCACTAGGATGCCCAAGTTCTTCTCTCCCAAATTCCAACAAAGCTAGAGAAGTTATTGGGGGAATAAGGGAGGAAGAACAAAGTGAGGAGAAACACCAAGAAACTCCAAGATCTAGATCTAGCAAGATCCTCTCACTTAGAGAAGGATTCAATTGGTGAAGCTCTAGATCTAGATCTCCTCTCTCCTTTCCCCCAAAAATATGCAAAAAATAGTGGGGGGATCAAGAGGAGGAAGAAAGAACCCAAGGTCAACAATGGAGGAGAGAGAGTAGAGGTGCAGGGTTAGTTTGGTCGGAGGTGGAAGAGAGGTATAAATAGGGGCTGCAAAATATAGTTGTTGGGGCTGAGAAAACGGTCAGATTCGTGCCCAAAGCGGTACTACCGCTTGTCGAAGCGGTACTACCTCTTGCGCGCGATCTGTGCAGAAAACGGATCTGAATCGGGCCAAACCGATAGTACCGCTTTGTGGAGCGGTACTACCGCTTGTGCAAAATGCAGAGCAAACTGAAACCATCGAGAATTGAGAGAGAGAGAGAAGGTGCGGTGCAGGGTGGCAGGCAGCGAGCAGCAGCATGCATGCATGCATGATCGTATGCGGCAGCGCGGCAGCAAGCGGGGCCAGGGAGAGCAGCGCGCATGCGGGCAGCGTGGGGGCGCAGCGAGCGGCTCGGCGTGGGGCGCGCGGGATCGAGCGGATCAATAGATTAGTTCCGGAAAACGCATAAAAATGATATAAAGTGTGAACAAAACATGTAGGTATTGTCATAAAACAAGCATGGAACATCAGAAATTATAGATACGTTGGAGACGTATCATGCGGTACTGGGCCCGGTACCTCCAGCGGTAGTACCGGGCTGGCCCAAAACGTTTTTCTTTTCTTTTTCCAATTATGATGCACTATAAAATCCATAACTTGAGCTAGACAACTCCAAATGGCATGAAACCAGTTTTGTTGGAAAGAGGGCGACAAGAGCTACATCTTTGCAAGGTGAAATCATGCAAATGAGTGAGTGATGATTTGCTCATGGTCATAGAGGTGTAACCTCTCAATATGGTATATCGGGAAAATCATCACTCTCGCATATGCAACATGCGATGCAACCGAAATCCGTTTCATGCATAAGAACCAAGAAGAACCAAGAACGCGATGCAATGCATGCAAGGTTTGAGCTCTCTCCGATGATACGACCCACTATCCTATCGAGCACAAACCTAGTCCTTGCACGTTCTTCTCGAGTCGACAAGCTCCGCCTCCATACTCTTCATGATTGTACATGCCACCGTCTTCCTTCAACATACACGCCACCGTCATCTTCCATCTTGTACGCACACCACCGTCTTCATCCATCTTCAACGCCGTCTTCTCTCTTCATCTTCTACGCCGTCTTCTCACTTCATCTTCAACACCGTCTTTGTCTCTCTTCGACACCATCTTCATCATTGTACTCCGTCTTCTTCATCTTACAACCTTGAGTCCAACATGACTATGGACTTGACCTAAGATTGATTCTCAATGCAACCGTTAGTCCATAGGGATTGTCATCAATTACCAAAACCACACATGGGGTAAAGGACATGTTCTTACAATCTCCCCCATTTTGGTAATTGATGACAATCTCTTTGAGAGGGTTTAGATATGGAATTTAGCGGACAACCCAAGTTGAATATTTAGAACAAACTCCCCCATAATATATGCATGTGTGAATGAACTTGAATTTCATTGCATATACCGGCAATTAAGGCCTAGCGGAGTATCCTCTAAATATTCAACCATGCAAAGCAACGAATGCAAGGCATGAAAGGCAAATGCTTAAGAAAAGCAATTCCCTTAAACCCTCCAAACTTCTCCCCCATTGGCATCGATGGCCAAAATGGACGAAAGGTTTGAAAGGCCAATATAGTGAGCGTTCCTCCATAAGTTGTGCATTTCTCATAATTGTGAGTGAAATCAAATGCACATATTCAATGACAAATATTCGGAGGAAATCAAACTATATTGAGGATCAAAGATTGCAAGAGGATGTGAAGGTGAGACACTATGAAGCAAGCAATCAATGAACCAACACTATGCTCTAAGTAATATGTGGAAGCTCGCCAAAGTTTGTGCACAAGATAAACAATTTGCATTGAAGAATAAGGTGCACAAGCATGGCATCATTACTCCCACAAGACCACTCAAAGCATGTGCCAAAATCAACTATGAGTACTTGAAGATGTAAATAGTAAAGGAACGAGCACTCATAGCCACAATCTTTGTGGAGTCATCAACAAGTCAAATAAGAATGAAGGAATAGACTCCAACAAAGAGGGATATCAAAAGATATGCACCATCTCTTATGTATATAGGTTTCTCTAAGTGGATAACATCACGAAGACATTTGTCCACAAAGAAACATGCACACACACGATAGGTACAAGATAGATAGAGCAAGATATCCAAAACAAGTATGCTCAAGGATTTATCTCATGTTAAGAATCTAAACCAAATATAAGAAATGAGATAACCCACTCCCAAAGAAGGCAAGGTTCTAAATAAACCAAACCCTCAACACTTTTCATGATGGCACAAATGTACCGAAAAGAAAAGGTTTGTCTTCCAAGGTCAAAATCTTGAAACAAGGGAGTGTTCTAGCAAACATAGGAGAGCTCCCCCAAAATTAGTGCACCATTTAGAATTTTGCATTTGAATACAAAATGCACAAATGTGGGATTTGCTCAATCATGTTTGTCAAAACACCAACAAGATTCAAGTGAAATAAGGAGATCCAAAAGAAGCGAGGAAGACAAATGGGAGTCTAACCCACAAGGACAAATTCTTGGCAAGAAATGAAGCAATTGAGCACAAGAGCCAAGTGTGAGGATGATCCGGAACAATACCACACAATTTATTACCAATTGTCAAAGGACAAGAGGTGTATAGGAAATATCCATATGGTAGTTTGTGAGTATGTCCAGGATCATCTTTACAACTAAGAAAGCAAATGGCAAAGTGGGATTTGTTTGAGCACACATGTCACATAGGAACAAGATAATCTATAGTATCAACTCTATGTGACACAACCTCAAATGTTCACATTTTCTAGGTTTGTAAAATGCACGAGGCACAATACTCCCCCATAATGTGATAAAGACATTTTTCGTGCAAGAGGCAAATAAGAACCAAGTGAGATAATTAATGGATATTATAGAATTTTAATTCATCACGTCACACATTTTAGGATTGTGAAATGCATGAAGCATAACACTCCCCCAAAATGGGATAGTCGATTAATTTCTCACATGAGCCAACAACTAAGATATGAACAAGATGCAATAGGCTCAACAAAGAACAATTGTACATGATGTGCCACCCAACATATAAGAAGCAAGATACGCAAGTAGGAAGCACAACATACACAATCACATGCAAGGTACAAAACCAACACATGTAAAGGGGAGCGAGTAACTTCTCAATGTAAAGGAGTTGAGGACTTGTTACCGCAAGGAGGTGCATGGGTAAAGGATAAGAGGAATACAACTTGACTCGAGGAAGTGAAAATGATGAAGATCCCCTAAGTCTTCATGAGATAGTCAAGCCTCCATGCCCTCCACATGTACCTATTGATCAAGTTTTGGCTTGTTGGTCCCCAACTAAGTTGGGTCCTAAGAAGTTAGTCACAATAGGCTTGGCAACCCAAATGGTTCTTTTTGCGAAACCACTTTGAGTCCCAACATATTTGGCAAATACATCGCCAACCTTATCCTTATGTAGAGAGTAAGCACCATGGATCAAGATAGGGTTGGATGAGTTACCACTAGTGCAAAAGGAGGAGATGTGGCCCTTCTCACGGCATATGTAGCATCTTCTTCTCCTCCCCTTCTTCTCACTTGATTTCTCCATAGCAGGAGCCTTGGCTTGATCCTTCTCGGGTAGCGGCCCTTCTTCACGTTGAGGTAGACCTTGAGCTTGGCCTTGAGGTAGACCATGAGCTCCATCTTGAGGTCGCTTCCCTTGTTTCTTCTCGCCAAGTGGCTTCTTCTTCAAGGGGCACAATCTAACATGATGCCCTTCAATCTTGCAATTGAAGCACACAATCTTGGTGGGGTCCTTCACATGCCCTTGGCCCTTCTTCCGCTTGTGCGAGGTGGACTTGTTCTTGTTGTTGGAGTTGAATCCAAGTCCACTCTTGTCATTGGGGAATTGCGTCCCCTCATGACCCTTTACCAAGTCCTTCTTTAAAGAAGTGACTTGGGCCTCGAGCTCTTCGATTTCCCCTACATGGTTAGTAACAACACAAGTACTAGAGGAAGTGGAAGCTTTATTGTTAGAGCAACAAGGCAAGGTACGTAATTCACCACAAGATATAGCAATAGCATGGGTGGGTGATTTACTAGCACTAGCACAAGGAATTTTAGAACAAGGCATAGAAGGTAGTTCACCACAAGATAAGTCAATAGCATGAATGGGTGAACTAAAAGCACTAGCACATGGCAAAATAGCATTTTGAGAGGTAGTGATAGTACTCACATGAGGCACACAAGATTTTACCTTTGACATGATAGCCTCATGTGCTAACTTTAGCAAATCATGAGAGACTAGAAGATCATCATGGGAGCTAGAAAGCTTTCCATGACTTTCTTCAAATTTCTCATAATTGCTTGTTAGCAAAGCAAGTTGAGCCCTTAGCTCAACATTCTCCTTCAAGATGGAAGCTTCACAAGAGGTAGAGTTAGTAGCACAAGCATTATCAATTATAGCACAAGGAGAAGGCAACTTAGCAAGCTCTATTTGGTTGAGAGCCTTAAATTGCTCAAGTGACTCGGTGAGTTTGATGAGCTCACTCTCCATGGTCCTAGAACCATTTTTGAGAAGCTCAAAATCCTCAAGGAGTTTACCATGAACAATTACTAGCTCATCATTTTTAATTTGAAAATCATGTGCCACCTCTAAAGCTCTATCACGAGATTCCTTTACCCTACGTATCTTTAGAGCAAAGTTCTCTTCAAGAGTTTCATTGGTGGTTTGTTGTTCTTTAAGAGCTTCTTTAAGAGTTGCAATCTCAATTGCATCCTCGCGCTCATACTCTTCCTTTTTCTCAATAAGTTTTGTGCTCTTAATGGCAAAATTGAAGATTTTCATGAAGCTAGAGCGAGCAAGTTTCTTCTTAGGAAGAGCATGATAAACCGACTCTCCCAACTTATTTAAGGAAGCAACATTAAGTCTTTCCATATCATCATCCTCATCATCACTAGATAGATAGGGTTCCAAGGAAGGAGATACCTTAGAAGTCTTAGCCATAAGGCAAGTGTAGGAACCGTGCGATGATGAAGAAGATGAACTCCTTGAAGCTCCATCCAAGATCTTGTCTTGGCCCATAGTATCTTCGGTTTCCTCTACATTGTTAGTCACACAAGTACTAGAGGAAAGCAAAGTATCTTCATTATGGCAACAAGACAAGAGAAGCATATCATCATGGGATGAAGATATGCAAGGACTATCAACACTAGCATGTAAATCATTTATCGTGCTACAAGTGTTAAAGTCCAAAGATGAGATATTGCAATGGGATAGAGATAAAGAATCATCAAGAGAGCGCTCACCATCAACAATGCAATGTTCATCACCACTCACCATACCATTACCTTGTGTCTTACCACACGTTGGTGAAGTGGAAGGAGCGTGATCATCCTCAATGGTCTTGGATCCACCATATGTATCTCGAAGCTTTGTCCAAACCTCATGAGCACTCCGGAAAGGCGCAATGGAGGAAATCACTACATGACTCACAACACGGCAAAGGACTTTAGTAGCTTGAGCATCTAGATAAGAGTTTTTCTTCTCCTCAAAAGTTGGATTTTGTGGATCCTTAGGAGGAGAAAA
Organism: Lolium perenne; assembly: GCF_019359855.2. Classification (NCBI taxonomy): domain Eukaryota; kingdom Viridiplantae; phylum Streptophyta; class Magnoliopsida; order Poales; family Poaceae; genus Lolium; species Lolium perenne. The sequence goes on from NC_067249.2 coordinate 271,832,599, forward strand.
ACCCATATCAAGAATTTGCTCCACATGTGGGTGCATGTCCCTAAAATAATCAAGCATGTAGGATTTCCAAGCATCATAGTTAGTGCCATCAAATGTAAAGGAGGAAACGTGCACTAATCCTCTAGCTGACGTCATACTCTCTAGGCGGTGAAGCCCAACAAGATAAGAGAGCCCTAGCTCTGATACCAATTGAATGTTCGAGGACGTCGCCTAGAGGGGGGGGGGGTGAATAGGCGGTGTGGCAAGTTTTAGCCTTTTCCAATTTTAGCTCAACGGAAGGTAAATGTGATAGCTTTAGCAAAGGTGATGTTCCTACAATGATACTAGGACAAGTGCAACAAGTAAAGGAATCAACAAGATAGTAAGAGTAAGGTGCGAGATAACCGGAGGACGCGGAGGCGAGGCGAGGTTTATTTACCGCAGTTCCTTCCACAACAGGAAGTACGTCTGCGTTGAGGAGGTGCTAGTCTCACACAAGAGACTAGACGGCCACACCACGAAGGAAGGCCTCACCTTCTTCCTCGAGAGAGCTCCACGGAGGTGCTCTCCCTCTTCCACTAAGGCACCGGTCGAGGTGGTGATTCCTTCACAGGGTTGGGGCGAGGTCCACATACACAAGGATGCTCCCAACACCCTATGGAGCTAGTACATCACCAAGCTAGCTTCCATAGGTGCACATCTCCAATGTCCCACTAAAGGAACTCATCCAATGCTCCACCAAAGGAACCCTTCCAATGCTCCACCAAAGGAACCCTTCCAATGCCCCACCAAGGAACCCTTCCAATGCCCCACCAATGAACCCTTCCAATGCCCCACTAAGGAACTCTTCCAATGCTCCACAAAAGGAACCCTATCACCAAGATCCACTAAGGAAGAACACACACACCCTACGAGATCGAAACCCCGGAGAGAGCACAAACCGATGCACCTAATGCAATGGCTAAGAACACCACTAGGATGCCCAAGTTCTTCTCTCCCAAATTCCAACAAAGCTAGAGAAGTTATTGGGGGAATAAGGGAGGAAGAACAAAGTGAGGAGAAACACCAAGAAACTCCAAGATCTAGATCTAGCAAGATCCTCTCACTTAGAGAAGGATTCAATTGGTGAAGCTCTAGATCTAGATCTCCTCTCTCCTTTCCCCCAAAAATATGCAACAAATAGTGGGGGGATCAAGAGGAGGAAGAAAGAACCCAAGGTCAACAATGGAGGAGAGAGAGTAGAGGTGCAGGGTTAGTTTGGTCGGTGGTGGAAGAGAGGTATAAATAGGGGCTGCAAAATATAGCTATTGGGGCTGAGAAAACGGTCAGATTCGTGCCCAAAGCGGTACTACCGCTTGTCGAAGCGGTACTACCGCTTGCGCGCGATCTGTGCAGAAAACGGATCTAAATCGGGCCAAACCGGTAGTACCGCTTTGTGGAGCGGTACTACCGCTTGTGCAAAATGCAGAGCAAACTGAAACCATCGAGAATTGAGAGAGAGAAGGTGCGGTGCAGGGTGGCAGGCAGCGAGCAGCACCATGCATGCATGCATGATCGTATGCGGCAGCGCGGCAGCAAGCGGGGCCAGGGAGAGCAGCGCGCATGCGGGCAGCGTGGGGGCGCAGTGAGCGGCTCGGCGTGGGGCGCGCGGGATCGAGCGGAGCCTCTCCCGCGGGTCAACGCCGAGCCGATCGAGGCGGAAGCGAGCGGGCGCAGCGGCCTGGCGCTGGAGCAGCGCATGCTGCGGCAGCGGCGGCAGCCTGCCAGCGCAAGCGGGCCACGTGGGGCGGCGGCTCTGCGGGAGACGGAGAAGGCCAGTGCGGAGGATGCTGGAAGAAGGCTGGGAAAAGGAAAAGGGGTCGGCCGGTAGTACCGGGCCCGGTACCGGTCTGCACCGGCCATTCTGCACTATCGGCCCAGTACCGCACCGATACCGGGCTGGGTCCCGTAAGCTTTGGAGGCTGATGCGGCATCGGGCCCGGTACCGCCAGCGGTAGTACCGGGCTGGCCCAAAACGTTTTTCTTTTCTTTTTCCAAATATGATGCACTATAAAATCCATAACTTGAGCTAGACAACTCCGAATGACATGAAACCAGTTTTGCTGGAAAGAGGGGGACAAGAGCTACATCTTTGCAAGGTGAAATCATGCAAATGAGTGAGTGATGATTTGCTCATGGTCATAGAGGTGTAACCTCTCAATATGGTATATCGGGAAAATCATCACTCTCGCATATGCAACATGCGATGCAACCGAAATCCGTTTCATGCATAAGAACCAAGAAGAACCAACAACGCGATGCAATGCATGCAAGGTTTGAGCTCTCTCCGATGATACGACCCACTATCCTATCGAGCACAAACCTAGTCCTTGCGCGTTCTTCTCGAGTCAACAAGCTCCGCCTCCATACTCTTCATGATTGTACATGCCACCGTCTTCCTTCAACATACACGCCACCGTCTTCTTCCATCTTGTACGCACACCACCGTCTTCATCCATCTTCAATGCCGTCTTCTCTCTTCATCTTCTACGCCGTCTTCTCACTTCATCTTCAACACCGTCTTTGTCTCTCTTCGACACCATCTTCATCATTGTACTCCGTCTTCTCCATCTTACAACCTTGAGTACAACATGACTATTGACTTGACCTAAGATTGATTCTCAATGCAACCGTTAGTCCATAGGGATTGTCATCAATTACCAAAACTACACATGGGGTAAAGGACATGTTCTTACACATATCGCGTACGACCTTAGCAGCTGGTGTTGGCAACAGTAAGGCTAGTGATGTGTGGATTAACCCTATAGTCAGCATCCCCTTTGTAAACATTGAGCACCTCACACACTCATTTAATACATCTCGACAAGACGTAAGGTTGTTATCGGCGAACCATCTGGTACCCAAGTATGGCGATACCTTTTTGGAGTTGGAATTGAAGCCGGAGACATCCCCGATACACACCCTCGTGTTATTTTGAATAATCTTCAAAAGGATTATGAAAGGCAGCCAAGAATGGTTTCGAAAAACTCTCTCATTTAGCTCATTCTAGACTAATGAGATCTTTATGGAACATGAAAGTACGACATGTGCCATAAGATCATAAAATTTTCCTTTCTATCTATTTTTGTAAAACCAAATAGAGTACATAAAATAAGCTCCACGAGATCTATGGCTTAACCAATCGAAAATACAATTATTATTCTCCTACTACCACACCACCGTACTTTATGGTATGCTTATAACATACCAAAGTGTCAACTAGGCACACCATAATAGTGGGGAATATTAGCTCTTAATGCATATTGAACCGGTTGAACAAATTTGGAGCATGTTGATCCTTCGTTGAAATTTGGTTTATTGCAAAACACACATAAAACATTGTGGTTGGTCTGTCTATGTATGAATAAAAAAAGTGTTCTTACAATGCAATGTGCATCGTTTAACATTGGAAGACTCTTCGATCACATTCACCAACCGATAATAAAATCTTCGAGAGCCTAAGCTCTCGCTAACCAAACGTAACTGGCTAGGGATTGTGGGCTGGCAACAAAGGCTAGTTGGAAGAGGGCGCAATCCCCTTTCCGGGACCCAACACTCCTTCAGTAAGGACAGGCTGAGGCCTCTTGCAGCTAGTACTAACAGGAGGTTGCTGTTGGAGATATGCCCAAGAGGCAATAATAAAATGGTTATTTTAATATATCTTTGTGTTTATGATAATGTTTACATGCCATGCTATAATTGTATTAACCAAAACATTGATACATGTGTGTTATGTGAACAACAAAGAGTCCCTAGTAAGCCTCTTGTATAACTAGCTTGTTGATTAATAGATGATCATGGTTTCGTGATCATGAACATTGGATGTTATTAATAACAAGGTTATGTCATTATATGAATGATGTAATGGACACACCCAATTAAGTGTAGCATAAGATCACGTCATTAAGTTATTTGCTATAAGCTTTCGATACATAGTTACCTAGTCCTTTCGACCATGAGATCATGTAAATCACTTATACCGGAAAGGTACTTTGATTACATCAAACGCCACTGCGTAAATGGGTGGTTATAAAGATGGGATTAAGTATCCGGAAAGTATGAGTTGAGGCATATGGATCAACAGTGGGATTTGTCCATCCCGATGACGGATAGATATACTCTGGGCCCTCTCGGTGGAATGTCGTATAATAGCTTGCAAGCATATGAATGGTTCATAAGAGACCACATACCACGGTACGAGTAAAGTGTACTTGTCATGAGACGAGGTTGAACGAGGTATAGAGATACCGATGATCAAACCTCGGACAAGTAAAATATCGCGTGACAAAGGGAATCAGTATCGTATGTAAATGGTTCAGTCGATCACTAAAGTCATCGTTGAATATGTGGGAGCCAATATGGATCTCCAGATCCCGCTGTTGATTATTGGTCGGAGAGAAGTCTCAACCATGTCTACATAGTTCACGAACCGTAGGGTGACACACTTAAGGTTTGATGTCGTTTAAGTAGATATGGATATATGGAATGGAGTTCGAAGTTTTGTTCGGAGTCTCGGATGGGATCCAAGACATCACGAGGAGGTCCGGAATGGTCCGGAGAATAAGATTCATATATAGGAAGTCATTTTCTAGGTTTGGAAATGATCCAGTATTTTTTTCTGGAAGGTTCTAGAAGGTAGAGCAACAAGGCAAGGTACGTAATTCACCACAAGATATAGCAATAGCATGGGTGGGTGATTTACTAGCACTAGCACAAGGAATTGTAGAACAAGGCATAGAAGGTAGTTCACCACAAGATAAGTCAATAGCATGAATGGGTGAACTAAAAGCACTAGCACATGGCAAAATAGCATTTTGAGAGGTAGTGCTAGTACTCACATGAGGCACACAAGATTTTACCTTTGACATGATAGCCTCATGAGCTAACTTTAGCAAATCATGAGAGACTAGAAGATCATCATGGGAGCTAGAAAGCTTTCCATGACTTTCTTCAAATTTCTCATAATTGCTTGTTAGCAAAGCAAGTTGAGCCCTTAGCTCAACATTCTCCTTCAAGATGGAAGCTTCACAAGAGGTAGAGTTAGTAGCACAAGCATTATCAATTATAGCACAAGGAGAAGGCAACTTAGCAAGCTCTATTTGGTTGAGAGCCTTAAATTGCTCAAGTGACTCGGTGAGTTTGATGAGCTCACTCTCCATGGTCCTAGAACCATTTTTGAGAAGCTCAAAATCCTCAAGGAGTTTACCATGAACAATTACTAGCTCATCATTTTTAATTTGAAAATCATGTGCCACCTCTAAAGCTCTATCACGAGATTCCTTTACCCTACGTATCTTTAGAGAAAAGTTTTCTTCAAGAGTTTCATTGGTGGTTTGTTGTTCTTTAAGAGCTTCTTTAAGAGTTGCAATCTCAATTGCATCCTCGCGCTCATACTCTTCCTTTTTCTCAATAAGTTTTGTGCTCTTAATGGCAAAATTGAAGATTTTCATGAAGCTAGAGCGAGCAAGTTTCTTCTTAGGAAGAGCATGATAAACCGACTCTCCCAACTTATTTAAGGAAGCAACATTAAGTCTTTCCATATCATCATCCTCATCATCACTAGATAGATAGGGTTCCAAGGAAGGAGATACCTTAGAAGTCTTAGCCATAAGGCAAGTGTAGGAACCGTGCGATGATGAAGAAGATGAACTCCTTGAAGCTCCATCCAAGATCTTGTCTTGGCCCATAGTATCTTCGGTTTCCTCTACATTGTTAGTCACACAAGTACTAGAGGAAAGCAAAGTATCTTCATTATGGCAACAAGACAAGAGAAGCATATCATCATGGGATGAAGATATGCAAGGACTATCAACACTAGCATGTAAATCATTTATCGTGCTACAAGTGTTAAAGTCCAAAGATGAGATATTGCAATGGGATAGAGATAAAGAATCATCAAGAGAGCGCTCACCATCAACAATGCAATGTTCATCACCACTCACCATACCATTACCTTGTGTCTTACCACACGTTGGTGAAGTGGAAGGAGCGTGATCATCCTCAATGGTCTTGGATCCACCATATGTATCTCGAAGCTTTGTCCAAACCTCATGAGCACTCCGGAAAGGCGCAATGGAGGAAATCACTACATGACTCACAACACGGCAAAGGACTTTAGTAGCTTGAGCATCTAGATAAGAGTTTTTCTTCTCCTCAAAAGTTGGATTTTGTGGATCCTTAAGAGGAGAAAAACCCATATCAAGAATTTGCTCCACATGTGGGTGCATGTCCCTAAAATAATCAAGCATGTAGGATTTCCAAGCATCATAGTTAGTGCCATCAAATGTAAAGGAGGAAACGTGCACTAATCCTCTAGCCGACGTCATACTCTCTAGGCGGTGAAGCCCAACAAGATAAGAGAGCCCTAGCTCTGATACCAATTGAATGTTCGAGGACGTCGCCTAGAGGGGGGTGAATAGGCGGTGTGGCAAGTTTTAGCCTTTTCCAATTTTAGCTCAACGGAAGGTAAATGTGATAGCTTTAGCAAAGGTGATGTTCCTACAATGATACTACGACAAGTGCAACAAGTAAAGGAATCAACAAGATAGTAAGAGTAAGGTGCGAGATAACCGGAGGACGCGGAGGCGAGGCGAGGTTTGTTTACCGCAGTTCCTTCCACAACAGAAAGTACGTCTGCGTTGAGGAGGTGCTAGTCTCACACAAGAGACTAGATGGCCACACCACGAAGGAAGGCCTCACCTTCTTCCTCGAGAGAGCTCCACGGAGGTGCTCTCCCTCTTCCACTAAGGCACCAGTCGAGGTGGTGATTCCTTCACAGGGTTGGGGCGAGGTCCACACACACAAGGATGCTCCCAACACCCTATGGAGCTAGTACATCACCAAGCTAGCTTCCATAGGTAAACATCTCCAATGTCCCACTAAAGGAACTCATCCAATGCTCCACCAAAGGAACCCTTCCAATGCTCCACCAAAGGAACCCTTCCAATGCCCCACCAAGGAACCCTTCCAATGCCCCACCAATGAACCCTTCCAATGCCCCACTAAGGAACTCTTCCAATGCTCCACAAAAGGAACCCTATCACCAAGATCCACTAAGGAAGAACACACACACCCTACGAGATCGAAACCCCGGAGAGAGCACAAACCGATGCACCTAATGCAATGGCTAAGAACACCACTAGGATGCCCAAGTTCTTCTCTCCCAAATTCCAACAAAGCTAGAGAAGTTATTGGGGGAATAAGGGAGGAAGAATAAAGTGAGGAGAAACACCAAGAAACTCCAAGATCTAGATCTAGCAAGATCCTCTCACTTAGAGAAGGATTCAATTGGTGAAGCTCTAGATCTAGATCTCCTCTCTCCTTTCCCCCAAAAATATGCAACAAATAGTGGGGGGATCAAGAGGAGGAAGAAAGAACCCAAGGTCAACAATGGAGGAGAGAGAGTAGAGGTGCAGGGTTAGTTTGGTCAGTGGTGGAAGAGAGGTATAAATAGGGGCTGCAAAATATAGCTGTTGGGCCTGAGAAAACGGTCAGATTCGTGCCCAAAGCGGTACTACCGCTTGTCGAAGCGGTACTACCGCTTGCGCGCGATCTGTGCAGAAAACGGATCTAAATCGGGCCAAACCGGTAGTACCGCTTTGTGGAGCGGTACTACCGCTTGTGCAAAATGCAGAGCAAACTGAAACCATCGAGAATTGAGAGAGAGAAGGTGCGGTGCAGGGTGGCAGGCAGCGAGCAGTAGCATGCATGCATGCATGATCGTATGCGGCAGCGCGGCAGCAAGCGGGGCCAGGGAGAGCAGCGCGCATGCGGGAAGCGTGGGGGCGCAGTGAGCGGCTCGGCGTGGGGCGCGCGGGATCGAGCGGAGCCTCTCCCGCGGGTCAACGCCTCGCCGATCGAGGCGGAAGCGAGCGGGCGCAGGCGGCCTGGCGCGGGAGCAGCGCATGCTGCGGCAGCGGCGGCAGCCTGCCAGGCGCAAGCGGGCCACGTGGGGGCGGCGGCCCAGTGCGGGAGACGGAGAAGGCCAGGTGCGGAGGATGCTGGAAGAAGGCTGGGAAAAAGGAAAAGGGGGTCGGCCGGTAGTACCGGGCCTGGTACCGGTCTGGTACCGGCCCAGTTACGGTACTACCGGCCCAGTACCGCTCTGATACCGGGCTGGGTCCTGTAAGCTTTGGAGGCTGATGCGGTACTGGGCCCGGTACCGCCAGCGGTAGTACCGGGCTGGCCCAAAACGTTTTTCTTTTCTTTTTCCAAATATGATGCACTATAAAATCCATAACTTGAGCTAGACAACTCCGAATGACATGAAACCAGTTTTGCTGGAAAGAGGGGGACAAGAGCTACATCTTTGCAAGGTGAAATCATGCAAATGAGTGAGTGATGATTTGCTCATGGTCATAGAGGTGTAACCTCTCAATATGGTATATCGGGAAAATCATCACTCTCGCATATGCAACATGCGATGCAACCGAAATCCGTTTCATGCATAAGAACCAAGAAGAACCAACAACGCGATGCAATGCATGCAAGGTTTGAGCTCTCTCCGATGATACGACCCACTATCCTATCGAGCACAAACCTAGTCCTTGCGCGTTCTTCTCGAGTCGACAAGCTCCGCCTCCATACTCTTCATGATTGTACATGCCACCGTCTTCCTTCAACATACACGCCGCCGTCTTCTTCCATCTTGTACGCACACCACCGTCTTCATCCATCTTCAATGCCGTCTTCTCTCTTCATCTTCTACGCCGTCTTCTCACTTCATCTTCAACACCGTCTTTGTCTCTCTTCGACACCATCTTCATCATTGTACTCCGTCTTCTCCATCTTACAACCTTGAGTCCAACATGACTATGGACTTGACCTAAGATTGATTCTCAATGCAACCGTTAGTCCATAGGGATTGTCATCAATTACCAAAACCACACATGGGGTAAAGGACATGTTCTTACACATGTCGCGTACGACCTTAGCAGCTGGTGTTGGCAACAGTAAGGCTAGTGATGTGTGGATTAACCCTATAGTCAGCATCCCCTTTGTAAACATTGAGCACCTCACACACTCATTTAATACATCTCGACAAGACGTAAGGTTGTTATCGGCGAACCATCTGGTACCCAAGTATGGCGATAACTTTTTGGAGTTGGAATTGAAGCCGGAGACATCCCCGATACACGCCCTCGCGTTATTTTGAATAATCTTCAAAAGGATTATGAAAGGCAGCCAAGAATGGTTTCGAAAAACTCTCTCATTTAGCTCATTCTAGACTAATGAGATCTTTATGGAACATGAAAGTACGACATGTGCCATAAGATCATAAAATTTTCCTTTCTATCTATTTTTTTAAAACCAAATAGAGTACATAAAATAAGCTCCACGAGATCTATGGCTTAACCAATCGAAAATACAATTATTATTCTCCTACTACCACACCACCGTACTTTATGGTATGCTTATAACATACCAAAGTGTCAACTAGGCACACCATAATAGTGGGGAATATTAGCTCTTAATGCATATTGAACCGGTTGAACAAATTTGGAGCATGTTGATCCTTCGTTGAAATTTGGTTTATTGCAAAACACACATAAAACATTGTGGTTGGTCTGTCTATGTATGAATAAAAAAAAGTGTTCTTACAATGCAATGTGCATCGTTTAACATTGGAAGACTCTTCGATCACATTCACCAACCGATAATAAAATCTTCGAGAGCCTAAGCTCTCGCTAACCAAACGTAACTGGCTAGGGATTGTGGGTTGGCAACAAAGGCTAGTTGGAAGAGGGCGCAATCCCCTTTCCGGGACCCAATACTCCTTCAGTAAGGACAGGCTGAGGCCTCTTGCAGCTAGTACTAACAGGAGGTTGCTGTTGGAGATATGCCCAAGAGGCAATAATAAAATGGTTATTTTAATATATCTTTGTGTTTATGATAATGTTTACATACCATGCTATAATTGTATTAACCGAAACATTGATACATGTGTGTTATGTGAACAACAAAGAGTCCCTAGTAAGCCTCTTGTATAACTAGCTTGTTGATTAATAGATGATCATGGTTTCGTGATCATGAACATTGGATGTTATTAATAACAAGGTTATGTCATTATATGAATGATGTAATGGACACACCCAATTAAGTGTAGCATAAGATCACGTCATTAAGTTATTTGCTATAAGCTTTCGATACATAGTTACCTAGTCCTTTCGACCATGAGATCATGTAAATCACTTATACCGGAAAGGTACTTTGATTACATCAAACGCCACTGCGTAAATGGGTGGTTATAAAGATGGGATTAAGTATCCGGAAAGTATGAGTTGAGGCATATGGATCAACAGTGGGATTTGTCCATCCCGATGACGGATAGATATACTCTGGGCCCTCTCGGTGGAATGTCGTATAATAGCTTGCAAGCATATGAATGGTTCATAAGAGACCACATACCACGGTACGAGTAAAGAGTACTTGTCATGAGACGAGGTTGAACGAGGTATAGAGATACCGATGATCAAACCTCGGACAAGTAAAATATCGCGTGACAAAGGGAATCAGTATCGTATGTAAATGGTTCAGTCGATCACTAAAGTCATCGTTGAATATGTGGGAGCCAATATGGATCTCCAGATCCCGCTGTTGATTATTGGTCGGAGAGAAGTCTCAACCATGTCTACATAGTTCGCGAACCGTAGGGTGACACACTTAAGGTTTGATGTCGTTAAGTAGACATGGATATATGGAATGGAGTTCGAAGTTTTGTTCGGAGTCTCGGATGGGATCCAAGACATCACGAGGAGGTCCGTAATGGTCTGGAGAATAAGATTCATATATAGGAAGTCATTTTCTAGGTTTGGAAATGATCCGGTATTTTTCTGGAAGGTTCTAGAATAGTCTGGAAGAAATCAGCATGGAAGGTGGAGTCCCAGAGGGACTCCACCCACCTTATCCGGCCAGCCTAAGGGAGGAGGAGTCCCAAGTGGACTCCTTCCCATGGTGGCCAGCCACCCCACCAAGGAAAGGGGGGAGTCCCACTCCCCCTAGGTTTGGTCATATGGAAGGTTTATGTTGGGGTCTTATTCGGAGACTTTTGACCTAATCCTTGGGGCTTCCACCTATATAAAGAGAGGAGGGGAGGGGCTGGCCGGCCACTCTTGGCTCCACCTTGGCCGCACCCCTTTGAGGGCCGGCGCCCAAGCCCCCTCTCCCCAAACCCTAGCTACTTCTCCTCCACCACCTCTCCCGCATATGCTTAGCGAAGCTCCGCCGGAGATCTCTGATAACCCACAAGTATAGGGGATCGCGGCAGTCTTCGAGGGAAGTAAAACCCAAATTTATTGATTCGACACAAGGGGAGGTAAAGAATACTTATAAGCCTTAACAACTGTCAACACCCGGATTTTTAAGTCCGAATGCCTATTATGTCATACATCGCAATCCCAGGAATATTGTTGTTGCGAGGCTTAATAGTTAAGTATCACAGTCATCATTCATTACAAACCATAATGTCTTACAACTTGGAATCACATCATCCATATTACACGAATAGTTGATCTATTGATCAATGAACAAACACAAGTTCATAGCGGAAGCGTAAGATACAAGGACTCTCTAGTCCACAGGCCAACGCTTGACGTTGGAAGACTCCTAGTTGTCGTAGGCGTCCTACTGGTCATCTCCTTGTTCATCTTCATACTCTGGCCATTTGAATAGCCAGGGACAAAGCCGTGAGTACTTTAAGTACTCGCAAACTAATACTAATGTAAGTGCTAGACATTCTAGTAAGGTTTGCTAAGCTCTAGTTTATTTGCATAAAGCCAGTTTTAGTTCACAAGTATTTGAGAAAAGCTTATTCAAATGCTAACTAACTCAAGTGGGAACATTAGTGTCATTCCCACCATTCAAGTGGTGATTTCAATTCAATTCACCACAAGTCCTTTCACCATCCTCTTTCAACATCATTTTTCAAAGATATGACATCGGAAACTGTATGGCCTTTCCAACCGTCCGTAACCGTGGACGCGGCTATTCGAATAGATTTACACTCTGCAGAGGTTGCACACTTGTGCCACAACATTTGATTTCATCCGTCGGGATTACCCCGAATCATCGTAACACAGTACGCGGATCATCAACCATAACCTTTCACTTACAAATCCTAGTATGAGCACCTCTCCCCATGAGCTTGGCCTCCCAGTGAAGACCAACTGTCAACCTGGGAACTGCACAGGGCTTGGCCGTACAATTCACCTCAATTCACATCTTTTCTTAACAACGGAGGCAGCCTCAAGCATAACCCCTATGATGTGTGTTCAGAGGGAACCCATACCAAGATGCATAAACTTCCAGTTAAGCCCTACCCATAATCAGGTATTGTGGGGGTACTTACTATTGGAAAGGTATCGCATTCCAACCAATATCATTTGTATCAAAAATCACCATATTCTCTTGGTCATATTCACCTTCAAAAATCCTTCAATGGAATGCTTTATCATTCCAAGGTTTCAAATTCAGTTCAAGTCACATTGTTCCCATCTAGAGTAGTCAAGTTTTATTTCATTAGCACTAGCTCTAAATCATGAGGGGTGCTATCTTGCTTTGCTTGATTGAGACTAACTTCACTACTCTAGTAAACCTCTTTACTTTGACCAAAGTTAACTATAAAAGTAACTCTTGGAAAACAACAAGTAAAACTTGAAATGTAGAAACTTGGGATAGGCTTATGGTAAGAAAAGATAAGACTATGGTGCCTTGCCCCAAAGGGCTTTGCACTTTGCAAGAATATTAGCTTGCCTTGGTAGTTCTCAAAGTTCTCCTCCTCCTCCTCCTGGTAGCAACCTTCTTCTTCCGTGTACTCTCCGGTGCTAGCGTCTAAATTTGAATACGAGTATAATTACTCACTAATTCAATGGCTATTCCATGTATCACATATAAACACACAAACTATTCTATGCACACAAATAATCTAATTAGGGTGCATGGGTTGTGTTGCATGAGGATAATTTACTTCTTTTTATTTAATATGTAAATGATAGTTTCCATAGGGTTCTTGAGAAATAATTTCCTCTCATTGAAATCTTCTTAAGATTTAATTTCTCAAACAATCATATATGAACTTATATTGACCTAAGTCAAGTATTCATCATTATCATTTGAGAAAATGATTTAAATGAGGTAGACCACCTCATACCATTTAGTAATGCTACAAATGATTTAAATCTCTAAGTAATTCATATAAGTGAGTTTGTCCAGGGGTCCAAACATCACAAGAATTCATTTGAGACAAGGGTTAAATGAAGTATAATACTTCAGATGATTTACTTAATAGTTTTGGACAATATCAACTACATAAACTAGCCATATTGTCCCTTAATTAAACTAGGGCATGATCATGTAAAGTGACCACACCATTTTCTTGCATCAACAATTAGTGTAAGTCAAGTGTGAGCTATTGGAGTTGGAATGAACTTAATATCTATTTTGGTTGATTTTTAAGATTTATTTGGAGTCACAAAAGTCTCTGTCTTGTTATTTTCATCACATTAATTCTATGAAAGCAACCTGTCGGGGGGAAGACCCCGGGTAGGGCAATGGACGCGGAGTAGCCGGCTGGCCACTGGCCGGCTCGCGGCAAAGGCCGGCTGAGGAGCAGCCGGCTGGCGCCGTGGCCGGCTGGTCCGGAAGCCGGCTGGCTCTAGGTCCTAGTCGGCCTGGCTACGGCCGCCAATGCTGTAGCTGGGCCGGCTTCTACAAGCCATATCCGACTGGGGGTTTGTACCTCAGACCGACTCGAGGCTGGCGAGTCTTGCACTGGAAGGAACCGGGTTGGTGATCCGGGTTCCCAAAGTCCACGCTGACTTCATCCTCCGTAAAGCGCGGGGCACTGTGGAGCAATAGTGCCACGCGCCGGACAGGCCATCATGGTCCACGTCGATCCGTACTGGCTACAGTGGCTGACGGCGACGGGGACACCTCCTCTCCATACCGCTGACCTTGGCAGCTGGATGGGACAGGCCATGAGGCCTCAACGGCTCCTGACGTCACCGCCTCGGGAAGGAGCGGAGGCCGGAGCCGGCCAAGCCGGCCAGTAGACTATAGGGTCTTATATGTAAAGTGCTGGCGCCTATATAAGCCGCACTACCCCCTCTCGTGCAGGGGATCGATCATTCTCACTTCACTTCCACCCCTAGCGCTGCCCTGTGAGAGAGACTTCAGTCTTCCTTAGCCTCCCAGGAGCAGCCGGACACAGCTCAAGGAGCAACCTTGTATTGTGTGATCATCATATACACTCATAGCAGGAGTAGAGGTGTTACCTCCATCGGAGGGCCTCGAACCTAGGTACGTCGCCGTGTCGCTCATCCCCATACCCGCATCCGGATACCGCCGTGAGATCTCTCAGGAACCACCTTCGATTAGCCACCCTATGGCATATGCCGTGACGATACCACGACATTTGGCGCCCACCGTGGGGCCTTCAGCGTCCTCAGCCGGTGTCTTCATCCGGACGGGCCTCACCATCACCACCGGCGAGCGAGTCGCTTCAGGCTTGATCTGGAGATTTGGCTCCCTCGACTGCGTCAGCGACAACGCTGGCTGCTTCGCCGACCGGCCCTTCCCAGCCGGCGGCAGCGTCATCTCCTTCGGCGGCCACGACGTCTACGTCGCCACCGTCGCACCGCCGCGCTACCCGCGGCAGGTGCTGCGCTGCGCAAGCCCTCCTCCGCGAGCCGGCAGCAGCGCTCCCGCCAGCCCCGCCATCGTGCAAGTCATGATGGCTGGCGAGGAGCTCCCCACCAAGAACCCGCGCACCCGCGGCCCCAACTTGGAGAGCAACGTCGACCCCAACGCCTCCGGCTCGGGCCCAAAGGCGCCACCACCACCGTCCCGGCTGGATGAGGTCCGGGCAAAACTAAGCACCCCGCTCACGCCTGGCGCCGACCCCACCACCATCGAGGCGGATTTGGAGGCGCACCGCCAGCTCCTCCTCAAGCAAACAGAAGAACTGGCTGCTGCTAAGCACCAGATGGAGATCACCCATCGCGAGTACAACCGCGCCCACGGCCTCACTCCAGGCGGCGACGGTCCCAGCCGAGCCGGCCAGATCCGCCGTAGGGGCCACGACCTTGGCGCCGAGATCGCCCGCGACGGTGCTCCTTCGCCGACTCGGTCAGCGGAGCAACCCGTCTACAACACCCCCGACAAGAACATGCGCGCGGCACAAGCCGCCGCAGAAGAGCTGAACCGCCTTGAAGGCGAAGAGTTACGCCGCCAGACCAAGCGGGTGACTGAGCTGCTCAACGCAGCCACCAGGCAGGCGGCCGACCCCAGGTATGTCAATGCCCCAGAGCTTCCCACGCTCGTGGCGCTGCAGGCAACGACAGAGAAGGCGCCAGGGACACGGCCGAGTCCGCCTCCCCAGCACCAAGCCGGCACCGTGACTCCCGGGCCACGCACGCAAGCTCGAGCCGGCCGAGCCACCAGCCGAGTGGCAGCAGCCGCAGCCGGCCTCCCCCAAGCCGGAACCAGGAGCAAGACTCCGAGCCCCGCCGCCAGCACCAGCCGGCTCCAGAAGCAACCGGCACCCGCCAGCCGGCACGTTCCCGGCTGGGCCCCCGCATCGAGCCCGTCGACGCCAGAGACCGCCTCGATCGGCTGGTCGAATCCCGCATCGCGGAAGAGGAGGCGCCGGCTTGCCCCAAATGCTTCGGGCCCCGCATCGCCAACGAGCCCGTGCTTGACGGCTTCCAGCTCCCCCGCGACACGCCCAAGTACGACGGCACCGCCAAGCCGGAGGACTGGCTGTAGGACTACTCCACCGCAGTCGGCATCTCTCGAGGCAACAAGCGTTGGGCGGTACGCTACTCCCCCCTGATGCTGGTCGGCTCCGCCCGCACCTGGCTCAACAACCTGCCAGCCGGCAGCATCAACGGCTGGCTGGATTTCGAAGAGGCCTTCGTCAGCAACTTCACCGGCACCTATCGCCGGCCGGGTCGCCCTCAGCAGCTTGAGATGTGCAAGCAGGGCCCGGACGAGACGGACCGCGCATACCTGACGCGCTGGTGCGAGATGCGCAACTCCTACGAGGGTGTGCACGAGATCCAAGCCATCAGCTTCTTCATGGGAGGCTGCTGGCCCAACACCATGCTGTGGCACAAGCTGCGCCGCAGTGACCCCAAGTCGATGGCCGCCTTGATGGCCATCGCGGACAAGTACGCGCTGGCTGAGGAAGCCGGCAAAGCGCCGGCTGATATTTCACAGGCCCCAGCAAGAAGGGACAACAACAAGTCGGCTGAGCGCAAGCCGGCCGAGGGCGCCTCGCATGACAGCCGGCGGGACAACTACCGCGGCAAGCGTCACAGCGACCAGCCGGACCGCCGGTACGGCTCCGCCCACGTAGCCGCCGTGGCAAACAACGCGGCAGGCGGCAGCCGCCGCCAGAAGCAAGACCGGCAGTGGAAGCCGAAGTACACCTTCGAGCAGATGCTCGACTCGCCGTGCAAGTACCACAGCGGCAAGAACCCCTCCAACCACACCACCCGCGACTGCCACTTCATGAAGCGGCTGACAAGCGGTGAACCTCTCCCGCCTCCACCCCCGCCGCCTCCAGCCGGCGGGCCGGGTGGCCAAGCCGGCGCGGAGAACGCCAACCTCGAGCACCACGAGGCTAACCAAGTGCACCACGGCGGCCGATACCTGGCCGAAGATGCTACCTACATCATCTTCACTTCCGAGCCCGAGGACAAGACGAGCCAGCAGAGCCGTTCCCTCGAGGTCAACGCGGTCATACCGCCGGTCCCCCAGTACCTAAACTGGTCAGAGCAGGCCATCACCTTTGATCGCCGCGACACACCGGCTGTCCTGCCGAAGCAGGGCAGCTACGCCATGGTCCTCGACCCCACCATCGGCACAACCCGGCGCAGCGTGCGTTTTTCGCGCGTCCTCATCGACGGGGGCAGCAGCATCAACATCCTCTACCGCGACACCGCCCGCAAGCTGGGCATCCAGGAGGCCGAGTTGCGCCCCACCCCCACCGTCTTCCATGGCATCGTGCCAGGCCACTGCTGCCAGCCGATCGGCCGGATCACGCTGGAGGTGATGTTCGGGAAGCCGGACCACTTCCGCACCGAGAGAATCGAGTTCGAGGTGGTGGACCTCGTAAGTCCCTACCACGCGCTCCTGGGCAGGCCAGCCCTGACCAAGTTCATGGCGGTGCCCCACTATGGGTACCTGAAGATGAAGCTGCCTGGCCCCAAGGGGGTCATCACCATAGCCGGCGACTATCGCCGCTCCATGGACTGCGCCACGCAGAGCTCCAAGATGGCCCAGACGCTGGTCATCGCCACCGAGAAGCAGCTCATCCACGACGCCGTCGCCCTCGCCAAGGCCGCGCAGACAGACATGCCGGCTGCAGGCAACCCGGCTGGGACGACTCACTTCCAGCCGGCCGACAACACCAAGAAGATCCTCGCTGACCCGGCGCAGCCGGACAAGTACGTCACCATCGGTGCCGGCTTGAGCAGGAAATAGGAAAGCGAGCTCACCAGCTTCCTCCGTGAGAATCGGGACATCTTCGCATGGACTCCAAGAGACATGCCGGGTGTGCCGAGGGAGTTGGCTGAGCACCACCTCCACGTCCGGCCTGAAGCCAAGCCGGTGAAGCAGCCTCTGAGGCGCTTCGCCGAAGAACGAAGGAAGGCCATCGGTGAAGAAATCGCCCGGCTGCTGGCAGCCGGCTTCATCATGGAAGTGCTGCACCCGGACTGGTTGGCGAACCCAGTCCTGGTTTTGAAGAAGAACGGCTCCTGGCGCATGTGTATCGACTACACCAGCCTGAACAAGGCATGCCCGAAGGATCCCTTCCCCCTGCCGCGCATAGACCAAGTCATAGACTCGACTGCCGGCTGTGAACTGTTGTCTTTTCTAGACGCCTATTCAGGCTACCACCAGATTCCTTTGAATCCGGATGATCAAATAAAGACTTCGTTCATTACCCCGTACGGGGCTTATTGCTACACGACTATGCCGTTCGGCTTGAAAAGTGCAGGCGCCACCTACCAAAGGTGCATGCAAAAATGCTTGCAGGATCAAATCGGCAGAAACGTTCACGCATATGTGGATGATGTCGTTGTAAAGACCAAGGAGACGACTACCCTCCTTGATGACCTGAGAGAAACCTTCACCAATCTGAGAAGATTTTGGATGAAGCTCAACCCGGCCAAGTGCACATTCGGCGTGCCGTCTGGCCAGCTCCTTGGCTACCTCGTCTCTCAGCGAGGGATCGAAGCCAACCCGGAGAAGATCAGTGCCCTGGAGAAGATGAAACTGCCGCAGTGCCTCAAGGACGTCCAGAAGTTCGCTGGCTGCCTGGCTTCCTTGAGCCGCTTCGTCAGCCGGCTGGGGGAGAAGGCACTGCCCCTGTATCAATTGATGAAGAAGGCGGACAAGTTCGTCTGGTCACCGCAGGCGGATGAAGCTTTCCGTGACTTGAAGCGCGTGCTCTCAACCGCGCCAATCCTTGCAACGCTGGCTTCAATGGAGCCGATGCTGTTGTACATCGCAGCCACCAACCGGGTGGTTAGCGTTGTCCTGGTGGTGGAGCGCAAAGAAGCCGGCAGGGAGCAGCTGGTTCAGCGCCCAGTCTATTACCTTAGCGAAGTGCTCTCCCAGTCGAAGCAAAACTACCCCCACTACCAGAAGGTCACCTACGGCGTCTACATGGCGGCCAAGAAGCTCAAACACTACTTCCAAGAGCACCCCATCAAGGTGGTTGCCACAGCGCCCTTGGCAGAAATCATTGGCAGCAAAGACGCCAACGGCCGGGTTGCCAAGTGTTATCACCAGATTTTGGACAAATCCAGAGGTGGGCCGTAAGAGAGATGGGCTTAGAGGACTACACGTGGAAGATCTCTGAAGCGGCCTTGCACGGAGAATTTGGGCTAGTTTGCCCGTGTATCTTTAATTGTAGTAGGTTATATCTTAGATCAAGATTTAGAGTTTGTATCGCACACGGTGGGATATTCCCACGTTAGAAAGTCCGCTGGACTATAAATATGTATCTAGGGTTTATGGAATAAACAACAACACAACGTTCACCCCAAAAACAAACCAATCTCGGCGCATCGCCAACTCCTTCGTCTTGAGGGTTTCAATCAGGTAAGCGACATGCTGCCTAGATCGCATCTTGCGATCTAGGCAGCACAAGCTCCACGTTGTTCATGCGTTGCGCGTACTGAAGCGTCTTTGATGGCGCGCAACGTAGTTATCATAGATGTGTTAGGGTTAGCATAGCTCTTCGTATAAACATGCTTACGTAGTGCAACCCTTGCATGTCTAGCCGCCCTCACGCCTATCTCAGGCGTGGGGGCGGCACCCTGCTTGTTCATCATCTAGTAGATCTGATCCGTTACGATTGCTCCTTGTTCTACAAGGATTAGTTTAATATCTGCAATAGTTAGGCCTTACAAAGGGGGGGAGGATCCAGTGGCACGTAGGGTGGCGTTCGCAAGTCCTAAACAGGATGTTCCGCGGATCAACATCATTGTTGGTTCTTTGGCCTTGTTTAGGATCGGCTTATGAGCACCGTGCGTGGCCGCGAGGCCCAACCTGGAGTAGGATGATCCGATTATGCGGTGAAAACCCTAAATCGTCGTAGATCTCATTAGCTTTATCTTGATCAAGCAGGATCACCAAGTATTCGTGCACCCCGTACGAATCATGGGTGGATCGGCTCTTTGAGCCGATTCACGAGATAACCCGAGAGCCGATCGAGGCTCGTATTTAATGTTTACGTGTATGCCATGCAGAACTAAGCGAGGCAACCCCATCACCTTCCCCGACCAGGTATAGGTCAGGTGGCACGCCCTTGCACTTCGCATCGCCGCGTGTGACCGTAAGAGCATTGCGGGCCGTCGCTCGGAGGGGTCTCAGCCAGCCGCAGCTCTAGGCTCTTCCCGGCTCTACCGTGTTGATAGGCCGCTGCCCGCCGGTGGGTTTTGGCGATCAACACATTCTGGCACGCCCGGTGGGACAATCATCTACATCAACCACATCGCCATCTACATCTGAGATGGCGACGGACGGCACGCCAGTCACCTACGAGGAGCTGCTCACGAGCTCAAGAAGAAACATGACGAGATCAAGGCCACCCTCGAAGCCGACCTCATCGGCTCTTTTCAGAGAACCCGTACCCATGGCATCAGATGGAAGGGGTTCTCACCACAAGGTGCACTCGATGGGATAGATCTCTCTGCCCCGTCGGAGGAACGCACCAGGGCCCTACGGCAGGAGATCAACTACTTGGTGGCTCACTCGCTACACCGCCACTCTGAAAACTTGGTCAACGTGTTGGAGCGTCTCGCTCTGCGCGTGATCCAGGAGATCATGAGCCACCAGTACTCGCCGTCAGGACCAGCTCTCGGGACGCATCAAGGAGAGTTGCCACTCCAGTCCCGTCCACCGCTGCCATGTGCATTGGCAGCACCACCTGAAGTGCCGGCTACACCGGCATTCGTCGTCTACAAGATCGGTGGTGACCCTAGTGACTACCAGTTCTTGGCTGAGGCGCCTAAGGAGATCCCTCAAGGATACGCGTGCACGTATGTGCCAGATTGTGGCAACTGGGCACTCTCAAACCAGGCCACAACGTCAGGGACTCCGGCGCAGACAGGAGGGACGTCAGCGATAGAGCTTGAGAAGCAGACGTGGCTAACTAAGTACGCCACCCCGGCGAATCTTCAGAGTGCATCTCCTGCAGCCAGCACGGCGGATCAGATCAGTACCATACTGAGAGACCAGTTCGGCATTATGCCGAAAAGGAGGGCAATCGGCTATTCCAAGCCGTACCCCGACGAGTACGAGATGATCCCACTGCCACCTAAATATCGGCTCCCTGACTTCTCCAAATTCAGTGGATCAGATGGCTCCAGCTCCATCGAGCACATCGGCCGATATTTGGCGCAACTAGGACCGGCTTCAGTGTCGGATCAGCTACGTGTGAGGCTCTTTTCACAGTCCCTCACAGGATCGGCTTTTGGATGGTATACCTCTTTGCCAGCAAACTCCATCCAGTCTTGGAAGCAATTGGAAGAACAGTTCCATATGCAATATCATTCAGAAGCTTCCGAGTCTAGCATTGCCGATCTAGCACAACTACGTCAGAAGCGCGGAGAAACGGTGACATAGTACATCCAGCGCTTCAGGAATCTTAGGAACCGATGTTATTCGGTTCGTATAACTGAAAAGGAAGCAGTCGAGTTAGCAGTAGCTGGCCTTGCAACACAGCTCAAGGACATGGCCTCCCAAGCAGATTATCCCTCGCTGGCGCACATGGTTCAGAAACTATCAGCATATGAACAGCGCCACCTGCACTGTACTCAAGACAAGTTCAAGCGTGCGTAGTCATGGTCGATACAGAGGAAGGTGAAGTGCTGCGGGAGACCAGGAAGTAGCAAGTGGCTGAATGGACTCGGGGAGGAACCCCGTGTCCCGCAAATGGGTAAAGCCACCAGGGCCGCCTGTGGATTTGATTTTGACGTGACCAAGACTGAACAAATCTTCGACCTCCTGCTCAAGGAGAAACAGTTGACGATTCCTGAAGGTCTCAAGTTCCCTACGGCGCAAGAACTAAACGGAAAGCCATACTGCAAGTTCCACAACTCGCTTTCCCATGCCACCAACGACTGCAGGGTGTGGCGTCAGCACATCCAAGCGGCGATAGAGAAGGGGCGTTTAATTTTCAACCAGTACGCCCTGAAGGTAGACACCCAGCCCTTCCCGCCGTTAACATGGTAGAAGTCATCTACCCCGAGAGTTGCCACCCAGGTCCCACGTTCAGCATCAACATGGTAGGACACAGGAACCACTCGGCAAAGATGGAGATGAGGGCAGCTGCTCTCATAGCAAGGATACAGAGGAGGCCGCTCCACGCGATCGGCTCCATCATGATGGCAAGCGCTACGTTACAGAGGGAGAAGTGAAGAACATAAGATATCAACGACCTCTCTCTGATCACCTCCTCAACAAATATGTGAGACCGTATGACCAACGCCGACGGTCCAACTATGATGATGAAGGATATCGTCTGGCTAGAGAAGCCAGAAGACATCGTCGGCAGGATCGCTATGAGGAGGAGCACGAGCGCCGTGCCACAGACACATCAAGGGAGCAAGATGACAACGCCAGACACTGGGACTGCCCTTTCTTCAGACACTGCTGGGATTCAGGAATGAGCCGATTGCCCACAATCGGCAATTGCCCAGAATGCAACAAGAAGAAGAAGGAGGCAGCCAACGTGTCTGTGTTTGAGCGCTTAGGGCCTCTCCCACCACCAAGCAAACGTGCTGAGTCACTTCGTTGGGCAAATTTTGAGGATTCCGAAGACGAAGGGCTTGAAGAAGAAGGAGACAGGTGCCACCGTCCGAGGTGGTGCCCTGACGGACTCAGCCGTTCACAAAAACGCAGGGTTCAGCGGTTGCGCGGCCTGGAGGAAGCCGAAAGGTTATACCTGCATACGCTAAGGAAGGCACGGCCTGATCTGGCCGCAAAGGTTCAGCGAGCCCTGGATGAAGAGGGTCGTCCACGAAGAATGGAGTGGCGTCCCAAGCAAAAGAAAGCCGATGATGAAACATCGGCTGGCACAAACATGGTGCTTGTCTTGCCGACAGAGCTTAGTGCTCCACGATTGTACGATGCACTCAAGGTGGACGACAGCAGGCGCATCAAGTCAGAAGTTGGGTTGGTCTTATCCAGCCTAACCGAGTAGCAAGATTAAACCAATGAGCAAACCGTGCGAGGCTGATCCTTGTGATCGGCCCCGAAAAGCTTATGGAGGGACATTACAAAACCTTCATCGAACAAGCAGTGTGGAGGCCGATTCCAGCAATCGGCCAAAGTTATCTTCTGCACATATTCTGTTTATGGTCAGCAACGATCTATTGGGCAGCGGCCATGTCGGCAGATGAAAGTCAGCAAGTGCAGCGCCCTGACTAACCATGAAAGCCGATATCTGCAGTCATTTGACAGATTCGGCTCGGGGGGCATATAGTCAGATAAACATGTGCAGACATGCGTGCAGTGGAACATTGGGGGCCGGTTAAGGAAAAATCGGCCAAATAAAAAAAAAATTTCAAGAAGCAAAGCCGATGCGCAGCCATCGACTTTAGTACAGTTGCACAGGACCAAGACCTACTGGCTATGTGCTCAAGGGTTTACATCAACGTCGATGTTCAGTAGAAAGAAAGCTGATCAACGACTTATGCATCCTCGCCGGTATTCTTGCCTTGATGAAAGCTCGGGGGGCAGCTCGCCCTGGAAGTTCGTCATAGAGACGATTTTGATGGAATCGGCTGATACTGCGATACGATTCGGAGGCTGATGGTGACACATGTGGTTGGCTCACGATTGTCCTCGCCTTGATGAAGACTCGGGGGCAACGGACTACATGAAGATTTGGTTCTTTAGAAACCAATTGGAGTTGCATCGGTTGATCTCAAGGCCGTGATCCTCTCTGGAAGCGCCTGGTCGCGAAAGAAGATTGCTGAAGCTATGGAGAGGAATCAGGAAGGGAGGCCGTCGGCTTTTACAGATTTTGGACTGTCCTGTCGCTGCAAAGGGATTGGATTCTCAAAATAGCCGATGAGTGGTCATCGGCTAAGGGATTGCGAAGAAAATATGGTCAGATACCAAATCGCAGCCTGAAATTGAGAAGTTCTCGGCCTACGAGCTAATCGACATGAGATTCCAGCTTCATGGGCGTCCAAAAGAAGAAAAAAATCGATACATTGCTATCGGTCTTGATATGACAGGCGGAAGGAATGAAATTGGGGCAATTGAAGGATGAATCAAAAGAACAATTTCATTAATTCAGAGGAGCGGCTTTACAAGAAAGAGCCGATGGCTCTCAAAAGAGGGATCTAGTGCCTAGCGCACTGCTACTACTAGTCCTATTCTACTAGTCGTCGCTGTCCTCGTCGTCACCACCGTCGATGTCGTCGGCGCTGCTCCCGGGGAGCTCCTCGTCGCTGCTACCCCAGCCCATGGCCGGAGCCTCTTCCTCCTCGTCATCATCATCGTCCTCGCTGTCCGCCCAGGAGCGGAAGCGCTTGGTTGGCGGGTACCCGGCGGAAGAGGAAGATTCATCTTCCTCCTCCTCTTCTTCTTCTTCGTCGTCATCTTCATCCTCGCTGTCCGCCCACATGCGGGAGCGCTTCTTCAGCGGGAGCTTGGCGGAGGGGAAGGTCTTGGCCTTCGCTACTTCTCCTTCTTTCTTCTCATCATCGGAGGGGAGGGGGTCCACTTCGGAAGAAGGTTTGTCCTCGTTCTTCTTCGGTGAGAATGGGGGGAAGAGGTTTGAGAAGGAGGAGGAAGAGGAAGACATTGCTGAGGGAGAAGAGGGTTTTTTGGGTGCCGATGGCTGGAACAGAGGAAGGGGATGAAGAAAGCTAATCGATCGGCACAGTTAAATAATGAGGAGCCTGGTGGAAATTTACTGTCATTACAGTTTCCAAGGAGATGACGCCAGAGCTATCGAATTTTGCAGAGAAGCTGAGAAGACAGGGCATAATGATAACGGATACTGCAACAGCTCTGCTCTGCCACGACATGACCCGACGGAGGAACGCTTAATGATTTTGGAAAAATTATTTCCAAAACCAGGGGGGCATGTGTTATCACCAGATTTTGGACAAATCCAGAGGTGGGCCGTAAGAGAGATGGGCTTAGAGGACTACACGTGGAAGATCTCTGAAGCGGCCTTGCACGGAGAATTTGGGCTAGTTTGCCCGTGTATCTTTAATTGTAGTAGGTTATATCTTAGATCAAGATTTAGAGTTTGTATCGCACACGGTGGGATATTCCCACGTTAGAAAGTCCGCTGGACTATAAATATGTATCTAGGGTTTATGGAATAAACAACAACACAACGTTCACCCCAAAAACAAACCAATCTCGGCGCATCGCCAACTCCTTCGTCTTGAGGGTTTCAATCAGGTAAGCGACATGCTGCCTAGATCGCATCTTGCGATCTAGGCAGCACAAGCTCCACGTTGTTCATGCGTTGCGCGTACTGAAGCGTCTTTGATGGCGCGCAACGTAGTTATCATAGATGTGTTAGGGTTAGCA
Source organism: Lolium perenne (assembly GCF_019359855.2). Taxonomy (NCBI): domain Eukaryota; kingdom Viridiplantae; phylum Streptophyta; class Magnoliopsida; order Poales; family Poaceae; genus Lolium; species Lolium perenne. The sequence goes on from NC_067249.2 coordinate 271,857,691, forward strand.
TAGCTCTTCGTATAAACATGCTTACGTAGTGCAACCCTTGCATGTCTAGCCGCCCTCACGCCTATCTCAGGCGTGGGGGCGGCACCCTGCTTGTTCATCATCTAGTAGATCTGATCCGTTACGATTGCTCCTTGTTCTACAAGGATTAGTTTAATATCTGCAATAGTTAGGCCTTACAAAGGGGGGGAGGATCCAGTGGCACGTAGGGTGGCGTTCGCAAGTCCTAAACAGGATGTTCCGCGGATCAACATCATTGTTGGTTCTTTGGCCTTGTTTAGGATCGGCTTATGAGCACCGTGCGTGGCCGCGAGGCCCAACCTGGAGTAGGATGATCCGATTATGCGGTGAAAACCCTAAATCGTCGTAGATCTCATTAGCTTTATCTTGATCAAGCAGGATCACCAAGTATTCGTGCACCCCGTACGAATCATGGGTGGATCGGCTCTTTGAGCCGATTCACAGGATAACCTGAGAGCCGATCGAGGCTCGTATTTAATGTTTACGTGTATGCCATGCAGGAACTAAGCGAGGCATCCCCATCACCTTCCTGACCAGGTATAGGTCAGGTGGCACGCCCTTGCACTTCGCATCGCCGCGTGTGACCAGAAGAGCATTGCGGGCCGTCGCTCGGAGGGGTCTCAGCCAGCCGCAGCTCTAGGCTCTTCCCGGCTCTACCGTGTTGATAGGCCGCTGCCCGCCGGTGGGTTTTGGCGATCAACACCAAGTGGGCTCTGGAGCTAGCCGCCCACACCATCCTTTACGAGCCACGCACAGCCATCAAGTCGTAGATCCTCGCGGACTTCTTCGTCGACTGGGCTGAGATGCAATATCTGCCGCCTGTGTCGGATTCCACACATTGGAAGATGCACTTTGACGGCTTGAAGATGCGCAACGGCTTGGGAGCCGGCATCGTCCTCACCTCTCCCAAGGGAGACCGGCTGGACTACGTCCTACAGATCCACTTCGCCGCATCAAACAATGTGGCGGAGTATGAAGCGCTCATTCATGGGCTGAAGCTGGCCAAGGAGATTGGTGTGCGTCGCATACTCTGCTTCGGCGACTCCGACTTGGTCATACAACAAGCATCTGGCGACTGGGACGCGAAGGACGCCAACATGGCCTCATACCGCTTCCATGTCCAGCAGCTATCCGGCTTCTTCGACGGCTGCGAATTCCACCATGTGCCACGAGCAAACAACGAGGCGGCTGACGCCTTGTCCAAGATTGGCTCAACCCGGCAAGCCATTCCGCTGGGCATCGCCTTGGCGGTTCTCAAGAAGCCGTCCATCATACCGTCACCGGACTCGGATTCAATATTCGTGCCGGCTGACCCGGGGGCTGCTCAGCCGAACCCGGGGGTTTCATCGCCCAAGTTGGGGGCTTCAAAGCCAAACCCGCCGGCTACCATGCCGAACCCGGGGACTTCTCAGTCCAACCCGGGGGCTTCATCGCCAAACTCGGGGGCTAGCAAGCCGAACCCGCCGGCTAGCAAGCCGAACCCGGCGACCATGCAGTCGAATCCGGAAGCTCCCACGCAGGAGGCCCTGTTGGTCAGTGTATTCGAGATAAGATGCGTACCTTCATGGGCACAAGAATTCCTCTCCTACCTCACCGATGGTGTGCTGCCTGATGATAGAGTCCAGGCCAGGCAGATTGAGAGAAGGGCCAAGGCCTATACCATCATCAACCACCAGCTGTACAAACGCAGCGTAAGTGGGGTGTTCCAGCGGTGCGTCGAGCCGGCTGAAGGGATTGAACTCCTACGGGAAATCCATCAAGGAGAGTGCGGGCACCACGCCTCATCCAGAGCCATAGTGGCCAAAGCTTTCCGGCACGGTTTTTACTGGCCGACTGCGCTCAGAGACGCAGAAGAGTTGGTGAAGAAGTGCAACGGCTGTCAGCGCTTCGCAAAGAAGAGACACCAGCCAGCTTCCGCCTTGAAAACCATCCCCATCACATGGCCGTTTGCCGTATGGGGCTTGGATATGGTGGGTCCGTTCAAAACAGCGCGAGGCGGCATGACACATCTCTTGGTGATGATTGACAAATTCACCAAGTGGATCGAAGCCAAGCCAATCAAGAAGCTGGACGGCTCCACAGCCGTCACATTCCTCAAGGAAATCATCGTGAGGTTCGGCTACCCCCACAGCATCATCACCGACAACGGCAACAACTTCTCCCAAGGCATCTTCTCTCGCTATTGCGGGGAAATGGGGATCCGGATGGCCTTAGCCTCTGTGGCACACCCAGAGTCCAACGGACAAGTGGAGAAGGCTAACGGCTTGGTCCTAGCCGGCATCCGGCCCCGGCTGGTGGAGCCGCTCGAGCGAGCAGCCGGCTGCTGGATCGAAGAGTTGCCCAATGTGTTGTGGAGCCTGCACACAACGACAAACCGCTCAGTCGGCTTCACACCATACTTCCTCGTGTACGGGGCCGAAGCCGTCCTGCCAACTGATATCGAGCACGACGCGCCAAGGATCAAGCTCTACACAGAAGCCGAAGCCAAAGAAGCTCGCGAAGATGGAGTCGACCTGGTCGAAGAGGCCCGGCTGCTGGCTGCGTCCAGATCTACTATCTACCAGCAGAGCCTCCGACGCTATCACAGCCGGAAGGTCCAGCCCTTAGCATTCCGAGAAGGAGACCTAGTGCTCCGGCTGATCCAGCGGACAGCCGGACAGCATAAACTGTCATCCCCATGGGAGGGTCCCTTCATCGTGAGCAAGGCAGTAGGCAATGATTCCTACTATCTCATAGATGCCCAAGAAGCTAAGAAAAACAAGCCGGACAAGGCTGACGAGGAGACTAAACGTCCCTGGAATGTCAACTTACTCCGCCCATTTTACACATGAGAGCAGGAACGTATGTATCCCTTGTACCCCTTTTTGTAAGCTATGAAAAAGCACGCGCCAAGAGCGCCATTTCCGACAAGTTTTTCGCGTACTCTACCTTGTTTTGCCAATTGGCTTGAACCCTCTCACGCGGTCGGCTCAGTAACGTGATCCGGTTTTCGACAGCCGGCTTCCGATCCAGCTACAGACCGCAACCCGGCTGTCCGGCTGGCGGGAGTAAGGCCTAGGGAGCCGGCACGCGAAAGACGACTAAGGGAAAGAGTAAAAGCGAGTTGACTTGCAACTTTTCATAAAAAGTGCCGAAGTGCCGAACTCAGCTCGTTCGACTGAAATACTGTCGGCCTCACCCAGCGGCCCGCTCTTGATCCGGCGTCGGATCGCAAGTCGGACGTACGACCGGCAAGAGCACAGCCAAAGAGTGGGGCGGATGGGAAAAAGCGAACAAGTCGAAAGAAAGCAACTCGGCACATAAATGATTAACAAACACATTAAAAGTGGGACATAATAAAAGGACAATAATATTCATACATATGCACCCGGCATCCCGGGGATTTAATAAGTTGTCTTGGCAAAAGCAACAACAGAAACAGGTAAACTAAGCAGCGGCTGGAGAAGGACCAGCCGGAGGAGCGTCAGCGGAGCCGGCTGCCGGGTCGTCTTCGGGCGCATCTTCCGCCTCCTCATCTTCCATCCCGTACTCCTCATCAGATTGAGGGTTCGGGTCCGCGACGAAGAGGCCCTTGTCGACGAAGTCGGCGATGGCGCTGGCTCGGGCAAGCCGGGCGGTCTTGTGTTCGGCCGGGACCTTGTCCTCCACGCCGGCTCGCTGATACTCGAGCTGCCCCAGGTCCACCTCATTGTACCAGGAGAGGACAAAGGACAGCGCCATGTCGGCACCAGCGCGCGTGGCAGACTCCTTCCAGTCGAGGAAGCGATCCGGCGCCCGCTCCATCAAGGAGGTGAGGTTGGAGATATCTTGCGGCACCGCCTCCGCGGGCCACAGCATCGGGACCAGCTCCTCAGCCGCCTTCCGGAGCTCCCAGCCAAGCTTGGTGATGGGCTCGACGCGAGCAGCCATGGATGCCATATAGTCCTCCATGGTGAAGTACTCCGAGCTGCCCTCGCCAGTCGCCCGCCTCCTGGACTCGTGCGCAACGCCAACGGCTGCTAACGCCGCGTCCTGCGTTTCCGGGAAGGCCGCTGCAAGAAGAAGCAAGTCAGAAACCATCGAAGCCGAAATAAGCTGAAAAATGCAAATTTTCGAAGTCCTAAGACAAAAGGAAAAGCCTGGCGGCAGCTGGCAAGAACCGACTGCCCCCAGTCCAAAGATGGAGATAGCGAAGAATCAGAGTTTCGGCCGCCGGCTGCCAACGAAAGCCGGCAGCCGACCGCCGAAAGCCGGCAAAGGGAAAGGAACAGAAAAATGCACTCACCCGATAGGCCGCGGTCGAGCGCGCCAATCTCATCGACCCAGCGCTTGGCAGTGGCCGACAGCTCCGTGGACTTGGCGGTGACCTCCTCCTGAAGCGCAAGCCGCTGCTTCTCCACCTCGGTCAACCGCCGGCTCAGATCCTCCACCTTCTCCTTCTCGGTCGTCCTGAGGAGGTCAAGCTCCTTGAGGTGGTTCTCCTCAAGCCGGCGCAGGCGCGTTAACTCCAGCTCAGCCACCTTGAGCTTGGCGGCCGCAGATCGGCCCGCCTCCTCGCTCTCGGCGCACTGGGCGCGAGCAGCCCGGAGATCCGCCTCCAGCCGCGGCACCTTGGCGGCTTCAGCTGCAAGGCAGCCGGAAAGAAACGTCAGCCAACCAAGACTAAAGAGAAAGAAGACATCGAGTCGGAAGAAGCAAGATCTTACCCTTGACGGCCTCCATCTCGCGAGCCAAGTCGGCCCGGTCCAGCTTGGCCTTGTGGTAGTGGGTCACGGCGCGGTTGTACAGATTGGTGCGCCGATCCGCCACAGCCTAAGGAAAAAAGAAAATCAGTATGCTAGGCGAAACCCGGACCGGCTCCAAGCAGCCGGCCCATGCCTCGGAGGGCTACCAGGATGATAACCAAATTGAAAAACAGATGAAGCTTACCTTGCTGGCTTCCTCCACCTTGGCGAGGTTGGCCGCGGCCTCGGCAGCCCTAGCCTTGAGGTTGGCCTGCAAGCTGGAGAAGAACATCTCCACCGATGCTTGGCCGGGGTTCCCCTCCCGGCTGGTCACCTCATAGGAGTCGGCGCGGAGCCACGCCTGCTCCATAGTACCAGCCGAGCCAAGGCTGGAGTCGGAGGCGGACGGCACATGCAGAAGCAGAGCGCCCTTGGCCACGTGCAGGCCCTGCTGCGGCGCTGATGGGGCTCCCGTCCTCACCAGCGCGCGCGAGTCGGCGCCCTCCGTGCGCGCCGGCTCATCCCTTGCCGGCTCCCGCCTGACCCGGCTCCTCTGTCGTCGGCTCCGGCGGTGGCGGCGCTCCGGGCGGCGAGATGGCCCGGTCGGCGCAGCCGTCTCCGGCGCCGAGGTGCCCCTCCGGGCGCTCCTCCAGCACGACCACGCGTCGCCTGGCTCCGGCTCCGGCCGCGGGCGGTGCAGCCCTGCCGTCTCCGGCACCGGTCGAAGGGGGCATGCCCCGGCCGGCCCCAGCGGCTGGGTCCAGAAGACGAGTCCGGCGCGGGAACATGTCGTCCGGCGTCGGCCGGCGCGCCGGCTCGGCCCGCGTGCCGCGACCCAGGCACTGAGGCCAGCGGCACGGCGAAGGAAGGCGCCCCTGCGGGAGGCGGAGTACCCGCAGGCGGCGGCGGCGTAGGTGCGCGCGATGGAGGCTGTGGCGTCGGCTCCCTCCTTTGGCGCGGAGGCGGCGACACGACGCGCGGAGTCTGCCGGGAGCCGCCGTGCCCTGGGCAAACTTGATGGGAGCCCTAGCCGGACAAACAAGGAGAAGATAAGCATAAAGAGTAAGGAAAGAAAAGGAATCAAACAAAAGAAAAAGAGAGCTCACCCGGCCTGCTCCGGAACCATCTTCGGCTGCTGCCGGCGGAGCTTCTTCGCCTTCGCCTCCAAGGCGGCAGTGGAGCGGGGGTCGCCAACCCGTTTCTTCCCTTTGGGCGCCGAAGTCGCCGTGGTGCTTGGCAGCCTCGCGCGCAGGGGCACGGCCGAGATCGGCCCCGTGGCAGACGTCGCCGGCTCCTCGTCCTCCTGCTGCTCCGGTGAAGGGGGCGGATTGTGCTCCCCCTGGCCGCCTAGGTCAGGCGCCTGCGGCAGGTCATCGTCGCCAGCCTGGTCGCCGGCTTGGTCAGCCGGATCGGCGTGATCCGGCGTCCACCTCCTCGTCGCCAGGTCGCCATCCTCGACGTTCTGGCGGTCAAAGAGCTAGAAAAAACAGAAAACATGAGCAAACAACAAGCCGGAAGTCGGCAGAAGGAAAAGGAAGTCGGCCTCGCAGCCGCAAGCCGGAAGCCGGCGAAAACACAAAGCTTACCAGCTCGGGTTGGTGGTCCCTATCGTGGGGCGCCAGCCCGTAGTTCCATTCGTCCGGCATGTTCGCCTTGGTGATGTTATTCACCCGGTGGGCCACCTGGGCCTTGGAGAGCAGCGCCTTGGACGTCCGGTTCGGGTCGAACCGGCCGGACATGTGCCCGGTTTTGTGGGTGCGCATTTGGAGCGGCAGCACCCGGCGCTCGGCGATGGTGCAGAGGAGGTCTTCGGCGGTCAGCCCGTTCGCGACGACCGCCCCCAGGAAGTCCCAGAGCTGATTCACCTTAGCGTCCGGGTCCGTCGTGCGGGCGTTGTAGCTCCAGTTGATCTGGCCGACTGGAGGAGCCGGGTTGAACTCCGGCAGGTTGATCCGGTCGACGAGCGGGCCCTCGTTGCGCACGTAGAAGAACGACATCTGCCAATTCTTCACCGAGTCAACGGTTGGAATTTTGGGGAAGGGCGTACCCGGCCGGGTGTAGATCGAGGCGGCGCCGCAGGCCCGCAGGCGGCCCTCAGTGGTTTGCGCCTTGAGGTAGAACAGCCGGCTCCAGAAATCGATATCCGGCCACAAGCCGGCGTAGGCCTCCATGAAGGCCACGTAGCAGCTGAGGAGGATGCAGGCGTTGGCCGGCAGGTGGTGCGGCTGCAGGCCAAAGTTGTCGAGAAATTGGCGGAAGAAGGTGGAGGCCGGCAGGCCCAGCCCGCGATCGAGATGCGCGCCGAAGACGACGCGCTCGCCGGGCTCCGGCTCGGGCTCCGTCTCCCCGTCGGGCGCCCGCGTGACCACCGACGACGGGATCCGGCGGAGGCGCACCAGCCGCTCGATGTCGTCCTCCCTCATGTACGAGCCCCTCCATGATCCGCTGGCGGAGGCCATCGTCGAGGAAGAAGAAGAGGAGGACCACGAAAGGCGGAAAGGCGAGGAGGAACCTTGCGACGGCGGCGGCGACGATGGCGGCGGAGGACGCTCCGTTGAAACGCGGGGCCCCGTGGCGCCGGCTCGTCGGAGTAGCAGCGGCGGATCGGCGGAGATGTGCCTGCCGGAGTCCGCCAGTGGAAGACGTTCGCCGGAGCAGCAACGGGCTCAAGCGCGAAGGAGAGAGCGAAGAGGAGCGGGAGCGCGAGGAAGATGAAGTGGGGCAGTGGCCGCCTCGGTACCCTCCCCCGCGGCATTTATAGCCGACCGCGGCGGACGGTTAGCCTCCAAGTGGCGATCGTGGCCACGTCGCCCAGATCTTCTGCGCGTTAACTCCCCCCACGACCGCTGCCGTTACCAGAAACCGCCACACCACGTCACCCACGACCGCATCGGATCCGGAGGGGACATTGATGTGACCAGACGAACCGGCGGCAGAGGCCAGGCGTCAGACCGGTCAAGTCGGGTGCAGGGCCCGAGGCGGCGGAGACTCCGGCGCGCCGCAAGCCGGAGCCGGACAATAAGTTCAACTCGGACCAAAAGTCATCCAGCAAGGCGGAGACACCACCAAAACTTGCGAGGAAGCAAAAGCTGCATAAGTGTGAATAGTGGCCGGCTAGAAGCAGCCGGCCGGAACGAGCCGGACGAGGGCGCAGCCGGCTGAATGGAAATTCTCAGTCGCCCCCTCCAAGTGCCGTCAAGTATATTCAAGAAGCTAGGAAAACCTGCCTAGGTCCTTCTAAACCCAGGACCTTGCCAGCTTCGGGGGCTAATGTCGGGGGGAAGACCCCGGGTAGGGCAATGGATGCGGAGTAGCCGGCTGGCCACTGGCCGGCTCGCGGCAAAGGCCGGCTGAGGAGCAGCCGGCTGGCGCCGTGGCCGGCTGGTCCGGAAGCCGGCTGGCTCTAGGTCCTAGTCGGCCTGGCTACGGCCGCCAATGCTGTAGCTGGGCCGGCTTCTACAAGCCATATCCGACTGGGGGTTTGTACCTCAGACCGACTCGAGGCTGGCGAGTCTTGCACTGGAAGGAACCGGGTTGGTGATCCGGGTTCCCAAAGTCCACGCTGACTTCATCCTCCGTAAAGCGCGGGGCACTATGGAGCAATAGTGCCACGCGCCGGACAGGCCATCATGGTCCACGTCGATCCGTACTGGCTACAGTGGCTGACGGCGACGGGGACACCTCCTCTCCATACCGCTGACCTTGGCAGCCGGATGGGACAGGCCATGAGGCCTCAACGGCTCCTGACGTCACCGCCTCGGGAAGGAGCGGAGGCCGGAGCCGGCCAAGCCGGCCAGTAGACTATAGGGTCTTATATGTAAAGTGCCGGCACCTATATAAGCCGCACTACCCCCTCTCGTGCAGGGGATCGATCATTCTCACTTCACTTCCACCCCTAGCGCTGCCCTGTGAGAGAGACTTCAGTCTTCCTTAGCCTCCCAGGAGCAGCCGGACATAGCTCAAGGAGCAACCTTGTATTGTGTGATCATCATATACACTCATAGCAGGAGTAGAGGTGTTACCTCCATCGGAGGGCCTCGAACCTGGGTACGTCGCCGTGTCGCTCATCCCCATACCCGCATCCGGATACCGCCGTGAGATCTCTCAGGAACCACCTTCGATTAGCCACCCTATGGCATATGCCGTGACGATACCACGACACAACCAAGGTGGGACCAGTGGGGTTGGATAGATAATTTCATAAGCTTTCCAGCAATATAAAATTTGTTGAATTTGGTGCATTAGATTTGATTCTATTAAAATTTGAAAAAGCATCTGTGAGCTATTTGAATTAAAACTGAATTTGAGATTTGAATCTAAACGGGCCGGCGGGAAACGTTATTGGGCCCAAAGCTTTTAAACAGCGCAAAGGCCAGCCCACCACGCGTCCAGCACGCGTGGGCTGCCTGACAGGTGGGGCACGCCTGTCAGTCTCCCTTAAAAACCGAAGCGGTACGTTGTATCGTGGATCGTTGGATTAGAGTGGGATCGAACGGACGCGAGGCGTCGTCGTCTCCGGCGAGAGGGGACCTTACTGGCGGCGAGGGTTGGGGTCCGGCGAGCTCTCCGGCGGTCGGCGAGGCAGGGCGTCGAAGGTGCTCGAGGTTGTCGACGACGGCGGGTTCAGTGGTGGTCGTGGGAGCGCCTGGGGTGGTCGCAATCGACGGCGGCTTGCAGGTGTTCTGGCGGGGCTCCGGCGACGAATTGGCGGGCTCCGGTGGCCAATGTGGATGGGGGAGGAGTGGAGGATGCTCAGGAGGAAGAGGGGAAGCGAGGAGTGTGTGGAATTCGTGCTGGGGCATGCTCTATTTATAGGGGCGAGGAGGTCTGCGGGGGTGCGGCAAGGTCGAGCACGGTGACGTCGATTTGGAGCGGCGAAGGGGCAAGGGGAGGGCAGAGCTAGGTAGGCGGCATCCAGGCAATGCTAGCTCGCTTTCTATCTAGGTGGGGGACGACCAGGTTGGTGTGCGCGACGTCGAGGTCTGGCGGCACGGGTGCGGAGGAGGGGGCGATGATGTCGACGGCGGCGGTCCTCGCGCGAGCAACGGAGCGTGTCTGGCAGACTCAGGGTGCGGCGGCGAAGCTCAGGAAAGAGAGAGGGGGCCAGGGGTTGCGCAGCTCGTCGAGGCGGCACGTGGCCGTGGCGCGCGCCGGCAGACACGGGATGGCATGGCCATGCCGCTCCTGTCGCGCCAGGGCGTCGCGGGCACGTGCTGGCCTGGGCGTTGCGGGCCACCATTCGACAAACGGCGCATATGTGCGTGCTCAGGGGACCATGAGGAGGCGGTGAGACATGCTGGCTAGGGCTAGGGTTGAGAGAGAGGGAGAGAAGCATGTGTGCATGTCCATGGCCGGCATGGTATTGCCATGGCCAAGCTTAGCTAGTTCCTAGGGTTCCTGTGCCAAGGTTGGATGTAGAGGGGACCAGGGGACAGGTAGGGCCAAGTGGTGGCAAGGGTTGGGCCAAAACACTATTTCAAATAGGGTTTGCCATTATGCCTATTTGCAATTTGCAAGTTTGGTAAAAATTTAGTTTGTGCACTTTGGTTCAGAAATTTGAGAATGGAGTAAATGGATGAGTTGCAATTGACCAGAGACAAAGGCAAGTGGTGGTGGAATTTTAAAAATCAAAGAGATCAATTTTTGACAAAGTGAGATTGTTGCATTTGATAAAAAGTGTCAACTTTGGATGAGCATAGTATTTGATCTAGAAAGAATTTGGCATGGTGATCTTTACAAAAAGTGTTCACCTTGATGTTGTCTTGGATGAGGTGCAAAGGGTTGACAAAGTTTAGTTTGAAAATTTTGAATGGCAAGGGCTCAAAGTAGTGACCAGAATATAAATGGCAGATTTGACCATTATCATATGTGAGCCTAATTTGAGTTTGAAATTCATTTGATTTGTGTTTCTTTGATTCCAAAAGTTGTAATAAGTGTTTGGTATCATATTACAACTAATGGTGAAGACCAAAATGGTCTAGGTCAAGATTTAGAAAAATGGCATAAACCATATGTGAGGGTTTTGTGATTTTCTAATTTTTATTCTTTTATTTTTCTTTGCTTCATTTTGACAAGAGTGAGGTTTATTTGGTATTAGATTGAGTTAGGTGAAAGGTTCAAACCATTTTGAGGCAATGGAAATGGCTAGGTCAAGATTTGATAATTTGGCTAAGTGCCACATATGCCTCTATGCATATGTTGGATTTTATTCTGTTTCTCACTTGAATTGGTTGATAGGTGCTTTGTTGGGTGTGTTGAGGTATGTCAATTTATCTACTCAAGGTAGACAAAGCAAAGCTTATCATTTTCCAAAAAGGTAGTCATAGGCTTGCATATGCCTTTTTCTTAAATAAGATCTCTTTTTTTTAAGATTGATGACAAGAGGGGTGAGGTTTAGGGTTTAGTAAGTTTTGCAATGGTTCACCACCATTTAGCAAAGTAAGAAAGGTAGAGTTCAAAATCTCCATATTAGGGCTATATGCCCACATATGTCTTTTCCTTTATTTTAGGTTTCTCAAAATAGATCAATTTGATTTTTGGGAAGGTTAGGGTTTAGGGTTTTTCGTATTTGATTTCTTTCTCTTTTATTTTATTTGGTTTGTGATCTTCACTTGATCACTTTAGGGTTTTAGGTTTTATCACATAAGCATAATAACACTCATCATGGCAAAAACACAAGTGATAGGTATGAGCACTAAGCATAGCACTCTATTTAAGAAAAGTTTTTGTTGGTTCTCATTTTTGGAAAAAGGAAATTCATTTTCTCTTTGTTTTGAAATTTGGGGTGTTACAAACCCTTCCCCCTTAAACAAATCTCGTCCCGAGATTTTAAGAAAAGTTGGGTTCCTAAGAGAGATTGGGCGATATGATTTAACTGGAAAACATACTTGGCATGTTCTGAGGTGCTTCTTGAGCTTCGGTGGCAGTCATGTTGTAGTAGCGGCCGTTGTTGTTCTGGTTCTTTCTTGCGGCAAAGCGGCATTGGTTCTGAGCAGGTGCAGCGGTGTTGCCGGCAATCTTGGCGAGTCTCTTGGGGCACTCATTGGAGTAATGCCCAACCACTCCACACTCATAACAAGTGATGGTGGCCTTGTCCTTATTGGCGACGGGGATGGCGTTGCTTCCAGTCCTAGGGCCAGTGTTGTTGTTGTGGTTGTTGTTGTTGTTGTTCCCGTTGTTGTTGTTGGGGTTGTTGTTGCTGGTGTGATTGTTGTTGTTGTTGCCTCCGGGCTTCGGGGGTCCTCCGTGGTTGTTGGTGTAGTTTGGGCGGTAATTCTGGGCAGGGGGCTTGTTGTATTTTGGAGTATATCCTCCAGATGAGTTGTTGCGGTACTTCTGGGTATTGCTAGAACCATGTTGGTTCATCATCCGGTGTTTGCGGTTCTCGTTGGCTTGGTGAAGCTTCCCTTCCATCTGAATGGCGGAGTCCACCAGGGCTTCTAGGTCAGCAAAGGGAATGTTGACCAGTACAGTCTGCATCTCGTCGTGGAGTCCGTTCAGAAATCTTTCCTTCCGCTTCTCATTGGTGTCGGTCTCGTCCGGGGCGTACCTTGACAGAGTAAGAAATCTGTCGCGGTATTCTACCACGGACATTCTGCCTTGCTTGAGTTCGCGGAACTCGTCTCTCATCATCTTGATCAGTCCTTGGGGCACATGGTACTTGCTGAACGTGAGTTTGAAATCCTCCCAAGTCATGAACTGACCTCCGTTCATGGCACGGGTGCTTGTCCACCAAGCGCGGGCTGGTCCGGCGAGATAGTGGGTCGCAAACAAAACCTTCTCATTTGCTTCTACTCCAGCTACTTCCAAGTTGTTCTCCATAGTCTGGAGCCAGTCGTCGGTGTCGAGGGGCTCTTCGGTCTTGTTGAAGATAGGTGGGTTGGTGTTCTGAAAGTTCTTCAGTTTTGACCCAGGGTGGTCATGGTTTCCATGGCCGTTGTTGTTCTGAGCGAGCTGTTGCAGTGCAGCAATGTTGGCTTGGTGTTCAGCTCTCTCGGCTTCTCGGTCGGCCATCATCATCTCTAGCATCTGCAGCATGGCGTCTTGGGTGGCGTTGCGGGTTGGTGGGGCCATCTGAACATCGGAGTGGATGATAAGATAAGAGGGAAATTTCTACGGTTTGTTTGAATTAAAGTTCACGAAGTTCAAAATCTTGAAAATTTGAGTAGTGTTGAGGGGGTATCACCAACAACACTTTTTCATTCATACCAAACATCACACATTACAAATCTAACACACCGTTGGTTTGAAGAACCATTCATTCGCTCTACGATACAAGGGGATCCTGATACAACTCACACCTACTTAAGTGCTGGGGTGATACTACTCTTCGGGGGGGATTTTTCGTCTTCACGGGTGGTGTGCTTGGCGAGAGGCGAGGGCGTTGTCCAAATCCCTGCGGGTTTTGTACAGCCTGAAGTCCTGGTGTGCTACATAGTGGTTCATCTCCGTGGGTGGGGGCATGGTCATCGGTCTTCCCATGGGGTCATGTCTTGGGTAGTAGATGAAGCGAGTGTTCTTGATCTTGTTCTCATTTTGTCCACACAGACGAGAAATTGCTTCTTGCATAGCTCTGACTAGTCCTTCCTTCCAAGTGTTTCCCGTTACAGAAAACCAAATGGTTTCCCATACCGGGGCTCCAAGCTTTCTTCGTAGATCAGTAGAAACTTCCCACCGAGGGGATTCTCCGGAGTGGTTGTTGAGGGGTATTCCGAAGAACTCGGGATACGGGTGTCCTAGATACTCCACTAGTTGCTTCAAATCCTTTTCGAACCTTAGGTCACCTCCGGGACCAAGCTGATAGACCTCCCATTGGTACTCCATCTGTGAGCAGTTTGGGTAAGTAAGTTAAAGAAGTAGTCAAGTGTGCAAAGTTTTAGATAGTTCTACAAGGAAAAAGTAGGGCATGAATTTTCTTCTTAAAAAAAAGATCTCAAGGATAAGAGTGAGACTAAGTTTTTCACAAGTATTCACTTCTTTGGTTTTGAAACTAAGTTTTTCAGACGTCCATTCTAACTAGGGTCTCCTAAGGTCAAACAATGGCTCTGATACCAACTTGTCAACACCCGGATTTTAAGTCCGAATGCCTATTATGTCATACATCGCAATCCCAGGAATATTGTTGTTGCGAGGCTTAATAGTTAAGTATCACAGTCATCATTCATTACAAACCATAATGTCTTACAACTTGGAATCACATCATCCATATTACACGAATAGTTGATCTATTGATCAACGAACAAACACAAGTTCATAGCGGAAGCGTAAGATACAAGGACTCTCTAGTCCACAGGCCAACGCTTGACGTTGGAAGACTCCTAGTTGTCGTAGGCGTCCTGCTGGTCATCTCCATGTTCATCTTCATACTCTGGCCATTTGAATAGCCAGGGACAAAGCCGTGAGTACTTTAAGTACTCGCAAACTAATACTAATGTAAGTGCTAGACATTCTAGTAAGGTTTGCTAAGCTCTAGTTTATTTGCATAAAGCCAGTTTTAGTTCACAAGTATTTGAGAAAAGCTTATTCAAATGCTAACTAACTCAAGTGGGAACATTAGTGTCATTCCCACCATTCAAGTGGTGATTTCAATTCAATTCACCACAAGTCCTTTCACCATCCTCTTTCAACATCATTTTTCAAAGATATGACATCGGAAACTGTATGGCCTTTCCAACCGTCCGTAACCGTGGACGCGGCTATTCGAATAGATTTACACTCTGCAGAGGTTGCACACTTGTGCCACAACATTTGATTTCATCCGTCGGGATTACCCCGAATCATCGTAACAGAGTACGTGGATCATCAACCATAACCTTTCACTTACAAATCCTAGTATGAGCACCTCTCCCCATGAGCTTGGCCTCCCAGTGAAGACCAAATGTCAACCTGGGAACTGCACATGGCTTGGCCGTACAATTCACCTCAATTCACATCTTTTCTTAACAACGGAGGCAGCCTCAAGCATAACCCCTATGATGTGTGTTCAGAGGGAACCCATACTAAGATGCATAAACTTCCAGTTAAGCCCTACCCATAATCAGGTATTGTGGGGGTACTTACTATTGGAAAGGTATCGCATTCCAACCAATATCATTTGTATCAAAAATCACCATCTTCTCTTGGTCATATTCACCTTCAAAAATCCTTCAATGGAATGCTTTATCATTCCAAGGTTTCAAATTCAGTTCAAGTCACATTGTTCCCATCTAGAGTAGTCAAGTTTTATTTCATTAGCACTAGCTCTAAATCATGAGGGGTGCTATCTTGCTTTGCTTGATTGAGACTAACTTCACTACTCTAGTAAACCTCTTTACTTTGACCAAAGTTAACTATAAAAGTAACTCTTGGAAAACAACAAGTAAAACTTGAAATGTAGAAACTTGGGATAGGCTTATGGTAAGAAAAGATAAGACTATGGTGCCTTGCCCCAAAGGGCTTTGCACTTTGCAAGAATATTAGCTTGCCTTGGTAGTTCTCAAAGTTCTCCTCCTCCTCCTCCTGGTAGCAACCTTCTTCTTCCGTGTACTCTCCGGTGCTAGCATCTAAATTTGAATACGAGTATAATTACTCACTAATTCAATGGCTATTCCATGTATCACATATAAACACACAAACTATTCTATGCACACAAATAATCTAATTAGGGTGCATGGGTTGTGTTGCTTGAGGATAATTTACTTCTTTTTATTTAATATGTAAATGATAGTTTCCATAGGGTTCTTGAGAAATAATTTCCTCTCATTGAAATCTTCTTAAGATTTAATTTCTCAAACAATCATATATGAACTTATATTGACCTAAGTCAAGTATTCATCATTATCATTTGAGAAAATGATTTAAATGAGGTAGACCACCTCATACCATTTAGTAATGCTACAAATGATTTAAATCTCTAAGTAATTCATATAAGTGAGTTTGGCCAGGGGTCCAAACATCACATGAATTCATTTGAGACAAGGGTTAAATGAAGTATAATACTTCATATGATTTACTTAATAGTTTTGGACAATATCAACTACATAAACTAGCCATATTGTCCATTAATTAAACTAGGGCATGATCATGCAAAGTGACCACACCATTTTCTTGCATCAACAATTAGTGTAAGTCAAGTGTGAGCTATTGGAGTTGGAATGAACTTAATATCTATTTTAGTTGATTTTTAAGATTTATTTGGAGTCACAAAAGTCTCTGTCTTGTTATTTTCATCACATTAATTCTATGAAAGCAACCAAGGTGGGACCAGTGGGGTTGGATAGATAATTTCATAAGCTTTCCAGCAATATAAAATTTGTTGAATTTGGTGCAGTAGATTTGATTCTATTAAAATTTGAAAAAGCATCTGTGAGCTATTTGAATTAAAACTGAATTTGAGATTTGAATCTAAACGGGCCGGCGGGAAATGTTACTGGGCCCAAAGCTTTTAAAAAGCGCAAAGGCCAGCCCACCACGCGTCCAGCACGCGTGGGCTGCCTGACAGGTGGGGCACGCCTGTCAGTCTCCCTTAAAAACCGAAGCGGTACGTTGTATCGTGGATCGTTGGATTAGAGTGGGATCGAACGGACGCGAGGCGTCGTCGTCTCCGGCGAGAGGGGACCTTACTGGCGGCGAGGGTTGGGATCCGGCGAGCTCTCCGGCGGTCGGCGAGGCAGGGCGTCGAAGGTGCTCGAGGTTGTCGACGACGGCGGGTTCAGTGGTGGTCGTGGGAGCGCCTGGGGTGGTCACAATCGACGGCGGCTTGCAGGTGTTCTGGCGGGGCTCCGGCGACGAATTGGCGGGCTCCGGCGGCCAATGTGGATGGGGGAGGAGTGGAGGATGCTCAGGAGGAAGAGGGGAAGCGAGGAGTGTGTGGAATTCGTGCTGGGGCATGCTGTATTTATAGGGGCGAGGAGGTCTGCGGGGGTGCGGCAAGGTCGAGCACGGTGACGGCGATTTGGAGCGGCGAAGGGGCAAGGGGAGGGCAGAGCTAGGTAGGCGGCATCCAGGCGACGCTAGCTCGCTTGCTATCTAGGTGGGGGACGACCAGGTCGGTGCGCGCGACGTCGAGGTCTGGCGGCACGGGTGCGGAGGAGGGGGCGATGATGTCGACGGCGGCGGTCCTCGCGCGAGCAACGGAGCGTGTCTGGCGGACTCAGGGTGCGGCGGCGAAGCTCAGGAAAGATAGAGGGGGGCCAGGGGTTGCGCAGCTCGTCGAGGCGGCGCGTGGCCGTGGCGCGCGCCGGCAGACACGGGATGGCATGGCCATGCCGCTCGTGTCGCGCCAGGGCGTCGCGGGCACGTGCTGGCCTGGGCGTTGCGGGCCACCATTCGACAAACGGCGCATATGTGCGTGCTCAGGGGACCATGAGGAGGCGGTGAGACATGCTGGCTAGGGCTAGGGTTGAGAGAGAGGGAGAGAAGCATGTGTGCATGTCCAATGCCGGCATGGTATTGCCATGGCCAAGCTTAGCTAGTTCCTAGGGTTGCTGTGCCAAGGTTGGATGTAGAGGGGACCAGGGGACAGGTAGGGGCCAAGTGGTGGCAAGGGTTGGGCCAAAACACTATTTCAAATAGGGTTTGCCATTATGCCTATTTGCAATTTGCAAGTTTGGTAAAAATTTAGTTTGTACACTTTGGTTCAGAAATTTGAGAATGGAGTAAATGGATGAGTTGCAATTGACCAGAGACAAAGGCAAGTGGTGGTGGAATTTTAAAAATCAAAGAGATGCAATTTTTGACAAAGTGAGATTGTTGCATTTGATAAAAAGTGTCAACTTTGGATGAGCATAGTATTTGATCTAGAAAGAATTTGGCATGGTGATCTTTACAAAAAGTGTTCACCTTGATGTTGTCTTGGATGAGGTGCAAAGGGTTGACAAAGTTTAGTTTGAAAATTTTGAATGGCAAGGGCTCAAAGTAGTGACCAGAATATAAATGGCAGATTTGACCATTATCATATGTGAGCCTAATTTGAGTTTGAAATTCATTTGATTTGTGTTTCTTTGATTCCAAAAGTTGTAATAAGTGTTTGGTATCATATTACAACTAATGGTGAAGACCAAAATGGTCTAGGTCAAAGATTTAGAAAAATGGCATAAACCATATGTGAGGGTTTTGTGATTTTCTAATTTTTATTCTTTTATTTTTCTTTGCTTCATTTTGACAAGAGTGAGGTTTATTTAGTATTAGATTGAGTTAGGTGAAAGGTTCAAACCATTTTGAGGCAATGGAAATGGCTAGGTCAAGATTTGATAATTTGGCTAAGTGCCACATATGCCTCTATGCATATGTTGGATTTTATTTTGTTTCTCACTTGAATTGGTTGATAGGTGCTTTGTTGGGTGTGTTGAGGTATCTCAATTTATCTACTCAAGGTAGACAAAGCAAAGCTCATCATTTTCCAAAAAG
This sequence comes from Lolium perenne, assembly GCF_019359855.2. Lineage (NCBI taxonomy): Eukaryota > Viridiplantae > Streptophyta > Magnoliopsida > Poales > Poaceae > Lolium > Lolium perenne. Next base: position 271,875,798 of record NC_067249.2, read on the forward strand.
GTAGTCATAGGCTTGCATATGCCTTTTTCTTAAATAAGATCTTTTTTTTTAAGATTGATGACAAGAGGGGTGAGGTTTAGGGTTTAGTAAGTTTTGCAATGGTTCACCACCATTTAGAAAAGTAAGAAAGGTAGAGTTCAAAATCTCCATATTAGGGCTATATGCCCACATATGTCTTTTCCTTTATTTTAGGTTTCTCAAAATAGATCAATTTGATTTTTGGGAAGGTTAGGATTTAGGGTTTTTCTTATTTGATTTCTTTCTCTTTTATTTTATTTGGTTTGTGATCTTCACTTGATCACTTTAGGGTTTTAGGTTTTATCACATAAGCATAATAACACTCATCATGGCAAAAACACAAGTGATAGGTATGTGCACTAAGCATAGCACTCTATTTAAGAAAAGTTTTTGTTGGTTCTCATTTTTGGAAAAAGGAAATTCATTTTCTCTTTGTTTTGAAATTTGGGGTGTTGTCAATTCAGCTGCACCTGGAAAAGCACTAGTAACAGGGGTGATGTGAAAGCAGCAGTAATATGAGGGCAATAGTAATAGTAACACAGCAGCAGTAGGAGTAACACAGAGGCAATGGCACCAGAAAATAGTTGATACTACTTCCAATGACATATAGAATGAGTATATGATGATGAGAGATGGACCGGGGTTCCCAGCGATCTACACTAGTGGTACCTCTCCAATAACAAGTGACAAGTGTTGGGTGAACAAATTACAGTTGGGCAATTGATAGGATTCAAAGCATTAAGATAGAATATCAAGATCATTAATCGTGTAGGCATGTTTTCCATATATAGTCGTACGTGCTCGCAATGAGAAACTTGCACAACATCTTTTGTCCTACTAGCCGGTGGCAACCGATACGCGTACAACACGCGTCCGTTGGGAACCCCAAGAGGAAGGTGTGATGCGTACAGCGGCAAGTTTTCCCTCAGTATGAAACCAAGGTTTATCGAACCAGTAGGAGCCAAGAAGCACGTTGAAGGTTGATGGCGGCGAGATGTAGTGCGGCGCAACACCAGGGATTCCGGCGCCAACGTGGAACCTGCACAACACAAACCAAGTACTTTGCCCCAACGAAACAGTGAGGTTGTCAATCTCACCGGCTTGCTGTAACAAAGGATTAGACGTATAGTGTGGATGATGATTGTTTGCAGAGAACGGTAGAGCAATTGCAGTAGATTGTATTTCAGTATAAAGAATGGACCGGGGTCCACAGTTCACTAGAGGTGTCTCTCCCATAAGATAAATAGCATGTTGGGTGAACAAATTACAGTTGGGCAATTGACAAATAGAGAGGGCATGACCATGCACATACATATTATGATGAGTATTGTGAGATTTAATTGGGCATTATGACAAAGTACATAGACCGCTATCCAGCATGCATCTATGCTTAAAAAGTCCACCTTCAGGTTATCATCCGAACCCCTTCCAGTGGCAATGTTTTATCCCTAGTGGCAACAGCACATCCATAACCTTAGAGGTTTCTGTCACTCCCCCAGATTCACGGAGACATGAACCCACTATCAAGCATAAATACCCCCTCTTGGAGTTAAAAGTAAAAACTTGGCCAGAGCCTCTACTAGTAACGGAGAGCATGCAAGATCATAAACAACACATAGATATAAATTGATAATCAACATAACATAGTATTCTCTATCCATCGGATCCCAACAAACACAACATATAGCATTACAGATAGATGAACTTGATCATGTTCGGCAGCTCAGAAGACCTGACAATGAAGCATAATGAGGAGAAGACAACCATCTAGCTACTGCTATGGACCCATAGTCCAGGGGTGAACTACTCACTCATCACTCCGGAGGCGACCATGGCGGCGTAGAGTCCTCCGGGAGATGATTCCCCTCTCCGGCAGGGTGCCGGAGGCGATCTCCTGAATCCCCCGAGATGGGATTGGCGGCGGCGTCTCTGGAAGGTTTTCCGTATCGTGGCTCTCGGTACTGGGGGTTTCGCAACGAAGGCTATTTGTAGGCGGAAGGGCAGGTCAGGGGGCCACACGAGGGGCCCAGGAGACAGGCCGGCGCGGCCAAGACCTGGGCCGCGCTGCCCTACCTCCTGGCCACCTCGTGGCCCCACTTCGTTGACTCTTCGGTCTTCTGGAAGCTTCGTGTGAAAATAGGCCCCTGGGCGTTGATTTCGTCCAATTCCGAGAATATTTCCTTACTAGGATTTCTGAAACCAAAAACAGCAGAAAACAAAGAATCGGCTCTTCGGCATCTTGTTAATAGGTTAGTTCCAGAAAATGCATAAATATGATGTAAAGTATGCATAAAACATGTAGATATCATCAATAATGTGGCATGGAACATAAGAAATTATCGATACGTCGGAGACGTATCAGCATCCCCAAGCTTAGTTTCCGCTCGTCCCGAGCAGGTAAACGATAACAAAGATAATTTCTGGAGTGACATGCCATCATAACCTTGATCATACTATTGCAAGCATATGTAATGAATGCAGCGATCAAAACAATGTAAATGACATGAGTAAACAAATGAATCATATAGCAAAGACTTTTCATGAATAGTACTTCAAGACAAGCATCAATAAGTCTTGCATAAGAGTTAACTCATAAAGCAATAATTCAAAGTAGAGGTATTGAAGCAACACAAAGGAAGATGAAGTTTCAGCGGTTGCTTTCAACTTATAACATGTATATCTCATGGATATTGTCAACATAGAGTAATATAACAAGTGCAATATGCAAGTATGTAGGAATTAATGCACAGTTCACACAAGTGTTTGCTTCTTGAGGTGGAGAGAGATAGGTGAACTGACTCAATCATAAAAGTAAAAGAATGGTCCTTCAAAGAGGAAAGCATCGATTGCTATATTTGTGCTAGAGCTTTGATTTTGAAAACATATAGAGATCATAAAAGTAAAATTTTGAGAGGTGTTTGTTGTTGTCAACGAATGGTAGTGGGCACTCTAACCCCCTTGCCAGACAAACCTTCAAAGAGCGGCTCCCATTTTATTTTTATTTTTGTGTGGCACTCCTTCCAACCTTTTTTTCACAAACCATGGCTAACCGAATCCTTCGGGTGCCTGCCAACAATCTCATACCATGAAGGAGTGCCTTTTTATTTTAGTTTTATTATGATGACACTCCTCCCCACCTTTGCTTTCTCAAGCCATGGCTAACCGAATCCTTCGGGTGCCGTCCAACAATCACATACCATGGAGGAGTGTCTATTTTTATTAATTAATTTGGGACTGGGAATCCCATTGCCAGCTCTTTTTGCAAAATTATTGGATAAGCGGATGAAGCCACTAGTCCATTGGTGAAAGTTGCCCAACAAGATTGAAAGATAAACACCACATACTTCCTCATGAGCTATAAAATATTGACACAAATCAGAGGTAATAATTTTTGAATTGTTTAAAGGTAGCACTCAAGCAATTTACTTTGGAATGGCGGAGAAATACCATGTAGTAGGTAGGTATGGTGGACACAAATGGCATAGTGGTTGGCTCAAGTATTTGGATGCATGAGAAGTATTCCCTCTCGATACAAGGTTTAGGCTAGCAAGGCTATTTGAAACAAACACAAGGATGAAACGGTGCAGCAAAACTCACATAAAAGACATATTGTAAACATTATAAGACTCTACACCGTCTTCCTTGTTGTTCAAACTCAATACTAGAAATTATCTAGACCTTAGAGAGACCAATTATGCAAACCAAATTTTAGCATGCTCTATGTATTTCTTCATTAATGGGTGCAAAGTATATGATGCAAGAGCTTAAACATGAGCACAACAATTGCCAAGTATCACATTATCCAAGACATTATAGCAAATTACTACATGTATCTTCTTCCAATTCCAACCATATAACAATTTAACGAAGAAGAAACTTCGCCATGAATATTATGAGTAAAGCCTAAGGACATATTTGTCCATATGCAACAGCGGAGCGTGTCTCTCTCCCACACAAAGAATGCTAGGATCCATTTTATTCAAACAAAACAAAAACATAAACAAACCGATGCTCCAAGCAAAGCACATAAGATGTGACGGAATAAAAATATAGTTTTAGGGGAGGAACCTGATAATGTTGTCGATGAAGAAGGGGATGCCCCCAAGCTTAGACGCTTGAGTCTTCTTGATATATGCAGGGGTGAACCACCGGGGCATCCCCAAGCTTAGAGCTTTCACTCTCCTTGATCATGTTGTATCATCTCCCTCTCTTGATCCTTGAAAACTTCCTCCACACCAAACTCAAAACAACTCATTAGAGGGTTAGTGCACAATCAAAATATACATGTTCAGAGGTGACATAATCATTCTTAACACTTCTGGACATTGCACAAAGCTACTGAAAGTCAATGGAATCGAAAAATCCATCGAACATATCAAAACAGGCAATGCGAAATAAAAGGCAGAATCTGTCAAAACAGAACAGTTCGTAAAGACAAATTTTATTGAGGCACCAGACTTGCTCAAATGAAAATGCTCAAATTGAATGAAAATTGCGTACATATCTGAGGATCACTCACGTAAATTGGCATAATTTTCTGAGTTACCTACAGAGAATTTTGCCCAGATTCGTGACAGCAAAGAAATCTGTTTCTACGCTGTAATCCAAATCTAGTATGAACCTTACTATCAACGGCTTTACTTGGCACAACAAAACACTAAACTAAGATAAGGAGAGGTTGCTACAGTAGTAAACAACTTACAAGACACAAAATAAAAACAAATTACTATAGTAAAAACATGGGTTGTCTCCCATAAGCGCTTTTCTTTAACGCCTTTCAGCCAGGCGCATAAAGTGTGTATCAAGTATTATCGAGGGACGAAGTGTCAACATCATTTTCAAAATTTATCCCATTAGGTGTCTTAGATGCTCCCTTATCTATAGTGGTTTTAAGAGCTTTATCAATTTTAGGCCTATAATAGCTTTTTGGTTTAGGCCCCTTAGAGACATACATGAACTTTTGCTCCTTACCCACATAAGCTTTCTCTCTAAATTTTATAGATGAAAATGTTGAACCCAATGTTCCCATAGCCTCTTAAAGTTCACTAATCCTTTGGGTTTGATTATCATGAATAGCACAAGATTCCAAAATGGCAATTTTCTCATTAATTCCACCTAGAGATTTATCAAGTTTATCAGTGCTATCAAGTAATGCTCCCAAAGTAGTATCAATACTTGGAAGGTTTTGTTCTATGGTTTCCAACCTTTTCATGACATCTTCAAGAGAGGTTTCAATTTTAACTTCATTAACAGGTGGTATTCCAAATAAACTCTCAATAATGCAACTAGCTTCTAAGGCAGGAGTACTTAGGAAGTTACCTCCCGCGAGACAATCAAGAACATACCTATTCCAGCTAGAGATACCAACATAAAAATTCCTGAGTAAAATAGTGGTGGAGTGTTTCTTAGTGCACCTATTATGGGCATTACTAATTCTATACCAAGCATCTCTTAAACATTCTCCCCCTTGTTGCTTAAACGAACGAACTTCAACTTCAGGATTACTCATTTTAGCAATAGTAAATAAAGCAAACTAGATAAAGTAAATGCAAGTAACTAAATTTTTTTTTGCGTTTTTAATATAGCAAACAAGATAGCAAATAAAGTAAAGCTAGCAACTAATTTTTTTGTATTTTAATTTAGTGCAGCAAACAAAGTAGTAAATAAAATAAAGCAAGACAAAAACAAAGTAAAGAGATTGCGATGTGGAGACTCCCCTTACAGCGTGTCTTGATCTCCCCGGCAACGGCGCCAGAAAAAGAGCTTGATACGCGTACAGCACGCGTCCGTTGGGAACCCCAAGAGGAAGGTGTGATGCGTACAGCGGCAAGTTTTCCCTCAGTATGAAACCAAGGTTTATCGAACCAGTAGGAGCCAAGAAGCACGTTGAAGGTTGATGGCGGCGAGATGTAGTGCGGCGCAACACCAGGGATACCGGCGCCAACGTGGAACCTGCACAACACAAACCAAGTACTTTGCCCCAACGAAACAGTGAGGTTGTCAATCTCACCGGCTTGCTGTAACAAAGGATTAGACGTATAGTGTGGATGATGATTGTTTGCAGAGAACAGTAGAGCAATTGCAGTAGATTGGATTTCAGTATAAAGAATGGACCGGGGTCCACAGTTCACTAGAGGTGTCTCTCCCATAAGATAAATAGCATGTTGGGTGAACAAATTACAGTTGGGCAATTGACAAATAGAGAGGGCATGACCATGCACATACATATTATGATGAATATTGTGAGATTTAAATGGGCATTACGACAAAGTACATAGACCGCTATCCAGCATGCATCTATGCCTAAAAAGTCCACCTTCAGGTTATCATCCGAACCCCTTCCAGTATTAAGTTGCTAACAACAGACAATTGCATTAAGTATTGCGCGTAATGTAATCAATAACTACATCCTCGGACATAGCATCAATGTTTTATCCCTAGTGGCAACAGCACATCCATAACCTTAGAGGTTTCTGTCACTCCCCCAGATTCACGGAGACATGAACCCACTATCGAGCATAAATACCCCCTCTTGGAGTTAAAAGTAAAAACTTGGCCAGAGCCTCTACTAATAACGGAGAGCATGCAAGATCATAAACAACACATAGATATAAATTGATAATCAACATAACATAGTATTCTCTATCCATCGGATCCCAACAAACACAACATATAGCATTACAGATATATGATCTTGATCATGTTCGGCAGCTTGATAACCCACAAGTATAGGGGATCGCAGCAGTCTTCGCGGGTAGTATAACCCAATTTATTGATTCGGCACAAGGGGAGACAAAGAACACTTGGAAGCCTTAGCAGCGGAGTTGTCAATTCAGCTACACCTGGGAACAGACTTGCTCGCAAGAGTTTATCAGTAGTAACAGTTTTATAGCAGTAGCAGTAGTGAAATAACAGCAGCAAAGTAACAAAGACAGCAGTAGTGATTTTAGTAAATAGCAGGATTAAAATACTGTAGGCACGGGGACGGATAACGGGCGTTGCATGGATGAGAGAAACTCATGTAACAATCATAGCAGGGCATTTGCAGATAATAATAAAACGGTGTCCAAGTACAAAGCAATCAATAGGCATGTGTTCCAATTATAGTCGTACGTGCTCGCAATGAGAAACTTGCACAACATCTTTTGTCCTACCAGCCGGTGGCAGCCGGGCCTCAAGGGAATCTACTGGATATTAAGGTACTCCTTTTAATAGAGTACCGGAGCAAAGCATTAACACTCCGTGAACACATGTGATCCTCACATCACTACCATCTCCTCCGGTTGTCCCGATTTCTGTCACTTCGGGGCCATCGGTTCCGGACAGTGACATGTGTATACAACTTGCAGGTAAGATCATAAAACAATGAATATCATGATGAAACAATAACATGTTCAGATCTGAGATCATGGCACTCGGGCCCTAGTGACAAGCATTAAGCATAACAAGTTGCAACAATATCATCAAAGTACCAATTACGGACACTAGGCACTATGCCCTAACAATCTTATGCTATTACATGACCAATCTCATCCAATCCCTACCATCCCCTTCGGCATACAGCGGGGGAATTACTCACACATGGATGGGGGAAACATGGCTGGTTGATGGAGAGGCGTCGGTGGTGATGATGGCGATGATCTCCTCCAATTCCCCGTCCCGGCGGAGTGCCAGAACGGAGACTTCTGGCTCCCGAGACGGAGTTTCGCGATGTGGCGGCATTCTGGAGGCTTTCTGGCGACTTCGACTTCTCCCCGTGCGTTTTTAGGTCGAAGGCAATAAGTAGTCCGAAGGAGGGCGTCGGAGGCCAACCGAGGCCGCCACACCATAGGGCCGCGCAGGCCCCTCCTGGGCCGCGCCGGCCTATGGTGTGGGGCCCTCGGGCCTCCACCTGGCTTGTCCTTCTGGCTCCGCCAATATTCTGTGAAAATAGGGCCTTCTGCATAAATTCCGAGGATTTTCCTGAAAGTTGGATTTCTGCACAAAAATGAGACACCAGAACAGTTCTGCTGAAAACTGCTTTAGTCCGTGTTAGTTGCATCCAAAATACACAAATTAGAGGCAAAACAATAGCAAAAGTGTTCGGGAAAGTAGATACGTTTTGGACGTATCAACAACCCCCAAGCTTAGCTTATTGCTTGTCCTCAAGCAATTCAGTTAACAACTGAGCGATAAAAGAACTTTCACGAACACATTTGCTCATATGATGTATATATCCTCATGCTATGGCTAACACTTAGGCAGTTCATAATGAGATGCATACAAATAAGATCATCTAACAGCTATGTCAATCATGGAGAGGTTCCAACAATTAATAATAAGCATCATGAATCATGTATATAAGCAGGATTGCAATGTTCATAAGAGAGTATGATAAAGTGGTATCTCGCTTGCCCGTATTTGATCGGCAAAACATAAATGCCCAGGCACCTCTGGAGTTCATAGAAAGACTAGAAGTAGTGATTGTCAAAGATAAAAGCATCAAAGTTATACCACAATCAATCATATTTTGAGACAAGCATATTATACTAAGAATGACAGTTGTGCTCTCAAGATAGTGCTCAAAGAAAGAATGGAGACACAACACAAAAGTAAAAGATTGACCCTTCGCAGAGGGAAGCAGGGATTAACATGCGCTAGAGCTTTTCATTTTTAAAACAGGAGTAAAATTATTTTGAGAGGTGTTTTTTGTTGTCAACGAATGGTAATGGGTACACTAACTAGCTCGCCAACCGGACTTCCAAGAGCGGCTCCCATGAATTATTTTTATGTTTATGTGGCACTCCTTCCAACCTTTCTTTCACAAACCATGGCTAACCGAATCCTCGGGTGCCTGCCAACAATCTCATACCATGAAGGAGTGCCTTTTTATTTTAGTTTTATTATGATGACACTCCCCCAACCTTTGCTTACACAAGCCATGGCTAACCGAATCCTTCGGGTGCCGTCCAACAATCACATACCATGGAGGAGTGTCTATTTAGGTTAATTAATTCGGGACTGGGAATCCCATTGCCAGCTCTTTTTGTAAAATTATTGGATAAGCGGATGTGCCACTAGTCCATAATGAAAGTCCGTCAAAAGTAAATGACAAGGTTGAAAGTTAAACACCACATACTTCCTCATGAGCTATGAAACATAAACACAAATTGAGAAGTATTTTGAAGGTTTTAAAGGTAGCGCATGAGAATTTACTTGGAATGGTTTGAAATGCCATGCATAGGTATTTATGGTGGACACTTTGGAACAACTTGGTTTTCAGGTGTTTGGAAGCACGAGCAGCGTTCCCGCTCAGTACAAGTGAAGGCTAGCAATAGACTGGGGAGCGACAAATCAAGAGAGCGATATTGTCATAATCATGCTTGCGGCAAAATAAATTAACGGAGGCATAAAAGTGATACAAGAACTCTGAAACAATGTAAATCATAGAGGCTTAATTGACTTTTGTTCAATCATATGCATGCGTGAGTATGTGCCAAGTCGATATAAAAGAATTATTCAGAGGAGGATACCACAATGCCATACCTACTTATGAATAAAACAATGCAAGCAAACATCCATGACATGCTACTCATATTAATAAATTGGAGCTAAACATGAGAGATCATGAACTACTAGACTTTCTTAAATGACATATACCTCACATGAACCAACTAAGAATGCTCACATGGATGAGTATATGTACAAAAATGAAAACAAATAGAGTTCATACCAGCCTCTCACCACAATCCAATTGCCGTAGATCGTCATTATTGCTTTTCACTTGTGTAGCTTGGATAATATGAAATGAAAACCGCGCTCCAGCCACCGAAGACCATTGAACTCATGATGAACTTTACAAACCAAAGAAGAACAGCAAATATTTTTGGTGTTTTCGAATTGGAAACAAGAACAAAAGGAAACAAGCAAACAAAGCAAAATCTTTTTGGGTTTTCTTATAGCAAACTAGCAATAGCAAATAAAGCGAAACAAGTGCAAGAAATCAAAGCAAACAAATTATGAAGAGAAACAACAGAAATATTTTTGGTCTTTTTGTGTTTTGGGAAAGAAACAAAGCGAAAACAAGAAATAGCAAACTAGAAAAGTCACATAAACACAAAGCAGCAGAAATTCGTCAAACTTGACAGCAGTACAGTACTCGATTTTTAAGAAATTCTTCCACTGCTCAAATCGAAAAGTGTTCAACTAATGAAAGTTAGATAACAACCTGGGGAACAGGCACAAAAATTGGTTTCGCAAAATACTGTTCTGGCTATTTTTTGGAATTTTTTCGGTAACAGTCCAGAATCTGTTTTCAGGCAGCACTTCCCCAAATATCATCTCCATCTCATTAGAAAACCACTCAAACAAACTAAACAAGTATGTACAAGTATCCAGCAACCATAATATGCAAAGAATGAGTGATGCTGGTATACCTCCCCCCAAGCTTAGGCTTTTGGCCTAAGTGGAGTTCAATCCCATTGAGGCCATGAGGTAGCATCTCCGTAGTACGACGAAGATGGATCATATTCCGGGTATGTGCTAGAGGAAGCACCCGGTACGTGACGGTGTAGTCGTAGGAGGGCTCGGCGTCTTCGGAATCATGCTGCTGGTGGAAGTCTTGTATCTTCATATTTTCCTCCACCTCCTCCTTAGTGCGCGACCATGGTTGCCTGTCAATACTGAACAAACCTGGCTGGGGAAGAGGAATTTCCTTCTCATCCCCGTCAGCAAACAACATTCTATAGACCATATTATCTAAAGTGGAATCAGCGGTAACAAAATGATGGCTTTTCATAGCAGCAATATCAAGCCTCCTAGGGGTTAATGGCACATCATTAGAATCAAGAGGAAGTCTCAAATGTGTTAAAATGCGCAATGCAATAGTTCCTCCAAAAATAGGCCCCCTGTTAGACAGGCGGCGAGCAATAAGAGAACCAAGATGATACGATGTCTGTCCAGTAAGTGCAGCATTCAAGAAAGCAAGATGGTAGCTAGAAATATTGCTAGTGTTCTCCCTACCAAGAATGCTAGTAGCAATGTAATAGGCAAAATACTTAATGGCTGGGAGTTGGATGTTTCTTATCTTGCCACGCTGAATGGTGCGACAATCATCATCGGTGATCCCTCGATAGAGCTCCAACAGATCCCGGGGGTTGTCATCAATCCTCCTTGCTGTACCTACAGGGGCAATATCCAATGCACGACAAAATTCTTCCAATTCCATAGTAACATGATTACCATAGATCTTGAATGCAACTGTCGGCCCATATTGCCTGTTATGGAACTTGAAGCTCTCGACGAAGATTTTGGTGAGCATGTAGTATTGCTCCCTTTCATCTCCCACATAGGCGGCTAAGCCCGCCCGGTTGAGGAGGGTGAAGAAATCAATATCCCTGCATTTCTCAGAAAATCATAACATGGGAAGGACGAAGCATTAGGAGCCCCATTGTCTTCCTCGGGCGCGAAGCTTGGCGCGATGATATCCTCATTGTAGGATCGCCTAAGTCGGGTGGCGGCCCTAGAAGGCCTCCCGGTGCTGGTTGTTCCCCTCTGAAACAATTCTCCAAAGTTGAACTTCTTCATCTTCCTTTTCTGAAATTTTTCAACAAGTGATATAAAACTTGATTTGGTGACATATAATCAAGGGGAACTACTATAGGAACTTGCTAGAGTACTAATCATGCATCAAAACTAGTTTATACGACTTAGAACAAGCATGCAAGCTCACTAAACATGTTACCTACAGCAGCAAAATATTCAAGATATACTCAACCAAACAAAATTCTACTTGGATAATCGGAGGAGTCACATACCGGAGAGCAAATGTGCCAAATTTCAGACAGAAATCTGGGCTGAGCAAAGAGATCGAAAAATCCTGAGCTCTTGAGCAAAAACGCGAGTGAGAGAAAGCTGGTGTTGATTTTTTCGGGAGAGAGAAGAGTCTGGGAGGAAGAGATGCTGAAGTGGGGTAAAGGGGGGCCCACACGCCAGGGTAGCGCGCCCCCCTTGCTGGCCGCGCCAGCCTGTGGGGTGCCAGCCTGGGGTGCCCCATAGGTCATCCTCTGGTGCTCCCAGGTGCATTTTCGAAAAATAGGACCAACGGTATAATTTTTGTGAATTTTTGAAAACTTTGAAAAATGCACATTTCTGGGTATTAAGTTTATTATTACTGGCCAGGAAATTTTTTGAAATCTCTAATTAACTACGGAACTTTGCAAATCAAAAGTGCTACAGCAAGTAAAACAAGTGGAGGGAGAAAGAGATGTTGTTTACCTCCTCTATGCATCTAAAAAGTATTTGTTAACAAGGTTGATCAAGTCTTGCCACCAAATAAATTTTACATAGCATATGAAGAAATAAACCTCAAATCAATCATGTTACCTTGAATTGTATTGATATGGATCCAATCATAAGATTTTGATATCCTTCTTTAGGCTCATATATAGGACAATCAATGGTTCCAACTTTGATAGTTCTCACATTAGAAATAGTATTGACTCCACATACTTTATCAATCCTCTTGGGGAAATAGACGGTATGCTCCTTATCATCAACATTAAAAGTAACCTTTCCTTTATTGCAACCAATAACAGCCCCTGCGGTGTTAAGAAAAGGTCTCCCAAGAATAATAGACATATTATCATCTTCAGGCATTTCCAACACAACAAAATCAGTTAATATCAAGCAGTTATTAGTAACTTGAACAGGAACATCCTCACATATACCAACAGGAATAGCAGTAGATTTATCAGCCATTTGCAAAGATATATCAGTAGGTATCAACTTATCTAAATAAAGTCTCTTATAAAGAGAAAAAGGCATAACACTAACACCGGCTCCCAAGTCACATAGAGCAGTTTTAACATAATTATTCTTAATAGAACAAGGAATAGTAGGTATACCTGGGTCGCCCAACTTCTTTGGCACTTTGCCATTGAAAGAGTAATTAGCAAGCATAGTGGAAATTTCCTCATTGGGGATTTTCCTTTTGTTAGTAACAATATCTTTCATATACTTTGAATAAGGAGGCAATTTAATAGCATCAGTCAAAGGGATTTGCAAGAATAAAGGTTTCATCCAATCACAAAATTTATTATAGTGTTCTTCTTCCTTTGATTTTAGTTTCTTAGCAGGAAAAGGCATTTGCTTTTGCACCCACGGTTCTCTTTCATTACCATGTTTCTTAGCAATAAAATCTTCTTTAGTATACTTTTTATTTTTATCATGCTTGTCAGGTTCATCTTCAACTTCTTCTTTATCAGAAGCATCATTCTTATCATTATCATTATCATGTTCATTACCACTTTCAGTTTCAGCATCGGAAATAGAAATACTATTAGGATCATTAACAGGTTCAGAGGATTCTACAACATTTTTATGTTTCTTCTTCTTTTTCTTCTTAGAAGGAGCACTAGGTTCAATGCGTTGAGAATCTTGTTCAATTCTTTTGGGATGCCCTTCAGGATATAGAGGATCTGGTAGAGACACCACCTCTAGTTGTTACTTCATAAGCATGTTTCTCTTTAGAATTATTATTTAGCAAGTCATTTTGCACTTTAGTGAGTTGATCAATTTGAGTTTGAATCATTTGAAAATGTTTAACAAGCATCTTAACATCATTGGAGGTTCTCTCCACAATATCATGCAAATTGCTAATAGCTTGAGAATTTTCCATTAGATGATTCTCTACTCTCATATTAAAATTTTCTTGCTTAACAATATAATTATCAAATTCATCTAAGCATTGTGCAGGAGGTTTTGAATACGGAATATCTTCCCTAGTAAAGCGTTGAAGGGAGTTTACCTCAATCATGGGTGAAGGGGGAATTATCTCACATATATCTTCTATAGGAGGTAGATTCTTCACATCTTCGGATTTAATACCTTTCTCCTTGAGAGACTTCTTAGCTTCCCTCATATCTTCATCATTCAATTCAATTAAACCCCTCTTCTTCAATATTGGCGTTGGAGTTGGTTCAGGTGTATTCCAATCATCATGATTCCGGCTTATTCTAGCCAATAATTCTTTAGCTTCATCTGGAGTTCTTTTCCTGAAAACACAACCAGCACAACTATCCAAATATGCTCTAGATTCAATGGTTAGTCCACTATAAAATATATCAAGTAGATCATTCTTTTCTAAATCATGTCCAGGTCGAGCTCTGATAAGAGAACAAAATCTTGCCCATGCCGCAGGCAATTTCTCTTCATCTCCCTGGTCAAACCTATAAATTCTCTGTAAAGCAATATGTTGAGCACTAGCAGGAAAATATTTTCGAAAGAAAACATCACGCAAATCAGTTGGACTTTTAATAGAACCAGGAGGCAAATTATTATACCAAGTTTTAGCATCATCCTTTAATGAGAAAGGAAAAATTTTAATGACAAAGTAAGTACGCATCTTGTCATCATCAGAAAACAAGCTACTCATAGAAGAAAGTTCATTCATGTGTTCTACAGCACTTTCTTTTTCAGTACCACAAAAGGGTGCTTTCTCTACAATAGCTATATGAGATAGATCAAGAGAAAAATCATAATCTTTATCCTTAATGCATATAGGAGATGTGGCAAATTCAGGATCAGGAGATAGCTTATGTCTAACAGTATATTGTGTAAGAAACTTTTTAATGTTTCTTGCATCAGCAGTAGCATTGCATCTATTAATAAGATCATCATTGAGCTCTACATAATCTTCATCAGGATCATCACTAGAATAATCAAGTTCAGGTGAACTAACAGGTGTAGTGACACTTTCATTAGGAGTTTCAGCATTTTCAATTTGTCTAGACCTAGCAATTGTAGCATCTAGAAAGGATCCCAATGAACCACTATCATCAAGCACAGCAGAAACATTATCAATATTATGAGAGTTTTCAGATTCAGCAGAAGCACCACCAAGCGAAGCTTGTGGCGGTGAAACAAGTTGACTTATCACAGATGGTGAATCAAGTGTAGCAGAGGTACTCAGAGTTGTACCTTTTCTTGTAGTGGATGGGAATATGGCGACTTTAGAATCGTGAGGTTTACCCATGATGGAGAATTTGCAGCGAACAATATCAATCCAAGTGAACTTCCAAATAAAGCTATGCTCCCCGGCAACGGCGCCAGAAAACAGTCTTGATAACCCACAAGTATAGAGGATCGCAGCAGTCTTCGCGGGTAGTATAACCCAATTTATTGATTCGACACAAGGGGAGACAAAAAACACTTGGAAGCCTTAGCAGCGGAGTTGTCAATTCAGCTGCACCTGGAAACAGACTTGCTCGCAAGAGTTTATCAGTAGTAACAGTTTTATAGCAGTAGCAGTAGTGAAATAACAGCAGCAAAGTAACAAAGACAGCAGTAGTGATTTTAGTAAACAGCAGGATTAAAATACTGTAGGCACGGGGACGGATAACGGGCGTTGCATGGATGAGAGAAACTCATGTAACAATCATAGCAGGGCATTTGCAGATAATAATAAAACGGTGTCCAAGTACAAAGCAATTAATAGGCATGTGTTCCAATTATAGTCGTACGTGCTCGCAATGAGAAACTTGCACAACATCTTTTGTCCTACCAGCCGGTGGCAGCCGGGCCTCAAGGGAATCTACTGGATATTAAGGTACTCCTTTTAATAGAGTTCCGGAGCAAAGCATTAACACTCCGTGAACACATGTGATCCTCACATCACTACCATCCCCTCCGGTTGTCCCGATTTCTGTCACTTCGGGGCCATCGGTTCCGGACAGCGACATGTGTATAAAACTTGCAGGTAAGATCATAAAACAATGAATATCATGATGAAACAATAACATGTTCAGATCTGAGATCATGGCACTCGGGCCCTAGTGACAAGCATTAAGCATAACAAGTTGCAACAATATCATCAAAGTACCAATTACAGACACTAGGCACTATGCCCTAACAATCTTATGCTATTACATGACCAATCTCATCCAATCCCTACCATCCCCTTCGGCCTACAGCGGGGGAATTACTCACACATGGATGGGGAAAACATGGCTGGTTGATGGAGAGGCGTCGGTGGTGATGATGGCGATGATCTCCTCCAATTCCCCGTCCCGGCGGAGTGCCAGAACGGAGACTTCTGGCTCCCGAGACGGAGTTTCGCGATGTGGCGGCGTTCTGGAGGCTTTCTGGCGACTTTGACTTCTCCCCGTGCATTTTTAGGTCGAAGGCAATAAGTAGTCCGAAGGAGGGCGTCGGAGGCCAACCGAGGCCGCCACACCATAGGGCCGCGCGGGCCCCTCCTGGGCCGCGCCGGCCTATGGTGTGGGGCCCTCGGGCCTCCACAACTTGTCCTTCTGGCTCCGCCAATATTCTGTGAAAATAGGGCCTTCTGCATAAATTCCGAGGATTTTCCTGAAAGTTGGATTTCTGCACAAAAATGAGACACCAGAACAGTTCTGCTGAAAACAGCGTTAGTCCGTGTTAGTTGCATCCAAAATACACAAATTAGAGGCAAAACAATAGCAAAAGTGTTCGGGAAAGTAGATACGTTTTGGACGTATCACAGCTCACAAGACCCGACAATGAAGCATAATGAGGAGAAGACAACCATCTAGCTACTGCTATGGACCCATAGTCCAGGGGTGAACTACTCACTCATCACTCCGGAGGCGACCATGGCGGCGTAGAGTCCTCCGGGAGATGATTCCCCTCTCCGGCAGGGTGCCGGAGGCAATCTCCTGAATCCCCCGAGATGGGATTGGCGGTGGCGTCTCTGGAAGGTTTTCCGTATCGTGGCTCTCGGTACTGGGGGTTTCGCGACGAAGGCTATTTGTAGGCGGAAGGGCAGGTCAGGGGGCCACACGAGGGGCCCAGGAGATAGGCCGGCGCGGCCAAGACCTGGGCCGTGCCGCCCTACCTCCTGGCCACCTCGTGGCCCCACTTCGTTGACTCTTCGGTCTTCTGGAAGCTTCGTGTGAAAATAGGCCCCTGGGCGTTGATTTCGTCCAATTCCGAGAATATTTCCTTACTAGGATTTCTGAAACCAAAAACAGCAGAAAACAGCAACTGGCTCTTCGGCATCTTGTTAATAGGTTAGTTCCAGAAAATGCATAAATATGATGTAAAGTATGCATAAAACATGTAGATATCATCAATAATGTGGCATGGAACATAAGAAATTATCGATACGTCGGAGACGTAGCAGCAGCCGGGCCTCTAGGGAATCTACTGGATATTAAGGTACTCCTTTTAATAGAGTACCGGAGCAAAGCATTAACACTCGGTGAAAACTTGTGATCCTCACATCACCGCTATCCCCTCCGGTTGTCCCGATTTTTGTCACTTCGGGGCCTTTGGTTCCGGACAGTGACATGTGCATACAACTTGTAGATACAATCTAAGCAATAAGTATAGAGCTTAAATCTAAGATCATGCCACTCGGGCCCTAGTGACAAGCATTAAACATAACAAGATTGCAGCAACAATAACTTCACAAACTTTATAGATAGACTAATCATAATGTATCATCCATCGGATCCCAACAAACACAACACCAATTACATCAGATGAATCTCAATCATGTAAGGTAGCTCATGAGATCATTGTACTGAAGTACATGGGATAGAGAGTACCAACTAGCTACTGCTAGAACCCGTAGTCCATGGGGGAACTACTCACGGAGCATGATGGAGGCGGTGGCGTCGATGGAGATGGCTTCCGGGGGCACTTCCCCGTCCCGGCAGGGTGCCGGAATAGAGACTTCTGTCCCCCGAATTGGAGTTTCGCGATGGCGGCGGCGCCCACAAGTCTTTCTGGAGTTTCGTCAATTGGTATCGAGTTTTTAGGTCGAAAGGGCTTATATAGGCGAAGAGGCGGCGCAGGAGGGGCAACAGGGTGCCCTCCCCATAGGCCGGTGCGGCCAGGGGCTGGCCCGCGCGGCCCTATGGTGTGGGGGCCCCAGGCCTCCCCTCTGACTCCCCTTCGGTGTTCTGGAGCCTCCCGGGAAAAATAAGATCTTTGGCGTTGATTTCGTCCAATTCCAAGAATATTGCCCGAACAGCCTTTCTGGAACCAAAAACAGCAGAAAACAGGAACTGGCACTGTGGCATCTTGTTAATAGGTTAGTTCCGGAAAACGCATGAAATCATCATAAAGTGCAAGCAAAACATGTAAGTATTGTCATAAAACAAGCATGGAACATCAGAAATTATGGATACGTTGGAGACGTATCAGCATCCCCAAGCTCAGTTCCTACTCGTCCTCGAGTAGGTAAACGATAAAAAGAATAATTTCTGTAGTGACATGCTACTTACATAACCTTGATCATACTATTATAAAGCATATGAAATGAATGAAGTGACTCAAGGCAATGATCTATAGTTGCTAACAAATAGATAACATATAGCAAAACTTTTCATGAATAGTACTTTCAAGACAAGCATAAAAAAGTCTTGCACAAGAGTTAACTCATAAAGCAATAAATTCAAAGTAAAGGCATCGAAGCAACACAAAGGAAGATTTAAGTTTCAGCAGTTGCTTTCAACTTTCAACATGCATATCTCATGGATAATTGTCAACATAAAGTAATATGATGAATGCAAATAAGCAAGTATGTAAGAATCAATGCACAGTTGACACAAGTGTTTGCTTCTAAGATGGAAGGAAGTAGGTAAACTGACTCAACATAAAGTAAAAGAAAGGCCCTTCACAGAGGGAAGCATTGATTGCTATATTTGTGCTAGAGCTTTGGTTTTGAAAACATAAAGAGAGCATAAAAGTAAAGTTTTGAGAGGTGTTTGTTGTTGTCAACGAATGGTAGTGGGCACTCTAACCCCCTTGCCAGACAAACCTTCAAAGAGCGGCTCCCATTTTATTTTATTTTTGGGTGGCACTCCTTCCAACCTTTCTTTCACAAACCATGGCTAACCGAATCCTCGGGTGCCTGCCAACAATCTCATACCATGAAGGAGTGCCCTTTTATTTTAGTTTTATTATGATGACACTCCTCCCCACCTTTGCTTTCTCAAGCCATGGCTAACTGAATCCTTCGGGTGCCGTCCAACAATCACATACCATGGAGGAGTGTCTATTTTGGTTAATTAATTTGGGACTGGGAATCCCATTGCCAGCTCTTTTTGCAAAATTATTAGATAAGCGGATGAAGCCACTAGTCCATTGGTGAAAGTTGCCCAACAAGATTGAAAGATAAACACCACATACTTCCTCATGAGCTATAAAACATTGACACAAATCAGAGGTAATAAATTTTGAATTGTTTTAAAGGTAGCACTCAAGCAATTTACTTTGGAATGGCAGGAAATACCACATAGTAGGTAGGTATGGTGGACACACATGGCATAGGTTTTGGCTCAAGGTTTTGGATGCACGAGAAGCATTTCCTCTCAGTACAAGGCTTAGGCTAGCAAGGTTATTTGAAGCAAACACAAGTATGAACCGGTACAGCAAAACTTACATAAGAACATATTGCAAGCATTATAATACTCTACACTGTCTTCCTTGTTGCTCAAACACTTTTACCAGAAAATATCTAGACCTTAAGAGAGACCAATCATGCAAACCAATTTTAACAAGCTCTACGGTAGTTCTCCACTAATAGGTTTAAACTACATGGTGCAAGAACTTAATCATGATCTACTTGAGAGCTCAAAACAATTGCCAAGTGTCAAATTATCCAACACAATATGAGGCATTTTCTGTTTCCAACCAAATAACCATAAATGCAACAGCTTCCAACTTTTATCATTGAACATTAAAAGTAAAACGAAGAACAAGTGTTCATATGAAAAAGTGGAGCGTGTCTCTCTCCCAAACAAGGATTGCTAGGATCCAAATTTATTCAAACAAAAACAAAAATAAAAGCACACAGACGCTCCAAGTAAAGCACATATGATGTGACCGAATAAAAATATAGTTTCAATAGAAGTGACCTGATAAGTTGATGAAGAAGGGGATGCCTTGGGCATCCCCAAGCTTAGACGCTTGAGTCTTCTTAAAATATGCAGGGATGAACCACGGGGGCATCCCCAAGCTTAGACTTTTCACTCTTCTTGATCATATATCATCCTCCTCTCTTGACCCTTGAAAACTTCCTTCACACCAAACTTCTCATAAACTTCATTAAAGGGGTTAGTACTCAAAAAATTTGAATCCACCTTGGTCCTGTAGTGACACATTGCAAGAACTCAATAAAACATTAGCTACAGCTCTCCACGTCTAGAAAGCCTTGCTTAAAGTCCACAAGAGACAATGCAAAAAACAGAGATAGAATCTGCCAAAACAGAACAGCCAGTAAAGACGAATTTTAAAGAGGTACTTCCATTGCTCAAATCAGAAAACTCAAAACTAATGAAAGTTGCGTACACATCTGAGGAACACGCACGTAAATTGGCAGATTTTTCTGAGTTACCTACAGAGAATCTGACCAGAATTCGTGACAGATAGAAATCTGTTTCTGCGCAGAAATCCAAATCTAGTATCAACCTTCTATCAGAGACTTTACTTGGCACAATAATGCAATAAAATAAAGATAAGGAGAGGTTGCTAAAGTAGTAACAACTTCCAAAACACAACAAAATAGTAGCAAAATAAACACATGGGTTATCTCCCAAGAAGTGCTTTCTTTATAGCCATTAAGATGGGCTCAGCAATTTTAATGATGCACTCGCAAGAAATAAGAGTTAAAGCAAAAGAGAGCATCAAAAGGCAAATTCAAAACACATTTAAGTCTAACCCACTTCCTATGTATAGGAATCTTGTACACAAATAAATTCATGAAGAACAAAGTGACAAGCATAAGAAGATAAAACAAGAGTAACTTCAAAATTTTAAGCATATAGAGAGGTGTTTTAGTGCCATGCAAATTTCTACAACCATATTTTCCTCTCTCATAATAATTTTCAGTAGCTTCATGAACAAACTCAACAATATAACTATCACATGCAGCATGCTTTTCATGATCCATAAGCACATAATTTTTATCAATATCAAAAATAATGGGATCAAAACTTTCAAACCCGCTTTTATCAACAATATAACATGATGATTGATCAATCTCAAGAGATATGGGACTCATAGATAAAGTCAAGAACTCTCCAATCCCATTTTCATTAGTAGTACAATTAATATTATCAAGTAACATAGGACCATCATCTAGAGCTTTATCATAAACATTTGCTACGCAAAACTCTTTAGTACCATGCATTTCGACATCAGGCACAAACAAAGCATTATCATAAGATTTATCAAAGTAGCATGGATTATCATAAATAACAGTAGCATAATTATTCTCACAAGTTTTACTCATAGAAAATATTTCAAAAGAATCCACAGGAACATAACATTCAACCTCCTTCGGTAAGCATGGAGGACAATCAAATAATGTAAGAGATAAAGAGTTACTCTCATTAGAAGCTTGGCATGGGTAGCTAATCCATTCTTCCTCCTTTTGTTCATTACTCTCCTCTTCTTTTTCATCCAATGAGCTTTCCAGTTCATCAATTTCCTCCTCTTTTTCATCCAATGAGCTTTCAGGTTCATCAATTTCCTCTTCCACAGGTTCCTGCAAATTGTGAGTGCATTCTTGTGCATTAATGAGTCTCTCTTTATAATCAATGATATAAGGATTATCAGTGTAACTTTCATTGCAAAAATTAAGGATAGAAGAGACATAATCTTTAAGGTCCTTACAAACAACACAAGTTTCATAATTTTTAGCCATGAAGGATTCTATCTCAGAGGCTCCCATAAATAAAACAAATTGTTCTACCTCTTCGAACCCAAGATGAATATAGTTATTCCAATTATAGTTCTTAATTAAAACTTCTTCACTAAAGCCACATTGAAGTTTCAGATGTTTAGTATCCTCTTTAGAGCAACAATTTATATCATGGCGTTTAAGCAAAATTTTAGCAATTGTATTCAATTTTTCTATCATAGCACTCATTACTTTACCAGTTCTTGATTCTCTATAATTATTATAATATTCTATAAGCTCCAAATAAGTTGTGGGTTCTCCCATAACGGCAGTTTTTAATTTTTAGGTTTTTCAAATTTTTATGGATTTTTGGGTATATGAGAAAAATAAAACAAGACAAAAAGAAACAAAGCAAAATTAAACTAAGAAAAATAACACTAGACAGAAATAAACTAAGCACAAATAAACTAAACAAAAGTAAACTAAGCAAAACAAAATAAAATAAAATAAAAACAGAGAGAGAGGTAGAGTGTACTCCCCAGGTGAACTTATGAGTAGAGCTATGCCTCCCCGGCAACGGCGCCAGAAAACAGTCTTGATAACCCACAAGTATAGGGGATCGCGACAGTCTTCGAGGGAAGTAAAACCCAAATTTATTGATTCGACACAAGGGGAGGTAAAGAATACTTATAAGCCTTAACAACTGAGTTGTCAATTCAGCTGCACCTGGAAAAGCACTAGTAACAGGGGTGATGTGAAAGCAGCAGTAATATGAGAGCAATAGTAATAGTAACACAGCAGCAGTAGGAGTAACACAGAGGCAATGGCACCAGAAAATAGTTGATATTACTTCCAATGACATATAGAACGAGTATATGATGATGAGAGATGGACCGGGGTTCCCAGCGATCTAGACTAGTGGTAACTCTCCAATAACAAGTGATAAATGTTGGGTGAACAAATTACAGTTGGGCAATTGATAGGATTCAAAGCATTAAGATAGAATATCAAGATCATTAATCATGTAGGCATGTTTTCCATATATAGTCGTACGTGCTCGCAATGAGAAACTTGCACAACTTCTTTTGTCCTACCAGCCGGTGGCAGCCGGGCCTCTAGGGAATCTACTGGATATTAAGGTACTCCTTTTAATAGAGTACCGGAGCAAAGCATTAACACTCGGTGAAAACATGTGATCCTCACATCACCGCCATCCCCTCCGGTTGTCCCGATTTCTATCACTTCGGGGCCTTTGGTTCCGGACAGTGACATGTGCATACAACTTGTAGATACAATCTAAGCAATATGTATAGAGCTTAAATCTAAGATCATGCCACTCGGGCCCTAGTGACAAGCATTAAACATAACAAGATTGTAGAAACAATAACTTCACAAACTTTATAGATAGACTAATCATAATGTATCATCCATCGGATCCCAACAAACACAACACCGATTACATCAGATGAATCTCAATCATGTAAGGCAGCTCATGAGATCATTGTATTGAAGTACATGGGATAGAGAGTACCAACTAGCTACTGCTAGAACCCGTAGTCCATGGGGGAACTACTCACGGAGCATGATGGAGGCGGTGGCGTCGATGGAGATGGCTTCCGGGGGCACTTCCCCGTCCCGCCAGCGGGCCGGAACAGAGACGTCTGTCCCCCGAATCGGAGTCTCGCGATGGCGGCGGCGCCTGGAGTCTTTACGGAGTTTCGTCAATTGGTATCGAGTTTTTAGGTCGAAAGGGCTTATATAGGCGAAGAGGCGGCGCGGGAGGGGCAACAGGGTGCCCTCCCCATAGGCCGGCGCGGCCGTGGCTGGCCGCGCGGCCCTATGGTGTGGGGGCCCCAGGCCTCCCCTCTGACTCCCCTTCGGTGTTCTGGAGCCTCCCGGGAAAAATAAGATCTTTGGCGTTGATTTCGTCCAATTCCGAGAATATTGCCCGAACAGCCTTTCTGGAACCAAAAACAGCAGAAAACAGGAACTGGCACTGTGGCATCTTATTAATAGGTTAGTTCCGGAAAACGCATGAAATCATCATAAAGTGCAAGCAAAACATGTAAGTATTGTCATAAAACAAGCATGGAACATCAGAAATTATGGATACGTTGGAGACGTATCAATCTCCATCAACACCGCCACCATGCCGTCATGCTGTCGGGATTCCAAGGAGGATCTACTACTTCTGCTGCCCACTGGAACGGGGAGAAGGATGTCGTCATCAACACCGAACATGTGACCGAGTACGGAGGTGCTGCCCGATTGTGGCACCGTCAAGATCTTCTACGCGCTTTTGAAAGCGGCAAGTGATCGTCTACCGCAGCAACAAGAGCGTCCTCTTGTAGGCTTTGGAAATCTTCAAGGGTTAGACTCATTCATCCCCTCATTGCTCCCATCTTCTAGATTGCATCTTGGCTTGGATTGCGTTCTCGCGGTAGGAATTTTTTTGTTTTCTATGCTACGAATCCCTACAGTGGTATCAGAGCCGTGTCTATGCATAGATGGTTGCACGAGTAGAACACAATTGTTTTGTGGGCGTTGATGCTTTGTTGTCTTTAGTTCGCGTACTTTGCATCTTTGTGGCATGGTGGGATGAAGCGGCTCGGGCTAACTTTACATGACCGCATTCATGAGACTTGCTCCACGTTCGACATGCAACTTGTATTGCATAAGTGTCTTTGCGGGTTTCTGTCTCTCCCACCATAGTGAAGATTCAATTTACTCTTCCTATTGACAACATTAGTATCACCGTTGTGGTTCATGTTCGTAGGTAGATTAGATCTCACTCAAAAACCCTAAACCACGTAAAATATGCAAACCAAATTAGAGACGTCTAACTTGTTTTTGCAGGGTTTGGTGATGTGATATGGCCATTATGTGATGATGAATATGTATGAGATGATCATTATTGTATTGTGGCAACCGGCAGGAGCCTTATGGTTGTCTTTAAATTTCATGTTGAGTAGTATTTCAAAGTAGTTGTAATAGTTGCTACATGAGGTGAACAACCATGAAGACGGTGCCATGAACCTTGACGCTACGCCGACGATGATGGAGATCATGCCCGTTGATGATAGAGATCATGTCCGTGCTTTGGAGATGAAGATCGAAGGCGCAAAGACTAAAGGGCCATATCATATCACATATGAATTGCATGTGATGTTGATCCTTTATGCATCTTATTTTGCTTAGAACGCGACGGTAGCATTATAAGATGATCCCTCACATTAATATCAAGATAATAAAGTGTTCTCTCCTCGTATGCACCGTTGCACAGTTCGTCGTTTCGAAGCATCTCGTGATGATCGAATGTGATAGAATCAACGTTCACATACAACGGCTGTAAGCCATGTTGCACACGCGGAATACTTGGGTTTGCTTGACGAGCCTAGCATGTACAGACATGGCCTCGGGACAACGGAAACTGAAAGGTTGAACATGAGTCATATGGATGATATGATCAACATGTTGATGTTCACTATTGAAGCTACATCATCTCACGTGATGATCGGTTTTGGTGTAGTGGATTTGGATCGTGTACTGATGGCGTGTAATTCACACGTTCGTTGGGAACCCCAAGAGGAAGGTATGATGCGCACAGCAGCAAGTTTTCCCTCAGAAAGAAACCAAGGTTTATCGAACCAGGAGGAGCCAAGAAGCACGTTGAAGGTTGATGGCGGCGGGATGTAGTGCGGCGCAACACCAGGGATTCCGGCGCCAACGTGGAACCTGCACAACACAACCAAAGTACTTTGCCCCAACGAAACAGTGAGGTTGTCAATCTCACCGGCTTGCTGTAACAAAGGATTAACCGTATTGTGTGGAAGATGATTGTTTGCAGAAAACAGTAGAACAAGTATTGCAGTAGATTGTATTTCAGTAAAGAGAATTGGACCGGGGTCCACAGTTCACTAGAGGTGTCTCTCCCATAAGACAAACAGCATGTTGGGTGAACAAATTACAGTTGGGCAATTGACAAATAAAGAGAGCATGACCATGCACATACATATCATGTTGAGTATAGTGAGATTTAATTGGGCATTACGACAAAGTACATAGACCGCCATCCAACTGCATCTATGCCTAAAAAGTCCACCTTCAGGTTATCATCCGAACCCCCTCCAGTATTAAGTTGCAAAGCAACAGACAATTGCATTAAGTATGGTGCGTAATGTAATCAACAACTACATCCTTAGACATAGCATCAATGTTTTATCCCTAGTGGCAACAGCACAACACAACCTTAGAACTTTTCATCCTTTGTCCCAGGTGTCAATGCAGGCATGAACCCACTATCGAGCATAAGTACTCCCTCTTGGAGTAAGCATCTACTTGGCCAGAGCATCTACTAGTAACGGAAAGCATGCAAGATCATAAACAACACGTAGA
This sequence comes from Lolium perenne, assembly GCF_019359855.2. NCBI lineage: Eukaryota > Viridiplantae > Streptophyta > Magnoliopsida > Poales > Poaceae > Lolium > Lolium perenne. The sequence goes on from NC_067249.2 coordinate 271,901,860, forward strand.
TATAACTTTGATAATCAACATAACAAGTATTCTCTATTCATCGGATCCCAACAAACGCAACATATAGAATTACAGATAGATGATCTTGATCATGTTAGGCAGCTCACAAGATCCGACAATGATAGCACAATGGGGAGAAGACAACCATCTAGCTACTGCTATGGACCCATAGTCCAGGGGTAGACTACTCACACATCACACCGGAGGCGACCATGGCGGCGTAGAGTCCTCCGGGAGATGATTCCCCTCTCCGGCAGGGTGCCGGAGGTGATCTCCTGGATCCCCCGAGATGGGATCGGCGTTGGCGGCGTCTCTGGAAGGTTTTCCGTATCGTGGCTCTCGGTACTGGGGGTTTCGTCACGGAGGCTTTAAGTAGGCGGAAGGACAAGTCAAGAGGCGGCACAGGGGCCCCAGACCACAGGCCGGCGCGGCCAGGGGGTGGGCCACGCCGCCCTAGGGTTTGGGCGCCCTGTGGCCCCACTTCGTTTCGTCTTCGGACTTCTGGAAGCTTCGTGGAAAAATAGGCCCCTGGGCTTTGATTTCGTCCAATTCCGAGAATATTTCCTTACTAGGATTTCTGAAACCAAAAACAGCAGAAACTTGACAGCGGCACTTCGGCATCTTGTTAATAGGTTAGTTCCAGAAAATGCACGAATATGACATAAAGTGTGCATAAAACATGTAGATAACATCAATAATGTGGCATGGAACATAAGAAATTATCGATACGTCGGAGACGTATCAGCATCCCCAAGCTTAGTTCTGCTCGTCCCGAGCGGGTAAAAGCGATAACACAGATAATTTCTGGAGTGACATGTCATCATAACCTTGATCATACTATTTGTAAAGCATATGTAGTGAATGCAGCGATCAAAACAATGTATATGACATGAGTAAACAAGTGAATCATAAAGCAAAGACTTTTCATGAATAGCACTTCAAGACAAGCATCAATAAGTCTTGCATAAGAGTTAACTCATAAAGCAATAATTCAAAGTAAAAGCATTGAAGCAACACAAAAGAAGATTAAGTTCCAGCGGTTGCTTTCAACTTGTAACATGTATATCTCATGGATATTGTCAACATAGAGTAATATAATAAGTGCAATAAGCAAGTATGTAGGAATCAATGCATAGTTCACACAAGTGTTTGCTTCTTGAGGTGGAGAGAAATAGGTGAACTGACTCAACATTGAAAGTAGAAGAATGGTCCTCCATAGAGGAAAAGCATCGATTGCTATATTTGTGCTAGAGCTTTGATTTTGAAAACATGAAACAATTTTGTCAACGGTAGTAATAAAGCATATGCATCATGTAAATTATATCTTATAAGTTGCAAGCCTCATGCATAGTGTACTAATAGTGCCCGCACCTTGTCCTAATTAGCTTGGACTACCGGATCATCACAATGCACTTTGTTTTAACCAAGTGTCACAAAGGGGTACCTCTATGCCACTTTGTACAAAGGTCTAAGGAGAAAGCTCGCATTGGATTTCTCGCTATTGATTATTCTTCAACTTAGACATCCATACCGGGACAACATAGACAACAGATAATGGACTCCTCTTTTATGCATAAGCATGTAACAACAATTAATAATTTTCTCATTTGAGATTTGAGGATATATGTCCAAAACTGAAACTTCCACCATGGATCATGGCTTTAGTTAGCGGCCCAATGTTCTTCTCTAACATATGCATGCTTAACCATAAGGTGGTAGATCTCTCTTACTTCAGACAAGACGGACATGCATAGCAACTCACATGAAATTCAACAATGAATAGTTGATGGCGTCCCCAGTGAACATGGTTATCGCACAACAAGCAACTTAATAAGAGATAAAGTGCATAATTACATATTCAATACCACAATAGTTTTTAAGCTATTTGTCCCATGAGCTATATATTGCAAAGGTGAATGATGGAATTTTAAAGGTAGCACTCAAGCAATTTACTTTGGAATGGCGGAAAATACCATGTAGTAGGTAGGTATGGTGGACACAAATGGCATAGTGGTTGGCTCAAGTATTTTGGATGCATGAGAAGTATTCCCTCTCGATACAAGGTTTAGGCTAGCAAGGCTTATTTGAAACAAACACAAGGATGAACCGGTGCAGCAAAACTCACATAAAAGACATATTGAAAACATTATAAGATTCTACACCGTCTTCCTTGTTGTTCAAACTCAACACTAGAAATTATCTAGACCTTAGAGAAACCAAATATGCAAACCAAATTTTAGCATGCTCTATGTATTTCTTCATTAATGGGTGCAAAGCATATGATGCAAGAGCTTAAACATGAGCACAACAATTGCCAAGTATCACATTACCCAAGACATTAATAGCAATTACTACATGTATCATTTTCCAATTCCAACCATATAACAATTTAACGAAGGAGAAACTTCGCCATGAATACTATGAGTAGAAACCAAGGACATACTTGTCCATATGCTACAGCGGAGCGTGTCTCTCTCCCATAAAGTGAATGCTAGGATCCATTTTATTCAAACAAAACAAAAACAAAAACAAACCGACGCTCCAAGACAAGCACATAAGATGTGATGGAATAAAAATATAGTTTCAGGGGAGGAACCTGATAATGTTGTCGATGAAGAAGGGGATGCCTTGGGCATCCCCAAGCTTAGACGCTTGAGTCTTCTTAATATATGCAGGGGTGAACCACCGGGGCATCCCCAAGCTTAGAGCTTTCACTCTCCTTGATCATGTTGCATCATACTCCTCTCCTGATCCTTGAAAACTTCCTCCACACCAAACTCGAAACAACTCATTAGAGGGTTAGTGAACAATAAAAATTAACATATTCAGAGGTGACACAATCATTCTTAACACTTCTGGACATTGCATAATGCTACTGGACATTAGTGGATCAAAGAAATTCATCCAACATAGCAAAAGAGGCAATGCGAAATAAAAGGCAGAATCTGTCAAAACAGAACAGTTCGTATTGACGAATTTTAAAATGGCACCAGACTTGCTCAAATGAAAATGCTCAAATTGAATGAAAGTTGCGTACATATCTGAGGATCATGCACGTAAATTGGCTTAATTTTCTGAGCTACCTACAGGGAGGTAGACCAAGATTCGTGACAGCAAAGAAATCTGGAACTGCGCAGTAATCCAAATCTAGTACTTACTTATCTATCAACGGCTTTACTTGGCACAATAAAACACTAAACTAAGATAAGGAGAGGTTGCTACAGTAGTAAACAACTTCCAAGACACAAAATAAAAACAAATTACTGTAGGTAAAAACATGGGTTGTCTCCCATAAGCGCTTTTCTTTAACGCCTTTCAGCTAGGCGCAGAAAGTGTGTATCAAGTATTATCGAAAGATGGTGTATCGTTATCACAAGCTCCCCCATCCGTGGTGGTACTAAGAGCTTTATCAATTTTAGGCCTATAGTAATATTTCTTTGGTTTAGGCACTTTAGAGACATACATAAACTTTTGCTCCTTACCCACATAAGCTTTCTCCTTATATTTAAGAGAAGAAAATGTTGAACCCAAGGTTCCCATAGCTTTTTCAAGTTCATCAATCCTATTAATTTGATCATCATGGACAACACAAGTTCCTAGGACACTAATTCTTTCATCAATTCCTCCTAAGGATTTATCAAGTTCATCAGTTTTATCAAGTAACATTTCCAATTTAGTTTCAACACTTGGAAAATTTTTCTCTATGGTTTCCAATTTTTTTATAACATCTTCAAGAGAGATTTCAGTTTTAACTTCATCAACAGGGGGTATTCCAAATAGACTTTCAATAATGCAGCTAGCTTCTAATGCAGGAGTACTTAAGAAGTTACCTCCTGCGAGACAATCAAGAACATACCTATTCCAGCTAGAGATACCAACATAAAAATTCCTGAGTAAAATAGTGGTGGAGTGTTTCTTAGTGCACCTATTATGGGCATTACTAATTCTATACCAAGCATCTCTTAAACATTCTCCCCCTTGTTGCTTCAACGAACGAACTTCAACTTCAGGGTTACTCATTTTAGCAATAGCAGATAAAGCAAACTAGATAAAGTAAATGCAAGTAAACTAATTTTTTTGTGTTTTTGATATAGCAAACAAGATAGCAAATAAATTAAAACTAGCAACTAATTTTTTTGTATTTTGATTTAGTGCAGCAAACAAAGTAGTAAATAAAACTAAGCAAGACAAAAACAAAGTAAAGAGATTGAGAAGTGGAGACTCCCCTTGCAGCGTGTCTTGATCTCCCGACAACGGCGCCGAGAAAATATGCTTGATGGCGTGTAATTCACACGTTCGTTGGGAACCCCAAGAGGAAGGTATGATGCGCACAGCAGCAAGTTTTCCCTCAGAAAGAAACCAAGGTTTATCGAACCAGGAGGAGCCAAGAAGCACGTTGAAGGTTGATGGCGGCGGGATGTAGTGCGGCGCAACACCAGGGATTCCGGCGCCAACGTGGAACCTGCACAACACAACCAAAGTACTTTGCCCCAACGAAACAGTGAGGTTGTCAATCTCACCGGCTTGTTGTAACAAAGGATTAACCGTATTGTGTGGAAGATGATTGTTTGCAGAAAACAGTAGAACAAGTATTGCAGTAGATTGTATTTCAGTAAAGAGATTTGGACCGGGGTCCACAGTTCACTAGAGGTGTCTCTCCCATAAGACAAACAGCATGTTGGGTGAACAAATTACAGTTGGGCAATTGACAAATAAAGAGAGCATGACCATGCACATACATATCATGATGAGTATAGTGAGATTTAATTGGGCATTACGACAAAGTACATAGACCGCCATCCAACTGCATCTATGCCTAAAAAGTCCACCTTTAGGTTATCATCCGAACCCCCTCCAGTATTAAGTTGCAAAGCAACAGACAATTGCATTAAGTATGGTGCGTAATGTAATCAACAACTACATCCTTAGACATAGCATCAATGTTTTATCCCTAGTGGCAACAGCACAACACAACCTTAGAACTTTACATCCTTGTCCGGTGTCAATGCAGGCATGAACCCACTATCGAGCATAAGTACTCCCTCTTGGAGTTACAAGCATCTACTTGGCCAGAGCATCTACTAGTAACGGAAAGCATGCAAGATCATAAACAACACGTAGATATAACTTTGATAATCAACATAACAAGTATTCTCTATTCATCGGATCCCAACAAACGCAACATATAGAATTACAGATAGATGATCTTGATCATGTTAGGCAGCTCACAAGATCCGACAATGATAGCACAATGGGGAGAAGACAACCATCTAGCTACTGCTATGGACCCATAGTCCAGGGGTAGACTACTCACACATCACACCGGAGGCGACCATGGCGGCGTAGAGTCCTCCGGGAGATGATTCCCCTCTCCGGCAGGGTGCCGGAGGTGATCTCCTGGATCCCCTGAGATGGGATCGGCGTTGGCGGCGTCTCTGGAAGGTTTTCCGTATCGTGGCTCTCGGTACTGGGGGTTTCGTCACGGAGGCTTTAAGTAGGCGGAAGGACAAGTCAAGAGGCGGCACAGGGGCCCCAGACCACAGGCCGGCGCGGCCAGGGGGTGGGTCGCGCCGCCCTAGGGTTTGGGCGCCCTGTGGCCCCACTTCGTTTCGTCTTCGGACTTCTGGAAGCTTCGTGGAAAAATAGGCCCCTGGGCTTTGATTTCGTCCAATTCCGAGAATATTTCCTTACTAGGATTTATGAAACCAAAAAGCAGTGACAAACAAGCGGCACTTCGGCATCTTGTTAATAGGTTAGTTCCAGAAAATGCACGAATATGACATAAAGTGTGCATAAAACATGTAGATAACATCAATAATGTGGCATGGAACATAAGAAATTATCGATACGTCGGAGACGTATCATGTACCACTTAACAACTATGAGGGATGTTGTATTAAGTGGGAGTTCATTAGTAATTAGATTAAAACATGAACTAATTATCATAAACATAGTCTGAGTAGTATTTTGAATTAATTTTGTAGTATTGGCATCCGTTTATTACTATGCGCTAGACTTGTAATTGAGATAGAAATACTGTTAAAATCTGATAAGAAACTTTACGGATTGGTACCGTATTGTTAAAGAATCAAGAATTGATTAAGTCCTATTGCAAACTTTTAGTAAACCTCATATTGTTGATTCAATGAGCTATGGTTTCAATTAGTACCTAAAGTTATCTTGTCTCCATGAAACTTGAAGTTCAAATCTGTTTGAAAAAGTAAGGAGCTGAAAATTTAGTTTTCAGAAATAAGCAAGGTATGAGATATATGTGATATCTAAGACCTTATTGCAAGATGATAGAATATAATCTAGTGAGACTACATAAACTCATAAGTTTTATGGGAATGTATGAAGGTTGAAGACGCCAGGCGTCACAATCCTCCAACTATTGGGGCACTAACAATATTCGCATATCCATGAAGTGATCGTCCTTAGTATGCACCATTGCTAAGACTCGTCGTTTCTAAGCATCACATGATGATCGGGTGTGATAGATTCTACGTGTGTGCATACAACGGATGCAAGCCAGATTTGCACATGCGAATACTAAGGTTAAAACTTTACGAGCCTAGCATGTACAGAAATGGTCTCGGAAAGTCGTCATGATATGATGGATAAAATTATGAGTAAAATTGTTCATCATATTACAAAGTTACTAATAGTGAAATCTGGAACACTTGTCATATGATGATCAACTTCAAAGTAAGAACCTCAAGGTTATTGGTATTTGACCAACAAACCTAGAAGTTAATGATGTTGAAGTGTTTTTCTGAATAATGAGGAAAGCTAAAAGAGAAACTACAAAAGATATTTTGGCAGAAAGAAAATAAAAGACTAGAAAGTCCAGCTCAGGTGTATATAAATGATATACATGTTATGGTTGTATTCCTAGTTTGGTCACACAATGAAATTCTTGGGTATTTGTACCATATTGGTTGGTATGAAGAGTCATACAAAACAACGCAATACAAGAATACAATGGCCTAAGTGACTGATAAGGAATATGGTAATAATGCACGTCTAGAACATAATAAAGTGTTATTATGTTTGTCACTGGCATTCTACCTAGCCCTTAGAATTTATAATAAAGAACTTAATAATTGTTATTTTGCTCTGGTCAAATAAAAACAATGAGTTGTTCAAATTATGACATTACTTCATGTACGATGGATAAGTTATTATAAATCTTAATGGTGAAACACACACACATAATACTGACGCTAAAATGCCATAAGGCAAATGATTTGAATTCCACTTATTTGTGGAACCACCATTTAGGTCATGTTAGAAAGGAACGCATGAAGGAACTCCATGCAAATGGATTTTTGGAGTCATTTGATTTTTGAATCGTTTGGCGCATGCAAATCTTTTCTAAAAAGAGAATGACTAAAATACCGTTCATAGGCCAAGAGTTGAACGGGCAACTAACTTAGTGAAAACATACATGATGATATATGTGGTTCACTGGGCATAGTTGTGTGCGGGAGATTCTTCTACTTCATGAAAACTTCCAACAATGAATTGAGTATATATATGTGGATATATTCGATAAGGAAGAAGTTTGAAACATTTGAATGGATTCAAATAAATTTCAGCATGAAGTGGAAATCATCGTAATAGAAAAGTCAAATATCTATGATTGGATTATTGGGAAAATATTTGAATTACGAGTTTTAGCGAACATCTAAGAGAGTTATGAAATTGTTCTACAACTCACATTTCTTGGAGTATCATAGTGATGATATAGTGTCCAAGAGATGTATCCAAACCTTGTTGGGTCAATGATGAGATAAAATATTAACGCCATTATATTTTTGTGGATTATGCTTTAGAGACTACCGCTTTTACACTAAATAGAGCATCATCATGATCCGTTGAAATGACACCATACAAGTTATGGCATGGGTATAACCCTAATAGTCTTTTCTTTAAATTTTGGTCTAAGAGTTTACAACCAAAATCGGATGAATGTCTTTGTTGGTTATCCCAGAGATTTGATTGGGAATTCTTCCTACGAGACAAAGACAAAAGTGTTTGTCAATGTTTCTTATTTCCGAGAAATTGTTTCTAGTGAAGTATTTGAGTGGGAGGACAATAGAATTTGATAAGGTTTATGAACCTGAGCATAATGATCAGAGTAGCGCAGCATCGGAATTGGTTTCGGAAGCGGCCACCACGATCATGGCTCCCATGATTACATAGTGTTTTAGCCATGGAGATCGAAGTACATATTGAACCTTGTAGGTATGGTTTACTTTGTGATCAAATAAATGATTTGTGGACAAAGGATTGATTTTGAACAATGACAAACCAACTACAAACAAAGAAGTTATGATGGGCCCTGACTCCATTAAAATGGCTATACGCCATGAAATCCAAGATAGATAAAAACTTTTTGAAAGAAAATGGATCTATAAAATTGATGGACTTGGATGAAATATCCTTGAAGAAGCTCGACTTGTCGAAAAGTTGTTTACGACAAAGTTCAAAGAGTTGACTACGATAAGATTAGATCTTCCGTAGCAATGCTTATAGTCTATGAGGATTATTCTAGTAATCGCTACATATTTCTTTTATGAGATATGCTAGTAGGATGGCAAAATATATTACTTAACAGAAGTGTGTAGTAAAGGTGTATATAAGATACAACCAAGAACTTCAACTGGATGAATTGAGTATCGCGGAGTTGGAATCTTCACCGGATGAAATAGTCAAAAGTTTTTTGATTTCATCAGAGACGATGAAGAGGCTTGTATTTGCAAGAAATTAAGTGGGAGCGCTGAGACATATTTATAATACTTCTGTATATGACATATAGTTGGTTATAAATGATGTAATTATATACTTGATTAAAAAGGTTTCATTGAGAATTAATTTCAAATGAAAGGATATGGACTGAAACAAATTTAGTGTCAAGATCTATGAAGATAGATTGAAATACATTATAAGTTTAAGTCAAAGTACATAAAATGGATATTGAAGTAGTTCAATATAGAAATATTTATAAATGATGTAATTATATACTTGATTAAAAAGGTTTCATTGAGAATTAATTTCAAATGAAAGGATATGGACTGAAACAAATTTAGTGTCAAGATCTATGAAGATAGATTGAAATACATTATAAGTTTAAGTCAAAGTACATAAAATGGATATTGAAGTAGTTCAATATAGAAATATTAAGAAAATGTTCTTATCATGTGAAGTTTTAACAAGACTTGAGTGTATCTTACACTAAATGAGTAAAAACACATGAGTGATTATAGATCACAAATAATATATACACATTCAGATGTCCTGTGCTCTTAAAAATGTTATGAGCATGTACCAGAATGATTCATGTGATGATCATTGAAAAACAATTAAAGAATATTCTTGAGTACTTAAGAAGAACCAAGGATATATATATATATATAGTTTTGTATGGAGAGATGACAAACAAATCGCTGTAAAGTGTTGCACCGATATTTGTTTTGTCACATATGAAAATAAAATTTCAATCTAAAATTAGACTAAGTGTTGTTTAAAAAGGTAGCACAATGAGCTAGAAGTTGTCTATGCTAGATTTAGAAGAGTTCTAAATATTGTGAAGGATTCTACAAAAGAAGGCAGAGTATGTCATTGTTTTGACAATGACAGAGGATGTTAAGTCAAGAGGTTCTTTGAGAACTTGGTGTAGTTCCGACAGAGTCAGAACTTTGAAGCTATATTGTGTGTGACAATATTAGTGACATATTTCAGACCAAGGAATTAAGGTTCCACCAGAAGACCAAACATATTTAATGCCGACTCATTTGGAAATGAGTGATGCGTTGAGACGCAAATGAATTACAAAATACATACGTTTCTGAGCGTGTCAGATCCGTTGACTAAAACCTCTCCCGTGAGCAAAACATGATAAAGCACCGGAAGGCCAAGGTGTTATATCTTTACAAATTTAAACTAGATTATTGACTCTAGTGCAAGTGAGAGACTGTTGGAGATATGCCCAAGAGGCAGTAATAAAATGGTTATTTTAATTAATATATCTGTTTATGATAATGTTAACATACCATGCTATAATTGTATTAACCGAAACATTGATACATGTGTGTTATGTGAACAACAAATAGTCCCTAGTAAGCCTCTTGTATAACTAGCTTGTTGATTAATAGATGATCATGGTTTCGTGATCATGAACATTGGATGTTATTAATACAAAGTTATGTCATTATATGAATGATGTAATGGACACACCCAATTAAGCGTAGCATAAGATCACGTCATTAAGTTATTTGCTATAAGCTTTCGATACATAGTTACCTAGTCCTTTCGACCATGAGATCATGTAAATCACTTATACCGGAAAGGTACTTTGATTACATCAAACGCCACTGCGTAAATGGGTGGTTATAAAGGTGGGATTAAGTATCCGGAAAGTATGAGTTGAGGCATATGGATCAACAGTGGGATTTTTCCATCCCGATGACGGATAGATATACTCTGGGCCCTCTCGGTTGAATGTCGTCTAATAGCTTGCAAGCATATGAATGGTTCATAAGAGACCACATACCACGGTACGAGTAAAGAGTACTTGTCATGAGACGAGGTTGAACGAGGTATAGAGATACCGATGATCAAACCTCGGACAAGTAAAATATCGCGTGACAAAGGGAATCAGTATCGTATGTAAATGGTTCAGTCGATCACTAAAGTCATCGTTGAATATGTGGGAGCCAATATGGATCTCCAGATCCCGCTGTTGGTTATTGGTCGGAGAGAAGTCTCAACCATGTCTACATAGTTCGCGAACCGTAGGGTGACACACTTAAGGTTTGATGTCATTTAAGTAGATATGGATATATGGAATGGAGTTCGAAGTTTTGTTCGGAGTCTCGAATGGGATCCAAGACATCACGAGGAGGTTCGGAATGGTCCGGAGAATAAGATTCATATATAGGAAGTCATTTTCTAGGTTTGAAAATGATCCGGTATTTTTTTCTGGAAGGTTCTAGAAGGTTCTAGAAGAGTCCAGAAGAAATCAGCATGGAAGGTGGAGTCCCAGAGGGACTCCACCCACCTTGGCCGGCCAGCCTAAGGGAGGAGGAGTCCCAAGTGGACTCCTCCCCATGGTGGCCGGCCACCCCACCAAGGAACGGGGGGAGTCCCACTCCCCCTAGGTTTGGTCATATGGAAGGTTTATGTTGGGGTCTTATTCGGAGACTTTTGACCTAATCCTTGGGGCTTCCACCTATATAAAGAGAGGAGGGGAGGGGCTGGCCGGCCACTCTTGGCTCCACCTTGGCCGCACCCCTTTGAGGGCCGGCGCCCAAGCCCCCTCTCCCCAAACCCTAGCTACTTCTCCTCCACCACCTCTCCCGCATATGCTTAGCGAATGACAAGGTATTAACTTGTCAATGCCTACGGGTTGTAGACTAGGGTTTAGTTGGAAGTAGAGGGCAAGTAGATCTCGAAGGTTTCAGCTGAAAAGTACTCGACGATTATGAAACTAGGGTTTGAGAAACAATGATTCGATGATTTCTTCGTCCCTCGACTCCCCCTTATATAGGAGGCGGAGCCGAGGGATTCGTGTTGTACAAGTTACAGAGTCCGGGAAGGTTTCTAACTCACCCCGCAAGATTACAAATAACACTTCCTATTACAACTCTAGCTTTCCTTAATAATATCTTGGGCTTCCGAATCTTCTTATTCTTCGGGTAATGGGCCTTCAGTAAACCCCGGGTACTATCTTCGGCAGGCCCATTTGGGATGCCTATGTCAGTAGCCCCCGAGATTTTGCTTGAATCGTAGAGTCAGGGAAAATCTCCACCGTTTATTTTTATTCGACAACTTTAACTTTTCTATATTTCTTCACATAAACTTCTATATTGTGCAGGGATAATGGTAGTTGGGGCTAGTTCATCTGACGGATCAGGTACTAGTTAACTGCTCTAGTGGCAATCCGCAAAAACCTACTTCAAGATCACGTCCCTGGACATGATCTCGGGATACTGGTGTAAACTTCGACAGGTGCCGCTTAAGGTCTTACCATTCTGTCGAGTCCCAGTAAAATTTATCGGGTACCTAACGCGTCCGTTAGGATTTTTCTTCGTATCTGTTGATACGGATAAAAGTAGCAAACCGACGTCAGAGACGGCGCCACGCCACATAGAACGGATCTGGGGTCTTACCTTCGCAAATTTGCGGCATTCAGAAATTGATCGCAACTTTGGCGTTCTGAGAATATATTGTCGAGTGCTTATTCGGCTGTTGGAATGGCACATTTTATCGAGTCAAAGATGACTTATATTGCTCTCCCGACGGGAGTATATGCAGAGTTATTTATAACTCGAAATATACTCTTTTGCTCTTCTATCTTTCTTCTTTTCATTCTTTCTTTCTCTTTTTTATAATTTCATTGGGCACGCGAACAGCGTTCCCGATGGGAGTAGCCCCCGAGGCTACAGCCAAGGACTTGTGCTTGGTTGTAGGCTCCACGCCTTATGCTGCTATATTTTTTTCCTCTCCCGAAGTTTTACAATTGCTCGGGTGCGCGAACAGCGCTCCCGATGGGAGTAGCCCCCGAGGCTATGAACAAATATTTGTATTTGATCATAGGCTCACGCCATTTCTATTTTGTCTTTCTTTTTCTTTTTTCCAAAGTAGCCCCCGAGCATTTGATCAAAAACTTGTATTTGATCAAAGGCTCGGCATTATTTTTCCATGTCGCCTTTTATGAAGATGTTGAGGCGAATTTTTCCTTCTGCCAAGGTGACGTTATTGCTGACGATAGTCACGATTGCCAGTCAAAAATCGCGAGAAGTCTTCTCCCGCTGCCTTGCGGGCCCAATTTATCCACTATCTTGACACGTCGTGCAAGTGGGGGACACACGTCCTCCGCTTTTTCTGGCGCACGTACCGTAACTTCTCCAATGTTAAAATACTTGTTTACCCTTGTTTCCACGTGGCTATCATCTACCGCGCACTCTTCCCATCCAACGGTCCGCCGCTTCGCCGCACCTCTATATAAGATCTCCTTTCTTCTTCCTCGAGCACTTCCGCTCGCGCCGTTCTTGTGCTCTCCTCTGCAAAACCTCCTGCGCTCCACAATTCCCTAAGCTCATCTTCTCCAAACTGCATTCCTGCGCCATTGTTGATGCCACCGCGTCGTTTGACCAGGCACAGCACGCCGGAATCATCAATGGCCACCGTAGATCTGGGAACCGCGGAGTGGGAAAGGTCCAAGATTTCCACCCAGGACATCAATCTGCTGAAGAAGCTGGGGATCAGCAAGAAGCCCAAAGCGCTCAGCTTCCCTAGTGAGGAAAGCTACCCAACCCCTCCAATGGGGTATCGGGTAAGTTTTGTCGACCACCTCATCCGCGGTCTTTCCGCCCCCATTCATCCTTTTCTCCGCGGACTGCTCTTTATTTACGGTCTGCAACTTCACCACCTCACGCCCAATTCCATCCTCCATATCTCCATTTTCATCACCCTCTGCGAGGCCTTCCATGGCGTCCAGCCTAACTGGGCGCTATGGAAGCGCATTTTCTTTTGTCGCCGTAATGGCTCTCCCAACGTCGCCTATAATATAGGCGGCGTTGTTATTTCCGTTTGCCCCACCGTCGATTACTTCGACGTCAAACTTCCTGACTCAGTCCAGGGGTGGCGCAAGAAGTGGTTGTACATTCAGGAAGAAAACCATGGATGTGCTGAAGACAACATCCCTCCCTTCGATGGTGCCGAGAAAATCCTTCGCCGCCGCTCCTGGGACGCAGAGGCTACCGAAGAAGAAAAAATAGCGACAGAAGCCCTGATGACTCGCATCCATGAGTTGCAAAATACTCGCGGCAAAGAGTTGTCAGGTATCCGAATCACGGCATATTTTCTTAGGACTAGAGTGCAGCCGCTTCAGGCTCGCAAATACCCTCTCTGGAAATATGCTGGCGACAAGGACGCAGATCGGTTGTCAGCAGATTTAGAGGTCAAGGACTTAGAAAAGCTTGTCCGAAAAATCTCGTCTCTCAGCAAAAAAGATCCTGTCCCTTCTTCTTGCCGTGTAAAACCATTCAGCGCCGCCAATCCACTTCCCAAGGTAACCTTTGTCGATTGATTTGTTATTGCTTTGCTATCTATTTTGTAACTCCATTTCTGATATCTTCCCCTGTTTTTTGTACAGAACCATCCAAATCTTGTCTCGCTTCATCCTCTTCCTGAAGGTGGAGAAGTCGAGGAATGGGCCGTTGTCACTGATGACAACCAAGATGCCCCCTCCTTTGTGAATGAACCCGTGGATTCTCTAAAATCTGCGGGATCTTCTGAAAAGGAGGCTGCCTCCGAAGGCACTACATCGGCACAATCTCCTCCTCCTGCTGTTTCTCCAAGGAACAAGAGGAAGAGGAATGATGCCGAAGATTCCGGCACCTCCAAAGCCGAAGAAGTTGGTCCTTCACGTCAGAAGGCAACTTATGATCCATATCTTGAATCCCTCATCAGCTCGTAAGTCACCTTTATTTCCCCTTATTTTTGTACTCGAATTTTTTTGTCTATCTTGTTTTTTATGCTGTCGACTTTTAATCATAGTGATGATGAGGAAGAAGTACCAACTCTTGATGTGGCTGCTCGAACGAGCACGTCACATACTTTAATTGTTTCGGAGACGCCAGTTGAAGGAGAGGAATCCTCGCCTCCTCAACAAAATGTCGGCGCTCGCACTCCTCCGTCGAGCCCTCTTGTCCCTTCACCAAAAAGGACAAGGGTGCAAACAATCCCGGAGCCTACCCTCCAATTGGGTAGCTCCTCTAATTCTCTCTTGGATGATGTAAGTTCTTGATTTTCTTGTCATTATCTATATTTCCTCTGTTTGCTTTTTCATGCCTTCATATTTTTCCCATACCGACGTTTTCCTTCTTTGTCCTTCTTTGACAGCCTATGATCAAAGAGCTTGTTCGTATCGGTGCCCAATTAATTGGGTACCGTGAATATGCCAGCAAGACTGAAGGTAGTAACTTTTTAATGACCCTTGTTTATAGCTTCTTGCTCCTATTTTGTCGCAATTTTGACGATTCTTTACTATTTTGGCAGAGAAACTTGCAGAAGCCAACAAGCTTGTCGACACTCTTGCTCAGAAACTGGAGCAAAGTGAAACGGCTCACAAGAAAGCTGAACTTGACGCTAGCCAAGCTAAAGCAGAGGCTAAGAAGGCCAAGGCAAAAGCTGCTGGTGTCGAAGATCTGCAAAAAAGACTTGATGACGCCTAAACTGCTTTGAACGAGCACAAGGCCGCCCAGGCTACTCGTGAACAGGCGATCATCAAGCGCTTGAACACGCAGAATCGACGCTTCCTTGGTAACTTTGTCGATCCCTTCTATCTTTCTTAGGCTTGCTTTTCCTTGCTTGCTGTCGACCAACATATATTTTCCGCGGCAGGTAAAACAAACCAAGAATTTGATCTTGAAGATCCCGACAATGATCCCCTCCTTGACGCACTCTCTTTCCTGGAGTTTCATGGAACCGAGGTTCGCGAGGGCATGGAGCATGCTGACGCAGGATTATCAAGGCTGTTCCCCTACTTCTTCCCGAAGAAAGAGGAGCCCAAGACTTTCCTTGCCCTTGCCAAGGACTTCAATCCACCGGAGGATCTTGGACTGAAGATGCGCCAGGAGAATATGAAGATTGCTGTCGAGAGCACTGTTGCCTTGGTCGCTGACAGCCAACAAACTGTTGACTGGATGAAAGTTGGCGACACCGAGCAGATAGAGCAAACAAAATGGCGGTCATTGATCAAGGCAGCGAAGCCCAACACGAAGAAAATCCTGGCCTATCTCGGGATCAAGCCATCTGCAACTCCTAGCTCATCAAGGCCGGAGGTCTAGTTGAATGCCTCTTCTTTTGCTTTCTCTGTTTCTTTTGTTATTGTCGCCATATTAGCTTTGGCGACAATTATCTTGGTAGTCCTTTTGGAGAACCTTCTTCTGTAATATCCATGTAAATTTCCTGAAGATCAATGAAATTCTATCTTGCACTATCATTGATGCTGAGACTTTCTTTTCCAGTTAATATTTGATAACTACTCCGCCGACCCTTGTTTTGCCGATACTTCGCCTACTTCTTCCTTCTCGAAGAAAACGCTAGTCGATAATAACCTCATCGAAGGTTCTGCAAGCAGACATTTGTCGCAAGATTTGCAAGAACTTCAACAACAACTTCAATCCATGAAAAAGCAAACTCTGGCAATGATGGAACAATCTTGAAAAGCATCTGAAAGAGAGAAAATTGCTCTCCAACAAGCCAAAGAGGCCATAGCTGCCAAGGATGTTGCTGTGTCGGAAGCTGAAAAGGCCACTGCTCGAGAAAATAGCATGCTCGAGCTAATGTCTGAAGCTAGCACGGATATGCTAGGTATGTTTTTCATACCTCATACTGCTTCTTTCTTGTTTTACTGTGCCTCCCCTTAAATTTCTTGCCTTGTCGCTTAATAGGCTCTGTTCTTGACGCTGCCGCTGAAGATGAAAGAGTGAATGTCAGAACAAATCTCCTCGTCAATCTTTCTCTTAACCATGGCTGTCTGTTTTGGGCCACCCCTGAACGGACCCAGCAAATTGTTAGGTTCCAAGATCGCGCTTGCCAGGTGCGCGAATTTCTCAATTTTTGCACGAGAACCTTGACCCTGGTTTACAAGACTTTATTTCCTCGAGATGAAGCTCCAAAAACTCTTCCTGGACTACTGGAGAAATTTAGAGATGCCCCTCGCATTCATAATTTTGTGCGAGCTCAATTGACTGCTGGAGCAAGGTTCGCCATGATTATGATAAACATTTGTCATCCCAAGTTGGACCTGACGAAGATTGTTGCTGATTGCTTGGCCAAGAAATCGCGGCGAAAAAATGATATTGACACAATCAATGACATGGTGACTCCTGTGGCCGAGTCGATGATGGACGAACTTCTTCGGATGGATTCAGAATTCTTCGTCAAGGGGACCTATGCTGAACACAAAACAACCAGAGGTTTATCCATAGATAGTATCTTAGGCCTTGATTGAGCTGCACTATATTGCGAGAAATTTATGTCTGTATTTTTTTGATCTCTTTTTGTTTCGAAGAAATTTGTTTATATTGTAAAGTGGCCTATATTGTTGGAGCCCCCGAGCCTCTGGCTGAAGTTTATACTGTTTTGCTATCTCGAAGATTTTTCCTCTTGTCGTAGGAAGATATATTTATTTTTCCATCGATGGGTTTCAAACCCCCGAATGTCTTGGTGTCGAAGTTCTATATTTTTGTTGCGAGGTTTTCAGACCAAAGCAATAAGATTTTGACGAGTATACTATATTTATAGTTGTTAACTTCCGATATTATATTTGGCGAGGTATTATTGCACCAAGGCGAAATATTTCGGTAAGTCTAGTTTATCTATATTGTATGTATTTTGTAACTTGAAGGCGTTGAGCCCCCGAGCGTGTCGAAGAATAAGAAGTATATCTCCACTATCTTTATTATATTGCAGCACCGCGAGCCCGCCTCATTAAAAACCTTTCCGGCCCCACTCGGTGCCCCAAAAAGGAAAAGAGTGCGTCTGAAAACTCGCGGGCGTTTCAGTACATTGTATTTTTACAAAGGAGGACTATATTTCGACTCTAGGCGTAGAACCGCCTGAGCTGCGCCACGTTCTAGGGGTTTTTCTCGGGAGCCCCCGTCTTCTTGTCCTTGATCCTGTATGCTCCTCCGTCGATGACTTCCGTGACGACGTAAGGGCCTAGCCATGGTGATTCGAGCTTTTCAGTACTTTTTCGATTTAACCGTAAGACCAAATCTCCGACCTGGAAAGATCTTGGCCTTAACCGTCGACTGTGGTAGTTTTTGAGGTCCTGCTGGTATTTGGTGACTCGTGAAAGTACTTCGTCTCGAGCTTCATCGAGTGCGTCCATATCATCCTCCCGAGCTTTTCGTGATGTTTCTTCGTCATACTCTGTTACTCTTGGAGAATCATGCTCTATTTCAATTGGTAATACTGCTTCGGCTCCGTGGACGAGAAAAAACGGAGTTTCTTGTGTCGCCGTATTTGGTGTTGTTCGGATGGTCCACAAAACACTTGGCAATTCCTCTGGCCAGGTATGTCGAGCTTTTTCAAGCGGTCCTAGCAGGCGCTTTTTGATGCCGTTGCAGATGATACCATTGGCTTTCTCGACTTGGCCATTGGTTTGCGGGTGCCCAACAGACGCAAAGTGCAATTTAATGCCTACTTCTGCGCAGTACTCCTTGAATTCCTTGGACGTAAAGTTTGTACCGTTGTGCTGTGACAATGCTATGAGGCACTCCAAACCGAAAAACGAGGCCTTTCACAAACTTTATTGCCGACGCGCATCACTGGTGAATTTATTGGCTTCGCTTCTACCCACTTGGTGAATTTGTCGACAGCGACCAGCAGGTACTCATAGCCTCCAGGCGAAGCTTTGTGTAGTTTGCCCACCATATCGAGTCCCCATTGGGCAAAGGGCCACGACAATGGTATTGGCATCAGTTCTGCCGCCGGAGAGTGAGGTTTTGCGGCAAATCTCTGGCACGCGTCACAGGTTCGTACTATTTCTTTGGCATCCTCGATTGCTGTCAACCAATAAAATCCTGCCCGAAAAACCTTGGCTGCAATAGCTCGACTGCTCGCGTGGTGGCCACATATTCCTTCGTGCACATCCTTTAGGATTATCCTTCCTTCCTCGGGTGTGACGCACCTTTGCAGGACGCCTGAAATACTTCGCTTGTATAACTCCCATTTGACCACTGTGAAAGCTTTGGATCGTCGAATAACTCGCCTTGCCTCAACTGGATCTTCGGGTATTTCTTTCCTGAGTATATATGATATGTACGCTTGCATCCAAGGAACTTCTACCATCATCACAAGCTCTTGGTCCTCTTCGTCCTCCACGGCTTCTTTGAGGGGCGCCGAAGTTTTTTCTTCCTTTGCTTTTTTCTGCACCTTTTTCGGCTTCGTGGATCTCTCCGCTATTTCTTCCCAAAATACACCTGGCGGGATTGGAAAGCACTGCGACCCGATGTTTGCGAGAACGTCGGCTTCATCATTGCTCAATCTACTGATGTGATTTACCTCACATCCATCGAACAGCTTCTCAAGCTCGTTGTACACCTCCTTATATGCTATCATGCTGTCATTGACTGCATCACATTGGTTCATAACTTGCTGAGCCACCAATTGTGAGTCGCCAAAGATTTTTAGTCGAGTTACACCGCAAGCTTTCGCCATCTTCATCCCGTGTATGAGGGCTTCGTATTCTGCTTCATTGTTGGATGCGTTTGGGAACGTCATCCGTAGGACGTATTTTAACTTGTCGCCTTCAGGTGATATAAGTATTACTCCTGCGCCAGCTCCCTCTACTCTCTTGGATCCATCGAAGTTCATGGTCCAAGTTCTCGATAAATCTGGGGGTCCCATGTTTTGCAGCTCCATCCACTCTGCAATGAAATCTGGCAAAACTTGTGACTTGATTGCCTTTCTTTTTTCATACGTGATGTCCCGAGGGGAAAGTTCTATTCCCCAAAGGGAGACACGCCACTATGCTTCTGGATTGTTCAGTATATTTGAAAGAGGTGCTTCATTGACTACTATTATCGGGTATGCCGAAAAATAGTGGCGCAACTTTCTTGCTGTTGTGATCACTCCATATGCTAGTTTCTGGTACTGCGGGTACCATTGTTTGGAGGGCGATAAAACTTCACTGATGAAATATACCGGCCTTTGCACTCCATGAAGCTTCCCTTCTTCTTCTCTTTCGACAACTAGCACCGTGCTAACCACCTGGGGTGTCGCTGCAATGTATAGCAGGAGAGGTTCCTTTTCCTTCGGCGCCACCAAGATTGGTGGTGTCGAGATTGTGCGTTTCAGATCCTCGAAAGCTCTATCGGCTTCTTCGTTCCCTTTGGAATTTCTCCCCTTGCTTTATCAAAGCGTAGAACGATGAACGCTTTTTCTCCCAGCTGCGACGAATCTGCTCAAAGCTGCGACTCGTCCAGTTAGTTGCTGTATTTCTTTCAACTTTGTTGGCTTCCTCATTGTTACGATAGCTTGTATTTTGTCGGGATTTGCTTCAATCCCTCTTGCTGAAACTAGAAACCCAAGAAGTTCTCCTGCTGGGATGCCGAAGGAGCATTTCGTCGGGTTCAGCTTGAGGCAGAATTTGTCGAGGTTGTCAAAGGTTTCCTTGAGATCCTCGATCAGTGTCGCCCCTTTTTTTGACGTTATGACGACATCGTCTATGTATACTTGCACGTTTTTTCCAATCATGTCGCCAAACACTTACGCATCATCCTCGATATGTTGCTCCCGCGTTTTTCAGACCAAAAGGCATTGTTCTGTAACAAAACACGCCGTAAGGTGTGATGAACGCTGTTTTTACTTCATCTTCTTCTTTTAATCTGATCTGGTTATAACCAGAATATGCGTCCAAGAAGGAAAGACGTTCACATCCTGCCGTGGAGTCGATAATTTGATCGATCCTTGGGAGGGGAAAGTGATCCTTTGGACAATGTTTATTGAGACACGTAAAGTCGACGCACATGCGAAGGACCTTAGTGTTTTTCTTCGGCACCAGCACTGGATTTGCTACCCATGTGGCCTCTGTGTACAGCTCCTTGATAAAACCAGCTTCTCTTAGTCGATCAATTTCTGACAGCATAGCCTTGCGGTTTGGTTCCGAAAAACGCCGCAAAGGTTGTTTGATTGGTCTCGCTAGTGGATCCAAGTTTAGGTGGTGCTCGGCAAGTTCCCTGGGTACTCCTGGCATGTCAGCTGGACACCATGCGAAGATTTTCCAGTTCTCACGGAGGAACTCGACGAGCGCGCTTTCCTATGCGAGGTCCATGTCGTTTGCGATGGACGTCGTCTTTTTCGGTCCGTCGGGTGAATCTGCACCTCCTTAGAATTTTTCTCGGTATTGAAAGTTGATTCTTTATTTGGCCTTCCAACGTCACGGCAGCACGTCGTAGTCGGTCATAAGCCTTGACGCCGCATACTCAGCTTGCATCCCGAAAGTTTCGATATCCGATGAAAATCCTTGTCACATTTATCGGCTAAAGCAAAGCTTCCTTTGACGTGATTGGTCCCTTAGGTCCAGGCATCCTCCACAGCAGTACGTGTAATGTGGTACCGCCATAAATCTAGCATATGCTTTGGTCGTCCCAGCAGAGCGTGGTACTGTGACGGAAAATCTACGACTTCAAACTCCAACTTCTCGATTCTGTAATTTTCTCGAGTCCCAAACTGGACGTCGAGATTGATCTTCCCCAGCGGATAACTTGGCTTCTCCGGTGTGATACCATGGAACCTCGTGTCCGTTGGTTTCAGGTTTGCTAGGGATATATTCATCTTCCTTAGTGTATCTGCATACATAAGGTTTAAGCTGCTGCCGCCATCTATGAACACGCGAGAGACGTCGAACTCTGCGATGACTGCTGGTAGGATAAATGCTGACTGCCCTGGTCGAGGAACTTGCTGTGGATGATCTGCTATGGTGAAGCCAATATCTTGCCCTGACCAATTAAGTACTCAACTGTTGGTGGAGGCATTTTTTCTGCCATGAACACTTGCCGCGAAATTACTTTCTAAGCTCTATTGGATGGCCTTCCTTTCTGAATCATCGAGACCGCTCCGTTAGAGTTAGGATCAACGTAGGGCGGCGGTGGAGGTGCTGCCGCTATTACGAGCCGATGTCGATTGTCGTGTAATCGCGGGAGGGTGGCAAGTGAATCTCACTCCTGGGTTCTCGAGGATTTCTCTGTCTGCCCGAGCATTAGCATGCTCGCCCACCTTAACATTGCACGGAAATTGCGACAATCTTTCTGCAGATGTCTGACCGTCTTTTCCGTTCTTTGTCGAGGAAGAAGTGCATCTGACACGGCCCGTTCATCATCTCTTCAGGAGACACGAAAGGCCTCTGGAACCTTGGCCCACTATTTTGCCTATTGTTTCGAGAGTCATCTCTATTGTCGCCTTGTTGCTCATTGCTTCTCTGGTAATCATCTCTGTTGTTTCCTCCGGTGTTTGCTCGGAAGCCTGCCGAAATTTGACCTGGAGCGTCGTAACTTGGGTACTGCCGAGGAAATCGTCGCCTTGGTTGATAGTTTCAACCGCGATCTTCCTCTGGCGACCTATGCCGTTTGTTGTGAACAGCATCTTCTCCATCTGCCCACCTGTTTGCTATTTCCATTAAAGCAGATACTGTCTTTGGATTGGTTCTCCCCAAATCCTCGACAAAATCTCCACGCCTGATCCCTGCGACAAACGCATCTATCGCTCTCTCGTCAGATATATTTTCTGCCGAGTTTTTGATGATGTTCCACCTTTGGATATATTTTCTCATTGGCTCGTCTGGCTTTTGTCGGCACGCTCTCAACTCCTCTAACGACGCAGGTTTCTTGCACGTGGACCGGAAGTTCTTGACGAACACGTCCTCGAAGCTTTCCCAGCTGTCGATGGATCCTGGAGGAAGTTTCTTTATCCAAGATCGTGCGGCTCCACTCAAATGCACCTGGATGCTTTGCATAGCTGTTGCTCTGGTTCCTCCTGTAAGTTTCACCGTCTCGAGATAATCAACTAGCCAATCCTCTGGATCTTGAAGGCCGTCGAATTTCTTGAAGTTATCAGGTAACTTGAATCCTGAAGGGACTCGAGTTTTTTGCACTCTCCTTGTGAAGCACACCAAGCCACACATATCCTCGTCGTTTAATTCTGGGGACTGCCGATGTTCCCTCCTGCTTTGTCGCGCTCTGTCGACCCTTGCTTGTGCTGCCGTATCCCTTGCTCCACTTGGTCCTTCAGGAGCTGCTGCTGCTGCTGCCGCAGGTCGTGGACTATTTTGCCTTGCTGTTCCTTCGGGAGGTGTTGATACAAATGCCATCCCCATGGCTCCAACTCCTGCTATCGCCATGTTGTACAATGTTTCCCTTGGATCTCCTGGAGGTGGTTTGGATGCGAGGATAAAAGCTTGTGCCGCCATATACCCAGCCTCTGGTGTCTTAGGGATGATGTTCCCTCTCGTGTCTATTGACATAAAAGACATGTCGAGGTTTTGGACCAAGTGCTCTCTTTCTCCTTCAGGTACGTGTTGTAACCTCGATCTTGCTCTATTTCGAGCCTCCCTGTGGCTATCACCTGAAGTTCTAGATTGTCGACTCAGCTCTGCCCTTCGCCTGCTTGATGCAGAGGCTGCCTCCTTTCTTCTGTTTAGCTCAGCTGTCTGTTTTTCCAATTCTCTTGCAGCTCGTGCGAGCCTATATTGATATGCTTGTAATTCTTCTGGTGTGGCTGTGGTAGCCATTGGCTCTGAGCCATCCATAGCCCTTGCGGCTCTATCCCATGCTGCTTGCGGGAGTCGGACTCTGTCTCGCGGCTGTGGCCCGATATATTTATTGCCTAGACCTCGTCACAAATCAGAGGGATCAACGTATGGATTTCCCAAATCGTCGAAAGCCTCAGATGTTTCCTCCTGGTCATGGCTTGGTTCTCCGATGACATAAATCTGATGATACTTTGTATTCAGATCTATGTTGGGTTTGGTGACACCATCATTAAGATTGGCGAAGACCTTGCCCACTGTAATGGATTTGTCGATGAAGTTGTAGCTGTCGACACTGCTTGAGCCATCGCTTATATATGAGTCCGCAGATGACTCAAACGACATGTCGCTGAAGATCTTGGCGAGTTTTTCTCTTGCCCTGGTGCTGATGAAGCGTGACGACGAAGTTTCTTCTTCTCCTGATTCGGTTGACGATGTATAGCTTGAAAAATCGGAATCGACCGCCGACGATCCCGACGAAATCGGAATTTCGACACGATACGATCCTTCTTTCTCGACGCGAAAGTGAAACCTTCCGAACGTCATCTTCATAGGCTCCTCCAGATACGCATATGCATCCAAACGGGAGGGCGGGTGAGGAACAAAATCGACAGGACCAGTAGCGATCTGTTTACCTCGATCCATTGCGTTGCTTACGGTTGATGAAGTCGACGATTTTGAACGTGCCATCGAGATCGGATCCTTGACGCCTCTAGTTCCCACAGACGGCGCCAATTGACAAGGTATTAACTTGTCAATGCCTACGGGTTGTAGACTAGGGTTTAGTTGGAAGTAGAGGGCAAGTAGATCTCGAAGGTTTCAGCCGAAAAGTACTCGACGATTATGAAACTAGGGTTTGAGAAACAATGATTCGATGATTTCTTCGTCCCTCGACTCCCCCTTATATAGGAGGCGGAGCCGAGGGATTCGTGTTGTACAAGTTACGGAGTCCGGGAAGGTTTCTAACTCATCCCGCAAGATTACAAATAACACTTCCTATTACAACTCTAGCTTTCCTTAATAATATCTTGGGCTTCTGAATCTTCTTATTCTTCGGGTAATGGGCCTTCAGTAAACCCCGGGTACTATCTTCGGCAGGCCCATTTGGGATGCCTATGTCAGCGAAGCTCCGCCGGAGATCTCCATCAACACCGCCACCACGCCGTCGTGCTGTCGGGATTCCAAGGAGGATCTACTACTTTCGCTGCCCGCTGGAACGGGGAGAAGGATGTCGTCATCAACACCGAACGTGTGACCGAGTACGGAGGTGCTGCCCGATTGTGGCACCGTCAAGATCTTCTACGCGTTTTTGAAAGCGGCAAGTGATCGTCTACCGCAGCAACGAGAGCCTCCTCTTGTAGGCTTTGGAAATCTTCAAGGGTTAGTCTCGTTCATCCCCTTGTTGCTCCCATCTTCTAGATTGCATCTTGCCTTGGATTGCGTTCTCGCGGTAGGAATTTTTTTGTTTTCTATGCTACGAATCCCTACAGTTACCTCCCACGATGAGTCTTGTTCCGGACTGTAGGCGTGACACCGCCATAGTACCGGGCCGCTATCTAGCTACAATGTTGGAGTGTCATGTCGCGTACAACCTTAGCAGCTGGTGTTGGTAACAATAAGGCTAGTGATGTGTCGGTTAACCCTCGATTTAGTTAGCATCCCCCTTGTAAAACATTGACCACCTCACACACTCGTTTAATAAATATCGACAAGACGTAAGGTTCTTATCGACGAACCATCTGGTACCTAGCTATGGCGACACCTATTTGGAGTTGAAGCACGACTATGGACATATCCTACAAATATAACTTAATGTAAATATTAGTCCATAAAGATTGTCACCAATTACCAACATCACGCATGGGGTGTACTTTTTTTTTGAACAGGAGAAGGTCCCGAAGGACCTAGGGCTTCATTTCATATGCGGTGGAGTACATTTTACAAACAGGCCCAAGGGAAAACAAGGAAATTACAACCTGGCCCTTGAAAATAACACTGAGGACCCTAAAATAAAACGTAAAAACGCGATCAGGTCCAACTCCTTCTTCACCGCGATAGAGCTCGCCGGAGTCAACCTCTACGCCGCCGGGGACGAGACCACTTGGGGCGTAGAGGTGGGAGTTAACTCCGACGAAGCAGTAGATCCTCCGAATCGGCATGAGCGCTTGACGGAGGTTGCTGGAGCCTTGAGGACGGGCAATCGCCGCCACACGAGGATGGAGGGGCCGCCTTCTGGCCATGGAGAATGGCGATAGTGGCGTCGTGGTAAACCTCCGATGGAGGGGCTGCCTTCCAGCCAGAAGATACGACGATAGTGGCGCCGTGTGAAGCCTCCGAGAAGAAGCCAAGCTTCCCTGCTGCAGACGCGGTAGCCGACGACGCTCAGGTGACCAAACCTCTTTTCCCTCACCGCCATGATGAGCAGAGAGAAGGAGGTCACCGATGCATCGGTAGCTACCAGATCCACGAGAGGCGGCTTTATTTATGGAGATATGCATCTCCCTCCGCCGCCACACCCCTGTCTCCGACCGCCGGAGCTCCATGAGGTCGAGGAGGAAGACAACGCGGCGCCAGATCCAGCCGATGGGATCCGCCACCTCACTCCCGGCATGCGCGCCATACGCCACTAGGGACCAAGACCTAAACCTACTACTACTGCTATACACTCCGGCGCCATCTCCTCTCCAACTCTAGCCGGCTAGCCCGGCGGAGAGGGAGGAGGAGCGGCCCGACAAGAAGGAAGAAGGGGTCAGGTACTGTAGCTAGCCGAGAGAGGGAGAGGGGGGAAAATGCTCTGCCTGTACTAAAGCAAACAACTCTTTTTCTTTCTTTCTTATGGGGTGTACTTTCACCATTGCCAAAAAATGGAACATTAAATTTTCTTTTGAAACAAGACATGACAGTTGGTGAAATTTTGGCAAGATCTTTGGTAAAATCCGTATCAGTGATAGAATCTGCTGCGGTCATCGAGGATACCAAGATCAGCTCCAAGCGTTTTGTTTCTTGTGTTTTTCGTCATGTGTTTCGTGTTGCTACACACCAATTAGCTAAAGGGTGTTTGTTATCTGTTAATTCTATGTGGCGTTGTGATCCTCCGGATTGTACTCGAGAGGCACTTTGTAATAATATTTTGATTATGGATCAATAAAGTGTACCTGTTCCCCTGAAGAAAAAAAAAACTTGTATTCCTGCACGGCTGCACTCATCAATCTATAGGAAAATCAGAGATACGGCACTCCCGTCCTAATCTCTAAAAAAAAGGAAGTTTTTTTGTTAAAAAACAAAGAAGTTTGGTCTGGTGTGACAGTGACAGCGACAGTACCAGTTTGGCACCCGTTTGGTCGTATGGTTGCCCGCCACGTGCGGGTACGGATGGCGCCCGTGGTTTGTTTGTTGGGTGCGGGCGGGCAAAGGAAACCCGCGGCGCCGCGGCCACATCCACCTCACTGCAAAGCGCCAGCCAGCGTGCACCACCGCCCACCGTCTTCCTTCCTTCCTTCCCCAGCCAGCCACCGCTCTCACCTCACGGCGAGCCTAGCACTAACCCTCCCCGCCTAACCTCCAGCGCGGGAGACCTGCCTGCCTCCACCAGCCCCATTCATTCCCGCCCGATGGCGCCGACCCGGCCGCTGATGCGCGGGATCCGCCCGCCGCGCGTCTTCGCCGGCTCCCGGAACGGCCGCGCATCGCCGTACGCGCTCGCGCTCGCCGCGCTGCTCGTCGCCTCCGCCTTCCTCCTCGCGCTCATCGCCTTCGGCGTCTTCTCGCTCCCCGTCTCCGCGCCCACCAACCTCGCCACCACCGGCGACACAGAGACCACCGGCTCCGGCGCCGGCGCTGGCGAGGCCGCCGACGGCTCCTCGTCCCGCCGCGCCCGCGGACGCCGCGACCTCAGGTGAGCGAGTGAGCCGAGAAAAAGTTTCACTTTGGTACCTTGCCCAGATTCGGTTTGATCTGAGCTGATCCGGCGGTCTCCGTTCTTGTCTGGGCGCAGCGAGGGGCTCGGCGAGCGGGGCGCGCAGTGGACGGAGGTGGTCTCCTGGGAGCCCAGGGCTTTCGTCTACCACAACTTCCTGGTACCAACACGCTGCCGCCCGCCCTCTCTGCCTTCCATTCTCAAATCACAACCGCCACTCTGCTGCCATGGTTCATTCCTTCCTAGTCAATGCATGCGTGCTGTTATGTGTAAACACTAGTAGTACATTCTCCTGGGATCCATCTGTCCCCGTATGGTATCTACTTTCGGGCGGCCGGCCGAATTAGGTGTATGTGCTACAACGACGAGGGTAAAGATTGCATTTGGGTGAAATGCCACGCCGGATCTTTCAGCTGGAAACAAGGTGGTGGCTTAACTTATGACTCATTCAATGGGCTCGGGGGTGATTGCCGTCCAGCTGCATTTCTGTTTCCTTTTTCTTCCTTGGGGCCCTTGGCTCTGCCTCGTTGGAGGGAATGGAAAGGTTGTACCTTCCCTTCCCTAATTGGCTTTAGTTTGCATTGATAGGAGCTCTGGTTACGGTGGATTATTAGTGCCTGATCTAGTCTGAAAGAATGGGGAATGTGGACGGCGTGAAATAGTATCGCGTGTAACTACACATTATTGTTCACCCACCTCTCAATATTACCGAACTAATCGAAGCCCTTCCGCCAATGTGATTTGGCGGTTCTGATAAATACAACTTGTAGGTGGAGACCTCGTCGATTGCTTAATTCTAGGTTTATCACGGAAAAGCTCCTTACTTTGTTGCATCAAGTTTCTCTTCTTTTCAGTTGTTTCATATGCTGTGTTATTAGTTATGTGTGTTTACTAACATTTTTTTCTCTTGAGATAGTCATTGCTTGTTAGTTCAGCTTATAATTTGGTGGTGATTTAACTATGGGTCAAATTGCTGATAGTTTGTTCATTTCGTTAGTCCAAGGAAGAGTGCGAGTACTTGATTGGATTGGCCAAGCCCCGCATGGTGAAATCAACGGTGGTTGATAGCACCACGGGCAAAAGCAAGGACAGCAGGGTTCGCACAAGTTCAGGCATGTTTCTTCAAAGAGGACGAGACAAGGTTATTCGGGCCATTGAAAAGAGGATAGCTGATTACACCTTCATACCTGCAGGTTTAGTTATTTAAACAGCTTTGCAGTGATGTTTCTTTTTTTGATAAAAGAAAATCAAGATATACAGACAAGTGTGGCCCGCTAAATGCATACGCAGTCTGATGCTTATAAGTCTCTTTAACCCCCCTGTTCTTTGTTATGGATAACATCATAGAAACATTCACTAAGTAGGTGCTCATAGCTTTTGTTCAGCGTGCGAGCAGTATGCCATTTTATTCTTCCTAACCTACATGGCTTTTATCCTTTTAAGGTTCATTAGCTGTTTCGTAATGTTAATTCATGCTGGCTTGCAGAAAATGGAGAGGGACTCCAAGTCCTGCACTATGAAGTTGGGCAGAAGTACGAACCTCATTTTGACTACTTCCTTGATGAGTTCAACACCAAGAATGGTGGTCAAAGGATGGCCACTATTCTCATGTATCTGTAAGTGTAAATAATAGTATCCCTATCACCCAACACTTCGGTCACATGTGATGTTATCTGAGTCCTAGAACATATCCTCACTTGAACCAGATCTGATGTTGAAGAAGGGGGTGAGACTATTTTCCCTGATGCAAATGTGAACAGCAGTTCGCTAGCATGGCACAATGAACTTTCAGAGTGTGCCAAAAGAGGTCTTGCTGTGAAACCGAAGATGGGAGATGCGCTGCTTTTCTGGAGCATGAGACCAGATGCCACTCTAGACCCATTAAGTTTGCACGGTTAGTCCAATGGCCTGTTCTCTGCTCTCTTTAGTTACTGTTTTTCCAGGGTAGTTACATTTTGGGTTCAGTTTTCTCCGGAAATCCTGTTAATCTTATGCTTTTTATTTGTGTATTCCAAAAATTCTGAAAATTGATTCTGCAAATTTCTTTATATATTGCATTATTCGTGCAGGGGGCTGTCCTGTTATTAAAGGGAATAAGTGGTCGTCAACCAAGTGGCTACATGTTAACGAGTACAAAGCTTAAGCCTTGTGGATTCACTCCAAAGGTACTTTCTACTACCCAGTGTAAAATGTAAAGCTGGTGGTGACAATATTGTTGTTTCCCTTACAAGTATAAATAAGTATAAATAGATCTTGGTGCCTTTTAAAGACGTTTCTGTTTGTTCATCATTGGCATGAAAAAAGCTACGATGTGATCTGACTCTGAAGTGGTTTTCCACCCAGCCCAGCTTGCATTTCCCCCTATCTGCTACTACTCATAAGCATGCACATACCATGTACTCTGTGGCATGATCTCTTAATTCCTATATAATTTCGAGTTTCTGATTTGTAAGTAGGAGCATTAGAATGGCATCCCTGAGATGTGGATGCATATAGAACGATGTTCAGGAAGGGCCAACAAGCTTTTATTAAATCTTTGTTTATGCCATTGGGATCTTGAGCGTCTGAATTTTGTTTGCTGAAAACTTGAGTGTGTTTGAGCTGATGCCGCACCTACTTTCTGGTTGCCGATGACATGATTTGACCATGCATGTGGCTTGGGCACTTTCCAGGATGGCGCCTCCGTGCCTGCATATCAAAACGGTTTATGGATCCATCCACCCCATCTTGTTGACACTGATTGTCGAGGATATAACATAGGCAGTGAGCAGGGGTCTTCTTCCTGGAGCTGGCTTGGCATTCTTATTTCTCGTACCCCTAGCTCTTATTTATAGAGGAAAAAGTGGTGATGTACTGGTGTATGTAGTGTTGGGGTGCGCATTACTGCATCTGGGGTCCATTTTTGTGTTTTATTCCTGCCCTGTCTGTAGTATTAGAAACCATACCGAATCACTGATGTAATACTGTTGTGGTGAATTGTTTTTACTGTAATATGGAGGTTATGGAGTTGCCAGACAAATCTATATACATGTAGTGTGTATTCTCTATACGGAACATTGATGTAACATCCCAAATTTTAAAACCAAAGAAGAAAATGAATTTCCTTTTTCCAAAATTTGGAACCAACAAAAACTTTATTTTAATAAATCAATATGCATAGTGCTAATGCATAGGTGTGATGATCTTTGCCATGATTGTTTAATTATTGTTTGAAACATGACCTAAAACCCTAAACCTTGCTCTTTGAAGTCCAAAAGAAATAAAGCAAAATAAATATAAATGAAAAGAGAAAGCATATGTAAGCCTAAAACCCTAGTTTGCAAATCTTGACCTTTGCCCTAGCCACTTTTCCAAATGGTTGTGAACCATGGTTAAACCCCACTAAACCCTAAGCCATGATCATTTGGATCAAAGTGAGACATATAAGAAAAAGAGAAAATGCAAATAGCTTCACATATGAGGCTATGGCTATTTTTGTAAAACTTTACCCTAAGCCCTTCTACCTTGTTTAGATGAGTTTAAAACATTAATAAACACTATCTAGTACTTAACAAATCAAATCTAAGGTGAAACAAAAAGAAATAAAAAGAAAATAAAAATATTCATAGAGGCATATGAGAGGAAATGGCCAAAAATATGAAATTGAGTTTTGACCCTAAGATTTGGTGTGAATGGTTGGATCACTCCTATATACCATTTCAACACTCAACAACATCATTTGGGTCAAGAAAAATCAAATCAAAAATCAAAGAAATGAAATTTGTAAGTTGCATGTGATGATGGTCACTTGTGCCATTTTTAACATGTACCCCACTTTGAGCCCTTTTATTAAGAGACTCTTAAACCAAACCCTGCCAACTCTTTGCACCTCATCCAAGACCTCATCAAGATGAACAAATTTGGTGTTGACCACTTTGACCATATCATTGACCATTGCTCAAAATAGTCAACCAAGATGCTATGTTGAAATAGATTCTAGATTCCTCCACTTTTTAGAAATTTCATCAAACCTCTCCAATTTTCAAACCAATGCTACACATTGTTAACTAACATCATATAGAAGATATCCATGCAGAAATTTGACCAAAATTAAAAACAAGTAGGACAATTGCATGAGACATGAGTAGTTCACATAAAGTAGAATGGAGGTACAATTCACTTTATCCCTCACTTTTCACTTTTCTCACTCTCTCTCCCTTGTCCTCTTTGAGAGTACACTTGTACCCTAAAAGCACATCAATGAAATGACCAAACCTTGTATGCTCATCATTGATACGTCTCAAACGTATCTATAATTTCTTATGTTCCATGCTAGTTTTATGACAATACTCACATGTTTTATATACACTTTATATCATTTTTATGCATTTTCCGGCACTAACCTATTAACAAGATGCCGAAGCGCCAGTTCCTGTTTTCTGATATTTTTGGTTTCAGAAATCCTACACAGGAAATATTCTCGGAATTGGACGAAACAAAAACCCACGGTCTTATTTTCCATGGAGTCTTCCATAACACCGAAGAGGAGACGAAGAGGGGCCACGAGGCGGCCACACCATAGGGGGGCGCGGCCCCACCCCTGGTCGCGCCGCCATATGGGGTGGGCCCCTCGGGCGTCCCCCGACTCTGCCCCTTCGCCTATATAATCCTTCAGTCGCGAAAACCCTAGTACCGAGAGCCACGATACGAGAAAAGTTACTGAGACGCCGCCGTCGTCAGCCCCATCTCGGGGTGTTCTGAAGATCACCTCCGGCACCCTGCCGGAGAGGAGAATCATCACCGGAGGGCTCTACATCACCATGCCCGCCTCCGGACTGATGCGTGAGTAGTTCATCCTTCGACTATGGGTCCATAGCAGTAGCTAGATGGTTGGCTTCTCCTCTTGTGCTATCATGTTTAGATCTTGTGAGCTGCCTATCATGATCAAGATCATCTATTTGTAATGCTACATGTTGTGTTTGTTGGGATCTGATGAATATGGAATACTATGTCAAGTTGATTATCGATCTATCATATATGTGTTGTTTATGATCTTGCATGCTCTCCGTTGCTAGTAGAGGCCCTGGCCAAGTTGATACTTGTAACTCCAAGCGGGGGTATTTATGCTAGATAGTGGATCCATGCCTCCATTGAATCTGGGACAGTGACAGAAAGTTATAAGGTTGTGGATGTGCTGTTGCCACTAGGGATAAAACATCAATGCTTTGTCTAAGGATATTTGTATTGTTTACATTACGCAAAGTACTTAATGCAATTGTCTGTTGTTTGCAACTTAATACTGGAAGGGGTGCGGATGCTAACCCGAAGGTGGAATTTTTAGGCATAGATGCATGCTGGATAGCGGTCTATGTTCTTTGTCGTAATGCCCTAAGTAAATCTCATAGTAGTCATCATGATATGTATGTGCATTGTTATGCCCTCTCTATTTGTCAATTGCCCAACTGTAATTTGTTCACCCAACATGTTATTTATCTTATTGGAGAGACACCACTAGTGAACTGTGGACCCCGGTCCATTCTTTTACATGTAAAATACAACCTACTGCAATCATTGTTCTCGGTTGCTCTTTGCAAGCAAACATCATTCTCCACACCATTCGTTTAATCCTTTGTTTAGACGAAATTCTCTGAGATGCTCCGCCCGGAGAGGAAACCCGTCTGGTCGACGTCGATGAGAGCGTTGATCTGCTGCTGCGGCCGGAAGGTCAGAGCTTTGCACAGGGTCTTGACGGAGCAATTTTGAAGCGAAACAGGGCGGAAGGAGGCGGCGGTGACCACGGCCGCCGGCTTGGGGAGGAGGATGATGTGCGCCCGGTCGATACGCTCCAAATCCACGGAGCGGGGGTGGAAATTCTCTACATCACCATCTCTTCCTACATGGAATTTGGTAGTCCGACGGCGCGGGGTAGCCCACCGCGTGGAGCAGCCTCCCCTCCCATTGGTGGAGAGAATGACGGGCGAAGCCGTTGTTCGCCGCGCTGTGGCCGAAGTTCACCGTTGTTCGCTCGCTCGATGAGATTAGGGAGAGAGGTGGGGAGACGAGGCGGTGAATGCGGCCAGACGCGGTAGTTCCGCGACAAATAGAGGGCGGCGCGCGTGAAACCGAGGCGACGGCATCAACTCGCCGCGTGGAAGATACGCGTTCGGCGGCAGGCTGTAACAGCGCGTGGAAGACGATGCGCTGAGGACGACGGCCGGCCTTTCTCGCCGGCAAGTCGGGGCCACTAGCCGCGCGGGAAGTTTTCTCGACATTTCCTACGCTTTCGTTTCCTCCGGATGGATGGAAACCCAAATCCGAACGAAAACAAAGATATTTTCATCCAATCGGATAAAAGGGTGGTCCTAGGGACGTTGCGAGGACACGGGTGGAGACGGTGAATGAATGGCAGATGGAACGGGGGGAGCGACGGTGGAACTGAAGTTGAGTGTCAATGCAGGTGCTGACCTGACGCTGGCTGACGCCGACAGTGATAAAACGCTAGTAGTGCTGTAGTAGAGTAGTAGTAGAATTTGTTTGAGGCTGGAAATTAGCGAAGTCGCCAGCAGATAGATAGATACTTGTTGGTGTGAGGAAAATTCAACATTGTCGCCGGCGTGGACTAGGGCGCCAATCGCGCGCTCACATGGAAGAGAACTTCCTTAGAGAAGAAGAAGAAGAAGAAGGGGAAGAAGAAAAGAAAACAAATTGAGTCGTTGGCGGGCGAGACAGGCGTCGGCGCGTGAGAGAAGGCACTTCCTTCCTCCTCACACCTCACCTCGCCTCGCCTGAAAGCACACCGACGCGACGCGCTCCTTCCTCGCCAATTTCTTACTCCTCTTTCCCTCCCCTTTCCACTTCCCACACCTGCATCCGAGCAGCCAGATCTCGCCGCCACCTGCCGCTCCGCGGACCGCCGAACCCTAGCCTACACCGCACCCGGATCTGACGGCGCCCATGGACTCCGGCGGCGGGGGCGGAGGGGCCACGGCCATCCGGGTGCCGTACCGCCACCTCCGCGACGCCGAGATGGAGCTAGTCAGCCTCAACACCACCAACTCCTCCAGCCCACGCGCTCCAAAGGACCACCAGCCGCGCCGGGAGGGCGAGGACGGCGGCGGGGCGGGCAGCAGGACGGGCGACACGCCCAAGTACCGGGTCGTGCTCGCCTGCATGGTCGCGGCCGGCGTCCAGTTCGGCTGGGCGCTCCAGCTCTCCCTCCTCACCCCCTACATCCAGGTACCCTTCCCACCAACTACACCCGCCTCTCGCGCTCGCGAGATCTCGCCGGAATGCGGCGGACCAACCGCTGAGTGCGTGCGAGTCAGACCCCTCTGGCTAGTCCGACTGTTGTTCAGTATGCCTGCGCATTTAGAGACGGATGAGCAAGCAGCCGTGCCGTGTCTGGCTCCCCGATTCCGTTCCCGGTGACGCCACCGCGTGAGGATAATACCGGTATTACTAGATGCAGTTGTGATTCCATATACCCGATAAGGAGGCAGTTGGACGAGGTTCAGTTGCTGCTAACTAATACTAAGCAAACTCACTAGTAGCTACTGATCAGGGCAAGCTTCTGCTCTGCTAGGAAACACTCCATGTATGTGTGATCCATTAGTGACATAGAGGTTGATGCAGATTGGGTACAATACAAGGGAACCACTCTTCTGCTACGAATTTAGCTAGAGTAAGAAGCAAATAGAATTTTGTAGGCTGCCTACGATGTCCTGGCTAAATAGCATCTATCCTGTTTTACTAATACCTCAAGTATATCAGATAACCTTGCTAAATGCTGCACTATGCCTGATCGCTCCATACGTGCATACATATGTCGAAGATGATTTACTGCATAATAAGAACATCGCACATTCGTTCATGGAGCGTTACATCTTTCCTGCGTGCTCACCTGTTGTTTATCCCTGCTTTCATGCAGACTCTAGGAATAGACCATGCCATGGCATCCTTCATTTGGCTCTGCGGCCCAATCACCGGTTTCATAGTAAGTTCTCGCGAGGACACGGCTACTATTGCTCATGTTCAGAGTCAGCGGATGCAAAGTCTCACGTATCTAACTGCTTACCCTCTGACACCAGGTTCAACCTTGTGTTGGGGTGTGGAGTGACAAATGCCGCTCCAAGTACGGAAGGAGACGGCCCTTCATTTTGGCTGGATGCATGTTGATATGTGCCGCTGTGAGTGTTATCATGTTTCATATGTTTTCGTATTTCCCCTCTTCTTTCCCCTGCTCTAATAGCTAGGCTTTACACGTAGGTAACTTTGATCGGGTTTTCTGCAGACCTCGGTTACATGTTAGGGGATACCACTGAGCACTGCAGGTAATCCCTTCATTTTACTGGTTTGCTGTTTTGCCAACGATATTACATCAAGTGTATCGTCACTAAGATGCTAACATATTTGTTGTACAGTACATACAAAGGTCTAAGATATCGAGCTGCTATTATTTTCATTCTGGGATTCTGGATGTTGGACCTTGCAAACAATACAGTGCAAGTAAGCCTATTCAAAATTTTACATACGATGTTATGTATTTGCACCATATTGTTAATGTTGTTGGAAAGTTGAATCACTGTTCCCCTAACGTTTGTTCATTCTTGGCACATCTAGGGACCTGCTCGTGCCCTTTTGGCCGATCTTTCAGGTGGTTAATACATTCAGTTAGAATCTCTACTAATGTTAAATCCACCCGTGAAGTTTCAGTCATGGAATGATACCTTATTGTGCAGGCCCTGGTCAATCTAATTCGGCGAATGCAATATTCTGCTCATGGATGGCTGTCGGAAATGTTATTGGCTTTTCAGCCGGTGCAAGCGGGAACTGGCACAAGTATGTTTCTATTGTCTGTTATTTTGTGCTTATATTACCCTGAAGCTTATTTCCAATAGTTAGCTCATGCCATCATCCAGAAGGAATCAAACTTATGCTAGTTGACATAAATGGTTAGTTGTGCAGTTCGTAATATCTGAAACCTTGCCACTATCTTGAAAGATTCCTACTAATGCTAGTCAAGCTGTATCTGTAAATAGTATATTTGCTGTTCCTGCCTTGATGATGTCATTTATTTGAGCTATGGTCTTGCAGTAGCATAGGGTATAAATCTCACAATTTGTTTTCCCACCTTTATCTTTCTGGCAAAGATAGCTGGCTGATGGTAACGCACTTCCCTAATGGGACTTGTCCAAACAATATTCTTCAGTAATGGCAACTCATGTCTTTTCCCTCCATGATGCATTTTCCTGCTTCTGTGTGTGCATTAAAGTTTAGGAATTCCTGCTACATGAAGTTCATTTCTAGCTTCTCCCCTCGTCACCTGCAGTTGATTGGCCTGCTAAAAAGGATCTTGCTACTTTGTTTATCTATGCAGGTGGTTTCCTTTCCTAATGACAAGAGCCTGTTGCGAAGCTTGTGGTAATTTGAAAGCAGCTTTCTTAATTGCAGTTGTAAGTTCTCAGAGATTCTGCAACTTACCTAGGACTCCGAAGCTAGGTTTCATATCACCGTAGAAATGAACTGCTGGCTGCAATCTGCAGACGCCGAGTAAGCTGATCAATTATCTATTGTGCAGGTATTCCTTGTGTTTTGTATGTCTGTTACCCTTTACTTTGCTGAAGAAATCCCGCTGGAACCAAAGGATGTACACCGGTTATCTGACTCTGCCCCTTTACTGAATGGCTCTAGAGATAATGATGGTGCATCGAGTGAACAAACCAACGGAAGAGTTAACGGTCATGCGGATGCAAACAATGTTCCAGCTAGCTCCAGTCCTGAGGATTTTATAGATGTGGGCTCCAACTCGAACAAAGACACCGTTGAGGCTTTCAATGATGGACCAGGAGCGGTTTTGGTTAACATTTTGACTAGCATGAGGCATCTACCTCCTGGAATGTATTCCGTGCTTCTGGTTATGGCTCTCACATGGGTATGTGATAAAAATCAGTGACATAGGTAGATGCGTACCAGCTGCTTGCTGATAGTCTCTTTTGACGGGAACTGATGGTGTATGTCTCCTTTTATTTGTTTTGCAGTTGTCATGGTTTCCCTTTTTTCTTTTCGACACCGACTGGATGGGGCGTGAGGTTTATCACGGGGACCCAAATGGAAACTTGAGTGAAAGGAAAGCTTATGACGATGGTGTCCGAGAAGGTGCATTTGGTTTGCTATTGAATTCAGTAAGAACCTGTGATCATTTTGTTTATCATAAGTTTCGCATGACAATAGCTAGATGCATTTGCATTCCTGGTATGTATGCTTCAATAGACAGTGCAGTTTCGTTGGTCTCTGGCAACTAGTTACTCTATGGTGGTCTTAAACCATAGCAATGGAATGTGACTGCAAGGGTATTTAGTCGGTAGCTTTAAGCCTGTAACATTTGGTTCATCCATGTAGGTTGTCCTTGGGATTGGCTCTTTCCTTGTTGATCCATTGTGCCGTATGATGGGCGCTAGATTGGTTTGGGCAATCAGCAACTTCATAGTGTTTGTCTGCATGATGGCTACGACAATACTAAGTTGGATCTCATTTAACCTGTACTCAAGTAAACTTCATCACATCATCGGGGCAGATAAAACAGTCAGAAATTCAGCGCTGGTTCTTTTCTCTCTTCTCGGATTGCCACTCTCTGTAAGCACCAGACCCTGAACGCTTTCTGCCTTATTGCGTCAGAAGATGTCTCATTCTTCTCTTGCATGCTTACAGATCACTTACAGCGTTCCGTTTTCTGTGACTGCTGAGCTGACTGCCGGAACAGGAGGTGGACAAGGTCTGTGTCACCGTTGTTTGTTCTTACAGTATGCTGTGGTGATCATGGTGGACTGATAATGTTTGTACCCATGTGTAGGTTTGGCCACTGGAGTTCTAAATCTCGCTATCGTCGCTCCTCAGGTTAACCTTTTTATCTGGACTGATTTTCTTGTACATGCGCTGGTACTGAACATATCCTGACCTTTACAGCCACGTACATTCTACTTTGCAGATAGTAGTCTCACTTGGAGCAGGTCCATGGGACGCCCTCTTCGGGGGAGGGAACGTCCCCGCATTTGCCCTGGCTTCGGTCTTCTCGCTGGCAGCCGGAGTGCTTGCAGTGCTAAAGCTACCTAAGCTGTCAAACAACTACCAATCCGCCGGCTTCCACGTTGGCTGAACCGGAAACCAGCGGCTGTTTGTAATATCCAGATACTTAGTCCCAACACTACTAAACCCCGTAGCCCATTTTGACATTCGTTATATGGAAATGATTCATTTTTCCCTCCCTGCGGGATACAGAATAAGACTAGAAGATATAGAGATTAGGGTAGAGAGATAGTTAGGCCTTTGTGCATACAAGCAAGTCAATGCGAAGTTGTAAAAGCAAGCTGTGTCTACATGTTTTGTTGACAGTATATGCAAGAGAAATTTTTACACTGGCATTTTCCCTGTGTAAAGCACCCATGCGTCCACATGTATTTGCTATCGACTAGCGATGTGATCGCTCATGTGCATTCTGCGTTTCTGCTGTATACTTCACTTGATACTATGTTTTTACAGATTTTTTACAACATCTTTTTTATTTTTATTTCTATTTTTATAACTGTTCTCGGCTAATGACATTGTTGAACTACCTGTCATACACGCAAAAGTGGCCCCACCTGTCATACACACAAAAGCATTTATATTTTGTTTTTGAGGGAAACCAAAAGGAAAACGCTTGGAAACCCCCGGGGGATTATCGTTCTAATCCTCCTCCTCCTGCTGTCGACACGTGCCCATTGTGGGGTCCACCACGACCTCGTCCACTCCCTCATCCTCTCCGTCTTTCGTTCCCCATAGCAGCCATGGAAACAATCAGATCGAGCGACCCCGCAGTCCCGAGCGCCGACCAGCATCCCCGCCGCCCTAACTAGCAGCACCGTCCCGACCAGCAGCGCCGCCGCCGCCCCGAGTCCCTCCGCCGCCCACGGCTCTCCGCCTACCAGCAGAGCGCCGCTCGACAGCGACCTCATGGCCGTCCTCCAAGCCACCGGCATCGCGGCCTCATCGACGTCCTCCGGGCCGCCGCCATGGAGGTGCTCCAAGCTGCGCGCCGCCGGTGTTGGCCGCGGCCCCACGTAGCGCTGCCGAACCTCCTCCATAGCGCGCCACTACTCCTCCACTGCATCCCGAAAGACGGCGTTGTCCTGCGCCTCCATCTGCATCCCGGCGACCGGCGGTGTCCCGCGCCTCGACTTGCATCTCCGCCGCACCTGATGTGATAGTGATGGTGTTTTGCCCCTGTCGTGATGGTGTTTTGCTACAATAGCTAGAAAACTTTGCTACAATATTCGTTCTTTTCTTGCTACTGTAGTATACATTTTTTGCTATCAAGTTTGCGGCGAGATTTTCCGGCGTGCTCACCAGAGATGTCAGTTTTGCTACAATAATAGACCTTTTTTTATATGGTTTGCTACAATAGAAAAATAAATTTGCTACAATATTTGTGGTTTCTTGCTACCATAGCATATATTTTTTTTGCTACCAATTCTCCGGCGAGGTTTCCGGCGATATCTCCGACGAGGTTTCCGGCGACGTCACCGACGACATCTCCGGTGATGTCTCGAACTTTGCTACAATACCCGAATTTTTTTTGCTACAATAGTACAACATTTTTGCTACACCGGCGAGGTCTCCGGCGAGTCTCCGACGAGATCTGTGTGTATTTTGGGTGAACCGTGTTTTGCTACAATTGTGTTGATTTTGCTACAAACGAACCGTTTTTTGCTACTTTGGTACATTATGGTAGCAAAAGTGGGACTGAGGTATACTGTGACATGTGTCATGATCTGGACGGTCCAATCGAGCTAATGTAACGGCTGTCCACCCGGGGATTAGAGAGGCAAATCCTATACACCGACCTGGTCGCCGCACCCCCCCACGCGTGGCTGGGCCTGGCCCAGGTTGGTACTTTCCGTTTTCGTTTTTTTTCTCTCTTTTCTGTTTTCCTTTTTCGTTTTTCTTTTCTCTTTTATGTTTCCTTTTTTTTCTGTTTTTCTTTTCTGTTTTCTATTTTCGGTTTTGTTTATATATTTTTTTAGATTTGATTTTTTTTAAAATTGTTCAAATTAAGAAAATATTTAAATTTAAAAATCGTTCAAATTTGAATATCATTCAAATTTGAAAATCGTTCAAATTTAAAAACCGTTCAAACGTGAAAAATGTTCAAATTTTAAAACTGTTCAAATTTAAAAATCGTTCAAACGTGAAAAATGTTCAAATTTTGAAAAAAATATAATTTTAGAAAAATGTTCAAAATATAAAACTGTTCAAATTTTAAAACTGTTCAATTTTTTTCTTCATATTTTAAAAAATCTCAAAAAATAGTTTCATAAAAAATGTTAGATTTTGAAAAAGAAAAGTATTAGTAATTAGTAACAGAAAAAACAGAAGAAAAAAAAGAAAAAAATCATACCTGAGTAAATGGGCCGCGGCCCAAACTATCCGACCTGGTCGCTGGGGGTGTGCGGCAACCCGCACGAAACCAAAAGCATGTCATTCTTTCCACGTGCTCAGCCTCGGGGGACGCTCAGCGGGGAAAACCTATACACCGACCAGGTCGGTGGCTACCGGCCACCGCACACCCCCTGGTCGGGTATGGGCCGGCCCATTTGGGTCTGATTAGCTTGTGCAATTCGTTTTTGCTTTTTCTTTTTTTCTTTTCTGGTTTCTTTTTTCTGTTTTCTTTTCTTTTTTCTGTTTTCGGTTTTTGTTATATTTTTTCAGATTCGAAAATTTGAATTTTTAAAAATTGTTCAAATTGAGAAAATGTTTAAATTAAAAAATATTCAAATTTGAAAATCGTTCAAACCTAAAAAACGTTCAAATTTGAAAACCGTTCAAAATTAACTTTTGAAAAAAGTTCAAACTTTGAAACTGTTCAATTTTTAAAATTGTTCAAACCTTGAAATTGTTCAGTTAAAAATGTTCAATTTTAAAAAATGTTCAACTTTAAAAAATGTTCAAATTTTAAAATTGTTCAAATTTAAAACTGTTCAAATTCTAAAATTTGTTCAGTTTTGAAAATGTTCAAATTTTACGGAATATTCTATCTCAAAAAATAGCTTTGTGTTTCCAAAAAAGTTGTTAGATTTTAAAAACGGAAATATAAACAGAAAAGATAAAACAGCAAAAAGGAAAGAAAAAGGAAAAAAACTTACCTGTTGGGATGGGCCGCGGCCCACTGAACCGGCCCGAGTTGCGGGGGTGTGCGGTGCCTTGCACCGACCGACCAGGTCGGTGTACAGCACGTCCCCGCTCAGCGTGCTCCAAACCAAAAGCATTTATATTGGCGATCGGGCCTCGAGCAAGTCATTCTTTCCACGTTAAAGATGAAATGGGCTTTTCAGGCCCAATTAGGCCTAACGAAGGCGGTAGACTCTCGTTAACTTACCCGAAGCATACCCAGTCCGGCCCTGTCCCCCCCCCCAGCGCCGACCACCATGGCCGCCGAACCTAGCTCCGACCTCCCCAACGGGGCCGCCGCCGCCGCCGCCGCCGGGAAGAAATCGCGGGAGAGCGACCGACGCCGGCGCCGCCGGAAGCAGAAGAAGAACAAGGCCCCATCCGACGCCTCCGCTGCCGCCGCCGCCGCTGATGCGGACGCCGACGCGGCCGAGGAGGAGAAACCCGATTCCAAACCCCCGGTACGTGCAGCACCTCCTGACACCTCTAGGGTCTGAGCTGGGTTGATTGGCGGCGGTCGTGCTCGTCTGACGTTGTGGGGTTCTGACGTTGGGCTCTGCCGTGGTCGCAGGTGGAGATCGAGGTCGAGTACGTGGCGGAGGAGCCGGACCTCGCCGACGGCCTCCTCGCCGACTTCAAGAGCATCTTCGACAAGTTTACCTTCAAGGACACCCCCGCCGCCGACGAGGTATACGAGATCCAAAGCACCCGCCCCTCTATTTGAGGAGCAAAACCCTACTCTATTTCGATTTGGAATCGATACTCACTGGTTTGTAAGTTGCTGGCAGGACGGGGAGAAGAAGGACGAGGCTGGCGCCGACGCGGCCAAGAAGGGGTCCGGGTCCGAC
This sequence comes from Lolium perenne, assembly GCF_019359855.2. NCBI lineage: Eukaryota > Viridiplantae > Streptophyta > Magnoliopsida > Poales > Poaceae > Lolium > Lolium perenne. The sequence continues at coordinate 271,944,131 of NC_067249.2, forward strand.
TCGGACGACGACGAGCAGGACGCCCAGCAGAAGAAGAAGGAAGGAGGCATCTCCAATAAGAAGAAGAAAGTATGTTGTCCCCTGTCTCTGTCTGCCTGTTGCACTGTTGAAATGGCCTGTTACCAGGGCTTCTCATGTTTTGCGAGTCGCTCAACATATTTATGGTGTTTTGTTTGTGTTTTGAAGCTGGAACAAAGGATGAAGATTGCAGAGCTGAAGCAGATATGCAACAGGCCTGATGTCGTCGAAGTAAGCTACTGTCCTCCTTTTCTGTTTTTGTAAATCAAGTGTCCAGGGCACTTGTCCATGTAATGTTGCATTCGCAATAGCTGCCCTGCACAACTTCGATTTAAAAGTGAATTCACAAATCGCTAGTGTGTGGCTAGATCTGAAGTGAATCCATAAATTTGATTAAAATATGCATAACCATTGGTTGATAGAACTTAAAAGTGTGTCGTTGGATTTGTGTAAAGTTTTGTTCATTAACTATTAGCCTACCCCAACTTGCTTGGGAAAAGGGATTTGATGTTGTTTGTTTGTTCATTAACTATTCACATCTGGTCGTTACCATTGGCTGAACATTGCTTGTTTGTTCATTAACTATTCACATCTGGTCGTTACCATTGGCTGCACATTGCTGTTACTACACAGTAAGTTTCAAGGCAACTTTGGAGCTAATGTGAACTACTAGAAAACTGTGTTTGTAACTTGCACCTCTCACAGCTTTAAGATAAAGATGTACTTCTCTTATGAAAGACTATGACGACATGACATGCACACAAATGTACCTGTGTAGCTTGTTTAGGTGGTGTGAACATAAGAAATAATCATTATCATAGTATTAAGTAAGTTAAGAAGAAAAGTCGTCATTTGATTATTTTGTTTCTCTAACTCTATTTCAACTTTGTAAATTCATTTATGTATTAGCTCCAGTTAATTCAACTATACCTTTTCTGCTAGGTCTGGGATGCGACTGCATCAGATCCCAAGTTACTTGTCTATCTGAAGTCTTACAGGAACACTGTACCTGTCCCAAGGCACTGGTCTCAAAAGAGGAAATTCTTGCAGGTTCGTAATGCATCTACCATGAATAATATTTTGCTCTGTTTTGTTTTGTATAATTATTCAATGAGTAGACATGTCCGAGAACTGAACCTCACCAATCATAAAACAGTGCTCTTAGTAGTGGAGTTGTAGTCAAATGCAAATCAGACCATCATATTTCATTCAAATACAATTGTAAAAGGCATTGAGCAGCTCCCTTGATTGATATCCAATAAAAAAATGCTTTCCTAAATTTGGTTTTGAAAGGTGTAACATGCCCAGACCAAAATTCACCCAAAGCCCAGCCCTCACGTGGGATGGCATATGCATGTGTAGTACCTCACTTAGTTTTCGTTCTTGTACCATCCAAAATTGGAAGCTTGGAAGCATAGATTTTTGGGCAGACATGTATTTTATGCTAGTTTACCTCGATGTAAAGTGGCTGGGCTTTACAATGGGGTGGGTATTATTAGAAGGGATGAGCGAACGTAAAGTCGTTAAGGTTTTTCCCCTCCCTCTTATACAGATATATAATTCTTGCAGGGATGCTGCAACTTCCTGGGAGCAAGGGCTTGGTGGTTCAGTACTTGAGTGATTACTGTAGTATAAATCTGAGGTGTTTCATCTAGTTAATTAATGCGATGCATTTTTTGAAAGTGATTATGGTCTACCTAGAATCTTGAACTTTTTCCCTCCCATTGTAACTTGCACATACAAGTACCCATGGTTTTTGAGTCGCCGAGTCAAGTCAAGTCGCCGAGGCTGCGACTCAGTGTATAGTCGACCAAAGTCGCTGTATAGTCGCCATAAGTCGCTGTATAGTCGCGAGTCGCCGTGATTTTTGGAAAACGACTCGGCGACTATACAGCGACTATTCAGCGACTATACAGCGACTCAAAAACCATGCAAGTACCACATTTGCCGAACCAACCCATTGCAGAATGCCATTTTTTTAATATCGTAAGAAAACTTGAAATTATGCTTTTCTCCATAGTATATTATCTATATCTCATCGATCCGATTTACATCATTATGTTGTTTCTTTCAGGGCAAGAGAGGTATAGAGAAGCAACCGTTCCAACTTCCTGACTTCATTGCTGCAACTGGAATAGAAAAAATAAGACAGGTAACTTAATATCTTGGTTCTTCGTGTCATTGCTAGGGACATTGCACCTCCTTGACTATTCGGTAATATCGGAGTTGTTTGCTATTTGCATTTCAATTCATGCCACTAATATTAAGTGGCTCTAATGCATTTCAGGCATATATCGAGAAAGAGGATAGCAAAAAGTTGAAGCAAAAGCAGCGGGAGCGTATGCAGCCAAAAATGGGGAAGATGGATATAGATTATCAGGTCAGTCAATCCCGGTTGAGACCAATGTAAGACATACAGAAAGTACATGTCATGTGTATATACCTGTAAGTGGACATGTCCACGGCGGTCCGCTACCTTGCCGCTCGTGCCGGTTTAATTTAGCGGGAATAATATATTGCCAGCTTAATTCCACCTTCCTTCCGTGGTCGTCCGTCAGCCCCGCTAGCCAGCTAGCAAGCTGCACGAGTTGCAGTTAATTGGCAGGCAGGACGCAGCTCACCAACACGTTCGTTCTTCTCAGCTCCGTTTCCTGCGCAGCCTGCATCTCCTCTACTACACCTTTCCGTCCACAACCCAAGCAGTCGCCGATGGCGGCGGCAACGCTCCCGCCTCCGGGCACCCGGGCGAGTTGACATGCTGGATTCTGTCCGTCGCGCAGCTGCATCCGGCCGCTGCCGCCATCCCTGCCAAAGAAAGACCTCAGTCCTCTTCTGCTCCCGACAGCTCCATCCAAATTCATCCTCTTTTGTTGATTAATCTCACTAGCAGTCATCAATTATATCGAATCCCCACTCTATTTGGTTGTTACAAATTCCGATTTCCCCTTCAATTAAGCAACATAGTGCTCCAATTACTGAATCTGGACGGGTTTGCAACGTTGGGGAAAGGACAAGCTGCTGCAGGTGGATGCTTTGGGGCCCTAATTTCTTGTCTTGATACTACTCCTGTTTATCTCTACGCGGTCGTCTACTCCTCCTTTGCCTACACTACGGTGCTCAGCGTGGCCACCATCTCCCGCTACTTTGCACACAACAAGGACATCCCTGAAGGCGCTCTCCATGAACCTAGTGGCAAGGTAGAGGCAGCCGGAGAAGGGAAACTAAGGGGCGAGCGTTGGGGATGGAGCGGGAGCGGCGAGGGAGTTCCTCCGGGTTCGGCGGCCGTCGCTATCGCCATAGAGGGAGGACTCTACCCCACCCCCTTGTCATTAATGGAGATGCATTCCAACGCCCGTCACCGTAACCAACGCCCTGAAGCCACGATACAGAGATGGTGAATCCCTATAGAACGGCGTGGCGGCGGTAGTGAACAGACCGTGGATGCCCGTCATTGTTTTTCCCCTGACCGTGGTTCTTAATTTAAGCTAATTGAGCGGGCTGGGCTGGCGGCACCGTGGTCAGCCCGTGACCACTTTCAGGCCTACATGTGTATTTACATTTTTCCATAATGGGCAAGACAGATGCAGATTGTGGCTTATTTTCGTCGGATGTCTCGTAAGGCGTTTAGCACATTTCCTGCGCTTCCTCTGTACTTCTATATTTCTATAGACATGCATATTCAGGTTGCCAGGTGTTCAGAATTTTGTCATGTAACCTAATGTCTGCACCTATCATTTATTGTGGCCTGTTTTCTCGTCCCTACATTTTGGGTACAAATAGTGATATTGTTCATGTGAAAGTGTCTTAACTGATAATAGGATTTCATTGTCTCATTATGTTCAAATTTCATACATGTGTTGACTTCTGGCATGATTCACAGAAAGCAAAGCCTCACCATAATTTTGTGTGTGCAGGTGTTGCACGATGCCTTCTTCAAATATCAAACTAAACCAAAATTGTCTAGTCATGGTGACCTGTACTACGAAGGGAAAGAGTTTGAGGTACTTTTGCTTTTTTCTATTCTTGATGTCTGTAATGGAGATGTTCGTATTTTTAAATCTGCCTCACTGAGCACAATTCTATGCACATATGTACTCAACAGGTCAAACTTAGGGAAATGAAGCCAGGTATGCTGTCCCGAGAACTTAAAGAAGCTCTTGGCATGCCTGATGGTGCGCCACCTCCATGGCTTATAAACATGCAGGTATAGTTCTTTTGAAAGAAAATCTCCATGCAGCTGTTCTTCTGGTTGACTGCTCTTTTTATGACTGGTCAACTGTGAACTGACATAAAATTACTTTGCAGAGATATGGTCCTCCACCCTCTTATCCTTCCCTGAAGATTCCTGGTCTGAATGCTCCAATTCCTCTTGGTGCTACTTTTGGTTACCGACCTGGGGAATGGGGAAAGCCTCCTGTGGATGAGGTATGCTACATCAAATCACGTTTTGTTGGCTCGGCTGTAGTAAACTAGTAACTATTCTTTTCTGATATATTTACTTGTTTTGACTAACAGCATGGGCGCCCCCTCTATGGAGATGTTTTTGGCATCCTACAACAGGATGAACCTAATTATGATGTATGTATAATCCAACCATCTCCCCCCTTAATATTTTTTTGGGTTTGTTTGCTCTGAACAGTAGCTACTAGTTAGCTAACTGTTGTGCTGCATTTGTATTCCAGGAGGAGCCTGTTGACCGCAGCAAGCACTGGGGAGACCTGGAGGAGGAAGAGGAAGAGGAGGAAGAAGAGGAGGAGGAAGAGGAAGATGAACCAATGGAAGATGAAGACATGGAGGAAGGCATCCAGTCTGTCGAAACCATGTCAAGGTGCCTACAACTCTTATTTAATGGCTTGATTATGTTCTCTTTCCTAATGTGCTAACTTATGGTGCTTCTTCTTTTGTTAATAGCACTCCCACTGGCATTGAAACACCTGATGCTATTGATCTTCGGAAGCAACAGAGGAAAGAGCCTGAAAGGCAAACTGAAAAGCAGCTATACCAGGTGAGGCCTTCCCTTCAATTATATGGAATTCCAGGCCAAATTTCATTACAGAGCTTTAGTTTCGCTTGTCGTAGTTCGTAACCTATATATTTTTCTTTTCCATCTGAAGGTTCTTGAGCAGAAAGAGGAAAAGATCGCACCTGGGGCACTCTATGGATCAAGCCATACGTAAGTATCTCTAATAAAACCTGCTCATGTGCACAACTTTGTGGGATTCATTCATGTTTTCAATTCAACCATATTGAAGAACTCATTTTGTATCTTGCTGCTTTTACAGGTATGTTGTTGGGGCACAGGATAAAGCTGGAGTTAAAAGGGTGAGCTTTGAAGTTACCTACTCTATGTGTGCAAGTACTTCTGTTCCATGCATATCCTCTATAACGGTTCACTGAGTTTTTTCTTGGGGTTCTGGTTTGCAGGTTGACCTTCTTAAGAATCAAAAGTCCGATAAAGTGGATGTCACCATACACCCCGAGGAACTTGAAGTTATGGATGATGTTTTGGCAGCCAAGTAAGACTACTTTTAGTTAGCCGGCATTTATCCATCTGTGCCTGTCAATATCTTCAAGTTCAAACACTAACGCCTTTCGTTGAAACCCATGAAACAGGTACGAAGAAGCACGAGAGGAGGAAAAGCTGCGGAACCAGAAGGAAGACTTCAGCGACATGGTGGCGGAGGTACCTTATTTTGTACCCTGCTATGTAGCAGTTCGACTAGAGGCAAATGCAGATTTCATTGACCTGCATCTCACATTTTTTCTTGATATTGCAGAATGCGAGCAAGAGGAAGAGGAAGCATGAGAAGGATGGGAAATCCTCGAAAAAGAAGGACTTCAAGTTTTAGATGGCGTCGTTGTCTCACATTTCTTGTTGTAGCTTGTACTTCCAAGATGTATGTATACGTATGCATGGGACGATGGTCGTAGCAAATCAGACCTGCACCTTTGGCTTATGAGAACGAACGAACCGAGTAGATGAAGATGTATGCATGCGGTTGTAGTCCATAATATAGTCTTGTGTTGAAGAGTAAACCAACTTTGTTGAGTAACATTATGGTGCAGAATTTCCTCTTGCTATTATTGATAATCCTTCTGATATTATTCAGTGCTACATACACATATAGTATGGTGCAGATATGTGTCCACAGAGCTATGGCTCAAGTTTAGAGCTACATACACCGATACTATGGCTATGGGCGTGATTGGTAGGTTGCACCATCTTGAAACAGGCCCTAGGGACCGGAAAATGGTCGGATTGGATGCGCAGTCTATAGCCATATGCCACCCTGTGGTCTGCACGTCCCTCAAAACACCTCCGGGCTGAGCCCTGGAGAACGCTCAAATCGGCCGTTTCCTAGAGCCACCTCTGTCTAGTGCCTTTTTGAGAATGCAGCGCATGAACTAATGCGGGATTCTTGAGCCACCTCAAGGTGTGAGATGACTTGGTGGGCTATGTGAAGGTGCAACTTTGCATTTGAGGCGAAAGATACAAGTGGACAAATTAAATAGCTTGGAGCATCTCTAACCGCCCCTTATAATTTAGGCCCCTAGCCGGCAAAGTATCCTTTAGAGGAGTATTTTTTAGGGTATATTTACCCCTCTAAGCTTTTCCTAACTCTAACCGATCCACTGAACTTAAGGGAATAAAACTCAGATTCACATAAATTCATCGCTATTTCACACGATTTCATTCCAAAGTTGATTCAAACTAGCAGTGGCGGAGCTTCACCAAAAATCGGGGGGGGGGGGAGAAGATAAAATGTCGATGTTTGGAGGGGCGAAATGCTAATTTTTCTGCATCTAAACACTCCCTAAAAAAATTTCTTCAGAACTTTGCAAAAAGCTGGGGGGCTGACTTACACTTAGCTCCGCCAGTGCAAACTAGTATATAAACATACTAAAACCTAAATTAACGTCTAGCCTACCAGTCAAACTCATTCTCATTGCTCGAAAACATCTCATCGATGAGTTTCTTTAAGGAGTCGTTGTGATCGGAGATGAGGTCGACGACCTCCGGCTCCTTTGGACCCGAATCCGGCGGCCCTCGCAGCGACTCGCTCTAGTTGCTTCATGTACTCCTCATCGCCCATGTGCCGCCTCAAGTCGCTCGCGAGCTTCCCTGTCCTCTCGTGCAGTGGTCGATGATCGAAGCATCCTCCAGCCACGGCTCACAAAATGCAAAGTTGAGCTTCGCCTCCGCGACATGGAACCACACCGACGCGATGTCGTAGGCTTTTGCCGCCCGCTCCACCGAGCAGAACTAGCCGAGCCAGTGCCTCTCTTCGGTGGTGCGGCGGTAATCTCCGTCACCTGTTACAAATGCGACAAGCAAATAACGAAGAACGATAAAGGATTATGGGACACAAGATTTTAACATGAAAAACCCCTTCCAACACACAAGGGGAAAAATCCATGGACGCCAGCCAGCAAAACTTCACTATATCGGGGAGTGTTTACAAATGCCGTGGGATATCTTATAATCTGATAAACCCTAGCCGGCAGCTTACAAGATGTATATATAGGCGGTGCCAACGATCCGTACCGTACCGCGGGGGGCTGCCGCCCCCCGCACCCCCCTTCGCAGCGTCCCTGCAGAGCACGATGTATGGCCTAACTTCAGACTCCGCTACGCTTCGGTCCAAACCTACCGGCGACGGGCCTCGCTCCGCTCGTCAGAAGTTAGCCTCCATTTAGTATATGAATTTGGATCATAATATAACATCACTCCCCCTGTGCCCCATGGCTGCTGCCACACGCCGTGATATTTCTCCCTGTCGACGGGCGCAATGAGGAAGCTTGGGGGAGACGATGGGGAACGAGCGATGCAAAACGGCGGACAGGAGCGGCACCACCCAGATCCAGCCATGGCGGTCGCCGGAGGGGGCTATGGCTCACAGAGGGGCCTCGACAAGGTGGGAGAGGTGGTTGGGCAGGCAAGCGGTGGGTGAGGGAGCACGGTGCAGTCGAGTATAATTTTGACTACATGTTATAAGGGATATAGTAGGTGACGGTTAGAGGAGTAAAACTGAAATTTTACTCCGAACAATTATAAGGGATCGCTTAGAGATGCTCTTACTGAATCAGAAATACAACCCAACTCCAATATATTACACTGAAATCATCCAGTTGCATGCTTCAAATTAACACACCTTCTGTTTTTTTTTTCGATAAAGGGAATATATTAATATCAAGAAGATACCAATTACACCCAGCCTCTGCAACAACGCACCACCCTAATGGCACCACGGATGCACACAGCCAAAAAAAAGAAAATAAAACTAAGAAATAAAAGTCCCGCTACAGTATCTCGGGCCTAACAACAGCAATATATCCACAGCCAAGACAACACCTGAATTACAGACTAGTCCCCGCTCTCAAAACAAATGCCTCCACCAAGGACATTGCCAGGCACAACCAATTAAGGCCAGACCTTGGGTTTTCACCCTGAAAGGTAGGACTCTGCACTTCACCTGTGTTGTCGCCCCCACTTTCATACCGCTGCTGTGAAGCCCGAAACACCAAGCAAGTCCCTCAACATCGCAAAGACTTGAACCTCCCTTAGCTAGTCCTCCCCTCTGGCCTTCATGAAATTCTCTTCTTCCGACTTTCATCATGGATCCATAGTCCGGGAGGATTTCGATGCCCCGTGACCCCCGGTACATAACTCTAGCGGCATCGTCAAAACTTGTGATTTCGAGTATTTCTGGCCGTTTTCGTGGGCTATAGTCCACGTTTTGGGTCCCGGGAGGATTTCGATGCCCCGTGAACCACGGTACACGACTCTAGCGGCATCGTCAAAACTCGTGATTTCGAGCATTTCTGGCTGTTTTCGTGGGCTATAGTCCACGTTTTCTGGTCGAGGGAGGATTTCGATGCCCAGTCACCCCTGGTACACGACTCTAGCGACATCGTCATAAATCGTGATTTCGAGCATTTCCGGCCGTTTTCGGGGGCTATAGTCCACAATTTCGGGTCCCGGGAGGATTTCTATGCCCGTGACCACCGGTACATGATCTAGCGGCATTGTCAAAACTTTTGATTTCGAGCATTTCTGGCCGTTTTCGTGGGCTATAGTCGACGTTTTTGGGTCCCGGGAGGATTTCGATGCCCCGTGACCCACGGTACACGACTCTAGCGGCATCGTCAAAACTCGTGATTTTGAGCATTTCTGGCTGTTTTCGTGGGCTATAGTCCACGTTTTCGGGTCCCGGGAGCATTTCGATGCCCCGTGACCCATGGTAATCGACTCTTGCGGCATCGTCAAAACTCGTTATTTCGAGCATTTTTGGCCGTTTTCGTGGGCTATAGTCCACGTTTTCGGGTCCCGGGAGGATTTCGATGCCCCGTGACCCCTGGTACATAACTCTACCGGCATCGTCAAAACTTGTGATTTCGAGCATTTCATGCCGTTTTCGTGGGCTATAGTCCACGTTTTCAGGTCCCGGGAGGATTTCGATGCCCCGTGACACCCGGTACACGACTCTAGCGGCATCGTCAAAACTTGTGATTTCGAGCATTTCTGGCCGTTTTCGTGGGCTATAGTCCACGTTTTTGGGTTCCGGGAGGATTTCGATGCCCCATGACCCACGGTACACGACTCTAGCGGCATCGTCAAAACTCGTGATTTTGAGCATTTCTGGCTGTTTTCGTGGGCTATAGTCCACGTTTTCGGGTCCCGGAAGGATTTCGATGCCCCGTGACCCACGGTACACGACTCTAGCGGCATCGTCAAAACTCGTGATTTCAAGCATTTATGGCCGTTTTCGTGGGCTATAATCTACGGTTTCGGGTCCCGGGAGGATTTCGATGCCCCGTGACCCATGGTACACGACTCTAGCGACATCGTTGAAACTCGTGATTTCGAGCATTTCTGGCCGTTTTCGTGGGCTACAGTCCATGTTTTCGGGTCCCGGGAGGATTTTGATGCCCCGTGACCGGGTACATGACTCTAGCGGCATCGTCAAAATCGTGATTTCGAGTATTTCTGGCCGTTTTCGTGGGCTATAGTCCACGTTTTTGGGTCCCGGGAGGATTTCGATGCCCGTGACCCCCGGTACATGACTCTAGTGGCATCGTCAAAACTTGTGATTTCGAGCATTTCTGGCAGTTTTCGTGGGCTAAAGTCCACGGATAACGCTCCGGGAAGGATTTCTATCCCCCGTGACCCACGGTACACGACTCTAGCGGCATCGTCAAAACTCGTGATTGCGAGCATTTACGGCATTTCCGTGGGCTATAGTCCACGTTTTCGGGTCCTGGAAGGATTTCGATGCCCCGTGACCCACGGTACACGACTCTAGCGGCATCGTAAAAAACTCGTGATTTCAAGCATTTATGGCCGTTTCGTGGGCTATACTTTACGGTTTCGGGTCCGGGAGGATTTCGATGCCCCGTGACCCATGGTACACGACTCTAGCGACATCGTTAAAACTCGTGATTTCGAGCATTTACGCTGTTTCGTGGGCTACGGTCCACGTTTTCGAATCCGGGTGGATTTTGTTGCCCCGTGACCTCCGGTACATGACTCTAGCGGCATCGTCAAAACTCGTGATTTCGAGCATTTGTGGCAGTTTTCGTGGGGAATAGTAGACGTTTTTGGTTGCCGGGAGGATTTCGATGCCCTGTGACACAAGGTAATCGACTCTTGCGGCATCGTCAAAACTCGTGATTTCGAGCATTTCGCCGTTTCGTGGGCTATAGTCCACGTTTTTGGGTCCCGGGAGGATTTCGATGCCCCGTGAACCACGGTACACGACTCTAGCGGCATCGTCAAAACTCGTGATTTCGAGCATTTCTGGCTGTTTTCGTGGGCTATAGTCCACGTTTTTGGGTCCCGGGAGGATTTCGATGCCCCGTGACCCGCGGTACACGACTCTAGCGACATAGTCAAAAATCGTGATTTCGAGCATTTCCGGTCGTTTTCGGGGGCTATAGTCCACAATTTCGGGTCCCGGGAGGATTTCGATGCCCGTGACCCCCGGTACTTGACTCTAGCGGCATCGTCAAAACTCGTGATTTCGAGCATTTCTCGCTGTTTTCGTGGGCTATAGTCCACGTTTTCGGGTCCCGGGAGGATTTCGATGCCCCGTGACCCCCGGTACATAACTCTAGCGGCATCGTCAAAACTTGTGATTTCTAGCATTTACGGCCGTTTCGTGGGCTATAGTCCACGTTTTCGGGTCCCGGGAGGATTTTGATGTCCCGTGACCCCCGGTACATGACTCTAGCGGCATCGTCAAAATCGTGATTTCGAGTATTTCTGGCCGTTTTCGTGGGCTATAGTCCACGTTTTTGGGTCCCAGGAGGATTTCGATGCCCCCGTGACCCACGGTACACGATTCTAGCGGCATCGTCAAAACTCGTGATTTCGAGCATTTCTGGCTGTTTTCGTGGGCTATAGTCCACGTTTCGAGTCCGGAAGGATTTCGATGCCCCGTGACCCACAGTACATAACTCTACCGGCATCGTCAAAACTTGTGATTTCGAACATTTCATGCCGTTTCGTGGGCTATAGTCCACGTTTTGAGTCCGGGAGGATTTCGATGCCCCGTGACCCCCGGTACATAACTCTAGCGGCATCGTCAAAACTTGTGATTTCTAGCATTTCTGGCCGTTTTCGTGGGCTATAGTCCACGTTTTTGGGTCCCGGGAGGATTTCGATGCCCCGTGACCCACGGTACACGACTCTAGCGGCATCGTCAAAACTCGTGATTTCGAGCATTTCTGGCTGTTTTCGTGGGCTATAGTCCACGTTTTCGGGTCCCGGGAGGATTTCGATGCCCCGTGACCCACGGTACACGATTCTACCGGCATCGTTAAAACTCGTGATTTCGAGCATTACTGGCTGTTTTTGTGGGCTATAGTCCACGTTTTCGGGTCCCGGGAGGATTTCGATGCCCCGTGACCCACGGTACACGACTCTAGCGGCATCGTCAAAACTCGTGATTTCAACAATTTCTGGCCGTTTTCGTAGGCTATAGTCCACGGTTTCGGGTCCCGGGAGGATTTCGACGCCCCATGACCCACGGTACACAACTCTAGCGGCATCATCAAAACTCGTGATTTCGAGCATTTCTGGCTGTTTTCGTGGGCTATAGTCCACGTTTTCGGGTCCCGGGAGGATTTCGATGCCCCGTGACCCACGGTACACGACTCTAGCGGCATCGTCAAAACTCGTGATTTCGAGCATTTCTGGCTGTTTTCGTGGGCTATAGTCCACGTCTTCGGGTCCCGGAAGGATTTCGATGCCCCGTGACCCACGGTACACGACTCTAGCGGCATCGTAAAAAACTCGTGATTTCAAGCATTTATGGCCGTTTTCGTGGGCTATAATCTACGGTTTCGGGTCCCGGGAGGATTTCGATGCCCCGTGACCCATGGTACACGACTCTAGCGACATCGTTAAAACTCGTGATTTCGAGCATTTCTGGCTGTTTTCGTGGGCTACAGTCCACGTTTTCGGGTCCCGGGAGGATTTTGATGCCCCGTGACCCCCGGTACATGACTCTAGCGGCATCGTCAAAACTCGTGATTTCGAGCATTTCTGGTCGTTTTCGTGGGCTATAGTCCACGTTTTTGGGTCCCGGGAGCATTTCGATGCCTTGTGACCCATGGTAATCGACTCTTGCGGCATCGTCAAAACTCGTGATTTCGAGCATTTCTGACCGTTTTCGTGGGCTATAGTCCACGTTTTTGGGTCCCAGGAGGATTTCGATGCCCCGTGACCCACGGTACACGATTCTAGCGGCATCGTCAAAACTCGTGATTTCGAGCATTTCTGGCTGTTTTCGTGGGCTATAGTCCACGTTTTTGAGTCCCGGGAGCATTTCGATGCCCCGTGACTAGGCCTGGGCATTCGGTTTTAACCGAAATTTCGGTTCGGTTTTTCGGTTTTTTCTAAAATTCGGGTAATAAGAAATGATAACCGAAATTATATCGGTTTTCTTGTTAACTGGTATTTCGGTTAACCAAAAAATCGGTTCGGTGTTCGGTTTTTAACCGATATGACATAGACTAAGACAAAATAAAATGGCGGGAGCCTACAATACGTGCAGCTAACCAGTCGTGCGTGCGTGTTGCCATGACCGGTAATGATGAGCACGCGCACACCACTGCTTGTAGAAATAACCATAGTCAAGTGCATAACGCTTAGCAAAAAAACATAGCGCCTATCAAAAATCAAGATGAATGCATGTGTAGCAAAGAAAAGGAATGCAAGACGTGTGTATATACATCGCACGTGCATGGGGCTGCTAGAGTGCTTAGTCGTTGAGAAAGAGATAAAGAGAACTGGTAGCAATACTTTGGTATCTCGGTTATTTCGGTTCTTTCGGTCAATTAGAGTTCAAAACCGAATTTAAATTGATAAATTCGGTTTATCGCATTTACGCACCGAAATTAGTCTCGGTTAATTCGGTTTCGGTGTATTCGGTTTCGGTTCCGGTTAATTCGGGTTCGGTGCTCGGTTTCGGTTTTTTATGCCCACCCCTACCCGTGACCCATGGTAATCGACTCTTGCGGCATCGTCAAAACTTGTGATTTCCAGCATTTCTGGCCGTTTTCGTGGGCTATAGTCCACGTTTTTGGGTCCCAGGAGGATTTCGATGCCCCGTGACCCACGGTACACGATTCTAGCGGCATCGTCAAAACTCGTGATTTCGAGCATTTCTGGCTGTTTTCGTGGGCTATAGTCCACGTTTTCGGGTCCCGGGAGGATTTCGATGCCCCGTGACCCCTGGTACATAACTCTACCGGCATCGTCAAAACTTGTGATTTCGAGCATTTCATGCCGTTTTCGTGGGCTATAGTCCACGTTTTCGGGTCCCGGGAGGATTTCGATGCCCCGTGACACCCGGTACATAACTCTAGCGGCATCGTCAAAACTTGTGATTTCTAGCATTTCTGGCCGTTTTCGTGGGCTATAGTCCACGTTTTTGGGTCCCGGGAGGATTTCGATGCCCCGTGAACCACGGTACACGACTCTAGCGGCATCGTCAAAACTCGTGATTTCGAGCATTTCTGGCTGTTTTCGTGGGTTATAGTCCACGTTTTCGGGTCCCGGGAGGATTTCGATGCCCCGTGACCCACGGTACACGATTCTACCGGCATCGTTAAAACTCGTGATTTCGAGCATTTCTGGCTGTTTTTGTGGGCTATAGTCCACGTTTTCGGGTCCCGGGAGGATTTCGATGCCCCGTGACCCACGGTACACGACTCTAGTGGCATCGTCAAAACTCGTGATTTCAAGCATTTCTGGCCGTTTTCGTAGGCTATAGTCCACGGTTTCGGGTCCCGGGAGGATTTCGACGCCCCATGACCCACGGTACACAACTCTAGCGGCATCATCAAAACTCGTGATTTCGAGCATTTTTAGCTGTTTTCGTGGGCTATAGTCCACGTTTTCGGGTTCCGGAAGGATTTCGATGCCCCGTGAACCACGGTACATAACTCTAGCGGCATCGTCAAAACTTGTGATTTCGAGCATTTCATGCCGTTTTCGTGGGCTATAGTCCACGTTTTCGGGTCCCGGGAGGATTTCGATGCCCCGTGACCCCCGGTACATAACTCTAGCGGCATCGTCAAAACTTATGATTTCGAGTATTTCTGGCCGTTTTCGTGGGCTATAGTCCACGTTTTTGGGTCCCGGGAGGATTTCGATGCCCCGTGAACCACGGTACATAACTCTAGCGGCATCGTCAAAACATGTGACTTCTAGCATTTCTGGCCGTTTTCGTGGGTTATAGTCCACGTTTTCGGGTCCCGGGAGGATTTTGATGCCCCGTGACCCGCGGTACATGACTCTAGCGGCATCGTCAAAACTCGTGATTTCGAGCATTTCTGGCTGTTTTCGTGGGCTATAGTCCACGTTTTTGGGTCCCGGGAGGATTTCGATGCCCCGTGACCCACGGTACACGACTCTAGCGGCATTGTCAAAACTCGTGATTTCGAGCATTTCTCGCCGTTTTCGTGGGCTATAGTCCACGTTTTTGGGTCCCGGGAGGATTTCGATGCCCCGTGAACCACGGTACATAACTCTAGCGGCATCGTCAAAACTTGTGATTTCGAGCATTTCATGCCGTTTTCGTGGGCTATAGTCCACGTTTTCGGGTCCCGGGAGGATTTCGATGCCCCGTGACCCCCGGTACATAACTCTAGCGGCATCGTCAAAACTCGTGATTTCTAGCATTTCTGGTCGTTTTCGTGGGCTATAGTCCACGTTTTTGGGTCCCGGGAGGATTTCGATGCCCCGTGAACCACGGTACATAACTCTAGCGGCATCGTCAAAACTTGTGACTTCTAGCATTTCTGGCCGTTTTCGTGGGTTATAGTCCACGTTTTCGGGTCCCGGGAGGATTTTGATGCCCCGTGACCCCCGGTACATGACTCTAGCGGCATCGTCAAAACTCGTGATTTCGAGCATTTCTGGCCGTTTTCGTGGGCTATAGTCCACGTTTTCGGGTCCCGGGAGGATTTCGATGCCCCGTGACCCACGGTACACGATTCTAGCGGCATCGTCAAAACTTGTGATTTCGAGCATTTCTGGCCGTTTTCGTGGGCTGTAGTCCACGTTTTCGGGTCCCGGGAGGATTTCGATGCCCCGTGACCCCCGGTACATAACTCTAGTGGCATCGTCAAAACTTGTGATTTCTAGCATTTCTGGCCGTTTTCGTGGGCTATAGTCCACGTTTTCGGGTCCCGGGAGGATTTTGATGCCCCGTGACCCCCGGTACATGACTCTAGCGGCATCGTCAAAACTCGTGATTTCGAGCATTTCTGGCCGTTTTCGTGGGCTATAGTCCACGTTTTCGGGTCCCGGGAGGATTTCGATGCCCCGTGACCCACGGTACACGATTCTAGCGGCATCGTCAAAACTCGTGATTTCGAGCATTTCTGGCTGTTTTCGTGGGCTATAGTCCACGTTTTCGGGTCCCGGGAGGATTTCGATGCCCCGTGACCCCTGGTACATAACTCTACCGGCATCGTCAAAACTTGTGATTTCGAGCATTTCATGCCGTTTTCGTGGGCTATAGTCCACGTTTTTGGGTCCCGGGAGGATTTCGATGCCCCGTGACCCACGGTACACGACTCTAGCGGCATCGTCAAAACTCGTGATTTCGAGCATTTCTCGCTGTTTTCGTGGGCTATAGTCCACGTTTTCGGGTCCCAGGAGGATTTCGAGCATTTCATGCCGTTTTCGTGGGCTATAGTCCACGTTTTCGGGTCCCGGGAGGATTTCGATGCCCCGTGACCCCCGGTACATAACTCTTGCGGCATCGTCAAAACTTGTGATTTCTAGCATTTCTGGCCGTTTTCGTGGGCTATAGTCCACGTTTTTGGGTCCCGGGAGGATTTCGATGCCCCGTGAACCACGGTACACGACTCTAGCGGCATCGTCAAAACTCGTGATTTCGAGCATTTCTGGCTGTTTTCGTGGGCTATAGTCCACGTTTTTGGGTCCCGGGAGGATTTCGATGCCCCGTGACCCACGGTACACGATTCTACCGGCATCGTTAAAACTCGTGATTTCGAGCATTTCTGGCTGTTTTCGTGGGCTATAGTCCACGTTTTCGGGTCCCGGGAGGATTTCGATGCCCCGTGACCCACGGTACACGACTCTAGCGGCATCGTCAAAACTCGTGATTTCGAGCATTTCTGGCTGTTTTCGTGGGCTATAGTCCACGTTTTTGGGTCCCGGGAGGATTTCGATGCCCCGTTACCCACGGTACACGACTCTAGCGGCATCGTCAAAACTCGTGATTTAAAGCATTTCTGGCCGTTTTCGTGGGCTATAGTCCACGTTTTCGGGTCCCGGGAGGATTTCGATGCCCGTGACCCCCGGTACATGACTCTAGCGGCATCGTCAAAACTTGTGATTTCGAGCATTTCTGGCCGTTTTCGTGGGCTATAGTCCATGTTTTTGGGCCCCGGGAGGATTTCGATGCCCCGTGACCCACGGTACACGACTCTAGCGGCATTGTCAAAACTCGTGATTTCGAGCATTTCTCGCTGTTTTCGTGGGCTATAGCCCACGTTTTTGGGTCCCAGGAGGATTTCGATGCCCCGTGACCCACGGTACACGATTCTAGCGGCATCGTCAAAACTCGTGATTTCGAGCATTTCAGGCTGTTTTCGTGGGCTATAGTCCACGTTTTCGGGTCCCGGGAGGATTTCGATGCCCCGTGACCCCCGGTACATAACTCTAGCGGCATTGTCAAAACTCGTGATTTCGAGCATTTCTCGCTGTTTTCGTGGGCTATAGCCCACGTTTTCGGGTCCCGGGAGGATTTCGATGCCCCGTGACCCCTGGTACATAACTCTACCGGCATCGTCAAAACTTGTGATTTCGAGCATTTCATGCCGTTTTCGTGGGCTATAGTCCACGTTTTCGGGTCCCAGGAGGATTTCGATGCCCCGTGACCCATGGTAATCGACTCTTGCGGCATCGTCAAAAATCGTGATTTCGAGCATTTCTGGCCGTTTTCGTGGGCTATAGTCCACGTTTTCGGGTCCCGGGAGGATTTCTATGCCCCGTGACCCACGGTACACGATTCTAGCGGCATCGTCAAAACTCGTGATTTCGAGCATTTCTGGCCGTTTTCGTGGGCTATAGTCCACGTTTTCGGGTCCCGGGAGGATTTCGATGCCCCGTGACCCACGGTACACGACTCTAGCGGCATCGTCAAAACTCGTGATTTCGAGCATTTCTGGCTGTTTTCGTGGGCTATAGTCCACGTTTTCGGGTCCCGGGAGGATTTCGATGCCCCGTGACCCACGGTACTCGACTCTAGCGGCATCGTCAAAACTCGTGATTTCAAGCATTTCTGGCCGTTTTCGTAGGCTATAGTCCACGGTTTCGGGTCCCGGGAGGATTTCGACGCCCCATGACCCACGGTACACAACTCTAGCGGCATCATCAAAACTCGTGATTTCGAGCATTTCTGGCTGTTTTCGTGGGCTATAGTCCACGTTTTCGGGTCCCGGGAGGATTTCGATGCCCCGTGACCCACGGTACACGACTCTAGCGGCATCGTCAAAACTCGTGATTTCGAGCATTTCTGGCTGTTTTCGTGGGCTATAGTCCACGTCTTCGGGTCCCGGAAGGATTTCGATGCCCCGTGACCCACGGTACACGACTCTAGCGGCATCGTAAAAAACTCGTGATTTCAAGCATTTATGGCCGTTTTCGTGGGCTATAATCTACGGTTTCGGGTCCCGGGAGGATTTCGATGCCCCGTGACCCATGGTACACGACTCTAGCGACATCGTTAAAACTCGTGATTTCGAGCATTTCTGGCTGTTTTCGTGGGCTACAGTCCACGTTTTCGGGTCCCGGGAGGATTTTGATGCCCCGTGACCCCCGGTACATGACTCTAGCGGCATCGTCAAAACTCGTGATTTCGAGCATTTCTGGTCGTTTTCGTGGGCTATAGTCCACGTTTTTGGGTCCCGGGAGCATTTCGATGCCTTGTGACCCATGGTAATCGACTCTTGCGGCATCGTCAAAACTCGTGATTTCGAGCATTTCTGACCGTTTTCGTGGGCTATAGTCCACGTTTTTGGGTCCCGGGAGGATTTCGATGCCCCGTGACCCACGGTACACGATTCTAGCGGCATCGTCAAAACTCGTGATTTCGAGCATTTCTGGCTGTTTTCGTGGGCTATAGTCCACGTTTTTGAGTCCCGGGAGCATTTCGATGCCCCGTGACCCATGGTAATCGACTCTTGCGGCATCGTCAAAACTTGTGATTTCCAGCATTTCTGGCCGTTTTCGTGGGCTATAGTCCACGTTTTTGGGTCCCGGGAGGATTTCGATGCCCCGTGACCCACGGTACACGATTCTAGCGGCATCGTCAAAACTCGTGATTTCGAGCATTTCTGGCTGTTTTCGTGGGCTATAGTCCACGTTTTCGGGTCCCGGGAGGATTTCGATGCCCCGTGACCCCTGGTACATAACTCTACCGGCATCGTCAAAACTTGTGATTTCGAGCATTTCATGCCGTTTTCGTGGGCTATAGTCCACGTTTTCGGGTCCCGGGAGGATTTCGATGCCCCGTGACACCCGGTACATAACTCTAGCGGCATCGTCAAAACTTGTGATTTCTAGCATTTCTGGCCGTTTTCGTGGGCTATAGTCCACGTTTTCGGGTCCCGGGAGGATTTCGATGCCCCGTGACCCACGGTACACGACTCTAGCGGCATCGTCAAAACTCGTGATTTCGAGCATTTCTGGCTGTTTTCGTGGGCTATAGTCCACGTTTTCGGGTCCCGGGAGGATTTCGATGCCCCGTGACCCACGGTACACGATTCTACCGGCATCGTTAAAACTCGTGATTTCGAGCATTTCTGGCTGTTTTTGTGGGCTATAGTCCACGTTTTCGGGTCCCGGGAGGATTTCGATGCCCCGTGACCCACGGTACACGACTCTAGTGGCATCGTCAAAACTCGTGATTTCAAGCATTTCTGGCCGTTTTCGTAGGCTATAGTCCACGGTTTCGGGTCCCGGGAGGATTTCGACGCCCCATGACCCACGGTACACAACTCTAGCGGCATCATCAAAACTCGTGATTTCGAGCATTTTTAGCTGTTTTCGTGGGCTATAGTCCACGTTTTCGGGTTCCGGAAGGATTTCGATGCCCCGTGAACCACGGTACATAACTCTAGCGGCATCGTCAAAACTTGTGATTTCGAGCATTTCATGCCGTTTCGTGGGCTATAGTCCACGTTTTGGGTCCCGGGAGGATTTCGATGCCCCGTGACCCCCGGTACATAACTCTAGCGGCATCGTCAAAACTTATGATTTCGAGTATTTCTGGCCGTTTTCGTGGGCTATAGTCCACGTTTTTGGGTCCCGGGAGGATTTCGATGCCCCGTGAACCACGGTACATAACTCTAGCGGCATCGTCAAAACATGTGACTTCTAGCATTTCTGGCCGTTTTCGTGGGTTATAGTCCACGTTTTCGGGTCCCGGGAGGATTTTGATGCCCCGTGACCCGCGGTACATGACTCTAGCGGCATCGTCAAAACTCGTGATTTCGAGCATTTCTGGCTGTTTTCGTGGGCTATAGTCCACGTTTTTGGGTCCCGGGAGGATTTCGATGCCCCGTGACCCACGGTACACGACTCTAGCGGCATTGTCAAAACTCGTGATTTCGAGCATTTCTCGCCGTTTTCGTGGGCTATAGTCCACGTTTTTGGGTCCCGGGAGGATTTCGATGCCCCGTGAACCACGGTACATAACTCTAGCGGCATCGTCAAAACTTGTGATTTCGAGCATTTCATGCCGTTTTCGTGGGCTATAGTCCACGTTTTCGGGTCCCGGGAGGATTTCGATGCCCCGTGACCCCCGGTACATAACTCTAGCGGCATCGTCAAAACTCGTGATTTCTAGCATTTCTGGCCGTTTTCGTGGGCTATAGTCCACGTTTTTGGGTCCCGGGAGGATTTCGATGCCCCGTGAACCACGGTACATAACTCTAGCGGCATCGTCAAAACTTGTGACTTCTAGCATTTCTGGCCGTTTTCGTGGGTTATAGTCCACGTTTCGGGTCCGGGAGGATTTTGATGCCCCGTGACCCCCGGTACATGACTCTAGCGGCATCGTCAAAACTCGTGATTTCGAGCATTTCTGGCCGTTTTCGTGGGCTATAGTCCACTGTTTCGGGTCCCGGGAGGATTTCGATGCCCCGTGACCCACGGTACACGATTCTAGCGGCATCGTCAAAACTTGTGATTTCGAGCATTTCTGGCCGTTTTCGTGGGCTGTAGTCCACGTTTTCGGGTCCCGGGAGGATTTCGATGCCCCGTGACCCCCGGTACATAACTCTAGTGGCATCGTCAAAACTTGTGATTTCTAGCATTTCTGGCCGTTTTCGTGGGCTATAGTCCACGTTTTCGGGTCCCGGGAGGATTTTGATGCCCCGTGACCCCCGGTACATGACTCTAGCGGCATCGTCAAAACTCGTGATTTCGAGCATTTCTGGCCGTTTTCGTGGGCTATAGTCCACGTTTTCGGGTCCCGGGAGGATTTCGATGCCCCGTGACCCACGGTACACGATTCTAGCGGCATCGTCAAAACTCGTGATTTCGAGCATTTCTTGCGGTTTTCGTGGGCTATAGTCCACGTTTTCGGGTCCCGGGAGGATTTCGATGCCCCGTGACCCCTGGTACATAACTCTACCGGCATCGTCAAAACTTGTGATTTCGAGCATTTCATGCCGTTTTCGTGGGCTATAGTCCACATTTTCGGGTCCCAGGAGGATTTCGATGCCCCGTGACCCACGGTACACGATTCTAGCAGCATCGTCAAAACTTGTGATTTCGAGTATTTCTGGCCGTTTTCGTGGGCTGTAGTCCACGTTTTCGGGTCCCGGGAGGATTTCGATGCCCCGTGACCCCTGGTACATAACTCTACCGGCATCGTCAAAACTTGTGATTTCGAGCATTTCATGCCGTTTTCGTGGGCTATAGTCCACGTTTTCGGGTCCCGGGAGGATTTCGATGCCCCGTGACCCCCGGTACATAACTCTTGCGGCATCGTCAAAACTTGTGATTTCTAGCATTTCTGGCCGTTTTCGTGGGCTATAGTCCACGTTTTTGGGTCCCGGGAGGATTTCGATGCCCCGTGAACCACGGTACACGACTCTAGCGGCATCGTCAAAACTCGTGATTTCGAGCATTTCTGGCTGTTTTCGTGGGTTATAGTCCACGTTTTTGGGTCCCGGGAGGATTTCGATGCCCCGTGACCCACGGTACACGATTCTACCGGCATCGTTAAAACTCGTGATTTCGAGCATTTCTGGCTGTTTTCGTGGGCTATAGTCCACGTTTTCGGGTCCCGGGAGGATTTCGATGCCCCGTGACCCACGGTACACGACTCTAGCGGCATCGTCAAAACTCGTGATTTAAAGCATTTCTGGCCGTTTTCGTGGGCTATAGTCCACGTTTTTGGGTCCCGGGAGGATTTCGATGCCCCGTTACCCACGGTACACGACTCTAGCGGCATCGTCAAAACTCGTGATTTAAAGCATTTCTGGCCGTTTTCGTGGGCTATAGTCCACGTTTTCGGGTCCCGGGAGGATTTCGATGCCCGTGACCCCCGGTACATGACTCTAGCGGCATCGTCAAAACTTGTGATTTCGAGCATTTCTGGCCGTTTTCGTGGGCTATAGTCCATGTTTTTGGGCCCCGGGAGGATTTCGATGCCCCGTGACCCACGGTACACGACTCTAGCGGCATTGTCAAAACTCGTGATTTCGAGCATTTCTCGCTGTTTTCGTGGGCTATAGCCCACGTTTTTGGGTCCCAGGAGGATTTCGATGCCCCGTGACCCACGGTACACGATTCTAGCGGCATCGTCAAAACTCGTGATTTCGAGCATTTCAGGCTGTTTTCGTGGGCTATAGTCCACGTTTTCGGGTCCCGGGAGGATTTCGATGCCCCGTGACCCCCGGTACATAACTCTAGCGGCATTGTCAAAACTCGTGATTTCGAGCATTTCTCGCTGTTTTCGTGGGCTATAGCCCACGTTTTCGGGTCCCGGGAGGATTTCGATGCCCCGTGACCCCTGGTACATAACTCTACCGGCATCGTCAAAACTTGTGATTTCGAGCATTTCATGCCGTTTTCGTGGGCTATAGTCCACGTTTTCGGGTCCCAGGAGGATTTCGATGCCCCGTGACCCATGGTAATCGACTCTTGCGGCATCGTCAAAAATCGTGATTTCAAGCATTTCTGGCCGTTTTCGTGGGCTATAGTCCACGTTTTCGGGTCCCGGGAGGATTTCTATGCCCCGTGACCCACGGTACACGATTCTAGCGGCATCGTCAAAACTCGTGATTTCGAGCATTTCTGGCCGTTTTCGTGGGCTATAGTCCACGTTTTTGGGTCCCGGGAGGATTTCGATGCCCCGTGACCCACGGTACACGACTCTAGCGGCATCGTCAAAACTCGTGATTTCGAGCATTTCTGGCTGTTTTCGTGGGCTATAGTCCACGTTTTCGGGTCCCGGGAGGATTTCGATGCCCCGTGACCCACGGTACTCGACTCTAGCGGCATCGTCAAAACTCGTGATTTCGAGCATTTCTGGCTGTTTTCGTGGGCTATAGTCCACGTCTTCGGGTCCCGGAAGGATTTGGATGCCCGGTTACCCACGTTACACGACTCTAGCGGCATCGTAAAAAACTCGTGATTTCAATCATTTATGGCCGTTTTCGTGGGCTATACTTTACGGTTCGGGTCCCGGGAGGATTTCGATGCCCCGTGACCCATGGTACACGACTCTAGCGACATCGTTAAAACTCGTGATTTCAAGCATTTCTGGCCGTTTTCGTGGGCTACAGTCCACGTTTTCGGGTCCCGGGAGGATTTTGATGCCCCGTGACCCCCGGTACATGACTCTAGCGGCATCGTCAAAACTTGTGATTTCTAGCATTTCTGGCTGTTTTCGTGGGCTATAGTCCACGTTTTCGGGTCCCGGAAGGATTTCGATGCCCCGTGACCCCCGATACTTGACTCTAGCGGCATCGTTAAAACTCGTGATTTCGTGCATTTCTGGCCGTTTTCGTGGGTTATAGTCCATGTTTTCGGGTCCCGGGAGGATTTCGATGCCCCGTGACCCCCGGTACATAACTCTAGCGGCATCGTCAAAACTTGTGATTTCGAGTATTTCTGGCCGTTTTCGTGGGCTATAGTCCACGTTTTGGGTCCCGGGAGGATTTCGATGCCCCGTGAACCACGGTACACGACTCTAGCGGCATCGTCAAAACTCGTGATTTCGAGCATTTCTGGCCGTTTTCGTGGGCTATAGTCCACGTTTTTGGGTCCCGGGAGGATTTCGATGCCCCGTGAACCACGGTACACGACTCTAGCGGCATCGTCAAAACTCGTGATTTCGAGCATTTCTGGCTGTTTTCGTGGGCTATAGTCCACGTTTTTGTGTCCCGGGAGGATTTCGATGCCCAGTGACCCGCGGTACACGACTCTAGCGACATAGTCAAAAATCGTGATTTCGAGCATTTCCGGTCGTTTTCGGGGGCTATAGTCCACAATTTCGGGTCCCGGGAGGATTTCGATGCCCGTGACCCCCGGTACTTGACTCTAGCGGCATCGTCAAAACTCGTGATTTCGAGCATTTCTCGCTGTTTTCGTGGGCTATAGTCCACGTTTTCGGGTCCCAGGAGGATTTCGATGCCCCGTGACCCCCGGTACATAACTCTAGTGGCATCGTCAAAACTTGTGATTTCTAGCATTTCTGGCCGTTTTCGTGGGCTATAGTCCACGTTTTCGGGTCCCGGGAGGATTTTGATGTCCCGTGACCCCCGGTACATGACTCTAGCGGCATCGTCAAAATCGTGATTTCGAGTATTTCTGGCCGTTTTCGTGGGCTATAGTCCACGTTTTCGGGGCCCGGGAGGATTTCGATGCCGAGTGACCCCCGGTACTCATGATTTCGAGCATTTCTGGTCGTTCTCGTGGGCTATAGTCCACGTTTTCGGGTCCCGGGAGGATTTCGATGCCCCGTGACCCCCGGTACACGACTCTAGCGGCATCGTCAACACTCTTGATTTCGAGCATTTCTGGTCGTTTTCGTGGGCTATAGTCCACATTTTCGTGTCCTGGGAGGATTTCGATGCCCGTGACCCCGGTACACGACCGTAGCGGCATCGTCAAAACTCGTGATTTCGGGCATTTCTGGCTGTTTTCGTGGGCTATAGTCCACGGTTTCCGGTCCCGGGAGGATTTCGATGCCCCTGTGACCCACGGCACACGACTCTAGCGGCATCGTCAAAACTCGTGATTTCGTGCATTTCTGCCCGTTTTCGTGGGCTATAGTCCACGTTTTCGGGCCCCGGGAGGATTTCGATGCCCCGTGACCCCCGGTACACGACTCTAGCGGCATCGTCAAAACTCGTGATTTCGAGCATTTACGGACGTTTCGTGGGCTATCGTCCACGTTGTCGGGCCCCGGGAGGATTTCGATGCCGCGGGCCCTCCGGTACACGACTCTAGCGGCATCGTCAACACTCGTGATTTCGAGCATTTCTGGCCGTTTTCGTGGGCTATAGTCCATGGTTTCGGGCCCCGGGAGGATTTCGATGCCCCGTGACCCCCGGTACACGACTCTAGCGGCATCGTCAAAACTCGTGCTTTCGAGCATTTCTGGCCGTTCTCGTGGGCTATAGTCCACGTTTTCGGGTCCCGGGAGGATATCGATGCCCCGTGACCCCCGGTACACGACTTTTGCGGCATCGTCAAACCTCGTGATTTCGATCATTTCTGGCCGTTTTCGTGGGCTATAGTCCACGTTTTCGGGTCCCGGGAGGATATCGATGCCCGTGACCCCCGGTACACGACTCTAGCGGCATCGTCAAAACTCGTGATTTCGCGCATTTCGGCCGTTTCGTGGGCTATAGTCCACGTTTTCGGGTCCCGGGAGGATTTCGATGCCCTTGTGACCCACGGTACACGACTCTAGCGGCATCGTCAAAACTCGTGATTTCGTGCATTTCTGCCCGTTTTCGTGGGCTATAGTCCACGTTTTTGGGTCCCGGGAGGATTTCGATGCCCTGTGACCCATGGTAATCGACTCTTGCGGCATCGTCAAAACTCGTGATTTCGAGCATTTCTGGCCGTTTCGTGGGCGATATTCCACGTTTTGGGTCCCGGGAGGATTTCGATGCCCCGTGAACCACGGTACACGACTCTAGCGGCATCGTCAAAACTCGTGATTTCGAGCATTTCTGGCTGTTTTCGTGGGCTATAGTCCACGTTTTTGTGTCCCGGGAGGATTTCGATGCCCAGTGACCCGCGGTACACGACTCTAGCGACATTGTCAAAACTCGTGATTTCGATCATTTCTCGCTGTTTTCGTGGGCTATAGTCCACGTTTTCGGGTCCCGGGAGGATATCGATGCCCCGTGACCCCCGGTACACGACTCTAGCGGCATCGTCAAAACTCGTGATTTCGGGCATTTCTGGCCGTTTTCGTGGGCTATAGTCCACGTTTTCGGGTCCCGGGAGGATTTCGATGCCCTTGTGACCCACGGTACACGACTCTAGCGGCATCGTCAAAATTCGTGATTTCGTGCATTTCTGCCCGTTTTCGTGGGCTATAGTCCACGTTTTTGGGTCCCGGGAGGATTTCGATGCCCTGTGACCCATGGTAATCGACTCTTGCGGCATCGTCAAAACTCGTGATTTCGAGCATTTCTGGCCGTTTTCGTGGGCTATATTCCACGTTTTTGGGTCCCGGAAGGATTTCGATGCCCCGTGAACCACGGTACACGACTCTAGCGGCATCGTCAAAACTCGTGATTTCGAGCATTTCAGGCTGTTTTCGTGGGCTATAGTCCACGTTTTCGGGTCCCGGGAGGATTTCGATGCCCCGTGACCCCCGGTACATAACTCTAGCGGCATTGTCAAAACTCGTGATTTCGAGCATTTCTCGCTGTTTTCGTGGGCTATAGCCCACGTTTTCGGGTCCCGGGAGGATTTCGATGCCCCGTGACCCCTGGTACATAACTCTACCGGCATCGTCAAAACTTGTGATTTCGAGCATTTCATGCCGTTTTCGTGGGCTATAGTCCACGTTTTCGGGTCCCAGGAGGATTTCGATGCCCCGTGACCCATGGTAATCGACTCTTGCGGCATCGTCAAAAATCGTGATTTCGAGCATTTCTGGCCGTTTTCGTGGGCTATAGTCCACGTTTTCGGGTCCCGGGAGGATTTCTATGCCCCGTGACCCACGGTACACGATTCTAGCGGCATCGTCAAAACTCGTGATTTCGAGCATTTCTGGCCGTTTTCGTGGGCTATAGTCCACGTTTTTGGGTCCCGGGAGGATTTCGATGCCCCGTGACCCACGGTACACGACTCTAGCGGCATCGTCAAAACTCGTGATTTCGAGCATTTCTGGCTGTTTTCGTGGGCTATAGTCCACGTTTTCGGGTCCCGGGAGGATTTCGATGCCCCGTGACCCACGGTACTCGACTCTAGCGGCATCGTCAAAACTCGTGATTTCGAGCATTTCTGGCTGTTTTCGTGGGCTATAGTCCACGTCTTCGGGTCCCGGAAGGATTTCGATGCCCCGTGACCCACGGTACACGACTCTAGCGGCATCGTAAAAAACTCGTGATTTCAATCATTTATGGCCGTTTTCGTGGGCTATACTTTACGGTTCGGGTCCCGGGAGGATTTCGATGCCCCGTGACCCATGGTACACGACTCTAGCGACATCGTTAAAACTCGTGATTTCAAGCATTTCTGGCCGTTTTCGTGGGCTACAGTCCACGTTTTCGGGTCCCGGGAGGATTTTGATGCCCCGTGACCCCCGGTACATGACTCTAGCGGCATCGTCAAAACTTGTGATTTCTAGCATTTCTGGCTGTTTTCGTGGGCTATAGTCCACGTTTTCGGGTCCCGGAAGGATTTCGATGCCCCGTGACCCCCGATACTTGACTCTAGCGGCATCGTTAAAACTCGTGATTTCGTGCATTTCTGGCCGTTTTCGTGGGTTATAGTCCATGTTTTCGGGTCCCGGGAGGATTTCGATGCCCCGTGACCCCCGGTACATAACTCTAGCGGCATCGTCAAAACTTGTGATTTCGAGTATTTCTGGCCGTTTTCGTGGGCTATAGTCCACGTTTTGGGTCCCGGGAGGATTTCGATGCCCCGTGAACCACGGTACACGACTCTAGCGGCATCGTCAAAACTCGTGATTTCGAGCATTTCTGGCCGTTTTCGTGGGCTATAGTCCACGTTTTTGGGTCCCGGGAGGATTTCGATGCCCCGTGAACCACGGTACACGACTCTAGCGGCATCGTCAAAACTCGTGATTTCGAGCATTTCTGGCTGTTTTCGTGGGCTATAGTCCACGTTTTTGTGTCCCGGGAGGATTTCGATGCCCAGTGACCCGCGGTACACGACTCTAGCGACATAGTCAAAAATCGTGATTTCGAGCATTTCCGGTCGTTTTCGGGGGCTATAGTCCACAATTTCGGGTCCCGGGAGGATTTCGATGCCCGTGACCCCCGGTACTTGACTCTAGCGGCATCGTCAAAACTCGTGATTTCGAGCATTTCTCGCTGTTTTCGTGGGCTATAGTCCACGTTTTCGGGTCCCAGGAGGATTTCGATGCCCCGTGACCCCCGGTACATAACTCTAGTGGCATCGTCAAAACTTGTGATTTCTAGCATTTCTGGCCGTTTTCGTGGGCTATAGTACACGTTTCGGGTCCCGGGAGGATTTTGATGTCCCGTGACCCCCGGTACATGACTCTAGCGGCATCGTCAAAATCGTGATTTCGAGTATTTCTGGCCGTTTTCGTGGGCTATAGTCCACGTTTTCGGGGCCCGGGAGGATTTCGATGCCGAGTGACCCCCGGTACTCATGATTTCGAGCATTTCTGGTCGTTCTCGTGGGCTATAGTCCACGTTTTCGGGTCCCGGGAGGATTTCGATGCCCCGTGACCCCCGGTACACGACTCTAGCGGCATCGTCAACACTCTTGATTTCGAGCATTTCTGGTCGTTTTCGTGGGCTATAGTCCACATTTTCGTGTCCTGGGAGGATTTCGATGCCCCGTGACCCCCCGGTACACGACCGTAGCGGCATCGTCAAAACTCGTGATTTCGGGCATTTCTGGCTGTTTTCGTGGGCTATAGTCCACGGTTTCCGGTCCCGGGAGGATTTCGATGCCCCTGTGACCCACGGCACACGACTCTAGCGGCATCGTCAAAACTCGTGATTTCGTGCATTTCTGCCCGTTTTCGTGGGCTATAGTCCACGTTTTCGGGCCCCGGGAGGATTTCGATGCCCCGTGACCCCCGGTACACGACTCTAGCGGCATCGTCAAAACTCGTGATTTCGAGCATTTCTGGACGTTTTCGTGGGCTATAGTCCACGTTTTCGGGTCCCGGGAGGATTTCGATGCCGAGTGACCTCCGGTACACGACTCTAGCGGCATCGTCAACACTCGTGATTTCGAGCATTTCTGGCCGTTTTCGTGGGCTATAGTCCATGGTTTCGGGCCCCGGGAGGATTTCGATGCCCCGTGACCCCCGGTACACGACTCTAGCGGCATCGTCAAAACTCGTGCTTTCGAGCATTTCTGGCCGTTCTCGTGGGCTATAGTCCACGTTTTCGGGTCCCGGGAGGATATCGATGCCCCGTGACCCCCGGTACACGACTTTTGCGGCATCGTCAAACCTCGTGATTTCGATCATTTCTGGCCGTTTTCGTGGGCTATAGTCCACGTTTTCGGGTCCCGGGAGGATATCGATGCCCCGTGACCCCCGGTACACGACTCTAGCGGCATCGTCAAAACTCGTGATTTCGGGCATTTCTGGCCGTTTTCGTGGGCTATAGTCCACGTTTTCGGGTCCCGGGAGGATTTCGATGCCCTTGTGACCCACGGTACACGACTCTAGCGGCATCGTCAAAACTCGTGATTTCGTGCATTTCTGCCCGTTTTCGTGGGCTATAGTCCACGTTTTTGGGTCCCGGGAGGATTTCGATGCCCTGTGACCCATGGTAATCGACTCTTGCGGCATCGTCAAAACTCGTGATTTCGAGCATTTCTGGCCGTTTTCGTGGGCTATATTCCACGTTTTTGGGTCCCGGGAGGATTTCGATGCCCCGTGAACCACGGTACACGACTCTAGCGGCATCGTCAAAACTCGTGATTTCGAGCATTTCTGGCTGTTTTCGTGGGCTATAGTCCACGTTTTTGTGTCCCGGGAGGATTTCGATGCCCAGTGACCCGCGGTACACGACTCTAGCGACATTGTCAAAACTCGTGATTTCGATCATTTCTCGCTGTTTTCGTGGGCTATAGTCCACGTTTTCGGGTCCCGGGAGGATATCGATGCCCCGTGACCCCCGGTACACGACTCTAGCGGCATCGTCAAAACTCGTGATTTCGGGCATTTCTGGCCGTTTTCGTGGGCTATAGTCCACGTTTTCGGGTCCCGGGAGGATTTCGATGCCCTTGTGACCCACGGTACACGACTCTAGCGGCATCGTCAAAATTCGTGATTTCGTGCATTTCTGCCCGTTTTCGTGGGCTATAGTCCACGTTTTTGGGTCCCGGGAGGATTTCGATGCCCTGTGACCCATGGTAATCGACTCTTGCGGCATCGTCAAAACTCGTGATTTCGAGCATTTCTGGCCGTTTTCGTGGGCTATATTCCACGTTTTTGGGTCCCGGAAGGATTTCGATGCCCCGTGAACCACGGTACACGACTCTAGCGGCATCGTCAAAACTCGTGATTTCGAGCATTTCTGGCTGTTTTCGTGGGCTATAGTCCACGTTTTTGTGTCCCGGGAGGATTTCGATGCCCAGTGACCCGCGGTACACGACTCTAGCGACATTGTCAAAACTCGTGATTTCGATCATTTCTCGCTGTTTTCGTGGGCTATAGCCCACGTTTTCGGGTCCCGGGAGGATTTCGATACCCGTGACCCCCGGTACTTGACTCTAGCGGCATCGTCAAAACTCGTGATTTCGAGCATTTCTGGCTGTTTTCGTGGGCTATAGTCCACGTTTTTGGGTCCCGGGAGGATTTCGATGCCCCGTGACCCACGGTACACGACTCTTGCGGCATCGTCAAAACTCGTGATTTCGAGCATTTCTCGCTGTTTTCGTGGGCTATAGCCCACGTTTTCGGGTCCCAGGAGGATTTCGATGCCCCGTGACCTACGGTACACGATTCTAGCGGCATCGTCAAAACTCGTGATTTCGAGCATTTCTGGCTGTTTTCGTGTGCTATAGTCCACGTTTTTGGGTCCCGGGAGGATTTCGATGCCCCGTGACCCACGGTACACGACTCTTGCGGCATCGTCAAAACTCGTGATTTCGAGCATTTCTCGCTGTTTTCGTGGGCTATAGTCCACGTTTTCGGGTCCCGTGAGGATTTCGATGCCCCGTGACCCCCGGTACATAACTCTAGCGGCATTGTCAAAACTCGTGATTTCGAGCATTTCTCGCTGTTTTCGTGGGCTATAGCCCACGTTTTCGGGTCCCAGGAGGATTTCGATGCCCCGTGACCCACGGTACACGATTCTAGCGGCATCGTCAAAACTCGTGATTTCGAGCATTTCTGGCCGTTTTCGTGGGCTATAGTCCACGTTTTTGGGTCCCGGGAGGATTTCGATGCCCCGTGACCCACGGTACACGACTCTAGCGGCATCGTCAAAACTCGTGATTTCGAGCATTTCTGGCTGTTTTCGTGGGCTATAGTCCACGTTTTCGGGTCCCAGGAGGATTTCGATGCCCCGTGACCCATGGTAATCGACTCTTGCGGCATCGTCAAAACTCGAGATTTCGAGCATTTCTGGCCGTTTTCGTGGGCTATAGTCCACGTTTTCGGGTCCCGGGAGGATTTCGATGCCCCGTGACCCACGGTACACGACTCTAGCGGCATCGTCAAAACTCGTGATTTCGAGCATTTCTGGCTGTTTTCGTGGGCTATAGTCCACGTTTTTATATGGCTCTTAATTTCGCTGACATCATCTCACCAAAGCAGCAGCAGTCTACATTGTTAGCGGATAGCAAAGCAACATTAGCAGATAGCAACGTAGCATGCAACAAAAAAATTCAGAGCAAATTGCTCCTTCCTCAGTATGTTTTCAGAGTTGCGTATTGAGCTTCCTCACTGTGTTTTCAGAGAATACCTTTGATGTAATAAGTGTTGTATTAACCGATCACAGTGAAACCTTCAAGCTAATTGAGTGTATGTGTTTGCCATCCTTTTCATCAGGTGGAACGAGTTGTTTGAATCAGCGTCTGAAAAGTCCAAGAAAGTAGAACCACGGCAGTGGGGTGCATTGGATTACTGAAACAGCAGGTCCGCTTCTCCGTATCCTTTAATAGAGGATAAGATTATTTATCTCTCGAGCTTCAGATGAAAGCCCAACTCAGTGTCAAAGCTTCCAACGCAGTCGCGTCGTCGCGCGTGCCCACGTCCCGGCCATGTTCAGCACCACCACCTCCGACGCTAGAAGATCACCGATGCCGCAGCAGCGGCTCGACCGGGAAGAAGGACCTCACCGATAGCCGACGTCGGCGCTCGCAGGGTCGCACTCCTCGAGCCCCGCTTGGTTCCATCTATGAATCTCCCGGTGGAACTAACAACCTTGAAGTTAGAATAATCCACACCAGCTTGCCTCCATCTTCCATCCTGCTAACGTATAATCTCGACAGAGTTCGACATGTACGTGCCCTACCCTCGGGCACAGTACCCTGCAGCTCTCACGCCGCCCCTAATTCCGGCAACGCCTAGCAAGCACCCCTCCTGTTCCGATCGCGGCGTACCTCCCTTCTTCGTTGTCGGTGTAGTCGTCGGTGAGCCACACGGACGACGCACGGGAACGCGATGCTCTACCCGCCTGAACCGGTACAGTTACTTGGATGCATCCTCAGCCACGCGGAAGACGAACTCCACGATCTCACCGCTCACCACGCTGGGACGCGGAGGATCCGTCCAACCCAGAAGCGCGGGCTGTACGGGTGGACAACGGTGAGAATACCAGATTGATTTCCGCGGTCTTGTAGCCCCTCATGGTCGGCAACGGGCGCGCGATAGCAGACCGCCGGTGTCAGACGGCCACGGTCTGGGTACCGGCGGGAGCAAGTCATCGTCGCTTCTACCGGCGAAGTCGGACGGGCCCGGTCAGGGGACTGACAGCGGGAGCAAGCCGTCGTCGCTTCCCGGCGAGGGCTGTCTCTTCCGCGCCTCTTTCTAGATGTGATGCGATGAGTTGATCAGGGATAGCGGAGAACATATATAGGGACATGATGCAGACCAAGCCCTGGTTTGCTACGGTAAGATGTTTTAGTTCTGGCAGGACTCTGCTCCTGGTGTACGTGGTGTGTTTGACATGTACTATTGTACTTTATGACCAAACGGATTGTGTTACAGGAGAAAGAAATGATAAATAACGGAAGTGTAGCCAAAATAAAAAATTTGAAGCATTATTAGGGACTTGAACCCTCAACCTATCACAAATACATGCATACAACAACGTAATTACCAGTTACCACCACGCCAGAGTAGCTTCTTTGTAAAATGCACATGCTATACATATATAAAAGAGGTTAACGTGAATTTGGTATGGGACCAGAAAGCAAAATTCTTTGTTGTGATTGGCTATTCGGTTTTATTCGGTTAACCATGGTTTTCTCGGTTTTTAACCGAATTAACTGAAGTATAAACGGTTAGCATTTTTGCTAACTGAAACCTAACCATAAAACCATAAAAACAGAAATTCGTTTTCGGTTAGGTTTTTTCCGGTTCGGTTTTCGGTTTCGGTTCGGTTATGTGCAGTCGGACCCGTGACCCACGGTACACGATTCTACCGGCATCGTTAAAACTTGTGATTTCGAGCATTTCTGGCCGTTTTCGTGGGCTATAGTCCACGTTTTTGGGTCCCGGGAGGATTTCGATGCCCCATGACCCACGGTACACGACTCTAGCGGCATCGTCAAAACTCGTGATTTTGAGCATTTCTGGCTGTTTTCGTGGGCTATAGTCCACGTTTTCGGGTCCCGGAAGGATTTCGATGCCCCGTGACCCACGGTACACGACTCTAGCGGCATCGTCAAAACTCGTGATTTCAAGCATTTATGGCCGTTTTCGTGGGCTATAATCTACGGTTTCGGGTCCCGGGAGGATTTCGATGCCCCGTGACCCATGGTACACGACTCTAGCGACATCGTTGAAACTCGTGATTTCGAGCATTTCTGGCCGTTTTCGTGGGCTACAGTCCATGTTTTCGGGTCCCGGGAGGATTTTGATGCCCCGTGACCGGGTACATGACTCTAGCGGCATCGTCAAAATCGTGATTTCGAGTATTTCTGGCCGTTTTCGTGGGCTATAGTCCACATTTTTGGGTCCCGGGAGGATTTCGATGCCCGTGACCCCCGGTACATGACTCTAGTGGCATCGTCAAAACTTGTGATTTCGAGCATTTCTGGCCGTGTTCGTGGGCTATAGTCCACGTTTTTGGGTCCCGGGAGGATTTCGATGCCCCGTGACCCACGGTACACGACTCTAGCGGCATCGTCAAAACTCGTGATTTCGAGCATTTCTGGCTGTTTTCGTGGGCTATAGTCCACGTTTTCGGGTCCCGGAAGGATTTCGATGCCCCGTGACCCACGGTACACGACTCTAGCGGCATCGTAAAAAACTCGTGATTTCAAGCATTTATGGCCGTTTTCGTGGGCTATACTTTACGGTTTCGGGTCCCGGGAGGATTTCGATGCCCCGTGACCCATGGTACACGACTCTAGCGACATCGTTAAAACTCGTGATTTCAAGCATTTCTGGCCGTTTTCGTGGGCTACAGTCCACGTTTTCGGGTCCCGGGAGGATTTTGATGCCCCGTGACCCCCGGTACATGACTCTAGCGGCATCGTCAAAACTCGTTATTTCAAGCATTTATGGCCGTTTTCGTGGGCTATAATCTACGGTTTCGGGTCCCGGGAGGATTTCGATGCCCCGTGACCCATGGTACACGATTCTAGCGACATCGTTGAAACTCGTGATTTCGAGCATTTCTGGCCGTTTTCGTGGGCTACAGTCCATGTTTTCGGGTCCCGGGAGGATTTTGATGCCCCGTGACCGGGTACATGACTCTAGCGGCATCGTCAAAATCGTGATTTCGAGTATTTCTGGCCGTTTTCGTGGGCTATAGTCCACGTTTTTGGGTCCCGGGAGGATTTCGATGCCCGTGACCCCCGGTACATGACTCTAGTGGCATCGTCAAAACTTGTGATTTCGAGCATTTCTGGCCGTGTTCGTGGGCTATAGTCCACGTTTTTGGGTCCCGGGAGGATTTCGATGCCCCGTGACCCACGGTACACGACTCTAGCGGCATCGTCAAAACTCGTGATTTCGAGCATTTCTGGCTGTTTTCGTGGGCTATAGTCCACGTTTTCGGGTCCTGGAAGGATTTCGATGCCCCGTGACCCACGGTACACGACTCTAGCGGCATCGTAAAAAACTCGTGATTTCAAGCATTTATGGCCGTTTTCGTGGGCTATACTTTACGGTTTCGGGTCCCGGGAGGATTTCGATGCCCCGTGACCCATGGTACACGACTCTAGCGGCATCGTCAAAACTCGTGATTTCGAGCATTTCTGGCCGTTTTCGTGGGCTATAGTCCACGTTTTTGGGTCCCGGGAGCATTTCGATGCCCTGTGACCCATGGTAATCGACTCTTGCGGCATCGTCAAAACTCGTGATTTCGAGCATTTCTGGCCGTTTTCGTGGGCTATAGTCCACGTTTTTGGGTCCCGGGAGGATTTCGATGCCCCGTGAACCACGGTACACGACTCTAGCGGCATCGTCAAAACTCGTGATTTCGAGCATTTCTGGCTGTTTTCGTGGGCTATAATCCACGTTTTTGGGTCCCGGGAGGATTTCGATGCCCAGTGACCCGCGGTACACGATTCTAGCGACATAGTCAAAAATCGTGATTTCGAGCATTTCTGGCCGTGTTCGTGGGCTATAGTCCACGTTTTTGGGTCCCGGGAGGATTTCGATGCCCCGTGACCCACGGTACACGACTCTAGCGGCATCGTCAAAACTCGTGATTTCGAGCATTTCTCGCTGTTTTCGTGGGCTATAGTCCACGTTTTCGGGTCCTGGAAGGATTTCGATGCCCCGTGACCCACGGTACACGACTCTAGCGGCATCGTAAAAAACTCGTGATTTCAAGCATTTATGGCCGTTTTCGTGGGCTATACTTTACGGTTTCGGGTCCCGGGAGGATTTCGATGCCCCGTGACCCATGGTACACGACTCTAGCGGCATCGTCAAAACTCGTGATTTCGAGCATTTCTGGCCGTTTTCGTGGGCTATAGTCCACGTTTTTGGGTCCCGGGAGCATTTCGATGCCCTGTGACCCATGGTAATCGACTCTTGCGGCATCGTCAAAACTCGTGATTTCGAGCATTTCTGGCCGTTTTCGTGGGCTATAGTCCACGTTTTTGGGTCCCGGGAGGATTTCGATGCCCCGTGAACCACGGTACACGACTCTAGCGGCATCGTCAAAACTCGTGATTTCGAGCATTTCTGGCTGTTTTCGTGGGCTATAGTCCTCGTTTTTGGGTCCCGGGAGGATTTCGATGCCCAGTGACCCGCGGTACACGATTCTAGCGACATAGTCAAAAATCGTGATTTCGAGCATTTCCGGTCGTTTTCGGGGGCTATAGTCCACAATTTCGGGTCCCGGGAGGATTTCGATGCCCGTGACCCCCGGTACTTGACTCTAGCGGCATCGTCAAAACTCGTGATTTCGAGCATTTCTCGCTGTTTTCGTGGGCTATAGTCCACGTTTTCGGGTCCCAGGAGGATTTCGATGCCCCGTGACCCCCGGTACATAACTCTAGTGGCATCGTCAAAACTTGTGATTTCTAGCATTTCTGGCCGTTTTCGTGGGCTATAGTCCACGTTTTCGGGTCCCGGGAGGATTTTGATGTCCCGTGACCCCCGGTACATGACTCTAGCGGCATCGTCAAAATCGTGATTTCGAGTATTTCTGGCCGTTTTCGTGGGCTATAGTCCACGTTTTCGGGGCCCGGGAGGATTTCGATGCCGAGTGACCCCCGGTACACGACTCTAGCGGCATCGTCAAAACTCGTGATTTCGTGCATTTCTGCCCGTTTTCGTGGGCTATAGTCCAAGTTTTCGGGCCCCGGGAGGATTTCGATGCCCCGTGACCCCCGGTACACGACTCTAGCGGCATCGTCAACACTCTTGATTTCGAGCATTTCTGGTCGTTTTCGTGGGCTATAGTCCACGTTTTCGTGTCCTGGGAGGATTTCGATGCCCCGTGACCCCCCGGTACACGACCGTAGCGGCATCGTCAAAACTCGTGATTTCAGGCATTTCTGGCTGTTTTCGTGGGCTATAGTCCACGGTTTCCGGTCCCGGGAGGATTTCGATGCCCCTGTGACCCACGGCACACGACTCTAGCGGCATCGTCAAAACTCGTGATTTCGTGCATTTCTGCCCGTTTTCGTGGGCTATAGTCCACGTTTTCGGGTCCCGGGAGGATTTCGATGCCGAGTGACCTCCGGTACACGACTCTAGCGGCATCGTCAACACTCGTGATTTCGAGTATTTCTGGCTGTTTTCGTGGGTTATAGTCCACGTTTTTGGGTCCCGGGAGGATTTCGATGCCCCGTGACCCACGGTACACGATTCTACCGGCATCGTTAAAACTCGTGATTTCGAGCATTTCTGGCTGTTTTCGTGGGCTATATTCCACGTTTTCGGGTCCCTGGAGGATTTCGATGCCCCGTGACCCACGGTACACGACTCTAGCGGCATCGTCAAAACTCGTGATTTAAAGCATTTCTGGCCGTTTTCGTGGGCTATAGTCCACGTTTTTGGGTCCCGGGAGGATTTCGATGCCCCGTTACCCACGGTACACGACTCTAGCGGCATCGTCAAAACTCGTGATTTAAAGCATTTCTGGCCGTTTTCGTGGGCTATAGTCCACGTTTTTGGGTCCCGGGAGGATTTCGATGCCCCGTGACCCACGGTACACGACTCTAGCGGCATTGTCAAAACTCGTGATTTCGAGCATTTATGGCCGTTTTCGTGGGCTATAATCTACGGTTTCGGGTCCCGGGAGGATTTCGATGCCCCGTGACCCATGGTACACGACTCTAGCGACATCGTTGAAACTCGTGATTTCGAGCATTTCTGGCCGTTTTCGTGGGCTACAGTCCATGTTTTCGGGTCCCGGGAGGATTTTGATGCCCCGTGACCGGGTACATGACTCTAGCGGCATCGTCAAAATCGTGATTTCGAGTATTTCTGGCCGTTTTCGTGGGCTATAGTCCACGTTTTTGGGTCCCGGGAGGATTTCGATGCCCGTGACCCCCGGTACATGACTCTAGTGGCATCGTCAAAACTTGTGATTTCGAGCATTTCTGGCCGTGTTCGTGGGCTATAGTCCACGTTTTTGGGTCCCGGGAGGATTTCGATGCCCCGTGACCCACCGTACACGACTCTAGCGGCATCGTCAAAACTCGTGATTTCGAGCATTTCTGGCTGTTTTCGTGGGCTATAGTCCACGTTTTCGGGTCCCGGAAGGATTTCGATGCCCCGTGACCCACGGTATACGACTCTAGCGGCATCGTAAAAAACTCGTGATTTCAAGCATTTATGGCCGTTTTCGTGGGCTATACTTTACGGTTTCGGGTCCCGGGAGGATTTCGATGCCCCGTGACCCATGGTACACGACTCTAGCGACATCGTTAAAACTCGTGATTTCAAGCATTTCTGGCCGTTTTCGTGGGCTACAGTCCACGTTTTCGGGTCCCGGGAGGATTTTGATGCCCCGTGACCCCCGGTACATGACTATAGCGGCATCGTCAAAACTCGTTATTTCAAGCATTTATGGCCGTTTTCGTGGGCTATAATCTACGGTTTCGGGTCCCGGGAGGATTTCGATGCCCCGTGACCCATGGTACACGACTCTAGCGACATCGTTGAAACTCGTGATTTCGAGCATTTCTGGCCGTTTTCGTGGGCTACAGTCCATGTTTTCGGGTCCCGGGAGGATTTTGATGCCCCGTGACCGGGTACATGACTCTAGCGGCATCGTCAAAATC
This sequence comes from Lolium perenne, assembly GCF_019359855.2. Classification (NCBI taxonomy): domain Eukaryota; kingdom Viridiplantae; phylum Streptophyta; class Magnoliopsida; order Poales; family Poaceae; genus Lolium; species Lolium perenne. Next base: position 271,982,778 of record NC_067249.2, read on the forward strand.
GTGATTTCGAGTATTTCTGGCCGTTTTCGTGGGCTATAGTCCACGTTTTTGGGTCCCGGGAGGATTTCGATGCCCGTGACCCCCGGTACATGACTCTAGTGGCATCGTCAAAACTTGTGATTTCGAGCATTTCTGGCCGTGTTCGTGGGCTATAGTCCACGTTTTTGGGTCCCGGGAGGATTTCGATGCCCCGTGACCCACAGTACACGACTCTAGCGGCATCGTCAAAACTCGTGATTTCAAGCATTTCTGGCCGTTTTCGTGGGCTACAGTCCACGTTTTCGGGTCCCGGGAGGATTTTGATGCCCCGTGACCCCCGGTACATGACTCTAGCGGCATCGTCAAAACTCGTTATTTCAAGCATTTATGGCCGTTTTCGTGGGCTATAATCTACGGTTTCGGGTCCCGGGAGGATTTCGATGCCCCGTGACCCATGGTACACGACTCTAGCGACATCGTTGAAACTCGTGATTTCGAGCATTTCCGGTCGTTTTCGGGGGCTATAGTCCACAATTTCGGGTCCCGGGAGGATTTCGATGCCCGTGACCCCCGGTACTTGACTCTAGCGGCATCGTCAAAACTCGTGATTTCGAGCATTTCTCGCTGTTTTCGTGGGCTATAGTCCACGTTTTCGGGTCCCAGGAGGATTTCGATGCCCCGTGACCCCCGGTACATAATTCTAGTGGCATCGTCAAAACTTGTGATTTCTAGCATTTCTGGCCGTTTTCGTGGGCTATAGTCCACGTTTTCGGGTCCCGGGAGGATTTTGATGTCCCGTGACCCCCGGTACATGACACTAGCGGCATCGTCAAAATCGTGATTTCGAGTATTTCTGGCCGTTTTCGTGGGCTATAGTCCACGTTTTCGGGGCCCGGGAGGATTTCGATGCCGAGTGACCCCCGGTACTCATGATTTCGAGCATTTCTGGTCGTTCTCGTGGGCTATAGTCCACGTTTTCGGGTCCCGGGAGGATTTCGATGCCCCGTGACCCCCGGTACACGACTCTAGCGGCATCGTCAACACTCTTGATTTCGAGCATTTCTGGTCGTTTTCGTGGGCTATAGTCCACATTTTCGTGTCCTGGGAGGATTTCGATGCCCCGTGACCCCCCGGTACACGACCGTAGCGGCATCGTCAAAACTCGTGATTTCGGGCATTTCTGGCTGTTTTCGTGGGCTATAGTCCACGGTTTCCGGTCCCGGGAGGATTTCGATGCCCCTGTGACCCACGGCACACGACTCTAGCGGCATCGTCAAAACTCGTGATTTCGTGCATTTCTGCCCGTTTTCGTGGGCTATAGTCCACGTTTGCGGGTCCGGGTAGGATTTCGATGCCGAGTGACCTCCGGTACACGACTCTAGCGGCATCGTCAACACTCGTGATTTCGAGCATTTCTGGCCGTTTTCGTGGGCTATAGACCATGGTTTCGGGCCCCGGGAGGAGTGCGATGCCCCGTGACCCCCGGTACACGACTCTAGCGGCATCGTCAAAACTCGTGCTTTCGAGCATTTCTGGCCGTTCTCGTGGGCTATAGTCCACGTTTTCGGGTCCCGGGAGGATATCGATGCCCCGTGACCCCCGGTACATGACTCTTGCGGCATCGTCAAACCTCGTGATTTCGAGCATTTCTGGCCGTTTTCGTGGGCTATAGTCCACGTTTTCGGGTCCCGGGAGGATATCGATGCCCCGTGACCCCCGGTACACGACTCTAGCGGCATCGTCAAAACTCGTGATTTCGGGCATTTCTGGCCGTTTTCGTGGGCTATAGTCCACGTTTTCGGGTCCCGGGAGGATTTCGATGCCCTGTGACCCGCGGTACACGACTCTAGCGGCATCGTCAAAACTCGTGATTTCGTGCATTTCTGCCCGTTTCGTGGGCTATAGTCCACGATTTCGGGCCCCGGGAGGATTTCGATGCCCCGTGACCCCCGGTACACGACTCTAGCGGCATCGTCAAAACTCGTGATTTCGTGCATTTCTGCCAGTTTTCGTGGGCTATAGTCCAAGTTTTCGGGCCCCGGGAGGATTTCGATGCCCCGTGACCCCCGGTACACGACTCTAGAGGCTTCGTCAAAACTCGTGATTTCGAGCATTTCTGGCTGTTTTCGTGGGCTATAGTCCACGTTTCGAATCTGGGTGGATTTCGATGCCCCTGTGACCCACGGTACACGACTCTTGCGGCATCGTCAAAACTCGTGATTTCGAGCATTTCTGGCCGTTTTCGTGGGCTATAGTCCACGTTTCGGGTCCGGGAGGATTTCGATGCCCCGTGACCCCGGTACACGACTCTAGCGGCATCGTCAAAACTCGTGATTTCGGGCATTTCTGGCCGTTTTCGTGGGCTATAGTCCACGTTTTCGGGTCCCGGGAGGATTTCGATGCCCTGTGACCCCCGGTACACGACTCTAGCGGCATCGTCAAAACTCGTGATTTCGTGCATTTCTGCCCGTTTTCGTGGGCTATAGTCCACGTTTTCGGGCCCCGGGAGGATTTCGATGCCGAGTGACCCCCGGTACACGACTCTAGCGGCATCGTCAAAACTCATGATTTCGAGCATTTCTGGTCGTTCTCGTGGGCTATAGTCCACGTTTTCGGGTCCCGGGAGGATTTCGATGCCCCGTGACCCCCGGTACACGACTCTAGCGGCATCGTCAACACTCGTGATTTCGAGCATTTCTGGCCGTTTTCGTGGGCTATAGTCCATGTTTTCGGGTCCCGGGAGGATATCGATGCCCCGTGACCCACGGTACACGACTCTAGCGGCATCGTAAAAAACTCGTGATTTCAAGCATTTATGGCCGTTTTCGTGGGCTATACTTTACGGTTTCGGGTCCCGGGAGGATTTCGATGCCCGTGACCCCCGGTACATGACTCTAGCGGCATCGTCAAAACTCGTGATTTCGAGCATTTCTGGCCTTTATCGAGGGCTATAGTCCACGTTTTTGGGTCCCGGGAGCATTTCGATGCCCTGTGACCCATGGTAATCGACTCTTGCGGCATCGTCAAAACTCGTGATTTCGAGCATTTCTGGCCGTTTTCGTGGGCTATAGTCCACGTTTTTGGGTCCCGGGAGGATTTCGATGCCCCGTGAACCACGGTACACGACTCTAGCGGCATCGTCAAAACTCGTGATTTCGAGCATTTCTGGCTGTTTTCGTGGGCTATAGTCCACGTTTTTGGGTCCCGGGAGGATTTCGATGCCCAGTGACCCGCGGTACACGACTCTAGCGACATAGTCAAAAATCGTGATTTCGAGCATTTCCGGTCGTTTTCGGGGGCTATAGTCCACAATTTCGGGTCCCGGGAGGATTTCGATGCCCGTGACCCCCGGTACTTGACTCTAGCGGCATCGTCAAAACTCGTGATTTCGAGCATTTCTGGCTGTTTTCGTGGGCTATAGTCCACGTTTTTGGGTCCCGGGAGGATTTCGATGCCCCGTGACCCCCGGTACATAACTCTAGTGGCATCGTCAAAACTTGTGATTTCTAGCATTTCTGGCCGTTTTCGTGGGCTATAGTCCACGTTTTCGGGTCCCGGGAGGATTTTGATGTCCCGTGACCCCCGGTACATGACTCTAGCGGCATCGTCAAAATCGTGATTTCGAGTATTTCTGGCCGTTTTCGTGGGCTATAGTCCACGGTTTCCGGGCCCGGGAGGATTTCGATGCCGAGTGACCCCCGGTACTCATGATTTCGAGCATTTCTGGTCGTTCTCGTGGGCTATAGTCCACGTTTTCGGGTCCCGGGAGGATTTCGATGCCCCGTGACCCCCGGTACACGACTCTAGCGGCATCGTCAACACTCTTGATTTCGAGCATTTCTGGTCGTTTCGTGGGCTTTAGTCCACATTTTCGTGTCCTGGGAGGATTTCGATGCCCCGTGACCCCCCGGTACACGACCGTAGCGGCATCGTCAAAACTCGTGATTTCGGGCATTTCTGGCTGTTTTCGTGGGCTATAGTCCACGGTTTCCGGTCCCGGGAGGATATCGATGCCCCGTGACCCCCGGTACACGACTTTTGCGGCATCGTCAAACCTCGTGATTTCGATCATTTCTGGCCGTTTTCGTGGGCTATAGTCCACGTTTCGGGTCCGGGAGGATTTCGATGCCGAGTGACCTCCGGTACACGACTCTAGCGGCATCGTCAACACTCGTGATTTCGAGCATTTCTGGCCGTTTTCGTGGGCTATAGTCCATGGTTTCGGGCCCCGGGAGGATTTCGATGCCCCGTGACCCCCGGTACACGACTCTAGCGGCATCGTCAAAACTCGTGCTTTCGAGCATTTCTGGCCGTTCTCGTGGGCTATAGTCCACGTTTTGGTCCCGGAGGATTTCGATGCCCCGTGACCCCCGGTACACGACTCTTGCGGCATCGTCAAACCTCGTGATTTCGAGCATTTCTGGCCGTTTTCGTGGGCTATAGTCCACGTTTTCGGGTCCCGGGAGGATATCGATGCCCCGTGACCCCCGGTACACGACTCTAGCGGCATCGTCAAAACTCGTGATTTCGGGCATTTCTGGCCGTTTTCGTGGGCTATAGTCCACGTTTTCGGGTCCCGGGAGGATTTCGATGCCCCGTGACCCCCGGTACACGACTCTAGCGGCATCGTCAAAACTCGTGATTTCGTGCATTTCTGCCCGTTTTCGTGGGCTATAGTCCACGTTTTCGGGCCCCGGGAGGATTTCGATGCCGAGTGACCCCCGGTACACGACTCTAGCGGCATCGTCAAAACTCATGATTTCGAGCATTTCTGGTCGTTCTCGTGGGCTATAGTCCACGTTTTCGGGTCCCGGGAGGATTTCGATGCCCCTGTGACCCCCGGTACACGACTCTAGCGGCATCGTCAAAACTCGTGATTTCGTGCATTTCTGCCCGTTTTCGTGGGCTATAGTCCACGTTTTCGGGTCCCGGGAGGATTTCGATGCCGAGTGACCTCCGGTACACGACTCTAGCGGCATCGTCAACACTCGTGATTTCGAGCATTTCTGGCCGTTTTCGTGGGCTATAGTCCATGGTTTCGGGCCCCGGGAGGATTTCGATGCCCCGTGACCCCCGGTACACGACTCTAGCGGCATCGTCAAAACTCGTGCTTTCGAGCATTTCTGGCCGTTCTCGTGGGCTATAGTCCACGTTTTCGGGTCCCGGGAGGATATCGATGCCCCGTGACCCCCGGTACACGACTCTTGCGGCATCGTCAAACCTCGTGATTTCGAGCATTTCTGGCCGTTTTCGTGGGCTATAGTCCACGTTTTCGGGTCCCGGGAGGATATCGATGCCCCGTGACCCCCGGTACACGACTCTAGCGGCATCGTCAAAACTCGTGATTTCGGGCATTTCTGGCCGTTTTCGTGGGCTATAGTCCACGTTTTCGGGTCCCGGGAGGATTTCGATGCCCCGTGACCCACGGTACACGACTCTAGCGGCATCGTCAAAACTCGTGATTTCGTGCATTTCTGCCCGTTTTCGTGGGCTATAGTCCACGTTTCGGGCCCGGAGGATTTCGATGCCCGTGACCCCCGGTACACGACTCTAGCGGCATCGTCAAAACTCGTGATTTCTTGCATTTCTGCCAGTTTTCGTGGGCTATAGTCCAAGTTTTCGGGCCCCGGGAGGATTTCGATGCCCCGTGACCCCCGGTACACGACTCTAGAGGCTTCGTCAAAACTCGTGATTTCGAGCATTTCTGGCTGTTTTCGTGGGCTATAGTCCACGTTTTCGGGTCCTGGGAGGATTTCGATGCCCCTGTGACCCACGGTACACGACTCTTGCGGCATCGTCAAAACTCGTGATTTCGAGCATTTCTGGCCGTTTTCGTGGGCTATAGTCCACGTTTTCGGGTCCCGGGAGGATTTCGATGCCCCGTGACCCCCGGTACACGACTCTAGCGGCATCGTCAAAACTCGTGATTTCGGGCATTTCTGGCCGTTTTCGTGGGCTATAGTCCACGTTTTCGGGTCCCGGGAGGATTTCGATGCCCCTGTGACCCACGGTACACGACTCTAGCGGCATCGTCAAAACTCGTGATTTCGTGCATTTCTGCCCGTTTTCGTGGGCTATAGTCCACGTTTTCGGGCCCCGGGAGGATTTCGATGCCGAGTGACCCCCGGTACACGACTCTAGCGGCATCGTCAAAACTCATGATTTCGAGCATTTCTGGTCGTTCTCGTGGGCTATAGTCCACGTTTTCGGGTCCCGGGAGGATTTCGATGCCCCGTGACCCCCGGTACACGATTCTAGCGGCATCGTCAACACTCGTGATTTCGAGCATTTCTGGCCGTTTTCGTGGGCTATAGTCCATGTTTTCGGGTCCCGGGAGGATATCGATGCCCCGTGACCCACGGTACACGACTCTAGCGGCATCGTAAAAAACTCGTGATTTCAAGCATTTATGGCCGTTTTCGTGGGCTATACTTTACGGTTTCGGGTCCCGGGAGGATTTCGATGCCCCGTGACCCATGGTACACGACTCTAGCGGCATCGTCAAAACTCGTGATTTCGAGCATTTCTGGCCGTTTTCGTGGGCTATAGTCCACGTTTTTGGGTCCCGGGAGCATTTCGATGCCCTGTGACCCATGGTAATCGACTCTTGCGGCATCGTCAAAACTCGTGATTTCGAGCATTTCTGGCCGTTTTCGTGGGCTATAGTCCACGTTTTTGGGTCCCGGGAGGATTTCGATGCCCCGTGAACCACGGTACACGACTCTAGCGGCATCGTCAAAACTCGTGATTTCGAGCATTTCTGGCTGTTTTCGTGGGCTATAGTCCACGTTTTTGGGTCCCGGGAGGATTTCGATGCCCAGTGACCCGCGGTACACGACTCTAGCGACATAGTCAAAAATCGTGATTTCGAGCATTTCCGGTCGTTTTCGGGGGCTATAGTCCACAATTTCGGGTCCCGGGAGGATTTCGATGCCCGTGACCCCCGGTACTTGACTCTAGCGGCATCGTCAAAACTCGTGATTTCGAGCATTTCTCGCTGTTTTCGTGGGCTATAGTCCACGTTTTCGGGTCCCAGGAGGATTTCGATGCCCCGTGACCCCCGGTACATAACTCTAGTGGCATCGTCAAAACTTGTGATTTCTAGCATTTCTGGCCGTTTTCGTGGGCTATAGTCCACGTTTTCGGGTCCCGGGAGGATTTTGATGTCCCGTGACCCCCGGTACATGACTCTAGCGGCATCGTCAAAATCGTGATTTCGAGTATTTCTGGCCGTTTTCGTGGGCTATAGTCCACGTTTTCGGGGCCCGGGAGGATTTCGATGCCGAGTGACCACCGGTACTCATGATTTCGAGCATTTCTGGTCGTTCTCGTGGGCTATAGTCCACGTTTTCGGGTCCCGGGAGGATTTCGATGCCCCGTGACCCCCGGTACACGACTCTAGCGGCATCGTCAACACTCTTGATTTCGAGCATTTCTGGTCGTTTTCGTGGGCTATAGTCCACATTTTCGTGTCCTGGGAGGATTTCGATGCCCCGTGACCCCCCGGTACACGACCGTAGCGGCATCGTCAAAACTCGTGATTTCGGGCATTTCTGGCTGTTTTCGTGGGCTATAGTCCACGGTTTCCGGTCCCGGGAGGATTTCGATGCCCCTGTGACCCACGGCACACGACTCTAGCGGCATCGTCAAAACTCGTGATTTCGTGCATTTCTGCCCGTTTTCGTGGGCTATAGTCCACGTTTTCGGGTCCCGGGAGGATTTCGATGCCGAGTGACCTCCGGTACACGACTCTAGCGGCATCGTCAACACTCGTGATTTCGAGCATTTCTGGCCGTTTTCGTGGGCTATAGTCCATGGTTTCGGGCCCCGGGAGGATTTCGATGCCCCGTGACCCCCGGTACACGACTCTAGCGGCATCGTCAAAACTCGTGCTTTCGAGCATTTCTGGCCGTTCTCGTGGGCTATAGTCCACGTTTTCGGGTCCCGGGAGGATATCGATGCCCCGTGACCCCCGGTACACGACTCTTGCGGCATCGTCAAACCTCGTGATTTCGAGCATTTCTGGCCGTTTTCGTGGGCTATAGTCCACGTTTTCGGGTCCCGGGAGGATATCGATGCCCCGTGACCCCCGGTACACGACTCTAGCGGCATCGTCAAAACTCGTGATTTCGGGCATTTCTGGCCGTTTTCGTGGGCTATAGTCCACGTTTTCGGGTCCCGGGAGGATTTCGATGCCCCTGTGACCCACGGTACACGACTCTAGCGGCATCGTCAAAACTCGTGATTTCGTGCATTTCTGCCCGTTTTCGTGGGCTATAGTCCACGTTTTCGGGCCCCGGGAGGATTTCGATGCCCCGTGACCCCCGGTACACGACTCTAGCGGCATCGTCAAAACTCGTGATTTCGTGCATTTCTGCCCGTTTTCGTGGGCTATAGTCCAAGTTTTCGGGCCCCGGGAGGATTTCGATGCCCCGTGACCCCCGGTACACGACTCTAGAGGCTTCGTCAAAACTCGTGATTTCGAGCATTTCTGGCTGTTTTCGTGGGCTATAGTCCACGTTTTCGGGTCCTGGGAGGATTTCGATGCCCCTGTGACCCACGGTACACGACTCTTGCGGCATCGTCAAAACTCGTGATTTCGAGCATTTCTGGCCGTTTTCGTGGGCTATAGTCCACGTTTTCGGGTCCCGGGAGGATTTCGATGCCCCGTGACCCCCGGTACACGACTCTAGCGGCATCGTCAAAACTCGTGATTTCGGGCATTTCTGGCCGTTTTCGTGGGCTATAGTCCACGTTTTCGGGTCCCGGGAGGATTTCGATGCCCCTGTGACCCACGGTACACGACTCTAGCGGCATCGTCAAAACTCGTGATTTCGTGCATTTCTGCCCGTTTTCGTGGGCTATAGTCCACGTTTTCGGGCCCCGGGAGGATTTCGATGCCGAGTGACCCCCGGTACACGACTCTAGCGGCATCGTCAAAACTCATGATTTCGAGCATTTCTGGTCGTTCTCGTGGGCTATAGTCCACGTTTTCGGGTCCCGGGAGGATTTCGATGCCCCGTGACCCCCGGTACACGACTCTAGCGGCATCGTCAACACTCGTGATTTCGAGCATTTCTGGCCGTTTTCGTGGGCTATAGTCCATGTTTTCGGGTCCCGGGAGGATATCGATGCCCCGTGACCCCCGGTACACGACTCTTGCGGCATCGTCAAACCTCTTGATTTCGAGCATTTCTGGCCGTTTTCGTGGGCTATAGTCCACGTTTTCGGGTCCCGGGAGGATTTCGATGCCCCGTGACCCCCGGTACACGACTCTAGCGGCATCGTCAAAACTCGTGATTTCGTGCATTTCTGCCCGTTTTCGTGGGCTATAGTCCAAGTTTTCGGGCCCCGGGAGGATTTCGATGCCCCGTGACCCCCGGTACACGACTCTAGCGGCATCGTCAACACTCTTGATTTCGAGCATTTCTGGTCGTTTTCGTGGGCTATAGTCCACGTTTTCGTGTCCTGGGAGGATTTCGATGCCCCGTGACCCCCCGGTACACGACCGTAGCGGCATCGTCAAAACTCGTGATTTCGGGCATTTCTGGCTGTTTTCGTGGGCTATAGTCCACGGTTTCCGGTCCCGGGAGGATTTCGATGCCCCTGTGACCCACGGCACACGACTCTAGCGGCATCGTCAAAACTCGTGATTTCGTGCATTTCTGCCCGTTTTCGTGGGCTATAGTCCACGTTTTCGGGTCCCGGGAGGATTTCGATGCCGAGTGACCTCCGGTACACGACTCTAGCGGCATCGTCAACACTCGTGATTTCGAGTATTTCTGGCTGTTTTCGTGGGTTATAGTCCACGTTTTTGGGTCCCGGGAGGATTTCGATGCCCCGTGACCCACGGTACACGATTCTACCGGCATCGTTAAAACTCGTGATTTCGAGCATTTCTGGCTGTTTTCGTGGGCTATATTCCACGTTTTCGGGTCCCTGGAGGATTTCGATGCCCCGTGACCCACGGTACACGACTCTAGCGGCATCGTCAAAACTCGTGATTTAAAGCATTTCTGGCCGTTTTCGTGGGCTATAGTCCACGTTTTTGGGTCCCGGGAGGATTTCGATGCCCCGTTACCCACGGTACACGACTCTAGCGGCATCGTCAAAACTCGTGATTTAAAGCATTTCTGGCCGTTTTCGTGGGCTATAGTCCACGTTTTTGGGTCCCGGGAGGATTTCGATGCCCCGTTACCCACGGTACACGACTCTAGCGGCATCGTCAAAACTCGTGATTTAAAGCATTTCTGGCCGTTTTCGTGGGCTATAGTCCACGTTTTTGGGTCCCGGGAGGATTTCGATGCCCCGTGACCCACGGTACACGATTCTAGCGGCATCGTCAAAACTCGTGATTTCGAGCATTTCTGGCTGTTTTCGTGGGCTATAGTCCACGTTTTTGGGTCCCGGGAGGATTTCGATGCCCCGTGACCCACGGTACACGACTCTTGCGGCATCGTCAAAACTCGTGATTTCGAGCATTTCTCGCTGTTTTCGTGGGCTATAGTCCACGTTTTCGGGTCCCGGGAGGATTTCGATGCCCCGTGACCCCCGGTACATAACTCTAGCGGCATCGTCAAAACCTGTGACTTCTAGCATTTCTGGCCGTTTTCGTGGGTTATAGTCCATGTTTTCGGGTCCCGGGAGGATTTTGATGCCCCGTGACCCCCGGTACATGACTCTAGCGGCATCGTCAAAACTCGTGATTTCGAGCATTTCTGGCCGTTTTCGTGGGCTATAGTCCACGTTTTTGGGTCCCGGGAGGATTTCGATGTCCCGTGACCCATGGTAATCGACTCTTGCGGCATCGTCAAAAGTTGTTATTTCTAGCATTTCTGGCCGTTTTCGTGGGCTATAGTCCACGTTTTCGGGTCCCGGGAGGATTTTGATGCCCCGTGACCCCCGGTACATAACTCTAGTGGCATCGTCAAAACTTGTGATTTCTAGCATTTCTGGCCGTTTTCGTGGGCTATAGTCCACGTTTTCGGGTCCCGGGAGGATTTCGATGCCCCGTGACCCACGGTACACGACTCTAGCGGCATCGTCAAAACTCGTGATATCGAGCATTTCTGGCTGTTTTCGTGGGCTATAGTCCACGTTTTCGGGTCCCGGGAGGATTTCGATGCCCCGTGACCCCCGGTACACGACTCTAGCGGCATCGTCAAAACTCGTGATTTCGAGCATTTCTGGCCGTTTTCGTGGGCTATAGTCCACGTTTTTGGGTCCCGGGAGGATTTCGATGCCCCGTGACCCACGGTACACGATTCTAGCGGCATCGTCAAAACTTGTGATTTCGAGCATTTCATGCCGTTTTCGTGGGCTATAGTCCACGTTTTCGGGTCCCTGGAGGATTTCGATGCACCGTGACCCACGGTACACGATTCTAGCGGCATCGTCAAAACTCGCGATTTCGAGCATTTCTGGCTGTTTTCGTGGGCTATAGTCCACGTTTTCGGGTCCCGGGAGGATTTCGATGCCCCGTGACCCACGGTACACGACTCTAGCGGCATCGTCAAAACTCGTGATATCGAGCATTTCTGGCTGTTTTCGTGGGCTATAGTCCACGTTTTTGGGTCCCGGGAGGATTTCGATACCCCGTGACCCCCGGTACATAACTCTAGCGGCATCGTCAAAACTTGTGATTTCTAGCATTTCTGGCCGTTTTCGTGGGCTATAGTCCACGTTTTCGGGTCCCAGGAGGATTTCGATGCCCCGTGACCCACGGTACACGATTCTAGCGGCATCGTCAAAACTCGTGATTTCGAGCATTTCTGGCTGTTTTCGTGGGCTATAATCCACGTTTTCGGGTCCCAGGAGGATTTCGATGCCCCGTGACCCACGGTATGTAGGATAACGTTGCATAGAAAACAAAAATTTTCCTACGGCGAACACGCAATCCAAGCCAAGATGCAATCTAGAAGACGGTAGCAACGAGGGGGTATCGAGTCTCACCCTTGAAGAGATTCCAAAGCCTACAAGATGAGGCTCTTGTTGCTGCGGTAGACGATCACTTGCCGCTTGCAAAAGCGCGTAGAAGATCTTGATCACGATCGGTTCCGGCGCCACGAACGGGCAGCACCTCCGTACTCGGTCACACGTTCGGTTGTTGATGAAGACGACGTCCACCTCCCCGTTCCAGCGGGCAGCGGAAGTAGTAGCTCCTCTTGAATCCGACAGCACGACGGCGTGGTGTCGGTGGCGGTGTAGAAGTCCGGCGGAGCTTCGCTAAGCAATGCGGGCAATATGGAGTGGAGGAGCTTGGCTAGGGTTTGGGAGGGGGTGGCCGGCCACTCTATGGGGGGCGGCCAGCTTATGGTCTTGGGGTCGCCGGCCCCCTCCCTTGGCCCCTCATTATATAGGTGGATCCCAAGTGTTGGTGTCCAAGTCTTCGAATAAGACCCGAAACCAAAACCTTCCATAGGAGGGGGAAACCTAGCCCAACTAGGACTCCCACCCAAAGGTGGGATTCCCACCTCCCATGTGGGGGGTGGCCGGCCCCCTATGGTGGAGTCCACTTGGGACTCCACCCCATCTAGGGCTGGCCGGCCATGGAGGTGGAGTCCCTTGTGGACTCCACCTTCCTTGGTGGTTTCTTCCGGACTTTTCTAGAACCTTCTAGAACCTTCCATAGAACCTTCCGCGACATTTTATTTCACATAAAATGACATCCTATATATGAATCTTATTCTCCGGACCATTCCGGAACTCCTCGTGATGTCCGGGATCTCATCCGGGACTCCGAACAAATATTCGAACTCCATTCCATAATTCAAGTGCTACCATTTCAACATCCAACTTTAAGTGTGTCACCCTACGGTTCGAGAACTATGCGGACATGGTTGAGTACTCACTCCGACCAATAACCAATAGCGGGATCTGGAGATTCATAATGGCTCCCACATATTCAACGATGACTTTAGTGATCGAATGAACCATACACATATATTACCAATTCCCTTTGTCTCGCGATATTTTACTTGTCCGAGGTTTGATCTTCGGTATCACTCTATACCTTGTTCAACCTCGTCTCTGACAAGTACTCTTTACTCGTACCGTGGTATGTGGTCTCTTATGAACTCATTCATATGCTTGCAAGACATTAGACGACATTCCACCGAGAGGGCCCAGTATATCTATCCGTCATCGGGATGGACAAATCCCACCGTTGATCCATATGCCTCAACTCATACTTTCCGGATACTTAATCCCACCTTTATAGCCACCCATTTACGCAGTGGTGTTTGGTGTAATCAAAGTACCTTTCCGGTATAAGTGATTTACATGATCTCATGGTCATAAGGACTAGGTAACTATGTATCGAAAGCTTATAGCAAATAACTTAATGACGAGATCTTATGCTACGCTTAATTGGGTGTGTCCATTATATCATTCACACAATGACATAACCTTGTTATTAATAACATCCAATGTTCATGATTATGAAACTAATCATCCATTAATCAACAAGCTAGTTTAAGAGGCATACTAGGGACTTCTTGTTTGTCTACATATCACACATGTACTAATGTTTCGGTTAATACAATTCTAGCATGATATATAAACATTTATCATAAACATAAAGATATAAATAATAACCACTTTATTATTGCCTCTAGGGCATATCTCCTTCGATCTCCCACTTGCACTAGAGTCAATAATCTAGATTACATTGTAATATACCTAACACCCATGGCATTCTGGTGTTGGTCATGCTTTGCCCTAGGGAGAGCTTTAGTCAACGGATCTGCTACATTCAGATCAGTGTGTACTTTGCAAATCTTTACTTCTCCATCTTCGATGTACTCGCGAATCGAGTGGTAACGCAGCTTGATATGCTTCAGCCTCTTGTGTGACCTTGGCTCTTGTGCATTGGCGATGGCACCCATGTTATCACAGTAAATGATTAATGGGTCTAATGCACTAGGAACCACACCGAGCTCTACAATGAACCTCTTCATCCATACCGCTTCTGATGAAGCCTCTGAAGCCGCTATGTACTCTGATTCTCGTTGAAGACTTCGCCACCGTGCACCGCTTCGAGCTTGCCCAGCTTCGCAGCACCATTCAATATAAACACGTACCCAGATTGTGACTTAGAGTCATCAGGATCGGTGTTCCAACTTGCATCGGTGTAACCGTTTACAACGAGCTCTTGGTCACCTCCATAACAAAGAAACATATCCTTAGTTCTTTTCAAGTACTTCAGATATTCTTGACCGCTGTCCAGTGTTCCATTCCCTGGATCACTTTGATATCTGCTAGTCAAACTAACGGCATGTGCTATATCCGGTCTAGTACATAGCATGGCATACATGATAGAGCATCATGCCGAGGCATAGGGGATGTTACACATCCTTTCTCTTTCTTCTGCCGTAGCCGGTCCTTGAGTTTTACTCAATACCTTGCCTGGTAACATAGGTAAGAACCCTTTCTTACTTTCGTCCATTCTAAACTTCTTTAGAATCTTGTCCAGATATGTACTCTGTGATAGCCCTATTAGGCGTCTTGATCTATCTCTATAAATCTTGATGCCTAATATATACGATGCTTCACCAAGGTCTTTCATTGAAAAACTATTATTCAAATAACCCTTAACATTGCTTAATAGTTCTATATCATTCCCGATCAATAATATGTCATCTACATATAATATCAGGAATGCTACGTAGCTCCCACTCACTTTCTTGTAAATACAGGCCTCTCCATGACACTTTGTATAAACCCGAAGTCTTTGATCACCTTATCAAAGCGTCGGTTCCAACTTCTTGATGCTTGCTTCAGTCCATAGATTGAACGCTGAAGTTTGCATACTTTGTCAGCATTTTTAGGATCGACAAAACCTTTGGGTTGTACCATATACAACTCTTCCTCAATATCTCCATTAAGGAACGCCGTTTTGACATCCATCTGCCAAATCTCATAATCGAAAAATGCAGCTATTGCTAACAAAATCCTCACAGATTTTAGCTTCGCTACAGGTGAGAAAGTCTCATCGTAGTCAACTCCTTGAATTTGTCGGAAACCCTTTGCGACAAGTCGAGCTTTATAGACAGTAATATTACCATCAGCATCTGTTTTTCTCTTGAAGATCCATTTATTCTCGACAGCCTTTCGGCTATCAGGTAAGTCTACCAAAGTCCATACTTTGTTATCATACATGGATCCCATTTCGGATTTCATGGCTTCTTGCCATTTGTTGGAATCTGGGCTCATCATCGCTTCTTCATACGTCGCAGGGTCCTCATCATTGTTATCAACAATCATGACATTTAGACAAGGATCATACCAATCAGGAGTGGCACGTTCCCTTGTCGATCTGCGAGGTTCAATAGTTTCCTCGTTCGAAGTTTCATGATCATTATCATTAGCTTCCTCTGTTGCCGGTGTAGGCGGTACAGGTACAACTTCCGGTACTGCGCTACTCTGATCAACGAGTATAGATTCATCAATCTCATCGAGTTCTACTTTTCTTCCAGTCACTTCTTTAGTGAGAAATTCTTTCTCAAGAAAGGTTCCGTTCTTAGCAACAAAGATTTTGCCTTCGGATTTGTGATAGAAAGTGTACCCTATAGTTTCCTTAGGGTATCCTATGAAGACGCATTTCTCCGCTTTGGGTTCTAGCTTGTCCGGTTGTAACTTCTTTACATAGGCTTCGCAACCCCAAACTTTCAGGAACGACAGCTTAGGTTTCTTATTAAACCATAATTCATACGGTGTCGCTTCTACGGATTTTGATGGTGCTCTATTTAAAGTGAATGCGGCTGTCTCTAATGCATAACTCCAAAATGATAACGACAAATCAGTAAGAGACATCATACTACGAACCATATCTAAGAGAGTTCGATTACGACGTTCGGACACACCGTTTCGTTGAGGTGTTCCCGGCGGTGTCAATTGTGAAAGTATTCCGCATTTCTTTAAATGCATGCCAAACTCATAACTCAGATATTCACCTCCACGATCAGATCGTAGAAATTTGATCTTCTTGTTACGTTGATTTTCTACTTCACTTTGAAATTCCTTAAACTTCTCGAAAGTTTCGGATTTATGTTTCATGAAATAGATATACCCATATCTACTCAGATCATCTGTGAAGGTTAGAACATAACGATAACCACCGCGCGATGCTACGCTCATTGGTCCACATACATCTGTATGTATGATTTCCAATAAGTCAGTAGCTCGCTCCATCATACCAGAAAATGGAGTCTTTGTCATTTTACCCATTAGACATGCTTCGCATCTATCAAGTGACTCAAAGTCAAGTGATTCAAGTAATCCATCAGTATGGAGTTTCTTCATGCGTTTCACTCCAATATGACCAAGACAACAGTGCCACATATAAGTAGAATTATCATTAAGTTTAATTCGCTTAGCATCAATGTTATGTATATGCGTATCACTACTATCGAGATCTAATAGAAATAAGCCATTCTTTTGTGGTGCTCGACCATAAAAGATATTATTCATAAAAATAGAACAACCATTATTCTCAGACTTGAATGAATAACCGTCTTGCATTAAACAAGATCCAGATATAATGTTCATGCTCAACGCAGCAGTACATAATAGCAATTATTTAGGCTTAAAACTAATCCCGAAGGTAGATGTAGAGGAAGTGTGCCGACTGCGATCACATTGACCTTGGATCCGTTTCCAACGCGCATCGTCACTTCATCTTTCAGCGAGTTGTCGTTTATTCTTTAGTTCCTGTTTCGAGTTACAAATATGAGCAACCGAACCAGTATCAAATACCCAGGTACTAGAACGAGAACCAGTGAAATGAACATCTATAACATGTATATCAAATATACCTTCTTTCTTCTTCTTGACAAGGCCGCTCTTCAGATCAGCCAGATACTTGGAGCAATTACGCTTCCAGTGTCCCTTCTCCTTGCGATAATAGCACTCAGCATCAGGCTTAGGGCCGTTCTTAGGTTTCATAGGAGGCGTGGCAGCTTTCTTGCCACCCTTCTTGAATTTTCCCTTAGACTTGCCCTGTTTCTTGAAACTGGTGGTCTTGTTGACCATCAACACTTGGTGCTCTTTCTTGATCTCAATCTCAGCATCTTTTAGCATGCCAAAAAGTTCAGGTAACTCCTTGTTCATGTTTTGCATATTGTAGTTCATCACAAAGTTCTTGTAACTTGGTGGCAGTGATTGAAGGACACGATTAATCCCCAGTCTGTTAGGAATCACTATTCCCAAGTCAATGAGTTTCTTCGCATGCCCGGTCATGGCGAGCATGTGCTCACTAACGGAGCTGCCTTCTTCCATCATACAGCTGAAGAAATGTTTCGATGCTTCATAGCATTCCATCGCCGCATGAGTCTCGAATATAGCTTTCAGCTCATTCATCAACTCATGAGGATCATGGTGCTCAAAACGTTTTTGAAGATCGGATTCCAGACTGCACAGGATGGCACACTGAACTTGAGAGTACCGAGTTTTCCGAGTCGCGTAAACAGCTTTTACTTCATCGGATTCATCTTCTGCAGGAGGGTCACCTAGCGGTGCATCAAGCACAAATTGCAGATTTCCGCCAGAGAGGAAGATCCTCACATGACGGAACCAGTCGGTGAAGTTGCTACCGTTGCTCTTAAGTTTCTCTTTCTCTAGGAACTGATTAAAATTGATTGGGGACGCCATCTCTACAACATATATTTGCAATAGTTTAGACTAAGTTTATGACAAATTGAGTTCAAATTTTAATTCAACATAATTAAAAACCTAAGTGAACTCCCACTCAAAACAATATCCCTCGCATTGTCTTAGTGATCACACGAACCAAATCCACCGCACCTAAACCCGATCATCACGAGAAAAGGTGTGATTTCAATGGCGAACACTCAAAGTGTTCATCATATCAACCATATGATTCATGCTCTACCTTTCGGTATCACGTGTTCCGAGACCATGTCGGTACATGCTAGGCTCGTCAAGGCCACCTTAGTATCCGCATGTGCAAAACTGTCTTGCACCCGTTATATGTACTTATTGAATCTATCACACCCGATCATCACGAGGTGCTTCGAAACGACAAGACTTGGCAACGGTGCTACTAAGGATGAACACTTTATTATCTTGAGATTTTAGTGAGGGATCATCTTATAATGCTACCGTCGCGATCTAAGCAAAATAAGATGCATAAAAAGGATTAACATCACATGCAGTTCATATGTGATATGATATGGCCCTTTTGTTCTTGCGCCTTTGATCTTCATCTCCAAAGCACGGATATGATCTCCATCATCTTCGGGCATGATCTCCATCATCGTCGGCGTAGCGTCAAGGTCAATGGCGCCGTCTTCATGATTGTCCTCCATGTAGCAACTATTACAACTACTTTGAAATACTACTCAACATGAAATTTAAAGACAACCATAAGGCTCCTGCCGGTTGCCACAATACAATAATGATCATCTCATACATATTCATCATCACATTATGGCCATATCACATCACCAAACCCTGCAAAAACAAGTTAGACGTCTCTAATTTGGTTTGCATATTTTACGTGGTTTAGGGTTTTCGAGAGAGATCTAATCTACCTACGAACATGAACCACAACGTTGATACTAATGTTTTCAATAGAAGAGTAAATTGAATCTTTACTATAGTAGGAGA
Source organism: Lolium perenne (assembly GCF_019359855.2). Classification (NCBI taxonomy): domain Eukaryota; kingdom Viridiplantae; phylum Streptophyta; class Magnoliopsida; order Poales; family Poaceae; genus Lolium; species Lolium perenne. The sequence goes on from NC_067249.2 coordinate 272,001,384, forward strand.
GACAGACACCCGCAAAGCCTCTTATGCAATACAAGTTGCATGTCGAACGAGGAACAAGTCTCATGAACGCGGTCATGTAAAGTTAGTCCGAGCCGCTTCATCCCACTATGCCATAAAGATGCAAAGTACTCAAACTAAAGATAACAAGAGCATCAACGCCCACAAACCATTGTGTTCTACTCGTGCAACCATCTATGCATAGACACGGCTCTGATAGCACTGTAGGATAACGTTGCATAGAAAACAAAAATTTTCCTACGGCGAACACGCAATCCAAGCCAAGATGCAATCTAGAAGACGGTAGCAACGAGGGGGTATCGAGTCTCACCCTTGAAGAGATTCCAAAGCCTACAAGATGAGGCTCTTGTTGCTGCGGTAGACGATCACTTGCCGCTTGCAAAAGCGCGTAGAAGATCTTGATCACGATCGGTTCCGGCGCCACGAGCGGGCAGCACCTCCGTACTCGGTCACACGTTCGGTTGTTGATGAAGACGACGTCCACCTCCCCGATCCAGCGGGCAGCGGAAGTAGTAGCTCCTCTTGAATCCGACAGCACGACGGCGTGGTGTCGGTGGCGGTGTAGAAGTCCGGCGGAGCTTCGCTAAGCAATGCGGGCAATATGGAGTGGAGGAGCTTGGCTAGGGTTTGGGAGGGGGTGGCCGGCCACTCTATGGGGGGCGGCCAGCTTATGGTCTTGGGGTCGCCGGCCCCCTCCCTTGGCCCCTCATTATATAGGTGGATCCCAAGTGTTGGTGTCCAAGTCTTCGAATAAGACCCGAAACCAAAACCTTCCATAGGAGGGGGAAACCTAGCCCAACTAGGACTCCCACCCAAAGGTGGGATTCCCACCTCCCATGTGGGGGTGGCCGGCCCCCTATGGTGGAGTCCACTTGGGACTCCACCCCATCTAGGGCTGGCCGGCCATGGAGGTGGAGTCCCTTGTGGACTCCACCTTCCTTGGTGGTTTCTTCCGGACTTTTCTAGAACCTTCTAGAACCTTCCATAGAACCTTCCGCGACATTTTATTTCACATAAAATGACATCCTATATATGAATCTTATTCTCCGGACCATTCCGGAACTCCTCGTGATGTCCGGGATCTCATCCGGGACTCCGAACAAATATTCGAACTCCATTCCATAATTCAAGTGCTACCATTTCAACATCCAACTTTAAGTGTGTCACCCTACGGTTCGAGAACTATGCGGACATGGTTGAGTACTCACTCCGACCAATAACCAATAGCGGGATCTGGAGATTCATAATGGCTCCCACATATTCAACGATGACTTTAGTGATCGAATGAACCATACACATATATTACCAATTCCCTTTGTCTCGCGATATTTTACTTGTCCGAGGTTTGATCTTCGGTATCACTCTATACCTTGTTCAACCTCGTCTCCTGACAAGTACTCTTTACTCGTACCGTGGTATGTGGTCTCTTATGAACTCATTCATATGCTTGCAAGACATTAGACGACATTCCACCGAGAGGGCCCAGAGTATATCTATCCGTCATCGGGATGGACAAATCCCACTGTTGATCCATATGCCTCAACTCATACTTTCCGGATACTTAATCCCACCTTTATAGCCACCCATTTACGCAGTGGTGTTTGGTGTAATCAAAGTACCTTTCCGGTATAAGTGATTTACATGATCTCATGGTCATAAGGACTAGGTAACTATGTATCGAAAGCTTATAGCAAATAACTTAATGACGAGATCTTATGCTACGCTTAATTGGGTGTGTCCATTATATCATTCACACAATGACATAACCTTGTTATTAATAACATCCAATGTTCATGATTATGAAACTAATCATCCATTAATCAACAAGCTAGTTTAAGAGGCATACTAGGGACTTCTTGTTTGTCTACATATCACACATGTACTAATGTTTCGGTTAATACAATTCTAGCATGATATATAAACATTTATCATAAACATAAAGATATAAATAATAACCACTTTATTATTGCCTCTAGGGCATATCTCCTTCACGGTACACGATTCTAGCGGCATCGTCAAAACTCGTGATTTCGAGCATTTCTGGCTGTTTTCGTGAGCTATAGTCCACGTTTTCGGGTCCCGGGAGGATTTCGATGCCCCGTGACCCACGGTACACGACCTTAGCGGCATCGTCAAAACTCGTGATTTCGAGCATTTCTGGCTGTTTTCGTGAGCTATAGTCCACGTTTTCGGGTCCCGGGAGGATTTCGATACCCCGTGACCCCCGGTACACGACTCTAGCGGCATCGTCAAAACTCGTGATTTCGAGCATTTCTGGCTGTTTTCGTGGGCTATAGTCCACGTTTTCGGGTCCCGGGAGGATTTCGATGCCCCGTGACCCCCGGTACACGACTCTAGCGGCATCGTCAAAACTCGTGATTTCGAGCATTTCTGGCTGTTTTCGTGGGCTATAGTCCACGTTTTCGGGTCCCGGGAGGATTTCGATGCCCCGTGACCCACAGTACACGACTCTAGCGGCATCGTCAAAACTCGTGATTTCGAGCATTTCTCGCTGTTTCCGTGGGCTATAGTCCACGTTTTCGGGTCTCAGGAGGATTTCGATGCCCCGTGACCCCCGGTACATAACTCTAGCGGCATCGTCAAAACTTGTGATTTCTAGCATTTCTGGCCGTTTTCGTGGGCTATAGTCCACGTTTTCGGGTCCCGGGAGGATTTTGATGCCCCGTGACCCCCGCTACATGACTCTAACGGCATCGTCAAAACTCGTGATTTCGAGCATTTCTGGCCGTTTTCGTGGGCTATAGTCCACGTTTTCGGGTCCCAGGAGGATTTCGATGCCCCGTGACCCACGGTACACGATTCTAGCGGCATCGTCAAAACTCGTGATTTCGAGCATTTCTGGCTGTTTTCGTGGGCTATAGTCCACGTTTTCGGGTCCCGGGAGGATTTCGATGCCCCGTGAGCCCTGGTACATAACTCTACCGGCATCGTCAAAACTTGTGATTTCGAGCATTTCATGCCGTTTTCGTGGGCTATAGTCCACGTTTTCGGGTCCCGGGAGGATTTCGATGCCCCGTGACCCCCGGTACATAACTCTAGCGGCATCGTCAAAACTTGTGATTTCTAGCATTTCTGGCCGTTTTCGTGGGCTATAGTCCACGTTTTTGGGTCCCGGGAGGATTTCGATGCCCCGTGAACCACGGTACACGACTCTAGCGGCATCGTCAAAACTCGTGATTTCGAGCATTTCTGGCTGTTTTCGTGGGTTATAGTCCACGTTTTTGGGTCCCGGGAGGATTTCGATGCCCCGTGACCCACGTTACACGATTCTACCGGCATCGTTAAAACTCGTGATTTCGAGCATTTCTGGCCGTTTTCGTGGGCTATAGTCCACGTTTTCGGGTCCCGGGAGCATTTCGATGCCCCGTGACCCATGGTAATCGACTCTGGCGGCATCGTCAAAACTCGTGATTTCGAGCATTTCTGGCTGTTTTCGTGGGCTATAGTCCACGTTTTCGGGTCCCGGGAGGATTTCGATGCCCCGTGACCCACGGTACACGATTCTAGCGGCATCGTCAAAACTCGTGATTTCGAGCATTTCTGGCTGTTTTCTTGGGCTATAGTCCACGTTTTCGGGTCCCGGGAGGATTTCGATGCCCCGTGACCCACGGTACACGACTCTAGCGGCATCGTCAAAACTTGTGATTTCTAGCATTTCTGGCCGTTTTCGTGGGCTATAGTCCACGTTTTCGGGTCCCAGGAGGATTTTGATGCCCCGTGACCCCCGGTACATGACTCTAGCGGCATCGTCAAAACTCGTGATTTCGAGCATTTCTGGCCGTTTTCGTGGGCTATAGTCCACGTTTTTGGGTCCCGGGAGCATTTCGATGCCCCGTGACCCATGGTAATCGACTCTTGCGGCATCGTCAAAACTCGTGATTTCGAGCATTTCTGGCTGTTTTCGTGGGCTATAGTCCACGTTTTCGGGTCCCAGGAGGATTTCGATGCCCCGTGACCCACGGTACACGATTCTAGCGGCATCGTCAAAACTCGTGATTTCGAGCATTTCTGGCTGTTTTCGTGGGCTATAATCCACGTTTTCGGGTCCCGGGAGGATTTCGATGCCCTGTGACCCACGGTACACGACCTTAGCGGCATCGTCAAAACTCGTGATTTCGAGCATTTCTGGCTGTTTTCGTGAGCTATAGTCCACATTTTCGAGTCCCGGGAGGATTTCGATACCCCGTGACCCCCGGTACACGACTCTAGCGGCATCGTCAAAACTCGTGATTTCGAGCATTTCTGGCTGTTTTTGTGGGCTATAGTCCACGTTTTCGGGTCCCGGGAGGATTTCGATGCCCCGTGACCCACGGTACACGACTCTAGCGGTATCGTCAAAACTCGTGATTTAAAGCCTTTCTGGCCGTTTTCGTGGGCTATAGTCCACGGTTTCGGGTCCCGGGAGGATTTCGATTCCCCGTGACCCATGTTACACGACTCTAGCGACATCGTTAAAACTCGTGATTTCAAGCATTTCTGGCCGTTTTCGTGGGCTACAGTCCACGTTTTCGGGTCCCGGGAGGATTTTGATGCCCCGTGACCCCCGGTACATGACTCTAGCGGCATCGTCAAAACTTGTGATTTCTAGCATTTCTGGCTGTTTTCGTGGGCTATAGTCCACGTTTTCGGGTCCCGGGAGGATTTCGATGCCCGTGACCCACGGTACACGACCTTAGCGGCATCGTCAAAACTCGTGATTTCGTGCATTTCTGGCCGTTTTCGTGAGCTATAGTCCACGTTTTCGGGTCCCGGGAGGATTTCGATGCCCCGTGACCCCTCGTACACGACTCTAGCGGCATCGTCAAAACTCGTAATTTCGAGCATTTCTGGCTGTTTTTGTGGGCTATAGTCCACGTTTTCGGGTCCCGGGAGGATTTCGATGCCCCGTGACCCACGGTACACGACTCTAGCGGCATCGTCAAAACTCGTGATTTTGAGCATTTCTCGCTGTTTTCGTGGGCTATAGTCCACGTTTCCGGGTCCCAGGAGGATTTCGATGCTCCGTGACCCCCGGTACATAACTCTAGCGGCATCGTCAAAACTTGTGATTTCTAGTATTTCTGGCCGTTTTCGTGGGCATAGTCCACGTTTTCGGGTCCCGGGAGGATTTTGATGCCCCGTGACCCCCGCTACATGACTCTAGCGGCATCGTCAAAACTCGTGATTTCGAGCATTTCTGGACGTTTTCGTGGGCTATAGTCCACGTTTTCGGGTCCCGGGAGGATTTCGATGCCCCGTGAGCCCTGGTACATAACTCTACCGGCATCGTCAAAACTTGTGATTTCGAGCATTTCATGCCGTTTTCGTGAGCTATAGTCCACGTTTTTGGGTCCCGGAAGGATTTCGATGCCCCGTGAACCACGGTACACGACTCTAGCGGCATCGTCAAAACTCGTGATTTCGAGCATTTCTGGCTGTTTTCGTGGGTTATAGTCCACGTTTTTGGGTCCCGGGAGGATTTCGATGCCCCGTGACCCACGGTACACGATTCTACCGGCATCGTTCAAACTCGTGATTTCGAGCATTTCTGGCTTTTTTCGTGGGCTATAGTCCACGTTTTCGGGTCCCGGGAGGATTTCGATGCCCCGTGACCCACGGTACACGACTCTAGCGGCATCGTCAAAACTCGTGATTTAAAGCATTTCTGGCCGTTTTCGTGGGCTATAGTCCACGTTTTCGGGTCCCAGGAGGATTTCGATGCCCCGTGACCCACGGTACACGATTCTAGCGGCATCGTCAAAACTCGTGATTTCGAGCATTTCTGGCTGTTTTCGTGGGCTATAGTCCACGTTTTCGGGTCCCGGGAGGATTTCGATGCCCCGTGACCCACGGTACACGAGCTTAGCGGCATCGTCAAAACTCGTGATTTCGAGCATTTCTGGCTGTTTTCGTGAGCTATAGTCCACGTTTTCGGGTCCCGGGAGGATTTCGATGCCCCGTGACCCCCGGTACACGACTCTAGCGGCATCGTCAAAACTCGTGATTTCGAGCATTTCTGGCTGTTTTTGTGGGCTATAGTCCACGTTTTCGGGTCCCGGGAGGATTTCGATGCCCCGTGACCCACGGTACACGACTCTAGCGGCATCGTCAAAACTCGTGATTTAAAGCATTTCTGGCCGTTTTCGTGGGCTATAGTCCACGGTTTCGGGTCCCGGGAGGATTTCGATGCCCCGTGACCCACGGTACACGATTCTATCGGCATCGTTAAAACTCGTGATTTCGAGCATTTCTGGCTGTTTTCGTGGGGTCCACGTTTTCGGGTCCCGTGAGGATTTCGATGCCCCGTGACCCACGTTACACGACTCTAGCGGCATCATCAAAACTCGTGATTTAAAGCATTTCTGGCCGTTTTCGTGGGCTATAGTCCACGTTTTCGGGTCCCAGGAGGATTTCGATGCCCCGTGACCCACGGTACACGATTCTAGCGGCATCGTCAAAACTCGTGATTTCGAGCATTTCTGGCTGTTTTCGTGGGCTATAGTCCACGTTTTCGGGTCCCGGGAGGATTTCGATGCCCCGTGACCCACGGTACACGACTCTAGCGGCATCGTCAAAACTCGTGATTTCGAGCATTTCTCGCTGTTTTCGTGGGCTATAGTCCACGTTTCCGGGTCCCAGGAGGATTTCGATGCCCCGTGACCCCCGGTACATAACTCTAGCGGCATCGTCAAAACTTGTGATTTCTAGTATTTCTGGCCGTTTTCGTGGGCTATAGTCCACGTTTTCGGGTCCCGGGAGGATTTTGATGCCCCGTGACCCCCGCTACATGACTCTAGCGGCATCGTCAAAACTCGTGATTTCGAGCATTTCTGGACGTTTTCGTGGGCTATAGTCCACGTTTTCGGGTCCCGGGAGGATTTCGATGCCCCGTGAGCCCTGGTACATAACTCTACCGGCATCGTCAAAACTTGTGATTTCGAGCATTTCATGCCGTTTTCGTGAGCTATAGTCCACGTTTTTGGGTCCCGGAAGGATTTCGATGCCCCGTGAACCACGGTACACGACTCTAGCGGCATCGTCAAAACTCGTGATTTCGAGCATTTCTGGCTGTTTTCGTGGGTTATAGTCCACGTTTTTGGGTCCCGGGAGGATTTCGATGCCCCGTGACCCACGGTACACGATTCTACCGGCATCGTTCAAACTCGTGATTTCGAGCATTTCTGGCTTTTTTCGTGGGCTATAGTCCACGTTTTCGGGTCCCGGGAGGATTTCGATGCCCCGTGACCCACGGTACACGACTCTAGCGGCATCGTCAAAACTCGTGATTTAAAGCATTTCTGGCCGTTTTCGTGGGCTATAGTCCACGTTTTCGGGTCCCAGGAGGATTTCGATGCCCCGTGACCCACGGTACACGATTCTAGCGGCATCGTCAAAACTCGTGATTTCGAGCATTTCTGGCTGTTTTCGTGGGCTATAGTCCACGTTTTCGGGTCCCGGGAGGATTTCGATGCCCCGTGACCCACGGTACACGACTCTAGCGGCATCGTCAAAACTCGTGATTTAAAGCATTTCTGGCCGTTTTCGTGGGCTATAGTCCACGTTTTCGGGTCCCAGGAGGATTTCGATGCCCCGTGACCCACGGTACACGATTCTAGCGGCATCGTCAAAACTCGTGATTTCGAGCATTTCTGGCTGTTTTCGTGGGCTATAGTCCACGTTTTCGGGTCCCGGGAGGATTTCGATGCCCCGTGACCCACGGTACACGAGCTTAACGGCATCGTCAAAACTCGTGATTTCGAGCATTTCTGGCTGTTTTCGTGAGCTATAGTCCACGTTTTCGGGTCCCGGGAGGATTTCGATACCCCGTGACCCCCGGTACACGACTCTAGCGGCATCGTCAAAACTCGTGATTTCGAGCATTTCTGGCTGTTTTTGTGGGCTATAGTCCACGTTTTCGGGTCCCGGGAGGATTTCGATGCCCCGTGACCCACGGTACACGACTCTAGCGGCATCGTCAAAACTCGTGATTTAAAGCATTTCTGGCCGTTTTCGTGGGCTATAGTCCACGGTTTCGGGTCCCGGGAGGATTTCGATGCCCCGTGACCCATGGTACACGACTCTAGCGACATCGTTAAAACTCGTGATTTCAAGCATTTCTGACCGTTTTCGTGGGCTACAGTCCACGTTTTCGGGTCCCGGGAGGATTTTGATGCCCCGTGACCCCCGGTACATGACTCTAGCGGCATCGTCAAAACTTGTGATTTCTAGCATTTCTGGCTGTTTTCGTGGGCTATAGTCCACGTTTTCGGGTCCCGGAAGGATTTCGATGCCCCGTGACCCCCGGTACTTGACTCTAGCGGCATCGTCAAAACTCGTGATTTCGTGCATTTCTGGCCGTTTTCGTGGGTTATAGTCCATGTTTTCGGGTCCCGGGGGGATTTCGATGCCCCGTGACCCCCGGTACATAACTCTAGCGGCATCGTCAAAACTTGTGATTTCGAGTATTTCTGGTCGTTTTCGTGGGCTATAGTCCACGTTTTCGGGTCCCGGGAGGATTTTGATGCCCCGTGACCCCCGCTACATGACTCTAGCGGCATCGTCAAAACTCGTGATTTCGAGCATTTCTGGCCGTTTTCGTGGGCTATAGTCCACGTTTTCGGGTCCCGGGAGGATTTCGATGCCCCGTGAGCCACGGTACAGGACTCTAGCGGCATCGTCAAAACTCGTGATTTCGAGCATTTCTTGCCGTTTTCGTGGGCTATAGTCCACGTTTTCGGGTCCCGGGAGGATTTCGATGCCCCGTGAGCCCTGGTACATAACTCTACCGGCATCGTCAAAACTTGTGATTTCGAGCATTTCATGCCGTTTTCGTGGGCTATAGTCCACGTTTTTGGATCCCGGGAGGATTTCGATGCCCCGTGACCCCCGGTACATAACTCTAGCGGTATCGTCAAAACTTGTGATTTCTAGCATTTCTGGCCGTTTTCGTGGGCTATAGTCCACGTTTTTGGGTCCCGGAAGGATTTCGATGCCCCGTGAACCACGGTACACGACTCTAGCGGCATCGTCAAAACTCGTGATTTCGAGCATTTCTGGCTGTTTTCGTGGGTTATAGTCCACGTTTTTGGGTCCCGGGAGGATTTCGATGCCCCGTGACCCACGTTACACGATTCTACCGGCATCGTTAAAACTCGTGATTTCGAGCATTTCATGCCGTTTTCGTGAGCTATAGTCCACGTTTTTGGGTCCCGGAAGGATTTCGATGCCCCGTGAACCACGGTACACGACTCTAGCAGCATCGTCAAAACTCGTGATTTCGAGCATTTCTGGCTGTTTTCGTGGGTTATAGTCCACGTTTTTGGGTCCCGGGAGGATTTCGATGCCCCGTGACCCACGGTACACGATTCTACCGGCATCGTTCAAACTCGTGATTTCGAGCATTTCTGGCTTTTTTCTTGGGCTATAGTCCACGTTTTCGGGTCCCGGGAGGATTTCGATGCCCCGTGACCCACGGTACACGACTCTAGCGGCATCGTCAAAACTCGTGATTTAAAGCATTTCTGGCCGTTTTCGTGGGCTATAGTCCACGTTTTCGGGTCCCAGGAGGATTTCGATGCCCCGTGACCCACGGTACACGATTCTAGCGGCATCGTCAAAACTCGTGATTTCGAGCATTTCTGGCTGTTTTCGTGGGCTATAGTCCACGTTTTCGGGTCCCGGGAGGATTTCGATGCCCCGTGACCCACGGTACACGAGCTTAGCGGCATCGTCAAAACTCGTGATTTCGAGCATTTCTGGCTGTTTTCGTGAGCTATAGTCCACGTTTTCGGGTCCCGGGAGGATTTCGATACCCCGTGACCCCCGGTACACGACTCTAGCGGCATCGTCAAAACTCGTGATTTCGAGCATTTCTGGCTGTTTTTGTGGGCTATAGTCCACGTTTTCGGGTCCCGGGAGGATTTCGATGCCCCGTGACCCACGGTACACGACTCTTGCGGCATCGTCAAAACTCGTGATTTAAAGCATTTCTGGCCGTTTTCGTGGGCTATAGTCCACGGTTTCGGGTCCCGGGAGGATTTCGATGCCCCGTGACCCATGGTACACGACTCTAGCGACATCGTTAAAACTCGTGATTTCAAGCATTTCTGACCGTTTTCGTGGGCTACAGTCCACGTTTTCGGGTCCCGGGAGGATTTTGATGCCCCGTGACCCCCGGTACATGACTCTAGCGGCATCGTCAAAACTTGTGATTTCTAGCATTTCTGGCTGTTTTCGTGGGCTATAGTCCACGTTTTCGGGTCCCGGAAGGATTTCGATGCCCCGTGACCCCCGGTACTTGACTCTAGCGGCATCGTCAAAACTCGTGATTTCGTGCATTTCTGGCCGTTTTCGTGGGTTATAGTCCATGTTTTCGGGTCCCGGGGGGATTTCGATGCCCCGTGTCCCCCGGTACATAACTCTAGCGGCATCGTCAAAACTTGTGATTTCGAGTATTTCTGGTCGTTTTCGTGGGCTATAGTCCACGTTTTCGGGTCCCGGGAGGATTTTGATGCCCCGTGACCCCCGCTACATGACTCTAGCGGCATCGTCAAAACTCGTGATTTCGAGCATTTCTGGCCGTTTTCGTGGGCTATAGTCCACGTTTTCGGGTCCCGGGAGGATTTTGATGCCTCGTGACCCCCGCTACATGACTCTAGCGGCATCGTCAAAACTCGTGATTTCGAGCATTTCTGGCCGTTTTCGTGGGCTATAGTCCACGTTTTCGGGTCCCGGGAGGATTTCGATGCCCCGTGAGCCCCGGTACATAACTCTACCGGCATCGTCAAAACTTGTGATTTCGAGCATTTCATGCCGTTTTCGTGGGCTATAGTCCACGTTTTTGGATCCCGGGAGGATTTCGATGCCCCGTGACCCCCGGTACATAACTCTAGCGGCATCGTCAAAACTTGTGATTTCTAGCATTTCTGGCCGTTTTCGTGGGCTATAGTCCACGTTTTTGGGTCCCGGAAGGATTTCGATGCCCCGTGAACCACGGTACACGACTCTAGCGGCATCGTCAAAACTCGTGATTTCGAGCATTTCTGGCTGTTTTCGTGGGTTATAGTCCACGTTTTTGGGTCCCGGGAGGATTTCGATGCCCCGTGACCCACGGTACACGATTCTACCGGCATCGTTAAAACTCGTGATTTCGAGCATTTCTGGCTTTTTTCGTGGGCTATAGTCCACGTTTTCGGGTCCCGGGAGGATTTCGATGCCCCGTGACCCACGGTACACGACTCTAGCGGCATCGTCAAAACTCGTGATTTAAAGCATTTCTGGCCGTTTTCGTGGGCTATAGTCCACGTTTTCGGGTCCCGGGAGGATTTCGATGCCCCGTGACCCACGGTACACGATTCTAGCGGCATCGTCAAAACTCGTGATTTCGAGCATTTCTGGCTGTTTTCGTGGGCTATAGTCCACGTTTTCGGGTCCCGGGAGGATTTCGATGCCCCGTGACCCACGGTACACGACCTTAGCGGCATCGTCAAAACTCGTGATTTCGAGCATTTCTGGCTATTTTCGTGAGCTATAGTCCACGTTTTCGGGTCCCGGGAGGATTTCGATACCCCGTGACCCCGGTTACACGACTCTAGCGGCATCGTCAAAACTCGTGATTTCGAGCATTTCTGGCTGTTTTTGTGGGCTATAGTCCACGTTTTCGGGTCCCGGGAGGATTTCGATGCCCCGTGACCCACGGTACACGACTCTAGCGGCATCGTCAAAACTCGTGATTTAAAGCATTTCTGGCCGTTTTCGTGGGCTATAGTCCACGGTTTCGGGTCCCGGGAGGATTTCGATTCCCCGTGACCCATGGTACATGACTCTAGCGACATCGTTAAAACTCGTGATTTCAAGCATTTCTGACCGTTTTCGTGGGCTACAGTCCACGTTTTCGGGTCCCGGGAGGATTTTGATGCCCCGTGACCCCCGGTACATGACTCTAGCGGCATCGTCAAAACTTGTGATTTCTAGCATTTCTGGCTGTTTTCGTGGGCTATAGTCCACGTTTTCGGGTCCCGGAAGGATTTCGATGCCCCGTGACCCCCGGTACTTGACTCTAGCGGCATCGTCAAAACTCGTGATTTCGTGCATTTCTGGCCGTTTTCGTGGGTTATAGTCCATGTTTTCGGGTCCCGGGAGGATTTCGATGCCCCGTGACCCCCGGTACATAACTCTAGCGGCATCGTCAAAACTTGTGATTTCGAGTATTTCTGGTCGTTTTCGTGGGCTATAGTCCACGTTTTCGGGTCCTGGGAGGATTTTGATGCCCCGTGACCCCCGCTACATGACTCTAGCGGCATCGTCAAAACTCGTGATTTCGAGCATTTCTGGCCGTTTTCGTGGGCTATAGTCCACGTTTTTAGGGTCCCAGGAGGATTTCGATGCCCCGTGACCCACCGTACACGATTCTAGCGGCATCGTCAAAACTCGTGATTTCGAGCATTTCTGGCTGTTTTCGTGGGCTATAGTCCACGTTTTCGGGTCCCGGGAGGATTTCGATGCCCCGTGACCCCTGGTACATAACTCTACCGGCATCGTCAAAACTTATGATTTCGAGCATTTCATGCCGTTTTCGTGGGCTATAGTCCACGTTTTCGGGTCCCGGGAGGATTTCGATGCCCCGTGATCCCCGGTACATAACTCTAGCGGCATCGTCAAAACTTGTGATTTCTAGCATTTCTGGCCGTTTTCGTGGGCTATAGTCCACGTTTTTGGGTCCCGGGAGGATTTCGATGCCCCGTGAACCACGGTACACGACTCTAGCGGCATCGTCAAAACTCGTGATTTCGAGCATTTCTGGCTGTTTTCGAGGGTTATAGTCCACGTTTTTGGGTCCCGGGAGGATTTCGATGCCCCGTGACCCACGGTACACGATTCTACCGGCATCGTTAAAACTCGTGATTTCGAGCATTTCTGGCTGTTTTCGTGGGGTCCACGTTTTCGGGTCCCGTGAGGATTTCGATGCCCCGTGACCCACGTTACACGACTCTAGCGGCATCATCAAAACTCGTGATTTAAAGCATTTCTGGCCGTTTTCGTGGGCTATAGTCCACGTTTTCGGGTCCCAGGAGGATTTCGATGCCCCGTGACCCACGGTACACGATTCTAGCGGCATCGTCAAAACTCGTGATTTCGAGCATTTCTGGCTGTTTTCGTGGGCTATAGTCCACGTTTTCGGGTCCCGGGAGGATTTCGATGCCCCGTGACCCACGGTACACGACCTTAGCGGCATCGTCAAAACTCGTGATTGCGAGCATTTCTGGCTGTTTTCGTGAGCTATAGTCCACGTTTTCGGGTCCCGGGAGGATTTTGATACCCCGTGACCCCCGGTACATAACTCTAACGGCATCGTCAAAACTTGTGATTTCTAGCATTTCTGGCCGTTTTCGTGGGCTATAGTCCACGTTTTCGGGTCCCGGGAGGATTTTGATGCCCCGTGACCCCCGGTACATGACTCTAGCGGCATCGTCAAAACTCGTGATTTCGAGCATTTCTGGCCGTTTTCGTGGGCTATAGTCCACGTTTTTGGGTCCCGGGAGCATTTCGATGCCCCGTGACCCATGGTAATCGACTCTTGCGGCATCGTCAAAACTCGTGATTTCGAGCATTTCTGGCCGTTTTCGTGGGCTATAGTCCACGTTTTCGGGTCCCAGGAGGATTTCGATGCCCCGTGACCCACGGTACACGATTCTAGCGGCATCGTCAAAACTCGTGATTTCGAGCATTTCTGGCTGTTTTCGTGGGCTATAGTCCACGTTTTCGGGTCCCGGGAGGATTTCGATGCCCCATGACCCACGGTACACGACCTTAGCGGCATCGTCAAAACTCGTGATTTCGAGCATTTCTGGCTGTTTTCGTGGGCTATAGTCCACGGTTTCGGGTACCGGGAGTATTTCGATTCCCCGTGACCCATGGTACACGACTCTAGCGGCATCGTCAAAACTCGTGATTTAAAGCATTTCTGGCCGTTTTCGTGGGCTACAGTCCACGTTTTCGGGTCCCGGGAGGATTTTGATGCCCCGTGATCCACGGTACACGACTCTAGCGGCATCGTCAAAAACTCTTGATTTAAAGCATTTCTGGCTGTTTTCGTGGGCTATAGTCCACGTTTTCGGGTCCCGGAAGGATTTCGATGCCCCGTGACCCCCGGTACTTGACTCTAGCGGCATCGTCAAAACTCGTGATTTCGTGCATTTCTAGCCGTTTTCGTGGGTTATAGTCCATGTTTTCGGGTCCCGGGAGGATTTCGATGCCCCGTGACCCCCGGTACACGACCTTAGCGGCATCGTCAAAACTTGTGATTTCTAGCATTTCTGGCTGTTTTCGTGGGCTATAGTCCACGTTTTCGGGTCCCGGAAGGATTTCGATGCCCCGTGACCCCCGGTACTTGACTCTAGCGGCATCGTCAAAACTCGTGATTTCGTGCATTTCTGGCCGTTTTCGTGGGTTATAGTCCATGTTTTCGGGTCCCGGGAGGATTTCGATGCCCCGTGACCCCCGGTACATAACTCTAGCGGCATCGTCAAAACTTGTGATTTCGAGTATTTCTGGTCGTTTTCGTGGGCTATAGTCCACGTTTTCGGGTCCCGGGAGGATTTTGATGCCCCGTGACCCCCGCTACATGACTCTAGCGGCATCGTCAAAACTCGTGATTTCGAGCATTTCTGGCCGTTTTCGTGGGCTATAGTCCACGTTTTCGGGTCCCAGGAGGATTTCGATGCCCCGTGACCCACGGTACACGATTCTAGCGGCATCGTTAAAACTCGTGATTTCGAGCATTTCTGGCTGTTTTCGTGGGCTATAGTCCACGTTTTCGGGTCCCGGGAGGATTTTGATGCCCCGTGACCCCTGGTACACGACTCTAGCGGCATCATCAAAACTCGTGATTTCAAGCATTTCTGGCCGTTTTCGTGGGCTATAGTTCACGATTTCGGGTCCCGGGAGTATTTCGATGCCCGCGACCCACCATACACGACTCTAGCGGCATCGTCAAAACTCGTGATTTCGAGCATTTCCGGCTGTTTTCGTGGGCTATAGTCCACGTTTTCGGGTCCCGGTAGGATTTTGATGCCCCGTGACCCCGGTACACGACTCTACCGGCATCGTCAAAACTCGTGATTTCGAGCATTTCTGGTCGTTTTCGTCGGAGTCGACGGTTTCGGGTCCTGGGAGGATTTCGATGCCCCGTGACCGCCGGTACATGACTCTAGCGTCATCATCAAAACTCGTGATTTCGACCATTTCTGGCTGTTTTCGTGGGCTATAGTCCATGTTTTCGGGTCCCGGGAAGATTTCGATGCCCCATGACCCCAGTACACGACTCTAGCGGCATCATCGAAACTCGTGATTTCAAGCATTTCTGGCCGTTTTCGTGGGCTATAGTCCACGTTTTCGGGTTCCGGAAGGATTTCGATGCCCCGTGACCCCCGGTACATGACTCTAGCGGCATCGTCAAAACTCGTGATTTCGAGCATTTCTGGCTGTTTTCGTGGGCTATAGTCCATGTTTTCGGGTCCCGGGATGATTTCGATGCCACATGACACCAGTACACGACTCTAGCGGCATCATCAAAACTCGTGATTTCAAGCATTTCTGGCCGTTTTCGTGGGCTATAGTCCACGGTTCCGAGTCCCAGGAGGATTTCGATGCCCCGTGACTCACGGTACACGACTCTAGCGGCATCGTCAAAACTCGTGATTTTCGAGCATTTCTGGCTGTTTTCGTGGGCTATAGTCCACGTTTTCGGGTCCCGGGAGGATTTTGATGCCCCGTGACCCCTGGTACACGACTCTAGCGGCATCATCAAAATTCGTGATTTCAAGCATTTCTGGCCGTTTTCGTGGGCTATAGTTCACGATTTCGGGTCCCGGGAGTATTTCGATGCCCGCGACCCACCGTACACGACTCTAGCGGCATCGTCAAAACTCGTGATTTCGAGCATTTCCGGCTGTTTTCGTGGGCTATAGTCCACGTCTTCGGGTCCCGTTAGGATTTTGATGCCCCGTGACCCCGGTACACGACTCTACCGGCATCGTCAAAACTCGTGATTTCGAGCATTTCTGGTCGTTTTCGTCGGAGTCGACGGTTTCGGGTCCCGGGAGGATTTCGATGCCCCGTGACCGCCGGTACATGACTCTAGCGGCATCGTCAAAACTCGTGATTTCGACCATTTCTGGCTGTTTTCGTGGGCTATAGTCCATGTTTTCGGGTCCCGGGAAGATTTCGATGCCCCATGACCCCAGTACACGACTCTAGCGGCATCATCAAAACTCGTGATTTCAAGCATTTCTGGCCGTTTTCGTGGGCTATAGTCCACGTTTTCGGGTCCCGGAAGGATTTCGATGCCCCGTGACCCCCGGTACATGACTCTAACGGCATCGTCAAAACTCGTGATTTCGAGCATTTCTGGCTGTTTTCGTGGGCTATAGTCCATGTTTTCGGGTCCCGGGATGATTTCGATGCCCCATGACACCAGTACACGACTCTAGCGGCATCATCAAAACTCGTGATTTCAAGCATTTCTGGCCGTTTTCGTGGGCTATAGTCCACGGTTCCGAGTCCCAGGAGGATTTCGATGCCCCGTGACTCACGGTACACGACTCTAGCGGCATCGTCAAAACTCGTGATTTCGAGCATTTCTGGCTGTTTTCGTGGGCTATAGTCCACGTTTTCGGGTCCCGGGAGGATTTCGATGCCCCGTGACCCCTGGTACATAACTCTACCGGCATCGTCAAAACTTGTGATTTCGAGCATTTCATGCCGTTTTCGTGGGCTATAGTCCACGTTTTCGGGTCCCGGGAGGATTTCGATGCCCCGTGACCCCCGGTACAAGTGATACCGAAGATCAAACCTCGGACAAGTAAAATATCGCGTGACAAAGGGAATTGGTATCGTATGTGAATGGTTCATTCGATCACTAAAGTCATCGTTGAATATGTGGGAGCCATTATGGATCTCCAGATCCCGCTATTGGTTATTGGTCGGAGTGAGTACTCAACCATGTCCGCATAGTTCGCGAACCGTAGGGTGACACACTTAAAGTTGGATTTTGATATGGTAGAACTTGAATATGGAATGGAGTTCGAATATTTGTTCGGAGTCCCGGATGAGATCCCGGACATCACGAGGAGTTCCGGAATGGTCCGGAGAATAAGATTCATATATCGGATGTCATTTTATGTGAATTAAATTGACGCGAAAGGTTCTATGGAAGGTTCTAGAAGGTTCTAGAAAAGTCCGGAAGAAACCACCAAGGAAGGTGGAGTCCACATGGGACTCCACCTCCATGGCCGGCCAACCCTAGTGGGGGAGGAGTCCCAAGTGGACTCCCCCTTAGGGGGCCGGCCAACCCCCCATATGGGAGGTGGAACTCCCACCTCTAGTGGGAGTCCTAGCTTGGCTAGGTTTCCCCACCATATGGAAGGCTTTTGGTTCGGGTCTTATTCGAAGACTTGGAGACCAACTCTTGGGGCTTCCACCTATATAATGAGGGGCCAAGGGGAGGGGGCCGGCCACCCTAAGACCACAAGCTGGCCGCCCCCCTTAAGTGGCCGGCCACCCCCTCCCAAACCCTAGCCGCCCCGCTCCTCCACTTCCCGCACGCTTAGCGAAGCTCCGCCGGATTTCTCCACCACCACCGACACCACGCCATCGTGCTGTCGGATTCAAGAGGAGCTACTACTTCCGCTGCCCGCTGGAACGGGGAGGTGGACGTCGTCTTCATCAACAACCGAACGTGTGACCGAGTACAGAGGTGCTGCCCGTTCGTGGCGCCGGAACCGATCGTGATCAAGATCTTCTACGCGCTTTTGCAAGCGGCAAGTGTACATCTACCGCAGCAACAAGAGCCTCATCTTGTAGGCTTTGGAATCTCTTCAAGGGTGAGACTCGATAATCCCCTCGTTGCTACCGTCTTCTAGATTGCATCTTGGCTTGGATTTCGTGTTCGCGGTAGGAAAATTTTTGTTTTCTATGCAACGTTATCCTACAATGTCCCCCGGTGGATCGCCGATCATCAATATTTCCAGCCCAGTCAGCATCAGAAAAGGCTGAAAGTAGAGTAGAGGAGGAGGATCGGAGATGCAAACCAGTGTCCACAGTATACCGCACATAGCGTAGAACACGCTTGACAGCAGACCAATGAGGTGTACGAGGCTCATGGAGATACTGACACACCTTGTTCACCACAAATGACAGATCAGGGCGTGTGAATGTAAGATACTGTAGACCGCCAACAATACTACGGTACTGCGTAGCCTCCTCAGAAGAGAGTGGATCACCATCAGTGCTGCATAAACGCTCAGAGGATTCCATAGGAGTAGTCACAGGTGTACACTTCAACATACCAGCTCGTGCAAGAAGATCAAGAGCATACTTGCGCTGTCGAAGAACCAGACTACCAGAAGTAGGCGAAGATACCTCAATCCCAAGAAAGTAGTGTAGAACACCGAGATCCTTGACAGAGAACTCAGACCGGAGTTGACTGATCAGGCGAGGAATAGCAGCCGACAGAGAACTGAGAACAATAATGTCATCAACATAGACCAAGAGATAGATAGTAACCTCCTTGCGGTGCAGAACAAACAGAGATGTATCAGCCACTGAAGGAGAGAACCCCAGAGAGCCCAACACAGAACTAAGACGAGCATGCCAAGCACGAGGAGCCTGCTTCAGTCCATATAAAGATCTAACAAGCTTGCAGTAATGACCAGGCTTATCAGAATCAACAAAACCAGGAGGTTGTCTCATGTATACCTCCTCATCCAAGAAGCCATTCAGAAAAGCATTCTGAATATCAAGCTGTCGAATGTGCCAACGCCGAGAGAGAGCCATAGAGAGCAATAGGCGAATAGTAGCAGGCTTGACCACAGGGCTGAAAGTCTCATCATAATCCAGACCATAACGTTGTTTGAAGCCTTTAGCAACAAGTCGTGCCTTGTATCTCTCAACAGAACCATCCGCATGAAGTTTCACCTTAAACACCCACCGTGAATCAATCAAGTTAACACCAGCAACAGGAGGTACAAGATTCCATGTACCATTAGCCTGTAACGCAGAAAACTCAACTTCCATAGCTTCACGCCAATGAGAAGTACGCAGAGCTTCCTTGTAGTCACGAGGTTCATGTGTGTGCTTAAGAGCAGCATGAGCAGCGAGCACACAAGACCAGGCCATTGTACCATCAGTTCGTTGTTTAGGTTGCGAAATACCGCGACGCAAACGAGTGATCGGACCAGTTGGAGGAGCCGGTGGTGGCGGCGAAGGTGCTGACGTTGAAGGTGGCGACAGTGTCGGAGCAGGCGAGGCAGGTGGTGAGGCTGTCGGAGCAGGGGACGCAGGCCTGCTCTCGGTTGTCGCAGCAGGGGACAGCAGCGCGGACGCGCTGACTGTCGGAGCAGCAGCGGCAGGGACAGCGAGGGTCCCTCGCTGCATGCAGGTGGCGCAGTAGTGCGAGGCAAGCCCGGCGTGGCGTCCAGGCGCGTGGCATCCAGGCGGTCGGGGCCAAAGCCCGAGGCGGAGTCAGATGGTGGCTCTGTGAGCGGCTCGAGCCGGACAGAGCCCGAGGCCGAAGGAGCAGGAGGCCGCCAGAGCGGCTCGCTGCATGGCTGCCCGCAGCCCGAGGCGGAGCCATGCACAACCGGCACCGGATCAACGTACACTTCTAGATGACTGCTGCGACCGATACCTGCACCATGGTTAGCAAGCAAATGCGAGGAATTTGCAACATCCATAAATTGGTCAGCTAGAAGTAAGGATGACTCTGAGACAGGTGGTAGATTATGAGAATTTGGCATGTTAACAAAAGGAAACACATGTTCATCAAAGACAACATCCCTAGAGATATAAACTTGATTAGACGGAACATGTAGACATTTGTATCCCTTGTGAAGAGAGCTATAGCCCAGAAACACACACTTCTTCGAGCGGAAATCAAGTTTATGTTATTATAGGGTCGAAGGTGTGGCCAGCAAGCGCACCCAAAAACCTTAAAAAAGGTGTAATCAGGTGTTTCATTAAGAAGCCGCTGAAGAGGAGTCTTCATATTAATGGTGCGACTAGGGAGCCTGTTAATGAGAAAACAGGTTGTAGCAAAGGCATCATTCCAATAGCATAGAGGAACAGATGCATGAGCAAGCAAAGTAAGACCAGTTTCAATAATATGCCGATGCTTACGTTCGACAGTGCCATTCTGTTGATGTGTGTGAGGACAGGACACACGATGTGAAACTCCCAAGTTGTGGAAGAAGGGATGAAGTTTTTCATATTCTCCACCCCAATCAGTTTGGACATGAATAATCTTACGATTTAGGAGGCGTTCAACATGTTTCTGAAACTGAATAAACACATCATAGACATCAGATTTATGTTTGAGCAAGTAGAGCCAAGTAAAACGACTATAAGCATCAACAAAACTGACATAAAAACGATGTCCACTGACAGAAGTTTGGGCAGGGCCCCACACATCAGAATAAATGATCTCTAATGGGAATTTTGTTACACGAGTAGACAAGGAAAAGGGTAATTGATGACTCTTTCCTTGTTGACAAGCATCACAAACTGACTTAATTTTATTGGACTCATGTATAGATGGTAACTCATGACTACGATGAACATGCTGAACGACTTGTAATGCTGGATGTCCTAGACGACGATGCCACATATCACGAGACACCTTGACACTGGAAAGAGCTTGCTTGATGACAGGTGCTTTAATCTCATAGAGACCTCCGCTGCAACGTCCCCTAAGGATGGGTGCTCTCGTGTCCAGGTCCTTAACAAAAAGATCATGAGGATGGAGTTCAATAAAGACATTATTGTCATGTGAGAGTTTACTCATAGACAACAAATTACGGGTGGCTTTAGGAACATGGAGGACATTTTTAAGAGCTAGAGACCTAGAAGACGGAGTAGCAAGAGTAGCTTGACCAATATTATGAATGTACATACCTGAACCATTAGCTGTGTGAACCTGGTCGGTGCCGTGATAGGGCTCACGTGTAGTGAGCTTGTCGAGCTCATGGGTGATGTGATGCGTAGCGCCAGAGTCCGCATACCAAGCTGGATCAACAGTCGTCGAGGTGGTGCCTTGAGGACCATGAGAGGCGGTCATCGCCATGGCTAGCTGTTTCTCCATGTTGCTCCCATCATTGCCAATGCCAAGAAACTCATGGTTGAACCTTTTATAGCACCTGGACGCCACATGCCGCGGGATGCCACAGAGCTGGCAAACAACAGGACCACGACCAGTCTTGGAGGAGGTGGCCGGAGGCGCCTGCTTGGCAGACGGTGTGAAGGATGGCGTTGGTGCTGGTGAAGGAGGCCGGGGTCCACCGCGCATCGCGCCATAGGCGACTGGAGGGACAGCAGTGGCATGGGCGGCAGGGTAGTGCGTCGAGTTGCCTGAGCGACGCTGGGCCAATTTCCGTTGTTCCGTTGCCTGAAGTTGTGAGAACAAATCACGGATTGGTATGGGCACAGTGCGATTAGTCACCACTTGGTACAAAGCATCATATTCCTCGTCAAGTCCAGCAAGAATATATGAGACAAATTCTGCATCACGCAGAGGCTCGCCAATGCTAGTGAGGGAATCTGAGAGCGCCTTCATCTGGTGAAAGTATGTGTTGACAGTCTTGGTTCCCTTCTTAAGCTCAGCCATCTCCTGTCGAATAGCAGAGGATCTGGCGATGGAGGTAGAGGCAAAAGCTCCACTCAAAGTCTCCCAAGCTTCACAAGAGGTGCCGGAGAACATAATCATCCCAAGAACACCTTCAGTCATGGAGGAGACAAACCCTGACAGAATAGCTTGATCCTGTTGTATCCAATGTTGGTGGGCCGGGTTTGGTACATGATGGACACCCCTGGCATAAGGCACAGCAACATGAGGGTCAGGACACACAATGGTACCATCTACATATCCCATCAGAAAATGACTGCGGAGTAGAGGTCCAACTTGCGCACGCCAGAACAAGTAGTTGTCACTCGTCAGGCGTATAGTAATCGCCGAGGCAATGTTAACCACCGGTGGAACTCCCTGGCTTGGGAAGAGACCTGTCTGAGTCGAGGGTGTCGGCGTGGACAGCTGTACCGATCCAGACGATGGTGGCGGTGTTGATGACGAGCCACTGACGTCCAGCGGCGGAGCACCAAGCCCTGGCAACCCTAGCATGGGATAGCCCGGGTAACCCTGATAGTTGGGGTACCCATACGGTGGCGGGAAGCCGCCTCCAGCAGCACCGTAGCCACCATATCCGCCGTACCCAGGGTAGCCATATGGCGGTGGTGGAAAACCCCCTGTGGCCGACCCGTAGCCAGAGCCGGTCATGGCGGTCACCATGGTGGAGTCCGTCGGAGCTGCGAGGGCGGAATTGAGCGCGGCCAGGTGCGGAGAGAAGCCTGGCGGGGTGGAGCCGAGCGGCACCGCAGCAGGCAGCACGGAGCCGGGTGTTGATGGCGGCACCAAGGCGGGCGACGCAGGGATCGGTGGCGGAACGTCACCGCGTGTCGAGGACTCGCCTGTCGATGCGATCGGGGTGATCGCGGGCGCATCCGCAGGGTCAACCGCGGGCGACGCAGGGTCACCCGATGCGGGGAGCGTCGTCATGGCGTTCGACGCCATCGACGTGGAGGAGTACGCGGCGGCGGAAGCCGTCGGAAACGGAAGCGAGAGGGCGGCGGATCGGCCGACCTAGGTCAAGAGCGTTGCTCTGATACCATGTTAACGTAACTAGGGAAAGAGAGAGATTGCGCTGACCCGACGTGCCTCGTCGGGTAGGGATCGTTTTATTATATATGAGGTACAAGTACAGAGTCCTATACCAATACGTATACAAGTCATACGTATATTCTAACAATATAGTATTATTTGTTGCTCAAGAATTGTTTCTCACAATACGTTCTCATTAAGAAACTTAAGAAAGGTACTTTCTTGGAGAACATTTGATTTTAAACTCAAGTGTTTCACGAGTTACCCACCTTGCCAATGGTGCCAACTTATAGTTTCATTTATGCTTATCACTTTGAAAAAATAATCTGAATCAGTAATAGTCAAATAACTAGAAGATACACCGCACTTTGCGGATATTTCAGATAGTATTTCTATTAAACTTCATTATGTATTAGTAGGAGATAGAAATGAAAATCATTAATTTGAAACTTAGTTTTTGGGAATATAATATAAAAATGTTATTCTAAAAAGGAATGTCCTAGCACACGGTGAAATCAAGACTTTCCTGACAGTAAAAAAATTAAAATTAAAATTTCCCATCCTAAGCACCGGGTAAAGATCCTTTTCAATCGTCATGCTATTCAAACATAAAAGCTTGTTTACGTTCTTATTATTGTCTTCATTTTATGATCTATTGTACTAGTAGCCATTTTATGTGATTCATGAATGATTTAAGTTCGTACTATTGTCTTTATTTAAAAATTCTAAATTACTTTTAGTATTTATGGCAGTCCTCTCAGCAAAATAGAGTTCTATGCATGTTATTCGGTCTTAGATTACTCTTTTGATTCATTGTGTCACTAATATTGATTTTTAGCAGTAGGACATATGCACTTTTACTTGATCCATCACTAGAAATATGTCTAACAACTATTGTTTGCTTTGTTCAGAGTTCTCAAGACATTACACATTCGTCAAACCAAGCGTCTACGTCAACATCAGACAACATAGTTGAGAATGAGATCGGAGAACTTTATAACTCTCAAGACGCAAGATATTCATCAACGGAAGCATCTAGCTCAATGTTCACCTGCACCTCTAACAATGAAATACAAGTAGAACAATATAATATGGACCTATTTCAGCTTATTGGGCGCGAGAAAGAAAAAACTGATATTCTTCAACTAATTACAGAACATGATAGTGCCCAGCAACCTCAGGTGATCGCGGTGTGGGGTAGTCCTGGCCTTGGAAAAACAGCTCTGGTCAAAGATGTTTGCAAGAGCCAAGGGGTAAGTGATACGTTTGAGAAACATGCTTTTGTCACGGTCATGCAACCTTCCAATCCGGTCATGCAACCTTCCAATCCTGAAGAGCTCCTTAGGAGCTTAGCATTAGAACTAGATACAAACGAGGACCCAATGAACCCGATGGACACAATGGGATTTGAAGAGTTGACTCAAAAGTTAGCCCGTCTTTCAGAATGAAAGAAGTGTTTGATTGTTCTCGATAACCTCTCGTCTACCTTGGAATGGGATTCGATAGAGAAGAGTTTAATTGGAATGAAAACTTCAAGCTTGATCATAGTGATCACCACAAGGCAAGAAGATATCGCGAAGCATTGTTGCAAGAAACCAGAGTGCATATTCCGTCTACACGCTCTTCAAGATAAGGATGCATATGACCTCTTCACAAGAAAGGTATTGAACAGAAGTGGTCTTCTTGTTATTCTTCAGGATTCCTATTCTTCTTCTTATTTGGAACAAACTCTTGTTTCAGGTATTCAGGACTAAGAATGCAGATTTGGCAAAGGAATATCCTGAGTTGCTCGAACCAGCAAAAATGATCCTAAAAAAGTGCGATGGGCTTCCGCTTGCGATAGAAACCATAGGTGGCTACTTAGCAGAGCAGCCAAGAAAAACAGCCATGGAGTGGAGGAAAGTGATTGATCAAATTAGTGTTGAGTTGGAGATGAATCCGAAGTTTGAGCCCATAAGAACGGCTCTTGCTGTTCCATATAATGGCCTGCCCTATTACCTCAAGTCTTGCTTCCTGTATATGTCCATCTTTCGTCAAGAACGCAATGTTAGTAGGATCCGTTTGGTGCGTCGATGGGTTGCGGAAGGCTACTCACCAGACAGTTCGGTGGCACACAGATACTTCATGGAACTCGCTCAGAGAAGCATGATATCACCAATGGGGTCGGTTTTCAGCCGGTGGGACAGAATCAACTCCTGCCAGGTACATGATCTGATATATGACATCATCGTCGCAGAGTCGATGGGGGAAAATCTTGTTTTCAGGCTGGAGGAAGGGTGCAGCTCAAACACTCACGGCACAGTACGCCACCTTGTGGTGAACAGCAACTGGGTAGGAGATGAGCGTGAGTTGGAGAACACCGTGGAGCTGTCCCGAATACGGTCACTGACAGTGTTTGGCAAGTGGAGGAAGTTTTACATCTCTCACAAGATGAAGTTTCTCCGGGTGCTGGACCTGGAAGGAACGGAAGGTCTCACTGGCCATCACCTTGAGCACATTGGGGAGCATCTTCACCTGAGATACCTTTCCCTAAGAGGGTGTAATGGTGTCACATACCTCCCGGGATCGGTGGGTAACCTGGGACAGCTCGAGACACTAGACATCAAATTTACAAGAATATTGGATCTGCCCAGAACCATCACCAAGCTCGGCAAGCTGCGTCTTCTGCAAGCCGGCAGCGCTTATTCAGTTCAGCGGCGGACATTGCAATGGCCTCTTGGTGCATGCCCTTGCTACAAGAAAAGTACCGTGCATCTTTTTGGTGTTAATGTGCCAAGAGGGATTGGGAAACTAAAAACCCTGCACACGCTGCGGTCTGTGCACCTTGCATGGGGAAATGCCACCATAAAGGAGATCAAAGCTCTCACCGGCCTGCACAAAGTAGGAGTGTTTGGCATCGACGCAAACAATGGTCCGGAGTTCTGCTCAGCCATCTCCAACCTCGGCTCTCTCGTATCTCTGTCGGTGCGGTCCGAAGAAGGAGATCTGTATGACTGCTTATATAGCATGCCCTCGCCTCCGAAAAAACTTGAGAGCCTCAAGCTGTACGGCTGTCTAAAGAAACTCCCAGAATGGATCAAGGGGCTCCAGAACCTTGTGAAGCTGAAGCTGGACACCGCCGAGCTATCGGGAAACGCCGAAACCATGCAGGTCCTCGGAAGCCTACCAAACCTCTCCATCCTGCGTTTGCAGGTGAAATCGTTTCAGAGTGAAGGCCAGCCTATCACTTTCCAGGGAGGCAGTTTTAGAAGCCTAGTGGCGCTCCATCTTTATTTTATCGAGGTGGAAAACGAGTCGCTGGAGTTTGAGCCATCGTCTATGCCGGAGCTCAAGGTGCTGAGCCTGAAGCTGTTGAACTCCAAAACCGGTTTCTTCTCTGGGCTCGAGTTCCTCCCAAGCATCAAGGAGGTACGGCTCAGCGTCATGTTGTCCGTGATCTTTCTGAAACAAACAGAGAATATGAACGACGAGGAGGGGGAAAAGGAATCAAAACACAGGACAGACAGGGTCACAGAGAACATGGCAAAGCAGCTTGCGGGCAATCAAAATAGACCCATTTTGAAGGTTCTGTGAGGCGGAAGCTTGCTACTTTACCATTGTTATGCCCACAGGGCAGTAACCTTGTACTAATAAACACCACTTCTGCTGGTGCTGATCTAACTAGCTTCTCATTGGGTAAAATCAATTGAACGAGTCAAACAGTTTGTGTGTCTGTCACGTATCAGCAAATGCATCTAGTCATCATAACGTCATGACCTGTCATAATCTTGTAACGCTCTCTTAACTCCATGAACAAAGAATTGGTTACAACCCAAGTGTTGCACAGAGCGCTGTCCTATATAGCTACACACAGAGATTTCCGAATCGAAAAGAGAAACAGGAAATCGAGCACTGACTGCTGAACTTTGTTCTCAGCTAACTGGCGGTTCTCTCCATGCTGTTGGTCCTTGCGTTCTCCCGCATCTTCTCCACGATGGTCCGCCCCTTCTCCTCCACCTGCCGCCGCTTCTCCTCCAGCTTGTCCCCCATCTTCTTCCCCAGGTCCATCATCCGGCTCCGCCTCCCGCTCTTCTGCTTCACGTCCTCCCCCACCGAGGCCAGGGCCGCTTGCTGCTGCTGTTGCCCTGCAGGTCTGATGGCCCTCAAGGACGTGTACAGGGGGGGGCCGCCCCTTCTCTCTGATGTGTCCTCCGTGGAAAGCAGCGGTTTCCTCAGCTCGCTGGCAGCGTCGGGGTGCGAAGGAGAAGTACTAGTTTCGCTGGCCGGAGCCAGACGGGACTGCGCATGAGATGATTCAGCTACAGGGTCCTCGGCTGACTCGTCGATGGATCTCAGTGACTCCTCGCTCCCAGCTGAGGAGTCCCGTGAACTTGGCGCTGCGTTTTTGGTGCTAGCGTCAGCCTTGGCAGCAGCAGCTTCCTCATGGTGGGTTGGCGTGGCGGCTGCGGCGTGGCTTCTGGTCTCGGTGGGCTCGTGGTTGAGCCAGATGTAAGGTCCATCCTTGAGAGGCGCCCAGTCATCCTTCTCTGCCAGCATCCAAGGCATGGGAATGCTTTCGCAGTTGGGCAGCACCAAGCTATCACGGAGCGAAGCCTGAACAGAGTGGCGGTGTTTCTCAGCTTGACATGCAAGTTAGCAAAAAAGAAACAACAATGTTTGGAGGAAGGTCATGCTCAAGTACCTTAATTCTGTTACCGATAAGTGATGCAATGTGATTATTGGTGATTTTTCTGTCCCCAACAGAGGATTCCAAGTCCCACTCTAGCTCAGGGATTGACGTGAATCCAAACCAGAGTTGATCCGAGGGAGGGGGCTTCAGATGTATTCGCAAGACACCTCTAACAGATGTAATTTTTATCGCCAGAGACAGTGGAACCTGTGGGTGAAGAAAATGTAATGTTTCTGCAGATATACTATCGACATCTTAAGCTTTTGACATTTTCTTGCATACTTTTCACCAGGCAGATAATGCATTGCAAGCCCACTAATTTAACGCATGCATAAAAAACAGATAGGTAAAACACATGAATAGAGTCGGAGACAAAACAAAGAGAAGAGCAAACCTGTGAGACGTGATCGGCTATTGAATGTAACATATTTTTCAACCTTGATATCCATCCAGTGCTCTTGGACTGACTAGCATCTGATACAAAGACAATAATGTTTTGGATCACTATCTAATGTATATACAATCAGTCAATGCATCATAATTTTGAGCCCTTCTTATTGGTTAGTGTTATACCAGAATCATCAGGAAATAATAAATGACGATACATGAAACAAATATTTCCACACTGCACGGGGAGAACTTCTCAATGTACAGACTATTAAGCTAAGCTCTGATGCAAGCCTCAGACCATAAAATCCTAATGATGTCTACCTGAAGTCTGTTACAGGTATACATAACCAACATACGGAACTAACATGCCAAAGACACTAAAGATAGAACTTAATCAGGCCATTCTGCAGAAAGGTAATGGTACATTTTTTCCTATTATCCTTTTAGGAATCGTTCGGACATTAGATCGAGCAAGCATAGATATAGTGCAAGGAAGAGCTTAAAGCACGTGAATAAGAATTAGTTTAAACAGACCTGCTTCTTCTTTTTCTTCCACTGAAGAATCCGAGTTCGGTGAACCTCTAAATTGGTTACCATACTGCTCAATACTATCGAGAAGCTCTGAATCAACCTCCCCATTAGAGTCTGTTCCAAAGTTGGTTTTCATGAGGTCCTTCTGTAACTCTGGTTCCTCAACCTCAAGCCTCGTTTCAATGTGCAATAGGATTCCACCGGAATATTCAAAATCAACTTCAAAAGCCCACAGCTCATTTAAATCCAGTGGAAGGACTCGCATCGCGTGTACATACGGTGGGAGTTTTCCAATACTGAAGTCCGTAAGTGTAATTTCACCAACGTAAGCTGGGGTCCTCATGCTTGATAATGTTCGCTGCGCAAACGGAAATCAATAAACAGAAAAGAAAGAAAAATACAACTGATTTCTTCTTTAACATGAGCAGTAAACCTAACCTGAATACGTGCTTTGATGAACTTGTTTATCTCATCATTCATTTTAGCGTCGAAAAAAAGCCGTGAGGACAGAAGGTTCCAACAAAGTGTACCTTCATCTACAGCTTTATCATCTACATTTACATCAGGAAAAGCTGGAAGCTGCCCAGCGTGACTCGAAGGAGCAGTTGGGGCAGTGGGTTTCGCTGTATCTTGTGATGAGCTGTTACTGGACTTGTCCTCTTGTGAACCTATAAAAGCTTCAATAAATGGCGCACCCTGATAGCTGCGTATTTTATCCAAGATCTTCTTTTCTCCTTGTGTGGATGACGCTGCACCTGTTTTACCCTCTGCCGGAACCTTTGTAGATGCCTTTTTGGCCAACTTCTTGAGGAATAGACGAACTTTGGAAGACCCGTCCGTCTTTGTTTCACTGTCCATGACCTCATGATCCTCAGCTGAAAGTACTGTAGGCTTCAGGAAACATGGGTACTCGGAATTTAGTGATGATATGTAATTAGAGAACTCTTTGCTCAACTGAGCATGCCAATTCAATTTCTCCTTGTCTGCAGTAGCTGCAAGACGAAGCGCTTTACACCATGATTCCTTCTCCCATGAAGTCTCAGCATAAAGAAAGCAGACCTTGCTTCCATTATAGATCTCATGTTCCTGGCTTTCCAACTTTATCGGATACCTCTTAGTCCTGAAAATAAGCAACAGTGGTACAATTACATATAGACTGAACTACAGATACAAACACTCGTACTTTTCCTCTTAAGATATATTCAGATCCTAGAGGAGTTTCCTTTTAAAACCAAATTTTATGTACATATTTAAAGCCGTTAGCAGATTGTCACATGTATACATGAGTTACCCTGAAACCAAAGCATTCGATGCAATTCATCAAAATACTTCTCAAATTTGTTTGATAAGTACATAATAATGAAAGGTCAATATTAAATATCTATTGTCTCATAAAAATTAACTAACTTGCACCTTTACACCTACAAAGAGATAAATGCTAATTTCATGTTCAATGGTAAGCATTTCGATTTGTATAGACCACTGACCATTTGCGGGAAGGCATACTGGATGCAGAAACAGCAACAACCGTGCATTTCGAAAGCTCAATCGCTGTGTCAGGGACATCAGGACCAGACAAAATAAGGAAGTGCCCCTTGAGTTTAGCCATCTTCTTTGCAGGAAAAACCTCAACAATACTCTTCTTGTCCTTCATCTCTTTGAGACCTCCACTTGATAAGCGCTCACTACTAACTTTCGGTAACTTTTCTGGCTCTAGTATCCATAGAGAGCCCTATCAACATATGTCAATAATGTAAAAGGCTGGATCATTAGCAAGAAAACATAAAACATCTAAATTAATCACAATTCCAAAGCAATTTGAAAAGGAATGAACTGTCAAGTTAATTAAGCTCCTACAATGGCCTGGTGTTACTCATCAAGTGCATTTTGCATAATTTTTTCTCCAGCAATCATATTTACAATCTAAGTTGAACAGGTGCAAATTCATATTACAGACAGTCCGCGTCTGGACAACAGAACTAGTATAAAGATGTGCTGCAAAGTTAAAGGAACACCATGATGCAAACATAGTGGTAGGCAAGAAGTAGTGTTCAGTTGGAAGACAAATCTAGCGGTAGTACTTCTGACCAAGGTCAATCCATATGTATCTTGGCCAACGGCGAGTATTTGCCAGTTCCGATAATCAGAGGTAAAGTGTGCTTACACCCAGGTTCTAGGCTCTTAAGCAGTTACACCATTATAAGACATGTTGATACAATAAGTAAAGGAATTCTGTAGTGGACTACATGTGCTGTGCATCCCCAAATCATTTGATGTGAGTCATCCCATTTTCTCTTGAGATTACAGCGAGTTACAAGAGCATGTAGGAGATGCCATACGGCAGAGGCATAAAAATATACAATATGTGAAATTGTTCCGAGTTCTGACATTTGTAGACCAACCAGCTAGGCGTATGAGAAGGGATAGCATGAATGACAACCCTAAGGTACATGTCACTGTCAGAAAGGGTTAAAAATTGTAGCACATAGGATATGTACGGACACACGGTAGCTATTCCCGCTCAAGGACAAGATGGTTTTTCAAGTTACAGCCGGGACTACATAAACTGGTGCCAAAAGGGGAGGTAACAATTTAACTTGAGCACGCAGCATTCAGTTTGAATAATATATATCACAAGGATCACAACCGCTGTCGGAAACAGCACAGCACGGACATTCAAAATCAAACTAACAGAAAGACGAAGGAGCAAGCTGCAAACAGCGCGGATAAGCATCTAGCACATAGTACACTGGCTCTGCTCTGGATCTAAGACTGCAGCTCTGAACACTCGGAAACCCCTGTGGGATTCCCCAGCTCGACCAGTACGACCGGAGTTTTTCAACTGTGATTGCCACAAATGCACAGTGCAAACCGTCATACTAAGTTTGCAAGGCAACAGTAACCCAGGTTTCCCCCAAAATTCAGCCATACTGTAGTTTGGGTGAACAGTCGGCACGAATGCACACCGTTTGTTGCTCCTCCGAATCCAACTACGCAAGCAAAGCTACGCGGTTCCACCCCCTTCAAACAACTCACGAAATCGAAGTTCGGGAGCTGGTTCCTGGCTTAGCCTAACTCCGCATCTGCCCCGTACGAGCTCGCTCCGGAACAGTTGCCGCAGCGTATTAAGCGAGGGGTAGGCGCGTTCCATACTCACCTTCTTCTCGTAGGGAAAGGGGCGCTCGCCGGGCAGCTCCTCGACGGCGTCGGGCTGCGCCGCCGCCGTGGCAGCCTCGTGGCGGCGGCGGAGGCGGCGCAGGACCCAGAGGAGCGCGGCGGCCTCCGCGGCCGCCAGCAGCAGCAGGCCGAGGAGGAAGCCCGCCACGAACCCCGCGGCCATGTGCCCGTCGCCGGCGGCGGTGGGCGGCGGTAGTGGTTGCTCTCGCTGGAGTTCCGGGGAAGGACGGGGGCTGGAGTGCGAAAAGGGGAAAGTCGCGGGGGTTCGCCGCTTTTCGTTTCGGGTCGCCGCTGGACGGAGACGATGACGTGTCGCTGCGGTGGTGGTGGCAGGTTGGTGGTTCAACTAAATTCACGCGTCGGTTTTGGATTCTCTCGCCGACGTGGACACATCACGCACGGACTAGCTGCGATGGCACAGACGTCGATCCTCAGCCTCTTAGGGCATGTACATTGGTACAGACGGCTAGCGTCTTCACCCGGCGGGCCGCCTCGTATTCACGGACCTGGCGGACGGCGTCCGCCTCCTCCCGGGGCGCCATCGTTTTATGGGCCCCTGAACTTCTTTTATGGGCCGGCCTATGTTTTCGGGCTCCGTTCTGCGACTGAATCGGCCCGAACCCGTAAATCCGTCGGGAAAGTTCAGTTCCGGCGGGATTTACGGGCTCTGTTAGAGATGCTCTTAGAGCAAGTCTAACACACCCCCTAAAAGGCCCAACCCCGTAAAATAACCGCCGATATACGCGGTTGAGCTCTACCCGGCCGTCTAGCAGACCCCGTAAATCAGCCCCCCGTATCGAATTTTTTCAGTTTTGGCTACGGGGCGGCTCTTCGCCCCCTACTTGTGCGGGGTGGGAAGGGGAATAGAGGGCCAAACCACCATTCTCCCCTCCACTGCGCGCGAAGGGTTTCAGCGAAACCCAACCGCCACCGCCGCCGCCCGATCTCCTCCGCCCCGCCCTTCTCGGCAAAGACGCGGCCGGATCTCCCTGCCATGAATCCCCCGCAAGCCCCGCCGACCACCGACGGTGCACCACCTTCGCTCGCGGTGGTTGATGTCCCCGTCGGAGGTCCGCCAAGCGCCGGCGACGTGACGGCCATGATCTCCGCCACCATCCCGTTGAAGAGGAAGAGGATCCCGAAGCACTTCTTCGAAGCCCCTACGGACATGGACGAGGATCAGCTGGCGTGGTGGAAGGAGACCAAGGCAGACATCATGGCAAGGAAGATGCTCGCGCGTCAAGCTCGTGCTGCAAGTGCTGTTGGTGCATCGACTCCTCGAGGTGAGTCTCCGGCGAGTGGTGGCGACGCTGGCGATGGACTCGTTGATGGTTGATCGCATTGATGGTGTTGGTGGTGGCAACATTTTGGGAACCTCCATGGCTTGAACATTGGCTATGCACTAGTAGGAAAAGGCTCATTAGTGGTGCACCAAAAACCACATTCTGTGGCGCATGGGCGGTGCGCCACAGAAACTTCGCCACAAAAATAAGGTTTCTGTGGCGCACCGCCTCGGCCCGTGTGCCACCGAATTAAGGTTTTCTGTGGCGCACCGGCTCATGCGTCACTGAATTTTGTTTCCCTGCGCCACAGAATAATGTACAGGTATACTCGATTTTGTACTGCTTGGTGTATTATACAGGTTTTATACGGGTTTTATACACAGTATACAGGTTATATACAGATATAATATAGACAGATATAATATGGACATATATAATATAGCAACATTATACATCATCATCACATTACGAGCCCGATCGAGTTATACATATAGCTCCATACAACTCATAATCCATGCAAATTAGTTAAGTTCATCATCTCTAGATACAAATGAAGTGACACCGGCCGCCGCCTACACTAGGATGAAATAGAGTACCGCCGCGACGATGGTGAGCAAGAGCGAGAGCACAATGAAGGTCTTCATCTTCATCTTCCTCTTGTTCGACTGGTGCTTCCTCTACTTGGCAACCGCCTCGTGTCTAGTCGGGTACCCTTTGTAGCAGTTGCCGCTGAACTTGTGCACCTGTTTCTTGCAGTCCTCCCACTCCTCGTACACTCCTGGAACCCACCCCTCGAACACGACGTAGTACGTCATCTCTATGGACACAAGGCATATTAGTATATAATGCAATGGAAAGAGTTAGAGGGTTCACATGCATACATATTCACAAGAATTAAAGCAAGGAAATAATAATAAACCTAAAAGACATATAGCATCGGTATCACATAAGTAATCAAGTTCAACGACAACGACTACAATAGTAATTGAAGTCCAACAACGAAGACCGTTTCGAGCAAATTAAGCAAGTTTAGTTTACAACACAGTACAAATTGTCCATCGATTCAAAGTAATGCTAGGCACACCGGCCTCGGTCAACGCGACGTCTTCTTGAGCGGCTCCGGGAACGGCTTGTACAAGTCCTTCGTCATCCACGTCCTTCCATCACCCTGCCTATTTAGGCGTTCTTCGATATCCCTCTTAGACAACCCTCTGAGTTGGTGTAAAAGCCCCGATCTGTTGGATACATCTTGTACGATAATTTCTGAGAGCTTTATTTGGATGCGATGGAAGTCTTCTCTAAGATCATCATCGTTGATCTCCCCCGACATTTTAATGGGGTCTCGCTGACTAGGTGGCAGACACATCATCTCTGCATCCTCGACAAACCCTTTAAGGTGATGGAGGACATAGAAGGCCTCCTTAATGCTGTCAGCTGGCTGCTTGATGCAAGGGAAGTCGATCACGTGCTTGAACCCGAGCTTTTTAGTGTCCGGCCTGATATATTGCCCCTTCTTGTCGAAGGTGCCTCCATTTTTGGAGTAGCCAAGGATAGCCTCATCAAG
This sequence comes from Lolium perenne, assembly GCF_019359855.2. Classification (NCBI taxonomy): domain Eukaryota; kingdom Viridiplantae; phylum Streptophyta; class Magnoliopsida; order Poales; family Poaceae; genus Lolium; species Lolium perenne. The sequence goes on from NC_067249.2 coordinate 272,035,721, forward strand.
AACACCCCTTATTCTCGTGTAGTCTTTCTTCGTCGTCATATTCGATGAGTCGAAATACTGGGCTAGTGACCACTTCGGGCAAAGGATGACGAGTGTGCAGTATTTATCCCTGCTCAACACATGCAATTGAAATGGAATGTTGGAAAGGATCGGCAATGGAAGAAATATATAAGAAAGCATAAGTTACGACGGCCGTGAGCGGATGTGTACTTACTCGGGAAAGACAGGCAGAAGAATGGTGTTCTTCTCTTTGTTCATGAGCATGAAGCTCTGGAGGTACTGCACCGCTTTGGTCCATGTCCTTGAGCCGTCCTGGAGCTGGCTATCGCGCATGTAGTAGGGATCCGCTACCGCGATGTGGGGGGGGTCTCTCTCTGTTGATCTTCATCTGAAGATTGATCGCGTATAGATGGACCAAGTTATAGTCGATCCGTTTCCAATGAAATAGATTGAAGACGTCCTCGAACGCTATGAAGAAGATATCCGCGGGGTCTTCATGGACGAAGTTCGGGTCTTCTGGCACCTTGACCGAGAACACCGGGTAATTTGGATCCTTGTCTTTAAGAAGGACGCTCTCTAGATAATTAATAGTGTGCTGCAAAGGGAGCATTGGTCCACTTGCGAGGTGTTCCATGTCCTTAGGCAGTATCGGTTTACCAGCTTCATGACACCGGGGCAAGCCATCCGGTGTAGGTGGTACCATGTCGTCGGCCCGGATCCTCTTAGGAGCAGGCTGGCTCGCAGATGCGCCCTTCTTGGCTCCTCTCTTCCTTGCCTTCTTCACCTGACCTGCTGGGGGTGCTGGTGGTGCTGATGGTGGTGCTGTTGGGGTCGGTGCTGGTGGTGCTTCTGGGGTTGCTTGGGGTGCTGCTGGGGTTGATTTGGGTGGCTCCCCGACGATCGTCTTACGCAGCGTGTTAGGGTTGAAAACGGTAGCAGGCTTGACTTGAGCTGGATTGCCAGCCTCCGGAGGAGTGTCTTGCAGAGAAAACCCCGTGAAGGTCAGGCGCTGCTTCGTGACTGTAGTGGGACGACCAAGTTGATCGCCGTGATGAGTGCGGAAGGCTTCTTCATCCATAGGAGGCATGTACATATCTTGGCTGCAGGCGCCAGTGTTGATGTAGGCATCGATGTCATCATCATCATCTCCATCGTTGCCATCAAGTGGCGCCATGTCCTGGACCTTAGGTGGTGGCGGTTGCGATGCCGCCGCTTGGCGTACCTTGCGTCTGGTCGACGGTCGTTGCGGTAGCGCTCCCAACAGCTGTTGGTGGCGTGTGGTGGTGGAGGCGATCGCCGGTTCCTTCCGGGTGGCGGCGGCGGTCGCCGGTTCCTTCCAGGTGGCGGCGGCGACCGCCGGTTCCTTCAGGGTAGTGGGGGCGGCGGCGACCGCCGTTTCCTTAAGGGTGTCGTCGGCGCAGGCGATCTTGGGCCGGATGATAGGGGAGGTGGCGCCGGTGCTCTTCCTCCTAGCACTCGGAAGACCCCCCCACCCCCCCTAGACGAATCTGGTTCTTCGGCCATGTCATAATCCATGAGGTGCAATCCCCAAGGGTCAAAACGTCGCCCTCGTCTATGCCCGGAGGTTGATAGGGGGGATGATGTAGTTGTACTCCGGCACTACCAGTGCCAACTTGACCTTCACCACGTCTTCCGCTATTCTAGCGTTGTGCATAACGCGGGTGGCCATGACAGTGCCGCTAGCAACTTCCATCAACTTGCCGCCGGGCTCCACCACATGCAGGAGTATGCAAGGTTCGTCCTGAGTCAGGGGCGCCATGTTGGGCATCATGAGATGGCAGTCACGAGAAAGGCATATATAGTTAAAGAAGATGACGCGGAGGACTAACTAATGAGTTTACCTTCTTGATGGCGTCGATCTCGGCTACTGTCGATACAAGGGCGTCGGTGCCGGGTGCATTATCAAGCACTGCCACCCTATCAGCTTCCGCGGTTGGGGGCGTCGATGCGACCAGTTGGAGCTGCGGCGTCGGGTGGAGCGGCGGCGGCGGGTGGAGCGGCGGCGTCGGCGACACGTGGAAGCTTGAGTTGCTGCCGCTGATGCTAGGCACATGTATCGGCCCCACTTGACCTCCCGCATTCCAAGCAGCTAACCCCTCCATCAACCCAGGGGGGATGATCTGCCGGATCTTCTCGTCCAATAACTTGTTCATCAGCTCGGTGTTCTCCGCAGGCTTTTCGGCCACCAGCTTCTCTAGTGACACCACCTTCTTCTTCAGCTCCTGAACCTCGGATTTATCCTTAGCCGATGACCTCCTCTCCAGCTTTCTCGTCTTGGCATCCGATCCGTAGTACTCGGATAGCTTCATACTTGTGCCAAAGCCGGACACACGGCCACCCGACGTCGGTGGCTTGTCCAGGTCCCTGTTCTTGTATTTATTCGTCGCCCTGTTGAAAGGCGTGTCCCACGGTTCCGTCGACCCCTGGGATGACGGGCCAGCCGTACAACTAGCCTTCAACTCATCCTCCTTCAGACAAAGGAACTTAAGGTTAGCCCATTTGGCTTCATTGCCTAATAAGATCAGCGCAATAATATAGACTATCCTTACCAGGTACAGCTCGAAATCCTTCACATCTTGGTAATCCGTAATAAATTCCCCCGTCTTCCAGTCTAAGTAGTAGCGGGACCGGACAAAGTTCCTAGCCTGTACATCCTCGATTTTTAGCCAGGGGTTTTCTTTCCCCAGACGTACCATCTCGGCATCCTCCTTGTCCCAAGTTGGCTGTTTTCCTCGGTAACCGCCGCTTCCGCAATGGTGGGTCCCTAAGTTCAATTCCCGCATTTTCTTCCCCCAGGCGGTCCATTTTTTAACACCGTCAGTCTCTAAGTACGACTTGAATGCATTAAAGTCTTCTATGGAGAGCGACGGGTCTTTGCTACTTATCCTCTCCTAGCTTTCACCGGCGTCGATCTTTTTCTTCAGCCGGTTCTTCCAGCTGCTCAAGGCGGTGCTCATCTTCGTGAGAGCTAAAGAGTCAACCTTCTTATTGAACGGCTCCGGAAACGTGTATCGTTGGTGAAGCTTCTGGAGGAGGGATTCGGCCAAAGCCGTGTTGTCCTCGCTTCTGATGTCCTTAGTTAGGATCGGCACGGTTTCACGGACGATGCACCCTAGTTGCATGCTGTACCCTTTGGCAACCCACGAAGGCTCCAAGGGTAGGCCACTTTCGGATACGGCCGTGATAGCATCGGTGACGTTGGCGAGCACTTGCGGCCTCCGATCCCTCCTTGGCCTCCTCGCCATCCTCTTCTTCTTACCCTCCAGAGGGTTGCCGCCGCTATCACCTTCCGTGCGGTTGGCCGCGGTCTCTTCACCGGTCTCTTCACTGGTCTCGGCGGCGTCGTCCCAGGTCTCGTCCTCGTCGCCGGTGTCGGCGGCGGCCCCCCGGCCCTCTCCCTCATCGCCGGTGTCGGCGGCGGCCCCCCGGCCCTCTCCCTCGGAGGCGGCGTCCCGGCCCTCTTCCTCATCGCCGGTCGACTCGGCGGCGGCCTTCCGGCGCCGCTCTCCATCGTAGTCCACCCAGAATTCCATGTTGGCCTCTCTCGCGTCTTTGTTCTGGCTCCTGGGCTTAGAAGTGTTGCCCGACATGTTTATTTGCACTTCATTAAAAAGAGGCAAAAAGTTAGTACAAAAGTCAACCAAAAAATTCAAAATTTCGGCATGACCTTTGCTAATTTTTCTACATAGGAGTGCCCATTTCTCAACCGAAACGGAAGTTAATCAACGCTTCGGGAGAAATGGGCAACTCAATGAAATCCCTGCAAAAATTTATATGTATCCCATCATCACATAACACCATATCCATATTCATCATCAATATGTATGAACTAAAAAATGACAGCTAGCCACTACTAGTTCATCAAAACCTGGAGCATAAGTCCAAAACCTGGATCATACTACTAGCAAAACCTCTTTCATAATCCAAAACCTGGAGCATCTACCCATATACTGCTAGCACTACAGCAGTTTGTCAAAACCTGGATCATATATTATCAAAACCTGGAGCATATATTATCAAAACCTGGAGTTCAAATACATGGCAGATTACAGAATGATATGTTAAGTAGGATAAGGCAAACAAAAAAGCTACTACTAGCTACTGCTACTACTAACATAGCATTACCTAGCAGTAGCAAATGAGCAAATGAGCAAACAAAAAAGCTACTGCTAGCTACTGCTACTACTAACATAGCATTACCTGGAGTTCAAATACATGGCATATGTTTTGTCCATTGAGCAAATGAGCATGAGCTACTACTAACATAGCATTACCTACCAGTAGCTAGCATAGCATTACCTAGCAGTAGCAAATTTAAATCACCAAATTTTATCAACTAATTAAACCTACTGCTAGCTACTGCTGCTACTTTATCAACTAATTAAAATTGTCCTAAAATTGTATATAGTAAAGCATGGTAAGCAACACCCTAAAACATTGAATTAAGGCCACCTGCTGCCATTGTTCAGTCCTCGAACGAGAACAAAGCATGGTAAGCAAAACAAACACTAATATTCATCATAGTCTCATGGAGTAGGAAAGCAGAAACATCTGTTTTTTGGCTTGCAGGCATACTTTTCAGAAATATCAACATAGCTAGTCACTACCAAATAAAATTTCATGAAACTCGTGCAGTACAAGCCTCAAGCAAGGGACTGTGCATCATCTTATAAATTGCTACTTCCACCAGTCCTAGATAACTTTCTTTACTCTAGACATCATCAAGAAGTACCTTCACCAACACTCTAATGAATCTAGTCATATCATTCTGATCATGTGTTTGATACTTTGATATGAAGTTTTAAGCATCCAGTGCCAAATTATATTAGTGGCTAATGGACAATTGCATATATGAGAAATCTTCCCAGCGAATGTTTCAAAGAATGTTCTTCCAGCACTACACAATTATGCCCCGTTTAACTGCATCAACTGGCCACAATTAAGGAGTAGTGACATGCTCAGGAACGATAAACAACAGTGGGGAGGGTTGCGGTGGCGGTGGCAGGATTGGGGATGGGCACAGGGCAGTGGGGAGGGGGACAAGGGAGTGGGGACGGGGGAGAGAGGCTCTCACCGAACGGCGGCGGTGGCAGGGTTGCGGTGGTGGCGGTGTTGTCCTCCTCCTCCTCGATCTGCGGCAGCAGCTCGGGCTCGCGTGTCCTCCTCCTCGATTTGCGGCGGCGGGTCGGGCTCGGGCGTCCTGCTCGGCGGCAGCGTGGCGGTCCTCCTCCTCCACCTCCTCCTCCTCCTCGGCGGCAGCGGCGCTAGGTGGTGGCGCTAGGCGGTGGCGGTGGCGGTGGTTGCGAGAGTGGGCGCTAGGGTGGGATTTCTCCCCGTCGGGGAAGAACTGCTTGTGAGTGTGGGGAAGAAAGAAACGAGTCGATTATTTCACCAAGTGTCTAAATTCTGTGGCGCACCCCCCTACAGGTGCGCCACAGAATTAAGATTTCTGTGGCGCATCAGCTCTGACATGCGCCACAGAATCCCTTAATTCGGTGGCGCACTTACAAGGGGGTGCGCCACAGAATTTAGACACTTAGCAAAACAAAACGGCTTACTGCCGTGTCCTGACAGATACTTAGCACTAGCCTAGTGGTTAAGGCCAATGTTAGCCCATTAGTAGCCAGGTTCGAACCCTGGCTACGACACAATTTTTCTTCCTTTTTTTCATATTTTAGTTACATTTCAATAAATAACACAACATTATTTAGTAATTAGTAGAGAATTATAAATTACTTGTCTCATACAAATATGTTCTTGTCTCCCTCACACACACACGCATGTACTTGTCTAACACACACACACTCACACACATGTGATAGACCAAAAAAAGATCTTCTTCGTCCCGGCTCCGAGCTCTAGCGTCTCTTCGCAATCTTCTTGCCCTTTCGGTTGTTGGCGGTTGAATGCTTTATGCCGGCCACCTTGAGATTTCTTCGCGTGAACGGACAACCTTTAGAGGGTAGGGAGGTCTTCCTTCTTACTTTACTAGTAGTAGGCATGTCGAAGTGCTTGTCGAATTCCTCCTCGATCTTCGGGTCACCGTTCTTGTCCAAGTCTTCCTCGTTGGCGTCTCCTTGCATTCCTATGATGCTCCTCTTGCCCCTCCTCACAACAACACGGCTAGGCCTCGACGGGTCGGTGATGAAGAAGCATTGGTCAACTTGGCTACCGAGTACCCATGGCTCATTTTTCGCGGATGCGTTCTTCGATTTGGCATCGGGTATAACCATGGTTGTGAAATATCGGCCTTCTTTTTCGACCTTCTTGGCCCATCTCACACGAAACATTGGCACCGTCTCTGCATAGTAATTGAGCTCCCATATCTCCTCGATCCTTCCAAAGAATCTTTCCTTGACATTAGTCTCGTCATCGGCGTATGACAACATAGTTACTCCTGAGTTTTGATTTTCACTATTTCTGTCCTTTTCCTCGGTGTAGAATCTGTAACCGTTGATGTCATACCCCTGATAGGTCTTTACGTTATGCCCGGGGCCCTGTGATAAGGTGTATATGAGTTTTTCATCTTCGGTAGAAGGCCTTTTTCTCTGTGCTTGAAGCATTTGAGTTTGCTTGAACCAACGCGTGAAGCTGGAGTTGTGCTCTTTGGTTACGTCTCCCATCTTCCTCGACCGGCCCATATCGATGTAATTCTGCTCGATCATGCTTTTGTGCTCTTGCACCAAAGGTTCGATCAGTTTTAAGTGTTGTAGCGCGACCCGGTGAGCCCTTTCAAAGTCGTCGTGTCGATTGACAATGCCGACATGGACTGAGCGGTAGCCCTCGCGGTGACCGACTCCAGCGAGCCTGCCGAGGTGCGTCCTGGGGGGTAGACCAACATGATCCTCGTCGTCCTCGGTGCTTAAATAATTCTGGCAGAAGGAGATGCACTCGTAGGTTAGAAACCCCTTGGCCATGCTTGCGTCTGGACGTGCCCTGTTGCGAACGTATCCTTTCATGACACCGTTCTGCCTTTCGAAAGGCATCATGTTGTGGAGGAACGTCGGGCCGAGCTGCCTGATGTCATCAACGACATGGAGAAGGAGATGGACGCATATATCATAGAATGCGGGCGGGAAGTAAATCTCGAGCTCACATAGTATCACCACGATCTCAACCTGTAGCATCTTGAGCTGCCTCACGCCGATCGACTTCCTGGTGATAACGTCAAAAAAGTTGCAAAGGCCAAACAGCGTATCACGGACGTGCTCGTCCATTATCCCTCGGATCGCAACGGGAAGTATCTGCGTCATGAGCACGTGGCAATCGTGAGACTTCATCTCGGTGAACCTCTTCTTCGCTACGTCCAGATACCTGCTTATATTCCCCGAGTAACCGTGAGGAACTTTCACTCCTAGGAGGCACCTGAAAAACTGCTCGAGCTCCTCCGGACTCATTGTGAAGCAGGCAGCGGGAAGTAGCACCGCGTTCTTCTTAGCCCTTTTGCGGAGACGTTGAGTCCCTTCCGTCTGATCATCATCATCATCATCGTCGTTGTCATCATCAGTATCGGGGGCTTGAAGATCTTTCCTGATGCCAAAATGTTTCAGATCGTATCTTGCTTTCGGTCCATCCTTGGACTTTTCTGAGTTACAAAGAGTGCCAAGCAGACTCTCGGTAACGTTCTTCGTAATGTGCATGACATCGAGGCTGCGGGGCGTGTGGAGGACCTTCCAGTACTCCAAGTCGTGGAAAATAGACCTCGCTTTCCATACACCGAGCAGCGACTCTGGCTACGGTCGCTTCTTTCCCGGCGCTGGGCACTCCTTCCAATTTTTTAGAAGATCGTCGATTTCTGCGCCGCTCCTCGGGCGCGGGGGTCCATCGGGCTCATCTTTACCATTGAAAAGATCACCACGTTTTCTCCACGGGTGATCCAAGCGAAGCCACCTTCGAGCACTTGGGTACACGGTTTTCGAGGACCCGGGATCCCTTGGTAGCTGTAGATGCGGGGTCTCGTCCATGCACTTCACACAGCCGCAGAATCCGTGGCCAACCTGGGCAGATACATATGCGTAACCAGGATAGTCCGTGACCGTCGTGATCAACGCGGCTCTCATATCGAAATAAGTTCTAGTGTAGGCGTCCCACGTACGGGGTGGCGTCTTCCACAACGTGTCTAACTCTTCTTTCAGCAGCCCGAGATACAAATGCATGTCGACACCTGGTTGTTTCGGCCCCTGAATGAGAATACTCAGGTGTATGTACCTTTGTTTGGTGCACAGCCGCGGGGGTAGGTTGTAAGGCCATACAAACACAGGCCAGGTGCTATGCGTGCTACTCTGGTTGCCGAACGGATTGAGTCCATCGGTGCTCATACCCAGCCTGATGTTCCTTGCGTCGCCCCCGAACCTAGGGAAGGCGATGTCCAATGCTTCCCACTGGCCAGCGTCTGAAGGGTGTGTCAGCATATAGCCCATCTCCGGATCTTCTTCGGGCTTCTCCCTTTCCGCGTGCCATTGCATAAGCTTTGCTTCCTTAGGGTCCACGAAATACCGCTTCAGACAAGGAGTGATAGGAAAGTACCATACCACTTTTCGAGGTACCTTCTTGTTCCCAACCTTGTACCGTCCGTGGCCGCACACCGGACATGTGGTTCTGTCCTTGTACTCGCCCCGATAAATCACGCAATCATTGATGCAGGCGTGGTATTTTTCGTGCGGTAGGTCAAGAGGGCACACGACTTTCTTGGCCTCCTCGGTACTACTTGGCAATGTGTTCCCCTCCGGGAGACGATCGTGCCAGAATTTCAAGTTCTTGCTGAAGATGGAATCGGTCCACTTGTTCTGCGTCTTCATCTGCAGATAATCAAGCGTTACATGCAAGCGCGTATCCTGCGGACGGCACCCAGGAAAGATCGGAGTCATCCCGTCTTTCTCCATTTGCGACAGCTTGGCTCTCTCTCTGGCTGCAGCTATGTCGTTGCTCGTCTCCTGGAGGAGCAGATCTTGAACATGAGAGTCCCGCAAGGCCGAAATTAGCGGGGTCGCGCCGGAATCTTCTTCTTCATCATGATGATCTTCTCCACCGCCATCTTCTTCTTCATGATGATCTTCTCCGCCGACTTCTTCTTCATGATGATAGTCTCCGCCGACTTCTTCTTCATGATGATAGTCTCCGCCGACATGTGGTGCTTCGTCATCTCGCTCGACATGGTCTTCATGCGCACCATTTGATGGGGCCGGCCGCGCCTAGTTGTCTTGCATGAAACCGCGCCTCAGCAGGTGCTCCTCAAGTTGTCCGGAATCAGGGTTGATCCAGCGCTCGAGTTTGCATGATCGACACGGACATCTTATCTGGCGCCTATTGTTCCGAATCATGTCCTCCTTCGCGTCTATCTTGTATCTAGAGATTCGAGTGGAACTCATCGGGAGGACCATGCTTGCCTGCCAATGGTATACATAGAACAGGAAATTAGAACCGCAACACATGCACACACATGCATGGGCCGTACCTCTCCTCAAGGTATACATGGAGCGGAAAAATTCGGCATGACCTCTCCTAAAGGTAGGACATATGGGTAGTGCAAAAATTTGCCGATACGGAAATGAATCAACATTTCGGCAAACATCCATGCACCACACTGGCACAGACACAAGTGCTTCACCTGCAACAAGCATCCATACACACGACGGCCACACAAGATCTACAAGCATATGCATGTCTCCTCCAAGCATATGTATGTCTCCTCCAACTACTCACCTTGTAGATTCGATACCGAGATGAGACCGCGATCGATGAGTTGGAGAGGAGGAGAGAGTATGGAGAGCCTTCTCCTCAACACCAATTATGTATCAACCAAAGTAAGTGCAATAAGTACCCAAGAAAGTGAAAAGTATGGCCAAAATGGGATGAGAGAGAAGGGGGGACGAGCTAGATGGAGGAGGAAGAAGAATGGCTTGGGTAGTGTGGTAGATGGGAGGTTGGCACTTTTGTAGATCTGGGTGGCTAATTCTGTGGCGCACCATACACAGTGCGCCACAGAATAACTTATTTCTGTGGAGCACCAACGCCAGTGCGCCACAGAACACCTTATTTCTGTGGCGCACCGAGGCCAGTGCGCCACAGAATACCTTATTTCTGTGGCGCACCAAGTGCAGTGCGCCATAGAAATAGTGAAACCAATGATTGGGAGTGGCAGAGTGTGGGCCCCACCTAGTTTCTGTGGCGCATGGACTCTTGGTGCGCCACAAAATTAAGCTATTTTTGTGGCGCACCGTGCCAGGTGCGCCACAAAAAAACTTTCTGTGGCGCATTGTTGGGTGGTGCGCCACAAAAATAAGATCTCACCTATAAGGCTTTTCCTACTAGTGATGATCGCGTTGATCGCGTTGTGATGTAAAAACTATGAATTATGCATCACATGTTTTGGATGTGCTATGTTTGATCAGAAATAGTTGTCTGAAATTGTTGTCAAAAATCCTGTTTTGAGGGGTTGGAAACTCGTCTGAGCTAGCAGATCCCGTATCCCCACCCCGTAAAACAGAATCGGATTCTGTTTTACGGGGTGGGGATACGGGATCTACTAGCTCGGACGAGTTTTCGGCCGGTGGAAAGTGAATACAGGGTCCTCTACTGGCGTTTTACGGGGCAGAAAAATAGGACATGCTCTTACTTGCTTTCGTTGCCACATGGATTGATCCTTGGCAACGTTCCATGTGTTCCTAAATACATATGAATTTAGATAAAGTTGAGTATATTAATATGGACCGGAGGGAGTACATGTTTTGAACCCTCAGTTTAATTTTGAACTTAACCCCTACGCCTATTATAGATTGGTGGGAGTAGTTTCAGTCACGAGGATAATTGCTCAATACTTCTTTACAAAATCGTATAAAATGAAGTGACAAAAAAAGAGAATAAGCGACGACAACCCAGAGGAAGGGGGTTTCCGAGGAGAAACTGCATGTTGCCGTGTTGGAATCTCATATACTCAAGCGTCATGTTTTTAGTACACCAACGAATCTTTTGTTTGGAGCTGCTCGAAGCATTAGTCCCGGACTTGAAACCGGAATTAATATTAGCACTAGTTGCAGTTCCAACGGCTAGGACTCGCACGGGTGCTCGTAAGCCTGGTACATACAACCTAAAATACTCGGGCATGTTTTATATGGACGGAAAAGAAAACTCGTTAACATGAATTAAGGTTCATATATATATTATTTCCCCTTCAATATTCGTTCACAAAAATGAAAGATAATAATAAGTACCAAGACATATCAAAACACGATATGGCTTCGCTTAATTTGTCGATAATGTGGTACTTTTGCTATCCTTCAATTTATGATGAAATTCACTGAAATGAAACATGCTGAAATATTCAAAAATATATATAAAAAAATTGTTGTCTTGGCACTTGTCAAAACAGTGTCTCATTGGAAGTGATTGCTCGATGGAATTCAAGTATATTGATGAAAACAGTCGGTGAATACATACACCCTTTGATCAGATTGTTTATGCGTATCGTGCTTGACTTTTTGGATACATGGTAACATATTCATGCTTGAACCTTTATTTGGACAAATCACATTAGGAAATTAGGTGCCTGACGTGTGATAACTTTCACGTTAGTTTCTCATTGTGTCTTCATAATCTTATAAAAAAAGCAAGAAACTAGAAAACAAGCAAAAACAGGGGGAGGCGGTGGCAAGGACCAACTACATGTTGACAGCTTATATAATCTAGAACCATCATTTTAGTTACACATAACTTTAATACATGCAATTTAAAAACACTGAAGCATGTTCTATTGCTAATTAAGGATAACATTGATAAAGAAGTCCCCATCGACGTTAACGATAGGTTTGTACTTATATTTTATTCCCTAAAACCTTCTATCAAAGAAATAAATAAAATGACCAATGCACATATAACCACAAAAAGGCATGAAATAATTTTTGGATGATCTTATACTTTTTAATCCTTAATATATGGTGAAGTTCACTAAAATAAAGCATCCCCATCTAGAGAAAAATATACAAAATTATGTTTCACCTTATCCCGAAAATGTTGTATTTGCAATCAAGGAGATGTATGTCAAATAGGTATCTCAGTGTGATGTCATTTCTAAAACCATTAATTTCTCCTAGTATTATACTAGCATAATAGAACTAAATATGCATTAGTCAAGGAAAATGACATGCATTTAATGAAAAGAGGATTTATGGTGAAATAAAAATGTTCGGTATAAATGAGCAAGAAATGATTGATTTTAACCCAACGTAGAAAATGTGTGTAGTAGCCACGGTACTAGCAAACTAGATTAAGGGGCACGGGCAAACCGGCTAGTTTAGGGAGCTCGACGTTGAAGGTGGACGCCGCATTGCACATGCTGGCATCATCTCGGTTTTCGAGCTAAACAAACCACTCCTCATCCTCCTCGTATCCACTACACATGTCACCAATAGGCCTCATTTGGAACACAGTATTCTACGCATAACGTCCCTTAATTACGCTCGTGTAAAAATACATATTAGCAATGCTTCAGTGAGTGTAGACACATTGTGTTAACTTCAATTAAATTTTGTGGTAAAAAATATTGGTGCCACCACTAATTTTACCTCCATTTCAAGCCCGAGTACACATCTAAGAGTCAGTGGAATGACATACCTTGCACCTTAGTAAAACTTTTGCCATTTACTCCAATCCAAAGGTCACATTACAAGACCCGAAATCCTCAACTCCACATTATCCTAGGCCCAACTGCTTTGTTTTTGTCCGTGGTGGTTTGCATGTCACCTGGCTCGAGCATAGTCGACGATGCATTGGACCGATACAACGCGATGCCCATACGTGCATGCAACATTTCACTGTTTGGCGTGGCAGCATGTTCTTTTTTCCATTCCGAGTGGCGGGAGGTTTGCTCCGCCATTTCCTCTAGCAGAAGGTACTAAGTGTTACTTCGCCAGCTTTTCGCCGGGCTAGTTTTGACATTTTTTGTTCGCTGGTGGTTGTTTCTAGCAGTTTCTTTTTTTTCAGAGGGTATATTTGTAAAAGTAGGCCGGTAAAATCAGTGGAGCACATCGGGGCGGCCAACGAGAAAAACTAGGCTATATTCACTGATATTGCATTTACAACCTGCATTTTACTTCAAAAATGCCTTGTTGCGGCTACATCATTGCCCGTCAAGGAACAGCAACGAGAGGATGATGTATCTGCACAGTTAATCCCACTTAAACAAGTTGTATGGTGTATCTCTCGAAAGTTCAGACACAACGAGGATAACAAGAATTCAGTGCATGTGTATTCTGTTCTAGCAAATCCTACATGAAGCTCCTGCAGCACACATCTCCTCACTATCGTCCAGCGAAATGCCGTCAAAACATATTTCTTCGTGTCGAACTAATCGATGGAGATTGGTGCCGGTGTCATCAGTGGTAAGATGTGAAGAATGCAAAGTCAGGGTGGTGTGCCCCGACCTGCTTCAGCCAGGAAGACGCCGCCCAGTGGAGTTCAGACAGCCGCCTGGGGTCCGAGGATCCTGGCCGCCTCCACAGGTCGCCTTCCATCCTGTATGTCGCCAGCCCGAACGGCGAGAGCGCGGTGGTCTCGCCACCGTCGCGTTCTGGTCCGCTGCGGTGTATGTTATCTGCAGCGGCTTATCAGCATTAGCAAAGGCTGCATTTTACTTGCTACTACTCACTTAAGAACAATTCTGGGTTTGCAGAGGGTTTACATGGATGACCAGGTCATACAAATTAGAAAATGTATGTGACAGGGGGAGAATATATATACCTTGGAAAACTGATGAAATGGAATGGTACGTAAGGAAGCATGCAGAGATGCCCTTCATGTTCCCATGGGCAGGGATGTGATAAATAGGGTACCTGATCATGGAAGGATGGTGTTATGTTAAGTGAGTGCACATATGTATATACCTCAACTAGCTCTTATTTGGACAATGGTACATTGGTACCTCAACTAGCTTTACTGCATTCTCTAGCTTTACAGATGATAACAAAATGTACTCTATGATCATATAACGGACTAGTGAAACGATTATCGTTTAACGATATGATGTGCTCCAAGTTGATTACCATGCTACAGACATCCAGCTGGAAGGGGAGAGCTCGGCACTCCTAAGCGACATCAAGCATGGGTACTCCTGCGCCAGCTCCGACACCTGCTCAGCCACTTCTGCTCCAGTACTCCTCCCCTGGAAAAAATTTGAGAGCGTTAAACACAACAACGGTGAAGATTTTCCCATACTAAGCGGGACAAGATTGTACTTTTAGTGTATTTCCACCGTCCATACTACCCTGTACAGGCCCGTATGATCGAAGTTGTGTTGTATCTTTTTTTCTATGTATCTTCGGTTTCAAAACAAGGTATGCACGACGTGAGACGGTACTTAGGCGGATCAGATCGATAACTTGTCATGTGACCTTTTTTATTTTTCTTCTTAGACGACGTACACATACCGTATCAATGCATACGGATATACATGGTCTGGATATGGGTTTTGGTGGACCAAACACACAAAAAAAGCCAATTATGACTCTTCAACTTAGTTTAGGGGGGAGCACCGGAGCAACCCTCCTGCTCAGCAAGACCAACACCACTTCAAAATCACTACAATGGGCACTCTGAACATGAAGTATGTAAACAGCTACCGATGATCACCACATGTCCACATACCTTATCGGCCAGCGGCACTCTGTCGTAGGGCGAGTCCCACTCTCTGTACTGGAAAGTCAGGTACCCGCTCCGCTTCGACGAGGCTGCGCCGTAGTATGCCGAATCATCGTCGTCTTCGGACGCCGCGTCCCAGGAGGACCTGGCGAACCTCTCGCCGCCGCCGGCGCTGTCGTCGCTCCAGGAGTCCGTCTCGCTCCCCGTGCTCCTGCATGCACACGATGTGTTTCCAGAAGAAATCGGTCATCAGTTTCAAAAGGAGGCTGGCTGAACCGTAACTGGGGAGGATCGAGGTGGCTGTTTGAGTTTCCGATTGATCATATACTGTACCTGGGAATGGCGATGCTGGCGGTGGGCCTCGTGGCAGTGTATAACTGGACTGCGGAGAGGTAGGGTACGAAATGCTGCGTGACGACGGTGCTTTCGCCGGCGTGGCCGAGGTGCCGGACGGGGACGGCGAGGCCGTTGGCGCTGCTCTCGGCGTAGTGCTCCCACAGGTCCGCCAGCGCGAAGTACTCCACCGCTGCGTCGCTCTTCTTCTCCCTGTCCAGCTGCCACACGCTACTCGGCCCTCCTTCGAAACAGCCCTGAATAAAAACATAAGCTGGAGTTGTTCAGAACAGAGCTGAAAGCAGAGAAGCTGTCCATGGCTAAAAGTAGAGCGCAGATGGTAGATCAGATGAGTTGACTGACTCGTCCGAAAGAGAAGAAATCAGCGGGGAGGTCGGTCTGAATCAGATGCTTGCCGATTACATTTTGGCATCGAGATCGAGACGAGCAAGTGCTACTAGAACAGAGATGTGAGGATGGATGTATCGCATATCATTGTGGCCGAGCGCCATGGCAGGTGGGGCGTGGCGGCGCGGAGGAAGACCTCGAGATTGCTGCTCTCCATCCTTTGGCATCCAAAACGCTCGCATGTACAGGCTGAGACTGATCTCTGTGGTATTGTCTTGCGCGATCGGAACGAAATCGAGACCGGAGCGAGCAAGAAATGCCTTCGTCCCTATATATAATATATGTTGTGGAATCGGCAGAAGAAGTAGCAGCAGCAGCTGGCACAGGGAGGCCATGCTAGGAGAGGGTGGATAGCAAGAAGCTAGGGTGATGGATGGTGGTGTGAATGTGATCGGATAGAGGAAGACGAAGCATATCCACAGCATTGAGTCCAACAATCCCCATTTATCCATGCAGATAAATGGAGTGTGCATCCAGCGCTGGTAGCTAGGTAGTATAGCAGATCAGAGAAGGGCGCAGGTTAATATGCCGTGAGGCTAGGGAGGAAGATGAAGAAGATGTCTGTACTAACTTGTGGGCATTGGAGGTAGTGCCAAGGCCAACAAACTAATGGCTGTGGGACAAGCTAGATTCGGTGGTAGTGGCGGGCGCAACTAGTTACGGAATATCCCCTCTCGTCCAACAATCCCCATTTATCCATGCAGATAAATGGAGTGTGCATCCAGAGCTGGTAGCTAGGTAGTATAGCAGATCAGAGAAGGGCGCAGGTTAATATGCCGTGAGGCTAGGGAGGAAGATGAAGAAGATGTCTGTACTAACTTGTGGGCATTGGAGGTAGTGCCAAGGCCAACAAACTAATGGCTGTGGGACAAGCTAGATTCGGTGGTAGTGGAGGAGATCCAACGCTATGCTGTCGTTGCTGTCCACACACACACTCCGAAACAGTGTAACTCACTACACCACGTCATAGAATTAGGGGCACTTCTACTAGTGGCACTTGTCAAAGTGCGGCTAATAGTAGTCAATTAGTGGTACTTTTTGAAAGTGCCCCTAATTGTATATCTATTGGGGCACTTCTCAAATGCCCCAATATGTGTATACCTACTAGGACATTTTTTCTAGTGCTCCAATAGATGTATACCTTTTGGGGCACTTTTAAGTGCCACAATTTATCATTACTCACCTGAACAACTATCACCTTTAGCTCAAGATCAATTAGCCCATGTAAACAGTGCCACATTGGCTCACACCTGTCGGCTGCCGCGACACCGCTGCCAGCCCACCGCGCATGCCGTCGTCGTCCTCCTCGAACGCGCACTCGTAGAGAGCGGTTGGGCAGAATACGGGCGAGAGACGCGGAAGGGGAGGAGTGGACTTTCCTGCCCCATCTCTTAGGGCATCTCCAACGGGGCGACGCAAACGGACGATGAGCGACCGTTTGCGTCCGCCCGGGCCAAAAATGCGTCTGGACACGCTCCAACGGGGCGACGCATAGTGATCGGGCCGTCCGCAGCGACGCAAACCCGGCGCATATTTGCGCCTGGGATGCGTCGCGACGGACGCCCCAAATGATCGCTCGCTTTTCCACCGGGCCCGCCTGGCAACGAGCCTGTATCGTGGGCATCGCTTCCGCGGCCATCGCTTCCGCGGTCAGCGCTTCCGCATCTGCGCCGCAACCTTCGCCATTAATGTCGTGGCTGCCTCTTCTGCGCGCGCACTGGCGGGCGGCGGCTGGGCTTCTGCGCTGCCTTCAATGGCATCGTTTTCCACGCGCGGCCGGCCTTAAAAGTCGATCGGTATCGTTCCTGCCATCGCCCACACCTCCACTCCCACCACCGCCGCCGCAACACCATGGGGAAGAAGAAGAACGACTTCGAGGCGTCCGGCAACGGCACCAAGAAGGCGGAGCGGCCGCACAGGGTGCCGCTGCCCGTCAGCGTGGCGCGGCCGATGCACGCGAACTGGACGCCGTGCGACGGCTGGGGGACGTGCACATGCCTGGCGGCTGGCGGCTAAGCTACCTCCGGGTGCCCGTACCGCGCAGTGCCTGCGCGCGAGCCATATAGGAGCGCCGAGATCCGGCGCAGGCGGTGGTACCTGCCGCCGGACCTCCGCGCCGATCCCGCCTACGCCATCGACTTATGGCGAATTGTAATTTCAGCTAGCTGAAAAATAGCAAAACTGAAAAAAAGTTCAAAAAAGAAAAGCGAGTGCACAGGATTCGTTCAGTTTGATCTTGGGCTATGCCTCAATTTCTAACTGAAATATACACTCAACACACTTACTTGCATTCAGAATCGCAGTGTTACAACTTATACACACGAGCACACAGATCGTGCCGTTGTGGTGCCGAAGTGGGGTTGCCCACCTTCCTACTCTATCGCTACCAGAACTTATCCATCTAGAGCTCGGTCAGCTAGATACAACAATACATACGAATGAGTCAGCCTACTGTATAATACATGTACTGATACTTCAACAGCCCCCCTCAGACTGAACATCGGGTGGCCAGATGTTCAGGCTGAACCGAAAATCATGAAACACCGAGGAGGGGAGCCCTTTGGTGAACACATCAGCAAACTGCAAGGAGGTGGGAACATGAAGAACTTTGGCTTCACCAAGGGCAACCCGATCCCGAACAAAATGGAGGTCAATCTCGACGTGTTTTGTCCGTTGGTGTTGGACCAGGTTGGATGACAGGTACATAGCGCTGACATTGTCGCAGTAGATGATTGTGGCTTGCGAGGCAGGACGATGAAGTTCTTGCAGCAGCTGGCGCAACCAGCAGGATTCAGCGACACAGTTCGCCACGGCTTGGTATTCCGCTTCGGCACTGGAGCGTGACACCGTCGGCTGCCGCTTGGAGGACCATGAAACCAGATTAGTGCCAAGGAAAACACAGAACCCGGAGGTGGACTTGCGAGTATCCGGACACCCCACCCAATCGGCGTCACTGTAGGCACGAAGATCATGAGCAGAGGAGCGAAACAGTTGCAGGCCAAGATGGGATGTACCCTTCAGGTAACGAAGGATTCGTTTCACGAGCTGGAAATGAGTGGTGGTTGGAGCATGCATGAACAGACATACTTGGTGTACGGCATAGGCTATGTCGGGACGAGTAAGTGTAAGGTATTGCAATGCTCCAGCTAGGCTGCGATACAGAGAAGCATCAGGAAAGACACGACCCTCATAGGCTGAAATTTTGGAGCGGGTGTCAACGGGCGTGGAGATGGGGTTACAGTTTGTCATTTGAGCTCGCTCGAGTATCTCAAGAGTATATTGCTGCTGCGAGAGGAAAAGCCCTGCATTGTTTCGGTGAACAGTAATGCCAAGGAAATGATGGAGATCGCCAAGGTCCGTCATAGAAAATTCAGAGGAGAGGGAAGTAACAATGGACCGGAGAAGAGCAGTGGTATTGGCTGTGAGGATGATATCATCCACATACAAAAGAAGATAGGCAGTGTGTGATCCCCGGCGAAGAATGAAAAGCGAGGTGTCACATTTGGAGGCAGAAAAACCAAGAGTGGACAGAAATGTAGTGAATCGAAGAAACCAAGTTCTTGGTGCTTGTTTCAGCCCATATAGAGATTTGTTAAGCCGACAAACATGATGAGGAAAACGAGAATCAACAAAGCCGGAAGGTTGTTGGGAATAAACGGTTTCTTGGAGATTACCATGCAAGAAGGCATTTTTGACATCAAGTTGATTGATGGGCCAAGCTTGGGAGGTTGCAATGGCAAGCACCACACGGATTGTAGCCGGTTTAACAACCGGGCTAAAGGTTTCTCCATAATCAACTCCAGCCTGTTGAGTGAAACCGCGCACCACCCATCTTGCTTTGTACCTTGATAGTGATCCATCAGCGTTCATTTTGTTCCGAAATATCCATTTCCCCGTGACCACATTTGCACCTGCAGGACACGGAACCAAAGACCAAGTTTCATTCTGCAACAAAGCGTTAAATTCGTCAAGCATTGCAGTATGCCAATTGGGATCTCTAAGTGCCTGGCGATACGAGGTGGGAAGGGGAGAGATAGGTGCGGTGGTAGTGGTAACAGAGAGGTCAAAGAGTTGCCGTGGCATCAAATAGCCATTTTTGGCTCGAGTGCGCATGTTGTGTACATTTTGGGGTGGTTCTACCGCAACCGCGCGGGGAGGCAGACGTGGCGCGTTCGGAGTCGACGGTGGTGGGCTCAGGTGGGCGCTGGACGCGGGGGACGAGGAAGAGTCGCTCGTGCGCAATGATTGGGGTGTGATTGCGTGGTCTGCTGCAGGCGGGGCAGATCCAGAGGGAGGGGATCTCGAGGGAGATTCGGCAGCTGGTGGGTGGAGGACACGGATCCCGCTGCGGATACGCACGGGATTTTCTGTGGCTGGGGAAGGCGCGTGCGAGGGTGTGGGGAGGTGTAGGGGACGGTAAGGAAAAACACCCTCGTCAAAAATAACGTGTCGGGAGACGATGACTCGGCGCGATGTGAGATCAAAACAACGGTACCCTTTATGCTCCCGTGGGTAGCCGATGAAAACGCATCGGGTGGATCGTGGGTGAAGTTTGTTTTGGGTGGTAGCATACATGTTGGGGAAGCACAAGCAACCAAAGGTGCGGAGGTGATTATACGTTGGATGTTGCTGAAAAAGGCGAAAATGGGGCGTGTCGTGGTTAATGGCTCGGGAGGGTCGTATGTTAAGTAGATGATTGGCGGTGTGTAGGGCTTCGACCCAAAATTGGGGAGGGAGGTTGGACTGAGCTAGGTGGGTACGAATGATGTCATTGGTGGTTCGGAGCATCCGTTCGGCTTTACCATTTTGAGGGGATGTGTGAGGGCAAGAAAAACGAAAAGAAATCCCATTTGTGGAGAAGAAGGAGCGAAGGTCAGTGTTAAGAAATTCACCACCGTTATCACATTGGACACATTGAATGATTTTGTAGAATTGGGTTTTGATGTAGACGAAGAATCGTTGAAGGGTAGAGGCAGTGTCGGATTTGTTGCAGAGAGGGAATACCCAAGAATAATGAGAGTAGTCATCTAATAGGACAAGATAATATTTATTTCCAGAGAAACTACAAATCGGTGACGTCCATAAGTCACAATGAACAAGTTGAAAGGGAGAGGTAGTAAAGCTAGTGGAAGAGGAAAAAGGAAGTCTAGGTTGCCGTCCAAGTTGGCAAGCTTCACAAATGCTAGGGGTGCTACTACTTTTATTACATGGAGAAGGAAAAGCATGAGAAATTCTTGAGAGACTATCATCACTAGGGTGCCCAAGCCTTCGATGCCACAAGTCACGGGTAGTGGAGACCGTCAGAGCCGTGTTGGTGCGCCGGAGATCGCCGAAGAACGGGTATAGATCACCGCTACTACTGGACCGTAGAAGTAGATTCCGAGTTGCTAGGTCCTTCACAGAAAAGCCATAAGGGTCAAACTCAATGGAACATGAATTGTCGCGAGAAAATTTGCGAACAGAGATAAGAGATTTAATGACGGCAGGAGAAACAAGGACATGATCAAGTAAGAAGGAGAGTGGGGGAAGAGTTGTGGAGCCAACAGAGTAGATAGGCATAGTCGTCCCATTGCCAACAACAATACTGTCAGAATTAACGTTTGCTAAAGAATAAGACGAGGTAAGATTACCGGTGCTGTTGGTGACATGCGTCGTAGCGCCGGTGTCCATCACCCAGTCGCCGTCGGGATGGAATGTGGTGGAGTTGCTCGGTGCAGCGTTGAACATGGCGGAGTAGTCGTAGGAGGCCGCCGGAGGAGGCGCGAACACGGGCTGCGGCTGAGGCGGAGCCGGATTCTGGTACATGTGGTACACTTGGGTGTGGGCGCCCGGGCGGGGTCCGAGGACGCCGGTGGCGTTTGGTGGCGCCCAGGTGTGCTGACGCTGCTGTTGTGCAGGAGGGGGCCCGCCATAGCCGTACGGAGAGTTGGGGTAGCCGAACCCAGGGTTGTATGCGCCGCGGCCGCCGTAGTCGCCGCGCCCACGACCGCGACCGCGCCCTCGTCCGTATGGAGGAGGGTTGCCATACTGCTGATGGCCGTACTGTGGATGGCCGCCGCCACGGCCGTTGTGCTGTTGCCCGCCGCCTCGTGCCTGGTACCCGCCGCCGCGATCTCCGCGCGTGCAGTTACGAGCCATGTGGCCCGGCTCACCACACGCGTAGCAAGTGCCGTTGAAGCGGTACGAAGAGGCGCCGTTCCCGCCGGGGCCGCCGTTGTTGCCGTTGACGTGCATGACCTGGGGTGGCTCAGCCTCATCGGACTTTAGCTTCTGTTCCGCGAGTTGCAGACGGGATTGTGCCTGCATGAACGTGGGGAAGGTTGGACTGAGCTAGGAGGGTACGAATGATGTCATTGGTGGTTCGGAGCATCCGTTCGGCTTTACCATTTTGAGGGGATGTGTGAGGGCAAGAAAAACGAAAAAAAATCCCATTTGTGGAGAAGAAGGAGCGAAGGTCAGTGTTAAGAAATTCACCACCGTTATCACATTGGACACATTGAATGATTTTGTTGAATTGGGTTTTGATGTAGACGAAGAATCGTTGAAGGGTAGAGGCAGTGTCGGATTTGTTGCAGAGAGGGAATACCCAAGAATAATGAGAGTAGTCATCTAATAGGACAAGATAATATTTATTTCCAGAGAAACTACAAATCGGTGACGTCCATAAGTCACAATGAACAAGTTGAAAGGGAGAGGTAGTAAAGCTAGTGGAAGAGGAAAAAGGAAGTCTAGGTTGCCGTCCAAGTTGGCAAGCTTCACAAATGCTAGGGGTGCTACTACTTTTATTACATGGAGAAGGAAAAGCATGAGAAATTCTTGAGAGACTATCATCACTAGGGTGCCCAAGCCTTCGATGCCACAAGTCACGGGTAGTGGAGACCGTCAGAGCCGTGTTGGTGCGCCGGAGATCGCCGAAGAACGGGTATAGATCACCGCTACTACTGGACCGTAGAAGTAGATTCCGAGTTGCTAGGTCCTTCACAGAAAAGCCATAAGGGTCAAACTCAATGGAACATGAATTGTCGCGAGAAAATTTGCGAACAGAGATAAGAGATTTAATGACGGCAGGAGAAACAAGGACATGATCAAGTAAGAAGGAGCGTGGGGGAAGAGTTGTGGAGCCAACAGAGTAGATAGGCATAGTCGTCCCATTGCCAACAACAATACTGTCAGAATTAACGTTTGCTAAAGAATACGACGAGGTAAGATTACCGGTGCTGTTGGTGACATGCGTCGTAGCGCCGGTGTCCATCACCCAGTCGCCGCCGGGATGGAAGGTGGTGGAGTTGCTCGGTGCAGCGTTGAACATGGCGGAGTAGTCGTAGGAGGCCGCCGGAGGAGGCGCGAACACGGGCTGCGGCTGAGGCGGAGCCGGATTCTGGTACATGTGGTACACTTGGGTGTGGGCGCCCGGGCGGGGTCCGAGGACGCCGGCGGCGTTTGGTGGCGCCCAGGTGTGCTGACGCTGCTGTTGTGCAGGAGGGGGCCCGCCATAGCCGTACGGAGAGTTGGGGTAGCCGAACCCAGGGTTGTATGCGCCGCGGCCGCCGTAGTCGCCGCGCCCACGACCGCGACCGCGCCCTCGTCCGTATGGAGGAGGGTTGCCATACTGCTGATGGCCGTACTGTGGATGGCCGCCGCCACGGCCGTTGTGCTGTTGCCCGCCGCCTCGTGCCTGGTACCCGCCGCCGCGATCTCCGCACGTGCAGTTACGAGCCATGTGGCCCGGCTCACCACACGCGTAGCAAGTGCTGTTGAAGCGGTACGAAGAGGCGCCGTTCCCGCCGGGGCCGCCGTTGTTGCCGTTGACGTGCATGACCTGGGGCGGCTCAGCCTCATCGG
The DNA here is from genome assembly GCF_019359855.2 of Lolium perenne. Lineage (NCBI taxonomy): Eukaryota > Viridiplantae > Streptophyta > Magnoliopsida > Poales > Poaceae > Lolium > Lolium perenne. The sequence continues at coordinate 272,058,956 of NC_067249.2, forward strand.
ACTTTAGCTTCTGTTCCGCGAGTTGCAGACGGGATTGTGCCTGCATGAACGTGGGGAAGGTGGTACCTCCCGCCAGCAGCTCACCCTGGGTCCTGAACCGCTTGGCGAGCCCGTCGATGAGGCGCATGGTGAGCTTTTTGTCGGTGACGGGAGCGCCGACGTCGCCGAGCTGGTCAGCGACGCTCTTGAGCTTGCGGCAGTAGGCGATCACACCCATGTCGCCTTGCTTGATGTTGTGGAACTCCTTGTCGAGGTGGATCTCACGGCCGGCGGCGTTCTCGGTGAAGAAGTGCTGGAGAGCTTGCCACGCGGTGTAGGCTGTGCTGTCGGCCTGGAGAATGACATCTTGAAGTTCATCAGAGATGGTGGTGTAGATCCAGAGCACGATGTCGACGTCGATGGCGCGCCACTCCGCATCGGCGAGGTGCGGATCCGTCTCTTCCTCGACATGGTCGCGGGCGTTGAACTTGGTGAGGACGAAGAGGAAGAAGTTGCGCCACTTGTTGTAGTTGCCGACCTCGGCGTCGAGCTTGAACTTGATGTAGCGCGTGATGTCGATGCCGTCGGTGGTAGGAGGGGAGGGAAGCAGCTGAACAGAAGTATTGGCTAGGTGCCGGGAAGGTGAGGCCTCTTCATCGGAGCCTCCCATCGGAGCTGAGAGAGGAGAGGAAAGGTGGCTCTGATACCAAACTGAAATATACACTCAACACACTTACTTGCATTCAGAATCGCAGTGTTACAACTTATACACACGAGCACACAGATCGTGCCGTTGTGGTGCCGAAGTGGGGTTGCCCACCTTCCTACTCTATCTCGGTCAGCTAGATACAACAATACATACGAATGAGTCAGCCTACTGTATAATACATGTACTGATACTTCAACATTTCTTCTGGGCCAAAGCTTCACGGGCTGATTTCCATGTCTGTAACTAAACTCGTCTTCTTCCCAAGCTTGGACTGTATCTCATCGATTTATCCTTCTTTCTTCGTCCCATTCCCTTCCCTTCCCCGATGAGATCCCCACCATCCTCCAAACCCTAACCCCAGCCATGGCCCCCGCCGCTGCCGCCGCCGCCCCGGCGGTCAAATCCGATGACGAGGACGACTACGAGGAGTACATCCCCGTCTCCAAGCGCAGGGCCATGGAGGCCGACCGCCTCCGCCACCAGCGCCTCTCCAAGCCCACCGCCCCCTCCTCCGCAGGCTCCCCAGCCTCCCTCCCGCCGCCTCCGCCCCAACCGACGACCAACCCCGCGGCCGCCCCCGATGCCGTCGCGCCCTCCGCCAAGCCCAGCCTCCTCGTCACGTCCACGCAGCTCAAGCGCGCCGCCCCAGAGGTCACCGCCACGGAGCAGCTCATCCTGCAGGAGAAGGAGATGATCGAGAACCTCGCCGACCGCAAGTCGCTCATGTCCGTGCGGGAGCTCGCCAAGGGGATCACCTACACCGAGCCGCTCCGCACCGGCTGGAAGCCGCCGCTGCGCCTCCGCCGCATGCCACGCGCCAAGGCCGACGAGCTCCGCCGCAAGTGGCACATCCTGGTCGAGGGCGACGAGATCCCGCCGCCCGCCCGCGAGTTCCGGGACCTCAGGTTCCCCGAGCCCGTCCTCCGCATGCTCCGCGAGAAGGGCATCGTGCAGCCCACGCCCATCCAGGTGCAGGGCCTTCCCGTGGTGCTCTCCGGGCATGACATGATCGGCATCGCCTTCACTGGGTCCGGGAAGACGCTGGTGTTCGTGCTGCCGCTCATCATGGTGGCGCTGCAGGAGGAGATGTTGATGCCGATTGTGCCTGGGGAGGGCCCGTTCGGGATGATCATCTGTGTCCTTCTCTCAGGGCAGAGGCGGCGGTGGCGCGCTGCTCTTGCAAGGCAGCGCCGTCCATTTCCTCTGCCACAAATCCTCCTCCCACCCGCGACCTCCCTCCGCGCCTCCGGCCAACGGCCTCCCACCACATCTCGGCGATCGAGGACGAGCCGATCTCTCTCCGACGAACTACAACGATGAACATCGGATCCGTACTCCTCCTAGCCGTGACTCGGCGCCGCTCTGAGACGTGACCTGACCTGCTCCTCGATCCCGTGACGGACCCTCTGGATCCGAGAAGCTTGTTGATCTGGTGAGTTTTACCCATCCTCCTTCTGTTTCGATTTCACGTTTCTCTCTTCGGAACATATTGTCTCACCCAATTAGATCCTTAAATGTATGCTTGCGAACCTAGGTAGTAAATTACTTTGTTTGGTCCCTAGAAAATTTGATGAAAATTTTGTTGCATGCTATCTATTCGTGATAATGCCTGTGTTATGCATTATGTTCTGTTAGTGTGCTTATCTTCCTTTAATCATTGATTCGAAAATTGCAGGAAATGTATAGTTTCCTACTACTTGTTACTATAATTTAGAATTGATGACTGACCCTAGAGTACATTACTCCATATTGCAGCCTTATCTACTTGTCTGGTTGATATCTCATCATTCCAGATCAGGTCCAAAAACCATGAAATCCTTCTAGATTTACGGTGCAGATTTAACATGCAGTATGTTCTACTTCTTTGTTGATGCTCAAGAATTCCATATAAGAAAACTATGTTTAGGCTGATGTATTGTTCGGTTGTTCAAATTAAGTGGATGCAAACATGTAGTACTAGCTAAATAATTAACTACATGTTCTACTGTAAATTATATGGACATAAATGTAAATTTTCTAATTTAGTGTTTGTTCCTAGTACTTAATAACTCATTTTTGGTGTCTCTGAAATCTGAATGCTTGAATATGTAATCTTTGCTCTTTCTTTTATTGAGGACAGGGCTTCGTCCGAAGCGTTGAGCGGTGCCGCTGGTTTGAGATTGGAGTTGTTTGGGTGTGACCTGGAGAAGCAGGGCGAGTCAGGCATCCTGGCGGCTGGAGTTTGTTGAGAGGTGGTATCCCGCACCTTCGCATAGTCAGTGGTGTCGACGACAACAGTGGTGGGACAGCACTACCGCAACCCCAGTGTATCAAGTGGCCGCTGCCATGTGTCGGTGGTGGGCTCGCCACAACCATGGCGGCTCTTGTTCGGCTACAAGCAACCCTACTGTACGTGCTCTTGGTTCTCCCTGTGTTCTGTGCTAGACATTCTTGATCGTGATGACATGTTTGTATGCCCCTGTGACACGTGAGATAGTAGATAGTTACATTACATCATGTTGATCTTTATGACCATAATATCTGATTCATGTACATGGTTGTGCCTTAATGTTGTCGCTGTGGTGATGCACTTAGTAATGCAAACGACTTTTAAGAGCTGTAGTAAATTAACTGCATTTCGTGTACTTAGATGGAGTTACATTTGTAGCTTTGCTTATGTAGGAAGACCGTGATCATATAGTGTTATTTTCGTATTGACTGACGAGTTAGTCCTTTATTGCTACGTTCAGTTTGGAGGTGCACTGAGAAGTGCAACAGGAGATAAATTTACAGCATTTTGTGTTCTCAGATGGAGTTACATTTCTAGTTTTGCTTATGTAGGAAGAACAGTGATGGCTGTATGGTAATTTAATTACATACATCTAGTTATAAAAAGCTGATCAGTCATGATGCATGTGTGTACTCTTCAAGATCATAGTAGCAGGAATTTAATTGATTTAGTCAGATGGTCGTTGAACGAACTTTCTAAGTTTAACTAGCTTGCACAAAGATAATGGGATGCGGAGACAACTACTTCCACTCTTCAAAACTGCATTCCATATGGTTGTGTCCATACCATATTTCCTACTATTGTTTTTTACTCTTTCTTTCTTTGTTAAGTAGTAGTAGCACTTCTTGCAAAAAGAGCTTTAGCTTGACCAGAGGCACGCTGCCGGCGGGTTACGCCCCTGTCCCCAGCCCAGCCCTCTCTCTGTTGTCTCCTTCGCCGGCGATAACCGCCGGTGAACAAAATAAACCAACGCCGTCAACATGCCATAGTAGCGAGATGGTAAGTACGTACTGTGCATAGGAAAGAAACTGGGGTGACTGGAGTTTTGTATCCATCTGTCCTTCCATGATCAATAGCCCGTCCAGTATACATACATACTGCTAGTGTATATAGAGATTATAGATTCACGAATTCAATTGTAACATCATTATGCAATTATATGTTATGGGAAATAGTTATTCCTATCTATGCCCGTTGGCTGGCACCAACGAGACATTAGTGTCGCCTATCGTATCCTGTATGTACATGTCGTACTCGTACCTTGTGATACTTAGTGCAATCAGCTACCCTGTATTTCCTTTTCTTTCTTCATGTTTATTTTAAAATCGAAAGCCCATCTGAAATATAATTCTTTGTCTTGACCCTTTAACCCCGGTTACACTGCTGGTAGACTGCGGATCAGCTTACCTAACAACGTTATTTGCCTCAGCTTTCAGCAAGGCGAGAATGCTTTTGACTGGTATGAGATTTAGGCCTTATCTATTTTTTTTTTCTTTTACTTTCATCAAGGTCTTATTTTGCTTGCCTAATGTGCTTTCCTGTCTTTCATGTAGACTTAAAATTATTTCAGTTTCACTGCCTTTTTAGATAAAACTACCAAATTGGCAAACAGAAAAGTCATGAGTCATGCTATTGTAAAAAATATGGACAGCAGGTTTCGGGTTAAGCTGCATACCTGCAATGTGTAGTTTTGGAACATTAGATCTTTATAAGTGGGCTTCTTTTTCAATCTATTAACTACAACAAAACAAGGCTGTAGAGGTTTTATATAGCATGATTGTTCCTGTTCCTCGTCCTCTGCTGTTTGAAATCATGCATTCCTGTCTTTAGGATTGCTAAATTATCTTACTATTTCTCTCAAGGTACAACTCTACCCAAGCTGAAGACTGGGATCAACTGATGATGATGCATATAGAGTGTGCTGATTGAATTGGAAACATAGCGATGATATAGTTACATTGAGCTCTAACCGGTATTATGAAAATTCCAGAATTGGTGTTTACAGTGGAACAATGTGCTACCTGTTTACCTTGTGAGATATTGTTACAATGAGCTGTAACTGATATTGTATGAAAAATCCAGAATTTATGTTTACGGTGCACTGGATACTATATCGATACTGTGTGCTTCTGCCTGTATGATGTTTAACTGTTTATATTGTGTGCTTCTTGTATCTTGCCAATGTGACGGTGTTTGATTGGTGGGCTTTTTGGGAATTGCTCAAGGTGCAATTAATTGTATGTAATTTGGGGCATTTTTTATAGGGTTACGAATTGGATTTTGAGGCATTTTTTGAAGTGCCACAAATTGGGTTTTGGGGCACATCTCAAAGTACCCCTAATTGGTTTTGGGGCACTTGCCAAAGTGCCTCTAATTGGGTTTTGGGGCACTTGTCAAAGTGCCTCTAATTGGATTTTGGGGCACTTTGAGAAGTGCCCCTAATTGGATTTTGGGGCACTTGCAAAGTGCCTCTAATTGAATTTTGGGGCAGTTTGAGAAGTGCCCCTAGGTAGTGCCCCAAATACCTTTAGAGACGCAAGTAAAGGTGGCACTTGAAAAAGTGCCCCAATAGCTAATTTGGGGCACTTTGTTTCACATTAGGGGCATTTTGAAGTGCCCCTGTTACTTTACCGTGATGTAGTGACTACTCCATGGCCACGCACAGACGCACTGGCATGGCATCTATCTGGAGGAGGAAATCTTGTGCACACCATGTGGACGAAGACGTGCTATCTGAGTTTGTTAGGGCATCCTCCAACCTCCAACGGGCCGACGCAAAACGGATAGCCAAATTGACCGCCTGCTTCCATTTGCGTCGGCCCACGGAAAACAAAATGGTTGTTCAAGGCCACGGTGACTGTTTGCATCGGAGACATATATAGCGGGCCGACGCATTTTTTTTTCTGACAGCGTCAACGTTGGTAATGGAGGTTCGCGCGCAAAGGCGGTGCTTCCCGCCAATACATTGGCGCGTTTCACCGCCCGCTTCGCGCGCGGGGGAAACGGCTTGCGCACGGTCAGCATTTCCCGCCCCGCCGTGGCTATATATGGTGCAGGCCGGAGGTCGAGGAGGGTACACCCTGACCCAACCGTAGAAATCATCCATGGCCGAGCATGACCACACCTGGGCTTGCATTGTTCTCATGGCCCGTAGCGTCTTCCCCGATGATCCTGACCTCGCCTCTATCCACGCGACAGAGGCGTTCGACGCGGAGCAGATGGCCGCATATGCGGCCGAGCAGCTGGAGGCGGAGACGGCGGCGGTGGAGGCGGTCGAGGCGGAGTTGGCGATGGAAGCGGCGAAGGTGGAGGTGGCAATGGAAGCGGCGGCGGTGGAGGCGGAGAAAGCCAGGGCCAAGGAGGTGGCGGTGTAGGGGTGACCATGGCCGACCTCCAGGCGCAGCTCGATCGCGGAGGCCAAGGCGGAGCTCGCTGCGGCGACCGCGTATGCCAGGGCGCGCCTGGTGACGGAGCTCGAGGGGCCGCCGGCGCGGGAGGTGGTGACCGTGGCGGATGCCATCATCGACGACATGGACGACGAGGACGAGCACGACGTCGATTTTCTCCCCACGGCGACGAAGAGGATGCATTCGTGCACGCCGAGCAGGGGGCGCTGCTCGCGTCGTTCGAGAGCCTCCCTGAGGATGCTGATCACCGTCGGGTTCTTGCGGCGGAGGCCCAAGCTCGCGGCGATGCGATGGCCATGAGGCAGGCTTTTGTGCACTCAAACCTGGTGGCGGTGGCATGGGCGAGGCCGGACCACGCGCGGATCGACCGGGACAACCGCGAGCTGCAGGATGCCATCACGGCGAGGGACGAAGCGGTGGCGGCAGCGGCGAGGGACAGGGCCCGCTACCGCGAGGACCTGGCGCGCATCGCGGCGGACGAGGCGGCTGCGCAGCGAGTCCACTGGGACTCCTCTCTGGCGGAGGCCGTCGAACGCCGCTGGCGGGAAGACGTTGCCTCCTTCCGGGAGCAAAACTGCCTCCGAGTGAGCGGCGCGCGGCTGACCAAGCCCGCATGCGCTCCGACGACGGCGCCGGCCCCTCAGGTCTCGTCGGCGGCCAGTAGTAGGCCGCGCGACTGCGAGTAACCTGGCCGTAGTAGGCCGCGCAACGACGAGTAGGTACGACCGTCGTAGTTGTAGGTTAACTCTAACCAACTCTGGAAAGATGGTTCTTTTGGCCAATCCATAGCAATGACAAATATTTTGCTTACATGTGTCACTGACGGGCGAGCCCTGATTTGACCAACGCGGATGCGCGGCGTGACCGCGCAACGTCCACGGAGACGCAAACGTGCCGCATATTTGGGACGCGTTTGCGTCTCCAAGGACAGGCCGGTCAGTATGCATCGGGCCGCTAGACCTGGTTCCAGACGCACTTTTTGACCATGCGATCGCAAACAATCGTTTCGCGTCCGTTTACGTCGCCCCGCTGGAGATGCTCTTATCCTAAAAAATGAACCGACACACACATCAGAAAACCGAGATCATGGAAAAGGGGAAACACTTTGGATAAGTGACTGCAACCGCCAAGGTCAATCGATGAGGAAGTCAAAATTAAGGCCCCAAACGGGTACATAGGGTCCCGGTGGAAGAAATAGAGGCACTATATTGTCGTCGAATCGATATATACCATGGTCGCAAACGTGGTGGGGGCACACGAGCACTACTGCTAGAACTACCAGCTATACACCAAGCACCTGATTGGTTGCTCGCAGGGTTTACTCACATCTATAGCACCACATGGCTCTCTGGATGCTGTCCAGTTAAATGCAACCTTTAACCCATGTTGTGTAAGTTGTTTGGTTGCAAATAATTTCTACTCCGCATCAGTTGAGAAAAAAAAGTCTTTGGTTGCCTACTAATCACATTTCAGAAAATGCAACGGCTATTGATGCGGCAGTCGATGAAGCCGCAATCCTAGGCGCACTTGGGGCGAACGGATCGGGCAGCCAAAGGATCCCTTCGGTGTTGACACAGTAGTGAACGCTCCCGAACGCTATCTCCAACCCATCGCGTAAACCCGAGAAAGTTGAACGCGATGAATCGGTGTGCGGAGTAAACTCGAAGGACCCGAAACGAATCGATTTCCCCAAGCTTAGTGACGAAGGAGCCAATGATGATATCGTTGATGCCGACCCTGAAGTAGCCCGTAAGATCGGAACAGCTGATGAAGTGCCTTGTACCAGCAGATTCCCCACAAACGGCGACAATTGTCGGGGGTGCTCCCCGGCAATGCCCACCATGAGGGGCTTAGGGTTGACGGAATCCTGCAGGCTGGCACGAGACATCGGTAACCAAACAAACGGGGAGAGAGATTTACCCAGGTTCGGGGCCCTCGATGAGGTAAAACTCTTACTTCCTGCTTGTCGGATCTTGATTATCGAGAAAGTATCGAGCTACAATGGGGTAGCCGATAGGCTGTGGTGGTGGTCTTGCCGAAAGGCAAGGGTTCTAAGCTCTAGATTCGATCTTGAGGTGGTTCTACGCGTGTAAGTTGTGTTCCGGCAGACCCTCTCCTAGCCTTTATATAGCAGGCAAGGTCCAGAGAGTTCTGTCCGGACTCGACTAAGTTACAAAGAGGTCTATTCTAATCTTTCCTTGTATAGCGTCTTCTTGCCTTGTTCATCAAGAAGCCTTCTTCGAGCAAGTCCTCTCCTTCGGAACCGACGTGTAGGCCCACCTCGGATATTGGGCATCTTCTTGGGCCCCTAGTTGTGCTGGAGGAGGTAGTCTAATGTTGGTACCCGAAGGGTAATGGCCACATCACAAAGACTTTCTCTGTCCTCCATTGTTCTTGAGCTCAAATCGAGTGAATCTCCCTCCCTAGCCAACCAAATCCCTCCAAAAAATATAAAAACAAATCCTGGATGAAGCCAATGATGAGATTTACAAATGTGCAAAATTTTAATGCGAAATTCATAGTATTTTAGGCTACACAATAACAACAAATATGTGGATCTGAATATAGTGAATAGTGCACATTTCAAAATTAGAAAGCTTGACAGATTTTGTTATTTTTATGTAACCTAGAATATAAAGAATTTCACATTAAGATTTTATATGTTTGTAGCATACATCATTAACTATATTTAGATTTTTTTTCAGATTTTTCAAAACTTTAAAAAATAAATTTCGATTTATTTGAAAATAAAGAGCTATATGTAGCTCGGCCTCCATTTGCAGTTTTTGGAACTCTATGATCGTATAACAGACTAGTGAAACGGTGTGATGTACTCCAAAGTTGATTACCATGCTACAGACATCCAGCTGGAAGGGGAGAGCTCGGCGCTCCTAAGCGACATCAAGCATGGGTAATCCTGCGCCAGCTCCGACACCTGCTCAGCAAGACCAACACCATTTCAAAATCACTACAATGGGCACTCTGAACATGAAGTATGTAAACAGCTACCGATGATCACCACATGTCCACATACCTTATCGGCCAGCGGCACTCTGTCGTAGGGCGAGTCCCACTCTCTGTACTGGAAAGTCAGGTACCCGCCCCGCTTCGACGAGGCTGCGCCGTAGTATGCCGAATCATCGTCGTCTTCGGACGCCGCGTCCCAGGAGGACCTGGCGAACCTCTCGCCGCCGCCGGCGCTGTCGTCGCTCCAGGAGTCCGTCTCGCTCCCCGTGCTCCTGCATGCACACGATGTGTTTCCAGAAGAAATCGGTCATCAGTTTCAAAAGGAGGCTGGCTGAACCGTAACTGGGGAGGATCGAGGTGGCTGTTTGAGTTTCCGATTGATCTTATACTGTACCTGGGAATGGCGATGCTGGCGGTGGGCCTCGTGGCGGTGTATAACTGGACTGCGGAGAGGTAGGGTACGAAATGCTGCGTGACGACGGTGCTTTCGCCGGCGTGGCCGAGGTGCCGGACGGGGACGGCGAGGCCGTTGGCGCTGCTCTCGGCGTAGTGCTCCCACAGGTCCGCCAGCGCGAAGTACTCCACCGCTGCGTCGCTCTTCTTCTCCCTGTCCAGCTGCCACACGCTACTCGGCCCTCCTTCGAAACAGCCCTGAATAAAAACATAAGCTGGAGTTGTTCAGAACAGAGCTGAAAGCAGAGAAGCTGTCCATGGCTAAAAGTAGAGCGCAGATGGTAGATCAGATGAGTTGACTGACTCGTCCGAAAGAGAAGAAATCAGCGGGGAGGTCGGTCTGAATCAGATGCTTGCCGATTACATTTTGGCATCGAGATCGAGACGAGCAAGTGCTACTAGAACAGAGATGTGAGGATGGATGTATCGCATACCATTGTGGCCGAGCGCCATGGCAGGTGGGGCGTGGCGGCGCGGAGGAAGACCTCGAGATTGCTGCTCTCCATCCTTTGGCATCCAAAACGCTCGCATGTACAGGCTGAGACTGATCTCTGTGGTATTGTCTTGCGCGATCGGAACGAAATCGAGACCGGAGCGAGCAAGAAATGCCTTCGTCCCTATATATAATATATGTTGTGGAATCGGCAGAAGAAGTAGCAGCAGCAGCTGGCACAGGGAGGCCATGCTAGGAGAGGGTGGATAGCAAGAAGCTAGGGTGATGGATGGTGGTGTGAATGTGATCGGATAGAGGAAGACGAAGCATATCCACAGCATTGAGTCCAACAATCCCCATTTATCCATGCAGATAAATGGAGTGTGCATCCAGAGCTGGTGGCTAGGTAGTATAGCAGATCAGAGAAGGGCGCAGGTTAATATGCCGTGAGGCTAGGGAGGAAGATGAAGAAGATGTCTGTACTAACTTGTGGGCATTGGAGGTAGTGCCAAGGCCAACAAACTAATGGCTGTGGGACAAGCTAGATTCGGTGGTAGTGGAGTAGATCCAACGCTATGCTGTCGTTGCTGTCCACACACACTCCGAAACAGTGTAACTACTCCATGGCCACGCACAGACGCACTGGCATGGCATCTATCTGGAGGAGGAAATCTTGTGCACACCATGTGGACGAAGACGTGCTATCTGAGTTTGTTAGGGCATCCTCCAACCTCCAACGGGCCGACGCAAAACGGATAGCCAAATTGACCGCCTGCTTCCGTTTGCGTCGGCCCACGGATAACAAAATGGTTGTTCAGGGCCACGGTGACTGTTTGCATCGGAGACATATATAGCGGGCCGACGCATTTTTTTTTCTGACAGCGTCAACGTTGGTAATGGAGGTTCGCGCTCAAAGGCGGTGCTTCCCGCCAATACATTGGCGCGTTTCACCGCCCGCTTCGCGCGCGGGGGAAACGGCTTGCGCACGGTCAGCGTTTCCCGCCCCGCCGTGGCTATATATGGTGCAGGCCGGAGGTCGAGGAGGGCACACCCTGACCCAACCGTAGAAATCATCCATGGCCGAGCATGACCACACCTGGGCTTGCATTGTTCTCATGGCCCGTAGCGTCTTCCCCGATGATCCTGACCTCGCCTCTATCCACGCGACAGAGGCGTTCGACGCAGAGCAGATGGCCGCGTATGCGGCCGAGCAGCTGGAGGCGGAGACGGCGGCGGTGGAGGCGGTCGAGGCGGAGTTGGCGATGGAAGCGGCGAAGGTGGAGGTGGCAATGGAAGCGGCGGCGGTGGAGGCGGAGAAAGCCAGGGCCAAGGAGGTGGCGGTGTAGGGGTGACCATGGCCGACCTCCAGGCGCAGCTCGATCGCGGAGGCCAAGCGGAGCTCGCGGCGGCGACCGCGTATGCCAGGGCGCGCCTGGTGACAGAGCTCGAGGGGCCGCCGGCGCGGCAGGTGGTGACCGTGGCGGATGCCATCATCGATGACATGGACGACGAGGACGAGCACGACGTCGATTTTCTCCCCACGGCGACGTCGTTCGAGGATGCTGATCACCGTCGGGTTCTTGCGGCGGAGGCCCAAGCTCGCGGCGATGCGATGGCCATGAGGCAGGCTTTTGTGCACTCGAACCTGGTGGCGGTGGCATGGGCGAGGCCGGACCACGCGCGGATCGACCGGGACAACCGCGAGCTGCAGGATGCCATCACGGCGAGGGACGAAGCGGTGGCGGCAGCGGCGAGGGACAGGGCCCGCTACCGCGAGGACCTGGCGCGCATCGCGGCGGACGAGGCGATTGCGCAGCGAGTCCACTGGGACTCCTCTCTGGCGGAGGCCGTCGAACGCCGCTGGCGGGAAGACGTTGCCTCCTTCCGGGAGCAAAACTGCCTCCGTAGTGAGCGGCGCGCGGCTGACCAAGCCCGCATGCGCTCCGACGACGGCGCCGGCCCCTCAGGTCACGTCGGCGGCCAGTAGTAGGCCGCGCGACTGCGAGTAACCTGGCCGTAGTAGGCCACGCAACGACGAGTAGGTACGACCGTCGTAGTTGTAGGTTAACTCTAACCAACTCTGGAAAGATGGTTCTTTTGGCCAATCCATAGCAATGACAAATATTTTGCTTACATGTGTCACTAACGGGCGAGCCCTGATTTGAACAACGCGGATGCGCGGCGTGACCGCGCAACGTCCACGGAGACGCAAACGTGCCGCATATTTGGGACGCGTTTGCGTCTCCAAGGACAGGCCGGTCAGTATGCATCGGGCCGCTAGACCTGGTTCCAGACGCACTTTTTGACCATGCGATCGCAAACAATCGTTTCGCGTCCGTTTACGTCGCCCCGCTGGAGATGCTCTTATCCTAAAAAATGAACCGACACACACATCAGAAAACCGAGATCATGGAAAAGGGGAAACACTTTGGATAAGTGACTGCAACCGCCAAGATCAATCGATGAGGAAGTCAAAATTAAGGCCCCAAACGGGTACATAGGGTCCCGGTGGAAGAAATAGAGGCACTATATTGTCGTCGAATCGATATATACCATGGTCGCAAACGTGGTGGGGGCACACGAGCACTACTGCTAGAACTACCAGCTATACACCAAGCACCTGATTGGTTGCTCGCAGGGTTTACTCACATCTATAGCACCACATGGCTCTGTGGATGCTGTCCAGTTAAATGCAACCTTTAACCCACGTTGTGTAAGTTGTTTGGTTGCAAATAATTTCTACTCCGCATCAGTTGAGAAAAAAAAGTCTTTGGTTGCCTACTAATCACATTTCAGAAAATGCAACGTCTATTGATGCGGCAGTCGATGAAGCCACAATCCTAGGCGCACTTGGGGCGAACGGATCGGGCAGCCAAAGGATCCCTTCGGTGTTGACGCAGTAGTGAATGCTCCCGAACGCTATCTCCAACCCATCGCGTAAACCCGAGAAAGTTGAACGCGATGAGTCGGTGTGCGGAGTAAACTCGAAGGACCCGAAACGAATCGATTTCCCCAAGCTTAGTGACGAAGGAGCCAATGATGATATCGTTGATGCCGACCCTGAAGTAGCCCGTAAGATCGGAACAGCTGATGAAGTGCCTTGTACCAGCAGATTCCCCACAAACAGCGACAATTGTCGAGGGTGCTCCCCGGCAATGCCCACCATGAGGGGCTTAGGGTTGACGGAATCCTGCAGGCTAGCACGAGACATCGGTAACCAAACAAACGGGGAGAGAGATTTACCCAGGTTCGGGGCCCTCGATGAGGTAAAACTCTTACTTCCTGCTTGTCGGATCTTGATTATCGAGAAAGTATCGAGCTACAATGGGGTAGCCGATAGGCTGTGGTGGTGGTCTTGCCGAAAGGCAAGGGTTCTAAGGTCTAGATTCGATCTTGAGGTGGTTCTACGCGTGTAAGTTGTGTTCCGGCAGACCCTCTCCTAGCCTTTATATAGCAGGCAAGGTCCAGAGAGTTCTGTCCAGACTCGACTAAGTTACAAAGAGGTCTATTCTAATCTTTCCTTGTATAGCGTCTTCTTGCCTTGTTCATCAAGAAGCCTTCTTCGAGCAAGTCCTCTCCTTCGGAACCGACGTGTACGCCCACCTCGGATATTGGGCATCTTCTTGGGCCCCTAGTTGTGCTGGAGGAGGTAGTCTAATGTTGGTACCCGAAGGGTAATGGCCACATCACAAAGACTTTCTCTGTCCTCCATTGTTCTTGAGCTCAAATCGAGTGAATCTCCCTCCCTAGCCAACCAAATCCCTCCAAACTTGGGGAATCGAAGGAGTAGGGCTAGATCTACATATCTACCCAAGAAATTTGGTGTTTCCCATATTTTTCCTTTGTGGACGTGAAAACCCTAGATTTCCTATGTGTGGGTCCTTGTTGTTGTAGAGCATCTCGTCCTAGATGTTGTTGTGACTAGTTTGTGATGTTGTTGGGAGCCTCCGTCCTTCGTGGAGTTCGCCTCAAGAAATCGCCGCCTCGACCGGCCTTGATAGTGGAGAAGTGAATACTCCTTTGTGGGGTGTTCACGAGGAATAAGGTGAAGCCTTTGTGGCTGTTGGCACCTTCGTGGTCCACACCTCCTCAACGTAGATGTACCTCCTTTGGTGAGGGAACTACGGTAAACTCATCGTGCGTCGTCTCATCTACCGTCTCCCCGGTTGTCTCGCTCCCTTTACACTTGCTATTTACTTGTTTCACTTGCTTGTGTGCATTGTATCATTGTAGGAACACTTTACATTCAAAAGCTATCACCTTTACATTCCGCTTCTGCATTAGAATTGAAGAAGGATAAAATTTGCATAGCGCCTATTCACCCCCCCCCCCCCCCCGCCCCGCCTTCTAGTCGCGCCTATACCCATTCAGTTGTGTCCATATTTTTTAGCATAGGCGTGGGATCGTATGGTATCGGTTTTGTATCGGGATACAAAAGATACCAAGATACGTATCAGGATACGAGTAACATACTACCAGATTAAGATACCATGACGATATGTATCGATTGGCTACGGTAGTATCGTAAGAACGTAAGATACTATGATACTTATCAGGTACTGACAACCATGCTTCTAAGTAGACAGGGTACCCATTAAATTCATAGATTCGAAGCTTGGAGATTTCTTATCCCATGACCGCGTTAATTTTTTGGCGCGCAAATGTCTTTTAGTGCTCTTAACACAAAGTTATTTTAAAAGTTCAGATGTAGTAAAAAAATTATCCAATAGCCATGTAAAATTTCAGTACAGAATTCTTTATAACCTACACAACACAAAAAAGGATAAAATCTAACAAATTCTGGAATTTTAAAATATGCCATTGTTCACTATATTCAGATCCACAGTTTTATCATTTCCTTTAGCCTAGAATATAGAGTATTTGATATTGAGATTTTACACGCTTGTAGTATACTACGTTCAGACTTCTTTCAAAAAATTTATTATTTACGATTTCTTAAAACTATATTTGGAGTTTCCGATGTGAAGACCTACATGGAGTAGTTAGTAGTTAGATGATGGTAGAAATTGGAGTGGCCAATTGTTACGTCTGCTTCTGGTTACTGCGTACTCCTACACTGCTTTTCCAAAGGGCAGTACCGAGAATCTTCCGGAGGATTCCCCCCCCCCGAACCTCCGCCTTTCCCTAGTGACACGTGTCCTTGGGACCATCACCCATGTGCATCTCCCTGCTCCTCCTGCACAGGAAAAAAACAAGAAGCAAGACCCCCAAACGTACACGGGAGCCGCGCTCCTACCAGCCGCACTTTCGTCCCCCGACGCACGAAGAAAACTCCGGTGAGGACCTCGCCGGCAGCGCATCAACTCCTGTTGGTAGAACCGCCACCCGTCACTGCAGCATCGGCTCCTTGTCGGCGGGGCGGTAGCATCGGCTCCTTGCCGCACCGCCGACGGCGCCCGACGGCGAACTTGCGGCACAGAGGCGCCGAAGTCAGCAGGCCTGCAAAACCGCGACGCCGCTTGACAGTGGGCTTGCAGCACGGAGGCGGCGCCGACAATGGCGACGTTCGCCACTTGCAGACCATTGCAGCACCCACGGCGCGCCATTGCAGTTCCGGCGGCGCGCCATTGTAGCTCCGGCGGCGCAGAATTGCAGCTCCGGCAGTACAACTTTGCAGCACCGGCGGCGCGCCATTGAAGCTCCGTCGACGCGCCATTGCAGCTCCGGCGGCATGCCATTGCAGCTCCGCCAGTGCTACTTTGCAGCACCGGCATCACGCCAATGCAGCTCCGGCGGCATGCCTTTGTGCAGCTACGGGGGTGCACCTTTGCAGCATCGGCAACTTGCCGCATCGCCGACGGCCCCCGACGGAGGACTTGCTGCGTCGCCCCTCACAACACCAGCGATTGCTCGCAGCATCGATGGCCACGGTTGGCAGCAGCATTGCCCCCCGCTCGTAGCACATCCGGCCATGGCTGGCAGCCGCCGGTAGCACCGCCGCCTGCCACGGGAAGCACCACCGCCTACCGGTCACATCAGCCACATCCGGAGTTGGAAGCACCCCAGCTGTGTTGGGGATTTTGGGGCAGGGAGACCTGAGATGGGAGCAGCGAGATGGCGGCATGGCGGCGGCTCGTCGGAGAGAGGAGAAAAGCGGCGGAGCGTGGGGGCAAGAGGACCGGAACTCGCTCGCGTGGCACGTCAGCACTGCACCGGTGCTCGGCATCTCGCAACAGGATGGAGATGGAGCTGGCAGCAAGTCCGCCAGCGCGCACGGGCGGGGCTAGCCGCGGCGTCCCAGGGCCCTAGACCCGGAGGTGCGTCCATGCGACACCGTGGAGAACGACGAGGGCATCGGAGACGAGCCACGTCGGCCGGGGTGCGGAGCTGGAGTTCATGCTGGGCATAAAACCCGAGACCCGAAGCCCAAACCCGAAAAACCCAAACCCGAACCCGTATAGCCCGAACCCGGAAAACCCGAACACATTTTTGGGTAGCAACTATGGAAACCCGAATTTATTTCAGGAAAATCGGGTTTTAATTCGCAGAACCCGAACAGCCCGAGCTAGACATAAAGCTCGGTACAAAATCTCTCGTCAGCCTAGGCCCAGACCAACTTACGCAACTGTTCCAGACTTCCAGCCCAACTTACATAGGTATTGCATTTTCCTACGCATAACCTAGTCAACTCCCTCGAGATCCCGAGCCACGACCTGACGACACTATCCTCGACCCCGCCCAACTCCGATCCAGATTCCCAGATGCGATAGCCGCCCCACCTCTACATCGTCGTGCCGCCGCTCTATTTCAGCCACCGTGCTGCTCGCGGACCTTGCCTCTTGGCGTGAGTAGGCGAGTCCGACGAAGACGCGCCACCCAGCGCACCGCTGCCCTAAGCCCATACAGAAGCAGTTGCGCCGCCCGCTACCGGCCATCATTCGCCACCTTATCTTCAACGCGTGACGATGCAACCCTCCCAGGCTGCTAGCTTCTTTATCTGTCCAAGCAGGGATTACCCGAACGCGTACCCGATTTTCCTTCAAAAATTTCAGTGCGTTGAATTTCGGGCATTCCGGGATTACCCGAACGCGTACCCGATTTTCCGGGTACCCAAACTGTCGGGTATCAAAAAATGTGAGCAAATTTCGGGTGTCAAATTTAAGAACCCGAATTTCCTATAACCCGAATTACCCGACCCGAAATTTTCGGGTAACCCGAACGCCTAGCGTGAGCTAGAGTCACACGCTGGCCACGGCGTCGGCGCCCATGCTACGGTCCAGGCACAACAGGAGGGAGAGCCAGGTCAACGCGGTGGAAGACGAGCACGTCGTGAATTAATGCACCGACTAGACCCTTCAGGGTCTATCCCTTTGTTCAAAAAAAAAGGAAGAGAAGATAATAGGAAGGAAGGAAGGAACGGCTTGACCGACGGGCTGCGACGGCTAGAAAACTCATCCTTGGGCGCTCGTAGTTAGTGGGAGAATTGATTATCACCTCCCCCCTGTTGGTGAGCGTTGGCAACATAAGCCCCTTTGTTGGCCTGGCTCCCTTCCAACCCCTTTGGCCTTAAAAATTTCTCATTAAGCTACTAATCAAATAGATTAGTCAAATTATTTCCAAAATGACTGCTCTGCCCTCCTCCTTTTCTTCAAGTCGCACGACCTGGGAGCCCAACCGAGCCACTTTTTCCTCTGCTCGAACCGTTCCCGAAGACAGCCGCCGCGCCCCCCTCGTCGCTCGTGACTGCTCCGCCGCCGGCTCCCCCACGCCCGCCTCCAGCTCACCATGGCCCAGGCAAGCTTCTCCCCCTTTTCCCAATTGATTTTGCTTGTTTCCTCTAGTATGTTTGGTCTGATTCTTTGAAACCCTAGATGTGCGAAATTGATATGGGGATTTGAGAGGGTTTGATTGACAAAGGGGTATGATGATGGATCTGAAAAGGTAACATCATATTCCCCTATTTTATTTGATGTATGCATACGTGGTGTTACATCTGTGCCAATTTCTGATTTTTTCTGTCCATATGAAATAGGGTTGATGCAATGTCTGTTCCTGATTCTAGTCAATCCACTGTGACAAACCTAATCCATATGAGAGACAAGCTCCCCATGGCTGTCTACTCACGTTTATTTTGCTTTCATGAACTACTTTAGAACCTGGTTGAACTAATCCCCATGCTATCGGTTTGTCAGATTGTGAAACTTTCTTATTTATGCCAGTTTGTGAAACTATCTTATTGTTATCAGTTTGTGAGTTATTCTGAAAATATATATTTGCTGTCATTTTGCTTGTATTGCGGGGAAACTATAGCCTTTTTTGTTTGTTTGAAGTAACCCACATAAGGATTGTCAGTATTTAGTTGGACAACATGTTGAAGGGTAGTTCTGTCTATTCATATGTCCATTTGTTAGTTATATGCTAAAAATTGTGTTCAAAATTGCAAAGGGAGGCATCAGCAAGGACACAGCCAAAGTGGAGGGGTTGGAAGGGAGCCAGGCCAAAAAGGGGCTTATGTTGCCAACGCTCACCAACGGGGGGGGGGGGGGGGGGGGTGATAATCTGTCAACACCCGGATTTTTAAGTCCAGATGCCTATCATGCCATACATCGCAATCCCAGGAAGATTGTTGTTGCGAGACATAACAGTTGATATCATAAGTCATCATTCATTACAACCCATAATCGTCTTACAAAAGGGGATCACATGATCCAATATTACACAAATAATTGATCTACTGATCAACGAACACATTACATAGCGGAAGCGTAGTAGTGGTGGACTATATAATTTCACAGGCCAATGCTTGACGTCAGAAGAACTCCTAGTTGTTGTAGACATCCTGCTGGCCGTCGTCTTCATATGGCTGCTCCTCTTCATAGTCTGGCCATTTGAATAGCCAGGGACACAGCCGTGAGTACTTTAAAGTACTCGCACACTAATACTAGTCTAAGTACTACCAATTTTAGTAAGGGGGTGCTAAGCTCTAGGTTTCTTTGCATAAAGCCAATTTTATTTCATAAGTATTTATTAAAGGACTCTCCATATGCTAACTAACCCACGTGGGAACATTAGTGTCATTCCCACAACTTCGTTGTGATTCAATTCAAGTTCACCGTTCAAAAATTATCAACCCTTTTTAAGACAACATCTGATAATGGAACCGTATGGCCTTTCCAACCGTCCGTAACCGTGGACACGGCTATTCGAATAGGTTTAAACTCTGCAGAGGTTGCACACTTGTGCCACAACATTTGATTACATCCGTCAGGGATAACCCTGAATACTCGTAACTCAGTACGCGGATCATCAACCATAACCTTTCACTTACACATACTAGTATAGGCACCTCTCCCCATGAGCTTGGCCTCCCAGTGAAGACCAACTGTCAACCTGGGAACTACACAGGTCTTGGCCGTACAATTCACCTCAATTCACATCATTTCTCAACAACGGAGGCAGCCTCGGCATAACCCCTATGATGCTTGTTCAGAGGGAACCCATACTAAGGTGTATAAACTTCTAGTTAAGCCCTACCCATAATCAGGTATTGTGGGGGTACTCAAAAATTGGAAAGGTATCGCATCCAAACCAATATCAGTTTTATCAAAAATCACCATCTTCTCTTGGTCATATTCACCTTCAAAAATCATTCAATGGAATGACTCATCATTCCAAGGTTTCAAAATCAAACACAAGTCACATGTTCCCATCTATAGTAGCCACTTGTTATTTGTTAGCACTAGCAACTAGTCTTGATGAGTGCTACTTAACTCATAAGCTTCTTAGGCTAAGTTTGATACTCTTGTTCTACTCTATACTTAGACCAAAGTTAACTATAAAAGTAAGCTTTAATAAATAAAGTAAAAACTTTGCAAGAATAAAACTTGGGATGGGATCAGGAAACATAAAGTAATAGGTGGGTGTGCCTTGCTCTGGTAGAGCTTTGCACTTTGCAAGAATATTAGCTTGCCTTGGTTGGTGCACTGATCAAAGTGGTCTTCTTCTCCTTGGAAGTAGGCCTCCTCCTCTTCTTGGTACTCCTTGGTACTAGCGTCTAAAATACGAATACGAGGTACGGTCACCACACCAATCTTAAGTACTATACTAAACACACATAAATCACACAAGCTAGGCTATCATCATACATTACTAATAAGTTGGTAAATTTGTTTTCTTACTTCAGAAAAATAATTCCTCCTCATAATAATTAAGGGGTTACTTTAAAGTTCTTAGAGAAATAATTTCCTCTCATTATCTTCTTAAGATGTGATTTCTCTTATGACTAATATGTGACCTAGGTTGACCAAAGTCAACTTCTTCACACTTATCATTTAAGAAAAAGATTTAAATGAGGTGAGCACCTCATACCATTTAATCCTAGCATGGTAAAGATTTAATATCACCAACAATTCATATGAGATCTAAATGACCAGAGTCTCTACCTCATTTTGAATTGGTGGTGATAAGATTTGAATGAGAGAGAAATTCCCATGTGAATTTTAAATAGTTTTGGACAATATCTTTGACTAGAAATAGCCATATAGTCCTTTAATTCAACTAGGCCATGATCATTCAAAGTAAGCATGGCATATTTTTGCAGAAACAATTAGTGCAAGTGAAATGTGGTTTATAGGAGTTGGAATCAACTCAAAAGCATTTTTGGTTGATTTTTAATAAATGTGTGAATTTCAAAAAGGCCCTGGCTTGTTATTTTTATCACTTTAATTCTACAAACAATTTTGAGGTGAGGCCAGTGGGGTTGGATAGAGCCTTTCACAAGCTTTCCAAATATATAAAATTTGTAAAATTTGGCCAGGTAGATTTGGCCCTATTAAATTTTGAAACAGGAACCAGTAATGAATTTTGGAATTAACTGAAATTTCGAATTTGAATTTAAACGGCTGGCGGGAAAGAGATGGGCCGGCCCAGCTTCGCGTCTGGCGCGAGTGGGCCACCTGACAAATGGGGCCCGCCTGTCAGTGCTTCATTTAACCCGAATCGGTACGGGGTAAGGGAGCCGTGCGATTAGAAGGAGATCGCACGGTCGAGGAGCGTCGTCGTCGATGGCGAGAGGGAGACTCACTGGCGGCGGCGGTAGGGGGTCGGCGAGCTCGTCGGAGCTCCGGCGGTCGTTGGCGATGTGCGCAGGGACCGTGTTGTTGACGAGGAGGCGCCTGGAAGCAGTGGCGTCGCCTGAGAGGGTCTCCTTCGCCGGCGTGCTCCGTGTACTGGCGGCGGCGGCGAGCTTGCAATTGGAGCAGTGGGGTGGCTAATCGATTCAATTGAGGTGGCGAGGAGTGCTGTGAGGATGAGAGGAAGAAGTTGGCGTGCTCAATTCAGTGGGAGAGGCCCTCCTTTTATAGGAGCGAGGGGTGGCCGAAGGGCGGAGCGGCAGTCGTTGTCGTCATCGCCGTTCCAGCGTTGCGAAGAGGCAAGGCATGGGCGCGTACGGTGGCTGGTGTCCTGGCGAAGCTGACGCGCGTGATCGTGGCGCGGCAGGGGCTCTGTGGCGATGGCGAGTTTGATGGGAAGGGGCAGTACCGCGGCGGGTGATCGGAGTCGTGGTCGTCGAGCATGGCGTTCCCGTGGGCAGGTGGCTGTGTCCAGGCGGTGCAGGGTGAGGTGAGACGTCGACTGGCGCAGAGAGAGAGGGAAAAGGTGAAGCAGGGGCTCCTGGCGGCTGACGCTCTGGCGCGTCCAGAGTGGATGCCATGCGCGCTCTGGCGCGCCATGGGCATGTTCTGGGCGCCACTGGGCGGGGCTGGCTTGATGCGAGCAGGTGCGGTCTTCGTCAAGGGAGTGCACGAGCTGCTCCAGGAGAGTGAGAGGAAGAGAGAGGACATGGTGGTGCAGGCCAGAGGTGATGGTGGCATGATGGTGGCATGCCATGCCACGACATGGCATGGTGTTGATGATGTGATCAAGCCTTGGCCAGGGCAAGTGGTGGCACTGCTGGGGTGAGGTGAGAGGAGGGTCCAGGGTTGCTGTAGTGGCTCAGGGAGGACTTGGTCTCCTCCAAAAATCTAGCATGGGCCTCAAGTCCTTCTCTGCCCACAAGGTGTTCGATAAAATGTCCGAAAGAATTTTTTTTTTGAATTTTTCAAATCTTTTTGGTGGGTTGCAATCATATACTAATTGGAGTATATTGGTGGTGGTGGTGTTCATTTTGGGGTTGGTTTGCAAGTTTTCAAAAATGTGGTCATCTTCACTTTACTCTCATATAGCATCTTGTCCTATTTACCATGGTCAACCTAGTCAACTCTAGGTGTGATGGTCAACACCAAAATTGTTCATCATCACTTGGTCTTGGATGAGGTGGTCATGGTTTACTGAGTTTGGTTGAGGAACCAGAAGATAAATGGGGGCAAAGTGGTGAAGAAAATAAATGTGACCAAATGACCATTATCATATGTGTGATAGCTTTGAGTTTTTCTTTGCTTTGATTCTTGTTTCTTTGATGCATTTGGGTTTGTTTCTGTTATATAAGAGTTTTAGAAACCATAGGTCAAGCAATGGTGGCCTAAGATGAAGATTTGCAAATTTGCTCTTATGTGTATGAGAGGGAATTTGGAATTATTTTCCAATTCTTTTAATTTCCTCCATTTAGGGTTTTGTGATCTTGGTTTAGGGTCTAATAGCAAGTGATCAATATATCAACACTCATCATGGCAATTGCACAAAAGAAAAACACATTATGCATAGAACTATATGGAACACTATATGCAAAATAGAAAAGTTTTTGTTTGTTGGGAAAATTGAGTAATGGACTTTTCTCTCTTTATTTATTTGGTTGAAACTTGGGATGTTACAAACCCTTCCCCCTTACAAAAGATCTCGTCCCGAGATCTAAAAGAAAATTAGGTACTGAAGAGATCTGGGTATTCCTTCTTCATGTCTTCTTCGCGCTCCCAAGTAGCTTCTTCTTCAGTGTGATTGCTCCATTGAATTTTTAGGAACTTGATACTCCGGGTGCGGGTGGTCCTGAAAGCTTCTTCAAGGATGCGAATAGGCACTTCACGGTATGTCAGGTCTTTGTTGATATCAATAGCTCTGTGGTCGTTGTTCTTGAACACTTCGGTCTTCTCCGGCACTTCTAGGCACTTCCGAAGTAGTGAGATGTGAAACACATTGTGCACCGCGAACATTTCTTCCGGTAGTTCAAGTTGATATGAAACTTCTCCTCGGCGACTCAGAACTTTGAAGGGTCCGACATATCTAGGGGCGAGCTTTCCTCTGAGTTGAAATCTCTGCATTCCTTTGAGGGGTGAGACTTTGAGATACACAAAATCTCCGATCTCGAATGTCATCTCTCGGCGTCTCTTGTCGGCGTAGCTCTTCTGTCTTGACTGGGCGGTCTTGAGGTACTCACGGATCTTGTGCACCTTCTCTTCGGCTTCTCGGAGAACATCTGGGCCGAAGACTTGGCTATCTCCGACTTCCGACCAGTTCAAAGGGGTACGGCACTTTCTTCCGTACAGGGCTTCAAAGGGGGCCATCTGCAAGCTGGCTTGATAACTGTTGTTGTAGGAGAATTCTGCATAAGGTAGGCATTCTTCCCATTTGGATCCATACTCTAGCACACAGGCTCTCAACATATCTTCCAGTATCTGGTTGACTCTCTCGGTCTGTCCGTCAGTCTGCGGATGATAAGCGGTGCTGAAATTCAGACGGGTTCCTAGTCCTTCATGCACTTTTTGCCAGAATCTTGAGGTGAATTGTGATCCTCTATCTGACACAATAGACTTCGGGGTTCCATGCAGGGCGACTATTCTGGAGATATATAACTCAGCTAACTTGGGGCCTTGATAGGTGGTCTTGACAGGGATAAAATGGGCTACCTTAGTCAATCTATCGACTACTACCCAAATGGAATCATTTCCTTTGCTTGATTTGGGCAATCCAGTGATAAAATCCATTCCTACTGAATCCCACTTCCATTCCGGGATCTGCAACGGTTGCAACAATCCTGCAGGTCGCTGGTGTTCTGCTTTGACTCTCTGACAGATATCACACTTGGCGATATAGCTTCCAATCTCTCGCTTCATTCCATGCCACCAGAATTGTTCTTTCAAATCTTGATACATCTTGGTCCCTCCGGGGTGAATGGAGTATAGGGTGTCGTGAGCTTCCTTCAGAATGACTTGCTTCAATTCTGAATCTGATGGTACACACAGGCGTCCGTTGTACCAAAGAACTCCTTCTTCATCTATGGTGAATCCCGGTGCTTTTCCTGCAGCTATCTGACTCTTGATTCCGTCAATGCTGGCATTTCCCTTCTGGGCTTCCTTTATCTGACTCATCAAGGTGGGTTGGAGCTCAATGCTGGCTAAGAATCCTTCGCTCACTAGCTCTAGTCTGAACTTTTCAAACTCTTGATACAGGCTGGGTTGTTCTATTGCGAGCATGGAGTTTAACTGGCACGGCAGTCTGCTCAAACCATCCGCTACCACATTGGCCTTGCCGGGGTGGTAGTGAATTTCCATGTCGTAATCCTTGATTAATTCTATCCATCTGCGCTGTCTCATATTCAGCTCCTTCTGGGTGAAAATATACTTCAAGCTCTTGTGATCTGAATATATTTCGCATCGATTACCCATGAGGTAATGACGCCAAACTTTCAGGGCTAAGACTATGGCTGCTAATTCCAAGTCATGAGTTGGGTAGTTCTGCTCGTGTTGCTTCAGTTGCCTTGACAGATATGATAACACCTTGCCTTCTTGCATCAACACACATCCAAGACCAATCTTGGATGCATCACAATAGACGTCGAATGGCTTAGTGATATCGGGCATGATCAGAATTGGGGCTGTGGTCAATCTTCTCTTGAGCTACTGAAAACTCTCTTCACATTTATCAGTCCATTCAAACTTCGTATCCTTCTTCAACAGTTGGGTCATTGGTCTCGCTATGCTTGAAAAGCCTTCCACAAATCTGCGGTAATATCCCGCTAATCCAAGAAAAGCGCGGACCTCGGTCTGGGTGGTTGGGGCTTGCCATTCGGTAACGGTCTTGATCTTAGCGGGATCTACGGCAATACCTCCGGCAGACAAGATGTGTCCCAGGAATCCTACTTCCTTCAGCCAAAACTCACATTTGCTGAACTTGGCATACAACTGATGCTGTCTAAGGGTTTCTAGGATAATCTCCAAATGTTGCTCATGTTCTTCTTCGGATTTGGAGTAGATAAGAATGTCGTCAATGAAGACAATGACGAACTTATCCAAAAAGTCCATAAAGATCTTATTCATGAGATTCATGAAATAAGCAGGGGCATTGGTCAATCCAAATGACATGACGTTGTACTCGTACAATCCATATCGAGTGGTAAAGGCAGTCTTAGGAATATCTGTGGCACGGATCTTCAGTTGGTGGTAACCAGTCCTAAGATCAATCTTAGAGAACACTTTGGCACCGGCCAGCTGGTCAAACAGGTCTTCTATCTTTGGCAGGGGGTACTTGTTCTTGATGGTGACATCGTTAAGCTTACGGTAATCCGTACATAAACGAGTGGCACCGTCCTTCTTATCCACAAACAAAACTGGGGATCTCCAGGGCGAGGCACTTGGTTGGATCAAACCTTTGGCTAGCATATCATCCAGTTGCTTCTTCAGCTCGACTAACTCTGCGGGGTTCATGCTATAGGCTCTCTGGGCTATAGGTCCGGTTCCGGGGATTAACTCAATGATAAACTCGATATCCCGATCTGGGGGCATACCAGGTAAATCATCAGGAAACACATCAGGGTATCGACAGACGACCCTGATCTGATCCAAGGTTGGCTGGGCTATACTCTGGTTGCAGGTAAACTTTCTGGGCAGCCTTTCAGATACATGCTCTACTAATATCCCGGTGCTACTAGTCATGGTGATGGCCTTCTTGGCACAATCAATCAATCCATGATGTTTCGACATCCAATCCATACCCAGTACTACTTCCAAACCTTTTGTTCCTAGAACAATCAAATTAGCATAAAAATCTACTTCATGCATTCTGATAGGCACATCTTTGCAAATTTTTCTAGCTTTTGTAGTTGAACCAGGTATTTGGACTATCATGACATGCTTCAAACTGATTGGTTGAATTTTACTTGTGCATGCAAAGTCTTCAGTGACAAATGAATGTGATGCCCCGGAATCAAACAACACTCGTGCAGGTACTGAATTAACAGAAAACATACCCAGCACCACGTCTGGTGCTTCCTGGGCTTCCTCGGCGTTCATGTGGTAGAGGCGACCGTTGCGGTTGTTGGGGTTGTTGGGGGTGAACTTCTTGCCGGTGGAGACACGGCGTTGCTGCTGAGCAGGTGCAGCGGTGTTGGCGGCATTCTTGGCTAACCTTTTGGGGCACTAATTGGAGTAGTGTCCCACGACTCCACATTCGTAACAAGTGATGGTGGACTTGTCCTTGGGGGTGACGGGGATGGCGTTGCTCCCAGTCCTCGGAGCGGTGTTGCTGTTGCTGTTGTTGTTGTTGGGGGCCCTTGGTGGAGCGCGGTTGAAGTTGTTGTTGTTGTGGTAGTTGCTGTTGTTGTTGTGGTAGCCTACTGGCCTGGGGTTTCCTCCACTCCGGTTCTGAAAACCCGGACGTGAAGTCTGCATCTGGGGCTTGTTGTTTCTTGGGGCAAAACCTCCGCTTGAGCTGGGGCGATACTTCTGAGGGTTGCTGGGCCCACTTTGGTGCATCATGCGACGTTTGCGGTTCTCGTTGGCTTGGTGAAGTTTGCCTTCCATATGGATGGCGGAATCCACCAGGGCTTCAAGGTCGGCGAAGGGGATATTGACCAAGACTGTCTGCATCTCATCATGCAGACCATTCAGGAATCTCTCCTTTCTCTTTTCTGTGGTGTCGGTTTCATCGGGGGCGTACCTTGACAGGGTGAGGAACCTGTCGCGGTATTCTACCACCGACATCCGGCCTTGCTTCAATTCACGGAATTCATCCCTCATCTTCTTTATCAGACCCGGGGGCACATGGTACTTGCTGAACTTGAGCTTGAAATCGGCCCAAGTCATGAATTGTCCTGCGTTCATGGCACGGGTGCTTGTCCACCAAGCTCTTGCTGGTCCTGCTAAGTAGTGCGTGGCAAACAGCACTTTCTCATTGTCCTCAACTCCCGCTACTTCTAGATTATTTTCCATAGTCTGGAGCCAATCATCGGCATCCAGGGGTTCTTCAGTTTTGTTGAAAACAGGGGGATTAGTGTTTTGAAAGTTCTTGAGTTTTGATCCTGGGTGATCATGGTTTCCATGGCCTGGATTGTTCTGAGCTAGCTGCTGTAGTGCAGCAAGATTGGCCTGTCTTTCGGCTCTTTCAGCTTCTCTATCAGCCATCAAAGTCTGTAGCAGTTGCATCATGGCATCCTGACTTGCGCTGCGAGTTGGAGGGGCCATCTGAACATGGAAATAGATCATGAGATGAGAGGGAAATTTCTATGGCTTATTTTGAGTCGGTTCAAAATTTAAAGCTTGAAATCTTTGGATGGTAAACATAAACACGCATTCATTCATTCAAACATCAAATATTACAAGCTAACACCTCCATGGTTTTAAGAACCATTTACTCGCGCTACGATACAAAGGACGGGATACAAACTCACACCTACTCAAGTGATCAATTGCAACTACTCATCATTCACATCTATCGGGATACAGTCATCTTCTCCGGCCTCCAGGAATTCGTAGTCTTCCTCCTCGGTGTTCTCATCCTCCTCGAAGTCGTCGTCATCAGTCAGGAAGGCTTCTGCTTCCTGAAGGTCTTCACCGTCTTCTTCCATCTCATTCAGCTGGTCCTCTTGGGCCTTGACAGTGGCCTCCAAGGATGCTATCCTGGCGCGAAGGCGCGTGATGGTAGCGTTCTTCTTGGCACGCTGCAGGCGGAGAGTCTTGCGGTCTTTGGCAAGCATCTTGATTGCATCGGCATGAGTTGCCAGTGCAAGGTGAGTCTGGTTGGCGTAGGCGCGGGCGTTGTCCAGATCCTGCTGAGTGTGGTACAGCATGAAGTCCAGATGATCCACATGGTGCCTTATCTGGGGGTGCAGGGGCAGGTCCATGGGTTCTCCGATGGAGTTACGCCTTGCGAGATGCGCAAAGTGTTCTTCTTGGAGGGCTGCCACGTTCTGTCCGCACAAACGGGCAAGTGCTTCCTGAAGAGCACGAGCGAGTCCGTCCAGCCAGTTGCTTTCCCTGAAAGAAAAGAGGATCCTCTCAGAGGTAGGAGGCTCCATCTTGCCCCTCAGATCAGCGGTGATAACCCACTGAAGCTCCCCTCCAGGCTGGTCGTTGACCTCGACTCCGTGGAACTCAGGGTGCGGGCGTCCAAGAAAGTCAGACAGGGCATTCAGGTCATTCTCGAAGATCAGTTCACCGTCATTGCCCAGCTGGTAAAACTTGGTGTTGGTTGGCTCCATCTGTAAGCGAAATGGATGAGTAAGTTAGAGATGTGTACGTGTATCAAAATTTTATGTGGAATTACAAGGTGAAGCATGAATTTCTTCCTTTGATAAAAGTCTTCAGGGTAAGAGAGTGAATAAGTTTTTCATAAATATTCACTTCATTTGTTTTTTTGAAACTAAGTTTTCAGACGTCCATTCTAACTAGGGTCTCCTAAGGTCAAACAATGGCTCTGATACCAACTTGTCAACACCCGGATTTTTAAGTCCAGATGCCTATCATGCCATACATCGCAATCCCAGGAAGATTGTTGTTGCGAGACATAACAGTTGATATCATAAGTCATCATTCATTACAACCCATAATCGTCTTACAAAAGGGGATCACATGATCCAATATTACACAAATAATTGATCTACTGATCAACGAACACATTACATAGCGGAAGCGTAGTAGTGGTGGACTATATAATTTCACAGGCCAATGCTTGACGTCAGAAGAACTCCTAGTTGTTGTAGACATCCTGCTGGCCGTCGTCTTCATATGGCTGCTCCTCTTCATAGTCTGGCCATTTGAATAGCCAGGGACACAGCCGTGAGTACTTTAAAGTACTCGCACACTAATACTAGTCTAAGTACTACCAATTTTAGTAAGGGGGTGCTAAGCTCTAGGTTTCTTTGCATAAAGCCAATTTTATTTCATAAGTATTTATTAAAGGACTCTCCATATGCTAACTAACCCACGTGGGAACATTAGTGTCATTCCCACAACTTCGTTGTGATTCAATTCAAGTTCACCGTTCAAAAATTATCAACCCTTTTTAAGACAACATCTGATAATGGAACCGTATGGCCTTTCCAACCGTCCGTAACCGTGGACACGGCTATTCGAATAGGTTTACACTCTGCAGAGGTTGCACACTTGTGCCACAACATTTGATTACATCCGTCAGGGATAACCCTGAATACTCGTAACTCAGTACGCGGATCATCAACCATAACCTTTCACTTACACATACTAGTATAGGCACCTCTCCCCATGAGCTTGGCCTCCCAGTGAAGACCAACTGTCAACCTGGGAAATGCACAGGGCTTGGCCGTACAATTCACCTCAATTCACATCATTTCTCAACAACGGAGGCAGCCTCGGCATAACCCCTATGATGCTTGTTCAGAGGGAACCCATACTAAGGTGTATAAACTTCTAGTTAATCCCTACCCATAATCAGGTATTGTGGGGGTACTCAAAAATTGGAAAGGTATCGCATCCAAACCAATATCAGTTTTATCAAAAATCACCATCTTCTCTTGGTCATATTCACCTTCAAAAATCATTCAATGGAATGACTCATCATTCCAAGGTTTCAAAATCAAACACAAGTCACATGTTCCCATCTATAGTAGCCACTTGTTATTTGTTAGCACTAGCAACTAGTCTTGATGAGTGCTACTTAACTCATAAGCTTCTTAGGCTAAGTTTGATACTCTTGTTCTACTCTATACTTAGACCAAAGTTAACTATAAAAGTAAGCTTTAATAAATAAAGTAAAAACTTTGCAAGAATAAAACTTGGGATGGGATCAGGAAACATAAAGTAATAGGTGGGTGTGCCTTGCTCTGGTAGAGCTTTGCACTTTGCAAGAATATTAGCTTGCCTTGGTTGGTGCACTGATCAAAGTGGTCTTCTTCTCCTTGGAAGTAGGCCTCCTCCTCTTCTTGGTACTCCTCGGTACTAGCGTCTAAAATACGAATACGAGGTACGGTCACCACACCAATCTTAAGTACTATACTAAACACACATAAATCACACAAGCTAGGCTATCATCATACATTACTAATAAGTTGGTAAATTTGTTTTCTTACTTCAGAAAAATAATTCCTCCTCATAATAATTAAGGGGTTACTTTAAAGTTCTTAGAGAAATAATTTCCTCTCATTATCTTCTTAAGATGTGATTTCTCTTATGACTAATATGTGACCTAGGTTGACCAAAGTCAACTTCTTCACACTTATCATTTAAGAAAAAGATTTAAATGAGGTGAGCACCTCATACCATTTAATCCTAGCATGGTAAAGATTTAATATCACCAACAATTCATATGAGATCTAAATGACCAGAGTCTCTACCTCATTTTGAATTGGTGGTGACAAGATTTGAATGAGAGAGAAACTCCCATGTGAATTTTAAATAGTTTTGGACAATATCTTTGACTAGAAATAGCCATATAGTCCTTTAATTCAACTAGGCCATGATCATTCAAAGTAAGCATGGCATATTTTTGCAGAAACAATTAGTGCAAGTGAAATGTGGTTTATAGGAGTTGGAATCAACTCAAAAGCATTTTTGGTTGATTTTTAATAAATGTGTGAAGTTCAAAAAGGCACTGCCTTGCTATTTTTATCACTTTAATTCTACAAACAATTTTGAGGTGAGGCCAGTGGGGTTGGATAGAGCCTTTCACAAGCTTTCCAAATATATAAAATTTGTAAAATTTGGCCAGGTAGATTTGGCCCTATTAAATTTTGAAACAGGAACCAGTAATGAATTTTGGAATTAACTGAAAATTCGAATTTGAATTTAAACGGCTGGCGGGAAAGAGATGGGCCGGCCCAGCTTCGCGTCTGGCGCGAGTGGGCCGCCTAACAAACGGGGCTCGCCTGTCAGTACTTCATTTAACCCGAATCGGTACGGGGTAAGGGAGCCGTGCGATTAGAAGGAGATCGCACGGTCGAGGAGCGTCGTCGTCGATGGCGAGAGGGAGACTCACTGGCGGCGGCGGTAGGGGGTCGGCGAGCTCGTCGGAGCTCCGGCGGTCGTCGGCGATGTGCGCAGGGACCGTGTTGTTGACGAGGAGGCGCCTGGAAGCAGTGGCGTCGCCTGAGAGGGTCTCCTTCGCCGGCGTGCTCCGTGTACTGGCGGCGGCGGCGAGCTTGCAATTGGAGCAGTGCGGTGGCTAATCGATTCAATTGAGGTGGCGAGGAGTGCTGTGAGGATGAGAGGAAGAAGTTGGCGTGCTCAATTCAGTGGGAGAGGCCCTCCTTTTATAGGAGCGAGGGGTGGCCGAAGGGCGGAGCGGCAGTCGTCGTCGTCATCGCCGTTCCAGCGTTGCGAAGAGGCAAGGCGTGGGCGCGTACGGTGGCTGGTGTCCTGGCGAAGCTGACGCGCGTGATCGTGGCGCGGCAGGGGCTCTGTGGCGATGGCGAGTTTGATGGGAAGGGGCAGTACCGCGGCGGGTGATCGGAGTCGTGGTCGTCGAGCATGGCGTTCCCGCGGGCAGGTGGCTGTGTCCAGGCGGTGCAGGGTGAGGTGAGACGTCGACTGGCGCAGAGAGAGAGGGAAAAGGTGACGCAGGGGCTCCTGGCGGCTGACGCTCTGGCGCGTCCAGAGTGGATGCCATGCGCGCTCTGGCGCGCCATGGGCATGTTCTGGGCGCCACTGGGCGGGGCTGGCTTGACGCGAGCAGGTGCGGTCTTGGTCAAGGGAGTGCACGAGCTGCTCCAGGAGAGTGAGAGGAAGAGAGAGGACATGGTGGTGCAGGCCAGAGGTGATGGTGGCATGATGGTGGCATGCCATGCCACGGCATGGCATGGTGTTGATGATGTGATCAAGCCTTGGCCAGGGCAAGTGGTGGCACTGCTGGGGTGAGGTGAGAGGAGGGTCCAGGGTTGCTGTAGTGGCTCAGGGAGGACTTGGTCTCCTCCAAAAATCCAGCATGGGCCTCAAGTCCTTCTCTGCCCACAAGGTGTTCAATAAAATGTCCGAAAGAAATTTATTTTTGAATTTTTCAAATCTTTTTGGTGGGTTGCAATCATATACTAATTGGAGTATATTGGTGGTGGTGGTGTTCATTTTGGGGTTGGGTTGCAAGTTTTCAAAAATGTGGTCATCTTCACTTTACTCTCATATAGCATCTTGTCCTATTTACCATGGTCAACCTAGTCAACTCTAGGGGTGATGGTCAACACCAAAATTGTTCATCATCACTTGGTCTTGGATGAGGTGGTCATGGTTTACTGAGTTTGGTTGAGGAACCAGAAGATAAATGGGGGCAAAGTGGTGAAGAAAATAAAATGTGACCAAATGACCATTATCATATGTGTGATAGCTTTGAGTTTTTCTTTGCTTTGATTCTTGTTTCTTTGATGCATTTGGGTTTGTTTTTGTTATATAAGAGTTTTAGAAACCATAGGTCAAGCAATGGTGGCCTAAGATGAAGATTTGCAAATTTGCTCTTATGTGTATGAGAGGGAATTTGGAATTATTTTCCAATTCTTTTAATTTCCTCCATTTAGGGTTTTGTGATCTTGGTTTAGGGTCTAATAGCAAGTGATCAATATATCAACACTCATCATGGCAATTACACAAAAGAAAAACACATTATGCATAGAACTATATGGAACACTATATGCAAAATAGAAAAGTTTTTGTTTGTTGGGAAAATTGAGTAATGGACTTTTCTCTCTTTATTTATTTGGTTGGAACTTGGGATGTTACAAAATCAATTCTCCCGTAGTTAGAGCATCTCTAGCAGATACGGCATATTTGCCAAAACTGCATAATAACCGCCCGTATGCAGTTATGGGCGAAAAAAACACCCCGAGCAGATCCCGCATATCGGCCAAACCTGCAAATATTTTTCCAGGCGCCGGCTTCCGCGCTCGCCAAACCTACATATACGTAGGTTTCGCGGCTGGATGCAGATCGATCTGCATCGCGTGCAAGGCGTTGGCGCAAAGGAAAATCCCCCTCTGCTTTCTTCCCGCGCGCCGCCGCCGCCCAGCTCGCTCCGCCGCCGGATTCCACCTCGCCGCGGCTTGCTAGCGCAGCCATGGCGGCCCCTACCTCTGGGAGCGTGCCCCTCTCCGCTGCGCAGGTCGAATCGACCGCCGCCATGAACCCTACCGCCAGATCCGCCGCCACCGCCCAGCTCGCTCCCCGCGCCATGGAGGAAGCGGCCAAGCGCAAGCGGCTGGCCACGCATGTCCTCGCGTCGTCATCCGCCGCCAAGCTCGCTCCCCCACCAAGGACCGCGGTGAGGAAGGTCCCCGCCAAGAAGGCCGCGCCGAAGACGCCGAAGAAGGCTGCCGCCAAGAAGCCGCCGCTGAAGAAGAAGGCTTCGATGGCGGCCTTGATGACTGCGCCAGCGACACCCACTCCTCCGCCAGCCGACGGCAACGACACGCCAAGGAACAATTTTTCCCCTCTTTCAACTTGCCGGCGGCGGTGAACACGCGGCAGCTGACACTCTCCCTCGCAGCCGCGCGGCGAACGAGTCGTTCGTCGACATGCTCAACTCGGCGATGATCGACATCGACACGGCGCCACTCGGCGGTGATGAGTACGACGAGGCCGCGATGGACTACGAGATGAGGCCCGAGTCCGATGAGGAGGAAGCCGCGGAAGGGTGCGAGGAGGAAGCTGCGAAGGAGATCACTCAAGAGGAAGCTGCCGATGTGTTGATCAACCCTGCCCCTGCCCCGGCGAAGAAGGTCTCGATCCGCACGGCCAACTACAGCGAGGTGGAAGACACAACTTTGATCAGGGCGTGGGAGTCGGTGTCAATCGATGCCGTGACTAGCACCGATCAGACCAGCAAGCGGTACTGGCATAGGATTGAGGATGCGTTCTTCCAGAACATGCCGTCCAATGCATTGACGGCATCGCGCACCTCCCCCACCAAGGATCTTGGCAAGAAGGAGAGCAGCGGCGGCGGCTCGAGCTGCTGCGGAGGAGGCGGCGTCGACGGCGGCAGCTGCAGCGGCGAATGGTGGTGATGGCGGCGTCGACAACTCGCCGTCGGCTTGATCTTCATTTCATCGAGCTGTGTCATTTCGTCGAACACCGGTTTTGCAGTCAATGTTACAGGTTTTGTGTTCACCCGGGCGGAGCAGGGGATCTGCTCCGTCCACGCTTTTTTCGGCCTGCAAATCGCGTTTTTCTCGGTCTGCATGTGCATGTTTGCGGTCTGCGGGTTGGCGTATCTGCTAGAGATGCTCTTAGTCGAGCGAACCCCTTTCTTGTGATTTTCAAACTCAGATTCGGAAATAGCCAACATATCAATGATCGAGTGTTGACATTCTGGTATCAGAGCCATCAATTTTCCCCACCACCTCCTAGATCTGGAGATTCCTACCCATCCCCCCAGCGGCGAGCAGAGTTCATGGAAAGCATGACGCCCGAGGTGCAGGCGAGTTCGAGAAGCGCTTCGCGGAATACCAGCGCACGGCGACGACCGCGTTCAAGCTCCTCATCCACAAGGCCGTTGGTGAGTCCAACGAGCGAATCGACGCCGTCAAGCACGACCTCCGCTCAGACATCGGCGAGCTCCGCCACGAGATTGATCGCGTCCCCGGCAAGCATCCTGCGACCGGACGACGGGATCGGCCTAGTTGGGCACTGCGGTGAAACAACACACCGGGGGCTCATCCACTTCCTGCTCTGCCCAAACAATTTGTGAAGGCGCTTGATGAGAGGAGGAACTCTAAAGCTGTGAAGCCAACTGAGGACAAGTGGTCAGCGTTGCGAGCCTTTCGTCACCCCAAGGGCCTCTGTTTCACCTGTGGCGAGAAATGGTCTCGAGAGCACCAATGTAAACAGTCAGTTCAGCTGCATATCGCCCAGGAAATGGTGGATTTCATGCTTGCTTTACCTGATGTTGATGTGTTTGTCAGCTACCGCTACTGGTTCTGTTTCTTTCACTCCTTCAATGAAACTGACGGTTGCGTTGTATGGGCGTTGCTGTGCCTTCTTAGTTGATTCAGGCAGCTCGAATTCCTTCATCAATTTGGCTTTTGCCCTGTCTCTGCTTGGTGTTTCAGCCTTGCCTATAAAGTAGCTAATGGTGCTATCATTGACAGTAACCAACACATTCCTGCTTGTGTTTGGTCAAGTGCTGGTTATGAGTTTTCTTGTCAGATGAAGTTGTTGCCTCTTGGCAGTTATGATGGTATATTGGGTATTGATTGGTTGATGGAGCATAGTCCAATGCAAGTTCATTGGCGACATAAATGGATGAAGTTCCTTTATGGAGGGAATTGGATCACTTTGTATGGTGCTGATTGTGGTGAATTTGCTTACACATGTGTTGAGCTAACATTGATTTCTGAAGCTCCTCCGGTTTTCCACCCCGAGCATCCAAAGATTCATAAATTGCTGCAGAGTTTCTCTACTGTGTTTGAGTCTCCTACTGGTTTGTTTCCTCGGCGCCACTATGACCATGCAATTCCACTGGTGCCTGGCACTCGTCCCTTCTCAATCAGGCCATATCGACTTGCTCCAGAGTTGAAGTCTGAAGTTGAAAAGCAAATCATTGAGATGCTATCTTTGGGTGTCATACAGAGAAGCAATAGTGCATTTTCTTCTCCAATTATTGTTGTCGAGAAAGGAGAATATGAATGGCGACTCATGGTCGATTACCGGCAGTTGAATGCTCTCACGATTAAAGGCAAGTACCCTCTGCCCGTCATCGATGAGCTTATGGATGGGCTCACCGGTGCCTATTGGTTCTCGAAGCTTGATTTGCGTGCTAGTTTTCATCAAATTCGCCTTGCTCCTGGAGAAGAATACAAGACCGCCTTTCAGACACATCAGGATCACTATGAGTTCACAGTGATGGCGTTTGGCCTGACGGGTGCCCCAGCTACCTTCCAGAGTGCTATGAACGCTACCCTGGCACCGGTGCTTCGCAAATTTAAGCTCATTTTTTTCGATGACATCCTCGTATACAGCATGTCCTTCGAGGAGCATGTCTCTCATTTGCACCAAGTCCGTTCTATCCTCCGGGACAACAATTGGCAAGTGAAGCTCTCTAAGTGCGAGTTCGGGCGACAACAGATTGCGTATCTTGGCCACGTAATGAATGGCGAAGGGGTGGCGACCGATCCAAGTAAAATTGCCACTATCCAGGATTGGCCAGTCCCAGAATCGGTCAAGCAGCTGCGTAGCTTCCTCAGGATTGCAGGCTACTATCGGAAGTTTATCCGCAATTACGGTGTGATCAGTAAGCCTCTCACCAATTTGTTGCGGAAGGGTGTGTTGTTTCTGTGGATATCTGAACATGAAATCGCATTCCAAACACTGAAACTCGCTCTTGTTTCTGCCCCTGTGCTGGTGCTTCCGGACTTCTCCAAGGAATTCATCCTCGAAACAGATGCTTCTGACCTGGGCATTGGCGCCGTCTTGATGCAAGGCGAGCACCCCCTTGCGTTCATCAGCCGAGTCCTGGGTCCTCGCAATCAAGGTTTGTCGGTGTACGAGAAAGAATATCTCGCTATTCTGCTAGCAATTGATCAACGGCATTCGTACTTGCAAATGGGGGAGTTTGTCATCCGCACAGACCAGAAAAGCCTCGCGCATCTTACTGAGCAGCGGCTGCATACTCCCTGGCAACAAAAAGCTCTCACTCGCCTTATGGGGTTACACTACAGGATCATCTATAAGAAGGAGGTCGATAACTGAGCAGCGGATGCCCTTTCACGTTGTCCCCATGCCGGCCAGCAAATTCTGGCGCTGTCCGAAGCTCAGCCGTTGTGGCTGCAGCAAATTGCTGCCAGTTACGATGGTGACGAATTCACTCAGGATATTATTCAGAAGCTGGTGCTGGATGCCTCTGCTTTTCCCAATTTCCAGTTCAGAGGTGGGATTCTTCGTCGACAGGGTCGAATCTGGGTGGGATCTGTTCCTTCGCTCCAGGCAAAAATCATGCAATCTGTGCACGACACTAACCTCGGTGGCCACTCTGGGTTTCCAGTTACATATCGGCAAATTGCTCAGCTTTTTGCGTGGAAAGGGATGAAGTTTTTTGTCAAAAAGTGGGTCCAATCTTGTGCTACTTGCCAACAGGCGAAACCTGAGCGTGTTCTGTATCCGGGACTGCTGAAACCCTTGCCCGTTCCAGATGGTGTTGTTAGATTGATCTCCGCCCATCGAGCCCAACGGCTCGGCGTGACCCTTGACCGCGCCCTAATCTGGGGCGCCCAACCGAACTCTGGTTGGTGGCCCCTGTCGCCGCGCTACATAAAGAGGTGGGGTGCTGGATGCACGAGGTACGAGGTTCACCGTGCACCGCAAGCCTCACCGACATCCCCTACCGATCTAGGGTTAGCGTAGGCCGACGGGAAGCTCCGCCACAGCCGCCACTGCCTCTCCCACGCCACCGCCGTCGCCACCATGTCGACCCCCTCTGGTTCCTCCTCACAGGGAGAAGGTATACTCCTTTTCTCTCTCACGCAGCACACACACAGATACAGAACCTACCCGCATAGGATCATCCACAGAGTATAACATCGGTATCAGAGCTTGGCTAGATTAGTAGATCTCATGTTTTTGGGTAGAAAAGAAATCAATTGCAAACCCTAGTTCATCCCCAAAAAGAAATCCGAAGAACCCTAACCCTAATCTGAAAGAGGAAAGGGAAAGGGGCAAAGAAATCTTACCGGGCCAGGGCCTCGAGCTCGCTAGCAAAGTCACGCCGCCGCAAGGCCGCGCCGTTCCTCTCGATCTTGATGCGCATTGGCAAGCCGAGGCATCGGGAAGAAGAACACAACCCCATCGGCCGTTGCTGCTGCTGCTGCTGCTCGTGGCGCCGGCAAAGGGCGCCGCCGCTGAGCCGCTTGACGGCGGTGCGCCCACCCGCGGGTGCATGCATGTGTCGGCAAGAGGGCCAGAGGGGCGCCGCTGTTTCTCGCCGTGGATCCTTCGGGTTTTTGGTGGAGGAGGAAAAGAGAAAGGGGAAGAGAAGGGAGGTGGGGAAGGCCCGCCGAGCCGCAGCGGTGGTGTGCTCGCCGTCACCGGCGGGGCGCTGGCCGAAGGCGCTCGGTCTCCTCCCGCCGCAGAGAGAGGCACGAACACGGGTGCGGGGGCAAATGTTTTAGGGTTTTTGGGGGCGAGCCGGCGTGCGGCAGTTTTGATGCGGCGAGAGAGGCGCATGACCGTTCGATTGATCGGACGGCCGGCATTGCACGCCGCGTCCGAATGCGGGCCGGCCGCAGAGCAGGCCGATGGCGGGCCGTGGGCTGCGTCTAGAAGGTCGCAGTGTAACGCGCCGAGCGGCGCGTAAGAGGAAATCGCGTTGGCGGGCTATGGGCCGCTGGCGCAAATGAATCAGGCCATGGGCCATTTTGGCCTGTGCACAGTTTCCTTTAAATTTTTTTTTCAGAAGCAATTTTAGCGAATTTTGTTCAGTTTTAGGCAAATTTTCGCTCAGTTTTTTCTATTCAAACTAATCCAACGAAAAGTTTGTTTTAGAAAATAGAAAAGTGAGAGAGATGCTTCTGAAAAGTATAAAGTTTATGAATTTTTTATTCATAATTTCCGCTGCAAATAGTTAAAAGTGTTATTTAAAGGTAAAAAGACCTAAAAGTGAGAATTAAATGATTTTAAAGAGCATGTTAAAATGAATTTTGAAACAATTCTGATTCTGTTATCTTATGACCAACGTTGTTAATAACATGATCATGACTTGTTGTATTAATATGTGCACTTATTTCTATTTTCTACCCAACGGTGATACAGATTTAATTGCATAGACAATTGTATGTTTTA
Source organism: Lolium perenne (assembly GCF_019359855.2). Lineage (NCBI taxonomy): Eukaryota > Viridiplantae > Streptophyta > Magnoliopsida > Poales > Poaceae > Lolium > Lolium perenne. The sequence continues at coordinate 272,098,065 of NC_067249.2, forward strand.
ATTTTGACCAACGTTTGATTATTGCATGCAATTGTTGTTATGATCTCACTTCTTTGTGGTTTTCAGGAGGGTACTACTTGATGAGCTGCATCAAGGATGTTCCAACCCGGTGACAACTACATTGAATGAAGAAAGAAGGTCGATTTGGCCTTTGTTTGTGCTGAGGTGGACTGGGTTGTGGACACTCCACAGCCGGTCAAACCAAAAGAGCCAGTCAGAGATGACAAAGATGATGATGCTGCATGGGACAAAAAGAAAAGGGACCATGCTCCAGTGGAGATGGCATATACCCTAGAGAACCAAAAGTGGCAAACTGCCAACAAAAAGTGCATGGCTTTTATAAAGAACACAATTGAGAACGCTAATTGTGGGCTCAATTGCAGAGTGTGCTTCCTTAGGGGAGTTTCTTGAAAAGATAAAGAGCCAGTTCACTGGTTCTTCAAAGATATATGCGACCCAGCTGCTGAAACAGCTGGTGACAGAAAAGTACACATGAGGTTGACATGGCATAAGGGAGCATATCCTGAGGATGAGCAACATGGCTGCTAAACTAAAGCCCATGGATGCTGATCTGGAGCTCAAGCCTGCACTACTTGTCCACCTGGTTATGGCTTCACTGCCTCAACAGTTTGACACTTTTGTTGTCAACTACAACATGTCTCCTGAAAAATGGGACATAGAAAAGACAATAGCCATGTGTGTGCAAGAAGAGGAAAGGCTTAAGACCTCATATGGTGGTTCCTTGAACTATGTGAAGGAGAACAAGAAAAGGAACTACAATCAAAGCAACAATGGTTCCCCTTCAAAGCCACATGGAAAAGGTTACATGCAGTATCAGCATCAGCACAAGTCTCTCCCAGTGGATAAAGATTAGTGTCTCCACTGCAAGAAGACTGGGCATTACAAGAAAGATTGCCCTGATTGGCTAAAGTCTATAATGGCAAAGAAAGGTAACGACATAGTTTCCTTTCTAAATGAATCCTTGTATACACAGTTTTCAAAATCTACTTGGTGGATTGACTCTGGTGCAACTGTTCATGTTGCAAATTCTTTACAGGGATTCCATTCGACGCGGACTATGCAAAGAAGCGAAAGATGCATTGAAGTTGCAAATGGAGTTCAAGCAGACGCTGAAGCTGTTGGCGACATCTCCTTGGAGTTAGCTGATCGATTCATAATTCTGCATAGAGATGTTTTATATATTCCTTCATTACACAGAAACTTAATAATTGTTTCCTGTTTGGACAAAGATCATTATGAATGTTATTTTGGACATGGCAAATGTGCCATATGGTTTAATAATGCTTATGTGGGTGTTGCTTTACTTCACAATGAGCTTTATTTGTTATCCTTACGTAAAAAAGTGAATTATGTGTGTAATGTGAATGAGCATGTTTCCGCGTCGGATAAAGAACAAAAGAAAAGAAAGAGAACTGATGACTCATCGAAATTATGGCACTGTCGCTTAGGCCATATTTCGAGGGGGAGAATAGAGAGACTTGTTAAAAATGAAATTCTTCCTCCATTAGAGTTGTCAGAAACCGAACAATGCATAGATTGCATTAAAGGAATGTATGTAAAACAAATCAAAAAAGGTGCGAACCGAAGCACATCAACACTAGAAATCATTCACACTAATATTTGTGGACCATTTCCTGTGAAAAGCGTGGATGGCTATGACTCATTCATAACATTCACAGATGATTACTCCCGATATGGTTGTCGTGGTATCGTCACGGCATATGCCATAGGATGGCTTAAGTCGATGGTTCCGGCCTTGGCCCGCGGCGGTTTCTGGATGCGGGTATGGGCACAAGCGACGCTGCGATGTACCCTGGTTCGGGGTCCTCGTATGGAGGTAACACCCCTACTCCTGCTCTAGAGAGTGTATGTATGAGTGAGATAGTACAATGATGCTCCTTGAGCTGTATCCGGCTTGAGAGAGGGCTGGAGGTAGAAGAAGACCTCTCTCAGCGGTGCTAGTAAGAGACGCAGAATGATCGATCCTTTACGTGCAGGAGGGGTAGTCCAACTTATATAGACGCCGGCTACTTTACACTGAAGTCCCTATGACCTACTGCCCGGCTCCACCGGCTCCGGCTTTATCGCTCCTTCCCGAGGCGCTGGCGTCACCGGCCGTTGAGGCCTGTCCGTCCTTCTGCCGCGGTTAGCGGCGATAGGACGTGTCGAGCGACGTGCGCTCACCGCCCGCTGCCGGCACTCGTAGCCTGCGGCGCACGACGTAGCCTAGGCCTTGATGGCCTGTCCGACGCGGGGTACTGTTGCTCCACAGTGCCCCTTACTTTGCGGGAGATGAGATCAGCGTAGACTTTTGCACCCGGATAACCCTTCCGGTTCCTTCTCCTACAAGGCTCACCAGCCTCGACCCGGTCGGGGGAGAACGATACCAAGCCGGACATGGCACGTAGAAGCCGGCCCAGCCACAGCGCAGACGGCCGTGACTGGACCAACATAGATCTGGAGTCAGCCGGCTCGCGAGGCAGCCGGCCTTTGCCGCGGGCCAGCCGGCCTCAAGCCAACTGTTCCCAGTCTTTTGCCATACCCGAGGTCATCCCCCCGACATTAGCCCCTGAAGCTGGCGAGGTCCTGCGTAGAGAAGGACCTGGGCAGGTTTTTCCTGGCCGTTCGTTGTTGATCCCATGGATCCTGCTAAAAAGCATTTGAAGGACCGGCTGGGAATTTCCTCCAGCTGGCTACGCCCTCGTTCGGCTTGCGTCGTCCGGCTGCTCTCGAGCCGGATGCCGCTTCGGTTCTGCAGATTTAGTTTTTTGCAAGTGTTGGAGGTGTCTCCGCCTTGTTGGAAAAGCATGGGCCGGCTCCGGGGGAGGACGTCCGGCTGCAGTGGGGGTGCACCGGAGTCTCCGCCGCCTCGGGGCACGAGCCACGACTTGATGGCTCTGTCGGAATCTTGCCTGCGTCGCTTCGTCTGGTCACATCAATGTTCCCCCGGATTTTCTGCGGTCGTGGCCGACGTGGCGGAGGGGGGTTACCGGTAACTGCCGGCGTGGTGGAGATTGTGGGCGCAGTTAATCCCCACTCTGCCGCCCACGACCCCACGTCGCCCACTTGCCTGGCCTCCTTAAATAGCGAGGGGGAGGCACCGAGGAAGCCCTTCACCCCGCACTTCTTCTTCCTCCTCGTGCACAAGCGCTTCTCCCCCCCGTTCTTCGCACTTCTCCGCGCCTGCTCGAGCTCTCCGGCAAAGCTTCGGCAGATCCTTGCATCCGGACGCGGTTGCTTTGCTCCGCCGAGCCACTGCCGCCGCGTAGCCGTCCGGTGGCACGGGGGGCCATCCGTCCAAGGCGCGCTCTTCTCCACCGCGCTCCTCGCCGCCACGCTCTTCGACGACGGAGGAGATGGCGCACCCTAGCGGATCATGGGAAGGTTCCGTCATCACCGAGCGCCGCCGCATCCCGCCAGCGGTGACGGCGCGTGCTCCGGCGGGGGAGGTGGTGCCGCAGCCGGAGCCTGGCGAGCGGGTGGTCTTCGCTTCTCACTTCGAGCGGGGATTCGGGCTGCCGGCGAGCGCCTTCTTCTGCGCCTTCCTCGACTTCTTCGGCTTACAGCCGCACCATCTTCCGGCAAACGCCTTCGTCACGCTCTTTTGCTACGTGGCCTTCTGCGAGGGCTACGCCGGCTTGTGGCCCGACGTGGACTTCTGGAGCCGGCTCTTCTACATCAAGGCCCAGACCACCGACGGACAGCTGCGCGCCTGCGGGGCGGCTTCGCTGTACTCGCGGCCTTCGACTCCCTTCCCGAAGATCCCGAATGTGGACTCGGTGAAGAAGTGGCAAACCACGTTCTTCTATGTGAAGAACGAGAACCCGGCGTTCGACTGGATCAACCTGCCGGAGTTCACGCTGGAGCCGCCCACTAAGCTCAACTGGGGCCACTGCTACAAGCCGGCTGATCCTGAAGCCGAGGTCAACATGCTGTGGGCGCTCCTCCGCACCTACGTTAATGAAGAGCGGCTGTCGGCCGCCGACTTGCTCTGCTGCCATGCCTCCCGCCGGGTGCTGCCGCTGCAGTCGCGCGCCCACAAGATCTGCCACATGAGCGGCCGGTTCGACCCGACCCGGACGTCCAAGCTGGAGCTCACGCCCGCGGGGGTGGCCAGGCGAGTAAACTTCGTCTCCCAGGCCAAGCTGTCGGACAACTGGCAGTGGGGGATGGAGCCATTCTGCCGGGACGACCCGCCACCTCTGGTATGTTTCTGTCGTGTTGGGCCGGCTTGCCCTTCGCCGGCTTGCCGCCTGCTGTAACCTTAATGCTTGTGCCGCTTGCAGAAGTTCGCACGGCAGGTGCCCGCGGACGGCGACCTGGCGGAGAAGGCGTGGGCGCCTGACCATGCCGACCCGGCTGACCGCGCAGCCGGCGATGACGAGAGCCCGGAGGCTACCGAGCAGGCCACGGCGGGGCATGCCGATCCGCCGCCGTCTCCCCAGCCGGAAGAGGAAGCGGTGCCGGATGCTACGGCGCCACTTCGCGCGGTCCCCTTGTCCGTGAGGCCGCCTGCGGCTTCCGCGTCCGCGTCCAGGGGGCCGGCGGCTTCCGCATCCGCGTCCAAGCCACGGAAGAGGACCACCGCCCAGATCGAGGCGGCTCTGAAGAAGAAACGCCGGATGGAGGCGAAGCAGGTCCCGGAAGCAGCCGGGTGAGTTTCTTTTCACCAGTTTGTTTGATTCTTCGCAGCGGCAGAGGAGGGAGCCAACTCCCCAGCCTCCGCCTCGGGCGCGTACGCCGCCAGTCTTCCCGCCGCCTGCTACGGGGGCGGGGTCTTCTCCTGCGCCGCCGCCAAGTGTTCCTGGCTCCAGCTCTCAGGGCGAGCCGGCACGCCGCACCAGCCAGCCAACTATTGGCGATCTTCTCCAGCGCCGCCGGCCTGAAGGGCCGGCAGCCGGAGCCGGCAGGGCCGCGCCTGAGGTTGCCGTCCTCGACACGAGCCCAAGGGATGCGCCGCCGCCACCGGAGCCGATTGTCTCTCCCGGCCAGGCGAGTCGAGCGGCGCCGCCTCCGGCTTCGGGGCTGTCTAGGGAGGAGCCGGCTCGTCCGGCCGATGCAGATGCCAGGGCGTTGGTCAAGGCCAAGGGCCCGGCGCAGGAGCCTCAGGTGCCTCAGGAGCCGCTGGTGAGCCTCCACGTGTCCCCGGCTACCTCGCTGCTGAACGTTGTATCCGCCCCCGACTCCAGCCTGGGCTCCGCCGGCACCATGGAGAGAGAGTGGCGTGACGCCGATGTGCACGAGGTGACGAGCCGGGAGGGGAGGAAGGGCATGGCCTCCATGGAGATGTTTTTCTCCGACTTCCGCGCCTTCGCCAAAGCCTCCGCCGCCGAAGCTGACGGCCACCTGACGCGGGTTGAGAAGGTTTACAAGGTTAGTCTGCTCTTGTACATTTTTTGCAATTTGGTATTGTCCTGGTAGCCCTCCGAGGCACGGGCCGGATGCTGTGTGGCCGGCTTGGGTTTCGTTCATGTTCTGACTTCCGGCTTGCTCTTCTGCAGTCGGTCACTGACAAGCGGACCGCCTTGTACAACCGGCTTGTGGCCGGCTACCACAATGCCAAGGTTGAGCACACCGCCATGGCCCACGAGCTAGAGGTTGTCCAGGGTAAGACTTTCTCCCTTACAATTATCTTCGTTTTTCTTTTTTGGCCAGCTGGCTGACGGCTGCGATTTCGTCCGCCTGCAGCTGCCGCCGCCCGAGTCCCCCAGCTGGAGGAGGACCTCCGGGCCGCGCGCGCGCAATGCGCCGCGAGCGAGGAGGCAGCCAAGGTTGTGGTTGCCAAGGCGAAGGAGACCGAGGGGGAGCTGGCGCGCCTGCAGCGGCTTGAGGCCGAGCACCTCAGCGAGCTTGCCTCCGTCAAACGGGTTGAGCAGGAGAAGGTGGACAACCTCAACCAGCGGCTAAATGAGGTGGACGGGCATTGCCGAAAGCTCCGCGAGGAGGTGGCCGCCAAGTCCCAGGAGCTGACGGCTACGGCCAAACGCTGGGTGGAGGAGATCAGCGCGCTCGACCGCGGTCTGGCGGGGAAGTCCTTGTTATTATCTTTCTTCTGTCTCCTGCTGGCTTTCTGGCTGTCGGTGTCCGGCAGGGATTCTGTTGGTGGCCGGCAACCGGAAACTTCGAATTTCTCAGGCTCCCGGCTGGTGGCAGGCGGCGTTTGCTCGCCGGCTGCCGCTAGACATTTCTTTAACTTCGACATTCTCCATCTTCAGGCTGGGGGCAGGCGGCGTTTGCTCGCCGGCTGCCGCCAGGCACTTTTTGCTTCGATGTTCTCCATCTTCGGGCTGGGGGCAAGCGGCGTTTGCTCACCGGCTGCCGCCAGGCACTTTTTGCTTCGATGTTCTCCATCTTCGGGCTGGGGGCAGGCGGCGTTTGCTCGCCGGCTGCCGCCAGGCACTTTTTGTTTCGGTGTTCTCCATCTTCAGGTTGGGGGCTGGCGGCGTTTGCTCGCCGGCTGCCGCCAGGCACTTTTTGCTTCGATGTTCTCCATCTTCGGGCTGGGGGCAGGCGGCGTTTGCTCGCCGGCTGCCGCCAGGCACTTTTTGCTTCGATGTTCTCCATCTTCGGGTTGGGGGCAGGCGGCGTTTGCTCGCCGGCTGCCGCTAGGCACTTTTTGCTTTTACTTCGAAAATTTTGCTTTTTCTGCTCTTTCCCCGGCTTGCGGCTGATACTGCCGGCAAGGGATCTGCCGGCTGACGTCAGCCGGATTTACAGGCTTCTAACATGCTTAGCTTTTTTCAGCTGCCTTTCCCGAGGCGCAGCAAGCGGCGTTGGAGGCGGCTGGCAAGGCGCGGGAGGCCCGCCGGCTTGCTACCGGCGAGACGAGCTCGCCGCACTTCTCCATGGATGATCACCTTGCCTCCATGGCCGCCCGGGTTGAGCCGATCACTATGCTGGGCTACGAGCTTCGGCAAGTGGCGGAGGAGCTTTACCGGCTGCTGTGGCCAACGGAGATGCTGCGGGGCGACCTGGCCAACCTGATCAAGTGGCTCGAGAACGCGCCCGACCGCCTGTTCGACTGGAAGGAGTCGGCTGCGCGTGCCGGGGCCGATATGGCCCTTTCCTTCGTGCTATCTTGGTACGAGGAGGTGAACCTGGACCAGCTGGCATCTCGGCGAGCCGGCGTGGAGGATGCGCTCAGCGCGGAGACCAAGACCCACCGGCTTGCTCGGGCCTGCGCCATCGCTGACTTCGTCAACAAGAGCATCTTCGTCGAGGACCCGAATCCGCCTGAGGAGGAGGAGCTCGAAGACGAGGACATGGCGGATGCGGAGGAGGACGCGCCAGAGGCGAATCCGGCTCCCGGCTCAGACGCTCCCCCGGCTGGTCCATCTCCAGCTGGCGCTTAAATTTGCCTGCTTGCCACTTTGCTTTTGACAAGACAATCGTTAAATCCCCGGTATGCCGGGTGTAGCTGTAAAGACAATATTATTATCCCTTGTCCGTGAGGCCGCCTGCGGCTTCCGCGTCCGCGTCCAGGGGGCCGGCGGCTTCCGCATCCGCGTCCAAGCCACGGAAGAGGACCACCGCCCAGATCGAGGCGGCTCTGAAGAAGAAACGCCGGATGGAGGCGAAGCAGGTCCCGGAAGCAGCCGGGTGAGTTTCTTTTCACCAGTTTGTTTGATTCTTCGCAGCGGCAGAGGAGGGAGCCAACTCCCCAGCCTCCGCCTCGGGCGCGTACGCCGCCAGTCTTCCCGCCGCCTGCTACGGGGGCGGGGTCTTCTCCTGCGCCGCCGCCAAGTGTTCCTGGCTCCAGCTCTCAGGGCGAGCCGGCACGCCGCACCAGCCAGCCAACTATTGGCGATCTTCTCCAGCGCCGCCGGCCTGAAGGGCCGGCAGCCGGAGCCGGCAGGGCCGCGCCTGAGGTTGCCGTCCTCGACACGAGCCCAAGGGATGCGCCGCCGCCACCGGAGCCGATTGTCTCTCCCGGCCAGGCGAGTCGAGCGGCGCCGCCTCCGGCTTCGGGGCTGTCTAGGGAGGAGCCGGCTCGTCCGGCCGATGCAGATGCCAGGGCGTTGGTCAAGGCCAAGGGCCCGGCGCAGGAGCCTCAGGTGCCTCAGGAGCCGCTGGTGAGCCTCCACGTGTCCCCGGCTACCTCGCTGCTGAACGTTGTATCCGCCCCCGACTCCAGCCTGGGCTCCGCCGGCACCATGGAGAGAGAGTGGCGTGACGCCGATGTGCACGAGGTGACGAGCCGGGAGGGGAGGAAGGGCATGGCCTCCATGGAGATGTTTTTCTCCGACTTCCGCGCCTTCGCCAAAGCCTCCGCCGCCGAAGCTGACGGCCACCTGACGCGGGTTGAGAAGGTTTACAAGGTTAGTCTGCTCTTGTACATTTTTTGCAATTTGGTATTGTCCTGGTAGCCCTCCGAGGCACGGGCCGGATGCTGTGTGGCCGGCTTGGGTTTCGTTCATGTTCTGACTTCCGGCTTGCTCTTCTGCAGTCGGTCACTGACAAGCGGACCGCCTTGTACAACCGGCTTGTGGCCGGCTACCACAATGCCAAGGTTGAGCACACCGCCATGGCCCACGAGCTAGAGGTTGTCCAGGGTAAGACTTTCTCCCTTACAATTATCTTCGTTTTTCTTTTTTGGCCAGCTGGCTGACGGCTGCGATTTCGTCCGCCTGCAGCTGCCGCCGCCCGAGTCCCCCAGCTGGAGGAGGACCTCCGGGCCGCGCGCGCGCAATGCGCCGCGAGCGAGGAGGCAGCCAAGGTTGTGGTTGCCAAGGCGAAGGAGACCGAGGGGGAGCTGGCGCGCCTGCAGCGGCTTGAGGCCGAGCACCTCAGCGAGCTTGCCTCCGTCAAACGGGTTGAGCAGGAGAAGGTGGACAACCTCAACCAGCGGCTAAATGAGGTGGACGGGCATTGCCGAAAGCTCCGCGAGGAGGTGGCCGCCAAGTCCCAGGAGCTGACGGCTACGGCCAAACGCTGGGTGGAGGAGATCAGCGCGCTCGACCGCGGTGCAGCGGGAAGTCCTTGTTATTATCTTTCTTCTCGTCTCCTGCTGGCTTTCTCGTCGTCGGTGTCCGGCAGGGATTCTGTTGGCCGGCAACCGGAAACTTCGAATTTCTCAGGCTCCCGGCTGGTGGCAGGCGGCGTTTGCTCGCCGGCTGCCGCTAGACATTTCTTTAACTTCGACATTCTCCATCTTCAGGCTGGGGGCAGGCGGCGTTTGCTCGCCGGCTGCCGCCAGGCACTTTTTGCTTCGATGTTCTCCATCTTCGGGCTGGGGGCAAGCGGCGTTTGCTCACCGGCTGCCGCCAGGCACTTTTTGCTTCGATGTTCTCCATCTTCGGGCTGGGGGCAGGCGGCGTTTGCTCGCCGGCTGCCGCCAGGCACTTTTTGTTTCGGTGTTCTCCATCTTCAGGTTGGGGGCTGGCGGCGTTTGCTCGCCGGCTGCCGCCAGGCACTTTTTGCTTCGATGTTCTCCATCTTCGGGCTGGGGGCAGGCGGCGTTTGCTCGCCGGCTGCCGCCAGGCACTTTTTGCTTCGATGTTCTCCATCTTCGGGTTGGGGGCAGGCGGCGTTTGCTCGCCGGCTGCCGCTAGGCACTTTTTGCTTTTACTTCGAAAATTTTGCTTTTTCTGCTCTTTCCCCGGCTTGCGGCTGATACTGCCGGCAAGGGATCTGCCGGCTGACGTCAGCCGGATTTACAGGCTTCTAACATGCTTAGCTTTTTTCAGCTGCCTTTCCCGAGGCGCAGCAAGCGGCGTTGGAGGCGGCTGGCAAGGCGCGGGAGGCCCGCCGGCTTGCTACCGGCGAGACGAGCTCGCCGCACTTCTCCATGGATGATCACCTTGCCTCCATGGCCGCCCGGGTTGAGCCGATCACTATGCTGGGCTACGAGCTTCGGCAAGTGGCGGAGGAGCTTTACCGGCTGCTGTGGCCAACGGAGATGCTGCGGGGCGACCTGGCCAACCTGATCAAGTGGCTCGAGAACGCGCCCGACCGCCTGTTCGACTGGAAGGAGTCGGCTGCGCGTGCCGGGGCCGATATGGCCCTTTCCTTCGTGCTATCTTGGTACGAGGAGGTGAACCTGGACCAGCTGGCATCTCGGCGAGCCGGCGTGGAGGATGCGCTCAGCGCGGAGACCAAGACCCACCGGCTTGCTCGGGCCTGCGCCATCGCTGACTTCGTCAACAAGAGCATCTTCGTCGAGGACCCGAATCCGCCTGAGGAGGAGGAGCTCGAAGACGAGGACATGGCGGATGCGGAGGAGGACGCGCCAGAGGCGAATCCGGCTCCCGGCTCAGACGCTCCCCCGGCTGGTCCATCTCCAGCTGGCGCTTAAATTTGCCTGCTTGCCACTTTGCTTTTGACAAGACAATCGTTAAATCCCCGGTATGCCGGGTGTAGCTGTAAAGACAATATTATTATCCCTTTGTGAAGTCGCACTTTTAGTGTGTTTGTTAGTCATTTGGTGCTCCGGCTCGTTTTTCCTCTGCCCTCTTGCTTTTTCTCATCCGCCCCACCCTTTGGCGTTGCTCTTGCCGACCATACAGCCGGGTTACGGTCTGTAGCCGGATCAGGAGCGGGCCGCTGAGTGAGGCCGATAATATTTCAGTCAAGTGAGCCGAGTTGAACGTGCCGGCGCTTATATGAAAGTTTTGGACAAGGGTCGATTCGCTCTTGCTCTTTCTCTTGGTTGTTTTTCGCGTGCCGGCTCCTTGAGCATCTACTCCCGCCAGTCGGACAGCCGGGTTGTGGTCTGTAGCTGGTTCTGGAGCTGGCTGTCTGGAAGCCGGATCACGGTATTAATCCATCCGCGTGAGAGGGTTCAAGCCAATCGGCGAAAGCAGTAAAGTACGCGAAAAAACCATTGGTACCGGGCTCTCTTGGCGCAAGCTTTTTCCTTAGCATGGGTTACAAAAGGGGGTAAAGGGATACATACATTCCTCTCCTCAAGTGTAAAATGGACGGAGCAAGTTGACATTCCAGGGACGTTTAGTCTCCTCGTCAGCCCTGTCCGGCTTGTTTTTCTTGGCCTCTTGGGCATCTATGAGATAGTAGGAATCATTGCCTACCGCCTTGCTCACGATGAAGGGACCTTCTCATGGGGATGACAATTTATGCTGTCCGGCTGTCCTCTGGATCAGCCGGAGCACTAGGTCTCCTTCTCGGAATGCTAGGGGCTGGACCTTCCGGCTGTGATAGCGTCGGAGGCTTTCTGGTAAATGGTGGATCTGGACACGGCTAGCAGCCGGGCATCTTCGACCAAGTCGACTCCATCTTCACGAGCTTCTTTGGCTTCGGCTTCAGTGTACAGCTTGATCCTTGGCGCGTCATGCTCGATGTCAGTCGGCAGGACGGCTTCGGCCCCGTATACGAGGAAGAATGGTGTGAAGCCGACGGAGCGGTTTGGTGTGGTGCGCAAGCTCCAGAATACGGAGGGCAGCTCTTCAATCCAGCAGACGGCAGCTCGCTCGAGCGGCTCCACCAGCCGGGGCCGGATGCCGGCTAGAATCAAGCCGTTGGCCTTTTCCACCTGCCCATTGGACTCAGGGTGTGCCACAGACGCTAGGTCCATCTGAATTCTCTTCTCTTCGCAGAAGCGGGCGAAGACGCCTTGGGCGAAATTGGTGCCATTGTCGGTGATGATGCTGTGGGGGTAGCCGTACCGCACGATGATGTCCTTGAGGAAGGTGACGGCTGTTGAGCCATCTAGCTTCTTGATCGGCTTGGCTTCGATCCACTTAGTGAATTTGTCAATCATCACCAAGAGATGTGTCATGCCGCCTCGGGCGGTTCTGAACGGGCCGACCATGTCGAGGCCCCACACAGCAAACGGCCAAGTGATGGGGATGGTTTTCAAGGCGGAAGCCGGCGCGTGCCTTTTCTTGGTGAAGCGCTGGCAACTGTTGCATGTTTTCACCATTTCTTCTGCATCTTTTAGCGCAGTCGGCCAGTAGAAGCCGTGCCGGAAGGCTTTGCCTACTATGGCTCTGGAGGAGGCGTGATGCCCGCATTCTCCTTGATGGATCTCCTTGAGGAGTTCAATCCCTTCAGCCGGCTCGACGCACCGCTGGAACACCCCACTTGCGCTGCGTTTGTACAGCTGGTGGTTGATGATTGTATAGGCCTTGGCCCTTCTCTCAATCTGCCTGGCTTGGACCTGGTCTTCGGGCAATTTTCCATCAGCCAGGTAGGAGAGGAATTCTTGTGCCCACGATGGTATGCATTTTATTTCAAATACGTTGACCAATAGGGCCTCCTGCATGGGAGCTTCCGGATTCGACTGCTTGGTCGCCAGGTTCGGCTGTGAAGCCGGCGGGTTCAGCTGAAAAGCCCCCGAGATTGGCTGAGAAGCCCCCGGGTTCGACTGCATGGTCGCCGGGTTCGGCTGTGGAGCCGGCGGGTTCGGCTGAGAAGCCCCCGAGATTGGCTGAGAAGCCCCCGGGTTCGACTGCATGGTCGCCGGGTTCGGCTGAGAAGCCCCCGAGATTGGCTGAGAAGCCCCCGGCTTCGACTGCATGGTCGCCGGGTTCGACTGTGGAGCCGGCGGGTTCGGCTGAGAAGCCCCCGAGTCAGCCGGCACGAATATGGAATCCGAATCCGGTGACGGTGTGATGGACGGCTTCCGCAAATGCTGCAGGGCAACACCCGGCGGAATCGCTTGCCGGGTTGAGCCTATCTTGGATAAGGCGTCAGCTTTGTTTGCTCGTGGCACATGGTGAAATTCACACCCGTCGAAGAAGCCGGCTAGCTACTGGACATGGAAGCGGTATGACGCCATGTTGGCATCCTTCGCGTCCCACTCGCCAGAAGCTTGCTGTACAACCAAGTCGGAGTCGCCGAAGCATAAGATGTGACGCACGCCAATCTCTTTGGCCAACTTGAGCCCATGAATGAGTGCTTCGTACTCCGCCACATTGTTGGATGCGGCGAAGTGGATCTGGAGGACGTAGTCCAGCCGGTCCCCTTTTGGGGAGGTGATGACGATGCCGGCTCCCAAGCCGGAGCGCATCTTGGAGCCATCAAAATGCATCTTCCAGTGCGTGGAGTTAGGCACATGCGGCAGGTACTGCATCTCAGCCCAGTCGACGAAGAAGTCAGCTAGGATCTGCGACTTGATGGCTGTTCTTGCCTCGTAGAGGATGGAATGGGCCACCAGCTCCAGGGCCCACTTGGCAACCCGGCCATTGGCGTCCTTGCTTCCAATGATTTTCGCTAAGGGCGCGGTGCACACCACCTTGATGGGATGCTCTAGGAAGTAGTGCTTGAGCTTCTTGACCGCCATGTAAACGCCATAAGTGAACTTCTGGTAGTGGGGGTAGTTTTGCTTGGACTGGGGGAGCACTTCACTGAGGTAGTAGACTGGGCGCTGGACCGGCTGCTCCTTGCTGGCTTCCTTGCGTTCCACCACCAGGACAACGCTAACCACTCGGTTGGTGGCTCGATGTACAGGAGCATCGGCTCCTTTGAAGCCGGCGATGCTAGGACGGGTGCGGTTGACAGCACGCGCTTCAAGTCACGGAAGGCTTTGTCCGCCTGCGGTGTCCAGACGAAAGTGTCCGATTTCTTGAGCAATTGGTATAGGGGCAGTGCCTTTTCCCCCAGCCGGCTGACGAAGCGGCTCAAGGAGGCCAGGCAACCAGTGAACTTCTGGACGTCCTTGAGGCACTGCGGCAGTTCCATCTTCTCTAGGGCACTGATCTTCTCCTGGTTGGCTTCGATTCCCCGCTGAGAGACGAGGTAGCCTAGGAGTTGGCCGGCTGGCACGCCGAAAGTGCACTTGGCTGGGTTGAGCTTCATCCGGAATCTTCGCAGATTGGTGAAGGTTTCTCTCAGATCATCAAGGAGAGTGTGCTTCTCCTTGGTTTTTACAACGACATCATCCACATATGCGTGAACATTTCTGCCGATTTGCTCCTGTAAGCATTTTTGCATGCACCTTTGGTAGGTGGCGCCTGCTTTTTTCAAGCTGAACGGCATAGTCGTGTAGCAGTAAGCCCCATACGGGGTAATGAACGAAGTCTTTATTTGATCAGCCGGATTCAAAGGAATCTGGTAGTAGCCTGAATAGGCATATAGAAAAGACAACAGTTCACAGCCAGCAGTCGAATCTATGACTTGATCTATGTGCGGCAGGGGGAAGGGGTCCTTTGGGCACGCCTTGTTCAGGCTGGTGTAGTCGATACACATGCGCCAGGAGCCGTTTTTCTTCAAAACCAGGACTGGGTTTGCCAACCAGTCCGGGTGCAGCACTTCCATGATGAAGCCGGCTGCGAGCAGCCGGGCGATTTCTTCACCAATGGCCTTTCTACTTTCTTCAGCGAAGTGGCGAAGGGGTTGCTTCACCGGCTTGGCCTCTGGCCTGACGTGGAGGTGGTGCTCAGCCAACTCCCTCGGTACACCCGGCATGTCCCGTGGAGACCATGCGAAGATGTCCCGATTCTCACGGAGGAAGTTGGTGAGCTTGCTTTCCTATTTGCTGTCCAAGCCGGCACCGATGGTGACGAACTTGTCCGGCTGTGCCGGGTCCAGCAGGATCTTCTTCGTGTCGTTCGCCGGCTGGAAGTGAGTCGTCCCAGCCGGGTTGCCTACAGCCGGCATGTCCGTCTGCGCGGCCTTGGCCATGGCGACGGCGTCGTGGATGAGCTGCTTTTCAGCAGCAATGACCAGCGTCTGGGCCATCTTGGAGCTCTGCGTGGCGCACTCCATGGAGCGGCGATAGTCGCCGGCGATGGTGATGACCCCTTTTGGGCCTGGCAGCTTCATCTTCAAGTATCCGTAGTGGGGCACCGCCATGAACTTGGTCAGAGCCGGCCGGCCCAGGAGCGCGTGGTAGGGACTGACCAGGTCCACCACCTCGAACTCGACCATCTCGGTGCGGAAGTGGTCCGGCTTGCCGAACATGACTTCCAGCGTGATCCGACCGATCGGCTGGCATGAGTGTCCCGGCACGATGCCGTGGAAGACTGTGGGGGTGGGGCGGAGCTCGCCCTCCTGGATGCCCAGCTTGCGAGCCGTGTCGCGGTAGAGGATGTTGATGCTGCTGCCGCCGTCGATGAGGATGCGCGAGAAACGCACGCTGCGCCGGCTCATGCCAATAGTTGGGTCAAGGACCATGGCGTAGCTTCCCGGCTTCGGCAGGACAGCCGGCGTGTCACGGCGATCGAAGGTGATGGCCTGCTCTGACCAGTTGAGGTACTGGGGGACCGGCGGTATGACCGCATTGACCTCGATGGAATGGTGCTGCTGGCTCGTCCTGTCCTTCGGCTCGGTGGTGAAGATGATGTACGTGGCGTCCTCTGGCAGGTATCGCCCGTGGTGAACCTGGTTCACCTCGTGTTGCTCGGGGTTGGCGTTTTCTGCGCCGGCTTGGCCACCCGGCCCGCCGGCTGGTGAAGGCGGGGGTGGAGGCGGCAGCGGCTCACCGCTGTTCAGCCGCTTGGTGAAGTGGCAGTCGCGGGTGGTGTGGTTGGACGGGTTCTTGCCGATGTGGTACTTGCACGGCGTGTCGAGCATCTGCTCAAACGTGAACTTCAGCTTCCAGGGCTGGTCTTGCTTCTGGCGCCGGCTTCCCCCAGCCGTCGCGTGATCTGACACAGCTGCCACATGGGCGGAGCCGTACCGGCGATCCGGCTGGTCGTTGTGCCTCTTGCCACGGTAGTTGTCGCGGTGGCTGCCATGGGAGGCTCCTTCAGCTGGCTTATCTCCAGCCGGCTTGTGGTGGTCGCGCTTGGGCGCAGCTGGCGAAGCGTCAGCCGGCGTCTTGCCGGCTTCCTCGGCTAGCGCGTACTTGTCGGCGATGGACTTCAGGGATGCCATGGTCTTAGGCTCGCTGCGGCGCAGCTTGTGCCACAGCATGGTGTTGGGCCGGCAGCCGGACATGAAGAAACTGACGGCCTAGATCTCGTGCACGCCCTCGCAGGAGTTGCGCATCTCGCACCAGCGCGTTAGGTACGCGCGATCCGTCTCGTCCGGGCCCTGCTTGCACATCTCTAGTTGTTGCGGGCGACCCGGCCGGCGGTAGGTGCCGGTGAAGTTGCTGACGAAGGCTTCCTTGAAGTCTAGCCAGCCGTTGATGCTGCCGGCTGGCAGGTTATTGAGCCAGGTGCGGGCGGAGCCGACCAGCATCAGGGGTGCGTAGCGCACAGCCCAGCACTTGTTGCCCTTGGCGATGCCAACTGCGGTGGTGTAGTCGAGCAGCCAATCCTCTGGCTTGGCGGTGCCGTCGTACTTGGGCGTGTCGCGCGGGAGCTGGAAGCCGTCGACCATGGGCTCCCCCAAGATGCGTGGGCCGAAGCACTTCGGGCTGGCTGGTCCTTCTTCTTCCGCGATGCGGGATTCGATGAGCCGGTCGAGGCAATCTCTGGCGTCAACCGGCTCGATGCGCGGGCCCAGCCGGGAGTGCGCCGGCTGGCGAGCGCCGCTTGCTTCTGGAGCCGGCCGGTGTGGCCGCCTGGGCGCGGGGCGCTCGGAGTTATGCTCCGGGTTCTGGCTCGGTGGAGGCCGGCTGTAGCCGCTCTCGCCGCTTCTCAGCCGGCTCTGTCGACTTGGGCTGTCATGGGTGGCCTGGGAGTCCCTGCGCCAGCTCGGCCCAGGAGAAGACGACTCGGCCGTGTCCCTGGGGCCGCTTCTATTGTAGCCGGCTGCACCACGGTCGTGAGAAACACTAGGAGCTTTACCGGCGTACCTTGGGTTTTTCTGCTGCTCAGAGGCGATGTGGAGCAACTCCGTTACCCGCCTCGTCTGGCGGTGCAGCTCTTCGCCTTCTAGGTGGCTCAGCTCTTCTGCGGCGGCTTTGGCCGCTCGCATGTTCTTCTCGGGGGTGTTGTAGACCGGCAGCTCCATGGAAGCAGCCGGCGAGTCCGCGCCGTCGCGGTCGATCTCGGCGCCGAGGCCGCCTCCTCTGCGGCGGATCTGGCTGGCTCGGCTTGGGTTGTTGCCGGCTGGCGTGAAGCCGTGTGCGCGGTCGTACTCACGCCTGGTGATCTCCAGCTGCCGCTTGGCGGCGGCCACTTCTTCCGCCTGGCTCAGGAGGAGCAAGCGGTGTGCCTCCAAGTCCTTCTCGATGGTGGTGGGATCTGCGCCGGTTGTGAGCGGAGTGCTCAGCTTTGCCCTGACCTCTTCCAGCCGGGACGGTGGTGGCGGCGCCTTTGGGCCCGTGCCGGATGCGCCGCCGCCAGCATTGCACTCCAGAGCGGGGCCACGGTTGCGCGTGGTTTTGGTGACGTTCTCATCATCGGTAGCCATGACCTCCTGCGCGACGCGGGGGCTGGCGAAGCTGTTGCTGGCGCCGGCTCCTGGAGGAGGGCTTGCGCAGCACTGCACCTGCCGCGGGTAGCGCGGCGGCGTGACGGTGGTGACGTAGATGTCGTGCTCGCCGAAGGAGATGACGCTGCCGCCGGTAGGGAAGGGCCGATCTGCGAAGCAGCCAGCGTTGTCGCTGACGCAGTCGAGGGAGCCGAATCTCCAGATCAAGCCTGAAGCAACTCGCTCGCCGGTGGTGATGGTGAGGCCCGTCCGGAAGAAGACACCGGCCGCGGACGCTGATGGCCCCACGGTGGGCGCCAAATGTCGTGGTATCGTCACGGCATATGCCATAGGATGGCTTAAGTCGATGGTTCCGGCCTTGGCCCGTGGCGGTTTCCAGATGCGGGTATGGGCACAAGCAACGCTGCGATGTACCTAGGTTCGGGGCGCTCGTATGGAGGTAACACCCCTACTCCTGCTCTAGAGAGTGTATGTATGAGTGAGATAGTACAATGGTGCTCCTTGAGCTGTATCCGGCTTGAGAGAGGGCTGGAGGTAGAAGAAGACCTCTCTCAGCGGTGCTAGTAAGAGACGCAGAATGATCGATCCTTTATGTGCAGGAGGGGTAGTCCAGCTTATATAGACGCTGGCTACTTTACACTAAAGTCCCTATGACCTACTGCCCGGCTCCGCCGGCTCCGGCTTTATCGCTCCTTCCCGAGGCGCTGGCGTCACCGGCCGTTGAGGCCTATCCGTCCTTCTGCCGCGGTTAGCGGCGACAGGACGTGTCGAGCGACATGCGCTCGCCGCCCGCTGCCAGCGCTCGTAGCCTGCGGCGCACGACGTAGCCTAGGCCATGATGGCCTATCCGACGCGGGGTACTGTTGCTCCACAGTGCCCCTTACTTTACGGGAGATGAGATCAGCGTAGACTTTTGCACCCGGATAACCCTTCCGGTTCCTTCTCCTGCAAGGCTCACCAGCCTCGAGCCGGTCGGGGGAGAACGATACCAAGCCGGACATGGCACGTAGAAGCCAGCCCAGCCACAGCGCAGACAGCCGTGACTGGACCAGCATAGATCTGGAGTCAGCCGGCTCGCGAGGCAGCCGGCCACGGCTCCCGCCGGCTGCTCCTCAGCCGGCCTTTGCCGCGGGCCAGCCGGCCTCAAGCCAACTGTTCCCAGTCTTTTGCCATACCCGGGGTCTTCCCCCCCGACAATGGTTATATTTATCCAATCAAAGAAATATCAGAAGCGTTGGATAAATTCAAAATATTCAAAGCTAAAGTTGAAAATCATCATGATAAAAGAATAAAGATAGTGAGATCTGACCGTGGGGGGAGTACTACGGTCGACACACTCCATATGGCCAAGTCCCTGGAACCTTTGCAAGGTTCTTACAGGAGACTGGTATATTGGCCCAGTATTCAATGCCGGGCGAGCCTCGGCAAAATGGAGTAGCTGAAAGGCGCAACCGTACTGTTATGGATATGGTGCGCAGTATGATGAGTTACTCCACCCTACCTTTGGGATTGTGGATCGAGGCGTTAAAAACCGCCATCCACATTCTCAACAGAGTACCAAGCAAGTCGGTGCCCAAACCACCGTATGAGCTATGGACAGGAAGAGTACCTTCTCTAAACCACTTGAAGGTGTGGGGGAGCCCAGCTGAGGCCAAAGTGTTTAATCCAAATATTGCAAAGCTAGATCCAAAAACAGTCAGCTGCCATTTCATTGGCTATCCTAAAAAGTCAAAAGGTTATCGTTTCTATTGTCCAGACAAATACACAAAGTTTGTAGAAACGAGACACGCAGTCTTCTTAGAGGACGAAATGATGAGGGGGGCATGGTAGCTCGAAAAATTGATCTTGAGGAAAAGAGGATGCATGCACCCAATCCGATGACTCAGGAGCCATTTTTCGCACTACCTGCTGCACTTGCACCGATAATCCCTGAGGTTGTGGTATAAGTGCATGTTGCGACTCCACCCGTGACAACAATGAGTGAAAAATCGGAACCTGTCCGTCATGAGCCGACTGAACCATTTGTTGAGCATGAGAGGGAGCGGCAACAACCACATCCAGAAGATGGGCCACAAGTTGAGGAACAGAATGTGCCAGAGAATGAGGCCCTTAGGAGGTCTAAAAGAATTAAAAAATCAGCTATTTCTACTGATTATAAAGTTTATAATACAGAAACAGTTCATATGGAAGGTGATCCCACTTCATATGAAGAAGCCATGAGAAGCCCTTACTCATCGAAGTGGGTGGAGGCTGATAGCCTGCAAGAACATAGGGTCATTCGTGCATATTTTTGTGGAAGTATTATTTCCGGTTTTTATATCGTGTCCCAACAAGGAGCGTAGGAGGATGTTTATCTGCGGTGTTTCTGTCGCACCCAAGGTGTCACAAGTCTTAGGCGAATTGACTGCAAGAATTGAAATGGAAAATGATGAATGTAAATGATAGGATTTTGGAGTGTTGATAATGCAGTAAAGTAAAATGCATAAAAGTAAACAGCTAATAAGAAGTAAACGAGTTTGTGCAGATGAAAAGGTAGGCGCGGGGTGATTCAGTTCATGGCGATAGTAAATGTGCCTAGTGGAATAAATGTGATAAGTGAATATGATTCTTCCTATTTATATCTGAGAAGGCAAGCAACCCATAAGAGAGAAAGACTCCTCCTGGTAGATTTCATCTTCCTCGAATAATCCTTCTGCCTGTTACCAAAGCCATGGTCAGCGCATCTATTAAGGTGGTTAAACCAGAGTAAAGCTTTAAGCTTGGTGGTTCCTTGTGATTCCTCGAGTATGGCTAGATCCTCTTTGATATCGGCCGTGTCACTCGGGGGTCGCCGATTCACTAGCACACAAGTTCCTGTTTATGAGTTCTTGAGATCATGCTATCTGGGCCATTAAATTAGATAACAGCATTAGGTGCAAATAAACATTCATACTCATATATAATCATCTTAATCATAAATTCACAAATAGATGGAATAAAATTGGCACATCACATCTCACCAATCCCCTACATCTCCCACGCCAATGGGATCTACTCACACAAGAGAGGAGAATAACATAATGATATCATAGCAAAGTAAATGAAGTTCATCTCGATATTACCGTAGCAAGCCACAAAAGTTGAAGATCAAATCAAATACAAACCAAGGTAGAATAGAGGTTTCAATCCCTAATCTTACAAGTATGAATCTCTCTTTCTCTCAGTACAAGTGGGGTGTGATGGATGAGGCGGTGATCTTGATGAGATTGATCTTCGGTGGAGTCGAGGATGGTCTTCTCCTTCTTCAATCTGATATCTTCTGTTCTGGGGCGAATGATGGCTGCTGCGTTGTGTTTCTCGCCTCCTTGCCATCACGAAAAGGGTTTGGTTTGATAAGGGGAAGGCGGCGCCACTCAGTACGGGCGGACGGTATGGTCAGCCCCGCCGATACGGGTGCCCGCTAAAGTCCCTTGATCGCCAGGATGAATTTGGCCTCGAAAGGAAATGTCTTTATTTCATTACAATCAGCTCATAAATGTCCTCGAATCCTCCAGAAATGACGGTTTCATGAAATACATAATTTAAAAGGAAGGTTTCGCCTGGATTGCGATATTAACATTAGTTGAAACACAAAATCCAATGAAAACCCAATGAAACCAAGAGATAAGTGGTGGAAAATCCATAGTAAAAAACATCGAAATTTGGAGCTATCAACATCCCCAAGCTTAGCTGTTACTCGCCCTCGAGTGACAAAGTGATAAAAGAATATAGCGAGAAATAAACTTGAGTAGAAGAGCTCACAGGTCCGAAGCGATATTAAATTCATCTTCAAAAACCTTGCAACTTCAAACATGATAATAAAATATTGAAATGGTTGCACCTAATGTCGCATCCTAGCCACGTGTAGTCCATCAATCAAAATAAATTCTAAACCCATAGAAAGTGTCAAGAGTTTGACTAAGATCACCAATACATTGTTTTGGTGCCTCTCTTCTTATTGAGAGTGAAATAGGAATTTTAAGCAATGCATGCTTTGATCAAATTAAGGGTGCACATGTGTAAGTCACAGTTTGTAGACAAGCTTTTATGCAATATCATACTTGATTCACGACATTAAAGCTTGGCATGCGTCTCAGCTACTACTAGGTTTCAGTTCAATCAAACAATTCCTATCATGAGTGATATCAAATCAGTTCATCGAGACATGTGGTTGAGCACTACCAAGACTAAAACCTTAAGACAAACATATGGCACCAAAGTCATCAAGAGATGCTTGTTCTTGTTATAAAAATGATTGGAATTGGATCCAATTGCGTTTGTTTTTCATACCTCATTCAATGATTGTGAAGCAAAACCAAAGTAGTGACACTAGCATGGGAATTAAATTTATATGACGACGAGCTAAGTGGGGAGCGAGACTAGAGTGCAACCAAGCAAATAATGATATGATCATGAATGGAATTACAACGAGAGTGAAGATGAGAAATGATACCTCATCTCGCTTGCTTTCCTTATATCCGAGTCTTCCTCCCTTCCATTCCCATCATGAGGTCACTGGAAGTGAATAACTCAAAGGAGTTTCAAAGAAAATATAGAGAGAGGTTCACACAAATGAAAAGGAGGAAACTTTAACAAAATTTTTTGTGTTTTCAATTATAAATGCAAAACAAGAAGTAAACATGCAAATAACAAGAAAAGAAAATAAAAAAAGAAAATAAACTAAAATATGAATGCAAAGGTGGAGGATTTAAACCTACCCAAGCTTAGGTGTATAGCCTAACTTGGATCATTGCCCACCATCACCACCGTGCGACGACGGGTAGTAGGTCTGGAAGCTGGTGGTGAACTCGCTGAAGCTCTGGGTGAGGGACAGCACATTGGCGTTCTCGTCCAGCAACGTGCTCTCCACGTCGCCGACGCGACCCACGAAGGTGTCATACTCCTCCCTCGGGACGTAGTCGTATCCCGGCTGTGGCTGCATGTAGGGCTGCTGCGGCGGCTGCTGGTACTGCTGATATTGGTGGGCTTGACCGTAGTCATCCCACCCTGGTCTCCACACTGCTGGTCATCATCTCCAGCTTGATCATTTTGCTGCTCCCAAGCAGCATTTCCTCCGGGGGCTTGCACTCGTCCAGCCGCAACCCTCAAAGCATGGTACTCCTCCGGTGAAAGCACCCAAGTGTTCTTTCCTGGAAGACCAAAAGCACCAGAAAAAGGCAACAACTCTTGGAACAGTTCACCGTTAGCCTCAAAATAAAACTGATAGGCACGAAGTTGGTTGTTCTCCCTATACACTCCCAAGAACTTGGTACTAGCCATATGGTTATCATCCAAATACTTTCTTCCCATGATGAGATTGCCTGGAGGCATCGTAAGACCACAGAAATAAGCAGTTTGGGTGACTAACCCACCACAACGGATATCACCTCTGTTTGCTGACCTCTGTCGGTGGAAGTGCTGAATGAGTAGGGCACCAAGGTTCACTCTGTGCACCATGTTGGGATAGAGTGCACTACAGATGACGCACATCTCGGAGCTAGCCATGGCCCCGGTATCTCCCTTGCCGAAAATGGAGTTCGCCAGGAAGGTGGCGAAGTAGCGAATGGCAGGGCTCTGGATGGTGGCGGTCTTCTTCCGCAGATAGTTCAAGTTCCTGTGTACAGAAATACGTTGATAGGCTTGTTGCACCTCCTGGACAACCTCCTCAGTAATATCGAGCCCTCCATCAGTGGAGAACCCGAAGCAACCGCAAAATTCTTCAAAAGTAAGGACATGCGGTGTACCGTTCAACTGAAAACTCACAGTGGTGTTTTGCCCTAGGACGGCGAGGTCGTCGTGGAAGCTCGTGAGAAACTCGAGTGTGGCACGCTTGTACGTGTCACAACTGAGTGACGAGAAGACCTCCAGACCGACGTTGCTCACCAACGAGGTGAAGTCGCTGCTGAGGCCCTGGCGGGAGAGAAACTCGTCGTCAACCCACTTCGTCGGGAGTACTTTGCAGGCGGATAACCTCTTGTACTCCTTGTTGAAGTCGGTCTCAAGTCCTTCCCTCTCCCTCCACGGCTTCTTCTGCGAGTCGGGGTGGCTGCTCGAGCCACCAGCTCCAGTGGTCGAGCTTCTACGGAACATACCGCTAAGGCTCATTGTGCTGCAAAAAATTTCATAGCAAAAGTATAGGCATTAGGTTTCTATGGTATTGTACAACGATTACAGGCACAAACTTTGAATTCAAACATGTAGAATCAACAAGAAATTTCAAAAACTATGAACTCATCTAGGTATCCAATATGAGAGATTCAACCGTTCATTGCTGCAAATAATACATGGATCGGGTGAGAAACGTACCGATGTGAAGAATCCTCAACTCAAACAAACGAAATCGGTGAAGAATCGATGATTCTAAGGGATTAGGGTTTGAGCTTTTGAGAGAAAGAGAGAAGAGAATGGCTGGTTTGGGGGTTTACCAGCCAGCCCCTGTCGTCTTGACGAAGCTGAACACGCGGTACGGGCGGACGGTACGGGGCAAACCCGCCCGTACCGGTGGTCGCCACCGTTGGATACGTCGGTTCGGTCAGAATCACTTACCTAGATCTGGTACGGGCGGACGGTACGGTCATATGCCCCCGTACCGATCCCCGCTAAAGTTACTGGTTCCTCAGACGAGTTTTGGAAGTTTGGAGACTGAAACCGGTACGGGCAGATGGTACGGGCGGATCTCCCCGTACCACCGTCCGCTGAAGTTACAGCCAGTTTCGACAACTATCGCGAGGTGACGCTGTTTTGTGGTACGGGTGGATGGTACAGTCGTACCCCGCCGTACCGACGTCCGTTAAAGCCGCTGTTTCACAATCCTGTTTCCCTTCTCCTTCTAATCTCTAGTTTTAGTCTTTTTCATCGAGAGTTTCTGCAGAGCCTCAATACTAAGCATAATTTATTAGCGAAAACCTAATGTCTAAAAATAAATAAACAAAATACTGTAAAAACTTTAAATTACGTTGAAAGAAAAAGATGGGTTGACTCCCATCAAGCATTTTATTCAAGACTCACTCTTTGTTTCAAGTATATTTTCGACTAGTGGAACTTCTTGTAAGTTGTCCACTATCAAATACATTTACCTCTTGGGTGCGTTTGCCTGGTGGCAAATACTTTCCTTCTTCTAGCTTCTTCGGGAAGTATCAAGTAATCTGATCATCATATATATTGAAGACTATCTTCCCGACAGTGCAATCAACATTTTCTCCTGCAGTACTCAAAAAGGGTCTCCCTAATATAATAGATAGTTTATCACCGTGAGGCATATCTAGGATTATGAAGTCAGTGGGTATGACATGTTTATCAATTCTAAGCAAAACATCTTCTATCATCCCCACAGGCTTCTTAGTTGTCTTATCCGCCATTCGCGAAGTAATGGATGTAGGAGAATACTCCCCTAGGCCTAGCTTCTTATAAAGGTCATATGGCATAACACTAACACCTGCACCTAGATCACGGAGAGCATTATGTATACTAGTTTTTCCTATTGCACAAGTAATGGTAGGTATGCCAGGATCACCTAGTTTAGCTGGGAGTTTATCTCCATAGCTAGTCATTACGGCCACAGTTGTAGTTACTTTGTTTTTTTCTATTAAGAATATCTCAAAGGAATTTAGTGTATGTAGGAACTAATATAGCATCTGCTAATGGAAGTTCTAAACGAAGTTTACCAAGAGCATCAGCAAAAGCATAATAAAGGTGTTGACTATGATCAACCTTCATTCTATCAGGATAAGGAAGATCCCTAGTAGGTACGTTTGGTTTTACCTTTGGTGCTGGCTCCGGCTCCTTGGCTTTCGGCTTCTGCTTCTCTAGCTTCTTTTCTTTTGATATTATTTCTTCTTCCTCTTTTTCTTGGCTTACTACATCTTCTTCTCTTGGGTCTACCGTCTCAGCGTCGGAATCATATACCTCATCTTGATTCTCAGTATCTTCTTCTAGGTTCTCTCTCGAGGCTTCTTTCTTCTTTCTTCGTTCTTCAAGGTCAATATCATCTTGTGGATCGATGAGGTCATTCTCCTCTTGGGTCATTCTTTCCAGTTCTTTGGCTTTGCGAGCCTGTTCTTCTTGATACCAAACTAGACCTGTAGGTTCCTGCGTTTATGTACCTCGTGTTGTGACAACATTAGTAGGAATAGCTTTACTAAAATCTTTTTGACTTAAAATCAAAGCTTGAGCTTTAGCTATTTGGTCACATTGTACTTGAACCATATCAAGATGTTTACTTAAGTGCTTAGTTGCGTGACTCAAATCTTCTAGTGTTCCCGCTAAAGCATTTATATCGCTCTTATGGAGCGTGAGTTGTCTAAACATTAGCTCTTTAAACTCAGTTTGTTGATACCAACATTTTTTCATTTCCATGTCAAGATCATTCTCAACTCACTACAAGAGAATTGGCATGTAGAGACACTATTTTGGTCCAGTAGAGACACTTAAATTGCTCCTACGTAGTTATAGAGGCACTTTCCATATTGTCTCGAAACTGTCACTACGGGCGGTGTCTCTACGTGGTAAGGGCAATAGTAATAATGTCTTTACATTTTAGAAGACATAAAAGAGGCATTATATTGTGTCTCTAAAGTAAATAAATGTAAAGAAACCATGTGAAAAGCAATACTCGAACTCATGACCTTAGTGATTAAGACTTATTCCATTAACCATCTCACCCTTTCACAAGTATATGTTGATAATTGGAACAAATTTCTAATTAGTATTGCCCACCATGACCCGAATAAAGAACAAATGTCTCTAGAGAACAAGCAAAATGCCTCAAACATTGCCTCTAGATAAAAATTAAAGACATACAGCGAAGTGTCTCACGGATTGCCTCTTGATAACTTATTTGTGACACTTTAGAGTGTCTTATAAGTTGTCTATAGAATGAAAACAGCAACCTCTTACAAAAATGTCTTAGCTAACGTCCCTACATATGAGACTATTTCTGAAGTGTCTCAAAAAGTGCCACTACAACATGCAAAGTGTCTCAATGTGATTTTTAAAGAGGCAAGTAGTAAGTGTCTCTAGTAAAATGTCTCTATGGAAGGTTTTTCTTGTAGTGACTAGCATAGCATGTTGTTCATTAGTCTTGCTTTCAATTGCCAACTTAGTTGGTATACCTTTTTCTTTCATTGATTTTTTAACTGCAGGCATAATTTCAGGGGTTATAAAGAGCATACCTTTCTTCGATTCAACCTCACCTAAGGGATTGTACTGCTCATCATTTAAAGCTCTCTCGGCGAATTTTTTTACTGCCTCCTTGTAGGTTAATGAATTTAGAGTTCTTCCTGCACATGCATCAACCATTTGTTTAGCTTCATCATTAAGACCACCATAAAAATATTGTAAAATAACATGGTCCATAAAACCGTGGTTGGAAACCCTCATAACATGGTCCAGCTAGCAATAGTATTTCTTGGTAAGGCTTGCAACCATTGAAATGCCTTGTCCTTTATGGACCAACGAAATAATTTAGAAGTAAGAAATCTTTTGGCAAATTCCTCGGCCCAACTACCTCACATATATCATTCACTTTAGTTAAGTGAACTCTTGAATCTTCGTGTTCTTCTCCTGAAAAGGCATTATCTTGCATCATAATTAATAACTCAGGATCTATTTCATATTCAATGCCCTTAACATCAGGATAAACAATAGGATTTTTTGCAACTAACGTTGAAGGAGTTCCATATTCTCCTAAGGTTTTACTAGGCCCTGCTGCCTTACTATGATGGATAAGTTTTCCATCATGGTACTTAAACTGTTTACGTCTACAGCACGTGAATTTGCTAGATTTTGAATAACTTCCAGACGTCTAGAGTCTGGTACTCGATCAATAAAATTTGGTAGATAAACTCTACCTGAGCGTGTAGAACCTCTGTCCTCAACAGAGATCATCAAAACTTACAAGTGTCAACAAACACCCAACGCTTAGCTCCCCGGCAACGGCGCCAAAAAATAGCTTGATAGCCTGCAAGAACACAGGGTCATTTGTGCATATTTTTGTGGAAGTATTATTTTCGGTTTTTATATCGTGTCCCAACAAGGAGCGTAGGAGGATGTTTATCTGCGGTGTTTCTGTCGCACCCAAGGTGTCTCAAATCTTAGGTGAATTGACTGCAAGAATTGAAATGGAAAATGGTGAATGTAAATGATAGGATTTTGGAGTGTGATACGTCTCAAACGTATCTATAATTTCTTATGTTCCATGCTAGTTTTATGACAATACTCACATGTTTTATATACACTTTATATCATTTATACGCATTTTCCGGCACTAACCTATTAACAAGATGCCGAAGCGCCAGTTCCTGTTTTGTGCTGTTTTTGGTTTTAGAAATCCTACACAGGAAATATTCTCGGAATTGGACGAAACAAAAGCCCAGGGTCTTATTTTTCCACGGAGCTTCCAGAAGACCGAAGAGGATACGAAGTGGGGCCACGAGGCGCCGACACCATGAGGCGGCGCGGCCAAGGGGGGGCCCGCGCCGCCCTATGGTGTGGGGCCCCAGTGCTTCTCCCGACTCTGCTCTTCCGCCTACTTATACTCTCCGTCGCGAAAACCCTATTACCGAGAGCCACGATACGAGAAAACATACTGAGACGCCGCCGCCGCCAATCCCATCTCGGGGGATTCAGGAGATCGCCTCCGGCACCCTGCCGGAGAGGGGAATCATCACCCGGAGGACTCTACATCACCATGATCGCCTCCGGACTGATGTGTGAGTAGTTCATCCTTGGACTATGGGTCCATAGCAGTAGCTAGATGGTTGTCTTCTCCTCATGTGCTATCATGTTAGATCTTGTGAGCTGCCTATCATGATCAAGATCATCTATTTGTAATGCTACATGTTGTGTTTGTTGGGATCCGATGAATATGGAATACTATGTCAAGTTGATTATCAATCTATCATATATGTGTTGTTTATGATCTTGCATGCTCTCCGTTGCTAGTAGAGGCTCTGGCCAAGTTGATACTTGTGACTCCAAGAGGGAGTATTTATGCTCGATAGTGGGTTCATGCCTCCATTGAATGCAGGACGATGTGAGAAAGTTCTAAGGTTGTGGATGTGCTGTTGCCACTAGGGATAAAACATCAATGCTTTGTCTAAGGATATTTGTGTTGATTACATTACGCACCATACTTAATGCAATTGTCTGTTGTTTCCAACTTAATACTGGAAGGGGTGCGGATGCTAACCCGAAGGTGGACTTTTTAGGCATAGATGCATGCTGGATAGCGGTCTATGTAATTTGTCGTAATGCCCTAAGTAAATCTCATATTAGTCATCATGATATGTATGTGCATTGTTATGCCCTCTCTATTTGTCAATTGCCCAACTGTAATTTGTTCACCCAACATGCTATTTCTTATTGGAGAGACACCACTAGTGAACTGTGGACCCCGGTCCATTCTTTTACATCTGAAATACAACCTACTGCAATCATTGTTCTCTACTGTTCTTTGCAAACAAACATCATTTTCCACACCATACGTTTAATCCTTTGTTTACAGCAAGCCGGTGAGATTGACAACCTCACTGTTAAGTTGGGGCAAAGTATTTTGATTGTGTTGTGTAGGTTCCACGTTGGCGCCAGAATCCCTGGTGTTGCGCCGCACTACACTCCGTCACCAACAACCTTCACGTGGCCTTCATCTCCTACTGGTTCGATAACCTTGGTTTCTTACTGAGGGAAACTTGCTGTTGTACGCATCACACCTTCCACTTGGGGTTCCCAACGGATGTGTGCTTTACGCGTCATCAGAGTGTTGATAATGCAGTAAAGTAAAATGCATAAAAGTAAATAGCTAATAAGAAGTAAACGAGTTTCTGCACATGAAAAGGTAGGTGCGGGGTGATTCAGTTCATGGCGATAGTAAATGTGCCTGGTGGAATAAATGTGATAAGTGAATATGATTCTTCCTATTTATATCTGAGAAGGCAAGCAACCCATAAGAGAGAAAGACTCCTCCTGGTAGATTTCATCTTTCTCCAATAATCCTTCTGCCTGTTACCAAAGCCATGGTCAGCGCATCTATTAAGCTGGTTAAACCGGAGTAAAGCTTTAAGCTTGGTGGTTCCTTGTGATTCCTCGAGTATTGCTAGATCCTCTTTGATATCGGCCTGTTACCAAAGCCATGGTCAGCGCATCTATTAAGCTGGTTAAACCGGAGTAAAGCTTTAAGCTTGGTGGTTCCTTGTGATTCCTCGAGTATTGCTAGATCCTCTTTGATATCGGCCGTGTGACTCGGGGGTCGCCGATTCACTAGCACACAAGTTCCTGTTTATGAGTTCTTGAGATCATGCTATCTGGGCCCTTAAATTAGATAATAGCATTAGGTGCACATAAACATTCATACTCATATATAATCATCTTAATCAAAAATTCACAAATAGATGGAATACAATTGGCATATCACATCTCACCAATCCCCTACATCTCCCACGCCAATGGGATCTACTCACACATGAGAGGAGAATAACATAATGATATTAGAGCAAAGTAAATGGAGTTCATCTCGATATTACCATAGCAAGCCACAATAGTTGAAGATCAAATCAAATATAAACCAAGATGGAATAGAGGTTTCAATCCCTAATCTTACAAATATGAATCTCTATCTCTCTCTCAGTACAAGTGGGGTGTGATGGATGAGGCGGTGATCTTGATGAGATTGATCTTCGGTGGAGTCGAGGATGGTCTTCTCCTTCTTCAGATCTGATCTATTCTATTCTGGGGCGAATGGTGGCTACTGCGTTGTGTTTCTCGTCTCCTTGCCTTCACGAAAAGGGTTTGGTTGGACAAGGGGAAGGCGGCGCTGCTCAGTACGGGCGGACGGTACGGTCACCCCCGCCCGTACGGGTGCCCGCTAAAGTCCCTGGATCGTCAGGATGAATTTGGCCTCAAAAGGAAATGTCTTTATTTCGTTGCAATCATTTCATAAATGTCCTCGGATCCTCCAGAAATGACGGTTTCCTGAAATACATAATTTAAAAGGAAGGTGTCCCCTGGATTGCGATACTAACATTAGTTGAAATACAAAATCCAATGAAAACCCAATGAAACCAAGAGATAAGTGGTGGAAAATCCATAGTAAAAAGCATCGAAATTTGGAGCTATCAGAGGCCATGGAAGATGAGATGAAATCGATGAGTTCCAACAATGTTTGGGACTTAGAAGAAATTCCTAAAGGAGCCAAAACAGTAGGCTGCAAATGGGTCTACAAAACGAAGTATGACTCCAATGTGAATGTAGAAAAGTATAAAGCACGACTTGTAGCAAAAGGATTTACACAAATAGAAGGGATAGATTATAATGAGACATTTTCTTCAGTCTCATGTAAGGATTCCTTCAGAATCATAATGGCATTAGTTGCACATTTTGATTTAGAACTACATCAGATGGATGTAAAGACGATATTTCTAAACGGGGATTTAGAAGAAAATGTCTACATGAAACAACCCAAGGATTTTATCATGGAGGACAAGGAAGACATGGGATGCCGCCTAAAGAAATCCATTTATGGATTAAAGCAAACCTCTAGACAGTGCTATCTAAAGTTTAATGAGACAATTAAGAGATTTGGATTTAAAGAGAATGTTGAGGACAACTGCGTTTATGCAAAGTTTAAAAATGGGAAATACATTTTCCTAATTTTGTATGTGGATGATATCTTGCTTGCCAACAATGATGTCAGTCTACTACAAGAGACAAAGAAGTTCTTGTACTCAAATTTTGATATGAAAGACCTTGGTGAAGCATCACATGTTTTGGGCATAGAAATTCACCGAGATAGGAAAAGCGGAGTCCTAGGACTATCGCAAAAGGCATATTTGGAAAAGGTTCTAAAGAAGTATAATATGCATAAGAGCAATGCTACACCTGCCCCTATATTCAAGGGCGACAGTTTTGGGAAATTTCAATGTCCCAAGAACCAATACGAGATCGATCAAATAAAATCGGTTCCATATGCTTCGGCTATTGGAAGCCTACAGTATGCACAAGTGTGCACTCGCCCTGACTTAGTTTTTATCACCGGGGTACTCGGTAGATATCAAGAAAATCCAGGTATAGAACACTGGAAGATGGTAAAGAAAGCATTGCGTTATGTGAAAGGCACAAAGGACCACGTGCTAACATATGGAAGATCCGATTTCCTAGAAATAAGAGGGTATTCAGATGCAGATTTTGCGGGAGACAAAGATGATAGAAAATCCACATCAGGATACGTGTTCACTCTCGCAGGAGGGGCTATTTCGTGGAGAAGCTCCAAACAGTCAATAGTTGCATCGTTCACGATGTATGCAGAATTTATAGCATGTTATGAGGCCACGGGGCAGGCAATATGGTTAAAGAAATTTATACCCGACTTAAAAGTGGTAGATTGTATTGACAAGCCACTAAAAATGTACTGCGACAATGAGCTTGCAATATTCTATACTCACAACAAAAAGTCGAGTAATGCTACATAACCAATTGAGGTAAAGTATTATGTTGTGAAACACAAAGTCCAGGATCATACTACAAGTCTCGAGCATATAAGGACAAAGGATATACTTGCGGATCCGCTAACGAAAGGCTTACCACCCAGTGTGTTCAAGGAACACTTAGCCGGCATGGGTTTAAGGGAAAGCCTATGATTCCTAGACCATGAGAGGCCCAAAAGGATCAGAATTTGTTTCAAAATAGAGAAGTATATTGTAGCTGTCTGATTCTATCGGCAATTGAGATGTGACAATGAAACATGCTCTATGTACTGATCCGTGATGAAACGAGTAAAGTAAAAAAGTAAAAAGTAAAAAGTAAAGTTGAGATCAAGGGGGAGAATGTTAGATTTATCTCCGCCCATCGAGCCCAACGGCTCAACGTGACCCTTGACCGCGCCCTGATCGGGGGCGCCCAACAGAACTCTGGTTGGTAGGCCCCTGTCGTCGCGCTACATAAAGAGGTGGGGTGCCAGACGCACGAGGTACGAGGTTCACCGTGCGCCGCAAGCCCCACCGACATCCCCTACCGATCTAGGGTTAGCGTAGGCCGACGGGAAGCTCCGCCACCGCCGCCACTGCCTCTCCCACGCCACCGCCGTCGCCACCATGTCGACCCCCTCTTGTTCCTCCTCACAAGGAGAAGGTATACTCCTTTTCTCTCTCTCACGCAGCACACACACACAGAGACAGAACCTACCCACATAGGATCTACACTAGTTGATCCGCAGAGTATAACAGGTGTCTCTTGATTTCATCGAGGGTCTACCGCTGTCAGGCAAATACAATTGCATTCTGGTAGTCATTGACAAATTCTCCAAGTTTACGCACTTCATTCCTTTGCGTCATCCCTTCACCGCACAAACTGCCGCTGAAGCTTTTATGGACACGGTTTTTTGCCTCCACGATATGCCCTTGTCCATCATATCTGACCGTGATCGAATCTTTACCCGCAAGTTTTGGACTGAGCTTTTCCGCCTCTCTGATACCCATGCTTTTTGAGTCGCCGTATAGTCGCCAAGTCAGCATGGCGTGGCTAGGTCGCATAAGCGACTTGACTCACGGGGCGAGTCACGCGACTTGCTGGCTCGCCGGCGACTACATAGCGACTATACAACGGCGGCGGCTAGTAGTCGCCGGTCGCTTCTGCCTCAGGATTTTAGAGAGAAAGAGATCTAGAGGTAGAGAAAGGGCAGAGCTCAGGGGGAGAGGCTCGAGTTGCCGCTGCTCCTCGCCGGCGGCACAGAGGAAGGAGAGGGGAGAGGGGAGACCGCTCAGGCGAGGCTGGGTGCGGGAGTGCGTCGAGCTGGCGGCGCTAGGAAGGATTCACGTGATGGAGTTAGGTTTAGTGAGCGGGTGTGGCTGGGAGAGGTTAGCTAGGCCGTGTTGGGCCTGGCCGTGATAGATGGCAGGCCAACTTTGCTCATATGGCATCAATTGGCTATGCAAAGGAGAGAAACATGTGGGGTAGTGCTCTTTTTACTGCTATGGCGACTTGGGCGACTAATCTGGACCAGTGGCTGTCTAATCGTGCACTCCTTCTTGGTTCAGTTCAACAACATCTGGTTCGTGCTAAGCAAAGGATGAAACAGCAAGCTGATAAGCACAGGTCTGAGCGCTCCTTTGCTGTTGGTGACAAAGTTTTCCTCAAAAATCTGCCATATGTGCAGTCTTCTCTTGCTACTCGGACCAACCAGCAGCTGTCATTTCGCTTTTATTGCCCTTATCAAATACTGCAGAAAGTTGGGTGGCTGGCCTATCGATTGGATCTGCCGGAAACTGCTAAAATCCATCCTGTGGTGCATGCATGCCTCACAGTTGAAACAGTCCCTTGGTCCTAATCAGGCGGTACAACCTGATCTTCCTCGACCTAACGCTTCTTTTCACGTTCCTGTTAAGGTGCTCCAGGTCCTGGTTCAATGGAGTGGCTTGGCCGAAGCATTGGCGACCTGGGAGGATTTGGACACTGTCCGTCAGCAGTTTCCGCGGGCAAGCCGCAACTCAACAAGGGGGGAATGTTTTTTCAAAAAAAAAAAAAAACAAGGGGGGAATGTGAGCAACCAAGCGGGGGAGACGAGCTCCAGGCCCACACGCGAGCGTCGTCTACCGTCAGGGCTCGCAGGCTCTGAGTGGCGGCAGCTGTAACCGCTGTACCAAGCTGTATAAAGGAAGAGAAGATAGGAAGGAAGGAAGGAAGGAAGGAAGGAACGAACGGCTTGGAGTGTTGACATAATAACATCTCTAACGGATACTGCAAATGGAGCAAAACCGCAAAATAACTGCTTTTCGCGGTTCGGTAAAAAAAAAAGACTCGAATTGATCCAACAAAACGGCCGCACCGGAAAAATGAACCCGAATAAATCCAATAAAGCTAGCAAGAGATATATGCTGCTAATTGGGGACAGGCTTATATATCAAGCAGAGAGCACTCCAAGAAAGCGGCCGCCACGGAAATGCAAACGGACGTAGGTGGTCAATTTGGGCGTCCGAAATGGGTCGGTCCGCTGGAGATGCCCTAAGAAAGCAGAAGTTCTGCGCAGCATTGGAGGGGGGGCATGCTTGTCCTCAGTAAATTTGCACCTGTTTATCCACGGTACACAAACCAAACTTATGTGACTTGCTATAATAATTCTCTTCGTATAGGTCGGTTACTTATATGAATGCGGTAAAAAAGGTACACATGTCTTCTGTGCATAATGGCATCTCTAACGGATACTGCAAATTGAGCACTCCAATAAAGCGGGGTATCTGTTTTAATCGACCGCCACGGAAATGCTTTCGTGGACCTCCTGGCACCATTGCCCGATGCCCTGCCTCATTGGATGCCAAAGCTCGTTTCCAGAAATGATGTTTTCGTGTCCAGCACCTAGCGGCATCCACCAGCTGGTAATGAAAGGGAAATGCTCTCGTGGAGTCTTCATCAGGGAATCATACTTTTCCATCTAGCAAGTAACCTAGCAGCAGATGTTTTCGTGTCCAGCACCTAGCAGCATCCACCAGCAGCTTGTAATGAAAGGGAAATGCTCTCGTGGAGTCTTCATCAGGGAATCATACTTTTCCATCTAGCAAGTAACCTAGCAGCATCCGCTAGGTAATGAAAGGGAAATGCTTTCGTGGAATCTTTATCAGGGAATCGTGCTCTTTACATCAGGTCCACAAACTAAAGAGAGGAGTACGTGCTTTGCTTGGAACTTTGGACATGTCCCTAGAGGATAAACATAGAGCTAAAGTTAGAGTTACGCAAGGCCATGGGGACAGATCTATATGATGTGGAATACGTAACACTCTTGCAAAGAATTTCATTGCCAAATAAGTTGCTCATGTATATATTAGCGCAATTACCACTTACTAGTGCAACGAAACATCCTTATAATTAATGGTGACTAGCTAATTTGTTGTCCAAAATCAAATCTTGTCAATCTTTTCTCTGCACTTCTGCGCAAGTGATTTATCCTAATATTGCAATTACTTTACTAACTATGTTAGTTGTACTGCTATTTTGCTGTATCCAATTGCTTAAATTTTAGATTATCCAAATATCTGTTGCCATCACCGCCATCGAACCGCCGAGGAAATCTTCAGGATAAATATCTGTATAATCTTCATCTTTCCTGCTATCGATGCCACCACGACGCCATACGGCGGTCCCGCCCTGCGCGATTCCATCATGGCACGTCCATCACCGAGACACCGCTGCACCATGACGTCGAGTCTCGCCGTCGTCGACGCGGTAAGACGCACACCGCTCTTCCTCTTGCCTCCACCATCAAGCTGCTGCTCCAAAAACGATGCCCTCAAGAGGGATTTTTTTTGATAAAGGGCATTTTATTACTTAAAATGTTTAAGCATTACACTTGGCCTCAGCATAACTAGAACGCACAGAGCCGCTCAAATCAAAATGTATCAACCGAAAAGATAGAAGGCGCAATACAAGTAATCATCTAAGAAACTGTAAAGATGCCTATGGTGATGGAGGGCCAATCCGTAGATTACGGTGCCATCCATGTTGGATAAAATATCTCTCGTCGTATCCTCCAACCGTGTAGACACCTCCATAAATAGGTCGTGATGTTCCACACGTTGTCGAGATGACCATGAACGGAGCATAGCTGTGCACCGGTAGATAACCTGCATAAGAGAAAAAATTATCATTAAAATCTTGTCATTTCTACATAGCCATAGCGACCAAATAACGGCAAGCGCTCCCACCCTAATAAGTAGTTTGAACCTATGATCCACACCATTTAGACAAATGCCGAATATATTTGCAACGCTGCATGGTGGGTATAAGGTAGAACCTATTTGGATGACTGACTATATAGATCTAGCAAATTTGGACTCGAAGAATAAGTGTTTGATAGTCTTGTCCTAATGTCATAAGATACACTTTTTACATCAATGCCAATTGCGTTTTGCAAGGTTGTATTTAGTGAGGATTACACCTCGACGGAGATACCACGCAAAAACTTTATTTTTTAGCGGAATCTTCATCTTCCCATATTTTTTCTTATTATCCACCGGCACATCTGGCTGGATTAAAGCTTTGTACATGGAATCCAATGAGAATTTACCACTCTCATGGCAATTCTATTGAAACTCGTCAGACCCTTGCGTCAAATGGGCCAAAGCCAGACGTTGTAGCAACTCATTCTAAGATGCTAGCCTAGGACCAACGAGATCTCTTCTGAACGTCACGTTTGGTGGGAAAATTTCCAACACCTTAGCGAGCGTATCGCTTTTGTGGCACATAATATTGTACGGAGCTGGATACTGTTCACGGAGCGTGGCGTTACCTAGCCATTTATCCTTCCAAAACCTTATTTCCGAGCCATCCTTAATAGAGAAAGAACCATATGGGAAGAAGAATTTCTTCATCGCCATTAGGCTAGCCCAAAAGTGCGAGTTGCTTGGTTTCCAATAAACCTGATACATTTCACATGAGCCTATATACTTTCTCCTTAGAATAGTATGCCACACCCCATCTTCGGTAAGAAGCTTGAAAAGCCATTTACCTAGGAGGGCTCTGTTCTTGACCTCAAGGTCATGAATCCCAAGTCCTCCTTGATCTTTAGGGCGGCACACTATATTTCATCTAGGCAGTCAATATTTCTTTTTCTCGCTATCTTCTTGCCAAAAGAATTTTGATCGGAAATAATCCAATCGATGTAAGACTTCTTTGGGTAACTGGAAGAAAGAAATCATATACAGTACAACATTACTTAGTACTGAATTAATGAGAACCAATCTTAGCACCGATTCGTGGCACGGACCGGTGTAAAAGGTCTACCCTTTAGTTCCGATTGGTACCCCTCGTGGATCGCTTTTTTAGCTTTGTAAAATACAAAAGAAAATGATAGATAATTTAAAAAATAAAATCCTTTGAGATTCATGTATGTTATGCAACCTACTATTAGGTGAAATTAACAAATTTGAATTTCGACTTTTTTTGCAAAAAAAGTTTAGAAAAAGGTAAAATGGCATTAACTTTTGCATACGACGTCGGAAAAAAATGTATAATATATCAAAATGTCCGTGGGAGAAAGTTACATCTGAATGAAAATATGAAAGAAGAAATTTTTTAGTTTTTGCCAGAAATTCAGGATTTTATATTTTTATATATTTTTAAAAAATTTAAATTAATAATTGCTTCCTTCATAAAGATTACTATTACTTAACCATAAAGGTTAGCCAATTTTTAGATTTTCAAATTTTCAGGTTTTATGTTTTGCAAAAAAAAATTAAAAATTAAAATAAATAAATTTTGTTGTTTATTTATTTATTCAAGATTATTATTACATCATTACTTTTGTTTATTAAAAGAAATTATTTGGAATTCAAACAATAAAGAAGTGTGATATTGTGACCAACATGTTAATATGATTGATATGATACTAGTATCAATAACATGCGCGCAAAGCACTTGGAAGCAGGAAGGGAAGGAACTCGGAAGTTAAGCGTGCTAGTGCTGAAGTAGTGGGAGGATGGGTGACCGAACGGGAATTTTGACCTAGAGATTAAGTGTAGTTAGAGACTAAACTTATCAAATAACTAAAATACTAGAAATTCTGAAAAAATAGAAAAAAGAGGGAGTGGAAAATAATTAGAAAAAAATGGGATAAAAAAATGGCGAGCCCTGGGCGTGGTAGCGGGTTCTGCCGCGGCAGCGTTTTGGGGTATTTTCTTGCCGTGGCAGACCCGAACCAGTGCTAAAGGTCCTCCCGCCCGGGCCCTCAGCCGTCGCCACGTGGTACCCGTATAGCACCGGTCCGCAGCCGGTGCTAAAGGGGGAGCCTTTAGTGCCGATTGCATAGCACCGGTTCCGCAACCGGTGCAAAAGCCAGTTACAAACCGCCACTTGGAAGCAGGAAGGGAAGGAACTCGGAAGTTAAGCGTGCTAGTGCTGAAGTAGTGGGAGGATGGGTGACCGAACGGGAATTTTGACCTAGAGATTAAGTGTAGTTAGAGACTAAACTTATCAAATAACTAAAATACTAGAAATTCTGAAAAAATAGAAAAAAGAGGGAGTGGAAAATAATTAGAAAAAAATGGGATAAAAAAATGGCGAGCCCTGGGCGTGGTAGCGGGTTCTGCCGCGGCAGCGTTTTGGGGTATTTTCTTGCCGTGGCAGACCCGAACCAGTGCTAAAGGTCCTCCCGCCCGGGCCCTCAGCCGTCGCCACGTGGTACCCGTATAGCACCGGTCCGCAGCCGGTGCTAAAGGGGGAGCCTTTAGTGCCGATTGCATAGCACCGGTTCCGCAACCGGTGCAAAAGCCAGTTACAAACCGTGTAACAGGCCTGGTTTCCACTAGTGCGGTTTTACGTAGATTTGACAAAAGTTGTCTAAGATTTGACAAAATTTAAATGTATCTATATGCTATTTAGTGTCTTGTCTAGTACGTACATCCGAATTTTGATGGATGGGTGACCGAGCGGGAAGTTTAACCACGAGTAAGCAATTTGACTAGAGATTAAGTGTAGTTAGAGACTAAACTTGTCAAATAAATAAAATACTAGAAATTCTGAAAAAAATAGAAAACAAGAGGGAGTGGAAAATAATTAGAAAAAAATTCGATAAAAAAAAATGGCGAGCCCTGGGCGTGGTAGCGGGTTCTGCCGCGGCAACGTTTTGGGGCATTTCCGATGCTAAAGGTCCTCCCACCCGGGCCCTCGGCCACCGCCACGTGGCCAACCGGTGCTAAAGGGGAGCCTTTAGTGCCGACTGCGTAGCACCGGTTCCGCAACCGGTGCAAAAGCCAGTTACAAACCGGTGTAACAGGCCTGATTTTCACTAGTGCGGTTTTACGTAGATTTGATAAAAGTTGTCTGAGATTTGACAAAGTTTAAATGTATCTATATGCTATTTAGTGTCTTGTCTAGTACATACATCCGAATTTTGACAAATCTCAGACAACTTCCATAAGATGGAGGGAGTAGTAAGTAACAGAGAGTTCCATAGTGACCGACCGATGGAGATTCGGTGGATGATTGCGAAAAGATTACGTCCTCATCTTACGATGGAAAGAAGCGGCGATGGCTGGCGACTAAGACGTGCCACCTGCTATCCCTTTCCACGTCTTGAGCCTATGCCGCTTGTGGCCAGGTTCACTTCACATGTTGATCGAATGAATCGTTGGAGATAGTTATCATATGATGAGACATTCTTTTTTGTTTTTTGTTTTTTGAAAAGCAGTCTGGACACGGGATGGGATGCGCTTGCGACGAGATGATAAGAGAGAAGAAGAAGATGAAATAGAGTGAGGTGGTTCTATGATGCTAGCAGCTCCTTCACCATGATACGCTTGTTTGCTTTATATTCGTATTTCGTGTTGAATTTTTTGTGGTTGGTTTGTAACTTGGAACGGCTGTGTGCATCCTAGCTATGCAGAGGTCGGGTGTATTACGTCAAATTTTGAGTAATAAAGCGCCCTTTTTCAAAAAAGGTTCTATGATGCATGCGAGTGAGTGGACATGAGGTAGGCTGTCAACACACAATTATGCGTTATGACGTAGACTACTGCCCAAGCTTGGGCTGCTTTTCGACCAGGAGAAGAGGAAGTCGTCGGTGTTTGGACTGTTGCTGTTCCTCTTCTACATGGGCGGCCTAAACACATGTGTTCCCAAACCTCAATAAAGTGCTCCGATATTTCCAACTTCAGAGGTCCATCGCATACAGCCCTAGTGACCATCTCGGGTGACAAGGTTCTGGCAAAGGCGATCCAAGATTTGATGAAGAGGATATGTCCGCTTAATGTGCAGTGGAAATGGGAGGCTGTGGCACATGGGGATGATGCTTTTCTCATTGGTTTTCCTTCGTCTGAGGACTTACAGCGAGTTGATGGGTTTCAGATGGGTGTGCCGGCGCACAAGGCAACAGCTTCGGTCTCAGTTTGGAAGCCTCAGGACATTCAGCACAAATCTGAGCTGAAGCCGGTGTGGGTTCACGTGGAGGGGGTGCCGTATACGGTGAGACACTTCCATGGCTTATGGGCGGTCACGTCTCTTCTTGGTGTTCCGCTGGATGTTGATCTTGTCACCTTGCGTAGCCGGGGTGTTGTGCGTATTTTTGTGGCTATGGTCAATCCGAAGGCGCTGGAGGGACAGGTGGATGACACTGGACCGTTTCTT
Source organism: Lolium perenne (assembly GCF_019359855.2). Lineage (NCBI taxonomy): Eukaryota > Viridiplantae > Streptophyta > Magnoliopsida > Poales > Poaceae > Lolium > Lolium perenne. The sequence continues at coordinate 272,138,427 of NC_067249.2, forward strand.
GCCGTGGCATGTGCTGTCAAGCTGAAGCTCTTTGGTTTTGTGTTCCGTCGTGAGCCGACGGACTTTATTGCGGATCCGTCTTTCACTCCATTTTACTGCAGGCGAAAGGGAGATGATATGGATGAGGAGGACTTGGGTAATGACAGGGATCACGACTTCTCTGGCCCATCTGGTGCACCTGTGTCCGAAGCTTCTAATATGGAGGTGGACGCATCTATGCCCTCTTCCTCGGCAGGTCAAGGAAAGTCGGGGGCGGTTTCTTCTGTCTTATGCCCGGTCATCACTCCATATAATGCTTATCCGAGGACACCGAGAGGCATGGAGATTGTTGAGCGGGTCCGCAGGTTATCTCCGCAGCTGGTGAATCGGCGTACATTGTCTCAGTTAGAGATGGACGTTGGTTCCCCGGTCTTTCAGGTGGCCACTCAGGGGACGCCGGGGGCGACTTCACCCTTAACCCGACATCTAGTGGCGACACAAGTGGAGGTGGTAGAGGAGGGGGCTGTTTCGGCTGTGGTGTTCCCCTCTCCAGGTGGTGCGGAGGTGGTGGAGGGGGCTGCTTCGTCGCATGTGCCCCCTCCGGCTGCGTCGACTACTTCAGCTTTATTGGGGAAGGGGGCTGCTACATCACCCGAGCCCCCTTCTCCAGATGGGGCGGTGGTGGTGGAGGGGGCTGCTATGTCGACTGTGCCCCCTCCAGCTGCCTCGGCCGCTTCTGTTGCGGCTGCGATGGTGGAGGCGACAAGTTCGGATGCTTCGCCGATGGTAGGAGGGGATGCTACACCGCCTTTGTCCCCTCCTACTACAGCTATGGGGCCGAGGGCTTTCTGCCCAGGACCGGCCCCGGTGCCCTCTTCTACTTCGCCCACGGCCGCTCCAGTACCGACTTCGACGCAGTCGCCCGCTACGCCTCCGATGTCGCCTCCACCACCCACACCTGTGCCGTCGAGTGACCACCATGGTGGGTTTATCACTCCGGTCAGACGGAGTGGGTGGTTTGGCATCGATGCAGATGGCGGGACGGTGACGGATGAGGACTCCATGCAGAAGGCGATGCGCCGTAAAGCGGCACAAAACCTTGATTATGCTGGTATGATGTCTTCTCATAAATCCAAATCTTTTCTTTCGTTTTCATCCCCTGTTATTTCTTCTAAGCTTAATAGTTTAGGTGTGAGTCTAGGTAGTTCTGAAAATGAGATATCTGTTTCAACTAGAGTCTTGAAGCATATGGAGTTTGATCGTCTTACGGTTATTCCAAAAGCTTCGACCATGTTGGATTCCACCTATTTAGATGAGGAGGAAGCGATTGCCACATCAGATGGTCACCTTCTTTCTCACCTAGTTGGTGAAGTGTCGGAGGTGGGTTTGGATGAGGATGACCTTTATTCGCTATATGAGCTAAAGGCATCTCGTCGGAAATCCAAATCCTCCTCTAACAAGAAACCGCGGAAACGGTCAAAAAATCCCAAATCTCCAATTGTTTCCCAATGAATGGCATGTTTGCGAATAGCAGAGGTCTTGGTGACTTGGCTAAACACTTACATTTTACTGATTGCATTAGGGATCATAATTTGGATTTTTTGGCTATTTCTGAGATGGGGAGACGGGATTTCTCGCAAAGTCTTCTAAACCGTATATCCGGTGGTATGGACTTTACTTGGATATCCTGTCCACCCCGTGGGAGATCTGGTGTTATTTTACTCGGTGTAAGAACGGACTCAATGGAAATGTTAGCACATTCTGTAGGGGAATTTCACATCAAATTCCACATCCGTAAAGAGCTGACAATTTCATCTGGAGTCTAGTCGCCGTGCATGGTGCTGCTCAGGAGGATTCTAAAGCCGCCTTTCTTCGTGAATTGGTGAATCTAGCAAAGGATAATCCTCATCCTATTCTCATAGGAGGAGATTTTAATTTGCTGAGATTTCCATGTGAGAAGAGTAGGGGCAGTTTTGACAATCATTGGCCTTTCTTGTTCAATGCAGTCATCGACAGCTTGGACTTGAGGGAGGTGTCAATGATTGGCAGACAATTCACCTGGGCTAACAATCTCCCGGAGCCAACATATGAAAAACTAGATCGCGTACTAATGGATACCGGCTGGGAATTGAAATTTCCAATGGTAATGGTGCGTGCGCTAGAACGCATTGTTAGGTTTTCTGATCATGCTCCCATTTTATTATCCACTGGTGTATCTAGACCTCCATCTAACCGCCGATTCAAGTTTGAACTCGGCTGGTTGAATCGGGAAGGTTTTCAGACCATTGTTAAAAAGATTTGGGAACGATCGGTTGTGGGGATGTCTCCGATACATAGGTGGAATAACAAGATGTGTGCTGTACGCAAACACCTCTGTGGATGGGCACGACATACAATTGGGATTCTTAAGAAGGAAAAACAATGGCTTTCATCTATCATAGATGACCTCGAAGCCAAGATAGAAGTTCGACCGCTTTCCGCACAAGAGAGTGAGCAAAAAAGCCAATCAAATGCGGAAATCGCAAAACTTTTGCGAGAGGAGGAGATGAAGTGGTACCAACGATCTAAGGCCCAGTTTATCCTGGAGGGAGATTCGAATACAAGGTACTTCCATTGTGTTGCAAATGGCAGACATAGGAAGAAGCTTATTCGTACCCTTATGCAGGATGAGGGTTTGATTAAGGGCCATGAACATCTAAAGTCGTATATTACGAGCTATTATAAAGGGCTCTTTGGTGCTCCACAGGATAGTAATTTTTTGCTAGATGAGACAAGAACAGAGGATATTCGTCAAGTCTCTCAAGCGGAAAATAATTTTCTCACTTCGCCTTACTCTGGGGAGGAAGTAAGAAAAACTGTTTTCCAGATGGAGCATAATAAAGCCCCTGGTCCTGATGGCTTTCCAGCTGAATTTTACCAATCTTTCTGGGATGTCATCAAGTCTGACCTGTTGGCTCTTTTCGCGGATCTTCATGCTGGTCAGTTAGAGCTTTTTAGGTTAAACTTTGGTGAAATTATTTTATTGCCGAAGGTTAATGAAGCAGAAAGGATCCAACAATATCGACCTATCTGTCTCCTTAACATGAGCTTTAAAATCTTCACTAAGGTTTCCACGATCCGTCTTAACACGGTAGCTGATCATGTGATAAGATCTTCACAAACTGCTTTTATGCAAGGACGTAATTTCCTGGATGGGGTTGTAGTCCTCCATGAAACTGTTCATGAGTTGCATAGAAAGAAGTTAAATGGAGTGATTTTAAAGATTGATTTCGAAAAAGCTTATGATAAGGTTAAGTAGTCTTTTTTTGCAACAAACCCTCAGAATGAAAGGTTTTTCTGATGAGTGGTGTGCGCTGATCAAAAGTTTCGTCTCGGGGGGGAGTGTTGCCATCAAAGTCAATGATGACGTGGGCAAATAATTTCAAACCAAGAAGGGACTAAGACAGGGAGATCATTTATCGCTAGTGCTATTTAATATAGTGGCTGATATGCTTGATGTTTTAATTGAACGCGCAAAGTCAGAGGGTGAGATTGAAGGGGTCATTCCTCATCTTGTTGATGGAGGATTGTCCATTCTTCAATATGCCGACGACACAATTCTTTTTATGGATCATGACATTGAAAAGGCTCGGAATCTAAAGTTAATTCTTTCAGCTTTTGAGTACCTATCGGGTCTGAAAATTAATTTCCATAAAAGTGAGTTGTTTTGTTTTGGTGAGGCCCAAGACCATGTTGCAGATTATGCTGAGCTGTTCGGTTGCGGCCAAGGTCAATTTCCGATTAGGTACTTGGGTATCCTGATTCATTATCGGAGACTTACCAATGCTGAATGGAAAATGGTCGAGGAAAAACTACAGATTAGATTAAGCAGATGGAAAGGCAAATTGCTGTCCTTGGGAGGAAGATTGGTACTCATAAATGCGGTACTCAGTAATATGGTACTATATATGATATCTTTCTTCCAACTACCTAGGGGAGTCTTAAAAAGATTGGATTATTTCCAATCAAGATTCTTCTGGCAAGGGGATAGTGAGAAGCGTAAATATCGGCTTGCTAAGTGGAGTGTTCTTTGTGGACCTAAAGATCATGGAGGACTTGGTATACAGGACCTCCAGATCAAGAATAGGTCACTTCTCGGTAAATGGTTATCCAAACTACTTACCGAAGAGGGTATCTGGCAAACACTCCTCAAGAGAAAATATATTGGCTCAAAAACTCTATCCCAGGTTCTTTGGAAACCGGGAGATTCACATTTTTGGGCTGGTCTTATGGACACAAAGAAATATTTCTTTCCATATGGATCTTTCTCTATTAAGGATGGATCGGAAATTCGTTTCTGGGAGGATAAATGGTTAGGTAATACCACGCTCCGAGAACAATATCCGGCATTGTATAATATCGTGCGACACAAAAGCGATACTATCGCTAAGGTGATGGAAACTTCCCCACCAAATGTGGCATTTAGAAGAAGTCTCATCGGTCGCAGACAAACCTCATGGCAGGAATTATTACAGCATCTTGAGTTAGTTCAATTGACGCAGGGAGTGGATGTGTTTCGATGGAATCTTACCGGGAATGGTTCATTCTCAGTAGCATCCACGTACAATGCTCTTATTCAGCCTGATATTCCGGTCGATAATAATTCAAAAATTTGGAAGGTGAGGGTACCACTTAAAACAAAAGTCGTTGCATGGTATCTTCGTCGTGGCATCATTCTCACTAAGGATAATCTTGCCAAACGCAACTGGCATGGAAGTAAAAAGTGTGTATTCTGTCATCACGATGAGACTATCAAACACTTATTCTTTCAATGTAAGTTTGCTAGGTCTATATGATCAGCCGTTCAAATAGGATCTACCTTATACCCACCCCGTAGTGTTGTCAATATATTTGGCAACTGGCTCAATGGTGTGGATGTAAGGTTTAAGCGTATTATTAGGATGAGAGCGATTATAATTATTTGGTCGCTGTGGCTATGTACAAATGACAAGATTTTCAATAATATTTCTTCCTCTTTTATGCAGGTCATTTATCGGTGCACAGCTATACTACGTTCTTGGGTGCCTTTGCAGTGGGTAGAGCATCGAGACCTCTTTACGGAGGTTTCTTCACGGTTGGAGGATGCGGCGAGGGATATTTTTTCCCAACATGGGTGGCAGCGTGACCTTCGGCTGAATCCACCTAGCTAGTCTTTTATCTTGTTTGAACTTTGTTGTCTTTTTCGAACATCAGTGTGGTTTTGTAACAGATATTTGTGCGGCTGTGTGCATCCTAGTTATGCAGACGCCGAATTCATTATATATGTTAAGTAATAAAGTGCCCATTTTCGAAAAAAGCGGTCCATCGCATGTAGCTATGTAGCATCAGATTAGCAGTGCAGGGTGTACGTGGATCCTACACCGAAAGCAGTCCCGGTGTCCCTCGAGTAACCGGCTGCGGCGATTTTTTTGGTCTTTCAATAATATTTTTCACAGGTATTGTGCACCACACAGAGGCTTCATAAAATTCAATATTCAGCATGTGTGTTTTTCATGTATATTGTACATATATGTCAAGGAAAATTACTTATGGCCGCTATGATTTTGTAAATATTTAATGGTTAAACCTTGAACGTAAAAACTCAAAACAAATATTAAAGCATCAACGGTGGTTGTACAATTAGTGATTTTTGTAAGCAATCAAATTCTATATTATTTATTATGGGATTTTGTTTGAGGTTTCGGGGCTGTGTGATTCCTGCTTTAGATTTTGAGGAGGGCGAGAAAATTATGATGAGTGGTACACCCTGGCGGCGGGTCAACGGCCGCTTCACTTCCCCTCCCACGCACGCGCTAGCCAGTGCAGCGCCATCAATGGCCCGCTTCGACTTCAGCAGTCGCGCTAGGACTGGCGGGCGGCAGATGTTCGTCTACGCCGCCATCAATGACACGCGTTTGGAGACCAACGCCGGCATTGAAAGCGGCCGTGCCACCGTCCTTTTAAAGGGCAGCGGCACCGCCCCGCCATTGCCCACAGCACGCCCCACCATTTTCACTTTCTTCTTCCCATAGCACAGGCAGAGCCCCTTCCGGACGGCCATGGGCAAAAAAGGTGGCCGTGGAGAAAGCCGAAGAACGACCACGACGCGGGATCGCCGGCAGCGAAGCCCAAGAAGCCACGTCCCCGTCAGTGTCGGTGTGGCGCGGGTGCTCTATAACAACCGGACCCCTTGCGTGGGGTGGGACGACGTCCACCTCCCTGGCGGCTGGCTCCTAAACCATCGTAGGGTGCCCATGCCGTCGATGCCGCGGCAGGCCGGGAGAGGCTCTAGGAGATCGCTCGCCGGCGGTCCCTTCTGTCTCTGGATCTCCCCGCGGGCCTAGCCTACGGCATCAACTCGCTGACGTGGGACACTTTTAGCCATCTCGAGAGGGAGCCTCGCCGCCGATCTGGGTTCCTTGGCGACGACGAGTTCGACTACGGTGCTCCCCCAGCGCCGGAAGTGAAGTTGGAGGAGGAGAAGGACCCGCCAGCGGCCAATTATGACGGCCAGGCCTTGGGCGAGGAGGAAACCGACCACACCGATGCCTACATTGGCCTCCTCGCCTACATGGCACAGAAGGCCAAGGAAGGGGGTGTAGGGATTTGTAGCATAGAAAACAAAAAATTTCCTACCGCAAGAACGAATAACAAGCCAAGATCTAATCTAGTAGATGGTAGCAACGAGGTGAAGATCAACATACCCTTGATGATCGCTAAGCGTTAACGAGATAAATCTCGTGGTGGATGTAGTCGATCACTTGCCGCTTTCAAAAGCGCGTAGAAGATCTTGATGGTGCCACAATCGGGCAGCACCTCCGCACTCGGTCACACGTTCGGTGTTGATGACGACGTCCTTCTCCCCGTTCCAGCGGGCAGCGGATGTAGTAGATCCTCCTAGGAATCCCGACAGCACGACGGCGTGGTGGCGGTGGTGGTGGAGATCTCCGGCAGGGCTTCGCCTAAGCACCGCGGGAGTATTGGGAGGAGGGGGGCGGCTAGGGTTTGGGAGAGGGGGCACTTGGGGGGCGCCGGCCTTGGGTGCCCTGGGTGGTGCAGCTCTTGTGGTGGTCGGCCCCCTCCCTCTCTCCTTCATTATATAGGTGGAACCCCAAGGGTTTGCCCAAAGATTCGAATAAGACCCCAATTCAAAACTTTCCATATGGGCGAAACCTAGGGGAAGTGGGACTCCTCCCTTTCCTTCTCCCTATGGCCGGCCAAGGAGGTGGAGTCCACCATGGACTCCACCTTCCCTCTTGGTTGGCTAGTTAGGGTTGGTGGAGTCCTTCCGGGACTCCACCTTCCATGGTGATTTCTTCCGGAAGGTTCTAGAACATTCTAGCGCCTTCCATAATTGCACCGGATCATTTCCAAACTTGGAAAGTGACTTCCTATATATGAATCTTATTCTCCGGACCATTCCGGAACTCCTCGTGATGTCCTGGATCCCATCCGAGACTCCGAACAACATTCGAACTCCATTCCATATTCCATATCTACTTAAAACGACATCAAACCTTAAGTGTGTCACCCTATGGTTCGAGAACTATGCGGACATGATCGAGACTCCTCTCCGATCAATAACTAATAGCGGGATCTGGAGATCCATAATAGCTCCCACATATTTAACGATGACTTCGTGATCGAAAGAACCATTCACATAAAATAACAATTCCCTTTGTCTCGCGATATTTTACTTATCCGAAGTTTTATCGTCGGTATCTCCATACCTAGTTCAACCTCGTTACCGATAAGTACTCTTTACTCGTACCGTGATATGATATCTCTTGTGAACCAGTCACATGCTTGCAAGCTAATTAGATATCATTCCACCGAGAGGGCCCAGAGTATATCTATCCGTCATTAGGATGGACAAATTCCACTATTGATACAAGTGCCTCAACCCTATACTTTCCGAACACTTAATGCCACCTTTATAACAACCCATTTACGCAGTAGTGTTTGGTGTCATCAAAGCATCCATCCGGTGTAGGTGATTTAACAAGATCTCATGGTCGAAAGATTTAAGTTACTATGCATATTAAAGCTTGAAGCATAAAGAACTAAATGACTTGATCATATGCTACGCTTACTATAGGTGTATATCCATCATATCATTCACCTAATGATATGACCTTGTTATTAATAACATCCAATGTTCATGATCATGAAACTATGATCATCTATTAATCAACAAGCTAGTTTAACAAGAGGCTTACTAGGGACTCTTTTATGTTTACATAACACATATGTATTAATGTTTCCGGTTAATACAATTATAGCATGAGATGCAAACTATTATCATAAACACAAAGATATAACAATAACCACTTTATTATTGCCTCTTGGGCATATCTCCAACAGTCTCCCACTTGCACTAGAGTCAATAATCTAGTTCACATTTGTAAAGATATAACACCTTGGCCTTCTGGTGTTTATCATGTTTGCTTATGGGAGAGGTTTCAGTCAACGAATCTGACATACTCAGAAACGTATGTATTTTGCAATTCATTTGCGTCTCTACGCATTACTCAGTTTTTCAAATGAGTCGGCATTAATCGTATATGTTTGGTCTTCTGGTGGAACCTTAATTCTGCGGTCTGAAATATGTTACCAATATTGTCACATACAATATAGTTTCATAGTTCTGACACTACCGGAACTACACCAAGTTCTCAAAGAACTCTTTGACTCAAAACACCCTTGGTCATTGTCAAAACAATGAGATACTCTGCCTTCGTTTGTAGAATCCGTCACAATATTTAGAACTCATCTAAATCTAGCATAGACTCTTTCTAGCCCATTGTGCTACCTTTTAATGAACACATTAGCCTAATTGAGATTGAAATTCATTTTTTTTATATGTGACCAAACTAATATCGGTGTAACACTTTACAGCGATTCGTTTTGTCATTACCCCATATCAAACTATATATATATCCTCGACTCTGTCAAAACACTCAGGGATATTCTTATTGTTGTCCAATGATCATCACATGAATCATTCTGGTATATGCTCGTAACAGCTTAGAGCATAGGACATTTGATTGTGTACATATTATTCGTGATCTAAAATCACTCATGTGTTTTTACTCATTGAGTGTCAAATACACTCAAGTCTTGTTTAAACCTCCAGATGGAAAAGAACATCTTCTTAACGTTTTCATATTGAACTACTTCAATATTCATTCTATGTACTTTGACTTAAACTTATTATGCATTTCAATCTATCTTCATAGATCTTGACGCTAAATATGTTTTTAGTCCATATCCTTTCATTGAAGTTAATTTTCAATGAAACCTTCTAATCACATCAAGTACATGATTACATTATTTATAATCAATGATATGTTATCTACATAAAGTATTATTAACATGTCTCAGCGCTCCCACTTAATTTCTTGCAAATGCAAGTATCTTCATCATTTCTGATGAAATCAAAACTCTTTGATTATTTCATCCGGTGAAGATTCCAACTCCGTGATACTCACTTCATCCAGTGAAGTTTGTATACCTTTCTAGTATTCTACGGACTAGCAAAACTCTCAGCTGTATCTTGTATACACCTTTAATACACACTTCTGTTAAGGAATGTATTTTGCCATCCTACTAACATATCTTATAAAAGAAATGTGTAGTGATTACTAGAACAATCCGTATAGACTATAAGCATCGCTGCTGAAGATCTAATCTTATCGCAGTCAACTCTTTGAACTTTGTCGTAAACAAACTTTCGACAAGTCGAGCTTGTTCAAGGATATTTCATCCATGTCCATTTATAGATCCACTTACTTTCAAAAAGTATTTATTCCTTCAGAAGGCTTACCAAGCTCCAAGCTTGATTATAGATACTATCTTGGATTTTATGGCTCTTAGCCATTTTAACGGAGTCAGGGCCCATCATAGCTTCTTTGTATGCAGTTGGTTTATCATTGTTCAAAATCAATCATTTGTTTACAAATCATTTATTTGATCACAAAGTAAACCATACCTACAAGGTTCAATAGGTACTTCGATCTCCATGACTATAACACTTTGTAGACATGGGAGCCATGATCGTCGTGGCCGCTTCCGGAACCATTTCTGATGTTGCGCTACTCTGATCATTATGCTCAGGTTCATCAACCTTATCAAGTTCCATTGTCCTCCCACTCAAATACTTCGCTAGAAATAATTTCTTGGAAATAAGCAAGTAACATCGACAAACACTTTTGTCTTTGACTTCATAGTGGAAAGAATTCCCAATTTGTTCTCTGGGATAACCAACAAAGACATTTATCCGATTTTGGTTGTAAACTCATTTACTTATGCTATGCATACCAAAATTTAAGAAAGGACTATTATGGTTTATACCCATGCCATAACTCATATGGTGTCATTTCAACGAATTATGATGGCGCTTCTATTTAGTGTAAAAGCGGTAGTCTCTAAAGCATAATCTACAAAAATATAATGGCATCATTTTATTTTATATCATCATTACTCCAACAAGGTTTGGATACATCTCTCGAATACTCCATCATAACTATGGTGTTCCAAGAAACGTGAGTTGTGGAACAATTTCGTAACTCTCTTAGATGTTCGCTAAAAATAGTAATTCAAATATTTCCACCATGATCCAATCATAGATTTTTGACTTTTCTATTACGATGATTTCCACTTCATGCTGAAATTTATTTGAATCTATTCAAATGTTTCAAACTTCTTCCTTATCAAATAAATATATCCATATATATACACTCAATTTATTGTTGGAAGTTTTCATGAAGTAGAAGAATCTTCCGCACACAACTATGCCCAATGAACCACATATATCATCATGTATGTTTCCACTAAGTTAGTTGCCCGTTCAACTCTTGGCCTATGAATGGTATTTCAGTCATTTTTCTTTAGAAAAGATTTGCAAGTGCCAAACGATTCAAAAATCAAATGACTCCAAAAATCCATTTGCATGGAGTTTCTTCATGCGTTCCTTTCTAACATGACCTAAATGGCGGTTCCACAAACAAGTGGAATTCAAATCATTTGCCTTATGGCATTTTAGTGTCAGTGTTATGCATGTGTGTTTCACCATTAAGATTTATAATAACTTATCCATCGTACATGGAGTAAGGCCACAATTTTAACAACTCATTGTTTTCATTTGACCAGAGCAAAATAACAATTATTATGTTCTTTATTATGAATCTGAAGGGATAGGTAGAATGCCAACGACGAACATAATAACACTTTATTTAGTTCCAGACGTGCATTATTACCACATTCCTTATCAGTCACTTAGGCCATTGTATTCTTGTATTGCGTTGTGTTGTATGACATTTCATACCAACCAATCTGGTATAAATACCCAAGAACTTCATTGTGTGACCAATCAAAGAATAGATTCATAACATGTATATCATCTATATACACCTGAGCTAGACTTTCTAGTCTTTTCTTTCTTTATGCCAAAATCATTTTTGTAGTTTCTCTTTTGGCTTTCCTCATATTTCAAAAAACACGTCAACATCAATAACTTCTAGGTTTGTTGGTCAATTACCAATAACCTTGAGGTTCTTACTTTGAAGTTGATCATCACATGACAAGTGTTCTGGATTTCACGATTAGTAACCTTTTAATGTGATGAACAATTTCATTCATAATTTTTATCCATCAAATCATGAAAACTTTCCGAGACCATGTCTGTACATGCTAGGCTCGTCAAGTTTAACCTCAGTATTCACATGTGCAAATCTGGCTTGCACCCGTTGTATGCACACGTAGAATCTATGACACCCGATCATCACATGATGCTTCAAAACGACGAGTCTTAGCAACGGTGCATACTAAGGACGACCACTTCATGGATATGCGAATATCGTTAGTGCCCAACTAGTTGGAGGATCGGGACGCCTAGCGTCTTTAACCTTCATACATTCCCATAAAACTTATGAGTTTATGTAGTCTCACTAAATTATATTCTATCATTTTGTAATAAGGTCTTAGATATCACATATATCTCACACCTTGCATATTTCTGAAAACAAACTTTTCAGCTCCTTACTTTTCAAACGGATTTGAACTTCAAGTTTCACGGAGACAAGATGATTTTAGGTACTAATTGAAACCATTGCTCTAATGTGAGTTTTACCAAAAGTTTACAATAGGACTTAATCATTACTTGATTCTTTAACAATACGGTACCAGTCCGTAAAGTTACTTGTCAGATTTAACAGTGTTTCTATCTCAATTACAAGACTAGCGCCTGGTAGATAACGGATGCCAATTCTACAAATTTAATTCAAAATACTATTCGGACTATGTTCATGATAATTAGTTCAAGTTTTAATCTAATTACTAAAGAACCCCCACTTAATACAACATCCCTCATAGTTGTTTAGTGGCACACGATCCATATTCACTACACCAAGTCCGATCATCACGTGAGATGATGTAGCTTCAATGGTGAACATCAACATGTTGATCATATCATCCATATGACTCGTGTTCAACCATTCGGTTTCCTGTGTTCCGAGGCCATGTCTGTACATGCTAGGCTCGTCAAGCAAACCCAAGTATTTCCGCGTGTGCAGCATGGCTTACACCCGTTGTATGTGAACGTAGAATCTATCACATCCGATGATCACGAGATGCTTCAAAACGACTAACTTTTGCAACGGTGCATACGAGGGGAGAACACTTTATTATCTTGATATTAATGTGAGGGATCATCTTATAATGCTACCGTCGTGATCTAAGCAATATAAGATGCATAAAAGGATTAACATCACATGCAATTCATAATGTGATATGATATGGCCCTTTTGTCTTTGCGCCTTTGATCTTCATCTCCAAAGCACGGACATGATCTCCATCATCAACGGGCATGATCTCCATCATCGTCGGCGTAGCATCAAGGTCCATGGCGCCGTCTTCATGGTTGTTCACCACGTGTATCAACTATTACAACTACTTTGAAATAATACTACTACATGAAATATAAAGACAACCATAAGGCTCCTGCCGGTTGCCACAATACAATAATGATCATCTCATACATATTCATCATCACATCATGGCCATATCACATCACCAAACCCTGCAAAAACAAGTTAGACGCCTCTAATTTGGTTTGCATATTTTACGTGGTTTAGGGTTTTCGAGTAAGATCCAATCTACCTATGAACATGAACCACAACGTTGATACTAGTGTTGTCAATTGAAATAGTAAATTGAATCTTAACTATGGTGAGAGAGACAGACACCCGCAAAGCCACGTATGCAATACAAGTTGCATGTCAAGCGTGGAGCAAGTCTCATGAACGCGGTCATGTAAAGTTAGCCCGGGCCGCTTCATCCCACCATCCCGCAAGATGCAAAGTACACATAACAAGAGACAACAAAAACATCAACGCCCACAAAACCATTGTGTTCTACTCGTGCAACCAATCTATGCATAGACACGGCTCTGATACCACTGTAGGGATTCGTAGCATAGAAAACAAAAAATTTCCTACCGCAAGAACGAATAACAAGCCAAGATCTAATCTAGTAGATGGTAGCAACGAGGTGAAGATCAACATACCCTTGAAGATCGCTAAGCGTTAACGAGATAAATCTCGTGGTGGATGTAGTCGATCACTTGCCGCTTTCAAAAGCGCGTAGAAGATCTTGACGGTGCCACAATCGGGCAGCACCTCCGCACTCGGTCACACGTTCGGTGTTGATGACGACATCCTTCTCCCCGTTCCAGTGGGCAGCGGATGTAGTAGATCCTCCTCGGAATCCCGACAGCACGACGGCATGGTGGCGGTGGTGGTGGAGATCTCCGGCAGGGCTTCGCCTAAGCACCGCGGGAGTATTGGGAGGAGGGGGCGGCTAGGGTTTGGGAGAGGGGGCACTTGGGGGGCGCCGGCCTTGGGTGCCCTGGGTGGTGCAGCTCTTGTGGTGGTCGGCCCCCTCCCTCTCTCCCTCATTATATAGGTGGAACCCCAAGGGTTTGCCCAAAGATTCGAATAAGACCCAATTCAAAACTTTCCATATGGGCGAAACCTAGGGGAAGTGGGACTCCTCCCTTTCCTTCTCCCTATGGCCGGCCAAGGAGGTGGAGTCCACCATGGACTCCACCTTCCCTCTTGGTTGGCTGGTTAGGGTTGGTGGAGTCCTTCCGGGACTCCACCTTCCATGGTGATTTCTTCTGGAAGGTTCTAGAACATTCTAGCGCCTTCCATAAATGCACCGGATCATTTCCAAACTTGGAAAGTGACTTCCTATATATGAATCTTATTCTCCGGACCATTCCGGAACTCCTCGTGATGTCCTGGATCCCATCCGAGACTCCGAACAACATTCGAACTCCATTCCATATTCCATATCTACTTAAAACGACATCAAACCTTAAGTGTGTCACCCTACGGTTCGAGAACTATGCGGACATGATCGAGACTCCTCTCCGATCAATAACTAATAGCGGGATCTGGAGATCCATAATAGCTCCCACATATTCAACGATGACTTCGTGATCGAAAGAACCATTCACATAAAATAACAATTCCCTTTGTCTCGCGATATTTTACTTATCCGAAGTTTTATCGTCGGTATCTCCATACCTAGTTCAACCTCGTTACCGATAAGTACTCTTTACTCGTACCGTGATATGATATCTCTTGTGAACCAGTCACATGCTTGCAAGCTAATTAGATATCATTCCACCGAGAGGGCCCAGAGTATATCTATCCGTCATTATGATGGACAAATTCCACTATTGATACAAGTGCCTCAACCCTATACTTTTCGAACATTTAATGCCACCTTTATAACATCCATCCGGTGTAGGTGATTTAATAAGATCTCATGGTCGAAGGATTTAAGTTACTATGCATATTAAAGCTTGAAGCATAAAGAACTAAATGACTTGATCATATGCTACGCTTACTATGGGTGTATGTCCATCATATCATTCACCTAATGATATGACCTTGTTATTAATAACATCCAATGTTCATGATCATGAAACTATGATCATCTATTAATCAACAAGCAAGTTTAACAAGAGGCTTACTAGGGACTCTTTTATGTTTACATAACACACATGTATTAATGTTTCCGGTTAATACAATTATAGCATGAGATGCAAACTATTATCATAAACACAAAGATATAACAATAACCATTTTATTATTGCCTCTTGGGCATATCTCCAACAGAGGGCACTGTGGACCAACTCCCTGTCATGCCGGAAGGGGTGGACGATGAGGAGGCGCTCAGGCTCGCCATCAAGGCCTCACAGGAGCAGCCACCATCGTCGCCGCGCGCGGAGCCCCGTTATGCCGCTGCGCTCATACCGGAAGGGATGTCCGGGGAAGAGGCCGTCAGGCTCGCCATGCAGGCCTCACGCGCACCGCCCCCTCCCGCGCCACGATCATCGTGGCAGCAGTGGCCCGAGCCTGCCCCGGCCTATTCTCCTCCTCCAACGGCATGACCTCTAGCATCATGGCCGCCAAACTGGCTGTGGGAGCAGCAACCGCCGCCTGCCCCGGCCGCTCCTCCTCCGCCGCGGGTATACCCTATGTCCGCGTCGGCACCCATCTAGCCGTGGGAGCTACCGGTGATCGTGGACCTCACCCAGGATGACGACGACGATGAGAAGTAGTTTAGGCCTGTGTTTCGGCCCGTTAATTTCAATGTTTTCCCCCTTTTTTATCCATGTATTATGTTTTCTATCAATAAAATTTTGCAAAAAAAAAGCATTTGCGTTGGGCAGCTGGGGCAGCCCCCTATCTAAACGGACAAGATGGGTGGCGTGGCCAATTTAATGTCCGCGACCCAACCCAAACGGACCAAAACGAACACTTTTGATGCCCCGGGCCACTGGAGATGCCCTTAGTTATACCTTTTTGAAGCCTTGTGCGTGGTGCAGCAGCAGGAATAGGCATAGAATCTGGCGCAGCAAAGGATCCGGATACAGCAGATCTGCTGGTCGGCGATTTACACAAAAATAAACTTTTGGTGAAAGTATTGCACAAAATGACTCTCCGGCGAAAATATTTCACTCTACTAACCCTTTTGTGTGGCGCCTATGCGAAGGGCGCCACACTGCGCCACACATGTTGCATGCGTGGCATGCAGCCGCCGACGTGGAAGCCATGTGTGGCACCCATGGCAAAGGCGCCACACTACCCTTTATATATATTGTTTGTCTAGAATTGATAGAACATTTTGTTAGCTCAGCTGGTTGAAGCCTTTGCACTTGAATCCGAGGTCTTGAGTTCAAATCCCCGCACCACCTTATTTTATTTTTATTTCTAAAAATTGTGCTAGACATTGTAGTATGTTCCAAAACATGGAACCCTGCCTCATATTGTTTTTTAAAACATTTTATCATATTTTTTCCCTCGAAGACGTCTCATAACTTAGATGGTCTATACCGATCTTCCATGGGGTAAAATGACTCCCGTAGCAGAATATTGCACGCACCACGCAGTACTATTTTTTCAGGACTTGCATGGCCTATACCGAGCCTGTATTGGTATGTTTACAAAAAAAGAATCGCTCTCTCAACAAGAATACACAATGATTTGGCATATTATACTTCATGTGCCTTTGTTCTGCTATAGCCAGTTTTTGCATGATTCGGATTTTTACAGGTATACTAGTAATCATGTACGTGCAATGCCCGTATTGACTAATGAACACAATTTTATTACATATATATCTTAATTCAGTTTCCCCCAATTGGATTGAACATGAATGATCTTATGCTGGAGAAGGCGTTCAACATGCTTTTGAAACTGAACAAATATATCAAACACATCAGACTTACGCTTAATGAGATAAAGCCAAGTAAATCGACTATAGGCATCAATGAAACTCACATAATAGTTGTGACCACTAAAAGAAGTTTGGGCAGGACCCCACACATCTGAAAACACAATCTCAAGAGGACTCTTTACTTCTCTAGTAGATGAAACAAACGGGAGCTGATGACTCTTGCCTTGCTGACAGGCATCACACACACCTATCTCTTTATTGCTAGACTCTAATGGCAGCTCATGACGGTGGAGAACATGACGTACTATGGGAGTGGCAGGATGACCAAGACGAGAGTGCCACTGTGATGACGACACACAAATCCCGCTGAAGACACGAGAGAGTGTCGGATCCTCCAGGCGGTACAGACCTTGGCTCAGGCGACCACTAAGCAGAACGTCCCGGATGGCTCGGTCCTTGATAAGAAGATCAAACGGGTGAAATTTACATAGGACATTATTATCAAGAGTGAGTTTCGGAACAGATAACAGATTACGAGTCACCGAAGGAACCCGTAGAACATTACGAAGATGAAGCTGCCTACTAGGATGACTAGTCAAAAGAGATGCTTGGCCAATATGAGAGATGGGCATACCTGCGCCATTGGCGGTGTGAACCTTATCGTGCCCATACTAGGGCTGGTGGGTGGTGAGCTTGTGAAGCTCACTCGTCAGGTGATCCATGGCGCCAGTATCCATGTACCATGCAGGATCAATGGGGTAGGACGGAGTAGACCCCTGAACATGCTCCTTGCCCTTAGCAGCGGCGAAGGCGGCAGGGGCGGCAGGAGGAGGGCCAAAGTCGGTGAGCTGGGCTTGGCGTTCATTGCCCTGCCCATTATTGCCGATGCCGAGGAAGCTGCGCTGAAAGCGTCGATGGCACTTCGAGGCGAGGTGCCCCGGGCGTCCGCACAGCTGACAGACGCGGGTGTCACCAGCACGCCCGCCACCCGTGGTCGGTGTAGGAGGTGGGGCGGGCTTGGCCGCCGGCGGGGGCGCCGAACCAGCGCCTGGTGGCGCGGGCGGACGCTGGCCGCGGTTGGCCCAGTGCGCCGCGGACTGGTCAGTGATGACGCCAGTGGCGCGGCGAGCCTCGACGCGCTGTTCCGTGAACATGAGGCACGAGTAGAGCTCGTGGGGAGGCATTGGCGTCGTAGCGCCATTGACAGCATCAGCCAGGTTGTCGTAGTCGGATTCAAGACCCTGGAGGATGAAGCCAGCAAACTCCTCATCGAGGAGCGGCTGACCAAGCGAGGCGAGCGTGTCCGCCACCACCTTGACCTTGTTGAAGTAGGTGGAGGCGGAGGAGTCGAGATTCTTGATCTTGCCAAGGTGCCGACGAAGCGCCATGGTGCGAGAGGTGGAGACGTTGGCGAACGCGTGCTCCAGAGTAGTCCAAGCATCCAGGGAGGTGGCGGCGAAGAGGATGAGACCAGCGACTCCCTCACCTAGGGAGTCCTGGATGGCGGAGAGGATCGCCTGATCCTGCTGCACCCACATGCGGTGTTCCGGGTTGATGGCCGGGCCTTGCATGGTCATGATCACCTAAGGAGGACATGGAAGAGAACCATCAACATACCCAAGAAGTTCATGGCTGCGTAGCAACAACAACACCTTAGCACGCCAGAACAGATAATTGTCCGGAGTGAGCCGGATGGTGATCGGGTTGGCGAAGTGGAACGGTGCCACCGCCACCGATCCCGGGGCAGCCGCGACGTAGGCAGGGGCTGCGGGCAGGGCAGCGACGGCTGGGGCCGGCGCCATGGCCATGGCCATGGGCGGGGGAGGCTGCATCCCGGGCAGGGCCGGAGCAGCGAGGCCCCCCGAGGCCGTCGGCAGGACGGCGAGGGTGTTGGAGGCGGCGTTCGGGGCCCCCGTGTCCAGCGACGGGAGGGCAGGGGCGGATGAACCCGCTGTCGTGGCGTCGATAGACACCGTCGTGGCCGCGGGTGGCGCGGCGACGATCGTGGCCGTGGCGGTGCTCGGCGGGGGAGGCGAGGCCGAGTACATGGATCCGACGGCGGTTGTGCCGAAAAACTGCGGCATCTGTGGAGCAAGCGGTGATGGAGGCGCGTTGAGGAGGGCGGCGAGCGACGCGGGGAGAAGCCCGGAGCTGGCGGCACCCGAGGCGGAAGCGGTCATGGCGGCGCGGCGCTAGGGTTCAGGCGGCGGCGCGGCTAGGGTTAGGGTGGGGCGGAACGAGGTTAGGCTGATACCATGTAAAACAATGTAATTGGGGGAACTTGCTCAACCCTCTAGGGTGGCATATCTCATATATATATAGGGGTACAACGTACATGTACAGGTATAATACAAGCGAGGCTATACAAAGTCTAACAGTGCCGCAAATAGGCGCTTAGTCGATTTCTCTACGTTTTGTAGGCTGCTGGTACGGTGGTACCTAACTACATCAACTAGGATGCCTGCAAGATTTGTCAGTTTTATCAATCATGCAGGCACAACAGGAAGCATGATCATACCACATTACCACGGTGCAATTCAGTTTTAAATCTGGTGGGATCGCCTGCCAAATCTAAAATAATTTTGCTTGATGGTATTTGTTTAATAATCCTGCTACATGTTAGATCTAAATCTTTTTTTGTGATTCCCATATTTTCCTAATCCTAATTAGTACTTCACGAACACTGGTAGAAAAAGGGCAATTAATCCCGGTTCGTAACAGCCATTAATCCCGGTTGCGCAACCGGGATTAAATATGCGCGACTAAAGGCTCCCCCTTTAAGGCTCCCCCCTTTAGTCGCGGTTGTTTACGAACCGCGACTAAAGGCCCGTCCACGTGGGCGGCAGGCGTGCGTCGGGGCAGAGGACCTGGCCAACCGCGACTAAAGGCGGTTTTAGCCCCCCCCCCCCCCCCCCCTAAATCTGGTCTCTTTTTAATTTGTATTGTTTTATTTCTTTTATATTTTATTTTGTGTTTTATTTTAATTTTGAAGAAGTTTCAGTACACATATTCTATGCTACTATATACATGCATATGAATGTACAATTTCAAACAAGTTTGAAATTAGAACCAAGAAGAATTCAAGAGGAATATACAATATATATTCAATCTCGGATGACCATATACAATTTCGAACAAGTTTCCATACACAATTAATGGCATCAGAAGTTCTACGTCCTCGTAATAGTGTTCCCCTTTAGGATGGAGGACTTCCCTCAT
Source organism: Lolium perenne (assembly GCF_019359855.2). NCBI lineage: Eukaryota > Viridiplantae > Streptophyta > Magnoliopsida > Poales > Poaceae > Lolium > Lolium perenne. The sequence goes on from NC_067249.2 coordinate 272,158,392, forward strand.
CAAAAATCCTGCTAGTTCCTCTTGAATTGGTCGGAAGCGAGCTTCTGGACTAAGCGTCTTCCGGAAGTTATTCCTCTTGACGTTGTTATCCGACGGCTTCCGCTCAGAGGTGTATCTCCGGATGAACTCACAAACATAGTATCCACATAGATTGGTCCCCGGTGGCTGAATATCCCCAGACAGTAACCTTCTAAATTCTAGCTCTTTTTTGAATTCACCGACCGTCTGATCTGAGAACCGTCTCCAAACCCTACAGGGCAAAGAAAATTAAATGAACAAGGGAGTTATTAATTACTTCATATTAGGAAATGAACGAAAGAGGCCGATCGATATAGAGCGCAAATGATTGAAAATAATTACTTTTGCAGCATATTTCTCATGTCGACCCAAAGCTTTGGATCCATATTCAGAGAGTCCATGATGAGAACTCTGGAGGTGTGAAATTCAATTATGAGCAGAATCCAGTGGAACCTGCGGACACAATACATGCACAGTCATGCATAACTCATCGATTAGACATACCATGCATGGAGTAAACAAAAGAGAATGTGCTCAAGACAGAAACACTCACCCAAAATGGTAAGGGAATAGAATTTAATTTTTGAGTTGCTGCTTTGTAAGAAAATCCCACAGGTTTTGCTCCACGTCGCGGGAGTGTCTTTCTAACACATATCCATTAACGATATGTGGGTCAATGAACCCAACATCATGGATGTTCCTTTTTTGGCATTCCCCAATCTTCATTCTGCATAATAGCGTACACAACAATATAGTTAGGACAATATATATAGTGCAGGCAATGAACAAGATGAGGTAGAAATAAATCACTTACAGAACGTAGCAACTGATGATAGATTTATCGAGCTCGCGCAGATTGAACAGCTGGAAAAATTCACTCATATGAACTGTTACATAGTAATGTTTGAAGTGATGCTCATGTCTAACTTCCGCATAAATATATTCTTTGCCAGCGTTATTTTTTATGTAACCCTTGTACCAACATAGCAGATTTTGCATTTGTGCTGGTAGATCCTCTTCCTGCGCAGGCTTGACGAGAGGCCCATTCGACACATATGTAATTGCTAACTCACTCATTGGCGCCTCCTCAAGGCCTAACACTGCACGAAGAGTCATACCGATCTCGGCCGCTTTTTCTCTGGCACCCGTTACAGTCATTCCCTGTGCTGCCGCAGCTTCTATGATAGCGGGGTCCATTAGTTCAGCATCCGGACCGGCGGCTTTCACTATGAGCGGGGGGGTCGATTGTTTATTTTGTTCCCCGAGCTGGGCAACTTGTTTCCCGCTTTTTTTACTTTCTTCTTTCTCCTCCTCCAAGGATTTCTTCTCCTTCTCCGCCAAGTCTTTCTTCTTCTTCAATATGAGTGCTTGCCTACGAAGTTCACGTCCATAGTCGTCAGGCATATTCTTCTCGGCTTGGGACGGTGTGCTCAAAAATGACTTAGCCCACTTTTTTTCCTTCTCAGAAAATACTGGCTTGGGCTCAGGCTCTCTTTTCGCCTTCATTTCCGCCTTCCATTTCTCATGGTGAGCAGCCGCAGCCACGTCACTTTCCTCGACACTACGTTCCCAAGGCCTTGGGAGGAGAGGCTTCAGTGATGGCTCTGGTACCTTTGTGGTCTTAGGTACATAAGGGTCCGGGTTAATAGTCCAGGACTGCTTCTGCTTCTTCGCCGGAGGTGGATTGGGGGGCGGCGTACACGCCGGAGGCAGACTGGGGGGCGGCGTCTGCTTACCCGCCGGAGGTGGATTGGGGGGCAGCGTCGGCTGACGTGAAGGAGGTGTAGGTGAACCACCACCACCACCACCACCACCGCCACCACCACCACCGGAGGGGGGTGGACTTGTTGGCCTTGGCGCCTCGCCTGGAAACTTGATGAACTTCTTTTTCCATAGAATGAACTGGCGCTTGACATCTCCAAGTCTTTTCTCCCCTTGGGGTGTGGCTATGTCAATCTCCAGGTCCTCAAACCCTTGGACTATGTCTTCCACCGTGACACGAGCATAACCATCTTCAATGGGGTTGTTGTGGTGGAGTGCTCCAGGTATACAGGGTAAAGTAGTGCCGATGGCTACCTTCATGGAAATGTTCCCCATTGGATAATGCAGATCACATTGTTTCATCTCCTTTACATCGTCCACGGGGTAGCGAGGAGGCTCCGGTGCAGTAATATCGATCGTCGGTGCATTAGCACCAGCCGGGGCCAGCAAGGGTGCATTAGCATCAGCCGGCGGGGCCTCTGTGAAAGCCACGCTGCTTCTCCGCTGCTGGCTTCCGACATCCGCTGGATGATCTGCATGCGTCCCAGCTGCCGATCTTTCTTGTACTAGTACATGAAACATTTTCTTCATCTCATAGAATTCCGATGCCAAGTGCGCCACAACATCTGCATCCCGATCTGTCTTTCTCTTACGGCTTCTGTAACTGTACGGGTCATTTTCCTGGGAAAACCCTACTTTCCACGGAATGGCGCCTTTGCCTCGTACACGTCCTCCGTGTTCAGGATTCCCGAGGGCAAATGTCAGCGCGTCGTTCTCTCTGTTGAACCTGATCTTCCCCTCTTGAGCTTTGGTCATTGCGTCAATAAGGGCTTCGGTGGGTTTAAACTTTGTCTGTCGGTGAACACACTCCCCTGTCACCGGGTCTAGCGATCCCCCATGCCCGTACCACCAGCTTTTGGCCCTTGGGTCCCATCCCTCTGTACCTAGAGGGATTCCTCGCTGCCTCAGGTCGTCCTCCATCTTCTGCCACTTAGGCTCCGAAAGGCGGTATCCTCCTGGCCCCATAATATGATTGTACGTTTTCTTAGCCGCATTTACCTTATTTTTTTCCGATATGGCCTTGAATTGCTCCGATTGCTTTTGCCTCACAAATTCGGGCCAATCATCTTTCAGCTTCTCATACTATCCATTGAAATCCGGAGTCTTCCCCTTCTTGACATATTTATCCGCTAAATTTTTCTTGTAGGTCCGGAATGCTTCGGCCATCTTCTAAAGAGCGAACTCTTTGACTAGCCTCCTCCTCTGACGTCCCCCCTCTACCTCGTTCCCCTGTTCATCGTATTTGTTGTATTCCGGAGGTAGAATGAAATGCTCCATAAGCTTTCTCCAGCATTCCTTTTTCGTTCTCTTGTTGACAAAACTGAAACCAACACGTGCCTTCACTGGCTCATGCCATTCCTGGACGGTGATCGGGATGCTGTCTCTAACAACGACTCCGCATTGGTTGATGAACTTGGTATACGTCGCTTCGGGCTCCAGCGGCCTGCCGGTTGCACTGATAACATCGATGTTATATGTTACTCCTTGTTTCAGCGTCTTGGTTTTCCCACGCTTTGTCTTCACCGATTGTTTCGACGATCCGGCCGAGGGCTAAAATAAGAAAGAGAGTCGCGTTAATACACATATTTATTCAAATCGGTAAATTTGTATCACCAGAGGCTCAATGTATATATATACCTCACCGGAGGTGGTTGCTAATTGCTTATCTCCATCGTCGTTTGTCGACGGTTGACCTCCATCGACAGTGTCCGTTCCTTCATCATCACCTTGTTGACGACCTTCACCTTCACCGTCAAGGTTCAGATAAGAAGAGACATCCTCTTCTTCATCTTCTTCGGCCGGCACATAAGGAATGTCGCCGTTTATGATGCCGAAAAGATGTGCCTCAACTTCCGCATTATAGTTTTCCCTAATCGGGTCGGCTCTATCGTCCGCCATATGTCACTCCTGAAAACATGTAGTAAAAACTAATTATATTATAAGTAAAGAAGGGGCGGTGGCGGTGGCGAAAGGGGGGCGGTGGCGGTGGTGAAAAGGCGGTGGCGGTGGCGAAAGGGCGGTGACGGTGGCGGTGACACACACCGTTCGTCTCCCCGCTCTCTCTGTCCGGCGCCTCTCCTTCCTCTCTCTCTCAACGCGCGCGCCTATCTGTTCATCTCCCGCGCACGCGGCCGCGGCCGGTGGCACCTGCAACGGCGCCGAGCGGCTCCCTTTCCTCTCTCTCAGCGCGGGGTCGGTGTGCATGTTTCTCTCTCTCTCTCGCCAAAAAAACAAAAAAATTAACCCCGCGCGTATACGGAAGGGCGGCGAGGGGGGCGGTGCCTCGCCGCCCCCGCCCCCTCCGTATACGCGCGGGGTACCGATTAAGTTATTTGTTTTACTTAACATGCCAAACTTCTAAAAATTCCAAATTTTGTAATTATTTGAACTAGTTGATTTTATAAAAATGTTCATTATAATTAAGTTTTTTTTGGTTAAGTACTTAAAATTAAAAAGAACAAAAAAAACACAAAAAAAAGAAAAAAAAAATGGCCGGCCTCCTTCTCCCTCGCTCTCTCCTTTCCTCTCCCTCTCTGGCCGGCCCGATCGATCGATCTCCCGCGCGCGTGCGGCGGCGGTAGTGCGGCGTGTGGCGGCGGCGGCGCGTGCGGCGGCGGTCGTGCGGCGTGTGGCGGCGGCGGCGGCGTCAGGCGCGCAGCCGCACGGCACCCGGGGAAACGGCGAGGCGGCGCGGCGAGCTGAGCGTCGACGACGTACACACGGCGAGGCGCGGCGCGCCGAGAGACGGCGAGAGGCGGCGTGTCGGCGTCGTCCGGCGGCGTCGTTGGCGGCGTGTCGTCCGGCGGCGTCGGGCGTCTGTGAGCGCGTCTGTGAGCGGCGGTTTCGAGCGAGAAGACGAAGTGGATCGCGTGAGGCGCGCCGCGAGCTTTTATAGGGGAGGCCTTTAGTCGCGGTTGGTGACACCAACCGCGACTAAAGGGTACCCTTTAGTCGCGGTTGGCCACACCAACCGCGACTAAAGGGTATTTTTCGCCGGAATTTTGGTTCCCGCGGAAAAAACCCTTTAGTCGCGGTTGGTTATTTTTCAAAATACTTTTCATTTTCAAAATGTTAAAAATACAAATAATATATCAAAAAAATCAGAAAAATAAAACTAATTCATTTCAAAATGTTAAAAATACAAATAATATATCAAAAAAATCAAAAAAATAAAACTAATTCATTTCAAAATGTTAAAAATACAAATAATATATAAAAAATCAGAAAAATAAAACTAATTCATTTCAAAATGTTAAAAATACAAATAATATATCAAAAAATGAAGAAAAATAAAACTAATTCATTTAAAAATGTTAAAAATACAAATAATATATCAAAAAAATGAGAAAAATAAAACTAATTCATTTCAAAATGTTAAAAATACAAATAATATATCAAAAAATTCAGAAAAATAAAACTAATTCATTTCAAAATGTTAAAAATACAAATAATATATCAAAAAAATGAGAAAAACAAAACTAATTCATTTCAAAATGTTAAAAATACAAATAATATATCAAAAAATTCAGAAAAATAAAACTAATTCATTTCAAAATGTTAAAAATGCAAATAATATATCAAGAAATTCAAAAAAATCCAAGTTCTTCCCGGCGCCTCCTGTCTTCCCGCCTCCTGTCTTTCCGCCCCCCGCTTCCCACAAGTTCTTCCCGGCCGCCTCTGTCTTCCCGCGCTCCTTTTATAGGCACGGCGCCGCTGCTGCTTTGTCTTGTTCCTCCGACAGGGCGTCGTGCGCTACATGCTTTATCTCATCGAGCAGTGCGTCCACCCACGCGTCCTTTATCCTGCCGACAGCTTTAGTCACGGTTGCACCCTCCAGCCGGGACTAAAGCTTACCCAAACGTCCTTATCCCACCAACAGTTTTCTTAGATGACACAAAAACCACATTTAGTCCCGGTTGCACCCACCAGCCAGGACTAAAGCTTACCCAGACGTCCTTATCCCACCGACAGTTTTGTTAGCTGATACAAAACCACCTTTAGTCCCGGTTGCACCCACCAGCCGGGACTAAAGGTTAGATGACCAGCTCTGGATTCCTCTTCTTCCCGCCATTTCTTCCTTGTCTTCCCGCCTCTTTCTTCCCGCCTCTTTCTTCCCGCCTCCTGTCTTCCCGCTCCCATTTTTCCCACCATTTGTCACTACATATATGTAGCCCGGCTTGGCCAGCATTATCACATCTCTACAATCTCTCATCACTCTCTCATGGCTTCCACCGTACCCACTCTAACCTACCAGCAGGTGGAGGAGCTTTGCGCCTCGAACTACCCTTGCCCACCGGGCTACCGCGTCCCCGCCGGCTGGAGCCTAAGCGCCGGAGGCGTGCCGGTCCCTCCCGTCCCTCAGGGTACTGCGCGCCGGGCGGCCATCACGAACCACTACTACCTCGACCTCACGCCAGAGCAGCGGATGAATCCCCGCTGGCATCCCGATAACCAGCATACTTGGGATGCCTTCTTCATCAATCGACGTGAGAGGGCGCTCGCTAGGTATGAGGAGGACGGTCTGCCTCCTGGGAATTTCCACGAGGCCGGCCGTCGGCTATGGTGGTACGGCCGGACTCTACAGAGCGTCATGGACTACATCACGGCCGGCGATATCCCCCGCCTGCGCTACCCTCAGTTCGAGCCACGAGCGCCGCCCGACGACAGCGACGACGGCAGCGACAACGACGGCGGCAACTTAGAAGGCGACGACTACAAGTACAACGGCAGCGACTATGAAGACTACGAGTATGCATATTATACGCCTAGGCAGGAGTATGACTAAATCACTCCAAATTTCATGTATCATTAGTTGTATCTCGAATCAATCGAATCATTCGAAAATGGAGACCAAACACATCACAGATAATATAATTCACATAATCCATTCAACAAAGTTTGGTACAATAAATTATTACACATCATTTCTTCCCTTGTGTCCCTGCTTGCTTACGATTGTGCCGTATCCATGGAGCATCCTCATCATTTAACTTAATGCTTGGGTCAGTGTTCACTTTGAAGGGCGGAATTTCACCAAACATATTATAATCTTCTGACATGTCTGTCTTGTCCTCCACTCCCACGATGTTTCTTTTCCCTGAAAGAACAATGTGGCGCTTTGGATCATCGCATGATGTACTGATCATTTTCTTATCTTTCCGTTTCCTCGGTTTTCTACTCATGTCCTTCACATAGAAAACCTGAGCGACATCTTTGGCTAGGACGAATGGTTCGTCAAGGTAACCAAGATTGTTGAAATCCACCATTGTCATTCTGTATTGCTGGTCCACCTTTACCCCACCTCCTGTTAGCTTGAACCATTTGCACCGGAACAAAGGGACCTTAAAGGAGGGTCCATAGTCAAGTTCCCATATCTCCTCTATGTAACCATAATATGTGATCTTTTGCCCATTCTCGGTTGCTGCATCAAAGCGGACACCGCTGTTTTGGTTGGTGCTCTTTTTATCTTGGACGATCGTGTAAAATGTATTCCCATTTATCTCGTACCCTTGGAAAGTCGTTATAGTCGAAGATGGTGTCTTGGCCAACATGTACAGCTGATCTCCAACATCATTGTCATTCATTAAATGTTTTCGCAACCAACTGCCGAAAGTCTCCATGTGGGCCTTTCTAATCCAGGATTCAGGCTTTCCCGGGTTGTCCGAGCGTAAAATATTCTTGTGTTTCTCGAAGTACGGAGCCACCAAGCTGGAATTGGTCAGAACTGTGAGGTGTGCTTCAGTCATAGAATGGCCGTCCATACATAACGTTGATTTCCTTCCGATCGTGCCTTTTCCACTTAGTCTCCCCTCGTGCCGCGATCGAGGAAGACCAATCGGCTTAAGGTCAGGAACGAAGTCAACACAAAACTCAATTACCTCCTCATTTCCATAGCCCTTGGCGATGCTTCCTTCTGGCCTAGCACGGTTACGAACATATTTCTTTAATACTCCCATGAACCTCTCAAAGGGGAACATATTGTGTAGAAATACAGGACCGAGAATGGAAATCTCTTCGACTAGGTGAACCAGGAGGTGCGTCATAATATTGAAGAAGGATGGCGGGAACACCAACTCGAAACTGACAAGACATTGGACCACATCGTTCTGTAACTGTGGTAGATCTTCTGGATTGATTACCTTCTGAGAGATTGCATTGAGGAATGCACATAGCTTCACAATGGCTACTCGAACATTTTCCGGTAGGAGCCCCCTCAAAGCAATCGGAAGCAATTGCGTCATAATCACGTGGCAGTCGTGAGAGTTCAGGTTTTGGAACTTTTTGCCCGCCATGTTTATTATTCCCTTTATATTCGACGAGAAGCCAGACGGGACCTTCATACTGCTCAGGCATTCAAAAAAGATGACCTTCTCTTCTTTGGTAAGAGCGTAGCTGGCACGACCTTGAAACCATTCCGGATGCCGGTCATCAGGGTCTTTCAAACGTTGCTGGTCCTGCCGTGCTTCCTTTGTATCATTTGTCTTCCCATACACGCCCAAGAAGCTTAGCAGGTTCACGCAAATATTCTTCGTAACATGCACCACGTAGATTGCAGAGCGGACATCTAGGACTTTCCAATATTCTAGCTCCAAAAATATAGATTTCTTTTTCCACATGGGTGCGTGCCCGTCAGCTCCCTGCGGAACTGATTGTCCGCCAGGACCCTTTCCAAAGATGACTTTCAAATCCTTGACCATATCAAATACCTCAGCACCAGTATGTTCCGCAGGCTTCGGCCGGTGATCTGCCTTGCCGTTGTAATGCTTGCCTTTCTTTCTTACGGTATGATGTCGGTGAAGAAATCGACGATGCCCCAGGTACACGTTCTTCTTACAATTTGGCAAATATACACTTTCAGTCTCATGTAAGCAGTGCGTGCATGCATTGTATCCCTTATTTGTCTGTCTCGAAAGGTTACTAAGAGCAGGCCAATCGTTGATGGTTACGAAAAGCAACGCTCGTAGGTCAAATTCCTCTTCTTTGTGCTCATCCCACACACGTACACCAGGTCTGCCCCACAACTGTAAAAGTTCATCAACTAATGGCCTTAGGTACACATCGATGTCGTTGCCGGGTTGCTTCGGACCTTGGATGAGCGCTGGCATCATAATGAACTTCCGCTTCATGTACAACCAAGGAGGAAGGTTGTAGATGCATAGAGTCACGGGCCAGGTGCTATGGCTGGAGCTCTGCTCGCCAAAAGGATTCATGCCATCTGTACTTAGACCAAATGTTATGTTCCTTGCGTCAGCTGCAAAATCTTTGAACTCTATGTCAATCTTTCTCCATTGCGTTCCATCTGCGGGGTGTCTCAACTCCCCGTCCGACTTACGGTCCTCTTTGTGCCATCGCAACAACTTGGCATGCTCTTTGTTCCTGAACAGACGTTTCAACCGTGGTATTATAGGAGCATACCACATCACCTTGGCGGGAACTCTCTTCCTGGGTTTCTTGCCCTCAACATCGTCACCAGGGTCATCGCCTCTGATCTTATAACGCAATGCAGTGCATACCGGACATTCATTCAAATTCTCGTATTCACCGCGTGTCAACACCCGGATTTTTAAGTCCAGATGCCTATTATGCCATTCCTCGCAATCCCAGGAATTGTTTTTGCGAGACATAATAGATTGATATCACAACACATCATTCATTACAACACATAATCGTCTTACAAATAAAGGATCACATGATCCAGTCTTAATACAACATAGGGGATCTAGAGATCCAATTACAAAACACATAGCGGAAGCGGAGTAGTAGCGGTCTTGGTCCATTTGTTCCACAGGCAACTGTTGACGTCAGGAGTGATCCTAGTTGTCGTAGACGTCCTGCTGTCCTTCTTCCGGGTTCTGGTATTCCTCTTCATAGTCTGGCCATTTGAATAGCCAGGGACACAGCCATGAGTACTTTAAGGTACTCGCAAACTACTACTAATGTAAATACTATCAACTATAGTAAGGGGGTTCTAAGCTCTAGTTTCATTTGCAGAAAGCCAGTTTTATTTCATAAGCACTTTAATAATCAAAACCTCTTCATTTTACTAACTTAACTCAAGTGGGAACATTAGTGTCATTCCCACAACTCAGTTGTGATTCAAAGTCAAAGTCACCTTTCAATTCATTTCACAAGTCACCGTTCATATTTTGAGAAAAAATCTGATGACGGAACAGTGTATGGCCTTTCCAACCGTCCATAACCGTGGACACGGCTATTCGAATAGTTCTACACTCTGCAGAGGTCGTACACTTGTGCCACAACATTTGCAATAATCCGTCAGGGTTAACTGGCCCTGATTTATCACACTCCGTGTGCGGACTACCAACCATAACCTTTCACTTACATATCCTAGTATAGGCACCTCTCCCCATGAGCTTGGCCTCCCAGTGAAGACAGACAGTCAGCCTGGGAACTGCACAGGGCTTGGGCCGGACATTCACCTCATTTCACGTCATATCACATCATCTCGTTTGTTGTAGAGGCAGCCTTCGGCATAACCCCGATGACGCTTGTTTAGAGGGAACCCATACTAAGGTACATAAATTTCCAGTTAAGCCCTACCCATATCAGGTATTGTGGGGGTACTTGCAAAATTGGAATGGTATCACATCCGAACCCAACCATCAGTTTTGGTAAAATTCACCAAGTCCTTCACAAGTCATATTCACCTTCAAAATCTCTCAATGGAATGACTCATCATTCCAAGGTTTTCAAAGTCATTTCATTTCACAAGTTCCCAACTAGAGTAGTCACTTTTAATATTTAGCACTAGCAACTAGTCCTGAGGGGTGCTAAAAACCTTATAACTTTCTAGGCTAAGTGTGATGCTCTTGTACTACTCCATAACTAAACCAAGTGAATCATAAGTCAAAAAGTAACTTTGATAAATAAAATACAAGAAAGCTTGTAAAGTAAAAACTTGGGATAGGATCATAAAGTAAAAATGTAATGGTGCCTTGCTCTTGTATAGCTTTGCACATGGGAACTTTGCAAGAGTGTTAGCTTGCATTGGTAATAGCTTGCCTTGATTGGTGAGGTGATCAAAGTGTTCTTCTTCTTCCTCTTGGTAGAAGACCTCTTCCTCTTGATGGTCTCCGGTACTAGCGTCTATAAACGAATACGAGGATACAATCACCAAACAATGCTTAAGTACTCTTAATTAGCCTTAGGGGCTCACACAAATGATCTAGCATTCCTACTTAACATGGATCAACAAATAGGCTATGGTTTCCTTATTTAGTAATAGAAAAATAATTTCCTCTCATTGAAATGTTGATTAGGGTTTCTTTTTAGTTTGGGAGAAATAATTTCCTCTCATTGAGTCTTCTTAAGATTTAATCTTCTCAAATAACCATGTATGACCACATGTTGACCAAGGTCAACACTTCACACTTATCATTTGAGAAAAATGATTTAAATGAGATTCATCATCTCATGCAATTTAAATAACCAATGTGATTTAATACCCTCAAGTGAGCAAGTGTGAGACCATCTAATTAAGGACATCACATTACTTCATAACACTTGAGAAAGTGATTTGAATGAGGTGCTACACCCCATAGATTTAAATTCCTAAAATTTGAAATGATTTAAATGGGCTAGTTATTGACTACATAGCCAATATTTTGCTTCTAGCCCATGATCATGTACAGAACCCATATCATGTTTTTATATAGTAAATTAGAGTTTGTGAAATGTGAATTATAGCAATTGGATTCACTTCAAAATTCAAATTGGTTGATTTTTAAGTTTATTTGAATACTGAAAAGTCTCTGTCTTGTCAATTTTACTATTCAAAATCTACACAAGCTATGGGGTTGAATCCAGTGGGGTTAGTTAGATCCTTTCATAAGCTTTCTGGAACATTTTGAATCACTAAATTTGGGTTTGTAGATTTGAAACTATTCAAATTATAGCCAAGGACCAGTATTGAATTTAAACTGAATCGAATTTATTTGAAAAAGGACTAATGGGCTAGGCGGGAAAACAGGTGGGCCGAATTGGTTTGAAAAGGCGAAGGGGCCAGCCCAACAACGTTTAAAACGCCACGGGCCAACTGACAGTGGGGCCCAGCGGTCAGTGACTGTTAAACGCTGAAGCGGTACCTGCGAGTAGGAGCCGTCAGATTAGAAGTTGATCGAGCGGCCGTGCGTCGTCGTCGTTGTCGAGGAGAAGGGCGTGCTGGCTCGACGGAGGTAGGGGGTCGGCAGCGAGCTGGGGCTCCGGCGATCAACGGCGACGAGGCAGGGCGACGTTGTCGAGGACGGTGAGCTCAACGGTAGTCGCAGCGGAGCTTGAGGTGGCCTAAATCGACGGATTGCTCTGCGGCGGCTCGCGGGTCTCCGGCGAGAAATTGGACGGCTACCGGCGGCAATGTGTAGTGGAGAGGAGTGGAGGAGGTCGAGAAGAGGATGGGCAGCGAGATGGTGTGAGCAATTCATCACGGGGTGGCCTCCTTTTATAGGTTCGAGAGGTGGCCGTGGGGTGCTGGCGAGGGCGACCATGGCGCGGCTTCTCTGAGGCGCGAAGGGGCAAGGCGATAGGGGCGCGAGGTAGGCGACGGCTAGGCAACGCTCAACGTGTAGCTGGTGCGGAGAAAGGAGGAGGGGACGGCTCAGATAGCTTCCGTGTCTGCGGCGGGTACTGGCGGCTAAATCGTCGATCATGGCGACGGCGATGGGGCATGCGCGAGCTAGCGAGGTTATCTAGCAGCTAGAGGGGAGTGAGGTGATGCTTGATGCAGAGGTAGAGGGCTAGGGGTTGACGGAGGCGACGGCACACGCGTGCGCTCTGGCGCGTCCAGGACGGTGTCCGTGCGCGCTCACCGCGTGCCTGGCATGGTTCTGGGCGTGTCTGGGCGTGCGTCGTGTGGCCAATGTCGTGCGTTCCTTTGGTCAGGGATGGTACTGGCAGGCGTGGTAGAGTGTGGTGAGTTCTGTTGACATGGTACAAGGGACCAGAGAGAAAGAAAAACCATGAGTGGCATGGTGGTGTCCTTGAGCTCGGCATGGTGGGGATTTTGATCATAGCACCACTTTAATCGACATGAGCAAGGACGTGTACTGATGCAGGAGATGCAGGAGATCAAGATGATCACAAACCAAAAGTGGTTTAGCCCAAAAACCAGTGGACAAAGAGATGTATACCAAATCCAGAATTGTGCCTGCAATGTGTTCGATGAAATGGCCGCAAGAGAATTTTGTTTGAATTTTGGAAATCTTTTTGGTGCATCTCATTCATATATTCAGAGAGGTAGAATGGTGGTGGTGGTGGTCAATTTGGTGATGGTTTGTAAGTTTTCAAAATGAGGGTTGATCTTCTCTTAGTTTCAAAGTCTCCCCTTGTCCTCTATTTTCTGGTCAACCTAGGCAAAGTCAACATTGATGGTCAACATCAAAGTGGTTCATCTTGACATGGACTTGGATGAGGTCGAAAGTGTTGACCAAGTTTAGTTTAGGAATAAACCCAACCAGGGGTGCAAAGTGGGTAAGATATTAAAAAGTGACAATGTGACCATTATCACATGTATGTGGAATTTGAATTTTTCTTTGATTTGAATGGTGTTTCTTTGATGCAAAAGTGTGTGTTATTGATATCTAAGTGTTTCACAAGCAAGAGAGCAAGCAATGGTGGCCTTGATTAGGGTTTTGCATAATTGGCCAAAGTTGTATGAGAGTGAAAATGACATTTCTCCATTTCTTTTCTTTTTCTTTTATTGATTTGGTTTTCTCTTGAATCAAAAGTGATTCTTATTAGTTTAGGAACATTTCCAAACCATTGAAACCATTCCAAAAGGTCTAGTTCAAAGATTTGCAAAAATGGCCATAATCACATGTATGTGATATTCCAATTTTTCTTATTTTCCTCTTTTATTTATCTTGCTTTACTTGGGCAAGGTTGAGGGTCAATTTAGTGTGAGATTAGGTTTAGAGATGGTTTCACACCATTTGGTCAAAGTATAAGTGCATAGGACAAGAATTGGGGATTATAGCTATGTGCCACATATGCCTCTATGCATATGTTGCATTTGATTTTTAATTTGACTTGGCTTGACCCAATTGATGTTGTTGAGTGTTGAAATGGTATAGAGGAGTGATCCCACCATTCACAACAAGTCTTAGGGTCAAGATTCTCAAATTCACAAAATTTGCATTTTACTCTCATATGCCTCTATGGCATTTTTAGTTTCTTTTTATTTTCTTTGGATTCACTTTGGATTTGGTTTGATAAGTGCAAGGTAAGGTTTAGGAAGGTTTTTCCAAACCTCTCAACAAAGTAGAAAGGCCTAGGGTAAAGTTTTCCAAAAATAGCCATAGGCACATATGCCTTTTTCTTATTTAAATTCTTTTTATTTTATTTCAACTTGGGTGGTGAAAAGAGGGGTGAGGTTTAGGGTTTAAGATTATTTCAAAAACTAATTAAACAAGCAATCATGGCAATAGCACAAGAGTTAAGCAAGATCACTATGCATCAACTTAATTGAATAAAAGTTTTTGTTGGTTCCAAAATTTGGAAAAAGGGAAATTCATTGTCTTTGTTTTGAAATTTTTGGGATGTTACACCGCGGTAGAGGATGCAGTCGTTAATGCATGCATGTATCTTCAGAACCTCTAAACCTAGAGGGCAGACAACCTTCTTTGCTTCGTACGTACTGACGGGCAACTCGTTATTCTTTGGAAACATATTCTTCATCATTTTCAGCAAATTTTCAAATCCCGAGTCAGATAGACCTTCCTGTGCCTTCCATTTCAGCAAATCCAGTGTGCAGCCCAGCTTTTCAGACCATTATCGCATCCGGGGTAAAGCGACTTTTTGTGATCCTCTAACATGCGATCCAAATTCTTCCTCTCCTTTTCAGTTTCGCAGCCTCTCCGTGCATCAGCAATGGTCCGACCAAGATCATCAGCGGGCTCATCACGTGCCTCTTCTTCACCTTCCCCTTCACCTTCCCCTTCCCCACCTTCAGCATCCTCCATGAAAGTATCACCGAAATGATAAGGATAGTTGTCATCGATGATATCATCCCCTTCTTCATCTTCTTCCATTATAACCCCTCTTTCTCCATGCTTGGTCCAACAATTATAGCTTGGCATGAAACCGTGCCGAAGCAGGTGCAGGTGAACTTCTCTTGAGGAAGAGTAACCCTTCTGATTCTTACAGCCAACACATGGACAGATAACAAAACCCCCATGCTTGTTCGCATTAGCCACTACGAGGAAATCTTTCAAACACGTAGTGAACTCGCCGGAGAGTCGGTTACCATACATCCATTGTCGATTCATCTGCATTATTATTATATAAAGTATATAATTAACCATCATGCATTTGTTAAACTAACTAGCTAGAAATAATAGAAATTAAGCAATGAATTACACACATGCATATTTTATCAATGACACATGAAAGGTTCAAGTTGCTAACCGCGATCGAGAGGAGGAAAAATAAATGAGAAAGCTCAAGTGTGGCTCGGACACTTCATATCATATTTGTTTCATGCTCTCGGGCATTTCATCGAACACCTTGTGTGCATAAGAGGAACCAAAAGCAAACCCACCACCCCTTGTGAAGATTGTGAAGAGAAGTGGCACCAAATGGCTAAGTGAAGTGAGCTGAGCTGCCTTTTATAGGGATGGGCCTTTAGTCCCGGTTGGCCTGGCCAACCGCGACTAAAGGCCTTCGGGCCAGACCTGAGAACCTTGGCCAACCGCGACTAAAACTCCTCCCGTCCACCAGCTGGCCACCGAGCGCGCTGGGCCCAGGTCTTTAGTCGCGGTTCGCCTCCCGAACCGCGACTAAAGACCCCTTTAGTCGCGGTTCCTATATTTTGGAGACTAATGGGGGCGGATGGAAGCCTCTTTTTCTACTAGTGGAAGAAGCTGCTATTCGTGCATGGATCCAGGATGCGCATAGCCTCGACGGACGTCTCCTGGCTCCACTTCCTACAAGGAGCAGTGTATTAAGGCTATCAGAATAGCCAGTTGATCCTTTATCGAAAAAAGAATAGCCAGTTGATGTGGCGCCACCAGCAGGCTTCGATACAGATGTGGGATTCACGATGATTGATAGCACAAAGCATTAGGTGCGGCTGGAGCTGAATAGTGGTGGCAGGAAATCTATCGATCTTTTGCTTTCTCACAGGTGCAAAGTAAACTATACATTATTTATTTCTAATATTTCTTTTCAGCTCTGTTGTCTGATTCCTGATATATCGTGCTATCTCAGCGGCTCATAAACACAGAAGCGTAAGGTTGCATTGAGGTTTGACAGCTTAAGGAGATGTATAGTTCCTGCACTGTACGGCTTGAGCAAGGTGCGCCTCTCTATTCTATGGTCGCTTGCTTTTTTCCTTTCTGCAGTTTTATGTAGTTTGTGATTTGTTCCTCTCAAGTAGTTGTTTAGTAACTTATCAGCCAAACTTTAAATAAATTAGCCTGATGGTGTGTATTTTAGTTTGCTCTAGAGTCTAGAGCCACCTTTTCTGTAATAGGAATCGCATGCGTTCTATTTTCATGTCAATGTTTGAATTTATATCTGTTCACAAGGTTTGGATCCCACTATGGCTTTAGTAGTTCATACAGTCACAGCCCATTTATATTACAGAGATGTATCTCCATGAATAAAGGGGGCCAGGGACGGAGACAAGGGGGGACGAGGGGCGCCCCTATGCTCATGATTTTCCTTTGAACACAAGCCATGGCAGCTCCTTATTTGTGTGATTTTAGCTAGTTCTGCCCCCCTCATACTAAGATTACCCCCCTCATACTTCATTCCTGGCTCCGTCCCTGAAGGGGGCTACTGTGTAAGCTTGAGAAACAGCAAGAAGTCAGTTGAATTGAAACCCAGAAAATGTAAGAAGCAATGTACTGAAATTGCTTTTGTAGTTCACATTCCAAAAACTTCCGTATTTAGTCGTGTTAACCAAAGAAACATCAGTTTTTGTTTACTTGCATTGCTCAATGATCAAAAGATGCCCAACATGCAGCTTCCAACGAAGAAGAGATGGCTTGGACAGGATGAGAATCAGTTCCTCATGGCAGAAATTTGACAATATCTTTCTTTTATTTCTTTAATCCATTGAATGGACTGAGTTTTGTTAAATTAGTGGTGTCAGTCGATTCATAAATGGCAGATTGCATGTTTATACATGCCTGGACGTGAGTATGCTTTGATCATTAATTGAAGTAGGACTAATAATTCCATGCAACTTATTATTAGTTTCTAGACTAAAAAGTGGTTAAAATATAGCTCAACAATTGTGTGCATGGATGTATTTAATCAGGTACAAATCCACTTAATATTGAGTACCGCCAGTAAAAAAGCCGATTTCTTATTAATTGAAGTGTTCCATCTCATGTATACAAATATACTTATGTGCAAGTCGGGATGTAGCTTTGTGTGAACATATATCCATAAAAAATTAGAAGTAAAATATGGCGGTCAAATAGTGGAATATTTTATGATAATAAGATATTTTATTAAGTACTAATAAATATTGGAATCGAAATTTAAAACAAATTTGATAGATAAAGCTCACCGAAAATATGTGAAATGATGAAAAAGTTCTTGCAAATATTATATGCTTTACAATATGCATCATGCGTCAAGAGGCATAAAATTGAAGTTATCCTAGCTGCTAAATCATACATATATGTATACATAAGTGATGAGATTTTTGCAAATCAATCATGCATATTCTTTTCACCTCATTGTTATTTAAACAATTTGTGTACTTCCTCTTTCCTCATATATATCTAATAAGTTTGAAAAGATTCATCATATTAATGTTGCAAAAGTGAATTGTTTGTTTTACTACACTTTATTAATCATAAAATTACAATGGAAATCCAAAATAGAAATAGTAATGAAGAAGTCATCCAAATTAAAATCATATTGTTATGTGTATTGTTATCGTATACAAACTAGCCCGCGCAGATGGGCGGGTTGCTGACTAGTCAAAATAATTGAAGTGATGTGGCTTCACGTAGTGTCTCTATTTTAGACCTCCGTATTTTGCTTTTGTGGTGGACAATAATAATTGAGTAATAGATAGATAGATGTAATAGTACATGGAATGTTCCAAAGAAAAAAGCGTAAGTGGTGAGTGCGGGCCAATAATGGTGCTAGCAGCCCCTTTGGGATGCAAGTTCAATGAATGCTTCAGGGGGCAAACAGAATGCCTCCTCGAATGGAGCTATAAAAGGAGCCATCAAGGCCTCTTCGGAAATACGCACATATCGTTACCTTCCTACCTCTTGCTGTGCTTGACAGTAAATCCACAAAACTCCCACCACACAAATCAACTAACCCAACTGCCCGGCGCCCGGGACCTTCCCGACCGCCGGAGGGGGATGGAGACGGCCATCGGTGCGGCGAGCTGGCTCGTCGGCAAGGTGCTGAGTAAGTTGTCCGATGACCTTGTGTCCGCGTACGTGGCCAGCTCCGAGCTCGGCCTCAACTCCGAGCAGATCAAAGCCAAGCTCAAGTACATGCAAGGGTTGCTGCACGCAGCCCAGGACAGAGATGTGATAAGTAACCCTGGCCTGCAGAGCTTGCTGGAGGACCTGAGCAAGAAGGCTGATGAGGCTGAGGATGCTCTGGACGAGCTCCACTATTTCATGATCCAAGACCAGTTGGATGGAACCCTGGAGGCCACAACAGACCAGGGCGATGGCCTCTATGGTCATGCTCTCCATGGCCGCCATGCTGCCCGCCACTCCATCGGTAACTGGCTTCCATGCTTTTCTTGTCCTCGTACGCAAGATGATGACTCTGTTGCTGATACTGTTGTTACCAGTAACCCACACTGTGTGTCCCAGTCTGATAGTGGTAATGGTGGTGGCCATGTTGGAAAGTTGAAATTTGATAGGGTGGTAATGTCCAACAAAATCAAGTCAGTGATAGAGGGCATACACAACCTGTGTGATCCTGTCTCTAACTTGCTGAATAAAATCCCAAATACTAGCACAGTTGTCACCACAAAAAGGCCTCAAACAGGTTCAATAGTATCACAAGATAAACTGTTTGGGAGGAGTGCCATCTTTGATAAAACAGTAAATATGCTCACTGGTGTCACATATCAAACTGAAACCCTCTCTGTTCTGCCTATTGTTGGCCCTGGGGGTATGGGGAAAACAACTTTCACCCAACACTTGTATAATGATGAAACAGTAGAGGGATATTTCGCTGTCAAGGTTTGGATCTGTGTTTCAACTGATTTTGATGTGCATAAGCTCACTAGGCAGATCCATAGCTATATACCTGCACTGGAACAAGAAAAACACAAGTGTACAAATGAAACAGCCAGTTTGGACCAGCTTCAAAAATCTATCATAGAGAGATTGAAGTCTAAAATGTTTTTAATTGTCCTGGACGATATATGGAATTGCAATAGTGAGGCTAATTGGAAAAATCTATTGTCGCCATTCACAAAGGGGGGAACCAAGGGCAACATAGTTCTTGTCACAACTCGGTTTCCATCTATAGTGGAGATGGTGAAAACAACAGATCCAGTAGAACTGTGTGGTTTGGAGCCTAATGACTTCTTCGCACTCTTTGAAGCTTGTATATTTGATCGTAGCAAACTGCCTGCAAACTATGATGATGACTTAATTGATGTTGCAAGAAACATTGCTATGAAACTAAAGGGTTCACCACTAGCAGCCAATACAGTTGGTCGGCTGCTAAGGAAAAACCTTTCACGGGAATATTGGATGGAAGTTTTTGAAAAGAATGAGTGGAAAGATACAAAAAATGATGACGATATTATGCCATCTCTGAAAATTAGCTACGACTACCTTCCTTTTTATTTGAAAAAATGTTTTTCATATTGTTCCCTTTTCCCTGAAGATTATAAGTTTGATAACTTCGAAATTACTTGTTTTTGGATCACACTAGGTATCGTAGACTCTAGTAGCCAAAACGTTAAGAATTACTTAGAGGAACTTGTGGGCAATGGTTTTCTCATGAAGGGTGGAGATAATTCTCGTCAATACTATGTGATGCATGATCTATTTCATGAACTTTCTCGAAATGTTTCATCACAAGAATGTTTCAATATATGTAATTTAAGTTTTAGAGCCGATGATATCCCAAAATCTATTAGGCATTTGTCAATCACCATAGAAAATATATATGATGAAAGTTTTGTAGAAGAAATGGGTAAATTGAGGAGCGTGATAGACATTGAAAATTTGCGGAGTTTGATGATTTTTGGATTACATGATGTAAGAATAGCTAATATGTTGAAAGATACATTCAAAGATATAAAGGGTCTCCGGGTACTATTTATAGCCATGAGAGCTCAACAATCTTTACCAAAGAACTTCTCAAATCTTATCCACCTCCAGTACCTTAAAATTAGTTCACCTTATGACTTAGAGATTACTTTACCTAGCACATTATGTAGACTTTACCACTTGAAATTCTTGGACCTGATAAATTGTCATGGTATTAAAAATTTGCCTAAAGACTTTAGTCGTCTTGTGTATTTACGCCATTTTCATTCTTCCAAAAATCTCCATTCCAATATTCCTGGGGTTGGAAAGATGAAGCATTTAGAGGAGCTTAAAGAGTTCCGCGTTAAGAAAGAGAATGATGGGTTTGAGTTGAAAGAGCTGGGGGAACTGAGCGGCCTTGGAGGAGAACTCAGTATATGTAATCTTGAAACAGTGAGGTCCAAGGGAGAAGCTAGTGATGCAAAATTGAAAAATAAAAGAAATCTGAAAGAGTTAAGATTGGTTTGGGGTGAAGATCACCCAACTATAGATGATGATGTTCTCGATGGTCTTCATCCACCAAATAATATTAGAGTGCTTGGCATTATAAATCCTGGTGGTTCGGCTGGTCCTAGTTGGTTGTGTGGCGATGTTAGCACAAAGAAGTTAGAGTCTCTCCATCTAGAGGGTGTATCGTGGAGCACCCTTCCATCTTTTGAGCAGCTATCAAACCTCAGCAAAGTCTCCTTCAGGAATATTGTTGGGATGCGTGTGTTCGGGCCTGGTATTGGTGGTGTTACAGAAAGAAGCTTCACCCATTTGAAGGAAATTGTGTTTGAGGATATGGCAGAACTTGAGGAGTGGGTGGGCGGACCTAGTAGCCACATGTTTTCAAGGCTCGAAAGCATCAAAATTAATGATTGTCCCTTTATCTGCTCGTTTCCATTCTTGGAGTGCTCTGACATATTTACAAAGCTGTGTACACTTGATATTAAGAACTGCCCTAGGTTGTCTCTGTTCCCACTCATGCCCCACACTTCCACGCTAACATATGTTTGCGTGGAAAATAATGGGTCAAAGCTGTTATACGATGGGAAGGAAGTTAGCATTAAAGGGTATACTAGGCCTTTGGCTTTCCACATTATGGATAAAGTAGAGCTTATGAAAATTTGTGATGTATCACACATTACATTGTCAGATCTCCAAAAGCTAAAATCCTTGAGAAGTATGCACTTCAAGAGATGCGACAACGTGTTTTCCGCAGAGCTGTATGGCAGTGTTGTCCTCCGTTCAGTTCAGAATCTTCACATAGAAAAGTTACAGATCACTGGAGAATTGTTTTCACAAGTTTTGAGGAGTTTCCCAGGTCTTTCCCAGCTTAGTATCACCAAGTGTGAAAACCTGACACTTGTGCCTGTGGAGGACGGAGGGCTCTGGGACCTCAAGATGCTTCAATCATTTAAAGGATTCGGTTGTGGAAAGTTGTTCTCTGGGTGGCCCATGGGAGAAGTAGGTGGAGGAGGTCGTGCCATGAACCCTTTCCCTACCTGGCTCAGGGAATTCGATATTTCCGAAGAGCCAAGCATGCGGTCGATGGGTCTGCTCTCAAACCTCACGTCTCTCACTAGTCTAAGTCTGATATCTTATGAAGAGTTGACGACGGATGGGTTCAATCCTCTCATGACAGTCAACCTCAAACAATTGGGCGTAGATGCTATGTATTCGGATGAAGCGGACATCTCAATAGCAGGCGATCTGCTCTCAATGATTGCAAGGAGCAAATTAATGCGTGCAGGTTCATTCCAGTTGGAAGAACTTTGGGTGGATAGCATCTCGTCGGTGCTTACTGCTCCCATTTGCAGCCACCTCGCCGCTACTCTCCAGACATTATGGTCCAGTCATGATCAGCGGATGAGAATCTTCACGGAAGAGCAAGAGCAAGCGCTTCAGCTCCTCACCTCACTCGAGGACCTGGAATTTATTGATTGCTATAATCTGCGGTCCCTCCCTCAAGGATTAGGTCGCCTTTCTTCTCTCAAGAGACTAGGGATCCTCAGTTGTGAGAAAATCGTATCCCTGCCACCCAAGGAAGGCCTCCCCACTTCACTGGAAAAGCTAGATGTATATTTTTGCAGCCCTGAGCTAACCGAGCAAGCCAAAGAATTGAAAGAAGCAGACCCGTGGTTTTCTGTAAGCATATTAGGTACATAACCCACGCCAAGTCTTAATGCGAGGTGATGCCTTGTTTCTGAGACCTGACAGCCTACATGTTTCAATTGCAGAGTGAGATTTCTGAGATCGGCCATTGGACTCGGTGTGCCGGTTAGTACATGAAAAGTCAACTTCTTTTCTTTTGTCCATGATTCCATTCACACTGCATGTAGCCACTATAGTTATTTGGACTGCTTCCTTTTTAGCCCTGTCAGCACTTTTCTGCGTGTGTACACATGTAGACAGCTACTTGTCTTTTTTTTTTGCAGCATACTGCACGATTTCACTTTTAGAATGTCATCGAGTAAGAAGAGTATTCTAGGTGGAGTGGTAAGGAAATATATTTTGCACTCTTTTTATCCAGATCTGAATAATCAAGGCCCATGGCGTCCCCTCTCGTCGCAACTCCAAAGCGGCAGAGGAGAAAAGAAAAACAGACCTCCCTCGGCCTTGTCAGGGCATGAAGCAGCGGCCGGCGGCTCGGCGTGGGAGTGGTGGAGGAGGCCGGCGCGTAGGGTCTGGGCTCGAGCTGGTGGACCAGGGAGGCCGGCGCGTAGGGCCGTGGGTGTGCAAGACGGCGCGGAGCCTCCCGACGGGAGTAGCGTACGAGCGCCGGCGAGCCTGAAGCCTGCCATCTGGGGAATGATGCGGGACAGTTCATCTCCGGCAATAGGCAGCGGTAAATCCCTGATCCTTGCTGCATTATTTCTCAGCAAATCGGCTCATAGGACGCTTGGGTGGTACCTCTGCCTCCTCGGCCCCCTTGACTTTAAGCGAGGCAATGGCCAGGCTCGATAACTCTGCAGCTGCTGTCTAATTGGACAGGCATAACTTATTCCATTTTAGGATCAAGTTGATCAATGACGCGATGGCGGCGTTGGTGAAAAGAAAGAGCGAGATTGCGATTGCCATTGAACAACACGCTCTCGATCGCCTCCGCGTTGCTACTGAAAGCTTGAGCTGTAAGTGCCTGTCCATCCATCGATTTTTATCGAGGCTTGAATATCCTTTATCTGACCTTTGCCTCTTGACAGTCGTCGCTTCCGACGAATCAGAGGAAAACAAGAGGATCCACGAAAAGATCGAAGCGATGACCGATGTCGCTCACCCGAAGCATGAGTTGTGGTCCCATCGACCGAAGGCTGTTGCCGTGGCAAAGTTTGAACATCGAGCAGAGAAGGTGCACTACTACTTCGACAAGTTCCATGCTCATCTCTCGATGGTCTGGAGAACATTGTTTCCTCTGGACCAAGCACCCGAAACTTTATCTGCTCTGTTTACTCGATTCAAGACCCCTGAAAGGATTCGACTGTTGGTGCGAAAAGAGCTCCTGGCCGGTGCTGAACTTGCCTTTGCTTCGGTGTTAGCGTGTCATCCGACCTTAGATTTGGAGGCCATAGCAAACACCAGAAGGAGTTTAGACCAGTATTACAATATTGCTAGAAATCATGCGTATACTATCATCTCACGGATGGAAACTGGTATCGAGAGGGATCTGAAGGCCCGAGAGGACCAGGGAAACCTGTCATAAATTTATGCGTTCATATGTATGTAATGACCTTGTACCTGCAAGGGATAATCTCATGTAAATTTAATGTGTGTTTTACACAGTATGTACTTCTAGTGAATTTGCTAATTCGATTGATAGTTTTTTATCGGGGGCGGCCGAGTGATCAAGTCAGCCTGCACACCCGACGACTCCGTTGTAAGTGCAAGTTTATTGCGGAGTCGATACGTAAGTTCTGTAAGAGCGACACCCGTCGAATAATCGAGGGATTTAGGCGCTTGGCTTCGTCACGCGGTGCACCGGTTTGAGCCTTGTTTGTGATAGTACTCCCATCAGCTGCAGCACTCGCGTATTTTCTCGAGGCTTGGATGGGTTGTTGTGTGTCGTTAACCTTAGCTCCCGATGAGAGTATTTAATTAACGACACCGTGCGAGCGTGTTTCTGGCCTGCGCTCCCGATGGGAGTAAGAGCCAATGACAGGGGGCCCCGAACAATTTGTTCGGATGATGAGGCCTGAAACAATAAAGGTAGAAAACCTGATCAAAATTTTATTCATAACATAAGACAAGCTTAGGAGCTGCCGAATAACAGGAGGGGGATAATTATATCCTATGCGTAGAACCGTCGCAAATGTGCAACGTTCCATGGATTTTCAACGTCTTTTCCTGAAGTTGGATTCTTAAGCTGATAAGCTCCTCCTGGTATCACTTTAGTGATGATGAACGGCCCTTCCCATGGAGATTCGAGCTTCGAAGGTCTCTCTTGCTTCAGTCGCAGCACCATATCTCATTGAAGCTTCGATTGCGTATTCGTCGACTGTGATAATTTCTTAACGCCTGCTGATACACCGTTGTTCTTGCCAAGGCAATATCCCGAGCTTCGTCAAGGAGGTCCACGGCATCCTGCAGCGCGATGTTGGAAGTAGCTTCCGTGTACGCGGTCACCCGAGGGGCTTCGAACCGAACATCGGCTAGCAAAACTGCTTCGGCTCCGTGCACCAAGAAGAACGGGGTGTACTGGGTTGACCTATTGGGTGTAGTACGTAAACTCCAAAGCGCAGATGGTAATTCTTCGACCCAGGCTCCGGCCGCACCCGTAAGGCGTTTCTTGAGGCCGTCTCCTATTAGACCATTGATCCTTTCGACCTGGCCCTTGGTCTGGGGGTGTGCCACCGATGCGAATTTTAGCTTAATGCCACTGTCATCGCAAAACTTCCGAAACTTTTTGGAGTCGAAATTAGTTCCATTGTCTGTGACGATACTGTGAGGCATGCCAAATCGACAAGTTATTCCCCTGAAGAACTGGACGGCGGTTTCGGCTTTCTGATTTCGAACAGGTACAACCTCGATCCATTTGGTGAACTTGTCGACTGCAACTAGTAAATATGTGTGACCTCCAGGCGACGATCTCGGCAGTGGTCCAACTTGGTCGAGTCCCCACTGTGCGAAGGGCTATGCCAGAGGTATCGTCATCAGATCTGTTGCGGGAGCGTGTGGTTTTGGTGCAAAACGCTGACAGGGGTCGCACTTCATAACCAGATCTCAAGCATCCGATGCCGCCGTTGGCCAGTAAAATCCTGCTCTGAAGGCTTTTGCCACAAGGGCCCTGCTACCTGCGTGGTGTCCGCAAGTTCCTTCGTGTATCTCGCGTAGCAGTGCCTTTCCATCGTCGATGGCAATACACCTTTGAAAGATGCCAGAAATACTACGCTTGTAGAGTTCTCCGTTTACCACAGTGAAGGCCTTTGACCGTCTCACAATTTGTCTTGCTTCCGCCGGATCCTCTGGTAACTGCTGCTCTATCAGGTACGCTAAAAATGGTTTGGTCCACAGGGGTTCAAGGAGGAGGACCTGCTCTGCAGATCGAGGTGGAGATTCTTCGGCAGTTTGCTGCAGGCTTGCCTCTGAATCGTCATCCGATGATTTCGGAGGTGCCGACGCTTTCTCCTTTATCGATCGTTGAGTAATAACTTCGTAAAACACTCCGTCTGGAATGGGGGAGCACATGGATCCAATGTTCGCCAGAGCATCGGCTTCCTCGTTGCTAGCTCTGCCGATATGCTTAAGTTCGCACCCTTCAAACTTGGCTTCCATATTCTGGTATAATTGTCGGTAGGCGATCATGTTATCACTGACCGCGTCGCATAAATTCATCGACTGCTGTACCACCAGGTTCGAGTCTCCATAAATTTCTAGGCGAGTTGCTCCACATGCCTTTGCCATCTTCATTCCGTGCAACAGCTCTTCGTATTCCGCTTCATTATTTGTCGGCAGGGGGAAATTCATACGCAGGATGTACTTCATCTTGTCTCCTTGTGGCGATATCAGTATCACCCCTGCTCCTGCGCCTGTACTCCGCTTAGACCCGTCAAAGTACATTGTCCATGAACCAGACATGTCGGGTGCTGCCGGTGTTTGTGACTGGATCCAGTCTGCCACAAAATCTGGGAGGACTTGGGATTTGATCGCCGTTCGGTTGACGTAGGTTATGTCGTGTGGCGCTATCTCGATGGCCCATTGGGACACTCGACCCGTGGCTTCTGGGTTAGTGAGTATATTCTTCAACGGTGCCTCGCTTACGACAATGATCGGGTGCTCCGTGAAATAATGGCGTAGCTTACGAGCTGTTCTCCATACTGCATATGCCAACTTCTGGTGATGAGGGTATCTCTGTTTCGATGGCGTGAGCACTTCACTGAGGTAGTAAACGGGTCTTTGCACGCCGTGAACTCTCCCTGCTTCTTCTCGCTCGACAACCAGGACGCTGCTGAAGACTTGCACCGTTGCTGCTATGTACATGAGCAGTGTTTCCTTTTCGCGTGGGGTTACAAGTACTGGAGATATCGATAAGATCTTCTTCAGATTATCAAAAGACTCTTGCGTCTCATTTGTCCACTCGAATTTTTCTGACTTCTTCATCAGGCTGTAGAAGGGCAAAGCTTTCTCTCCTAGCTTGGCAATGAATCTGCTGAGTGCTGCCACCCGTCTGCCAATTGCCGCACTTGGTGCAAATTCTTTGGTGGATCCATGTCGAGAATGGCTTTGATCTTCAAGGGATTGGCCTCTATTCCTCTGGGTGAGATGAAGTACCCGAGTACTTACCCTCCTGGCACCCCGAAGAAACATTTCTTCGGGTTCAGCTTGATTTTATACTTGTCGAGGTTGTCAAAGGTTTCCCGCAAGTCGTCGATGAGAGTGGCGGCGTGCTTCGTCTTTACCACGATATCATCAATGTAAACTTCGATATTCCTTCCAATCTGTTCTCCAAGACAGGCTTGCATGCACCGCTGATAGGTTGCCCCTGCATTTTTCAACCCGAAAGTCATGACGTTGTAACAAAAAACGCAGTGCGGGGTGATGAACGCGGTTAACTCTTGGTCTTCCTTCTTGAGCTTGATCTGGTTGTACCCGGAATATGCATCGAGAAAAGAGAGACGATCACATCCTGCTGTGGAGTCGACTATCTGATCGATACGAGGCAGTGGGAAGTGATCCTTAGGACAATGCTTGTTAAGACTCGTGTAGTCGATACACATGCGAAGAGCGGTTGTGTCTTTCTTTGGCACCATGACGGGATTGGCCACCCACTCGGCTTCCTTGAGCTCCCGAATGAATCCTGCCTTGCGGAGCCGACTAACCTCTTCGCCGATTGCTTTTCTCTTCGGCTCAGAAAACTGGCGCATCGACTATTGTACTGGTTTGGCTTTTGGGTCAACATTGAGGGCGTGCTCAGCGAGTTCCCTGGGAATACCTGGCATGTTAGATGGTTCCCATGCAAATATTTCCCAGCGCTCACGGAGGAACTCGATGAGCGCGCTTTCCTATGCGACAGTAAGGTCTGCCGAGGTATTGACTGTCTTCTTCGGGTCAGAGGGGTGCACCTGCTGCTTCTTTGCTTCCTTCGCGACGTTAAACTCATCGGATCTTACGTTTCGGTTATCGGCTGGTGGCTTCGTGTGGTCTGTGATGGCATCAACTGCGTTAAGTTCTTCCCTAGCCCCGAATTTCGAAGCGATTTTTTGGAAATCCCTGTCGCAGCTATCTGAACGGGAGAAGCTTCCATGGATGGTTATCGCTGTCCCATTATTGCCTGGCATCTTCAGTTTCAGGTACGCGTAATGGGGTACTGCCATGAATTTGGCAAACGTAGGTCTGCCGAGGATGGCATGGTACTGAGATTCCTAGTCAACTACTTCAAACTCGACTTTCTCCTTCCTGAAGTTGCTGGGCGTGCCAAAAACTACGTCCAACGATATTTTGCCGAGGGAATAAGCGGGTCGAGTCGGTATGATGCCATGGAATCCTGTATCGGACTCTCTTAGCATGTCGACTGTTAGGTCCATTGCTTTCATCGTGCTGGCAAATAACAGATTTAGGCCGCTTCCTCCATCCATGAATACTTTGCTCATATTGTATCCTCCGATCTGCGCCTCAAGGACTAGGGCTGCATGACCAGGCCTTGGAATGGCCTTCGGGTGATCTGCCTTGCTGAAAGATATGCTTTGATCTGACCAGTCGATGAACTCGGGTGTGTCGACCATGGCAACTTCCGTGTACTTTACTTCTCGTGAGAACTTCTTGACCTCTCTCTTTGAAAAGCTGGTTTTATGGATCATGTTGACCTGTCCGCGAGATTCTGGGAACACTTCGGTTGGTACGTACTCGTCTCCTCCTGCTGGTATGTATGGCTCCGGTATGTATGGTTCTGGCGGATAACTGTAGGGTCCTGCCCTTCTTTCCATCGTATGAACTCTTGCCGTGGCTTTAGCCCTAAGGTCGTCGCAGAACTGCTGAATTTCGAGGAACTGCCGACAATTCCTGAGCAAATGACTGGATTTTTCATGGCCATCCTTTGGATCGATATAAGAGTGCAGATAACACGGTGCTTCAAGTTGCTCCGTGGCCGATAGGTAAGGTGTGCGAAGGCGATTCTTGTTCGATTGCATGCTGTGGCATCCTCGTTCGTATTGTCGGAGGCGAGTCGCGATTTGCTCTTCTTCTTCACGACGTGAGTCCCTTCGTCTTTTCCTTTGCTCCTTTATGGCGCCGAAGCTGCCTCGGCTGCCCTCTCCCGCACTCCTGGATAGGATTGCCGAGGTCGTCGCCGGCGTGAGATCTTCTGGAACCGAAGTCCTTGGGCTTGATGCGTTTGAACTAGGGAGGCGAAGAAACCCTCTGGAATCGATGATGAAGTGAACACCACCGAAAGTAGTATCCATGTTGCCGCGTGATTCTGCAGAGATAAGATGCGACGCCTCGGTGTGCGGTACGAACTCGAAGGACCCGCAGCGAACTGAATCTTTCGGATCTGACGGCGTTGGCGACTCGAGCACGAACGCCGCAGACATGACTGGTACTGCCGATGACCTGCCTTGTGCCGACAGGCTTCCCACAGACGGCGCCAATTGTCGAGGGTACTCCTCGGCAATGCCCTCCGATTGGGGCTTAGGGTTGATGGAATCCTATAGGCTGACACGAGACATCGGTTAACAGACAAGCGGGGAGAGCGATTTACCCAGGTTCGGGGCCCTCGATGAGGTAAAACTCTTACGTTCTGCCTGTCTGATCTTGATTATGAAAATATCGGGTTACAATGGGGTGCCGAAGGTTTCGGCTGTGATCTCGTCGAGAGGCTAAGTGCTACGGCGACCTAGCTCTAGACTTATGGTGGCTAAAGTTGCTAAGATTGATCGTGCCTCGGCAGCCCCTCTCCTGGCCTTTATATAGGAGGCCAGGTCTCAAGAGGTCTGTCCGGGTGCGACTAGGTTTACAAAAGACCTAGCTCTAAACTTTCCTTGTTCGGCTCCTCTTTGTCTTGTTCTTCAAGGAATCTTCTCCAGCATCGTCCTAGTGGCCCGCCTTCCATCGGGTATCTTCATGGGCCTCCAGTTGTGCCGCACAGGATAGGGCAATGTCAGTTACCCGAAGGGTAATGCCCACGTCATCCATGGTGAAGTCAGAAGAAGGAATATCATGAAGGCCGGATTGGTGGACTGGCTAAAGGAGGTTCGAGACTCCGTGATGCTGAGGGACTTGCTTGGCGTTCCGGGCTCCGCATCAGTGGTATGCAAGTGGGGGCAGCAGCACAGGTGAAGTTCAGAGTCTTACCTTTCAGGTGAAAACCGAAGGTCTGGCCTTAACTGGTTGTGCCTGGCAATGACCTTGTTGGAGGTATTGTTTTGAGAGTGGTGACTATCTTCAGGGTGAAAACCTAAGACCTTTGGTCGGGCGATGACGGCGCTGGTGCAGTGTTCCCTTCTTGGAGGTGTCGCTTTTGGAGAGTCTGTATTT
Organism: Lolium perenne; assembly: GCF_019359855.2. Lineage (NCBI taxonomy): Eukaryota > Viridiplantae > Streptophyta > Magnoliopsida > Poales > Poaceae > Lolium > Lolium perenne. Next base: position 272,188,454 of record NC_067249.2, read on the forward strand.
CAGGTGTTATCACGGTGGTGGTTGTATTGCTGTTGCTAGGTCTGGAATGTTATAGCGGGACTATTATTTCTTAGTTTTCTTTACTCTTTTTTGGCTGTGTGCATCCGTACTGCCACTAGAGTGGGGCGTTGTTGCAGAGGCCGGGTGTATTTGGTATCTTTTGATATTAATATATTCCCTTTGTCAAAAAAAAAAACTGCTTCACGAAAGACCTCGTTTCGCTAGCTAGAGTTTGGTTGAAACTTCACGCGAGCTGCTCAAATAGAACATTTTAATTGGGGCTCCCAGTCCCAAGGTGAGTACGTGAAGTGCATGGATTATGGTTGGCTATTGGCCTCAAATGTATGCGCACTACTCCATGTCTCCATCCAAACTTTACCTTAGACAGCAAATCTAGGGCCGGTTCTCGATCGGATCAAACTCTGTGGACACGGCACGATTTTGCCTTCAGCATATAAAGCACGCGCCGAGCACCAAGTATTGCCCAGATGGAGATTGACCAGCATATATGCACACATAGCACAATGTACGGGAACCGGCCGGCCGGTGTGCTCCTCCTCCTCACTGCCCTCCTCGTCGTGGCGTTCGCCTATCCAGCCTTCATCAGCCATGACGCCGAAGCGGAGACGCGTGCTCGTCTCTGCACGGCGTCGCGGCTGGACGACGATGTGGGGCAGGAGCTGAACCTGGGCAGCATCACTTACCCCGTCTACAACCCGAACTAGCAGGCGTGCCCCGGAAGAGGACAACCCTACACGGGCCATGGGTGCCCACAAATAACTACTATACTAAACGGGAACAAACTTCTTTTTTGTAAGAATTTTGAAGAGGATTGAGAATTAACAAGGTTGTAACACGTGTTGTTCTTTTCACTCTGGTGCTTCCGTGTGCGCAGTTCAGGGGATGTGTAGTTTTTTGTGGGCAACTTCAGATTTATTTGCTACTGACACGTGCAGAGTTTCGTATGTTTTTGGTCTAGGTTCCTTCATGGTGGGCTGTCTTGGTGGTGTCTCCTGGCGTGAACATAGCTGAGACATGGCTTGAGCGGTGGTGGGGACATCGTGCGCTAGAAGTTTCAGAATTTGCACGTTCTGTCGGCCTCTTCTTTCCCCAACTCAATTTCTCCTCTCTCAAGAAAAAATCAATTCATCCATGGACCCGAATTATCTCCACCGCCTCCTCTGCCCGACCTCCTCCATATGGTCTTTTCTCTCCCACCTCGACCGCTTCTCCCTGCCTGAGCCACCATGCCCCGGCCTGTTCCTCGCCCTGATCTCCCCTGTCGAGCTTCCATGTGGCCGCCTCTCTCTCAGCGGTGGTTGATTGTCGGAGGGACCAGCGGCCGTGGCCCGGGGCCGCTCCTCATCCGTACATCGCCGCCACGCCGAAGTGCTCTATCGTTCCTCCGCGTTGCAGTCCCTCTACTGGACGTTGGGTGCCAAAGCCAGCAGTGTCGCCGCCTGCTTCGGATCTGGGAGCGCGGCGCCGGCAGCTAGGCCTGCCGGCGGCGCACCGGCACGCTGATATGGCCAAGCGGGGATTTCCAGCGTCGGAGCGGCCCCCACCGGCCACTCGGTCGCCCGTACTGCCTGCGCTCGCGCTCCAGGACTCCTTGGACACGCTGGTCTGCGCCCGCCGGTGAGGTCGAGCAGCGTCCTGCTCCGGCGGATAGAAGACGGGGGCAGCAGGCTTTATTTTGTCCTCTGGTCGGTTCTGCCTTGCAGCTCCCGATCGTTTCTGCTCTGTACATTGCATCTCCCATCTGGCAGTTCAGTTCGTGGATTGCATAAGGTAATCCCCTTCTTCTTTTTTTTTTCTTCCTACAATTTATTGCTGCTATTTTCGATTTTACTGATTTTTTCTTATGCGGTGATTCAGGTTCCTACCTTCGTTTCACCAGAAAAGAAGCCGTGGCATTCAATTAGCATGCTTGCAGAGCCTCAAAGTTGTGGAGTGAGATGATGGGTGGTGTACAAAGCACTCTGCGCAGGGCATACAGGTTATGTGCACGAAGCTCATTACTATGATGAATTCAGAGGTACGAATAATTTCATCATGCACTATATTGCTTATAGCTTACGGGGATTGAACATGCAGACATGATGGAGCAAGTTTGACAATTCAATTTACATGCATAGCGGTGCCACACTGCCACATTGGTTATACAAACTGTTCGCAGAAATGAATTCCAAATTCAGACATTACCACATCCAGGGACATCTAATAAAATTAAAATTATTCAGTGCAAAGAGTATCAGAATATAGTTTCTAAATGTCTCCATTAGATTTCCGTCAGCTCTCTCTGAATAGATGATAATTTTCAAAAACCACTCTGACATTTTGAATGACAATATTAAATTACAAAGTATTTGGTTGGAGCTACTTTGCTTTGCCCTCACCATTACAATAATTCATACAAGAGGATCTCTTTTGTGTTATTTATCTATGTGAATATTGATTCTTTGTTTTAGTTATCTCCTCATGAATAATATTCTTCGGCCTCAGATTTTGTAGTTTTCTGAAGGTTTTCAGACAAGTGGGCATATTTCCTAGCTCATTACCAAGTTTAGATCAAGTTTAGTTTCTGATGCCAAAGACAATAGACATACTTACAAATCTATCCTGTTTTCTTAGTGCTTTGTTTTTCTGTGATGTTGAGTTCGCATCCATACTCCGAGGGGTTTGATCTTTGTTGTGTTTCCACAGATCATGCAGGTTCGAGTGCCATTTATGTCCCTCTTAGAAAGATCGAGGAGATGATAGTGGGTATTCAATCAGATTAGTTGGCATGCCATGCACTAGACTGAATGAACTACTGAGATCAGGTAAAATATTATCTGCTAAGCAGGCACAAAGCTATAGCATCCAGACTGAAAAATATTGTGCAGGCCTGTTTAGAGAATTTCGTACTATATGTAATCAGTAATGTGAACGCGCCATCTGATGGCTAGAACGTACATCTAACTTGTGGTAAAACCCACATGGCAGGTCAATGGGCTTCGGACATTACTTTGACTACTAGAAGATTTAGGATGGTTGATTGTTTTCTGCAAGGCTCATTCGGACATTACTATTATGTCTGAGAAATCAATTCTCAGTCATTACGTGTGGCAATGATGGTGAAAGTATGTTATGTAGCTCCTCCATTGGCTGCAAATGCTGGAGGTTTTCAAACTGGTATATGATCATAATTAAGTCAGAGTGGTGATCTTTTTTAAATGTAACATGGTGCTATGTACAGTCTAGATACTGTAGTTGATACTTGGGATATCCGAGACATATCTGTGAGAATTTTAAGGTGTTGCCAATAATGTCATTGTTCAATGCCTATTTATGGCTTTTGTGATTCAATTTCACATATAGAAATATATTTATATTTTTTATATAGTGTCGTCAGAATTGATTGCACCGCTCTGTCAATACCTCTTAATACAACTTTTATAATTAAAGCATTTTTCTATCATTTTATATGAAAATGTTGTTAATAATTTTAGATTAAGAAAATAGATTGTATTTATGGTCTACATTGGTGTCCAGGTACCAGGTTACATATATTCTATTTCATTCAAAAACTTTCACAATATGATTTCATTTCATTCATAAATTCAAGAGTCTTAGGCCTTACATACAACCCTCTATAAGCGCTTAGAAACTAACGGATTTAATTCTCAAGAGTCTTAGCTCTTAGAACATGGTCACTTAAATATGCTTTATTGGGCACATATATGCTACTGATGTTTGCATCCACAGTTTTCGAAAATTGCTCCCTAACTGAATAAGTAGCCATTTCTGTACATAAACTACAACTTCAAGATATCTTGGTCTTTTAGATTGATACATGAATGCACTAGCTAGATAGTGTTGCGGAATTATATATGAGCTATGGAAGAAACAAGTTTATTATCCGATAGACTAATTCTTATAGGTGCATATGAATTTAGCCAGCATAGCACAATTCTCCCACTCTTCCTTACCACAAGCCCCTCTTTCGAGATAAAGGGTTAAAATGACTTGGAATTCTTGAATGTCTATTTGATTCTAGCGGAATCATGAATGTCTGCTATCATTGTTGGATTGTTATGTTATGTTCCCTAAAGAAGGCATGTTAAGGAATATTTGCATCATTTAGACAGGATCATTTTTGTCTTGCTCTTACTTACAATAAGCTCTGCTCAGAAATTTTGATTTTTTCAGTCATTTAAATACAGGGGCCGAGTTATCGATCTAGCAGCCTTATTGTGCCGGTGAAAACACTGCAACACCTGGGTTATTGGCTTCTAGAAAATAGTTTGTAGTAAATAAGCAAGCACATGTAGCAGTAAGAAATCTCTTTTCATCAGTACTAGCTAACATAAAACTTAGCTTCCATGACAACATCTTGAACTAATTTGCATCACGGATGGGTTTGATACTTCCTCACACGAGTCTTGGTCATGCAGCGTTGGTGGCATCATTCGAGAGGCTACCCGACGGATCCCATAATTTAATATCTCTTAAGGATTGCTTCGAGGGTTTTACAATTTTTCCTAGATATATCATACCGGTGAGACACACCGCAAAAAAAGCATCACTATAACTGAATATCAATGCAATAGTCGCCCCCTTGAATAGCAATGTCTCCTTATGTGTGCTATTTTTCATTCAGTCACACCAATTTTATATAGTGATCAAAACATGAAAGCTTGCAGGTAAAATAAATGGGTTGACCAAAACATCGAAGACTCAAATCTTCCTACCTTAGAATGCACTTCCTGAAGGTTTTATGAAGGTCAACACCGATGCCTTTTCCGTTGATGAATCTGGGGTTGCTAGCGATGGAGTGGTCGGCTGGGATTACCTGAGAAGTGTCATTTCTCTGCAGCCTATCCGATGAGAGGTTGAACCAACGCTGAAGAAACTGAAGTTGAGGTACTACATGGCGTGCGTCTTAGGGTAAACTTTGGATGTAGGAGCATTGTGACAGAGTCTGACAGCCAGACAGTAATTAAGGCGATCAATTCGAAATTGTGTAACCTCTCTGCCTCATGCATCATTATTACCTAGACTCAGGTGTAGGGATTTTGTTTGCGGTAGCTTTGTGAAAGTAGGTAGAGGGCTGCAATAGTCTGTACCCCGTGAGTTGTCCGCCTTGGCGAGATATCCAGGTTTGTCTGGATCATGACTAGGTAGAGTGCCGAGAAGCGTGCGATCAAAGATTTGTAATTGATTGTAATACTCTGAATGAATGTAATATATAAGCACCTTTTCACCCTCAAAATAAGAACACCAACATAATTGAAAATCTATCGTGAGCTCCAGGCAGAAAAGCCTATCCTTATTATAATCCTTTTTGCCTATCCTTACTAGAATCTTTCATTTCGACGCTTAAATTATTTCTTCCTTTGGAGGTGGATGGCATGTTTGGGCCATCACCGTATTGGCTGATACTAAAATATTGAATTAATAAATGATTGAGAAGGTTAGAGTTGATTGTCTTTTATTAGTTTCTTTGAACTTTAAAAAATCCAACACTTCCAGGTCATTGGGGTGGGATGTAGCGGCCACACCAAGGGCGAGTAAATCATTATCCTCTCTACCAAAGACGTGGATATCCTAGGTCAGCATTGCTGCCTTTTGGAGAGAAAAAGAAAATGCCGACAAAAATATCTAAACATAATAGTAGCATTCTGTTTTTCCGAGAGTACATCAAAGGTGTACCATATTTTTATAGAAGCCATATCATAAATCTGGGCCATCCACCTCCTTTATACAATAATACTGTTATGGTACTATTACATCAGAATCCACATTAGAATACACAGCCCAATCAGCTAACACCCGCTCTCAACTTCATTTCTACAACATACACCAAGATTAGCCAGCAACCAAATGATAATACGTACAGAATCATATCTAATCACATAAAACTACTAACCAAGTATACAATTACCATACAAAAACAAAACGACAAAGTAGATGATTTTTTTAAATCAGAACACACACAATTTTGAATGGACACAAACATAAATTAGAACCTACATACATTTCCCACCACCAGAAATAACCATCAATTTGCCACCATATGGCGCGGCGTGCTGCCGCGCCACTCATTGCTAGTATTCCAGAATAGGTGCTAGACTACCAGCAATGAGACGGCCGGTCGATGTATCCATCGATCAGGGTACCGTACGTTTGTGCACACAGCATGCCATCTGATCGACCGAGGTGGATCGGCAGCTAGCACCGACAGTTATGGGCGCATTTGGTAGTGTGTGAAGACCTTTTTTTTATGGGTGGAGAAATAAAACGGGCTGTTTGGTCGCCCGGAAGGTCTTCGCGTTGTGGCCCAACCGGTTCTCAAAGCACCATTGGGACAGGTTCTGGAGGAACGCCCGAATCGGTAGTTCCTACCTGTCCCGTTCTGGTGACTCCTCTGCTCGACGGATGCAACAACTACACGTGCTCTTGATTAAGCTCGCTCTCCCTTACACTGCACACACCCTCTATTCAAATCAACACAACCATACTTCGAATCAAAATAAGCACATGAAAAAGATACGTGTCGATGATATGAATCAATTCCCACAATCGGTTTCGAGTTTCGTCGGTCGTAAATCGTCAATTTCGTGTATAAATTTTTAAGCGAATTTCGCCAAATTCGTCGCACACGCTCGACCGTTTGAAATTTCCTTTCAGGAGTAGGTTCACCTCACCATTCCGCATGACTTTCATGTTGACGGGTTTTTGTTTTGATGTCCATACATGGGAAGATAAATGACTCGCTAGTATACTGTAATCTGTACGTATGTGTGAGTAAGGTTTGGAGTACTTTTGCTCAACTTCTCGCATGCCGTCTTCATGGACGGCGACGTGGTGATGATAGGTGACAAGTGAGAGGTGATAATCCATGGTTGTGGCGGCATGGTGGTGTTCGTCTTCGTGGTCGGCGACGTGGTGATGCTTATGATCGGCGTGACCGGCGGTGTTATGGTGGTATTCAGTTTCGTGGTCGGCGACATGGTGATGCTTGTGACGGGCGTGAACGGAGGTGTCATGGTGGTGTTCGTCTTCGTGTTCGGTGACGTGGTGATGCATGTGACCGACGTGACCGGCGGTGTCATGGTGGTGTTCGGCGACGTTGTCGGCAACATGGTAATGCTTGTGACGGGCGTGAACGACGGTGTCATGGTGGTGTTCGTCTTCGTGTTCGGCGACGTGGTGATTCCTGTGACGGGCGTGACCAGCGGTGTCATGGTGGTGATGGTTATGGTATGTGATAGGCAGTAATCCATGGCGGTAACCGTGTAGGTGTAGCCAGTGGCGGCGACATTCTTGTTGTGCTACACCGAAAACTTCGGCCTATCATATTCAGCCCAGTATTGCGCACGCCGCCTTGGCCACCGCGGCGAGAGTGGCATGGTGGTCTTTCCGCGCACCGGCGTGATGTCAGGCTTCGTGACATCGGCGTGAGGCTTTGTGATAGGTGAGGAGGTGAGAGGTAATGTCACCATGTGGATAAGTGGTGAGGCTAAAGCTTGGCTCATATGAAACCAAACAAACTGAGTCATACGTTTCTGCTAGGCCAAAAGCTTCGACCCGGGCTGCCAAACGAGAGGCATTTTCTGGCCCATGACCCGTTCGCAACGCGCAAGCACTCCCGTCTCACTGACGCAGTCATGCAGGAAATCGGCCCAGCCTACCAAACGGGCCCTATGTATATGCATGCAGCTTCTGGGGTTCTGAATAATTGAGTAATAGATAGATAGATGTAATAGTACATGGAATGTTCCAAAGAAAAAAGCGTAAGTGGTGAGTGCGGGCCAATAATGGTGCTAGCAGCCCCTTTGGGATGCAAGTTCAATGAATGCTTCAGGGGGCAAACAGAATGCCTCCTCGAATGGAGCTATAAAAGGAGCCATCAAGGCCTCTTCGGAAATACGCACATATCGTTACCTTCCTACCTCTTGCTGTGCTTGACAGTAAATCCACAAAACTCCCACCACACAAATCAACTAACCCAACTGCCCGGCGCCCGGGACCTTCCCGACCGCCGGAGGGGGATGGAGACGGCCATCGGTGCGGCGAGCTGGCTCGTCGGCAAGGTGCTGAGTAAGTTGTCCGATGACCTTGTGTCCGCGTACGTGGCCAGCTCCGAGCTCGGCCTCAACTCCGAGCAGATCAAAGCCAAGCTCAAGTACATGCAAGGGTTGCTGCACGCAGCCCAGGACAGAGATGTGATAAGTAACCCTGGCCTGCAGAGCTTGCTGGAGGACCTGAGCAAGAAGGCTGATGAGGCTGAGGATGCTCTGGACGAGCTCCACTATTTCATGATCCAAGACCAGTTGGATGGAACCCTGGAGGCCACAACAGACCAGGGCGATGGCCTCTATGGTCATGCTCTCCATGGCCGCCATGCTGCCCGCCACTCCATCGGTAACTGGCTTCCATGCTTTTCTTGTCCTCGTACGCAAGATGATGACTCTGTTGCTGATACTGTTGTTACCAGTAACCCACACTGTGTGTCCCAGTCTGATAGTGGTAATGGTGGTGGCCATGTTGGAAAGTTGAAATTTGATAGGGTGGTAATGTCCAACAAAATCAAGTCAGTGATAGAGGGCATACACAACCTGTGTGATCCTGTCTCTAACTTGCTGAATAAAATCCCAAATACTAGCACAGTTGTCACCACAAAAAGGCCTCAAACAGGTTCAATAGTATCACAAGATAAACTGTTTGGGAGGAGTGCCATCTTTGATAAAACAGTAAATATGCTCACTGGTGTCACATATCAAACTGAAACCCTCTCTGTTCTGCCTATTGTTGGCCCTGGGGGTATGGGGAAAACAACTTTCACCCAACACTTGTATAATGATGAAACAGTAGAGGGATATTTCGCTGTCAAGGTTTGGATCTGTGTTTCAACTGATTTTGATGTGCATAAGCTCACTAGGCAGATCCATAGCTATATACCTGCACTGGAACAAGAAAAACACAAGTGTACAAATGAAACAGCCAGTTTGGACCAGCTTCAAAAATCTATCATAGAGAGATTGAAGTCTAAAATGTTTTTAATTGTCCTGGACGATATATGGAATTGCAATAGTGAGGCTAATTGGAAAAATCTATTGTCGCCATTCACAAAGGGGGGAACCAAGGGCAACATAGTTCTTGTCACAACTCGGTTTCCATCTATAGTGGAGATGGTGAAAACAACAGATCCAGTAGAACTGTGTGGTTTGGAGCCTAATGACTTCTTCGCACTCTTTGAAGCTTGTATATTTGATCGTAGCAAACTGCCTGCAAACTATGATGATGACTTAATTGATGTTGCAAGAAACATTGCTATGAAACTAAAGGGTTCACCACTAGCAGCCAATACAGTTGGTCGGCTGCTAAGGAAAAACCTTTCACGGGAATATTGGATGGAAGTTTTTGAAAAGAATGAGTGGAAAGATACAAAAAATGATGACGATATTATGCCATCTCTGAAAATTAGCTACGACTACCTTCCTTTTTATTTGAAAAAATGTTTTTCATATTGTTACCTTTTCCTGAAGATTATAAGTTTGATAACTTCGAAATTACTTGTTTTTGGATCACACTAGGTATCGTAGACTCTAGTAGCCAAAACGTTAAGAATTACTTAGAGGAACTTGTGGGCAATGGTTTTCTCATGAAGGGTGGAGATAATTCTCGTCAATACTATGTGATGCATGATCTATTTCATGAACTTTCTCGAAATGTTTCATCACAAGAATGTTTCAATATATGTAATTTAAGTTTTAGAGCCGATGATATCCCAAAATCTATTAGGCATTTGTCAATCACCATAGAAAATATATATGATGAAAGTTTTGTAGAAGAAATGGGTAAATTGAGGAGCGTGATAGACATTGAAAATTTGCGGAGTTTGATGATTTTTGGATTACATGATGTAAGAATAGCTAATATGTTGAAAGATACATTCAAAGATATAAAGGGTCTCCGGGTACTATTTATAGCCATGAGAGCTCAACAATCTTTACCAAAGAACTTCTCAAATCTTATCCACCTCCAGTACCTTAAAATTAGTTCACCTTATGACTTAGAGATTACTTTACCTAGCACATTATGTAGACTTTACCACTTGAAATTCTTGGACCTGATAAATTGTCATGGTATTAAAAATTTGCCTAAAGACTTTAGTCGTCTTGTGTATTTACGCCATTTTCATTCTTCCAAAAATCTCCATTCCAATATTCCTGGGGTTGGAAAGATGAAGCATTTAGAGGAGCTTAAAGAGTTCCGCGTTAAGAAAGAGAATGATGGGTTTGAGTTGAAAGAGCTGGGGGAACTGAGCGGCCTTGGAGGAGAACTCAGTATATGTAATCTTGAAACAGTGAGGTCCAAGGGAGAAGCTAGTGATGCAAAATTGAAAAATAAAAGAAATCTGAAAGAGTTAAGATTGGTTTGGGGTGAAGATCACCCAACTATAGATGATGATGTTCTCGATGGTCTTCATCCACCAAATAATATTAGAGTGCTTGGCATTATAAATCCTGGTGGTTCGGCTGGTCCTAGTTGGTTGTGTGGCGATGTTAGCACAAAGAAGTTAGAGTCTCTCCATCTAGAGGGTGTATCGTGGAGCACCCTTCCATCTTTTGAGCAGCTATCAAACCTCAGCAAAGTCTCCTTCAGGAATATTGTTGGGATGCGTGTGTTCGGGCCTGGTATTGGTGGTGTTACAGAAAGAAGCTTCACCCATTTGAAGGAAATTGTGTTTGAGGATATGGCAGAACTTGAGGAGTGGGTGGGCGGACCTAGTAGCCACATGTTTTCAAGGCTCGAAAGCATCAAAATTAATGATTGTCCCTTTATCTGCTCGTTTCCATTCTTGGAGTGCTCGACATATTTACAAAGCTGTGTACACTTGATATTAAGAACTGCCCTAGGTTGTCTCTGTTCCCACTCATGCCCCACACTTCCACGCTAACATATGTTTGCGTGGAAAATAATGGGTCAAAGCTGTTATACGATGGGAAGGAAGTTAGCATTAAAGGGTATACTAGGCCTTTGGCTTTCCACATTATGGATAAAGTAGAGCTTATGAAAATTTGTGATGTATCACACATTACATTGTCAGATCTCCAAAAGCTAAAATCCTTGAGAAGTATGCACTTCAAGAGATGCGACAACGTGTTTTCCGCAGAGCTGTATGGCAGTGTTGTCCTCCGTTCAGTTCAGAATCTTCACATAGAAAAGTTACAGATCACTGGAGAATTGTTTTCACAAGTTTTGAGGAGTTTCCCAGGTCTTTCCCAGCTTAGTATCACCAAGTGTGAAAACCTGACACTTGTGCCTGTGGAGGACGGAGGGCTCTGGGACCTCAAGATGCTTCAATCATTTAAAGGATTCGGTTGTGGAAAGTTGTTCTCTGGGTGGCCCATGGGAGAAGTAGGTGGAGGAGGTCGTGCCATGAACCCTTTCCCTACCTGGCTCAGGGAATTCGATATTTCCGAAGAGCCAAGCATGCGGTCGATGGGTCTGCTCTCAAACCTCACGTCTCTCACTAGTCTAAGTCTGATATCTTATGAAGAGTTGACGACGGATGGGTTCAATCCTCTCATGACAGTCAACCTCAAACAATTGGGCGTAGATGCTATGTATTCGGATGAAGCGGACATCTCAATAGCAGGCGATCTGCTCTCAATGATTGCAAGGAGCAAATTAATGCGTGCAGGTTCATTCCAGTTGGAAGAACTTTGGGTGGATAGCATCTCGTCGGTGCTTACTGCTCCCATTTGCAGCCACCTCGCCGCTACTCTCCAGACATTATGGTCCAGTCATGATCAGCGGATGAGAATCTTCACGGAAGAGCAAGAGCAAGCGCTTCAGCTCCTCACCTCACTCGAGGACCTGGAATTTATTGATTGCTATAATCTGCGGTCCCTCCCTCAAGGATTAGGTCGCCTTTCTTCTCTCAAGAGACTAGGGATCCTCAGTTGTGAGAAAATCGTATCCCTGCCACCCAAGGAAGGCCTCCCCACTTCACTGGAAAAGCTAGATGTATATTTTTGCAGCCCTGAGCTAACCGAGCAAGCCAAAGAATTGAAAGAAGCAGACCCGTGGTTTTCTGTAAGCATATTAGGTACATAACCCACGCCAAGTCTTAATGCGAGGTGATGCCTTGTTTCTGAGACCTGACAGCCTACATGTTTCAATTGCAGAGTGAGATTTCTGAGATCGGCCATTGGACTCGGTGTGCCGGTTAGTACATGAAAAGTCAACTTCTTTTCTTTTGTCCATGATTCCATTCACACTGCATGTAGCCACTATAGTTATTTGGACTGCTTCCTTTTTAGCCCTGTCAGCACTTTTCTGCGTGTGTACACATGTAGACAGCTACTTGTCTTTTTTTTTTGCAGCATACTGCACGATTTCACTTTTAGAATGTCATCGAGTAAGAAGAGTATTCTAGGTGGAGTGGTAAGGAAATATATTTTGCACTCTTTTTATCCAGATCTGAATAATCAAGGCCCATGGCGTCCCCTCTCGTCGCAACTCCAAAGCGGCAGAGGAGAAAAGAAAAACAGACCTCCCTCGGCCTTGTCAGGGCATGAAGCAGCGGCCGGCGGCTCGGCGTGGGAGTGGTGGAGGAGGCCGGCGCGTAGGGTCTGGGCTCGAGCTGGTGGACCAGGGAGGCCGGCGCGTAGGGCCGTGGGTGTGCAAGACGGCGCGGAGCCTCCCGACGGGAGTAGCGTACGAGCGCCGGCGAGCCTGAAGCCTGCCATCTGGGGAATGATGCGGGACAGTTCATCTCCGGCAATAGGCAGCGGTAAATCCCTGATCCTTGCTGCATTATTTCTCAGCAAATCGGCTCATAGGACGCTTGGGTGGTACCTCTGCCTCCTCGGCCCCCTTGACTTTAAGCAGGCAATGGCCAGGCCTGATAACTCTGCAGCTGCTGTCTAATTGGACAGGCATAACTTATTCCATTTTAGGATCAAGTTGATCAATGACGCGATGGCGGCGTTGGTGAAAAGAAAGAGCGAGATTGCGACTGCCATTGAACAACACGCTCTCGATCGCCTCCGCGTTGCTACTGAAAGCTTGAGCTGTAAGTGCCTGTCCATCCATCGATTTTTATCGAGGCTTGAATATCCTTTATCTGACCTTTGCCTCTTGACAGTCGTCGCTTCCGACGAATCAGAGGAAAACAAGAGGATCCACGAAAAGATCGAAGCGATGACCGATGTCGCTCACCCGAAGCATGAGTTGTGGTCCCATCGACCGAAGGCTGTTGCCGTGGCAAAGTTTGAACATCGAGCAGAGAAGGTGCACTACTACTTCGACAAGTTCCATGCTCATCTCTCGATGGTCTGGAGAACATTGTTTCCTCTGGACCAAGCACCCGAAACTTTATCTGCTCTGTTTACTCGATTCAAGACCCCTGAAAGGATTCGACTGTTGGTGCGAAAAGAGCTCCTGGCCGGTGCTGAACTTGCCTTTGCTTCGGTGTTAGCGTGTCATCCGACCTTAGATTTGGAGGCCATAGCAAACACCAGAAGGAGTTTAGACCAGTATTACAATATTGCTAGAAATCATGCGTATACTATCATCTCACGGATGGAAACTGGTATCGAGAGGGATCTGAAGGCCCGAGAGGACCAGGGAAACCTGTCATAAATTTATGCGTTCATATGTATGTAATGACCTTGTACCTGCAAGGGATAATCTCATGTAAATTTAATGTGTGTTTTACACAGTATGTACTTCTAGTGAATTTGCTAATTCGATTGATAGTTTTTTATCGGGGGCGGCCGAGTGATCAAGTCAGCCTGCACACCCGACGACTCCGTTGTAAGTGCAAGTTTATTGCGGAGTCGATACGTAAGTTCTGTAAGAGCGACACCCGTCGAATAATCGAGGGATTTAGGCGCTTGGCTTCGTCACGCGGTGCACCGGTTTGAGCCTTGTTTGTGATAGTACTCCCATCAGCTGCAGCACTCGCGTATTTTCTCGAGGCTTGGATGGGTTGTTGTGTGTCGTTAACCTTAGCTCCCGATGAGAGTATTTAATTAACGACACCGTGCGAGCGTGTTTCTGGCCTGCGCTCCCGATGGGAGTAAGAGCCAATGACAGGGGGCCCCGAACAATTTGTTCGGATGATGAGGCCTGAAACAATAAAGGTAGAAAACCTGATCAAAATTTTATTCATAACATAAGACAAGCTTAGGAGCTGCCGAATAACAGGAGGGGGATAATTATATCCTATGCGTAGAACCGTCGCAAATGTGCAACGTTCCATGGATTTTCAACGTCTTTTCCTGAAGTTGGATTCTTAAGCTGATAAGCTCCTCCTGGTATCACTTTAGTGATGATGAACGGCCCTTCCCATGGAGATTCGAGCTTCGAAGGTCTCTCTTGCTTCAGTCGCAGCACCATATCTCATTGAAGCTTCGATTGCGTATTCGTCGACTGTGATAATTTCTTAACGCCTGCTGATACACCGTTGTTCTTGCCAAGGCAATATCCCGAGCTTCGTCAAGGAGGTCCACGGCATCCTGCAGCGCGATGTTGGAAGTAGCTTCCGTGTACGCGGTCACCCGAGGGGCTTCGAACCGAACATCGGCTAGCAAAACTGCTTCGGCTCCGTGCACCAAGAAGAACGGGGTGTACTGGGTTGACCTATTGGGTGTAGTACGTAAACTCCAAAGCACAGATGGTAATTCTTCGACCCAGGCTCCGGCCGCACCCGTAAGGCGTTTCTTGAGGCCGTCTCCTATTAGACCATTGATCCTTTCGACCTGGCCCTTGGTCTGGGGGTGTGCCACCGATGCGAATTTTAGCTTAATGCCACTGTCATCGCAAAACTTCCGAAACTTTTTGGAGTCGAAATTAGTTCCATTGTCTGTGACGATGCTGTGAGGCATGCCAAATCGACAAGTTATTCCCCTGAAGAACTGGACGGCGGTTTCGGCTTTCTGATTTCGAACAGGTACAACCTCGATCCATTTGGTGAACTTGTCGACTGCAACTAGTAAATATGTGTGACCTCCAGGCGACGATCTCGGCAGTGGTCCAACTTGGTCGAGTCCCCACTGTGCGAAGGGCTATGCCAGAGGTATCGTCATCAGATCTGTTGCGGGAGCGTGTGGTTTTGGTGCAAAACGCTGACAGGGGTCGCACTTCATAACCAGATCTCAAGCATCCGATGCCGCCGTTGGCCAGTAAAATCCTGCTCTGAAGGCTTTTGCCACAAGGGCCCTGCTACCTGCGTGGTGTCCGCAAGTTCCTTCGTGTATCTCGCGTAGCAGTGCCTTTCCATCGTCGATGGCAATACACCTTTGAAAGATGCCAGAAATACTACGCTTGTAGAGTTCTCCGTTTACCACAGTGAAGGCCTTTGACCGTCTCACAATTTGTCTTGCTTCCGCCGGATCCTCTGGTAACTGCTGCTCTATCAGGTACGCTAAAAATGGTTTGGTCCACAGGGGTTCAAGGAGGAGGACCTGCTCTGCAGATCGAGGTGGAGATTCTTCGGCAGTTTGCTGCAGGCTTGCCTCTGAATCGTCATCCGATGATTTCGGAGGTGCCGACGCTTTCTCCTTTATCGATCGTTGAGTAATAACTTCGTAAAACACTCCGTCTGGAATGGGGGAGCACATGGATCCAATGTTCGCCAGAGCATCGGCTTCCTCGTTGCTAGCTCTGCCGATATGCTTAAGTTCGCACCCTTCAAACTTGGCTTCCATATTCTGGTATAATTGTCGGTAGGCGATCATGTTATCACTGACCGCGTCGCATAAATTCATCGACTGCTGTACCACCAGGTTCGAGTCTCCATAAATTTCTAGGCGAGTTGCTCCACATGCCTTTGCCATCTTCATTCCGTGCAACAGCTCTTCGTATTCCGCTTCATTATTTGTCGGCAGGGGGAAATTCATACGCAGGATGTACTTCATCTTGTCTCCTTGTGGCGATATCAGTATCACCCCTGCTCCTGCGCCTGTACTCCGCTTAGACCCGTCAAAGTACATTGTCCATGAACCAGACATGTCGGGTGCTGCCGGTGTTTGTGACTGGATCCAGTCTGCCACAAAATCTGGGAGGACTTGGGATTTGATCGCCGTTCGGTTGACGTAGGTTATGTCGTGTGGCGCTATCTCGATGGCCCATTGGGACACTCGACCCGTGGCTTCTGGGTTAGTGAGTATATTCTTCAACGGTGCCTCGCTTACGACAATGATCGGGTGCTCCGTGAAATAATGGCGTAGCTTACGAGCTGTTCTCCATACTGCATATGCCAACTTCTGGTGATGAGGGTATCTCTGTTTCGATGGCGTGAGCACTTCACTGAGGTAGTAAACGGGTCTTTGCACGCCGTGAACTCTCCCTGCTTCTTCTCGCTCGACAACCAGGACGCTGCTGAAGACTTGCACCGTTGCTGCTATGTACATGAGCAGTGTTTCCTTTTCGCGTGGGGTTACAAGTACTGGAGATATCGATAAGATCTTCTTCAGATTATCAAAAGACTCTTGCGTCTCATTTGTCCACTCGAATTTTTCTGACTTCTTCATCAGGCTGTAGAAGGGCAAAACTTTCTCTCCTAGCTTGGCAATGAATCTGCTGAGTGCTGCCAGCCGTCCTGCCAATTGCTGCACTTGGTGCAAATTCTTTGGTGGATCCATGTCGAGAATGGCTTTGATCTTCAAGGGATTGGCCTCTATTCCTCTGGGTGAGATGAAGTACCCGAGTACTTACCCTCCTGGCACCCCGAAGAAACATTTCTTCGGGTTCAGCTTGATTTTATACTTGTCGAGGTTGTCAAAGGTTTCCCGCAAGTCGTCGATGAGAGTGGCGGCGTGCTTCGTCTTTACCACGATATCATCAATGTAAACTTCGATATTCCTTCCAATCTGTTCTCCAAGACAGGCTTGCATGCACCGCTGATAGGTTGCCCCTGCATTTTTCAACCCGAAAGTCATGACGTTGTAACAAAAAACGCCGTGCGGGGTGATGAACGCGGTTAACTCTTGGTCTTCCTTCTTGAGCTTGATCTGGTTGTACCCGGAATATGCATCGAGAAAAGAGAGACGATCACATCCTGCTGTGGAGTCGACTATCTGATCGATACGAGGCAGTGGGAAGTGATCCTTAGGACAATGCTTGTTAAGACTCGTGTAGTCGATACACATGCGAAGAGCGGTTGTGTCTTTCTTTGGCACCATGACGGGATTGGCCACCCACTCGGCTTCCTTGAGCTCCCGAATGAATCCTGCCTTGCGGAGCCGACTAACCTCTTCGCCGATTGCTTTTCTCTTCGGCTCAGAAAACTGGCGCATCGACTATTGTACTGGTTTGGCTTTTGGGTCAACATTGAGGGCGTGCTCAGCGAGTTCCCTGGGAATACCTGGCATGTTAGATGGTTCCCATGCAAATATTTCCCAGCGCTCACGGAGGAACTCGATGAGCGCGCTTTCCTATGCGACAGTAAGGTCTGCCGAGGTATTGACTGTCTTCTTCGGGTCAGAGGGGTGCACCTGCTGCTTCTTTGCTTCCTTCGCGACGTTAAACTCATCGGATCTTACGTTTCGGTTATCGGCTGGTGGCTTCGTGTGGTCTGTGATGGCATCAACTGCGTTAAGTTCTTCCCTAGCCCCGAATTTCGAAGCGATTTTTTGGAAATCCCTGTCGCAGCTATCTGAACGGGAGAAGCTTCCATGGATGGTTATCGCTGTCCCATTATTGCCTGGCATCTTCAGTTTCAGGTACGCGTAATGGGGTACTGCCATGAATTTGGCAAACGTAGGTCTGCCGAGGATGGCATGGTACTGAGATTCCTAGTCAACTACTTCAAACTCGACTTTCTCCTTCCTGAAGTTGCTGGGCGTGCCAAAAACTACGTCCAACGATATTTTGCCGAGGGAATAAGCGGGTCGAGTCGGTATGATGCCATGGAATCCTGTATCGGACTCTCTTAGCATGTCGACTGTTAGGTCCATTGCTTTCATCGTGCTGGCAAATAACAGATTTAGGCCGCTTCCTCCATCCATGAATACTTTGCTCATATTGTATCCTCCGATCTGCGCCTCAAGGACTAGGGCTGCATGACCAGGCCTTGGAATGGCCTTCGGGTGATCTGCCTTGCTGAAAGATATGCTTTGATCTGACCAGTCGATGAACTCGGGTGTGTCGACCATGGCAACTTCCGTGTACTTTACTTCTCGTGAGAACTTCTTGACCTCTCTCTTTGAAAAGCTGGTTTTATGGATCATGTTGACCTGTCCGCGAGATTCTGGGAACACTTCGGTTGGTACGTACTCGTCTCCTCCTGCTGGTATGTATGGCTCCGGTATGTATGGTTCTGGCGGATAACTGTAGGGTCCTGCCCTTCTTTCCATCGTATGAACTCTTGCCGTGGCTTTAGCCCTAAGGTCGTCGCAGAACTGCTGAATTTCGAGGAACTGCCGACAATTCCTGAGCAAATGACTGGATTTTTCATGGCCATCCTTTGGATCGATATAAGAGTGCAGATAACACGGTGCTTCAAGTTGCTCCGTGGCCGATAGGTAAGGTGTGCGAAGGCGATTCTTGTTCGATTGCATGCTGTGGCATCCTCGTTCGTATTGTCGGAGGCGAGTCGCGATTTGCTCTTCTTCTTCACGACGTGAGTCCCTTCGTCTTTTCCTTTGCTCCTTTATGGCGCCGAAGCTGCCTCGGCTGCCCTCTCCCGCACTCCTGGATAGGATTGCCGAGGTCGCTGCTGGCGTGATATCTTCTGGAACCGAAGTCCTTGGGCTTGATGCGTTTGAACTAGGGAGGCGAAGAAACCCTCTGGAATCGATGATGAAGTGAACACCACCGAAAGTAGTATCCATGTTGCCGCGTGATTCTGCAGAGATAAGATGCGACGCCTCGGTGTGCGGTACGAACTCGAAGGACCCGCAGCGAACTGAATCTTTCGGATCTGACGGCGTTGGCGACTCGAGCACGAACGCCGCAGACATGACTGGTACTGCCGATGACCTGCCTTGTGCCGACAGGCTTCCCACAGACGGCGCCAATTGTCGAGGGTACTCCTCGGCAATGCCCTCCGATTGGGGCTTAGGGTTGATGGAATCCTATAGGCTGACACGAGACATCGGTTAACAGACAAGCGGGGAGAGCGATTTACCCAGGTTCGGGGCCCTCGATGAGGTAAAACTCTTACGTTCTGCCTGTCTGATCTTGATTATGAAAATATCGGGTTACAATGGGGTGCCGAAGGTTTCGGCTGTGATCTCGTCGAGAGGCTAAGTGCTACGGCGACCTAGCTCTAGACTTATGGTGGCTAAAGTTGCTAAGATTGATCGTGCCTCGGCAGCCCCTCTCCTGGCCTTTATATAGGAGGCCAGGTCTCAAGAGGTCTGTCCGGGTGCGACTAGGTTTACAAAAGACCTAGCTCTAAACTTTCCTTGTTCGGCTCCTCTTTGTCTTGTTCTTCAAGGAATCTTCTCCAGCATCGTCCTAGTGGCCCGCCTTCCATCGGGTATCTTCATGGGCCTCCAGTTGTGCCGCACAGGATAGGGCAATGTCAGTTACCCGAAGGGTAATGCCCACGTCATCCATGGTGAAGTCAGAAGAAGGAATATCATGAAGGCCGGATTGGTGGACTGGCTAAAGGAGGTTCGAGACTCCGTGATGCTGAGGGACTTGCTTGGCGTTCCGGGCTCCGCATCAGTGGTATGCAAGTGGGGGCAGCAGCACAGGTGAAGTTCAGAGTCTTACCTTTCAGGGTGAAAACCGAAGGTCTGGCCTTAACTGGTTGTGCCTGGCAATGACCTTGTTGGAGGTATTGTTTTGAGAGTGGTGACTATCTTCAGGGTGAAAACCTAAGACCTTTGGTCGGGCGATGACGGCGCTGGTGCAGTGTTCCCTTCTTGGAGGTGTCGCTTTTGGAGAGTCTGTATTTCAGGTGTTATCACGGTGGTGGTTGTATTGCTGTTGCTAGGTCTGGAATGTTATAGCGGGACTATTATTTCTTAGTTTTCTTTACTCTTTTTTGGCTGTGTGCATCCGTACTGCCACTAGAGTGGGGCGTTGTTGCAGAGGCCGGGTGTATTTGGTATCTTTTGATATTAATATATTCCCTTTGTCAAAAAAAAAAACTGCTTCACGAAAGACCTCGTTTCGCTAGCTAGAGTTTGGTTGAAACTTCACGCGAGCTGCTCAAATAGAACATTTTAATTGGGGCTCCCAGTCCCAAGGTGAGTACGTGAAGTGCATGGATTATGGTTGGCTATTGGCCTCAAATGTATGCGCACTACTCCATGTCTCCATCCAAACTTTACCTTAGACAGCAAATCTAGGGCCGGTTCTCGATCGGATCAAACTCTGTGGACACGGCACGATTTTGCCTTCAGCATATAAAGCACGCGCCGAGCACCAAGTATTGCCCAGATGGAGATTGACCAGCATATATGCACACATAGCACAATGTACGGGAACCGGCCGGCCGGTGTGCTCCTCCTCCTCACTGCCCTCCTCGTCGTGGCGTTCGCCTATCCAGCCTTCATCAGCCATGACGCCGAAGCGGAGACGCGTGCTCGTCTCTGCACGGCGTCGCGGCTGGACGACGATGTGGGGCAGGAGCTGAACCTGGGCAGCATCACTTACCCCGTCTACAACCCGAACTAGCAGGCGTGCCCCGGAAGAGGACAACCCTACACGGGCCATGGGTGCCCACAAATAACTACTATACTAAACGGGAACAAACTTCTTTTTTGTAAGAATTTTGAAGAGGATTGAGAATTAACAAGGTTGTAACACGTGTTGTTCTTTTCACTCTGGTGCTTCCGTGTGCGCAGTTCAGGGGATGTGTAGTTTTTTGTGGGCAACTTCAGATTTATTTGCTACTGACACGTGCAGAGTTTCGTATGTTTTTGGTCTAGGTTCCTTCATGGTGGGCTGTCTTGGTGGTGTCTCCTGGCGTGAACATAGCTGAGACATGGCTTGAGCGGTGGTGGGGACATCGTGCGCTAGAAGTTTCAGAATTTGCACGTTCTGTCGGCCTCTTCTTTCCCCAACTCAATTTCTCCTCTCTCAAGAAAAAATCAATTCATCCATGGACCCGAATTATCTCCACCGCCTCCTCTGCCCGACCTCCTCCATATGGTCTTTTCTCTCCCACCTCGACCGCTTCTCCCTGCCTGAGCCACCATGCCCCGGCCTGTTCCTCGCCCTGATCTCCCTGTCGAGCTTCCATGTGGCCGCCTCTCTCTCAGCGGTGGTTGATTGTCGGAGGGACCAGCGGCCGTGGCCCGGGGCCGCTCCTCATCCGTACATCGCCGCCACGCCGAAGTGCTCTATCGTTCCTCCGCGTTGCAGTCCCTCTACTGGACGTTGGGTGCCAAAGCCAGCAGTGTCGCCGCCTGCTTCGGATCTGGGAGCGCGGCGCCGGCAGCTAGGCCTGCCGGCGGCGCACCGGCACGCTGATATGGCCAAGCGGGGATTTCCAGCGTCGGAGCGGCCCCCACCGGCCACTCGGTCGCCCGTACTGCCTGCGCTCGCGCTCCAGGACTCCTTGGACACGCTGGTCTGCGCCCGCCGGTGAGGTCGAGCAGCGTCCTGCTCCGGCGGATAGAAGACGGGGGCAGCAGGCTTTATTTTGTCCTCTGGTCGGTTCTGCCTTGCAGCTCCCGATCGTTTCTGCTCTGTACATTGCATCTCCCATCTGGCAGTTCAGTTCGTGGATTGCATAAGGTAATCCCCTTCTTCTTTTTTTCTTCCTACAATTTATTGCTGCTATTTTCGATTTTACTGATTTTTTCTTATGCGGTGATTCAGGTTCCTACCTTCGTTTCACCAGAAAAGAAGCCGTGGCATTCAATTAGCATGCTTGCAGAGCCTCAAAGTTGTGGAGTGAGATGATGGGTGGTGTACAAAGCACTCTGCGCAGGGCATACAGGTTATGTGCACGAAGCTCATTACTATGATGAATTCAGAGGTACGAATAATTTCATCATGCACTATATTGCTTATAGCTTACGGGGATTGAACATGCAGACATGATGGAGCAAGTTTGACAATTCAATTTACATGCAAAGCGGTGCCACACTGCCACATTGGTTATACAAACTGTTCGCAGAAATGAATTCCAAATTCAGACATTACCACATCCAGGGACATCTAATAAAATTAAAATTATTCAGTGCAAAGAGTATCAGAATATAGTTTCTAAATGTCTCCATTAGATTTCCGTCAGCTCTCTCTGAATAGATGATAATTTTCAAAAACCACTCTGACATTTTGAATGACAATATTAAATTACAAAGTATTTGGTTGGAGCTACTTTGCTTTGCCCTCACCATTACAATAATTCATACAAGAGGATCTCTTTTGTGTTATTTATCTATGTGAATATTGATTCTTTGTTTTAGTTATCTCCTCATGAATAATATTCTTCGGCCTCAGATTTTGTAGTTTTCTGAAGGTTTTCAGACAAGTGGGCATATTTCCTAGCTCATTACCAAGTTTAGATCAAGTTTAGTTTCTGATGCCAAAGACAATAGACATACTTACAAATCTATCCTGTTTTCTTAGTGCTTTGTTTTTCTGTGATGTTGAGTTCGCATCCATACTCCGAGGGTTTGATCTTTGTTGTGTTTCCACAGATCATGCAGGTTCGAGTGCCATTTATGTCCCTCTTAGAAAGATCGAGGAGATGATAGTGGGTATTCAATCAGATTAGTTGGCATGCCATGCACTAGACTGAATGAACTACTGAGATCAGGTAAAATATTATCTGCTAAGCAGGCACAAAGCTATAGCATCCAGACTGAAAAATATTGTGCAGGCCTGTTTAGAGAATTTCGTACTATATGTAATCAGTAATGTGAACGCGCCATCTGATGGCTAGAACGTACATCTAACTTGTGGTAAAACCCACATGGCAGGTCAATGGGCTTCGGACATTACTTTGACTACTAGAAGATTTAGGATGGTTGATTGTTTTCTGCAAGGCTCATTCGGACATTACTATTATGTCTGAGAAATCAATTCTCAGTCATTACGTGTGGCAATGATGGTGAAAGTATGTTATGTAGCTCCTCCATTGGCTGCAAATGCTGGAGGTTTTCAAACTGGTATATGATCATAATTAAGTCAGAGTGGTGATCTTTTTTAAATGTAACATGGTGCTATGTACAGTCTAGATACTGTAGTTGATACTTGGGATATCCGAGACATATCTGTGAGAATTTTAAGGTGTTGCCAATAATGTCATTGTTCAATGCCTATTTATGGCTTTTGTGATTCAATTTCACATATAGAAATATATTTATATTTTTTATATAGTGTCGTCAGAATTGATTGCACCGCTCTGTCAATACCTCTTAATACAACTTTTATAATTAAAGCATTTTTCTATCATTTTATATGAAAATGTTGTTAATAATTTTAGATTAAGAAAATAGATTGTATTTATGGTCTACATTGGTGTCCAGGTACCAGGTTACATATATTCTATTTCATTCAAAAACTTTCACAATATGATTTCATTTCATTCATAAATTCAAGAGTCTTAGGCCTTACATACAACCCTCTATAAGCGCTTAGAAACTAACGGATTTAATTCTCAAGAGTCTTAGCTCTTAGAACATGGTCACTTAAATATGCTTTATTGGGCACATATATGCTACTGATGTTTGCATCCACAGTTTTCGAAAATTGCTCCCTAACTGAATAAGTAGCCATTTCTGTACATAAACTACAACTTCAAGATATCTTGGTCTTTTAGATTGATACATGAATGCACTAGCTAGATAGTGTTGCGGAATTATATATGAGCTATGGAAGAAACAAGTTTATTATCCGATAGACTAATTCTTATAGGTGCATATGAATTTAGCCAGCATAGCACAATTCTCCCACTCTTCCTTACCACAAGCCCCTCTTTCGAGATAAAGGGTTAAAATGACTTGGAATTCTTGAATGTCTATTTGATTCTAGCGGAATCATGAATGTCTGCTATCATTGTTGGATTGTTATGTTATGTTCCCTAAAGAAGGCATGTTAAGGAATATTTGCATCATTTAGACAGGATCATTTTTGTCTTGCTCTTACTTACAATAAGCTCTGCTCAGAAATTTTGATTTTTTCAGTCATTTAAATACAGGGCCGAGTTATCGATCTAGCAGCCTTATTGTGCCAGTGAAAACACTGCAACACTGGGTTATTGGCTTCTAGAAAATAGTTTGTAGTCAATATGCAAGCACATGTAGCAGTAAGAAATCTCTTTTCATCAGTACTAGCTCACATAAAACTTAGCTTACATGACAACCTCTCGAACTAATTTGCATCACGGCTGGGTTTGATTCTTCCTCACACAGTCTTGGTCATGCAGCGTTGGCTGGCATCATTCAGAGGCTACCTGACGGATCCCATAATTTAATATCTCTTAAGGATTGCTTCGAGGGTTTTACAATTTTTCCTAGATATATCATACTGGTGAGACACTGCAAAAAAAAAAGCATCACTATAACTGAATATCAATGCAATAGTCGCCCCCTTGAATAGCAATGTCTCCTTATGTGTGCTATTTTTCATTCAGTCACACCAATTTTATATAGTGATCAAAACATGAAAGCTTGCAGGTAAAATAAATGGGTTGACCAAAACATCAGAAGACTCAAATCTTCCTACCTTAGAATGCACTTCCTGAAGGTTTTATGAAGGTCAACACCGATGCCTTTTCCGTTGATGAATCTGGGGTTGCTAGCGATGGAGTGGTCGGCTGGGATTACCTGAGAAGTGTCATTTCTCTGCAGCCTATCCGATGAGAGGTTGAACCAACGCTGAAGAAACTGAAGTTGAGGTACTACATGGCGTGCGTCTTAGGGTAAACTTTGGATGTAGGAGCATTGTGACAGAGTCTGACAGCCAGACAGTAATTAAGGCGATCAATTCGAAATTGTGTAACCTCTCTGCCTCATGCATCATTATTACCTAGACTCAGGTGTAGGGATTTTGTTTGCGGTAGCTTTGTGAAAGTAGGTAGAGGGCTGCAATAGTCTGTACCCCGTGAGTTGTCCGCCTTGGCGAGATATCCAGGTTTGTCTGGATCATGACTAGGTAGAGTGCCGAGAAGCGTGCGATCAAAGATTTGTAATTGATTGTAATACTCTGAATGAATGTAATATATAAGCACCTTTTCACCCTCAAAATAAGAACACCAACATAATTGAAAATCTATCGTGAGCTCCAGGCAGAAAAGCCTATCCTTATTATAATCCTTTTTGCCTATCCTTACTAGAATCTTTCATTTCTGACGCTTAAATTATTTCTTCCTTTGGAGGTGGATGGCATGTTTGGGCCATCACTGTATTGGCTGATACTAAAATATTGAATTAATAAATGATTGAGAAGGTTAGAGTTGATTGTCTTTTATTAGTTTCTTTGAACTTTAAAAAATCCAACACTTCCAGGTCATTGGGGTGGGATGTAGCGGCCACACCAAGGGCGAGTAAATCATTATCCTCTCTACCAAAGACGTGGATATCCTAGGTCAGCATTGCTGCCTTTTGGAGAGAAAAAGAAAATGCCGACAAAAATATCTAAACATAATAGTAGCATTCTGTTTTTCCGAGAGTACATCAAAGGTGTACCATATTTTTATAGAAGCCATATCATAAATCTGGGCCATCCACCTCCTTTATACAATAATACTGTTATGGTACTATTACATCAGAATCCACATTAGAATACACAGCCCAATCAGCTAACACCCGCTCTCAACTTCATTTCTACAACATACACCAAGATTAGCCAGCAACCAAATGATAATACGTACAGAATCATATCTAATCACATAAAACTACTAACCAAGTATACAATTACCATACAAAAACAAAACGACAAAGTAGATGATTTTTTTAAATCAGAACACACACAATTTTGAATGGACACAAACATAAATTAGAACCTACATACATTTCCCACCACCAGAAATAACCATCAATTTGCCACCATATGGCGCGGCGTGCTGCCGCGCCACTCATTGCTAGTATTCCAGAATAGGTGCTAGACTACCAGCAATGAGACGGCCGGTCGATGTATCCATCGATCAGGGTACCGTACGTTTGTGCACACAGCATGCCATCTGATCGACCGAGGTGGATCGGCAGCTAGCACCGACAGTTATGGGCGCATTTGGTAGTGTGTGAAGACCTTTTTTTTTTATGGGTGGAGAAATAAAACGGGCTGTTTGGTCGCCCGGAAGGCCTTCGCGTTGTGGCCCAACCGGTTCTCAAAGCACCATTGGGACAGGTTCTGGAGGAACGCCCGAATCGGTAGTTCCTACCTGTCCCGTTCTGGTGACTCCTCTGCTCGACGGATGCAACAACTACACGTGCTCTTGATTAAGCTCGCTCTCCCTTACACTGCACACACCCTCTATTCAAATCAACACAACCATACTTCGAATCAAAATAAGCACATGAAAAAGATACGTGTCGATGATATGAATCAATTCCCACAATCGGTTTCGAGTTTCGTCGGTCGTAAATCGTCAATTTCGTGTATAAATTTTTAAGCGAATTTCGCCAAATTCGTCGCACACGCTCGACCGTTTGAAATTTCCTTTCAGGAGTAGGTTCACCTCACCATTCCGCATGACTTTCATGTTGACGGGTTTTTGTTTTGATGTCCATACATGGGAAGATAAATGACTCGCTAGTATACTGTAATCTGTACGTATGTGTGAGTAAGGTTTGGAGTACTTTTGCTCAACTTCTCGCATGCCGTCTTCATGGACGGCGACGTGGTGATGATAGGTGACAAGTGAGAGGTGATAATCCATGGTTGTGGCGGCATGGTGGTGTTCGTCTTCGTGGTCGGCGACGTGGTGATGCTTATGATCGGCGTGACCGGCGGTGTTATGGTGGTATTCAGTTTCGTGGTCGGCGACATGGTGATGCTTGTGACGGGCGTGAACGGAGGTGTCATGGTGGTGTTCGTCTTCGTGTTCGGTGACGTGGTGATGCATGTGACCGACGTGACCGGCGGTGTCATGGTGGTGTTCGGCGACGTTGTCGGCAACATGGTAATGCTTGTGACGGGCGTGAACGACGGTGTCATGGTGGTGTTCGTCTTCGTGTTCGGCGACGTGGTGATTCCTGTGACGGGCGTGACCAGCGGTGTCATGGTGGTGATGGTTATGGTATGTGATAGGCAGTAATCCATGGCGGTAACCGTGTAGGTGTAGCCAGTGGCGGCGACATTCTTGTTGTGCTACACCGAAAACTTCGGCCTATCATATTCAGCCCAGTATTGCGCACGCCGCCTTGGCCACCGCGGCGAGAGTGGCATGGTGGTCTTTCCGCGCACCGGCGTGATGTCAGGCTTCGTGACATCGGCGTGAGGCTTTGTGATAGGTGAGGAGGTGAGAGGTAATGTCACCATGTGGATAAGTGGTGAGGCTAAAGCTTGGCTCATATGAAACCAAACAAACTGAGTCATACGTTTCTGCTGGGCCAAAAGCTTCGACCCGGGATGCCAAACGAGAGGCATTTTCTGGCCCATGACCCGTTCGCAACGCGCAAGCACTCCCGTCTCACTGACGCAGTCATGCAGGAAATCGGCCCAGCCTACCAAACGGGCCCTATGTATATGCATGCAGCTTCTGGGGTTCTGAATAAACGTGAGTATATATCTCACACCTAAGTACCTAACTTATGCTTGAGTTACCGTGCATATATTCTCTCAATTGTAGATTGGGTTATGTCTTGTGGCAGACAATTAGCGCTTGTGAGTGAAACGTTTCGCTTGGGTCACCCCGAACCCTAAGCCCCCGCGTCCCCACCCCTCCTCCTCACTTCCTTCTCCTCCGCCGCCGGCGAGGGCTGCCAGGCAAAGCCCGCGCGGTGCCATCGGCGGTGGGACTTCCCTTTCCACTCACGTTCAGCTCTACGCGGGACAGTAGAGGACGGTGGTGGTGCTACTCGGGGCTTCTCGAGCTTGGTCTGGGGGTGGCGGTGAGACATGACGATGGCGGCTCCTGGTGGAGGGCTGGCCTGGCACGGCGTGCGGCGGCTGGTGGTGGTGGTGCTGCCCAGGCTGGGGCCAGACGGGCCTCGTCCTGGGCCAGGAGGGCCTCGGTGGGGCCAATACCGGCGGGCGCCTCCCAGGTTGCACCACAACTGGTACCAGATCTGGGCCATGAGAGCTTAGATCCAGCGCAACTTGTTAGCACGGCCGTGCGGTTCCTCCTCCGTCCTGGAGGGTCGAGATGATGCTCTTGCCACATGCGGTGGCGAGTTCTTGTATTGGACAAAATGACCGGCTTGACCAACGACGTGGTGGCATCAGTATCGGCGCGGCTATGTCCCCGAGCGTCGCGGTGGGGGTGCTTCTTTGCGGCGGTGTTGAAAGAGCATCTCTCTAACTTTATAGTTTTGTGTGTTTGATGACAACATGTGTGATACATTAATGTGCGTTGAAATGGTGCAGAACTTATTAGTGATCGAATTCATGTTGAAAAGCAAGAAAAAGGGAGGAGACAAAATGTTGCAGGCCGGATAATCCGGGGCCGGATATTTGCAGAATATCCGGCCCCTGCAATTTGGCTAAGGACTAAGCGGCCGAGCTCTCGGTATACCCCCCCGGATATTTGGCCGGATATTTTGCCTGGACCCGGATATTCCGGGGGGGGGGGGGGCGGGGGGGATTATCCGGCCCTCACTTAGGCCGGAATATCCGGCCTAAAATTTCTGCAACGGCTCGATTTGAAGGGGAGGTAAAATACCCCCTTCTCCCTCAAGCTCAGATTGCTCACTCCCTCAAGAGTTCATCCACCATTGTTGAGCCACAAGAAACACAAGAAGCTCTTGATCTCCTCCTCCAACTATCCAAAGCTCTTGATCTTTGGAGAATCGAAGGAGAAGACCCCGATCTACATCTTCACCAAAGCGATTTACATTTCCCCCTCATTTGCTTGAGGGCCCCTTTGCTAGTGTTCCTTTTGGAAACCCTAGTTGTTGTTGATTGATTTGATCTTGTTGTTGTGTTGTTACAGCTATTGGGAGCCTCCAATTTCGTTGTGTATGTGTGCCCCAAACTTTGTGTAAAGGTGCCGGTTGCGACCTCAAGTCAACCGCTTAGTGGAGCGTGAGCTAGGCCTTTGTGGCGTTGCTCACCGGAGAATAGGGTGAGGCCTTTGTGGCGTTGGTTGGCCTTCGTGGCACCACACCCCTCCAAACGTAGACGTACTTTCCATTATAAGGAAGGAACTACGGGAATCATACCCTCGTGTCTCCGCGTGCTCCACCTCGGTTACCTCTATCCTCTTACCGCACTTTACTCTTGTACCTTGTATTGTGTATTGTTTGCTTGCATCTTGTCATATAGGTAAATTCACATAGTTGCATATCTAGAGAATTTACCTTTGTGTCAAGCCTAAATAATTGAAAAAGAATTAAATTTTGATATAGCACCTATTCACCCCCCCCCCCCTCTAGGTGACATACGATCATTTCAATTGGTATCAGAGCCTCGGCTCTTTATTCGGGCTTTACCGCCTAAGAGAGTATGCCTGAGACGGGGGAAGCTAGTTCGGAGCCCGCATCTATGGAGGACATCAAGGAATTGAAATCATCAATCTCCTCGATGAATGACTCCATAGGTGAATTAAGGGAGATGATGATGAGCTTTATGCAAGCAAATAAACCTCCTATCCCTCCTACCACCACTACCGAGGTTGGCACTCCTAGTGCGGAAAAGACCTCCCTTGGTGCCTCTACGGAGGCCGAAGCCAAGGATGAAGAACGTAGTGGCGAGACCCTTCCCAAGATAGATAATAATGCTCCCGGAGTGTACTCGGCGGTTCCTCCTCCGCCCGTGTACTCTCCGGATCCTCCCATTCCACATCCTCGCATAAATCCACGAGGATATCCACTGGCACTTAATCCTAATGCATTTTCCTTGTGGCAAGATAAGATGAAGTCCTATTTAAATTCTTCATGTATTGAACTATGGAGAATTGTTGTGGAAGGATACAAGCCTAGCAATCCTAATGGTTTGTCTCGTAGGGAAGTGGTTGATTGTCAACTCAATGCCACCGCATTATACATGATTCAACAAGCCGTTAGTAAAGACGATAGACCATACATCGAGAAGGCCACCGCCCCCAAGAATGCTTGGAACATTCTCGCCGAAGTATTCCTTGGAAGCTCAAGTATGAGGCAAAACAAATTTCAACAGATTAGCAATAAAGTCGAAGGATTCTACATGGAAGATGGTGAAGATCATCGGGTCATGTACCGACGCCTCAAGGCTCTTGCTATCACCTTTCGAGACCTTGGTGCCTCTCATGTTGATGATGATTGGATCAAGAGGAAGTACATCAATGCCCTCTTGCCCTTTGAACCGGCCGATCTAAGGATCCTCAAGAACAAGCACAACTTTGAGAAAATGACTTCCAATGATGTCATGCAAGAGATGGATGCCTTCAAGGTTGAGTCAAATATTGCGGTTGATAGTCATGTCCGGGCCATTGGGATGAATAGAAGTGAAAATCTTGCGTTGAAGGCGCATGTAGATGAAGAGGATGAAGAAGATTTGGGAGAAACTAAGTATGAAGGGCACTCCGAAGAACTCAAACGTGATCTACATGGTCACATTGCTCTTCTCACAAAATCCTTTTGGAGAGACCCCTACAAGTACAAGCTAAAAGGAAACCAAAGAGGAAATACCAAGGGCCCAAGAGCAAGAACTTGCTACAATTGTGGTAACCAAGACCATTTCATTGCCGAGTGCCCATATGAAAATAGAGAAGATCATGGTGGAAAGCTCATCCTCAAGGACAAGTCAAAGGCTCCTCGCAAGAAGCCATTTGTCAAGAAAAGTGGCTTTGACATTTGCAAGAAGCCATCGAAGTATGTGTTGATTGCTCGTGGGGAATATTCTTCCGGGGATGAAGAAGATGACAAAGACGACACAAGAAGTGAGATGGCCGCCATTGCTATCACCTCCACACCTTCCTCATCACTCTTTGAATCCCCCAATGAGGACTCCTCCAACAATGCAAGATGCCTCATGGCCAAGACTACCATAGATCAATCTTCCGGAGATGAAGAAGATGCTCATGAAGACACATTGAGTGTGAAGGCCACTAGTGCCTCTACCCCTATGACATCTCTCTTAGAATCTCCCAATGAGAATCTCTCCTTCAACCTCAACAAGTGCCTCATGGCCAAGACCTCCGAGGTAACAACTTCATCTAAACCCACTTCCAAGACTATTGCTTCTGAGTGTGATGTTCAGAGTCTCAAGATAAAGAGAGAAATTGTTTGTTTGGATGAATTTATCTCTAACTTGCAAGGTGAAGCCAAAAAGCATGTCCAATCTCTCTTGGATAGTCTTGCACATGCTAATGATCTTCTTGATCTCAAGGAGAGGTTTGAGAGAGAGAATGCCGATGAGATTGGTGCTTTGTCTCAAGCTCTTGAGGAAGAGCAAGAACTTAGAGAAGCTCTAGAGGAGAGATTGTTTTCCATTGAGGAACTAAAAATGAAACCTTATCCAACCTCACGAAAGAGCGTGATCATGCTATTACCTTGTCTAATGTGCTTAAAAAGGAAAAGGTTGAATTTGGTGTTGGTCATGCTAAACTAACTAATGAGTTAGAGAAACTCGAAAAGGCTCACAAGGCCTTGGAAAGTGAATTCTCTACCCTTACCAAGTCTCATTAGCAACTTCAAATTCAATTATCTAAAAATGATATGCCTAGTTCTTCTACTCCTTCTTGTGATCATGTCAATGTTATTAAGGAGAACACTAGGTTGAAGGCCAAGTTTGTCAAGTCCTTTCCCTCCCAAGGTGAGAAAAATTTGGATGATCTTTTGAGCAATCAAAGATCAAACAATGGGAAGGAGGGGATTGGATTTGAGTCAAAAACAAGCAAGAACAAAAGAAGGACAATCCCACACAAGCAAAGAAGAAAAATGTTGTGGGTGGTGATGTCACAAGGGACAATACAACCCATAATAACTTTGCGGGAACCTCTAACCCTCATTATGTGCTATTCCGTGATTACTATGGAGATGTCTATGCAAAATATGTTGGCCCATATGATGGTTATGTTGCTTGGTCTATTTGGGTTCCTAAGACCCTTGTTACTAACAAAAGAGGACCCATTGAGAAATGGGGACCTAAAACAAAGACTTGATCTTATGTAGGACTATGCCGCCGGAGGGTCAAAATGGGTGCTTGATAGTGGATGCACAAGTCATATGACCGGCGGCAAGGACCTCGTGACGGAGTTGAGGCCCAACTTGGACAAGTGGACCGTTACTTTCGGCGACAACTCAAAATCCGAGGTATTGGGTCTTGGCAAGGTTGTGGTTGCACCCAACATTACTCTTGTGGACGTCATGCTTGTCAAGACTCTTGGTTACAATTTATTGTCTGTTCATGCCCTAGGAAAGATGGGTTTCGCCGTCTTTATTGATATTGATATTGTGGTTCTCTTGTGGTGCAAGACTCTAAAAGTCGCTTTCGTTGGGTATGTCGAAAACAACTTGTATGTGGTGGACTTTTCGGGGAAAACCACTACAAATGTGATGTGCTTATTCGGAAAGGCGGACGTGGGTTGGTTGTGGCATCGCCGCTTGGCCCATGTCAACATGAGGACTTTGCAAAGTCTCCACAAGGGAAAACATATTGTGGGACTAAAAGACAATGTTTGTTTTGCCAAAGATCGTGTTTGTAGGGCTTGTGTTGAAGGGAAAATGCATGATTCTCCGCATCCAAGCAAGACCATCATCTCTTCCAAGAGGATACTGGAACTCCTTCATGTTGACCTTTTTGGCCCCACTACTCATGCAAGTCTTGGTGCGAAGAAACATTGCTTGGTTATTGTTGATGATTATTCAAGGTATACTTGGGTCTATTTTCTCAAGAAGAAGGATGAGACTCAACAAATCTTCATCGACTTTGCCACCGAGGTGCAACGTCAACACAACCTCACTATACTGGCAATAAGAAGTGACAACGGCTCCGAGTTCAAGAACTACACACTCAATGACTTTCTTAGTGATGAGGGGATAAGACATCAATATTCCGCCGCGTACACCCCTCAACAAAATGGTGTTGCGGAGAGGAAGAACCGGACTCTCATGGATATGGCAAGGTCTATGTTATCGGAGTATAAATCTCGCTATGACTTTTGGGCTGAAGCCATCTCCACCGCATGTCATTCTTCAAACCGGCTCTATCTCCGCAAGGGCTTGAACAAGACTCCTTATGAAATCCTCACCGGACACAAGCCTAATATCTCCTACTTCCGGGTGTTCGGTTGTAAGTGTTTCTATAAAATCAAAGGAGTTCGTTTGTCTAAATTTGAACCTAAAGCTTTGGAGGGTATATTTGTTGGTTACGGTGCCGAATCTCACACTTATAGAGTCTTTGACAAAGTCTCGGCGATTGTCATTGAATCTTGTAGTGTGACATTCGAAGAAAATGATGGCTCCCAAGTGGGGCAAGTTGATCTTTGTGTAGATGATGAAATACCGGGGACGGGATTCCACCTCCCCATTGAGGGACACGGTGTGGCACCTCGGGAAGGACTATGCTCTACTCAAGTGGATCCCTCATCTTCACAAACTCAACAAGCTCCGGATCTTGTGGACAATGTTACACCAACCGAAGAACAAGCTCAAGACCCTCCCTCTTGTGAGCAAGATCAAGGACAAGATCAACCAAATGATGATGGTGCAACACCAAGTGATGGACAAGATCAACCAAATGATGATGGTGCAACACCAAGTAATGTTCAAGATCAACCTCATGATGTTGAGCAAACTCAAGAAGTTGAGCAAGCTCAAATTAATGGTCAAGACGGGGATCAAAATAGTCAAGAAGACCAAGTGATGCCTCGAAGCTCTTTTGAGGACATCAAAGCCCGTCGCAAAATAAGAGTTGCAAGATCTTTGGAACTTCGAGGACACACTATTGATAAAGTTGTTGGTGACTTGAGGAAACAAATGACCACCAGGAGACAACTAGCCAACTTTAGTGATCATCGATCTTATATCTCCATGGTGGAACCGAAGAAAGTCTTTGATGCACTTGAAGATCTGGATTGGTTGGATGCTATGCATGAAGAACTCAATAACTTCAAGCGCAACAAAGTGTGGAGACTAGTAGAGAAGCCCAAAGATTGTCGCAATGTTATTGGCACGAAGTGGATATTCAAGAACAAGCAAGATGACCATGGTATTGTCATTCGGAACAAGGCAAGATTGGTGGCTCAAGGTTTCTCTCAAGTGGAAGGCATTGACTTCAGTGAAACCTATGCTCTCGTGGCTCGCCTTGAGTCCATTCGTATCCTTCTTGCATATGCTTCGCACCATAACTTTAAATTGCAACAAATGGATGTTAAAAGTGCATTTCTCAATGGACCTCTAAAAGAGTTGGTGTTTGTTAAGCAACCCCCCCGGGTTCGAGGATCTCGAGTTTCCCAACCAAGTCTATCAACTCGATAAGGCACTCTATGGCCTTAAACAAGCCCCACGTGCGTGGTATGAGCACCTTAAAGAGTTGTTGCTAGACCGTGGATTTCAACTCGGGCTAATCGACCCCACTCTTTTTTACTAAGAGGGTTGATGGGGAGCTTTTCATTTGCCAAATATATGTTGATGATATTATCTTTGGCTCTACTAATGAAGCTTTCAATGAAAAAATTTCAAAGCTTATGATCAACAAGTTTGAGATGTCCATGATGGGTGAATTGAGGTTCTTTCTTGGTTTTGAGATCAAGCAATTGAGAGAAGGAACATTTATTTGCCAAGCCAAGTACATTCAAGACATGCTCAAGAGATTCAATATGAAGGACTTGAATAGTGCAAAGACTCCGATGGCAACCACTTGCCATCTTGCACTTGATCCCGGTGGTAAGGACGTGGATCCAAATGTATATCGCTCCATGATAGGCTCCTTGCTTTACCTTTGTGCATCTAGACTGGATATTGTGTTGAGTGTAGGTGTATGTGAAAGGTATCAAGCCGCTCCTAAAGAAAGCCACTTGGTGGCGGTCAAAACAATCTTTAGATATTTAGTTCTTACCCCAAGATTTGGATTATGGTACCCCAAGGGTTATGGATTCTCACTTGTTGGCTATACGGACTCGGATTCGGCGGGAGATAAGGATGATAGGAAATCAACCTCCGGGGCCTGCCAATTTCTTGGTAGGTCCTTGGTGTGTTGGTCTTCTAAGAAGCAAAATTGCATAGCTCTCTGTAGCCGAATCCGAGTACGTGGCGGCCGCTAGTGGGTGCACACAACTCTTATGGATGAGGCAAACTTTAAAGGATTACTGTGTCACTTGTGACAAAGTGCCTCTTTTATGTGATAACCAAAGTGCCATCAAGATTGCATACAACCCCGTACAACACACAAGAACGAAGCATATTGAGATTTGCAACCACTTCATTCGAGATCATGTCTCCCGGGGCGATATTGAGTTGTCATTCATTGGTACCCATGACCAACTTGCAGATATATTCACGAAGCCTCTTGATGAAGCAAGATTTTGTTACTTGAGGAATGAACTAAATATCATAGATTCAAGGAGCTTGGCTTGAACACTTTGCATACATACCTATTCTTCGACTTCTATTTGGTTAGGTGTGGGCATGGAGATAGGGGGAGTGCGGTTTAAATTATTGAGATATCCCTCCCCCCATAATGCCAATAGTAAGAAATCATTCTCTTTATATTATTTGT
Organism: Lolium perenne; assembly: GCF_019359855.2. NCBI lineage: Eukaryota > Viridiplantae > Streptophyta > Magnoliopsida > Poales > Poaceae > Lolium > Lolium perenne. The sequence continues at coordinate 272,224,172 of NC_067249.2, forward strand.
TGATATGTGAGCCTCAATGACGAGTATTGGTTTTGAACCCAAGATATATCTTCGCGGTGCCATACCATAACACTCATACATGGTGGCCTAGGCCACCAACCTCTTCTTTGTGAAGAGTTGGTGTTATTTGGATTTCATCGGGCTTTATTTGCCATCCTTTTGTTCTTATGGCAAATCACTCTAGTTTGGTCTTTATTTGCTAAATCTTGCAAACTTGAGTGACCATGTACCATCTACAGTTTGAGCCCTCTAAACCCAAGCCTATCTTCATCTACAATCATTTCCATCTTGCTCAAAAGTCATGTTTTGGCTAAAACTTAGAGTTTGAGTGGCGTCGGTCGGATATTATTGGTTGTCTCATCTTATTGGCCAATTTTCACCTTATACATGGCATGATATTCAATATATTGCATCATATATGGGATTGTGCAAATACCCAACAAAGATAGGCCACATTTCTAGTGTTCTGGAATTTTTCCAGAACACTGGATTATCCGACCCAAAGACTGACCGGATTATCCGGCCCGGCCGGATTATCCGCCCCAAGTTGGGGCCGGATTATCCGGCCTGGGCAGGCTACGAGATATTTCAAGGAGAGGTCGCGGGGAGGACGGTTCCAACAGAAATTTTCCCCACCCCCACGTCTCTCTCTCCCTCCACAGCCGCCGGAGCCTCCCCATCCGACCCCTCTCGAGTTTTTTGGTCGGATCGGGATCTCCTCCTTCCTAGCTTTCATCTTCTCCAAGAGGTTCCTCCAATGGATGAGGGTATGACTCACAATCCCTAACCCTAGGTGTTGCGATTCATATGTTCTATTTTCTTGGTTGAGATGTTTGTCTAGTGGTACAAAATTGTTTGGAGTATACTACATTTACATGCTATGAGGCCGATCTGTTGATAGACATGTTTTTGGTCGATTTTGGGTGCTGTTCGCTAGGCCGGATTATCCGGTCCTGGCGAAGGCCGGATTATCCGGTCAGGCCGGATTATCCGCCCCCCTTGCGCACCGGATTATCTGGCCTGGGGATGCTATTTCTAGTGCATTTTTTCTTGAACTACCATGTCTAAAATTTTATCGACTCCCAGTATGCATATATAGTATTCTGCTGTATCCATTCATGACTTATGAGCTCACTTTCCTACTATCCCTCTATGTCATATCACAGGTGGTGGTTCGAGGCGTCGCCCTCGCCCTCGCTCTACTCGTTCCAGTGCTAAGTTGGGTCAATTAGCTCCCAGGAAGTCAGCCAACATGCGGCGTAAAGGCAAGGCGACAAGGCCCAATTACAAGAATATGGACTCAGTTGCATATGCTGCTATCCGACAGAAGAACTGGTATGAGGATGTCGAGCGGGAGTTGGACATTGAGGACCCCCGTTTTTGGTGCATGGAACAACTCTTCTTCAAGGAAATCTATGAACCAAGGACAAAAGTGAGGCCAATGCAAGCTATTGATGTAGATCAGCTCTCAGACAACGACCACTTTGCAGATGCAGTTTGGGTGACAGAGAGGATGGGGTTGCACAAGCTCATGAAGATCAAGTGCAACTACAGCGTTCCCCTCATTTAGAAATTCTATGCCACTCCGGCTATCAAGAAGGATGATGACCACACCATGAAGTGGATGTCTGGCTCTTCCCCATGTGAGGCCTCATTCCACAAGTTTGCTCAGCTTCTTGGCTATCCTTTCAGTGGTGGTCAGCGTCTCCATGATCCTCGCCGCACAGATAAGGATGTGTTGTATGATCTCTACACCGAGTCTGGAGCTGTTGGCACTATCACTAGTCTACTTCCTATATATGATCAGCTCCTTCGCTTCTTCAGGGCCACCATTGATCCAAGCGGTGGGAACAATGATGCTATTCGCGGTCTCTCCACTCCTGTTCACGAGTTCCTTCAGGGTCTTCTGTTCGTTTATGGGATTCAGTTGTACTAGCTGACTCCCAATTCCATTCTCCACATCTCCATTTTCATCACCCTCTGTGAATGCTTCCTTGGCATCCACCCTCATTGGGGCCTATGGAAACGCATCTTCTTTCTCCGCCGGAACAACTCGAGGGACGCCATCTACAATGTAGGTGGTGTCTGCATCTGCGTTCGGCCTGAAGCCGACTATTTTGACTTGAAGATTGCTGATTCGGTCCAAGGCTGGCGCAAGAAATGGCTCTATGTCATGGATGAAACAACTGGCGACCATAAATTCGGCCTTGCTCCCTTTGACATGTCGGAAGAAATTCTGAGGCGCAACTCTTGGGATGCCGAAGCAACTCCAGAGGAAATTGCAGCTACTCAACACCTGATAGAGCAAATTAAGAAACTGCAAACTACCCGAGGAAAAGAACTATCAGGTGTGCAGATAATAGCGCATTTTCTGCGGATCCGTGTTCAACCTCTCCAAGCCAGGTCAACTCCCCTATGGCTTTATTCCGGTACTGGCGATGCTGCGAGGATATCTGAGGATCTTCCTGTTAAGAATCTGGAGAAATTGGTTTGCCGATTTACTTCTCTTAGCAAGAAGCTTGAAGTGCCTGCATCCTGCCGAGTGAAGCCATACAATAGTGCACACGCCCTTCCAGCTGTAAGTTCCTTCCCGATGTTTTTCTTAATTTCTCTACCCAACTTATCTTTCATAGTTTAACTCGCAATTTAATTGTGTAGAAACACGTATCTCTCTTCTCCCTGCCACCTGTCCCCGAAAATGGGGATGTACCCAAACGGGCACTTGCCAATGATTCAGGAGGCTTCGCTTCGCGAAAGAGAGCCTGCGGAGTCTGAGAAAAGTGCGGGTTCGTTGACTCATATCTCCGAACCCTCCCGAACGCACTTTGCCCCTCCTTCTGCGACTTCCCCAGATGGTAGGAAGAGAAAAAGGCAAAGTGATGAAGAAGATTCGGGTACCTCCAAACTAGCTGCAGATGTACCCGAAGAAACTTCTCAAGGGCAAACTTTTGCTTTCAACCCCTTTGATGCGGCCCTTGGCATGAGCTCGCAAGTTTGTTTCTACTTTATCGTACCCTTTTTGCTTAACTTTTTACCTCAACACTTCTCACTCTTACGTCAGGGATGAGGAGGTGCCCTCTGAAGGTGATGCCCCCGAAACAGCAAGAACAAGTACATCTCAAACGCTAGCTATCGCCGAAGACCCGAAGATTCCTCCTGAATTCACTGAACCGGCGAAGAGCCCCCGGGTATTAAGGAAGAAACCAAGAACTAAAAATGCCAACAAACGGGTTGTTATCACCGAGGATTCATCGACTCCTCATCTGAATGATGTAAGTTTTCTTTTCTTGCTATTTAATTCCTTCGTTCTTTCCTTTGTCAATGTCCATTTTCTTATACTTCTTTCTTCCTATGCCTCTCGACTTTTTGTAGCATATAACAAAGGAAATGCTCGGCATAGCTAATCGCTTTATCGGGTTCTGTGATGAAGCTGGCGCCTTGAGAAGTAAGTGCCGCATATTCTGTTTTCGATAAACTCGGATTGATTGCTGTGATGTAACCCCTTTCTTTTTCTCAGGCTCGCTACTCACCGCGCAAGAGCATATCCAGGAACTTGAATAGAAACTTGAGGCCAGCGAAAGTGCTCGCAAGGATACCGAAGCAAAAGCTGCCAGTACCCATGAGCTGCAAACTAGGCTTGATTCTGCAGAGCTGGCCTTGAAAGAGAAATCCGAACAAGTTGCCCAACGAGAAGCTGACATAACGGAGCGACTCGACAAACTGTCTGATAAATTCTCAGGTACCTCCATCCTACCCTTTCTTCTGCGACACTGGGCCTGTACTAATGAATTTTCCTCTTTTTAGCAGAGCGTATCGGTGAGTTGTATACGAAGAATGAAGAGCAAGAAGAAGATGCACTCTTGGATTCCCTCATGACGTTAGAGATGAACTGCCATCTTGCGCGAGTTTGCTTGAAGCAGGGTCGGATTGCTTTTGAGCGCTTGTTCCAACGCTTCTTCCTGAAAGAAATTACGCCGGACAAGTTTGAGCCTCTCGCCAGGTGCTTCTCAGGCAAGGATGACCCTGCTTTGGTGTATCGCCAATCTGCTCTGAAGATTGGTGTTGAAGGCGCCATTGCCTTGGCCATAGCAAGTGGCGAAAAGATTGACTGGGCGAAGGTGGCGGCCGTTCGAGGTCTGACTGCAGAAAAATGGACTAATCTTTTGAGGAGCGCGAAGGCCTTCTCGAAGAAATTGATTGCCATCATCGACCCAACGTCTGCCTCTTCCACCAGTACAACTCAGATTGAGGTCAAGTAGACCAACTTGCGCCTTCGCTTTTGTAAAAGTCTGTCCTTTTTCTTCTTTTTAGCTGTCTTGTAAGCTACTCTATCGGCTGCAGCCTTTTGAACCTTCCCTTGTAATATATCCTTATGATGAATGAAAAAAAAACTTGCCGTGAAATTGATGTCGAATGTTTTGCACTTTTTCCAGTTATATGTTGATGACTTTGTCGAATCCGGACACCCCGATACTTCTTTTGACGCATCGGGGCCTACAGAAACTCCTGAGGTTGCTAACTTACACATACCAGTGGTGGCTGACTCGATGAAAATGGAAATGGAAGATCTTCGGCAACAACAGTTGCTGAAGAAACAAGCTATGACCGCCCTTGACCAAGCGAGGAAATCGTCTGAACGCGAACAGGCTGCCCTTCTTCAAGCGCAGAAATCTGCCGATCTGGAAAAGGCTGCTACCTTGGAAGCCACGCGTGCTACCGAACGCGAGAATTATATGATTGAGCTCATGACTGTTGTGAGCCAAGATATGGCTGGTATACTTCCTTTTCAAGTTCGTTGACTAGAAAACCTTGTCTGACACTGACTTACTATATTGCTCTCCTTTCTGCATAGGTTCTTCTTTGGACGCTGCTGCCAAAGAAGAAAGAGTTAATCATCGGGTCAGGTTTCTTATGCGTCTTGCGGCTGAAGCCAATGTCAATTTCTGGGCGAACGAAGCGCGCTGTCGCGCTATTGTCCAATTTCAAGATCGCGCCGCTCAAGCACGTGAGTTTATCGACTTTTGCCATAGTTCGCTGGGTATGGTGTACAATGTCCTGTTTCCTCGCAATCCACAACCCAAGAACTTTTCTGAACTGATGGAGAAGTTTAAGAATGTACGAGACATTCATATCTTCATTAAGGCGCAAATGGTTGCTGGGGCGAAGTTTGCTTTAGTCTGGCTTAGGATCCATCACCCGAAGATTGATCTTGAGGAAGTTGCAAAGGGAGTCCTCTTGAAAAGCACGAAGAAGAAGATAAAGCTTGACCATCATATTGAAGCAGTGTCTGGTCCTGCTGAAAAAATGATTGACAAGCTCCTTGAAGTGGATTCGAATTTTTTCGAGAACTTCCGATACGATGAGTCAACACAGCAAATGCGAGCCCCCAACGAAAATATAGACAGATTTGTGTGAATACTTTCCATGTAATCTTGTATAGCTATATTTAGTAAGGTCAATTTCTGACCAAAACGCGCATCTATAAGTGTTTTGTATTTGTTTTATTGGCTGAGCTCCCGATCGTCGGGTAACAAGAGCCATTTGCCATACACACCATGTTGTAGAAATATTGCTGTATTCGCGCGACACTTGTGCGGTCAAAGCGAAATTATCTTGCAGTTACTCTGTCGTTTCTATATTTACTTTCCAACTAAGCCCCCGAGTATCGGGTGGCGGTAGTTCTTGTTGTTGTCGATGAACTATATTGATTTACCCGCGAGACTTGTGTTATGGCAAAACAAGTATTTATGAAATTTGTCGAATTGCGCTATATTTAATTTGTGGGTCGAGCCCCCGAGCGTTGGTTGTGAGAAGAAATATAATATCCGACACCACTATATTTATTCAACCATGCTACATGTCAGCAAAGCAAGCCCGCCTCATTAAAAACCTTTCAGTCCCACTCGGTACCCTGAAAGGAAAAGAGTGCGTCTGAAAACTTGCGAGCTGGTCAGGTACATTGTATGCTTACATGGTCTTTGCGCTCATAATTCTATGCGTAGAAACACCGCAGTTGTGCGACATTCCACGGGTTCCCTTCGTCTTTGCCTGTCTTCTTATCCTTGAGGCGATAGGCTCCACCTAGAATGACCTCTGTGACGATGTATGGTCCCACACATGGGGATTCCAACTTCTCGTGGCCATCTTGCTTGAGTCGAAGGACTAGATCACCGACCTCAAAAGATCTGGGGTGGAGTCGATGACTATGATACTTCTTTTGGTTATGTTGGTATGCGCTGACTCGAGATAATACCACGTCTCTTGCTTCGTCGACTGCATCAATATCATCTTCGAGTGCTCTTTGCGACGCTTCTTCATTGTATTCTGCGACTCATGGAGAATCATGATCCAGTTCCACTGGTAGCACGGCTTTGGCCCCCTGGACCAGAAAGAAAGGTGTTTCTTGAGTTGCTGCATTTGGTGTTGTTCGCAGGCTCCATAACACGGAGGGTAACTCGTCGACCCAAGTGTGCCTTGCTTTTTCGAGTGGTGCTAATAGGAGTTTCTTAATGCCGTTGCAAATGAGGACGTTTTCTTTTTCGACCTGGCCATTGGTTTGTGGATGCGCCACTGATGCGAACTGTAGCTTGATACCCAGCCCTTCGCAATAATCCTTGAACTCTCGAGATGTGAAGTTAGTGCCATTATCTGTTACTATGCTGTTTGGGATGCCAAAGCGAAAGACAATCCCCTTGATGAAGTTTACAGTTGCCGTTGAATCTGATGTTGTTACCGGTTTCGCCTCGACCCACTTGGTAAATCTGTCGACTGCTACAAGTAGGTAGACATGGCCTCCTGGCCAAGATTTGTGCAATTTCCCTACCGTGTCAAGTCCCCACTGGGAAAAAGGCCATGCCAGAGGTATTGACATCAGGTCAGCTGCTGGAGCATGCGGTTTGGACGCGAATCTTTGACAAGCTTCACATGTACGCACAATGTTCTTTGCATCCTCTATGGCTGATAGCCAATAAAAACCCGCTCGGAAAGCTTTGGCTGCAATTGCTCGACTGCTTGCATGATGGCCGTATATTCCTTCGTGTATATCCTTAAGTATGAGTTGTCCTTCTTCGGGTGTGACGCATCGTTGTAGGACGCCTGAGATGCTGCGTTTGTATAACTCGCCTTTGACAACTGTAAATGCTTTAGATCGCCTGATGATTCAGCGGGCTTCGACTAGGTCTGCTGGAATTTCTTAGTTTACGATGTACGCCAAGTACGCTTGCATCCACGGAATCTGTATCATCAGCACTTCCTCTGGTTCCTCTTCCTCGTCCGAAGTGGACGATTCTGGGGCTGTTGCAGCCCCCGAGCCTTTTTTGTGTTTGTCCTTCTTTTTCTTTGGTTGCCCTTGTGTTGCGAGTGCCTTCTGCTTGATTGATCTCTCGCTGATTTCCTCTGAAAATACTCCTGGAGGTATGGGCAGGCATTGTGACCCGATGTTTGCTAGAGCATCGGCTTCATCGTTACTGAATCTGCTCACATGATTTACTTCGCATCCATCGAAAGTTCCTTCCAGGTCGTTGTATGCATCTCGATATGCTATCATGTTGTCATTGACCGCATCGCACTTGTTCATCACCTGCTGTGCCACTAATTGCGAGTCTCCGAAAATTTTCATGCGCGTCGCGCCGCACGCTTTTGCCATTCTCATCCCATTGAGCAAAGCCTCATACTCTGCTTCGTTGTTTGATGCGTTTGGGAAGGTCATCCGCAATATGTACTTCATTTTATCGCCTTGCGGAGAAGTGAGTACTACCCCAGCTCCTGCTCCTTCTGTTCTATTGGACCCATCAAAATGCATGTGCCAGGTACTTGACAAATCCGGTGGTCCTGTATTTTGCAGCTCTATCCACTCTGCTACAAAATCTGGCAAGATCTGTGACTTGATTGCTTTTCTTTTTTCATACGTGATGTCCCGAGGGGAAAGTTCTATTCCCCAAAGGGAGACACATCCTGTAGCTTCGGGGTTGTTCAAGATGTTCGAGAGGGGTGCCTCATTGACTACCACGATCGGGTGTGCCGAAAAGTAGTGTCGTAATTTGCTTGCGGGCATAAATACTCCATATGCTAGCTTCTGATAATACGGGTATCGCTGCTTGGATGGAGATAAAACTTCACTGAGGAGGAAATATACTGGGCATTGAACCTCATGGACCTTCCCTTCTTGTTCCTGTTCCATGACAAGAACAGTGCTAACTACCTGCGGGGTAGCTGCAATGTATAGTAGTAGGGGTTCTTTTTCTGTGGAGCCACTAGAACCGGTGGTGTTGAAATAGTGCGCTTCAAGTGCTCGAATGCTTTGTCTGCTTCTTCATTCCACTCGAACTTTTCTCCCTGCTTTATAAGCGCATAAAAGGGTAATGCTTTTTCTCCCAACCTGGCGACAAATCTGCTTAACGCCGCGACACGCCCCGTTAACTGTTGTATTTCCTTGAGCTTGGTAGGTTTCTTCATCGTCAGGATGACCTGTATTTTCTCTGGGTTTGCGTCGATTCCTCTTGCCGATACTAAGTATCCGAGGAGTTCTCCCACAGGAACATCAAAGGAGCATTTTGTCGGGTTTAATTTGACGCGAAACTTGTCAAGGTTGTCGAATGTTTCATGAAGATCATCGATTAAGGACAACCCACTCTTTGTCGTGATCACCACATCGTCGATGTATACTTGGACGTTCTTGCCGATATGAGATGCAAGACACTTCTGCATCATGCGTTGATATGTGGCTCCCGCGTTCTTCAACCCGAACGGAATTGTTTTGTAGCAGAATACGCCGTAAGGGGTTATGAAAGCTGTTTTGACTCCATCCTATATTTTTAATCGGATCTGGTTGTAACCAGAATATGCATCCAAAAAGGAAAGACATTCACATCCTACCATGGAGTCGATGATTTGATCGATCTGAGGGAAGGGGAAGTGATCCTTAGGACAATGTTTACTGAGACACGTGAAGTCGACGCACATGCGAAGGACATCAGTGTTTTTCTTCGGGACAAGAACCGGATTGGCTACCCACGTGGCCTCTTTTATTTCTTTGATGAATCCAGCGTCTTCGAGGCGATGAATTTCTGACAAAATGGCCTTGCGATTCGGCTCAGAAAAACGACGCAAAGGTTGTCGTATTGACCTGGCTCTTGGATCCAGATTAAGTGCGTGCTCGGCGAGTTCCCTGGGTACTCTTGGCATGTCAGCTGGGCAACATGCGAAGATTTTCCAGCGCTCACGGAGGAACTCGACGAGCGCGCTTTCCTATGCACGGTCCAAGTTGGCCGTGATGGATGTCATTTTCTTGGGGTCCGTTGGGTGGACATGTACTTCCTTGGAGTCCTTGGAGGTGTCGAAAGCTTACTCTTGCAAGGATCTACCTCCGTCTAGCAACACATCGTGGTTGGTGGTGAGTTTTGTCGCCTCGTACACAGCTTGCATTCCAAACGACTCGGAGATTTTGTTGAAATCTCTGTCGCATTTATCTGACAAGGCGAAACTTCCGCTGACCGTTATTTGCCCATTGGGTCCAGGAATCCTCCACAAAAGGTATGTGTAATGCGGCACTGCCATAAATCTGGCGTATGTGGGTCCCCCCAAGATGGCGTGGTATTGTGATGGCCAGTCCATAACATCAAACTCGAGCTTTTCCTTCATGTAGTTCTCCACTGTCCCGAAATGTACATCGAGGGCTATCTTGCCCAAGGGATAGTTTGGTTTTTCTGGCGTTATTCCATGAAAACACGTGTCTGTTGGCGCCAGATTAGCCAGTGAGATGTGCATCTTTCTCAGTTTGTCTGCGTAGATTAGATTTATGCTGCTGCCTCCATCGATGAACACTCGAGGGATGGAGTACCCTTCGATAACTGCTGGTAGTACCAATGCCGAATGCCCTGGTCGTGGTACCCGAGGTGGGTGATCCGCTCTGTTGTATCCTATTGGCTGGTCTGACCAGTTGAGATATTCGACAGTTGGTGGTGGCGATATCACTGCCATATTTACCTGTCGAGTAATCAGTTTCTGCGTTCTATTCGTTGGCCTGCCCTTTTGGATCATTGCCAACGAACCCTTTGGCTGCGTGTACCCGCCGTTAGCATTTGGAGGACCCGTAATCTGCAGCTGATTTTGATGGTTCCCACTGGTGATTGCTGGTGGTGGTGGTACGTGCACCTCACTCCTTAACCCTTGCGCATATCCTCTGCTAACTGCTTCGGCTTGTGAATTTTCAGTTATTCTTTGTAGAGCTTGGAACGTTCGACGGTCCTTTTGGAGGTGACCCGATGCCCTCTTTCCGTCGGAGTCTATGTAAAAGTGCATCTGGCACGGACCATTCATTATTTCTTCTGGTGACATGTTGTATCTGGATCGGTTGCTCTGTTGGCTGGAACTAGGCGCATCTCTATTGTCACTTCGTTGCGCGCTACTCTTGCGGTAATCGTCGTGATGGTTATTACCGTTGCTACGGAAGCCAGACGAAACTTCGCTGGGACCGTCATAATCCGCAAAGCTGCGAAACCTTCGCCTATTTTGATTGTTGTTCCTGTTGTGATCGTCCTCTGGTGAATGATTCCATTTATTATGGACGGTGTCCTCGCCGTCGGCCCACTTATTTGCTATATCCATGAGTTCCGCAACTGTTCTCGGGTTTCCTCTCCCTAGCTCTTCCACTAGGTCTCTTCTGCGGATACCCCCAATGAATGCGTCGATTGCTCTTTCGTCAGACACATGCTCAGCCGAATTTTTTATGAGGCTCCACCGCTGGATATATGCTCGCATTGACTCGCCTGACTTTTGAGTGCAAGCTCTTAACTGTTCTATCGACACTGGCTTTTTACATGTGGATTTGAAGTTCTGAACGAGCACCCTTTCAAAGGTTTCCCAGCTATCTATTGATTCCTCTGGCAGTTTCCTTATCCAAGATCTTGCAGCTCCGCTAAGATAAACTTGAATGCTTTGCATGGCCGTTGCTTTTGTGCCTCCAGTTCACTTTACTGTTTCCAGGTAGTCGACCAACCAGTCTTCTAGATCCTGGAGTCTGTCGAACTTTTTATAATTATCGGGTAGTTTAAAGCTAGCAGGTACTCGAGTCTTGCGAACCCTACGGGTAAAGCAAGGCAGTCCACATAATTCCTCTTCTCTCTCCTCGACTGTTTGGCGATTTTCTCGGCTTCTATCTTCACGACCTCTCTCTTCCCGTGCTCTATCGACTCGTGCCTAAACTGCGATATTCCTCGCATCGCCTTCTCTTTGGTTATTTCGCGTTGTCATTGCTGCCTGCCGGTGTGGTGACCTTGATCTGCGATGCCCTCCTTGCCCTGGAGTTCTTGCGGGTTCCTGAGTGACTTCTCTGCCAGCTATTGCTGCTCCCATAACGTTGATGCCTGCCATAGCAGTTTGATATAAAGATGCTCGTGGATCACCAGGAGGTGGCCTGGTTGCCATCATGTATGCATGTGTCGCCATGTAGGCTGCTTCTAGCGTCTTGGGTGTTATATTCCCTCTCGAATCTATTGCCATGAAGGTCATGTCGAGATCTTGGATCAGATGCCCCCCCCCCCCCCCCGCTGATTCTCGGGTATGCCTGCCATTCGAGATCGCGTTCTTCCTCCAGGTGCTCTGTTATTGTTTGCTGAATTCCCCGATTGCGCACTCAAGTTAGCTCTGCGTTCGATGGATGCATCCGCTGCAGCCTTCCTTGCATCTAATTTCTCCTGTAACTTCTGCAACTCACGTCTTGTGCGACTGAGTTTATATTGATACACCATAAGCTCCTCTGCTGCTGCTCGCGTTGTCATTGGTTCTGCGCCACTTATGGCCCTTGCGGCTCTATCCCAAGCAGCTTGAGAGAGCTGTACTTGTTCTCTTGGCTCAGTTCCTTGATACTTGCTTCATGTTCCTCTGATGAGATCTGCGGGATCGACATAGGGATTTCCCAATGGGTCGAAAGCCTCAGATTGCTCATCTTCCTCTATTTCGCGACCCGACGCTGTGAGCATGCATATCTGATGATGTGTGGAGTCCGCATTGTCCTCAAGCTCGTGATCTTGAATCATCGAGTTCCTTCTGCGTGGTGCTAGGTTTGGCATCCGCGCGTTATGCACATGATAGGTGACACCGTCGTATAGATCGGTGAAGACCTCCTCGTTGTCAGTGAAGTGGATGTTGTTGGTGAAGTCGAAGTTGGTGAAGCTGTCGGAGTCGTTGCTCCAAGGCAGATCAGTTTTGGCGGTCGACCCGAAAGTTAACCCACCGAACAGATCAGCGAGTGTTCCACTATCAGCGGGCTTGATGATGCGTGGCGGCGAACTCTCCTCATCGCCTGAGTCGATTGATGGTGTGGATGATCCCGAAGACTCTGGGCTGGCCGCCGACGATCCCGATAAAATCGGGGCCGAAAAGCGATGCGATCCTTCTTTTCCGACGAGGAAGCGGAAACTCCCGAATGTCATGTCCATTGCTTCTCCCAGACTGGCGTATGCAGGCAAACGGGTGGGAGGGTGAGGAACAAAATCGATAAAGTCAGATTGGATCTGTTTACCTCCTTCCACTGCGTTGCTTGCTGCCGACGATGATGATGATGATCATGCCATCTAGATCAGGACCTTGCTACCTCAACTACCCACAGACAGCGCCAATTGACGAGGGATTAACTCATCAATGCCTACAGATTGTAGACTTAGGGTTTCATGGAACAAGAGGGCAAGTAGAACTCGAAGGTGGTCAGACGAACAAAAGCGCCTAACTAGAAAGAAACAGTGGTTTTAGGGTTAACAATGATCGATCCTTTTCTCCGCCCTCAGCTTCGCCTTTATATAGGAGGCGAAGCCAAGGCTTTCCGTTTCATACAAGTATAGAAACATCGTACCGCGTCGGGCCTTTCCATATATTGCTACAAGTTTTCCTATATTGACTCTACTTCCTTAATCTGCACGTCCTTATCTTCATGGGCCTTCAAACCTTCGGCTTCGTGGGCCTTCAACTCCTTCGATACCTAAAAGCATAAACCAGGGATATATATATATGACATGCACGTTAGGCATACCCATGTCACATGGTATCCCGGACTTCTATGCCATATGCTCCATACATTCAGCTTCTTATTGATGACACTGCTGTGGCTGAGGATCTGAGTCAGTATCATTATGAGGAACATAAGTTCAAGAAGGCTTATGTGAAGAGGAAGATAGCTGCCCGTACTGCCCCTTTAGCTGGTTCGTTTATGGGAGATGCTCGTTCTGGTGGCTTCGCCCCCGGTCATTCGGTTGCTTCTCCTCTCGTTCAGCGGGAGGTGAAGAAGCTGAACTGGTTCCAGAGAAATGTTATGTGCATGAACATTGAGATCCACAAGGAGAACTTCGAGGTCAGTCGTCAGCGCGTCGATATCCAGCATTCACAGGCGGTTATTCTTCATAAGCTCAGTGGTGAGCAAGGTCCTCCTCCTCAGCCTCCTGTCCACCCTTCCTACAGCAGCTGGCACACCTCTCAGGTTCACTGGTCCGAGATTGAGCAGAGTCTTATGAGGAGCAGCATCTCTCGCGCCTCCCCACCAGCAGCAGAGGATAGTGGAGACGAGTATGAGTCTGAGACGGGCTCAGAGTGATTCCCTTGGGGCTTGTAGCATCGCTCTTTTCCCTTTTTGGCATTTCGATGCCAAAGGGGGAGAAGTAGTTCTATTTAGGGACTCTCCGGGATTTGCATGGGTGGGCACAAGCATATGCGATTACCATTCTTTGAGAGCTTGTGCCCCTTTTATTCGTTGAACATTTATGTTTTCATTCTTGTTGGTCATGTTGAACTATGTTATGGGCTTGTCGTTTGGTTTGTGAGACATGGATTTCGGTATTCTATATGTTGAGACTATGGATTTCGGTATTCTATATTCTATATGTTGAGACTATGTATTATTATATGGTGTGTGACTTATGGAATTCGGTATTCTATATCACCATATTGGTATGATCTCTATCTCATTGTCCCAACAATATGTGATTATGTCTCATATTTTTGTTCATGTTGCATAGCTTATGTTTCGAGGTCTCTCGGACCTATGTGTGGTGCATTTGTATTCAAATGCAAATTACTTATATGCACACATGTAGGGGGAGTGCCTCCATCCTTTGTCAACATGATGGCTCATACTATTGATGTTATTGCAAATCCGTATGTTGTCATCAAACACCAAAAAGGGGGAGATTGAAAGAGCATCTCTCTAACTTTATAGTTTTTTTGTGTTTGATGACAACATGTGTGATACATTAATGTGCGTTGAAATGGTGCAGAACTTATTAGTGATCAAATTCATGTTGAAAAGCAAGAAAAAGGGAGGAGAAAAAATGTTGCATGCCGGATAATCCGGGGCCGGATATTTGCAGAATATCCGGCCCCTGAAATCTGGCTAAGGACTAAGCGGCCGAGCTCTCGGTATACCCCCCCCCCCCCCCCCGGATATTTGGCCGGATATTTTGCCTGGACTCGGATATTCCAGGGGGGCGGATTATCCAGCCCTCACTTAGGCCGGAATATCCAGCCTGAAATTTCTGCAACGGCTCGATTTGAAGGGGAGGTATAAATACCCCCTTCTCCCTCAAGCTCAGATTGCTCACTCGCTTAAGAGTTCATCCACCATTGTTGAGCCACAAGAAACACAAGAAGCTCTTGATCTCCTCCTCCAACCATCCAAAGCTCTTGATCTTTGGAGAATCGAAGGAGAAGACCCCGATCTACATCTTCACCAAAGCGATTTACATTTCCCCCTCATTATTTGAGGGCCCCTTTGCTAGTGTTCCTTTTGGAAACCCTAGTTGTTGTTGATTGATTTGATCTTGTTGTTGTGTTGTTGTTACAGCTATTGGGAGCCTCCAATTTGGTTGTGGATGTGTGCCCCAAACTTTGTGTAAATGTGCCGGTTGCGACCTTAAGGCACCGCTTAGTGGAGCGTGAGCTAGGCCTTTGTGGCGTTGCTCACCGGAGAATAGGGTGAGGCCTTTGTGGCGTTGGTTGTCCTTCGTGGCACCACACCCCTCCAAACGTAGACATACTTCCCTTTACAAGGAAGGAACTACGGGAATCATAACCTCGTGTCTCCGCGTGCTCCACCTCGGTTACCTCTATCCTCTTACTGCACTTTACTCTTGTACCTTGTATTGTGTATTGTTTGCTTGCATCTTGTCATATAGGTAAATTCACATAGTTGCATATCATGTGAAATACTATGCATGCTCATCTTGTTTGAATAGCTCATGGGAAAGTAGTCTAAAAACTATTGCGGTAAATATTATGTCCTATGCATTTTTAGTTCTTATAAGTTGCTTGTTGTGTGATAACCATGCTGTCATGGGGAACACCATCAATGTGCCTTTATTGAATATCATGTGAAATACTATGCATGCTCATCTTGTTTGAAGTAAGGGAGATTTACCATGAGTTGCAAAGATTGGAGTATGCATATTATTAGAGAGGAACATTGGGCCGCCAACTAAAGCCATGTTCACATGGTGGAAGTTTCAGCTGGACAAAAGTCCAAATATCTGTTGTCCTTGTTTTCCCGGTATGGATGTCCAAAAAGTTGAGATTCATCAAAATTGAGAAATCAAATGAGATTCATCTCCTAGGACCTTTGTACAGGAGGCAAGGAGGTACCCCTTTGTGACACTTCGTTAAAACATATGTATGTGATGAAAATCCATGGAAGTCCAAGCTAATTAGGACAAGGTGTGAGCACTATTAGTATATTATGCATGAGGCAAGCAAACTTATAGGAAGTAATTATGCATAAGTCATACTATTTATCACTACCGTTGACATAAGTAGCACCTCTCAAAATGAATATTTTCAACACTCCTATTGCTTTCAAAATAAAAAGCTCTAGCACATGAGTAATCCCTGCTTCCCTCTGCGCAGGGCCTTTCTTTTACTTTCATGTTGAGTCTTCATCTTCTACCTTATGCACCAATTAAGAGAGCATAGTTGTCATTCTTAGTGCAATGTGCATAGTCCCAAAATTATTATTGATTGATTCATGATTGTGCTATTGCTTGCTCTCAAATTACTTGTATCTAGCCACCCTCTGAACTTTGAAGGTGCCCTAGCATTTATGTTTTGCTATTCCATAAGGACATGTTGAGTACCACTTTATTATGCTTACTTTATGATCATAAATACACAGTTGCTTTCAATGCACTATTATCCATGATCCTTTGTTTGAGTTACTCTTCATGTTATAACATAGTTGCTAAGTTCAATTGAATTATATCTATCATGCCTATGTTAGAGTACTTAGATCCCAGCACACAATGCTTTACATGCTTGATCAAGATTGTGTTGGCTTCATGTCACCTCAAAAATTATTTTTGTTGTCACTTACCTACTCGAGGACGAGCAGGAGTTAAGCTTGGGGATGCTGATACGTCTCAAATGTATCTATAATTTTTGATGCTCCATGCTTGTTTTACACCAATTCATATATGTTTTACTTACACTTCGTTGCACTTTTACATGATTTCCGGCACTAACCTATTAACAAGATGCCACAGTGCCAGTTCCCTGTTTTCTGATGTTTTTGTATTTCAGAAAAGTTGTACAGGAAATATTCTCGGAATTGGATGAAACAAAAGCCGAAGTCAATATTTTACCGAAGCGAAGACGAAGTCCGAAGGGGGGTCGAAGAGGCGTAGCAGGGCGCCCAAACCACCCCTAGGCGCGGCCTGGACCTGGCCTGCGCCTAGGGCAGGTGTGGGGCCCCCTGGCCTGCACCGACATCGCCCTTTCGCCTATTTATACATCTTCTTGGGAAAACCCCAAAAACATCAGCCTCCGTTCCAGAACTAGTGCACTACATGTTTACTTGCTGCCATATTTATTTCAGATTGTTATTACCACTCATATTCATCCATATCACCTGCATTTCACTATCTCTTCGCCGAACTAGTGCACCTATACACCTGACAAGTGTATTGGGTGTGTTGGGGACACAAGAGACTTCTTGTATCGTAATTGCAGGATTGCTTGAGAGGGATATCTTTGACCTCTACCTCCCTGAGTTCGATAAACCTTGGGTGATCCACTTAAGAGAAACTTGCTGCTGTTCTACAAACCTCTGCACTTGGAGGCCCAACATTGTCTACAAGAACAGAAGCGTGCGTAGACATCAAGCTCTTTTCTGGCGCCGTTGCCGGGGAGGTAAGGTAAAAGGTACTCACATCCTCTGGCTACTAAGTCTTTTAGTTGCTAGTGAGTGCTCGAAGTTATTTCCGTTAGATTCTGCAATTACATCTTTTTGTTTCTTGTTTTTATTTTCACTAGTTAGGCTTAATGAAAAAAAAAATTAGAGAGCTTTATAGTATTTATCTTGAGTTAGGACATGAGGTGTTTGAAGAGAAAATTAAAAAACCTATGAAACTTTATTTGCATGCTAATAGCAATGTTATTAGTATGAATGCTTTGAACACCATTATTGCTAATACTACGGAAAAGTCTAAGCTTGTGAAAGCTAGTTTTCATGATATTTTTAGTCCCCCAAGCACGGAGGGGAAAATTTACTTTGATGATACTATACCTCCAATATATGATGATTACAATGGTGATTATGTTATTTTCAGTCCACCTACTATTGAGGAGAAAATTAATTATGAGTATAATATGCCTCCTATATTTGATGATTATGGTGATGAGAATAATAATGATAGCTATTTTGTTGAATTTGCTCCCACTACAATTAATAAGAATGACTATGCTTATGTGGGGAGTAATAACTATTTTATGCATGTGGCTCATGATAAGAATGTTTTATGTGATAGTTATATTGTTGAGTTTATTCATGATGTTACTGAAAATTCTTATGAGAGAGGAAAATATGGTTGTAGAAGTTTTCATGGTACTAAAACACTTCTCTATATGCTAAATTTTTTGAAGTTGCACTTGTTTTGCTTTCCTATGCTTGTTACTATGTGCCTCTTTGATTTATTTTCTTACAAGATTCTTATGCATAGGAAGTGGGTTAGACTTAAATGTGTTTCATATTTGTTCCTTGATGCTCTCTTTTACTTCAATTCATATTTCTTATGTGAGCATCTTCTCAAACTACTGCGCCTAGCTGAAAGGCGTTAAAGAAAAGCACTCTTGGGAGATAACCCATGTTTATTTTCTGTAATTTTTCTTTTGTTGAGTCTTGGAAGTTGTTGCCTCTGTAACAACCTCTCCTTATCATTTTTATTTCGTTTTTGTGCTAGAGTAGCCTCTAATAGGAAGAAAGTAAGATTTGGGGAAGTTGCTGTCCAGAAACAGATTTTGTGCTGTTACCATAAAAATCCGTACTCCCAGCCAGTACGTAATTTTGAGCTGTAAATTTGTGAGCATATGCCCCAGGTTATTATCTAACTTTCGTTAGTTTTGCAATTTTCGATTTGAGCAACAGAGGATTTTCGAAAAAATCGATCTTTACCTGCTGTTCTGTTTTGACAGATTTCTGCCACTATTTGCATTTGCCTCTTATTCTCTTTCTTTTTGAGTTCTTTTGAGAGAAAGAGCTTTTTAAATAAGTTGCTACAGTATCTAATGTTTTAATAGATGTTTGATACATGTTAGAACTGAACCCAACTGGATTTGTTATTTTGATTGCACTAATGCTACTAATGAGAATTGTGTGAAGTTTTGTATGAAGGAAGTTTTCAAGTGTAGGGAGAGAAGAATGATGTGATGAGATGAAGAATGAACAAAAGCTCAAGCTTGGGGATGCCCATGTCACCCCAAGAAATATCCAAGAGGTACAAGCGTCAAAGCTTGGGGATGCCCAAGGCATCCCCTTCTTCATCAACAAAGCAACAAGTCATCTTTCTGTGCGCTATATTTTTATTGCTTCATATGCTATGTGTTATTCTTGGAGCGTCTTTATTTTTGTTTTTAGTTTTCTTTTGTTTTGTTTGCTTTAGCATATGGTTGGATTCTAGCATTCTTGTGTGGGAGAGAGACACACTCCGTTTTAATTGCATAGAACACTCTACTTTTCACTTTTATTGTTCTGCGAGTGTTCTAGTTTGCTAGTACTGCGTTTAGCTCTGGTTTCTTCACTTTTACTTTGTTCAGAGCATGTTAATTTTCTTTAGATAGGTATGATTATCTCTCTGGTCCATATTATATTTCATCTCTGAGAGTTATTTCAAATAAGTTGATTGGTGTTGGAGACGAGTAAAATATTTCATGACTATAGTGATGCAAAATGAAGTTTGTCTAGACTGTGGCATAGACTTTGGCATGTCATGTTGGATGTTATTATTATCATATGCTTAGTATTTATTGTTTTAGCATGACTTGTTTCAAATGGCTGAGAGTGCATAATGTGTCATTTAAAGAATCATGTGTTGTTTCTATCATAAAAGCATAGTATTGTGGTATTCTCCTTTGATGATTTATTGGGTTGACTTGGCACATGCTTACACCATGTTATGACTAATAACCAGTCAACTAAAGCCTCTATGATCATTTAGTTTTTGACTTGTAATATCACTTTATGCTTTAATTAATATTGTTTTGTCGCTATGCATGATTATGGCCATTATTGCTCTCTTAGTTGGTCGCTCCCAGTCTTTTGCTAGCCTTCACCTGTACTGAGTATGAGCTCTACTCGTGCATCCAACTCCTAATAACCAAAGTTTGCCAATTGTGTCCACTATATCTACCTATATGTGGTATTTCACCGCCACTCCAAAGTAAATTGCTTGTGTGCTACCTTTAAACTTTCAAAAATAATCACCTGTTTTGTGTAATTATAGCTCATGGGAAAGTAGTCTAAAAACTATTGCGGTAAATATTATGTCCTATGCATTTTTAGTTCTTATAAGTTGCTTGTTGTGTGATAACCATGCTGTCATGGGGAACACCATCAATGTGCCTTTATTGAATATCATGTGAAATACTATGCATGCTCATCTTGTTTGAAGTAAGGGAGATTTACCATGAGTTGCAAAGATTGGAGTATGCATATTGTTAGAGAGGAACATTGGGCCGCCAACTAAAGCCATGTTCACATGGTGGAAGTTTCAGCTGGACAAAAGTCCAAATATCTGTTGTCTTTGTTTTCCCGGTATGGATGTCCAAAAAGTTGAGATTCATCAAAATTGAGAAATCAAATGAGATTCATCTCCTAGGACCTTTGTACAGGAGGCAAGGAGGTACCCCTTTGTGACACTTGGTTAAAACATATGTATGTGATGAAAATCCATGGAAGTTCAAGCTAATTAGGACAAGGTGTGAGCACTATTAGTATATTATGCATGAGGCAAGCAAACTTATAGGAAGTAATTATGCATAAGTCATACTATTTATCACTACAGTTGACATAAGTAGCACCTCTCAAAATGAATATTTTCAACACTCCTATTGACATAGGCATCCCCAATGGGCCTGCCGAAGATGGTACCCGGGGTTTACTGAAGGCCCACGACTCGATGAATATGAATATTCGGAAGCCCAAGTTAGTATTAAGGAAAGCTAGAGTTGTATTACGAAAAACATACTTGTAATCTTACGGGATGAGTTAGAAACCTTCCCGGACTCTGTAATGTGTGTACTACGAATCCCTTGACTCCACCTCCTATATAAGGGGGAGTCGAGGGACAAAGAAAGCATCGATTCATTGTCTCACGCAACCCTAGTTTTTACATCGTCGAGTACTTTTCGGCTGAAACCTTCGAGATCTACTTGCCCTCTACTTCCGACTAAAACCCTAGTCTACAATCTGTAGGCATTGATAAGTTAATCCCTTGTCAATTGGCGCCGTCTGTGGGGATTAGAGGTGCTAAGGAGCTGATCTCGATGGCACGTTCAAGATCGTCGACTTCGTCAGCTGCAAGCAACGCGATGGACAGAGGTAAACAGATCGAAACTGGTCTAGTTGATTTTGTAACTCACCCACCCGCCCGTTTGGATGCATATGCGTATTTGGAGGAGCCCATGGAGATGACGTTCGGAAAGTTCCACTTCCGCATCGAGAAAGAAGGAGCATATTGTCTCGAAATTCCGATCTCGTCGGGATTATCAGCGGTCGATCCCGATTTTTCGAGTTCAGCATCGTCAATCGAGTAAGACGATGAGGAGACTTCGTCGCCACACTTCATCAGCACCAGGGCAAGTGAAAAACTCGCCAAGATCTTCAGCAGCATGTCTTTCGAGTCATCTGTGGACTCTGATATAAGCGATGACTCGAGCAACATCGACAGCTTCAACCTCATCGACAGATCCATTACTGTTGGAAAGGTCTTCACAAATCTCAATGCTGGTGTCACCAAACCCGACAAAGTCCAGCATCCAAAATATCATCAGATCTACGTAATTGGAGAACCAAGTCGCCCACAGGAGGAGACGTCAGAGAATTTCGATGATGCGGGAAATTCGTATGTCGATCCTGCAGATCTCACCCGAGGTTTAGGAACAAAATATGTTGGGCCTGGAGCGCGGCAGATGATACAATTTCCGCAGGCGGTATGGGATAGAGTTGCGAGAGCCATTGATGGCACAGAACCAATGACTGTGACCGCAACACCTGAGGAGTTACAAGCGTATCAATATAGGCTTGCACGTACCAGGTGGGAGCTCGAGAAACAAAAAATCGAGTTGGACAGGAGGCAGGAAGCGGCTTCCGCGTCAAGCAGACGAAGGGCGGATTTGAGTCGACAATCTGGCACTTCGGGAGATAGTCACAGAGCAGCTCGAAATAGAGCGAGATCTCGGCTGCAAGATATACCTGAGGCAGATAGGGAGAATCTAGTTCAAAACCTCGACATGTCCTTTATGTCGATAGACACGAGGGGGAACATTATCCCTAAGACACCAGAAGCTGCGTACATGGTGACGCAGGCTTTCATCCTCGCATCTAAGCCACCTCCCGGAGATCCAAGAGAAGCATTGTACAATATGGCCATGGCAGGAGTTGGAGCCATGGGGACGGCGTTTATAAATTCGCCTCCCGAAGGATCAGCAAGGCAAAATAGTCCACGACCCACTGCAGCAGTACCAGGTCCCGAAAGAACGAGTGGAGCACGAGACACAGCAACACAAGCACGGGTGGATAGAGCACGACAAAATAGAAGGGAACATCGGCATTCCCCAGAGATAGATGACGAGGATATGTGTGGGCTACTGTGCTTTACAAGGAGGGTCCGGAAAATTCGGGTTCCTTCAGGGTTTAAGTTACCCGATAATTTCAAAAAATTCGATGGCCTGCAAGATCCCGAGGATTGGCTAGTTGATTATCTCGAGACGGTGAAGCTGATAGGAGGAACCAGTGAAACAGCCATGCAGAGCATTCAAGTACACCTGAGTGGAGCCACAAGATCTTGGATAAAGAAGCTTCCTCCAGGTTCCATCGACAGCTGGGATAGTTTTGAGGATGTGATTGTCAAGAATTTCCGATCCACCTGCAAAAAACCCGCATCACTAGAAGAGTTAAGATCGTGTCGACAAAAGCATGATGAACCAATGAGAAAGTACATCCAGAGGTGGAACATCATTAAAAACTCGGCAGAGAACATATCTGACGAGAGAGCAATAGATGCGTTCGTGGC
This sequence comes from Lolium perenne, assembly GCF_019359855.2. Lineage (NCBI taxonomy): Eukaryota > Viridiplantae > Streptophyta > Magnoliopsida > Poales > Poaceae > Lolium > Lolium perenne. Next base: position 272,246,710 of record NC_067249.2, read on the forward strand.
AGGAATTCGACGAGGAGATTTCGTCGAAGACTTGGGGAGAACCAATCCAAGGACAGTATCGGCATTGATGGAGATAGCAAACAGGTGGGCAGATGGAGAAGATGCTGTTCACAATAAGCGACACAGGTCACCGGAGGAGGACCGTAGTCGAAATTTTCAAAATAGACGACGATTTCCTTGGCAGTTTTCAAGTTACGATGCTCCCGGCCAAATATCGGCTGGTTTCCGAGGAAGCACTGGAGGAAACAATAGAGATGAATATCAAAGGAGTAACGAGCAGCGAGGCGACAATAGAGATGACTCTCGGAATAACAGGCAAAATAGTGGACCAAGGTTCCAGAGACCATATGTGTCTCCCGAGGATATGATGAACGGGCCGTGTCAGATGCATTTTTATCTCGACAGTAATGGAAAAAGGTAGTCAGGTCATTTACAGAAGGACTGTCGAAATTTTCAAGCAATGTTGAGGTTTGCAGGGCAAGCCAATGCTCAAGCAACAAATAGAAATCCTCAGGGGCCCAGGAGTGAGAGCCACCTGCCACCTCCTCCCGCAATTACGGACGAAAATCGACACCAGCTCAGAATAGCGGCAGCACCACACCCACCTCCATATATCGACCCCAACTCCAACGGCGTGGTCTCGATGATTCAGAAAGCTAGGCCGTCTAACAGGGCTCAGAAAGTAATCTCGCGACAAGTGTTCATGGCAGAGAAGATGCCTCCAACAACGATTGAGTACCTAAATTGGTCGGGACAGGACATTGGCTTCACAATAGCGGATCACCCGCAGCAAGTTCCTCGCCCAGGGCAGTCAGCACTTATCTTACCAGCAGTGATCGCAGGATTCGACGTATCTCGAGTATTCATAGATGGAGGCAGCAGTCTAAACCTTATGTACGCAGATACACTAAGGAAGATGAACATATCCCTAGCAAATCTGAAACCAACTGATACACGTTTTCATGGTATCACGCCAGAGAAGCCAAGTTATTCGTTGGGGAAAATCAATCTGGACGTTCAGTTTGGGACCCGAGAAAATTACAGGATAGAAAGGCTGGAGTTTGAAGTCGTGGATTTCCCGTCGCAATATCACGCCCTGTTGGGACGACCAGCATATGCCAGGTTTATGGCGGTACCACACTACACGTACCTGTTATGGAGGCTACCTGGACCTAAGGGACCAATCACAGTCAAAGGAAGTTTCGCGTTAGCTGATAAATGCGACAAGGATTTTCATCGACTGTCAGAAACTTTCGGGATGCAAGCAGAATACATGGCGTCAAGGCTCACAACTGATTATGATGTGTTGCCAGATGTAGGGAGACCTCTCAGGGAGCCAACCTTTAACACTACTAAAGATTCCAAGGAGGTGCAGATTCACCCGACAGATCCAAAGAAAACGACGTCCATTGCAACAAACATGGACCTTGCATAGGAAAGCGCGCTCGTCGAGTTCCTCCGTGAGCACTGGAAAATCTTCGCATGGTGTCCAGCTGACATGCCAGGAGTACCTAGGGAACTTGCCGAGCACCACCTAAACTTGGATCCAATAGCGAGACCAATTAAACAACCTTTGCGGCATTTTTCGGAACCAAACCGCAAAGCTATGCTGTCAGAGATCGATCGACTCAGAGAAGCTGGTTTTATCAAAGAGCTACATACGGAGGCCACATGGGTAGCTAACCCAGTACTGGTCCCGAAGAAAAACACGAAAGTCCTTCGCATGTGTGTCGACTTTACGTGTCTCAATAAACATTGTCCAAAGGATCACTTTCCCCTCCCAAGGATCGATCAAATCATCGACTCCACGGCAGGATGTGAACGTCTTTCCTTCCTGGATGCATATTCTGGTTATAACCAGATCAGATTAAAAGAAGAAGATGAGGTCAAGACAGCGTTCATTACACCTTATGGCGTGTTTTGCTACAAAATAATGCCTTTTGGTCTGAAAAACGCGGGAGCAACATATCAGCGGATGATGCAAAAGTGCTTGGCAACACAGATTAGAAAAAACGTACAAGTATACATTGACGATGTCGTTATAACATCAAAAAAGGGGTCAACACTGATCGAGGATTTAAAAGAAACCTTCGACAATCTTGATAAGTTTTGCCTCAAGCTAAACCCGACGAAGTGTTCTTTCGGCGTCCCTGCGGGAGAACTTCTCGGGTTCCTAGTCTCAGCAAGAGGGATTGAAGCCAATCCAGAGAAAATTCAAGCTATCGTAACAATGAGGAAGCCAACAAAGTTAAAAGAAATACAACAGCTGACTGGGCTAGTCGCAGCTTTAAGCAGATTCGTCGCCAGACTAGGAGAAAAAGCGTTACCGTTCTATGCTCTAATCAAGCAAGGAGAGAAATTCCAGTGGAACGAAGAGGCCGACAGAGCTTTCGAGGATCTCAAACGCACAATTTCGATACCACCAATCTTGGTGGTGCCTCAGGAGAAGGAACCCCTCTTGTTATACATTGCAGCCACGCCTCAGGTGGTCAGCACAGCACTCGTAGTCGAAAGAGAGGAAGAAAGAAAACTCCATGGAGTACAGAGGCCAGTATACTTCATCAGCGAAGTTTTATCTCCCTCAAAACAGCGGTATCCGCAGTACCAAAAGCTAGCATATGGAGTGTTTACGACCGCAAGAAAATTGCGGCACTATTTTTCGGCGCATCCGATAATAGTGGTCAATGAGGCGCCTTTATCCAATATACTAAACAATCCAGAGGCTACAGGTCGTGTCTCCCTTTGGGGAATAGAGCTTTCTCCTCGGGACATCACGTATGAAAAAAGAAAAGCAATAAAATCGCAAATTCTACCAGATTTCATCGCAGAGTGGATGGAGTTACAAAATACGGGACCCCCGGATTTATCGAGAACCTGGACTATGAATTTCGACGGGTCCAAGAGATTAGAAGGAGCTGGAGCAGGCGTGATACTAATATCACCTGAAGGCGACAAATTAAAGTATGTTTTACGGATGACATTTCCAAACGCATCTAAAAACGAGGCAGAATACGAAGCTCTCATCCACGGGATGAAGATGGCGAAAGCTTGTGGCGCAACTCGATTAAAAATCTTCGGTGACTCACAGTTGGTGGCTCAGCAAGTCATGAATCAATGTGATGCAGTCAACGATAGTATGATAGCATACAAGGAAGTGTATAATGAGCTAGAGAAGTTGTTTGATGGGTGCGAGGTAAATCACATCAGCAGGCTAAGCAATGATGAAGCCGATGTTCTTGCAAACATTGGGTCGCAGTGTCTCGCGATTCCACCAGGCGTATTCTGGGAAGAGATAGCCGAGAGATCTACAAAGCCGAAGAAACCAAAGAAGAAGGAGAAGGATGAGAAACCCTCGGGGGCTATAAAAGCGGCACTGGAAGAAGAAGAGGAACAGGACCTAGTAATGATGGTACAAATTCCATGGATGCAAGCATACATATCATACATCCTAAGGAAACAAATACCCGACGATCCAGTTGAAGCAAGGCGAGTTATTAGGCGTTCTAAAGCCTTTACTGTGGTCAAAGGGGAGTTATACAAGAGAAGTATTTCGGGAGTGTTACAAAGGTGCGTCACACCCGAAGAAGGGAGGATAATTCTGAAGGACGTACACGAAGGAATATGCGGTCATCATGCAAGCAGCCGAGCTATAGCAGCCAAGGTTTTCAGAGCAGGATTTTATTGGTTGACAGCAATTGAGGATGCGAAAGAAATAGTTCGTACTTGCGACGCGTGCCAGAGATTTGCCGTAAAACCTCACTCTCCGGCAGCAGAGTTGGTGCCAATACCGCTGTCTTGGCCCTTTGCTCAGTGGGGTCTCGATATGGTGGGAAAATTACACAAGGCTTCGCCAGGAGGATACGAGTATATGCTCGTCGCCGTCGACAAATTCACCAAGTGGATAGAAGCAAAGCCGATAAATTCACCAGACGGGGCGTCGGCAATCAAGTTCGTGAAAAATATCGTCTTTCGGTTTGGAGTACCTCATAGCATCGTCACAGACAATGGTAGTAATTTCACATCCAAGGAGTTCAAGGCATACTGTGCAGAGGTAGGCATCAAACTACACTTTGCATCAGTTGCGCACCCGCAGACCAATGGTCAAGTCGAGAAAGCCAATGGCATTATCTGCAATGGTATCAAGAAGCGTTTGCTAGCACCATTGGAAAAAGCTCGACATACCTGGCCTGAAGAGTTGCCCAGTGTGTTATGGAGTATTCGAACAACACCAAATACGGCAACACAGGAAACTCCGTTTTTTCTGGTCCATGGAGCTGAAGCAGTACTGCCGATAGAAATAGAGCATGATTCTCCAAGAGTCACAGAATATGACGAAGAGGCTTCAAGAAAAGCATTGGAGGATGATGTTGATGCACTAGATGAAGCTCGAGACGAAGTGTTATCACGAGTCACTAAGTACCAGCAAGACTTGAAAAACTACCACAGTCGACGTTTGCGCCCGAGATCCTTTCAGGTCGGCGACTTAGTCCTTCGGCTCACGCAAAAAAGTCATGAGAAACTCGAGTCGCCGTGGCTTGGCCCTTACATCATCACAGAAGTAATCGAAGGAGGAGCATACAGGATAAAGGACAAGAAGACAGGGGTTGCTGAGCCAAATCCCTGGAACGTGGCGCAACTCAGGCGGTTCTACGCTTAGAGTCGAAATATAGTCCTCCTTTGTAAAAATACAATGTACTGAAACGCCCGCGAGCTTTCAGACGCACTCTTTTCCTTTTCAGGGCACCGAGTGGGGCTGGAAAGGTTTTTAATGAGGCGGGCTCGCGGTGCTGCAATATAGAAAAGATATTGGTGATATACATTTTCTTTATCGACACACTCGGGGGCTTGCACCCAGCAGCTACAACATACATATGTACTGCCGACAAAATAGAACTTGCAAAACAATAAATTTCGCCTTGGTGCAACACACCTCGCAAAAAATATGACACACAGGAAGGACCAATAAAAAAGCTTGGGGGTTTGTTGAAACAAAAATAGTTCGAGATATTTGACAATATACATATTATTTACAATATACAGGCGTTCTTCGACAGAGAAAAAACAATAAAGAAATTCTTCAATCAGCATTTAGTATAGCTTCTATATTGATTCCCTCGTTATTTGCAGCACCAGTTCTATGTTCAGCATAGCTACCTTTCACAAAGAACTCTGCATCCATCCGAAGCAGTTCGTCCATCATCTCTTCTGCTACAGGGCGCACAATGTCATCGATTTTGTCAATGTTCCTCTTCCGCTTCGCCTGCCCGGCCAGACACTTGGTGACAATTTGAGTCAGATCTAACTTCGGGTAGCAGATCTGTATCATAATCATGGCGAATCTTGCCCCAGCTGATAGCTGAGCCCGCACAAATTCATGAATACGAGGGGCATCTCGAAATTTCTCCATCAAAGTAGGAAGGGTGTCTGGGATTTTGTTGCGGGGAAACATGGTACTGTAGACTAAAGATAAAGTTCTCGTGCAGAAGTCGAGAAAGTCGCGGACCTGACTCGCGTGATCTTGAAATCTGACTATTTGGCAAGTACGCTCAGGAGTGACCCAGAAATTGGAACCATGCTGACGAGCAAGCCTGACAAGCACATTGGTTCGGGCTTCAACACGCTGATCTTCGGCAGCAGTATCCAAAAAAGAACATGTTTCACCGGAAACATCAGCAAGGAATAAAAGATAGTAAGGTTAAACTAACATATGACCAAATTTTGCGGAGCATACCCGTCATATCCAAGCTAGAGTCATTCATCAGTTCAAGCATATGATTCTCTTGGCGCGTAGCTTCGGCAGCCTCAGCAACTGCAGTTTCCTTCAACGCTATGGCTTCTTGAGCTTGTTGAACAGCTCATTTTTCATTCTCAGATGATCTTCGAGACTGTTCCATGATCACGAGAGCTTGTTTTTTCATCGACTGCAGTTGTTGACGGAGTTCGTCCAAGTCTTCATTTTATGCAGCACTCGAAGAACCTCCAATATACTCGACAGCGGAGGACCTTTTCGAGCAAGACGCAGCAGGCAAAGCAGCCGAGGAATGAGGCCCAGTGGTATAGTTGTCAAAAATCAACTGGAGAGAAAATACTTCGATATCAATACCTCGGCAACATAGCTTTTTCATTAATAAGGTCAGATATTTACACGGCTATTACAAAAGGTTCCTATTGAACTACTGGGGTAGTTATCGCCAAAGCTACTTTGGCGACAGCATCAAAAGAGAAGCAAAACAAAAAAAAAGAGACAAGGTGGTCTACTTGACCTCCGGCTTCGATGAACTAGGAGCTGGAGTTGGCTTGAATCCAAGGAAAGCAAGGATTTTCTTCGAGTTTGGCTTGGCAGCCTTAATCAAAGACTGCCATTTCTTCGTCTCCATATCCTTTACATCGCCATCTTTAGCCCAGTCGACATCCTGTTGGCTGTCAGCAACCAAAGCTATGGTGCCTTCAACACCAATCTTTAGGCCTTCTTGTCGAAGACTGGGTCCAAGATCTTCTTTGGATTTGAAGCACTTGGCGAGAGCAGTAAAAGTCTCGGGTTCTTCTTTCTTCACGAAGAAGTAGGGAAAAAGCCGTGACAGAACTATTCTAGCGTCAGTAAGGCCTTGGCGTGCTTCATCTCCATGAATCTCAAGAAGGGAGAGCGCGTCGAGGAGGCGATCACCTTCAGGATTTTCTAGATCATAATCTTGTTGCGTCCTCCCTAAATGAGCAAAAGGAAGCTTGTTAAAGAAAAAGCGAGCCAGGAAGAATGTGATGACCCGAAAAAATAGCAAGGATTTGAGTACTTACTAACAAAACGTCGACTCCAAGCGAGTAAGGATTTCATCTTCACGGGCAGATTGCTGAGCAATGTTTTCACTCAAAGAAGTTTCCGCGTCATGAAGTCTTTTTCGAAGATCTTCGACAGTGGCAGTATCTAATTCAGCTTTCTTGCGAGCTTTTTCGCTTTGCTCCAATTTAAGAGCAAGAGTATCAGCACGTTTGTTAGCTTCCGCAAGATTGGCTGGCAAAACAATTGACAATAAACAAGTGTCATGGCAAAAAATGAAGGAGAGTTTATTTAGCAGGAGAAGCAGTAAAAATAGTACCTTCAAGCTTTTTAGCATGGTCACGGTACCCAACGAATTGGGTACCGAGACGGATAAACTCCTTCATCAAAGGCTGCAAAGAAAAATAGAGAAAGAAAAATCAATATAGGAAGTGAAAAGTTCGACAGCAACAAGCAAAGGAGAAGCAAAAAATAAAGGGGAGTCGACAGCATTGAAATATTCGGAACATAAAAGAAGAAGTGAACAACTTACATCATCCATTGAAGGAGTCGGGGAACTACCAATTAGCAAGGTAGGCTCCTTGGCCGGCTCGACCCTAGCCCTCTTTGGTGAAGGGGCACGGGGGCTTGCAACTGGAGTTGGATGCTCGATGTCTTGCTGAGGAGGCGAGGTTTCATCCCCATCAGGCTGAGCTTCAGAGACAACTAAAGTACGCGACGTACTCGTTCGAGCAGTCGCGTCAATAGGTGGATTTTCATCCTCGTCACCACTACAATAAAAAGGCGACAAAATAAGAAACAACATAGACAAAATATCGAGAGCAAGCAACAAAGAGCAGCAAAGAACTTACGAGCTGACAAGGGCATCTTCATAAGGGTTGAAAGTTGTCCTTTCTTCAGTAGGAACAACTTCTTCGGCAGGAGATGCGCCGGCTTTGGAGGTGCCGGAATCGGCAACTTCGTCCCTTTTCCTCTTGTTCCTTGGAGAAACAGCGGAGGGGAGGGAGTGTGTCGATGCGGTAGCCTCGGATTCAACTTCTTTTTCAGAGGAAGCCGCGGGTTTGTGAGAAACCGCGACTTCACTCTCAGGATGAGGAGGAACCTGGGTGTCCTCGGTAATGATTGCGCAATCTTCGACTTCTCCACCTTCGGGAAGGGGAGGAAGAGGCGACGCAGTTTTGTGGTTCTGGACAAGATAGAAAAAGTATCGGCAGGAATTTGTATCAATAACAGCAGTCGAAGAAATAGCAGTACAAAAAAGAGAGAAAAGAGGAGAGTGATCGAACAAGCAGACGATAAAAATATATTACCTGCGGGAGCGCGTTGGTGGCGCTATATGGTGTCACATGGCAAGATGACGGGACGATGTCTTTCTTGCTAAGCGACGAGATTTTTCGGACAAGTTTTTCTAAGTCCTTGACCGATAAATCTATCGACAGGCGATCAACATCCTTGTCGCCAGCATACATCCAAAGGGGGTTTTTGCGAGCTTGCAAAGGCTGCACCCTAATCCTAAGGAAATATGCCGTGATTTGGATACCCGACAATTCTTGTCCGCGGGTATTTTGAAGCTCGTGGATGCGTGTCATCAGCGCCTCTGTCGCCGCTTTTTCTTCGTCGCTAGCCTCTGCATCCTAGGATCGGCGGCGACAGATTTTTTCGTTGCCATCGAAAGGGGGAATGTTGTGTTCCGCCGAGTCGTGACTTTCCTCGTGGATATACAACCATTTTTTGCGCCACCCTTGAACTGAGTCAGGGAATTTGACATCGAAGTACTCGACATCAGGGCGGACGCAGATAACAACGCCGCCTATGTTATAGGCAACGTTGGGAGAGCCATTACGGCGAAGGAGGAAAATGCGCTTCCATAAAGCCCAGTTAGGCTGGACTCCAAGGAAAGATTCGCAAAGAGTGATGAAGATCGAGATGTGGAGGATGGAGTTGGGAGTAAGATGGTGAAGTTGCAATCCGTAAACAAAAAGCAACCCACGTAGAAAATCGTGAATGGGGGAAGAAAGGCCGCGGATGAGGTGGTCAACGAAACTGACCCGATACTCAATAGGAGGGGCTGGATAGCTCTCCTCGCTGGGGAAGCGCAGCGAATCTTTCTTCTTGCTGATCCCAAGCTTCTTCAGCAAGTTGATATCTTGGGCGGAGATTTTGGATCTCTCCCACTCAGCGCTCCCCAGATCTGCTGTCGCCATCTTCGCTTCGGGGGTGGTGTGCCTTGAAAGTCTTGGCCGCGGCGGCATCAACAATGGTGTGGAGAAAGTGGAGCAGTATGCGTGCGCTAGAACTTGGCTGTTTGCAATGGAGATTGGAGCAAGAGAAGGTATGCGCAAAGGTGCGGTGAAGGGGAATACGCGAGGAAGAAGAAGAGTATTTATAGCAGGCTTAGTCGGAACGCCGCACCGTTGGATGTTCTCCAAATAGACTGGATGCTTTACACGTGGATCAAAGGGTACAATGGTATTTTTACCATGATGGAACTGGACAGGCGCTACAGCGCGTGCAGCAGAAAAAGCAGAGGACGTGTGTCCCCCACTTGCGTAACGTGTCAACAGGTCGCAGATTTTGGGCCCGCAGGTCAGTGAACGGACATCTCTCGCGTCTTCCCGATACAGTGATCGTGGCTATCGTCAGCGATGTTGTCACCTTGGCAAGAGAGAATCTCGGCTATGAAGATTAATGAAATTGGCGGCAGAAAAAGACTATTGATTATTTCGAGAGCCTTTGATCAAATACAAGTTTTTGCTCAAATGCTCGGGGGCTACTTTGGAAAAAAGAAAAACCTCGAGTATGATAAAATAGAAATGGCGAGAGCCTATGATCAAAAGCAAGCATTTGTTCATAGCCTCGGGGGCTACTCCCATCGGGAGCGCTGGTCGCGCACCCGATAGATATGAAAAGTTCGAGATAGAATGACAATATAGCGACACAAGGTATTAAAGTGTTGAGCCTACAACCAAGCACAAGTCCTTGGCTGTAGCCTCGGGGCCTACTCCCATCGGGAACGCTGTTCGCGTGCCCGATGAAAGTATAAAAATATATATATATATATATATATAGTGAGCATATTTCGAGTTATACAAATAACTCGAAACATACTCCCATCGGGAGGACAATATAAGTCATCCGTTGACTCAATAAAATGTGCTATTCCAACAGCCGAAAAAAGCACTCGACAATATATTCTCAGAGCGCCAAAGTTGCGAATAATCTCTGAATGCCGCAAAACTCTGCGAAGGTAAGACCCCAGATCCGTTCTGAGCGGCGTGGCGCCGTCTCTGACGTCGGTTTGCTACTTTTTTCCGTATCAACAGATACGAAGAAAAATCCTAACGGACGCGTTAGGTACCCGATAAAACATGACTGGGACTCGACAGAATGGTAAGACCTTAAGCGGCACCTATCGAAGTTAAACACCAGTATCCCGAGATCATGTCCAGGGACGTGATCTTGAAGTAGGTTTTTGCGGATTGCCACTAGAGCAGTTAACTAGTACCTGATCCGTCAGATGAACTAGCCCCAACTACCATTATCCCTGTACAATATATAATTGCGTATCCAAAGATATGTGATAAATTTGACAGAGTTATTGAATGGCTATAAAGTTGGATATTTTCCCTGATTCTTTGATTCAAACAAAATCTCGGGGGCTACTGACATAGGCATCCCCAATGGGCCTGCCGAAGATGGTACCCGGGGTTTACTGAAGGCCCACGACTCGATGAATATGAAGATTCGGAAGCCCAAGTTTGTATTAAGGAAAGCTAGAGTTGTATTACGAAAAACATACTTGTAATCTTACGGGATGAGTTAGAAACCTTCCCGGACTCTGTAATGTGTGTACTACGAATCCCTCGACTCCACCTCCTATATAAGGGGGAGTCGAGGGACAAAGAAAGCATCGATTCATTGTCTCACGCAACCCTAGTTTTTACATCGTCGAGTACTTTTCGGCTGAAACCTTCGAGATCTACTTGCCCTCTACTTCCGACTAAAACCCTAGTCTACAATCTGTAGGCATTGATAAGTTAATCCCTTGTCACCTATTGCTTTCAAAATAAAAAGCTCTAGCACATGAGTAATCCCTGCTTCCCTCTGCGCAGGGCCTTTCTTTTACTTTCATGTTGAGTCTTCATCTTCTACCTTATGCACCAATTAAGAGAGCATAGTTGTCATTCTTAGTGCAATGTGCATAGTCCCAAAATTATTATTGATTGATTCATGATTGTGCTATTGCTTGCTCTCAAATTACTTGTATCTAGCCACCCTCTGAACTTTGAAGGTGCCCTAGCATTTATGTTTTGCTATTCCATAAGGACATGTTGAGTACCACTTTATTATGCTTACTCTATGATCATAAATACACAGTTGCTTTCAATGCACTATTATCCATGATCTTTTGTTTGAGTTACTCTTCATGTTATAACATAGTTGGTAAATTCAATTGAATTATATCTATCATGCCTATGTTAGAGTACTTAGAACCCAGCACACAATGTTTTACATGCTTGATCAAGATTGTGTTGGCTTCATGTCACCTCAAAAATTATTTTTGTTATCACTTACCTACTCGAGGACGAGCAGGAGTTAAGCTTGGGGATGCTGATACGTCTCAAACGTATCTATAATTTTTGATGCTCCATGCTTGTTTTACACCAATTCATATATGTTTTACTTACACTTCGTTGCACTTTTACATGATTTCCGGCACTGACCTATTAACAAGATGCCACAATGCCAGTTCCCTGTTTTCTGCTGTTTTTGTATTTCAGAAAAGTTGTACAGGAAATATTCTCGGAATTGGACGAAACAAAAGCCGAAGTCAATATTTTACCGAAGCGAAGACGAAGTCCGAAGGGGGGTCGAAGAGGCGCAGCAGGGCGCCCAAACCACCCCTAGGCGCGGCCTAGACCTGGCCCGCGCCTAGGGCAGGTGTGGGGCCCCCTGGCCTCCACCGACATCGCCCTTTCGCCTATTTATACATCTTCTCGGGAAAACCCCAAAAACATCAGCCTCCGTTCCAGAAAAGTTCCGTCGCGGCCGCCATCGTCCAGAGAAGATCCGGGGGACAGAAGTCTCTGTTCCGGCACGCTGCCGGCACGGGGAATTGCCCCCGGAGCCATCTCCATCGATCCCACCGCCATCTCCATCGCCGTTGCTGACTCCCATGATGAGGAGGGAGTAGTTCTCCCTCGGGGCTGAGGGTTCTACCGGTAGCTATGTGGTTTATCTCTCTCTCCCATGTACTTCAATACAATGATCTCATGAGCTGCCTTACGTGATTGAGATCCATATGATGAGCTTTGTAATCTAGATGTCGTTATGCTATTCAAGTGGATTTTACTTATGTGATCTCCGGAGACTCCTTGTCCCACGTGTGTAAAGGTGGAGTGTGTGCACCGTGTGGGTCTCTTAGGCTATATTTCACATAATACTTGTTCACTGAATTATGATTTGAGTTGGATATCTCTATGAAATTGTGGTGTGTTAGTACCGCCTATGAATGCTCAAAGTATAGCGCGGGGTGTTTATTAGTACTTGGGAATACATGTTTAAGGTTTGCTTTTGCAGCCCTACGCAATGAATTAGTGTTCGTTATCCAACCAGAGAGTAGTTCAGAGTAGCATAGTAAAGTGCTTATATTTATATTCCTTTATGATATCATTGTTGAGAGTGACCACTAGTGAAAGTATGATCCCTAGGCCTTGTTTCCAAACATCGAATCACCGTTTATTTACTGTTTTACTATATGTTTACTTGCTGCCATATTTATTTCAGATTGTTATTACCACTCATATTCATCCATATCACCTGCATTTCACTATCTCTTCGCCGAACTAGTGCACCTATACACCTGACAAGTGTATTGGGTGTGTTGGGGACACAAGAGACTTCTTGTATCGTAATTGCAGGGTTGCTTGAGAGGGATATCTTTGACCTCTACCTCCCTGAGTTCGATAAACCTTGGGTGATCCACTTAAGGGAAACTTGCTGCTTTTCTATAAACCTCTGCACTTGGAGGCCCAACACTATCTACAAGAACAGAAGCGTGCGTAGACATCAAGCAGCAGACGGTGGGGGATCCTCGTGTTGGCGGCGCTTTGGCTTTTGCAACTCCCAGATCGTGTTTCAGATGCCTAACTTGGGGACAACAGACAGTTGAGTTCTTGGGTGTGGTGTGCGGATGCTACCGGGTGAAAGCTCCGGGTGAAAACCCTAGACATCGCAGTCCCGACGGCGGCAATGTAGTGTGTCATTACCCTCTTGGGGGCATCGTTATGGAGTCGTGACTCGACTCGATCTCGTGACAATGCCCTCGGTGGCAAGTTTGGGTTTATGTGTTTTTTTCCTCTTTTTTTTTGATCTGCTTTGTAAGAGGTTCTCCTCTCCACCTTTTACCGGTTCGGCCTTTGCAGCTTTATTTATAAAGTGTGGCGAAAAGCTATTTCGAGAAGGAGGTTATGTCTTGCCAAATTTGTTACTACAAGCTTACTAGGACATTACTTCGATATAAAGCGTTCACGGATAAATTTGCTCATGAGATGAAATGCTTTCACCGCAAGAGAAAATTCCATTCATGTGTGAGAATTCACCTACGGTTTTTTTTATTTATTCATCAATATCTAAAAAAAAATGTAGAACCACAATTTTGTTCAAGCGATTGAAACAAAATGATTCGATTCTCTGAAAAAATCTTTACAATGTGTAAATTGTTCACATATATAAAATGGGTTCACTATATAAAAATTGTTCATCATATACACTATTTTTGCATTTTAGAATAAATTTATTTACCAAAAGTAATTATAATTTATTTGGAAGTTTAAGCAATCACCCGAAAAAAATTAAACTTATTTGCCGTAATACAAGAAACACATTTATAAAAAAATCTTGAACTTGTTGTTTTAATGTCCATTTTCTTTATACATTTCTTTTCAGTCTATATTATTGGTGTCACTTTTGAGCCGTTCAAAAAAAAGGGCAGCAACGAAAATAATCCAACAGTGGCACCAACAGAAACAGTGGAACAAAATAGCCTACTCCGAGCTGGATAACTCCAAACTCGAGATGCGCAAAAACGGCCCAAGGGAAAATCAGGCGGCTGCGGAGAGTTCGGCCGCGGCGGCTCACCGGCGTCGGGAGTTGGCAGGGAGGAAGGCGGGGTGGCCCGGCCGCGGCGGCGCATCGTGGGCATCGGCGGCGAGCAGGGCCAACGCGGGGGTGGCGTTCCGGCAGGGCAACTGGGCGAGGGCGCGAGGCGGCGAGCGAGCTCCAATAGCGTGGAGGCCGGGAGGAGAAGACAGCGCGGCGTGGGTCGGTCGTCTTCGGCAACCGGCGGAAAGCCCTGGCTCCTTGGTCCATGGATCTTTCCTGATTGTTTAATCGGTTTACCACTTCACCTCCTGCACCATGTCGGCATCGGTATCGTCATCTTCTCTACTCTAATGATGCCAATCACTTACCAAGGACTACTAGCTAACCGTTGGTAACCGTTGGCAAATGAGCAGTCTCAACGCAATTAACAAAACTAAGCTCCACATGCTGGCGGGTCGACCAAGGTCGGATCTAGTCATCGGCATCGTCATCTTCTCTACTCTAATGATGCCAATCACTTACCAAGGACTACTAGCTGACCGTTGGCAAATGAGCAGTCTCAACGCAATTAACAAAACTAAGCTCCACATGCTGGCGGGTCGACCAAGGTTGGATCTAGTCATCGCCTAATTAAACAAACCTCCCTGAGCCACGCCACACACTGGCTATAAACCAGGCTATCAAGGGCTCCTCCAAAACACACACACACATTGCTACCTTCCTACCCTGTACTTGCAGTGCATCCACGAAATCCCCACCACACACACCAATTAGCCCTGCCTGGCGGGCTCTCGAGACCACCCAGGACCGAAGAGGAGGTGATGGAGACGGCTATTGGCGCGGCGAATTGGCTTGTCAGCAAGCTGCTGAATAAGCTGTCCGATGACCTGGTGGCCGCGTTTGTGGCCAGCTCTGAACTCGGCCTCAACTCCGAGCAGATCAAAACCAAGCTCAATTACATGCAAGGGTTGTTGCACGTTGCGCAGGACAGGGGTGTGCACAACAACCCTGGCCTGCAGAGCTTGCTGGAGGACCTAAGCAAGAAGGCTGATGAAGCGGAGGATGCGTTGGATGAGCTCCACTACTTCATGATCCAAGACCAGTTGGATGGCACCAAGGAAGCGTTCGCGGACCTGGGTGATGGCCTCTGTGGTCATGTACTCCATGGTCGCCATGCTGCTCGCCACACCATCGGTAACTGGCTTCCATGCTTTTCTTGTTCTCGTACGCTAGATGATGAGTCTGCTGCTGCTACTATTGTTACGACTAACCCAAACAGTGTGACCCAGTCTGATAGTGGTAATGATGGTGGCCATGTTGGGAAGTTGAAATTTGATAGGGTGGCCATGTCCAACAGAATCAAGTCAGTGATAGAGGGCATACACAACCTGTGTGATCCTGTCTCTGACTTGCTGAATAAAATCCCAAATAATAGCACAGTTGTCACCATAAAAAGGTCTCCCACAGGCTCAACAGTATCACAGGATAAACTGTTTGGGAGGAGTGCCATCTTTGAGCAAACTGTAAATGCGCTCACTGGTGGCACATATCAAACTGAAACCCTCTCAGTTCTGCCTATTGTTGGCCCTGGGGGTATGGGAAAAACAACTTTCACCCAGCACTTGTACAATGATAAGAGGGTTGAGGGACACTTCACTGTCAAGGTTTGGGTATGTGTTTCAACTGATTTTGATGTTCTACAGCTCACCCGGCAGATCCTTAGCTGCATACCTGCGATTGAAGAAGAAAAATATAAATGCAACATTGAAACAGCCAGTTTAGACCAGCTTCAAAAATCCATTGCGGAGAGACTAAAGTCCAATAGGTTTTTAATTGTTCTGGATGATATATGGAAATGCAATACTGAGACTGATTGGAAAAACCTATTGTCTCCATTCACAAAGGGGGAATCCAAGGGCAACATGGTTCTTGTCACAACTCGGTTTCCATCTATAGCACAGATGGTGGAAACAACAGATCCAATAGAACTGGGTGGTTTGGAGCCTAATGACTTCTTCACACTCTTTGAAGCTTGCATATTTGATCGTAGCAAACTGCCTGGGAACTATGAAGATGACTTAATTGATGTTGCAAGAGACATTGCTAGGAAACTAAAGGGTTCACCACTAGCAGCCAATACAGTCGGTCGGTTGTTGAGGAAAAACCTTTCTCGGAAATATTGGATGGAGATTCTTGAAAAGAACGAGTGGAGCAACACAAAAAATGATGACGATATTATGCCATCTCTAAAAATTAGCTACGACTACCTTCCTTTTTATTTGAAAAAATGTTTTTCATATTGTTCCCTTTTCCCTGAAGATTATAAGTTTCAAAACTCAGAAATTACTCATTTTTGGATGACGGTAGGTATCGTAGACTCTAGTAGCCAAAACGATAAGAATTACTTAGAGGAACTAGTGGGTAATGGTTTTCTCATCAAGGGAGGAGATAATTCTGGTCAATACTATGTGATGCATGATTTATTTCATGAACTATCTCGAAATGTTTCATCACAAGAATGTTTCAATATATGTAATTTAAGTTTTAGAGCCGATGATATCCCAAAATCTATTCGGCATTTGTCGATCACCATAAAAAATGTATATGATGAAAGTTTTGTAGAAGAAATGGGTAAATTGAGGAGCGTGATAGACATTGCAAATTTGCGGAGTTTGATGATTTTTGAATTACATGATGTAAGAATAGCAAATATTTTGGAACATACATTTGAAAATATAAAGGGTCTCCGAGTACTATTTATAGCCATGACAACTCAACAATCTTTACCAAACAACTTTTCAAATCTTATCCACCTCCAGTACCTTAAAATTAGTTCACCTTCTGGCTTAGAGATTACTTTACCTAGCACATTATCTAGACTTTACCACTTGAAATTCTTGGACCTGAGAGATTGGTGGGATATTGAAAAGTTGCCTAAAGACTTTAGTCGTCTTGTGTATTTACGCCATTTTCATTCTTCTGGAAACTTCCATTCCAATATTCCTGAGGTTGGAAAGATGAAGCGTTTGGAGGAGCTTAAAGAATTCCATGTTAAGAAAGAGAATGTTGGGTTTGAGTTGAAAGAGCTGGGGGAACTGAGCTGCCTTGGAGGAGAACTCAGTATATATAATCTTGAAACAGTGAGGTCCAAGGGAGAAGCTAGTGATGCAAAATTGAAAAATAAAACAAATCTGAAAAAGTTGAGGTTGGTCTGGTCCAAGGCAGAGCACCAACCTATAGATGATGATGTGCTCGATGGTCTTCATCCACCAAATAATATTAGAGTGCTTGGCATTATAAATCATGGTGGTACGACTGCTCCAAGTTGGTTGTGTGGCGACATTAGCATAAAAAAGTTAGAGTCTCTCCATCTAGAGGGTGTATCGTGGAGTACTCTTCCATCTTTTGAGCAGCTATCAAACCTCAGCAAAGTCACCTTCAGGAATATTATTGGGATGCGTTTGTTCGGGCCTGGTATTGGTGGTGTTACAGAGAGAAGCTTCACCCATTTGAAGGAAATTGTGTTTGAGGATATGGCAGAACTTGTGGAGTGGGTGGGCGGACCTAGTAGCCACATGTTTGCAAGGCTTGAAAGCATCAGAATTAATTTTTGTCCCTTAATCTCCTCATTTCCATTTTTGGAGTGCTCTCACGTATTTACCAAACTGTGTACACTTAATATTTGGAAGTGCCCTGGTTTGTCTCTGTTCCCACTCATGCCTCACACTTCCACGCTTACATATGTTCGCGTGGGCAATGTTGGGTCGGGGCTATTATACGATGGGAAGGAAGTTAGCATTAATGGGTATACTAGGCCTCTGGCTTTCCACATTATGGATAAAGTAGAGCATATGGAAATTTGTGGTGTATCACACGTTACATTGTCGGATCTCCAAAAGCTAAAATCCTTGAGCACTATACACTTCAATAGATGCGACGACGTGTTTTCCACAGAACTGGATGACACCGTTCTGCTCCATTCAGTTCAGAGTATTCTCATAATAGAGTTACAGATTACCGGAGAATTGTTTTCAAAAGCTTTGAGAATTTTTCCAGCTCTTTCCAACCTTGAGATCAGCGAGTGTAGGAACCTTGGACTTCTGCCTGCGGAGGACGGAGGGCTCTCGGACCTCAGGGTGCTTCAATCATTTAATGGATCCAGGTGTGGGAAGTTGTTCTCTCAGTGGCCCATGGGAGAAGTAGGTGGAGGAGGTCATGCCATCAACCCTTTCCCTACCTGCCTCAAAGAACTCTATATTTGGTCTGAGCCAAGCATGCAATCAATGGGCCTGCTCTCAAACCTCACGTCTCTCACTAGTCTAACTCTGATAGATTGTAGTGAATTGACGATTGATGGGTTCAATCCTCTCATCACAGTCAACCTCAAAAAACTGTACGTACGAAATGAAGAGGGCATCTCTATAGCAGGGGATCTGCTCTCAGAGATCGCAAGGAGCAAATTAATGAGTGCAGGTTCATTCCAGCTGGAACATCTTGGTGTGGATAGCATCTCGGCAGTGCTTACTGCTCCCATTTGCAGCCACCTCGCCGCTACTCTCCACACGTTACGGTTCAGTCATGATCAGCGAATGACAACCTTCACGGAAGAGCAAGAACGAGCGCTTCTGCTCCTCACGTCCCTCCAACATCTGGGATTTTATGTTTACAAGAATCTGCAGTCCCTCCCTCGAGGATTACGTGGCCTTTCTTCTCTCAAGAGTCTAGTGATTGAAAGATGTGAGAAAATCCTATCCCTACCACCCAAGGAGGGCCTGCCCACTTCACTGGAAGAGCTAGCTGTACTTTTTTGCAGTCCTGAGGTAACCGAGCAAGCCAAAAAATTGAACGAAGCGGACCCGTGGTTTTATGTATCAATACAAGTAGATCTGGAAGTGGATGATGATGTCTAATATCCATGGATCTTGGACCTGAAATAAACTGGATGTAACTGGACAGGGCTTCGCTGGACCTGGGCCGCAAAAGGACCTTAGGGCCAATAACGTTGGATGGACTTGGATCTCTAACTTGGACAATCCAAAATCCATTCCCGTGGCCGCTGCCGCTGCCGCACCTCCGCCCGCCGCCGACTCCCTGCCTCCCTGCCTTGTGTCCGTCGCCACACCCTCCGTCCGCCGCTGACTCCCTGTCTCGTGCCCGTCGTCGCATCCTCCGTCCGCCGCCGACTACCCATATCTTGTCGGCCGCCTCACCCGCCCGCCGGTGGTTCCTCTTCTTACGCCGGTCGCCGCATGCTCGGGTGCCAACTTGGGGCCTTCTGGATCGGATCTGCCGCCTCCTACCTCCTGCCCTCCTGGTGAGAATTTACTCGACTCCCCTCTGATTATATTCATTTCCTCTATTTGGCCTTCTCAAGTGACTGGATGGTGGTATGAAGTAGGCCTCAAGTATGGTGGATCGATCTAGTACTATTAGTAGTGTACCATGTGAATCAGTAGGTCTTTCAGGTTTTTCAGTTTCCTCAGTAAGCTGGTGCTCAACAGTCTGCTGTCGACAGTAGCTTTTTTTCGTCAGTAAGTAGTTAGCTGTTTAGAGTTTCAGTTAGACACGGTCAGTATTTGAACCAGTCTATTAGTTTGGATTTAGGATTTGCTTTCAGCTTGGTAATCATGATGCGGATTATACCGCAGTGTTGCTACAGAGCTCTCATCATCTAAGTATCACCTACCTTACAATAATGCTCATCTTTCAACACAAAATTAGGCTTTTATTGTCCATATTAGTCTGGTGATTTTTCTTAACTATCATTATTTACTGTATAATTTGTACTAGCTTACTAAACTTTCCTGTAGCTACATCCAACTTGGTGGTATCTGTAAACTCTAATTGTCATAATTTGTATAATATGTTTTTGTTTGTTTATTGATATCTCTGTTCATCTCCAACAGGCTCACTCCAATTGTCATAATGTCAACCAGTCAAGCTACAGGGCAAGTTCAGCTTCATGAAGGAGTGGATGATCAGACTACCAATCGCAGAAGCAAGAAACGGTCAAGAGCTTGCGAATTTTTCGGGGAGTTACCTGAGGAAGGAAAAGCCATATGTATTTATTGTCAAAAAAATTGTCATATCATCAAGGAATTGGTTTCTATTTCTCATTCATAGATTGACGGCATGAGCTTTAGCATAAGATTTTTGTTCAAATTGAAGTGTCAGGTATGCTTACTCACTTGGCCATAACAGATGACTCATTATCTACTCGCTCACTGATCGCTGTTTTACTGAAACTGCAGAAACCTCTACAAAGATGGTGTTTGGAAATCTCAATGGATGAACAAAGATTGTATTCCTGATTATCTACATGCTATTTCTCGCTGGTTTGTTCATGATGGATGGTTACAAAATACTAGTCCAGCATTGTCCTAGTTCAGGTCTTTAACTCTGATCGATGTCGCAAAGTTTTGATGTGTTGGTATCAATAGAACTCTTCTACTGAAGATCAGTGGATGTTCAAGAATGTCTGAAAACTATTGGTAATTGTGGATGATCGATCCACAATTACACAAGGTACATAACCCACGCCAAGTCTTAATGCGAGGTGATGCCTTGTTTCTCAGACCTGACAGCCTACATGTTTCAGTTGCAGAGCGACGTTTTTCTGAGAACTGACAGCCTACATGCATCATGGTCCGCCATTGGACTCCATGTGCCGGTTAGTCAACCATTTCTCTTTTGTTCATGATTCCATTCACACTGCCTGCATGCAGCCACTTTAGTTATTTGGACTGCTTCCTTTTTAGACAACTGCTTTTTTTTTTTAAGCATACTGCACGACTTCACCTTTAGAATGTCATCGAGTAAGGATATTCCAGATGGAGTGTTAAGGCATAGTTTGCTCTTTTCTTTTCAGACCTGAATAATCAAGGCCCATGCCGTCGCAACTCCCTCGACCTGTCAGGGCATGAAGCAGCGGCTGGCGGCTCGGCGTGGGAGTGGTGCTGGAGGACAGCTCGAGCGGGTGGACCAGGGAGTCCAAGAATTTTAGGTGGAGGTGCAGCGCCGCTGCCAGCTCGGCGTGGGCGTGCAAGACGGGAGCCTGCGATCCAGGGACTGATCTGGTAAATCCTTGATCCTCGCTGCATTATTTCTCAGTAAATCGGCTCGTAGGACGCTTGGGTGCCTCTGCCTCCTTGACTTCAAGCAGGCAATGGACATGCCTGATAATTCTGCAGCTGCTTTCTAATTGGATAGGCATAACTGATTCCATTTTAGTAGCAGTTTCACCAATGATTGTGTGTCTACCGAGTACTCGGTGTCTCTGTAGGCATTGCTAGTTACGTTTGTCGACCAACATGACCGATTGTTATGTGTGCGCTAATACCTCTGCAACTGGTGAACTAATCGAGCGAGTCAATTATACGAAAATTCTACTAGCATGAAAAAGAAAGGTTGTGATAAAGGCTCCTCTTTGATCTGCTGCTGCAGCACTTCTATTTTAGCTATTTGGTCATGGTAATTTCACGACTGTACGATACTATGATGCATCTCTTTGGATGCCTCCTTCTATTTTGTCTCCTTGCTTTGCTTGTCCCACCACCATGTGAACGATGCGTAGCGAGCTAGCTGTTGTTTTGCCGGCAGAACTTGGTTGAATGCGGCTACACCAGCACATGGTCTATGCACGACTGTCATTTGCTTTCCACCACATGAGTACCAGTAATCCATCTAAGAGCATCTCGAGCCTATGATAACGTTAATCTAGACTTTTTCTTTTAGCTCTTGGAACCGAGAGGTTTTGGTTCCAAAATAATCTCTCTGATTAAAACAATCACTTAAAGGGGCTCAGAAGGTGTTAAGGTTAATGATGTAGGTGGATATTTCTTCCTGACTGGTAAAGGTTTGAGACAATGGGTCCTTTTGCTCCCCTTTTATTTAATTTTGTGGTAGATGTTTTCTCTAGGAAGATAATTAAAGTCCGTGACACTGGCATGTATAGAGCTCCATTTTCCGACTTTAACTACTTCATTACTCGAAATCTGCAGAACAACTGCAACCGATGGGTATTGGCGAGCTCTCTCAGTTCGTAGTTTTGCATCTACGACATTATTATTCCATCCAAATGATAACAACAACAGAACCACATGTCTTCATTTTGAATCAGCAATTCAACAAAGGTCAGTTGATCGTTCTTTCTGGCCAAAGTGCAAATCGATCCCCTGTATCATGTATTGGCTTTTGGATTTGCATCGCATTGACCTGTGAACTTGGTGCATTCATTCAGGCATTCCACTGACTGCTCCCTGTTGGTGAAGCGAAAATCCGAACGAAGTCATGATTCATGGCAGCTCCGGAGGGTAGGTAGCACAACCTGTGTGCAGTCTCCTAGCTTGCCAAGCTGATCAATGGAGGCCAGTTCACCCTTAAACGAATCAAGGTACGCCTATTATAAAGTTAATCTAGATTTTCTTACCAATTTTGTCCATATAATAGAATCTCTATCAGATACGCAAACGGTCCTGGTCTATGATAAAGTTAATCTAGATTTTTTTTTTAGCTCTTGGAACTGAGACGTTTAACATCCAAAATTATCACACTAATTACAACAATCACTCAAGAAGGCTCAGTAGTTGTTAACCTTAATGATATAGATGGAGACTTCTTCCTGGCTGGTAAAGGTTTGAGACAAAGGGATCCTGTTGCTCCTCTTTTATTTAATTTTGTGGTAGATGTTTTATCTAGAATATTAATAAAGAGCTCCATTTTCTGACTTCAACTACCTCATTATTTGAAATCTGCAGAACAACTGCAACCAATGGTTACTGGTGAGCTTTCACACTTCGTAGTTTTTCATCTACGGCATTATTAACAGAAGCATATATCTTCGTTCTGAAGCAGCAATTCAGCAAATGTCAGTTGATCGTTCTTTCCGGCCAAGCTTTTGGATTTGCATCGCATTGAGCTATGAACTTGGTGTATTGATTCAGGCATTCCACTAACTATGCTTCTTGTTGGCGAAGCGAAAATCAGTACGAAGTCATGATTTATGGCAGCTCCGTACGGTACGTAGCACAACCTGTGTGCAGTATTCTAGCTTGCCAAGCTGATCAATGGATGCCAGTTCACCCTAAAATGAATCAAGGTACGCCTATTATAAAGTTAATCTAGATTTTCTTACCAAATTTGTCCGTCTAAGAGCATCTCTATCAGATACACAAAAGGTCCCGGTCTATGATAAAGTTAATCTAGATTTTCTTTTTCAGCTCTTGGAACTGAGAGGTTTTACATCCAAAATTATCTCACTGATTACAACAAACACTCAAGGGGGCACAGTAGTTGTTAACCTTAATGATGTGGATCGAGATTTCTTCCTGACTGGTAAAGGTTTGAGATGAGGGGTCCTTTTGCTCCCCTTTTATTTAATTTTGTGGTAGATGTTTTCTCTAGGAAGATAATTAAAGTCCGTGACACTGGCATGTATAGATCTCGATTTTGTGACTTTAAGTACTTCATTACTCAAATTCTGCAGAACAACCGCAACAGATGGTTATTGGCGAGCTCTCTCGGTTTGTAGTTTTGCATCTACAACATTATTATTCCATCCAAATGATAACGGCAACAGAAGCACATGCCTTCACTTTGAAGCAGCAATTCAACAAAGGTCAGTTGATCGTATTTTCAGGGCCAAAGTGGAAATCAATCCCCTGTATCATGTATTGGCTTTTGGATTTGCATCGCATTGACCTATGAACTTGGTGAATTCATTCAGGCATTCCACTAACTGTGCTCCCTTTTGGCGAAGCGAAAATCCGACATGATTCATCACAGCTTCGGAGGGTAGGTAGCACAACCTGTGTGCTGTCTCCTAAGTTGCCAAGCCTATCAATGGAGACCAGTTCACCCTGAAACGAATCAAGGTACGCCTATGATGAAGTTAATCTACATTTTCTTACCAAATTAGTTCACCTAAGAGCATCTCTACTAGATGCGCAAAATGTCCCAGCCTATGATAAAGTTAATCCAGATTTTCTTTTTGAGCTCTTGGAACTAAGAGGTTTTACTTCCAGAATTATCCCACTGATTACAACAATCACTCAGGGGGCCTCAGTAGGTGTTAACCTTAATGATAGAGATGGACATTTCTTCCAGAATGGAAAGGTTAGAGACAAACGGATCATTTGCTCCTCTTTTTATTTAATTTTGTGGTAGATGTTTTCTCTAGGATGTTAATATAGAGCTCCATTTTCTGACTTCAAGTACCTCATTATTTGAAATCTGCAGAACAACTGCAACCAATGGTTACTGGTGATCTCTCGCAGTTCGTAGTTTTGCATCTATGACATTATTAACAGAAGCACATGTCTCCGTTCTGAAGCAGCAATTCAACAAAGGTCAGTTGATCGTTCTTTCCGGCCAAAGTGAAAATCTATCCCCTTTGTCATATATTGGCTTTCCGATTTGCATCACATTGACCTGTGAACTTGGTGTAATCATTCAGGCCTTCCAATAACTGTGCTCCCTGTTGGCGAAGCAAAAACCCGAACGAAGTCATGATTCATGGCAGCTCTGGAGGGTAGGTAGCACAACCTATGTGCAGTCTCCTAGCTTGCCAAGCTGATCAATGGAGGCCAGTTCACCCTGAAACGAATCAAGGTACGCCTCCCTGCTGCACGACAACACTCCTTGTGCATTACATCGAATCGTTGCCCTTATTCAGTGTGGTAACAACTATGTTATGAACATATTTTTCAGCGTGCCAAACCCTGCTGTTACCTCATGGAGAACCTGAATCTTTCAACTGCTAGCTGACAGCCTAATCAGTCCTGTAATGCTGGTGCGCCTGCCCGTGCTAGCTGCATCGTCTGCCGCTTCTCCGCCTACTCCAACTCCTGTCATCAAGCTTGGCATCTGTGCCTACTCCAATTCTGGGGTCAACAACCTCGCCATCTCTGCCTACTCCAACTCCTGCGGCAACGACCTGGCCATCTTGACGCATATGGTTTTTGGGTCTTACCTAGATTTCTAACTTATCAGGAGCACTCTAGCGTGCCATCTTTAAATTGTAGGCTTATTATTTGACGTCAACCTTTACCGAATGTTAATTGGACTAAGTAGATGTAGAAAGTAACAGTTCACAAAAGTCGCATTTTACCATGAGTTCCGTATGGCTTGTTGAAATAGCTGCACAAATAACTTTGGGATGGTTGGAATATTGCGTGGCGACGCACCAAAGTTACCAATGATCTAATTCTTGGCTTAGGTTTGTCCCGTAATGTCTCTTTATGAAGAAAATGCGTCTGCACCCTGCTCCAGCGGGGCGACGCATCGTGTCCGGGGCGTCCGCGGCGACACAAACGCGGCGCAAATATGCGGCACGTTTGCGTCTCCGCGGTCGCGCCTAGCGTCCGCTCGCTTCCCCCACAGGTCCGCCTGGCAGCGACCGTAGCTCGATCGGCCTCGAATTAAAGCACAGCAAGCGCGCCAATGTCAACCGCCGGAGTGGCAACCGCGCCGATCAACCCGCCAACCGCCGGAATGGAGCGCCGAACCGCCGCGGAAGAGCAACCGCAGGCCTCTTCGTTATACGCGTCGTCATTAATCCCCGCAGAATATAACCCCTGCGTCTACTGTAATTCACGTCGAACCGCCTTCTTCTTCTTCTTCTTCTTCTTCTCCAACACTGGCTAGCCAGACGCCATGAGCGACTACACGCTGCCGTCGGACTCGGAGAGCGAGGGCAAGTCGCCCGGATGGCTGCATTGGTGGGAATCACCTGCGACGCCAAGCGATCCGGGCTCCACGCCCAGCGACCCTGCCTCCACGGCGAGTGATGAGGAGGAGGACGGAGGCGCCGATGCCAGCGACGGCCAGGAGGAAGACGGAGGCGCCGCTGGCAGCGACGGCGAGGACGAGGAGGAGGAGGAGGAGGAGGAGGACTCCGACGCTAAGTTCGCCCGGCTGGAGGCGCAGGAGGCGGCGGACGACAAGGCGGCGGCAAGGAAGGTGGCCAGGGCCCGGGCAAGGGCGCAGGCGCGGGCCGCGCGTCGTCGTCGTCGTCTGTTCACCGACGAAGATGACACTACGTCCGAATCCAACTCCTCCACGGACGCGTCGTCCGCCAGCTCCTCTTCCGACGAGGAGGTGACAAGCAAGAGGCGCAGGAGTCAGGACGACGAGGCATGGCCTTCTAACAAGAAGGCCAAAAATTAGTTTTTAGTTTATTTGTTTTTAAATTTGTTCTTGTTTATATGTTAAATTTGAACTTTTTTGATTCGAGTAATCTATCCGGTGAACTGTTTATGGCAGCAACAAGATCATTCTGTACTACTTGTTTTCGCGTTTAAACTTGGTCATACAAATTGGTTGAGTCCTTCAACAAAAATGAAGAAAACATAACAGTTGCATGTCCAAAATGCGTCGGACCGCTGGGGGTGGCCCCTACGCAAACGGATATTTCGCGCCTCGCGGATATTTTCGCGTCCGCCAGACGACGCAAACGGACGCCCGCGGACAATTTAGTCGTCCGAAATGGGTCGCTCCGTTGAAGATGCCCTTAAGAAAAAAGGTTTTGGATACAGAACCTGCATCTTGCACGGACACGAACTGTCGTCGTCGTCTACCATGTATAGAATTCAGATCTAGGAGTAGTCAGGTTTGGGATCTGTTGTATGCTTGTTTATGCATGCTCCTCGGGACTCTCACTATCAGCTGATCAAGCGTATCTTGCGTTATATCAAGGGCACCTCTCACTATGGACTGAAAATACACAAGTCTTCTTCTATGGAGCTGATTGCGTACTCTGATGCGGATTGGATAGGGTGCCCCGACACTCGTAAGTCCACTTCTGGCTTTTGTGTGTTCATTGGAAACAACTTGGTCTCGTGGTCTTCTCGACGCCAAAATACAGTCTCTCGGTCTAGTGTGGAGGCCGAATATAGAGTGGTTGCAAATTGCATAGCTGACTCTTGTTGGCTCCACCAACTTCTCCATGAGCTCCATCATCCTCCTACGAGTGGCACGGTGGTTTATTGTGACAATGTTTCAGCTATGTACATAACCTCCAATCCTGTTCAGCATCAACGGACAAAGCATATTGAGATTGATCTATATTTTGTCCGTGATCTTGTGGCACTAGGAGAAGCTCGAGTCCTACATGTTCCAACCAGCTCTCAATTTGCGGATATATTTACGAAGGGCCTGCCGACTATTGTCTTTGAAGAATTCCGTTCCAGCCTGAACATCGCTCCGAGCGTAGTTCCGACTGGGTGGGGGTGGGGGGGTTGTATAATATTGTACTGTCACGTTGTAACGTCTCTCTCCCCTAGTCTTTAGGCAGTTCCTTAGTCATAGGATCTCTTTCCTATATGTGCGGCACGTTAGCCCACGATGTGTATCCAGTGTATGTAATCCTGAACTGAATCAATACAATCACGTTGAGTCACAATTCAGCTTCATCGACTCGGATGGCCACCGGCGCTGCCGTAGGCACAATCAAATCGAGTGCTGACTTCGACGGCAGCGCATTGGTCCGATCTGCCCAGCGACCTCCTGGGAACGGTGTGCTCGAGGCTCACGGGCCTCGGCCGCATCCGCTTCGCCGCCACCTGCAGATCATGGCGAGCCGCCGCGATCACGTCTCGGCACCTGGCGCCTTCCCTCCCGTGGTTCCTCTACTTGGACGGCGAAGCCCCGCCTATACTGTCTGGAGTACGATTCGGTCTCAAGCATCCCGCTTCTGTTAGCACTAATCTTGATGGGTGCACGTGTGCAGCTGCCGGACCAAGTCCTGTGACCGTTGTGGACTGAATGCTAGAATGGCGTACGATGCGTGCCTGTATGTAGCTAGATTAGTTGGGCTAGTGGCCGGGCATGGCGGCAGTTTAGTGCGTGCGTGGGCTGGCTGGTGGGCAGGAGTGGTGCGGGGCATGGGTGCTCGGCCTATATAACCAATCGCGTGTACTGCTTGTATGAGAGCAAGAGCCAGCTGAAAACAGAAAATATTAGGGTGTTGGTGCCCCGTGACGGCGTTCGTCGCCGGCAAGAAGTGCGCCAGGGCCGAGGCCTCTCTTTTCTCACTTATTTACAAAGACTAGAACAACCCCTTATAAACTACTCCACACCTCTCTCAACTAGCAATGTGAAACTAAATCTTTTTTTATAAAGGAAATATATTAATATCAAAAGATACAAATTACACCTAGCCTCCGCAACAACGTCCCACCTTAGTGGCAGAACGGATGCACACAACCAAAAAAAGGAAAGAAAAAAGTCCCGCTATAGCATTCCAGACTTAGCAACAGCAATACAACTACCACCGTGACAACACCTGAAATACAGACTCTCCAAAAGCGACACCTCCAAGAAGGGAATAGTGCACCAGCACCGTCGTCGCCTGACCAAAGGTAGCCAGACCTTAGGTTTTTACCCTGAGAGGTAAGACTCTAAACTTCACCTATGTTGTCGCCCCACATGCATACCACTGTTGCAGAGCCCGGAACGCCAAGCAAGTCCCTCAGCATCACGGAGACTCAGACCTTCTTTAGCCAGTCCACCAATCTGGCCTTCATGATATTCCATCTTCTAACTTCACCATGGACCAAAAAGTCACCTGCTGTAAACACAGAATACAGCTTCGCGCCGCTCCCTCCGGAACCAAACGGTCGGAATAAAAACATGGGTGCGCGCGACCGAATACCACCCGATCTAGCAAACTCCAGGCAAAATATGCATTGTTACATTCGCCGGCAGAGCTTTCCGGAACTCATCTCTCCAGCCAGATCAAGGCAAACTAACTCCCGGAAGATCGTCAACTTCGCTTGCAAGAAACCCGAGGACCGCCACCAAAAACAAAGCAAGACCAGCAAGCCCCCATGCCGCCAGTCCCTCCCGCTGGATCACCATGGAAGAGGACGGCGGCGCGGATCATGCGTACCATCGCCGAACCGTCTCGGGGCCGAAGGCCGCCACCGCTCCACCAAATCCTCCATGGCTACCGACGGAGAGCCTCAGGCCCCGGCCAAGTAGCTGTGCCGTCCGGCTTCCTCCACCGGCGCTTCATCACCTCCCATGGAACGTCATCGCGAAAACCCTCTCCTCCCCCTCGTCGTTCGATGGAGGGGGTGCCGCCACCGTCGCCAGGACCGACCGAGGCCAAGGCCGGGGCCGAGGCTGGCAGTAGCGGCGGCTGTGGGGCGGCGGTCTGCGGGCGTCTGTGGGGCGGGGCGAGCGGATCCTCCGTCACCGCCCGGGAGGGGGCGGGAGAGGAGGAGGTAGGGTTAGGGTTAGGAGCGAGACGAAGATAGCTACAGAAAGTAGTACTCTAGCAAAAACGATGAAAAATGACCAGAATTTCAGAATTTGTATTGAGATATGGCCTGAGGCCCAAAGCCAAAATCTAACAGTGACTACGGGGTGAATAGGCACTGGCGTTTTTCAATTTTTATGGCTCAACAAGAAAGTAAAGTTGTTTGATTATAGAGTGTGTGTGAGTTTCATGTGCCTGCTTTTGGGTGTCCACTTCAAGGAATTAAGAGCATCTCCAGTCGCGTCCCCCAAACCGTCCCCCAAAGGGATTTGGGGCGCGCCGGGCAAAAAAACGTTCCCAGCCGCGTCCCCCAAAGCCGCTTTTTGTCCAGCGGGCCCCGATACGGTGTCCGGCGCCCCGAGCCCGTCCCCGCTACACAGGGGACTCTCCGGGGATGCCGGACACAAGGAAAAGCGAGGCGAAGCGATGCGGGCCTGACGCGTCAGCGGCACAGAGAAAATTCGTCCACCGCTCCCGCCTAATCGCGCCTCTCCCACCACATCGCTCCTCTCCCGCCGCACATTTCTGCCATCCCAACACATTTGACCTATCCTGCCCGCCGATTCATTTCTCCCTCCCGCCATCGCTACGCTGTTCCTCCCGCCGCCACCCTCTCCCCATCCATGGCGCCACCGACTGCCCCCAAAAAAATGGCCAAGCAAGGGACCAAGAAGCCGCCGGGCAATGGGACGAAAGGGGCGAAGGCGCCCTTCGCGAAGCCGCGGAATGCGCCGGCTCCAAAGAAGAAGCCGGAAGGCTGGACCGATGACCAGTGGCATCAAGACTGCCTGCGCCGAAAGTTGTCGACGGCGGAGCGGAAAGGACGGAGGGCGGGGCAGCTGGAGAAGAAGGCGTTGGCGACGCGCGCGCACCAGCACGCGCTGGCCGGGTGTATCGCTGCCACCAACGCGAGCCCATGGAGTACGACGTTGCCGCCGTACATTCCGGGAGTACTATCCCCGTCGACATCCGGGTTCTACAACGACGGCCCCTCCGCCACTCCCGGATGCGTGACGCCAAACTTGTCACCGCGGTACGAGGATGCGCTGCCTCATGGCGGCTTCAACCCCAACGCTATGTTCTACTCCCCGACGTACGAGCCAGGACCTGGTCCGGAGGGCGCCCCGTTCAATGGCCGCAGGGCCCGCTCGAATTCGATGGCGCCGGTGCTGAGGAGGAGGAGGAGGTGGAGGAGGAGGAGGAGGCGGGGGAGGGGGGGGGGGGACGGGGTGGAGGACGACGAGGACGAAGAGGGCGGCGACGAAGAGGACGACGAGGGTGCCGGTGAGGATGCTGATGATCTCGTGGAGGTTGACGCGGACGGCGTGAAGAAGAAGAAGAATAAGAAGGTGTCGGGCACAAGAGGCCCCAAGTGGACGGTTCTGGGGGATCAATGTCTGTGCGAGTCATGGGCGACGGTGAGCCATGACTTCATCATCGGCGCCAACCAAAAATACGGGAAGTATTGGGCGAGGATCAAGGCCGAGTTCGATGAGCGCAAGCTCATCAACAAAGACTACAACAAAGTGACAATGAAGAGGAGCCAAAAGGCAATGTCGACGCGATGAGCCATCATCCAGGCGTCGGTGAACATGTTCCATGGGTTCCATCATGACTTAGAGACCAGAGGCGACAGCGGCGCCGACGTCGCCCAACTGGTACGACTTTTTCTTACATAATCTGTAGGGCCTACAATGTGTTCGATGAAATGATTGCGCTTCCTTTGGTTAGTTTGACAAGGCCATGGATTTGTACCGGAAGAACTCGGATGGGCATAAGTTGTTCGCGCTGATGCATTGCTATAGCAAGCTCAAGATGAACCAGAAATGGAGGTTGACGCGTGTTTCCTTGTCGAAGGGGAAAGACGGCATTGATCTGGATGCGCCGCTGGCAACATCGGCAGGGCGTCCTGTCGGCAACAAGGCTGCCAAGGCCGCCTTGGCCGACGCTGCGTCGCCGAGAAGACGCAGGCGTCGCTCACGCAGTGCCTCGTCGAGGTCTCCTCGACCTTGCTCTCCCGCGACAAAAAGGCCGACGAAAGGTGGGCGGCGCTGCTCAAGAGGCAAGAGGAGAAGATGGAGCTGAAGAAACGCAGGGACGACATGTCCCTGCTGAGAGCGTCGACAGAAGGAATGTCTCCCCTGACGCGGGCGGCGCACAACTTCTTCAAAGGCCAGATCCTCGACGACATCGAAGCCAAAATGGCAGCGGCCGAGGCGGAGTCCGAGGCGGCGGCCCCGGAGCAAGAGCCGGCAGACGCATCCGCTACTACATCTGCGTCGGCCTCGGCCTCGACGTCGGCGACGGAGCATGCACACCGGGTAGATCACGACGAGTTTATCATGATCGACGGGCCTACGTCGACTCAGGATGCACCGTTGGCGTCGGCGTCGGCATCACCCTACCCCAACCCCTTCTGTTAATTCATCTGTCGGCCTGTAATATGATCGCGCGTCCAGTACTTTGATCGCCGCTACTCTGATCGCGACGACTTCGGCGGGAACGATCTCTTTTGAATGCAAACTATTTGAATTTCTCATTGGGGACAGCCTTTGGGGGATGCGACTGGGGAGCGACGTCCCCCAAACGCGACACGAACAAAACTCGTCCCCCAAACGCTCGATCCGGCGCTATTTGGGGAACGGTTTGGGGGACGCGACTGGAGATGCTCTAACGATGGGCAGCCCGTGTTCAAACATTATGAGCCTGTAGTGCTGGGCCGAGCTTGTTCATTCGGACCAAAACACCCCCGCCGCCGGTGCGGGTGCGGCGACAACCCTTGCGGCCGGCGACACCCTAGCTAGCTAGCTAGCTGGATTCCTGTATAGCAACTTAGTTCACCAATATGATGTAATGATCTCTGCTTCCCTGTCTTGGCACACCCTGAACTTAGATGTGCGTTACTGTCACTAGCAGACACAGCCATTGTCCGTGCTACTGTACTGTTTTGAGGAGCAGTATATCTGTGCGGTATTGTCTGGTTCAGTTATAGTTGTATTGCTTTTATACTTCAAAAAAAAAAAGATTTGCATGAACACAAGGGCAACGTTGCCTAATTTAGCTTTAGATGTGCCTGCTGGTAGCACGGTTTTATCAGATTTCTGACAGCCGGCAATCCTGGTGATCTTTCTGTTAGCTTAATTGGATAACATATTAGCACAATGCCTCCTGTCAACCATGTTCAGTTAAATTAGGTGTACTGAACATGAAAGTGGAAATGCTACTTGGCAAGGTTAGCCCCGAAAACTCTAGTACCGAACAAGGCCTTAGGTGAAGAACTAGCTAGTCGCGTTGTTTGAAAATGACGGCTTTTATATATTCAGTAATCTTGCCAAGTAGCAATCAGATTTGAATTAGCTCATCGAATAAGGTGATCTCTGGCTGCTCCATTGGAGATTAATAACATTCAATAATTGTTTTTTTATTGATGCTTACTCTACTTTTTTCAACATCCATGATACCTTTCTTTCTTTAGATAAGCGTGATGCAGAATGCCGCAGCTCGCCGTGAAGCTGAAGCACCTGCTGGCGATCTGGCCGCTCAAATGGAGAAGAATAACATCTCAAGACAAGCATTGCAGGGGATATATCTCAAGACGAGGAGGAGCTACAATGTAAGTGCACTTTTGTTATTCTCACTCTACCACTCTTTTCAACATGTCCTCGTGTGTTTCCATGATACCTCTCTTTCTTTAGATAAAGGCGATGCAGAATGCCGCAGCTCGCCATGATAGGCTTAGCGAGTTACCCGATAACATCCTACTCGACATCCTGGAGCGGGCGGACACCCTGGATGCCTTGAGAACCTGCATCCTTTCCAAGCGATTGATGCGACTCCCCGCCATGTTCTCGCATTTCGACATAAACGTCGGCTCCCTCACGCGGCACCACGACACGGCGTCCCATGGCAATTTGACCATTACTCACCTTGTTCGGTACAACAATGTTCTGGCCAGTGTCACAGAGAAGATCCTAAGTGCGAGGAGTCTGAAGATCCCCACCATCCACAAGCTGAGGGTCACATGCTATCTAAGGCCTGATGAATGTCTCCCCATCACCAGAGCTTTCGCCGACACCATGGCAACCCACAAGGTCGACAACGCTGAGTTTGTGTCCCTCGTAGAGAAGCCCTTTTCAGAATGCAATTTTGGCGATCTCTTGTGCCATGCGAAGAGGTTCAATATTTGTCTTGGTGATTGTCCAGCTGCATTTGCCGGCCTCACGTCCCTATGGCTATGCAACATGAGGTTTCGCGAGCTGGACATCTCCAACATGCTCAGCACATGCAAGCGGTTGAAACACCTGCGCCTCTCGTGCTTTGATGGAGGATACCGTTGTGTGCTACTGGTAGAACATGACCAGCTTGTTGAGCTCCACATCGAAAAAGGGGAATTCAAGACAGTCCATCTCATTCGTGTCCCAAAACTCCAACGTCTAACTTGTGCTGGTTGGTGCTACCCAGCCCCCCTGGCTTTTGGTTATGTACCAGAACTTTCAAAGCTAAGTCTTGTAAAAAGGGGTATTAGTTCAACTTTTGTACTCCAGTTAAGTCAACTCCTTGCTAATGTCCCCTCGACAAGGGACCTGCATTTGGATTTTCAAAGTGGAAAGGTAGTCACTCATTCCTGCCTACTCTCTAATGCGTTATACTAGCACTGAATCCCTAGTTAAGTCTTAATTTGATGATGATTTATTTGTAGCTCATCAATTAATAATCTGCTTCTTGCGTACCAGATTTGGGTTGTACCAGAATGTTCTAAACTGCTTACACCTATGATTCGCAAACTAGAGATTGTGAATCTGGATAACCTCCCTGAAGGATGTGATAACGCTTGGACCATGTTCATTCTTGAAGCTGCGCCCAACCTAAGGGAGCTATGCATCAGGGTGTGGGATCATTGGTGCAAAATGGTGACAGAACATGACGATCAAAGGAAACATGGATACTCTGAGAAAGCAAACGTGGAGTGGCAACCTTTAGCACCTGGTTTCAAGCACAAGAATCTGCTCAAGCTTACCATCTACGGCTTCCAACCTGATGAGAACATGGTGCGATACGTTAGGATCATCAGGGAAGTTGCGGTGAACATCAAGGAGATATTGCTGCATGACAGGAAGGCATGTGAGCGCTGTGGGGACTTGGATCCTAAGACCAAGGTCATCACTAGATCTAGAGTCTATCCTAATAATTTGGTAGTAAGACGTATGATACCACTATGATCTAGCTAGATTCGTTGTAAGGAGCTCCATAATTTAGTACATGCTGCATTTGTACAGTTTTATTTTGTCTTTGAATCAAAGCTTGTACTATCTCCTTGTGGTTAGAATAGTAAAAGTTCGGATGTATCTGTTTTACCTTTTATTGGTTGTAAATGAAATGGCTGAGGTAGTTTTTCGATAAACAATATTGACTGATGTACATTGGTGTTGTGCTTTCGCTATACTACAGACATTACATTATGTTGTGTATGTATGTCTAGGATTTGACATACAATGGCAAGTAGGCCTCGGTTAGAATTAAGGAGAGTTGTTCATTGACAATATGGATAATTAGCCTAGACGATTGAATATATGGGGAAAATGTTGATAATTTACAATCTGATTGATTTTCTGTCGGTTTGTGAATTGTATTGCAAATACATATTATGCTCCATCTAGGAGTAGTGGTTTATCTGAAAACCATGAGTAGAACCAGGCCTGCATTTGGTATAGCATGCTGAACAATGATGTTTGGAACACCTGAACCAAGGCAGGATCCTAGCTTGTACACCTATGTGTCAGTCCACAAGCTTACTTTGTCCTTTTGGACGCGCCCCCAAAGAATTAATGAGGTGTCATGCAGCTGAAGGGATGGATCATGCAGCTGATCAATGGGCTTGGATGCTTTCCACGGTCTATCATTTGTGGATAGCGAGAAATGAACCCAGGAAAACTAAGGGCGCGTTTGGTAGCCTGCATCTCCCTTGGCTCGCATGGGAGAGCAATTTTCGGCCCGTTTGGATGCCTGGGCCGAGCCGCGTTGTCTCATGAACCGGTTCTCAAAGCAGTGTCGGGCCAGGCCCTAGAGGAACGCCCGGTTCGGTAGTTTCCAGCGGTGCAGGCAAATCTCCACACCCGCTGATGCAAAAGGGATCGAATCCTCGGCGCACGGGCGGAGACGAGAATGGAGATGGCGGGAGCTGCGGCGCGCATTGGCGAAAAGCGAAAAGGGGGGTGGGAAGGATTCCGTCACCTCCCGCCGCGCCCCATGGCCTATTTCTACCCCCTCCTCCACTGTCCCCCCCCAAATTTGGAGCTCCTCCTCCCGTCGGCAAGCAGGTAAGAGGCGCACGCATCTCCGGTCGGCGACGGTTGCAGCATCGGCGTAGGCGGCGGCGGCGAGTACATCTGGGCTACCTCCTGGTCCAGCGCATCTTCACCTCCGGCCATGACTGTAAGTCATCCTTTATCCCCGTACCGCGGCAATGTTTAGATCTAGGTTAGGAGTAGTCAGATCTTGCCTAGGGCTTGGTCTTGTAGCAGGGGTTAGTTCGGATTGTGGTGAGCTATCATGATCTTGCTAGGATTCCACAGTTCCGGTTGCTACTGCCATGATGTTGTCTAGGGTTTGGTCTTGTAGTAGGGGTTAGTCGAATGATCTGCATGTCTGATTTAGGATGAACTTGTCCGGTTGCTACCGTTGCCATGACCTGCTTGTCTGATTTAGGATGAACTTGTCCGGTTGCTACCGTTGCTATGACCTGCTTGTCTGATTTAGGATGAACTTGTCCGGTTGCTACCGTTGCCATGACCTACTTGTCTGATTTAGGATGAACTTGTCCGGTTGCTAATGTTACCATGAACTGCTTGTCTGATTTAGGATGTACATTGATGTGTGTAGGACTCCTTCTGCGATGACTTTAGCCAGGCGCTTGTCTGCGTTGGGGATTCACAGATCCCTTCTCAAGTTCCCGATTCGCAGCCCACGTACGAGTCCAAGGTCACTCCTCTGCCCGTGTCTGACCTGGTGGCTCAGGTAGCGGCAGAGGTGGCTGCTAGGTTGGCCACCACTAAGAAGAACAAGAACTGCAGGGAAGTGGAGAAGGCCCTGAAGTCTGGGCAGGAAAGGAATGCCACCATGAAATGGCTTCCATTCATGTCCAGCTTCGTGTTGGAGAAGATGTGCGGCTTGACCCAGAGCGGGGTGCGTACTGACAAAGGCTTCAAGGAAGTCCATCTGAATTCCGTGGCTAAGGGCCTAGCTGAGCACTATGGTGTCTCCGTCTGCTCCACTCAGGTGTACAACCACCTGAGGAAGTGGAGGCAGAGGTGGCTCACAATTAGCAGGCTCCGCGATCTAAGCGGTGCTCAGTGGTGCAAGGACACCAAATGCATCGTCCTTGAGGGTGAGCACTACTGCGGGCACGTCGCGGTG
The DNA here is from genome assembly GCF_019359855.2 of Lolium perenne. NCBI lineage: Eukaryota > Viridiplantae > Streptophyta > Magnoliopsida > Poales > Poaceae > Lolium > Lolium perenne. Next base: position 272,283,258 of record NC_067249.2, read on the forward strand.
AGCACCTTAATAACTCAGTCCTCCTCACTAACTTTTGTGATCAGCCACGAGCACAACTAACATCATTGTCCCTTCGTATCGTAGGATCACCCAAAGGACGCGGAGTTCCTCAATGTGCCCATCGCCAACTACGACGAGATGCACACCATCTTCTCCTTCGGCCTCGCCACCGGCAAGTACGCCATGGGATCCAGTGAGCCCCTGGGCTCTGCTGCAGCAAATACTGCACCTGAGGATGCACTGGTAGAAAAACGGGCTTTAGTCCCGGTTCGCAACTGCCATTAGTCGCGGTTGTGCAACCGGGACTAACTAAGCGCGACTAAAGCCCCCCCCCCCCCCTTTAGTCGCGGTTGCTTACGAACCGCGACTAAAGGCCCGTCCACGTGGGCGCCAGGCATCCGTCGGGGCGGAGGACCTTTAGTCGCGGTTCGCCTGGCCAACCGCGACTAAAGGCCTCCGCGGGTTTAGGGTTTTAGCCCCCCCCCCCCCTAAATCTGGTTTCTTTTTAGTGTTTTATTTCTTTTATATTTTATTTTGTGTTTTATTTTAATTTTGAAGAAGTTTCAGTACACATATTCTACGCTACTATATACATGCATATGAATGTACAATTTCAAACAAGTTTGAAATTAGAACCAAGAAGAATTCAAGAGGAATATACAATATATATTCAATCTCGGATGACCATATACAATTTCGAACAAGTTTCCATACACAATTTACTGCATCAGAAGTTCTACGTCCTCGTAATAGTGTTCTCCTTTAGGATGGAGGACTTCCCTCATCAAAAATCCTGCTAGTTCCTCTTGAATTGGTCGGAAGCGAGCTTCTGGACTAAGCGTCTTCCGGAAGTTATTCCTCTTGACGTTGTTATCCGACGGCCTCCGCTCAGAGGTGTATCTCCGGATGAACTCACAAACATAGTATCCACATAGATTGGTCCCCGGTGGCTGAATATCCACATTAAGTAACCTTCTAAATTCTAGCTCTTTTTTGAATTCACCGACCATTTGATCTGAGAACCGTCTCCAAACCCTACAGGGCAAAGAAAATTAAATGAACAGGGAGTTATTAGTTACTTCATATTAGGAAATGAACGAAAGAGGCTGATCGATATAGAGCGCAAATGATTGAAAATAATTACCTTTGCAGCATATTTCTCATGTCGACCCAAAGTTTTGGATCCATATTCAGAGAGTCCATGATGAGAACTCTGGAGGTGTGAAATTCAATTATGAGTAGAATCCAGTGGAACCTGCGGACACAATACATGCACAGTCATGCATAACTCATCGATTAGACATACCATGCATGGAGTAAACAACAGAGAATGTGGTCAAGACAGAAACACTCACCCAAAATAGTAAGGGAATAGAATTTGATTTTTGAGTTGCTGCTTTGTAAGAAATTCCCACAGGTCTTGCTCCACGTCGCGGGGGTGTCTTTCTAACACATATCCATTAACGATATGTGGGTCAATGAACCCAACATCATGGATGTTCCTTTTTCTGCATTCCCCAATCTTCATTCTGCATAATAGCGTACACAACAATATAGTTAGGACAATATATATAGTGCAGGCAATGAACGAGATGAGGTAGAAATAAATCACTTACAGAACGTAGCAACTCAGGATAGATTTGTCGAGCTCACGCAGATTGAACAGCTGGAACAATTCACTCATATGAACTTGTACAGAGTACTGTTTGAAGTGATGCTCCTCTCTAACTTCCGCATAAATATATTCTTTGCCGGCGTTATTTTTTATGTAACCCTTGTACCAACGTAGCAGATTTTGCATTTGTGTTGGTAGATCCTCTTCCTGCGCAGGCTCGACGAGAGGCCCATTCGGCACATATGTAATTGCTAACTCACTCATTGGCGCCTCCTCAAGGCCTAACACTGCACGAAGAGTCATACCGATCTCGGCCGCTTTTTCTCTGGCACCCGTTACAGTCATTCCCTGTGCTGCCGCAGCTTCTATGATAGCGGGGTCCATTAGTTCAGCATCCGGACCAGCGGCTTTCACTATGAGCGGGGGGATCGATTGTTTATTTTGTTCCCCGAGCTGGGCAACTTGTTTCCCGCTTTTTTTACTTTCTTCTTTCTCCTCCTCCAAGGCTTTCTTCTCCTTCTCCGCCAAGTCTTTCTTCTTCTTCAATATGAGTGCTTGCCTACGAAGTTCACGTCCATAGTCGTCAGGCATATTCTTCTCGGCTTGGGATGGTGTGCTCAAAAATGACTTAGCCCACTTCTTTTCCTTCTCAGTAAATACTGGCTTGGGCTTAGGCTCTTTTTTCGCCTTCATATCCGCCTTCCATTTCTCATACTGAGCAGCCGCGGCCAATTTGTTTTCATCTTCACTAAGTTCCCAAGGCCTTGGGAGGAGAGGCTTCAGTGATGGCTCCGGTACCTTTGTGGTCTTAGGTACATAAGGGTCCGGGTTAATAGTCCAGGACTGCTTCTGCTTCTTCGCCGGAGATGGATTGGGGGGCGGCGTACACGCCGGAGGTGGACTGGGGGGCGGCGTCTGCTTACCCGCCGGAGGTGGATTGGGGGGCGGCGTCGGCTGACGTGAAGGAGGTGTAGGTGAACCACCACCACCACCACCGCCACCACCACCACCACCGGAGGGGGGTGGACTTGTTAGCCATGGTGCCTCGCCTGGAAACACTATGTACTTCTTTTTCCATAGAATGAACTGGCGCTTGAGATCTCCAAGTCTTCTCTCCCCTTCGGGTGTAGCAATGTCAATCTCCAGCTCCTCAAACCCTTGGACTATTTCTTCCACCGTGACACGAGCATAGCCATCTTCAATGGGGTTATTGTGGTGGAGTAATCCAGGTGTACAGGGTAAAGCACTGCCGCTAGCTACCTTCGTGGAACATATGCCCCCCACTGGAAAATGCAGATCACATTCTTTCATCTCCTTTACATCATCCACGGGGTAGTGAGGCTCCGGTGCACGAATCTCGATCGTCGATGCATTAGCACCAGCCGAGGTAGCACCAGCCGGGGCCAGCAAGGGTGCATTAGCACCAGGCGGGGCTTCCGTGGAAGCCACACTGCTTCTCCGCTGCTGGCTACCGAGATCTTCATGCGGCCCTGCAGCAGCCGATCTTTCTTTTGCTAGATCATACACCATCTGCTTCAGGTCATGGATTTCCGATGCCAACTTTCCCATAAAATCTGCATCCCGATCCGTCTTTCTCTTACGGCTTCTGTAACCGTACGGGTCATCGTCCTGGGAAAACCCGATGGACCACGGAATGGCGCCTTTGCCTCGTACACGTCCACCGTGTTCAGGATTCCCGAGGGCTTTTGTCAGCGTGTCATTCTCTCTATTGAACTTGATCTTCCCCTCTTGAGCATCCCTCATTGCGTCAATAAGGGCTTTGGTGGGTTTAAACGCTTTCTTCCGGTGAACACACACCCCTGTCTCCGGGTCTAGCGATCCCCCATGCCCGTACCACCAGCTTTTGGCCCTTGGGTCCCATCCCTCTGTACCTAGAGGGATTCCTCGCGCCCTCAGGTCGTTCTCCATCTTCTCCCACTTAGGCTCCGAAAGGCGATACCCTCCTGGCCCCATAATATGATTGTACTCTTTCTTAGCCGCCTTTTCCTTATTTTTTTCGATGTTTCAATGAAATGCTCCGATTTCTTTTGCCTCACAAATTCTGGCCAATCATCTTTCAGTTTCTCATATTGTCCTTTGAAATCCGGAGTCTTGTTCTTGTTGACATAGTCACGGGCTAGATTTTGCTTGAATTTCCGGAATTCGTCGGCAATCTTATGAAGAGCGAACTGTTTGACTAGCCTCCTCCTCTCACGTCCACCCGGAATCTCGTTACCGAATTCATCGACTTTGTTGTATTCCGGAGGTAGAACGAAATGTTCCATAAGCTTTCTCCAGCAATCTTTTTTTGTTCTCTTGTCGACCAAACTGAAACCAAGACGTGCCTTCTTTGGCTCATTCCATTCCTGGACGGTGATCGGGACGTTGCCTCTAACAACGGCTCCGCATTGGTTGATAAACTTGGTGGAGTGCTTTTGGGGCTCCAGCGGCTTGCCGGTTGCACTGACAACCTCGATGGTATATGTTTCTCCTTGTTTCAGCATCTTGGTTGCGCCACGCTTTGACGCCGTACTCGATTGTTTTGACGATCCGGCCGAGGGCTAAAATAAGAAAGAGAGTCGCGCGCGTTAGTACACATATTTATTCAAATCAGTAAGTTTGTATCACCAGAGGCTCAATGTATATATATACCTCGCCGGAGGTGGTTGCTACTTGCAATTGAAGATCGTCGTTTATCGACGGTTGACCTCCATCGACAATGTTCGTTCCTTCGTCATCACCTCGCTGACGACCTTCATCTTCACCGTCAAGGTTCAGATAAGAAGAAATATCCTCTTCTTCATCTTGTTCGGTCGGCACATAAGGAACATCGCCGTTTATGATGTCCATTATATGTTCTTCAGCATCCGGATCGTAGTTGTCCATACTCGGGTCAGCTCTATCGTCCGCCATATGTCAGTCCTGAAAACATGTAGTAAAAACTAATTAATTAAGTAAAGAAGGGGGCGGTCGGCGTGTTCGAGGAAGAAGATGAAGTGAACCGTGCGGGCGCGCGAAGTTTTATAGGCATTGAGCTTTAGTCGCGGTTGGGGACACCAACCGCGGCGAAAGGGGGGCGGTGGCGGTGCCGAGGACAACACACATAGGGGCCTCCCTCGCCGCCCCCTCTCGATCCAAAAAAAAACACCGCGCGTATACGGAGGGGGCGACGAGGGGGCGCGGTGCACAAAGTTGTGCGCCGCCCCCTCGCCGCCCCCTCCATATACGCGCGGTGGTTAATTAAGTCAAAAAATTTAAATCAAATTTTAGTTAAGTCAAATTTTAGTTAAGTCAAAAATTTTAAGTCAAAATTTTTAAGTCAAATGTTAGTTAAGTTAACTCTCATAGTTGAAATATAGTTCTTTTTTTTATTTATTTTTTCTTCTAAATTAAAAAAAAGATAGAGATTTTCTAAATTATTGTTAATTAAGTCAAAAAATTTAAGTCAAATTTTAGTTAAGTCAAATTTTAGTTAAGTCAAATTTTTTAAGTCAAAATTTTTAAGTCAAATGTTAGTTAAGTTAACTCTCATAGTTGAAATATAGTTTTTTTTTTATTTATTTTTTCTTCTAAATTAAAAAAAAGATAGAGATTTTCTAAATTATTGTTAAATTAAAAAATTTGTTAAGTTAATTTTTTTTGGTTAAGTTAAAATTTTGGTTAAGTTAAATTTAGTGTTTTAAGTTAAAATTATTGTTAAATTAAGTTAAAATTTTATTAAGTTATTTTTTTTGTTAAGTTAAAAAAAATGTGAGAGAGGGGCGCTGTACTGTGGCGCCCCTCCCCCGTGCACGTGTGCTGTGCGCGCCGGCGGCGCGCACGCGGTACGGTGGACGGCGGCGGAGGGACAGGCGCGCGGGGCCGGGAACGGCGGAGGGACGAGCGCGCGGCGGCGCGCAGGGACGTCCATACGTGACGGTGGCGGAGGCGTTGAGTCGACGGCGGCGTGGAAAGCGGCGACGGCGCGCGTCGCAGCAGCGCTCGCGGAGAAGACGTCGAGGGCGGCGGCGGCGCGGGGACACGCGGCGGCGGCGGCGCGGGGACACGCGACGGCGGTGGCGCGGGGACACGCGACGGCGGCGGCGTCGGGCAGCGCTTCGCGTCGAGGATCGGCGGAGAAGAAGGTACTAGCGCGGCGCGAACCGTCGCCCGAATATATAGGGAGAAGCCTTTAGTCGCGGTTGGTGACACCAACCGCGAATAAAGGGTAACCTTTAGTCGCGGTTGGTGACTCCAACCGCGACTAAAGTGTTTTTTCGCCGGATTTTTGGTTTCCCGCGGAAAGACCCTTTAGTCACCAACCGCGACTAAAGGTATTTTTTAAAATACTTTTCATTTCAAAATGTTAAAAATACACATAATATATCAAAAAATTAAGAAAAATAAAACTAATTCATTTCAAAATGTTAAAAATACAAATAATATATCAAAAAATTCAGAAAAATACAACTAATTCATTTCAAAATATTAAAAATACAAATAATATATCAAAAAATTCAGAAAAATACAACTAATTCATTTCAAAATATTAAAAATACAAATAATATATCAAAAAATTCAGAAAAATAAAACTAGTTCATTTCAAAATGTTAAAAATACAAACAATATATCGAAAAATTCAGAAAAATACAACTAATTCATTTCAAAATATTAAAAATACAAATAATATACAAAAAAATTCAGAAAAATAAAACTAATTCATTTCAAAATGTCTTCCCGCCTCTGTCTTCCCGCCTCCTGTCTTCCCGCCCCCCCCTTCCCACCAGTTCTTCTCGGCCGTCTCTGTCTTCCTGCCCCCATCTTCTCGCCTATGTCTTCCCGCCATTTCTTCCCCCTGTCTTCCGAAGATGCCGTAGGGCGTGTGCACCGACGACATCTTCGAGAAGCTGCGCCACGGGAGATTTTCCAACCCTTTACCCAACACTGTTAGAGTAGATGGAGTCTTTCACGGGTCGGCTTGCAGGAAAATTTTCCCGAGGAGCAACTTCCGAAGATGCCGTAGGGCGTGTGCACCGACGACATCTTCGAGAAGCGGCGCCACGGGAGATTTTCCAACCCTTTACTCCATCCATGGGGATGAAACTCTCCCTACCTGCTAGGTTGGCTTGTTGGTCTGCTTACCAAGGCGTATCGATGCTCCTTTTATAGGCACGGCGCCGCTTCTGCTTTGTCTTGTTCCTCCGACAGGGCGTCATGCGCTACATGCTTTATCTCATCGAGCAGTGCATCCACCCACGCGTCCTTATCCTGCCGACAGCTTTAGTCACGGTTGCATCCTGTAGCCGGGACTAAAGCTTACCCAGACGTCCTTATCCCACCGACAGTTTTGTTAGATGATACAAAACCACCTTTAGTCCCGGTTGCACCCACCAGCCGGGACTAAAGGTTAGATGACCAGCTCTGGATTCCTCTTCTTCCCGCCATTTCTTCCATGTCTTCCCGCCTCTTTCTTCCCGCCTCTTTCTTCCCACCATTTTCTTCCCGCCTCCTGTCTTCCCGCTCCCATTTTTCCCGCCATTTGTCACTACATATATGTAGCCCGGCTTGGCCAGCATTATCACATCTCTACAATCTCTCATCACTCTCTCATGGCTTCCACCGTACCCACTCTAACCTACCAGCAGGTGGAGGAGCTTTGCGCCTCGAACTACCCTTGCCCACCGGGCTACCGCGTCCCCGCCGGCTGGAGCCTAAGCGCCGGAGGCATGCCGGTCCCTCCCGTCCCTCAGGGTACTGCGCGCCGGGCGGCCATCATGAACCACTACTACCTCGATCTCACGCTGGAGCAGCGGATGAATCCCCGCTGGCATCCCGATAACCAGCATACTTGGTACGCCTTCTTCATCAATCGGCGTGAGAGGGCGCTCGCCAGGTATGAGGAGGACGGTCTGCCTCCTGGGAACTTCCACGAGGCCGGCCGTCGGCTATGGTGGTACGGCCGGACTCTACAGAGCGTCATGGACTACATCACGGCCGGCGATATCCCCCGCCTGCGCTACCCTCAGTTCGAGCCACGAGCGCCGCCCGACGACAGCGACGACGGCAGCGATGACATCGGCGGCAACTTAGAAGGCGACGACTACCAGTACAACGGCGGCGACTATGAAGACTACGAGTATGCATATTATACGCCTAGGCAGGAGTATGACTAAATCACTCCAACATTCCAAGATGTACTCCTAGGCCTAGGCATGTCCTTCACATCATTGGTTGTAGTTCAAATTTCATGTATCATCAGTGGTATCTCGAATCAATCGAATCATTCGAAAATGGACACCAAACACATCACAGATAATATAATTCACATGATCCATTCAACAAAGTTCGGTACAATAAATTATTACACATCATTTCTTCCCTTGTGTCCCTGCTTGCTTACGATTGTGCCGTATCCATGGAGCATCCTCATCATTTAACTTAATGCTTGGGTCAGTGTTCACTTTGAAGGGCGGAATTTCACCAAACATATTATAATCTTCTGACATGTCTGTCTTGTCCTCCACTCCCACGATGTTTGTTTTCCCTGAAAGAACAATGTGGCGCTTTGGATCATCGCATGATGTACTGATCGTTTTCTTATCTTTCCGTTTCCTTGGTTTGCTACTCATGTCCTTCACATAGAAAACCTGAGCGACATCTTTGGCTAGGACGAATGGTTCGTCAAGGTAACCAAGATTGTTGAAATCCACCATTGTCATTCCGTATTGCTGGTCCACCTTTACCCCACCTCCTGTTAGCTTGAACCATTTGCACCGGAACAAAGGGACCTTAAAGGAGGGTCCATAGTCAAGTTCCCATATCTCCTCTATGTAACCATAATATGTGACCTTTTGCCCATTCTCGGTTCCTGCATCAAAGCGGACACCACTGTTTTGGTTGGTGCTCTTTTTATCTTGGGCGATCTTGTAAAATGTATTCCCATTTATCTCGTACCCTTGGAAAGTCGTTATAGTCGAAGATGGTGTCTTGGCCAACATGTACAGTTGATCTCCAACATCATTGTCATTCATTAAATGTTTTCTCAACCAACTGCCGAAAGTCTCCATGTGGGCCTTTCTAATCCAGGATTCAGGCTTCCCCGGGTTGTCCGAGCGTAAAATATTCTTGTGTTTCTCAAAGTACGGAGCCACCAAGCTGGAATTGGTCAGAACTGTGTGGTGTGCTTTAGTCATAGAATGGCCGTCCATACATATCGTTGATTTCCTTCCGATCGTGCCTTTTCCACTTACTCTCCCCTCGTGCCGCGATCGAGGAAGACCAATCGGCTTAAGGTCAGGAACAAAGTCAACACAAAACTCAATTACCTCCTCATTTCCATAGCCCTTGGCAATGCTTCCTTCTGGCCTAGCACGGTTACAAACATATTTCTTTAATACTCCCATGAACCTCTCAAAGGGAAACATATTGTGTAGAAATGCAGGACCGAGGATGGAAATCTCTTCGACTAGGTGAACCAGGAGGTGCGTCACAATATTGAAGAAGGATGGCGGGAACACCAACTCGAAACTGACAAGACATTGGACCACATCGTTCTGTAGCCGTGGTAGATCTTCTGGATTGATTACCTTCTGAGAGATTGCATTGAGGAATACACATAGCTTCACAATGGCTACTCGAACATTTTCCGGTAGGAGCCCCCTCAAAGCAATCGGAAGCAATTGCGTCATAATCACGTGGCAGTCGTGAGACTTCAGGTTTTGCCACTTTTTGTCCGCCATGTTTATTATTCCCTTTATATTCGACGAGAATCCAGACGGGACCTTCATACTGCTCAGGCATTCAAAAAAGATGACCTTCTCTTCTTTGGTAAGAGCGTAGCTGGCACGACCTTGAAACCATTCCGGATGCCGGTCATCAGGGTCTTTCAAACGTTGCTAGTCCTGCCGTGCTTCCTTTGTATCATTTGTCTTCCCATACACGCCCAAGAAGCTTAGCAGGTTCACGCAAATATTCTTCGTAACATGCATCACGTCGATTGCAGAGCGGACATCTAGGACTTTCCAATATTCTAGCTCCCAAAATATAGATTTCTTCTTCCACATGGGTGCGTGCCCGTCAGCTCCCTGTGGAACTGATTGTCCGCCAGGACCCTTTCCAAAGATGACTTTCAAATCCTTGACCATATCAAATACCTCCGCACCAGTACGTTCCGCAGGCTTCGGCCGGTGATCTGCCTTGCCGTTGAAATGCTTGCCTTTCTTTCTTACGTTATGATGTCGGTGAAGAAATCGACGATGCCCCAGGTACACGTTCTTCTTACAATTTGGCAAATACACACTTTCAGTCTCATGTAAGCAGTGCGTGCATGCATTGTATCCCTTATTTGTCTGTCCCGATAGGTTACTAAGAGCAGGCCAATCGTTGATGGTTACGAAAAGCAACGCTTGTAGGTCAAATTCCTCTTCTTTGTGCTCATCCCACACACGTACACCAGGTCTGCCCCACAACTGTAAAAGTTCATCAACTAATGGCCTTAGGTACACATCGATGTCGTTGCCGGGTTGCTTCGGACCTTGGATGAGCACTGGCATCATAATGAACTTCCGCTTCATGCACAACCAAGGAGGAAGGTTGTAGATGCATAGAGTCACGGGCCAGGTGCTATGGCTGGAGCTCTGCTCGCCAAAAGGATTCATGCCATCTGTACTTAGACCAAATCTTATGTTCCTTGCGTCAGCTGCAAAATCTTTGAACTCTCTGTCGATCTTTCTCCATTGCGTTCCATCTGCGGGGTGTCTCAACTCCCCGTCCGACTTACGGTCCTCTTTGTGCCATCGCAACAACTTGGCATGCTCTTTGTTCCTGAACAGACGTTTCAACCGTGGTATTATAGGAGCATACCACATCACCTTGGCGGGAACCCTCTTCCTGGGTTTCTCGCCCTCAACATCGTCACCAGGGTCATCGCCTCTGATCTTATAACGCAATGCAGTGCATACCGGGCATTCATTCAAATTCTCGTATTCACCGCGGTAGAGGATGCAGTCGTTAATGCATGCATGTATCTTCAGAACCTCTAAACCTAGAGGGCAGACAACCTTCTTTGCTTCGTACGTACTGGCGGGCAACTCGTTATTCTTTGGAAACATATTCTTCATCATTTTCAGCAAATTTTCTAATCCCGAGTCAGATAGACCTTCCTGTGCCTTCCATTTCAGCAAATCCAGTGTGCAGCCCAGCTTTTTCAGACCATTATCGCATCCGGGGTACATCGACTTTTTGTGATCCTCTAACATGCGATCCAAATTCTTCCTCTCCTTTTCAGTTTCGCAGCCTCTCCGTGCATCAGCAATGGTCCGACCAAGATCATCAGCGGGCTCATCACGTGCCTCTTCTTCACCTTCCCCTTCACCTTCCCCTTCACCTTCCCCACCTTCAGCATCCTCCATGAAAGTATCACCGAAATGATCAAGATAGTTGTCATCGATGAAATCATCCCCTTCTTCATCTTCTTCCATTATAACCCCTCTTTCTCCATGCTTGGTCCAACAATTATAGCTTGGCATGAAACCCTGCCGAAGCAGGTGCAGGTGAACGTCTCTTGAGGAAGAGTAACTCTTCTGATTCTTACAGCCAACACATGGACAGATAACAAAACCCCCATGCTTGTTCGCATTAGCCACTACGAGGAAATGTTTCAAACCCGTAATGAACTCGCCGGAGAGTCGGTTACCGTACATCCATTGCCGATTCATCTGCATTATTATTATATAAAATATATAATTAACCATCATGCATTTGTTAAACTAACTAGCTACAAATAATAGAAATTAAACAATGAACTACACACATGCATATTTTATCAATGACACATGAAAGGTTCAAGTTGCTAACCGCGATCGAGGAGAAAAAATAAATGAGAAAGCTCAAGTGTGGCTCGGGCACTTCATATCATATTTGTTTCATGCTCTCGGGCATTTCATCGAACACCTTGTGTGCATAAGAGGAACCAAAAGCAAACCCACCACCCCTTGTGAAGATTGTGAAGAGAAATGGTACCAAATGGCTAAGTGAAGTGAGCTGAGCTGCCTTTTATAGGGATGGGCCTTTAGTTCCGGTTGGCCTGGCCAACCGCGACTAAAGGCCTTCGGGCCAGGCCTGAGGACCTTTAGTCGCGGTTGGCCTGGCCAACCGCGACTAAAGCTCCTCCCGTCCACCAGCTGGCCACCGAGCGTGCTGGACCCAGGTCTTTAGTCGCGGTTCGCCCCTTTAGTCGCGGTTCCTATATTTTGGGGACTAATGGGGGTGGACGGAAGCCTCTTTTTCTACTAGTGATGCTGATACCCAGGAGTCCGACACGGTGAACCTCGATGCTGACAAGCCCGCCGACACGCCTGACAAGCCAACCGCTGGCAAGAGGAAGAGAGGTGCCTTCACGGACGACGAGCTGGTGGCCTTCACCAACATGACTGTTGCTGTGAAGGAGGTCGCACAGGCCATCAGGGCGAACATGCCCACGGACATGCACCCTGACCTCTATAATGCGGTCATGGACATGCTTGGCTTCACCGAGGATGATCTGATGGTCGCCCTCAGCCACCTCATCGACCACAAGGCCCAGGGTTCCAGCTTCGTCGGCATGATCGAGCCACACCGCGTCCTCTGGCTGAGGAACTACCTTGGCAAGTACCACTGCAACGTGTAGTGGTGCCCTTGATGGGGTGGTTTAGGGAGGCATGCATGGAGATGGTGGTGATGATGATGATGATGACGATGATGCTGATGTGATGATGTATATTCTGGCAGTAGCTAGGATGAAAACATTTGGCCCCTTTTTGTAAGTATGATGAGGTGGTATATACTAACCCCTCAGGTCATGGTGAACTTTGCGGTGTTAGGATGAGACACCCACTTTTGTTGTGGTGGTAGGATGACACCACGGTAGTGTAGGATAAACTTCTGATTGACTTTTGGAATGATATGCATGCCCTCTGTTAGTTTCAGATTTGCTGTCAACACTTGTCTTGTTCTATTGCTTATTTCTGAATTGCTTCATTGTTGTGATTGCTAACTTCTTCTTATGCCATACTAGTGGTATGTGGTGTTTCGCGGGCGGGTTCGAGGTATCTACAGCTCATGGAGAGTCTGTCAAGATCAGGTCAATGGCTACTCCAACAACAGCTACCAAGGATATGCAACATTGGAGGAGGCACAACAAGAGTACCTCACCTACCTGGAAGAGGAGCTCCTGGAAGATCAGGCCATCGATGATGCAGTGCCATTAGCACAGCTGCCACCGGAGGAAGTACATGCTCTACAAGGAGCACCACCGGAGGTACGTCCCAGCCGGGTCAAAGATTACATCATCGCCTTCCTCATCGTGGTAATCGTGAGGATCGTGTTCTTCTAAGTGGTCTATGATCGTATGTAATATGTCATGGCATGGTAATCTCACCCTATTTTAATTGTGGTAAGGATATGGAACTGTGATTTGAGCAACCAAACAGCTGATCCTGTTTTCCTGCGTGCAAGATGGGCTGAAAACGGGCAACCAAACGATGGGGCCTGGGTTCCTTCTCCGGCGCGTAAAAGGCCACACAGGCTACCAAACGATCCGCCAAAAATGGCCCATGGCCCGTTCTGAACGCGCAATGCCTCCCATCTCGCTGCGCCAGCCATGCAGGAATTTGGCCCAGGCAACCAAACGCGCCCTAAAACCCTCATTGATCCGAAGACTCTGGCAATGAGAACAATTGCTAGCATACAAGATCGAGTGGCAGGACCTCATGGCTCATAATGAGCTGGTCAAGTTCAAAATATGTGCGAATAGAAACGGTGGGTCAGTTGTCACTGGCAATGCCCGGTGGCTGCAAGTCCAAGGATGCGGTGTTCCCTCGCCAAAGAACAGCTACATTGTTGAGTTGCAGGGCAAGATGGTACTACTGGCGAGGAACACCAATGGGCAGCGTTTTTTTTCCCGCAAAAAAAGGCGTTTGAGCTTTCTGAGGGAGAGTTGGCACCGTACACGGTACACCTACAAGTGGGCGGAGGTGATAAACTTAGGTGACTACGCTTTGTTCTTGGGATGAGCGTTCTCTAAGGCGGTGTCCGTGCCATCGGGTGGACATGGTGTGGTCAGGAGAAACTATATCTACACCAATAACGTCGTTTACGGGCCTATGGTGTGCTGTATGTTTCAGATTCAAGACCATGGTAACGGCATACATATGATCGAGGCGACAAGATGTCACGTTGCTTGTGGCCCTCAAAGTGAAACATCGAGACCTTATTTTGTTTGCGTGGTTGGAAGGAAACAATATTATTGGCCTTAACAAGGAAAGAAAATCATCTCAAAGAAATCTGAGAAGGAGCGTCGATCGGTTGGAATTTGAACAGCTTCCATAGACCATAGTTGCACCCCCGCAGCGACATAAAACCCGTCGCATCCCCACCTCCCTCTAGATCCAACGCCATCAAACACTGCCATGTTAGTTAATCTAGTGTGTCAGTAATAAGTGTCAAATTCATTTTTCGTCAGTTAGTTCAGTTTCGTCAGTTACAGGTAGTTGTTCCGTCAGCTATTTGCTAGGAATAGATAGGATTGGAGTTGGTCATAGTTTTTGATCCGATCCTTGCGTTGTAAACTTGTGTGCTCGGTCGTGGGATGGCACGATCAATGTGGGCAACGTGTGAGCAGGCACGATCGTTGCTTTGCTGAATAAAAGGAAGAAGGAAACAGAAAAGCTGTAGGCATTTACACAGCAACAAACTCACTGTCATTGTCTCCTCTCTGTTCGTGCACTAGTTCGTGAGTGAGATCGAGAGAGAAGAAACGGCGTCATGGTCGGGATCAAAGTCCCCGAGGCGCACCTCTCTCTCACCGGTTCGCCGTTGTCGCAGGCAGCACCATGGGCGCGAGCTGGCGCTGAGGGAGAGGGTGGTGCGCGACGTCACCGGCGGCTCGCAGTGGCCGACGCTGACTCGCACCAACTACGCGGATTGGGCCGTGCTCATGCGCGTCCAGCTGCAAGTCCACGGGCTGTGGGAAGCCATGAACGCACGTGACTGCGACGAGCACGACGATCGTGCCGCTCTGTCGGCTCTACTGCGAGCCGTGCCGCCAGAGCTGGTGCGCGCCCTCGCCGCCAAGGACAACGTCAAGGCAGCGTGGAACACGATCAAGACGCTGCACGTCGGAGCAGAGCGCGTGCGTGATGCCAAGGCTCAGACGCGTCGCCGTGACTACGATTGCCTCGCGTTCAAGGACGGCGAGACGGTGGAGACCTTCGCGCTGCGCCTCTCCACGATCCTTAGTGATCTGGAGATGCTCGGTGACCCGGAGGACGAGCCCAAGGCCGTGAGGAAGTTCCTGCGCGTCCTCCCACGTAAGTACCGTCAGATGGCATTGTCAATTGAATCCCTGCTAGATATCAAGATGATGTCAATCGAGGAATTGAGCGAGCGGATGCTCGTGGTGGAGGAGAACGAAGCCGTGGATGGAGAGGACGACTCCGGCAAGCTGCTCCTCATGGAGGAGGAGTGGCACGCATGCTTTGCGCGCGGTGCCCACGGTAGGAACAGCAGCGGCTCGGGCGGTGATCACCGTCAGGCCAGAAACCGCGGCAAGGACCGCGACGACAAGCGATCCGCCGGGGAGGGCTCCAACGCCTCCGGTGGGTCCAGGAAGGACGACACCTGCCGCTATTGCGGCAAGAAGGGACACTGGGCCCGTGAGTTCCGCAAGAAGAAGAGGGAGGAGGCGCACCTGGCCAAGATCGACGACGATGCCGATCCCGCGATGCTACTCGCTGAGGTCGAGCTCGACACCGCGTCGCCAGCTGCTGCACCCTCCAAGACTGAGCAAGCTGGTGCCTCCATCATGCCTGCGCCACCAGCGTTGTCCGCACCGGTGCGCGCGCCGAAGCGGGCGCTCATCTTCCTCAACGAGGAGAACGCCAAGATCGTCCCAGGCCCGGACGCCGACCCGCTCGACTCCACCTAGTACCTCGACACAGGGGCATCGAATCACATGACAGGAGATCGAGCGGCATTCACGGAGCTCGACGAGGCGGTGCACGGCAATGTGGCTTCGGCGACGGCTCCGTGGTGCAGATCATGGGGCGCGGCACCATCGGCTTCAGCATTGATGGAGGACCACAGCGCGCCTTCAGGGACGTGTACTACATCCCCAAGCTCCGGAGCAGCGTGGTCAGCCCGGGGCAGCTGGACGATAACACCTGCGACATCAGGACAGGCGTGGAGTGCTAACGATCCATGACAGGCGCGGCCAGCTTGTCGTCAAGGTAAAACGCGCGCCGAATCGCCTGTACAAGCTGACCATCCGCCATGTGCAGCGGGTGTGCCTCGCCATGCGCCATGACACGACGCCGTGGTGCTGGCATGGACGCTTGGGTCACCTCCACTTCGAGGCGCTGCAGAGGATGGCGCGGGAGGGCCTGGTGCGCGGCCTTCCCAGCATCGAGCACGCCGGCGAACTCTGTGAGACGTGCCTGGCCGGGAAGAAGCGTCGAGCACCTTTCCCCCAGCAGGCCAAGTTCAGGGCGGAGGAGCCGCTTGAGCTCGTGCACGCCGACCTGTGCGGTGCGATCACGCCGCCAACTCCAGGAGGTCGCCGTTACTTCCTCTTGCTCGTCGACGACTACAACCGCTATATGTGGCTTGTGCTGCTGTCGACGAAGGACGGAGCCGCCACGACACTCAAACGCTTCCAGGCTGAGGCACAGACGGAGTCACGCCGCCCGCTGCACACGAACCGCGGCGGTGAGTTCACCTCCAGCGCGCTCGCCGCGCACTTCGCCGACACCGGCGTTAGGCGCCATCTGACGGCGCCGTACTCGCCGCAGCAGAACGGTGGCGTGGAGCGACGCAACCAGACCGTGGTTGGCATGGCAAGGAGCATGATGAAGGCGAAGAAGCTTCCAAGCTTTCTGTGGGGAGAGGCGGTGACCACGGCGGTTTACCCGCTGAACCGATCCTTCACCCGCAGCGTCGACGGCAAGACGCCGTATGAGGCGTGGCACGGGAGGAAGCCCTCCGTTGAGCATCTCCGTGTCTTCGGCTGCATCGTGCATGTCAAGTCTGCGCGCCCCTTCCTTCGCAAGCTCGACGACCGCAGCACCCCGATGGTGTTCATCGGGTACGAGCACGGGAGGAAGGCGTACAGGGTCTACGACCCAACCACGCGCCGTGTCCATGTGTCTCGCGACATCGTCTTCGACGAAACTGCGAGCTGGCCTTGGGAGGAGGACGAGGAAGCAGCTGCTGTCGATGGGGGTGAGTTCGCGGTCGAGTTCATCACCATGCCCGCACCACCCGCCAAGCCTCTGGTGGAGCCAGAGGTAGAAGAAGCTGATGCGGCGAGCCCTGCTGTCTCGCATGGAGCAGCCACGCCGATCCATCCCGCAACCACGGCGCCGCCCGTGGAGTTTGCCACGCCTCCATCAGCCCCAGATCCGGAGCTGCTTGATGAACTCGATGAGGGCGAGGAGCACCGCTACCGGCGGATCTCCAACATCCTGGGCGCCGACGCAGCGTTGCCAGAACGAGCGGAGCGGGTGCTGCTCACCACGGCGGAGGAGCCAGGGAGCGTGGCCGAGGCGCTGCGCGACGCAAGCTGGAGCAGAGCAATGGAGGAGGAGATGACCTCCATCGTGGAGAACTCCACTTGGACTCTGGTGGACCTCCCACCGGGCCAGAAGCCCATTGGTCTGAAGTGGGTCTACAAGGTTAAAAGGGACGAGAAGGGGAGCATCGTCAGGCACAAGGCCCGCCTCGTCGCCAAGGGCTACGTGCAGCGAGAGGGAGTTGACTTCGGAAGTGTTTGCCCCCGTCGCTCGGCTCGATTCCGTCCGGCTCTTCCTCGCCGTCGCCACACAGGAGGCCTGGGCGGTGCACCACCTCGACGTCAAGTCCGCCTTCCTCAACGGCGAGCTCGAGGAGGAGGTGTACGTGGCGCAACCCCTGGATTCATCAAGGCCGGATCGGAGGGGAGGTGTTGCGCCTCCACAAGGTGTTGTACGGGTTCCGCCAGGCTCCAAGGGCATGGAACTCGAAGCTGGACAGCAGCCTCGTCGCGCTCGGCTTCGCCAAGTGCCCCTCCGAGCACGCGATGTACACACGCGGCAAGGACACGGAGCGGCTCCTGCTCGGGGTCTACGTGGACGAATTTGATCGTCACCGGCGCCTCCGCCACGGCGATTGTCGAGTTCAAGAAGGAGATGATGGGGCTCTTCTGGATGAGCGACCTAGGGCTGCTGTCCTACTACCTCGGCATCGAGGTCATACAGCAGCCTGGGCGCATCAAGATGGGGCAGTCTGCTTATGCAGACAAGCTGCTCAACAAAATGGGCATGGCTAGCTGCAACGCCACCGCCACGCCCATGGAGCATCGGTTGAAGCTGAGCAAGAAGGGAAGCGGAGAGCCGGTGGATCCATCCCTCTACCGTAGCATCGTCGGTGGGCTCCGCTACCTCGTGCACACACGCCTCGACATCTGCTACGCCGTCGGCTACCTCAGCAGATACATGGAGGCGCCCACGAGCGAGCACTGGAGCGCAGTAAAGCACTTGCTGCACTACATTGCTGGGACGAAGGACTATGGGTGCACGAATGCACACCAGGACACGAAGGCCAGGCTCGTTGGGTACCGCGACGCAGACTAGGCCGATGACATCGACGATTGGAAGAGCACGAGTGGAGATCTGTACTTCCTCGGCAGCAGCCCTATCTCCTGGCAGTCAGCGAAGCAGAAGATCGTCGCACTCTCCTCATGCGAGGCAGAGTACATCGCTGCAACTGCTGCCGCATGCCAGGGGATCTGGCTCAGGTAGCTCCACGATGAGCTGCTTGGTCGCAAGCATGGCGTGGTGGAGCTCCACGTCGACAACAAGTCAGCCATAGCGCTGATGAAGAATCCGGTCTTCCACGACCGAAGCAAGCACATCGAAATCAGGTATCACTTCATCCGTCAGTGTGTCAACAACATGGACATTGACGTCTAGTTCGTGCGTACTGCGGATCAGCTCTCTGACATCATGACGAAGGCACTTGGTCGTGTGCAGTTCCAGGAGCTGTGCCGTCGAATTGGCATCGTTAAGGTGAAGGACACATAGATTAGGAGGAGTTTGTTAGTTAATCTAGTATGTCAGTAATAAGCGTCAAATTCATTTTTCGTCAGTTTCGTCGGTTAGTTCAGTTTCGTCAGTTACAGGTAGTTGTTCCGTCAGCTATTTGCTAGGAATAGATAGGATAGGAGTTGGTCATAGTTTTTGATCCGATCCTTGCGTTGTAAACTCGTGTGCTCAATCGTGGGATGGCACGATCAATGTGGGCAACATGTGAGCAGGCACGATCGTTTCTTTGCTGAATAAAAGGAAGAAGGAAACAGAAAAGCTGTAGGCATTTACACATCAACAAACTCACTGTCATTGTCTCCTCTCTGTTCGTGCACTAGTTCGTGAGTGTAAAACAATGTAATTGGGGGAACTTGCTCAACCCTCTAGGGGTGGCATATCTCATATATATATAGGGGTACAATGTACATGTACAGGTATAATACAAGCGAGGCTATACAAAGTCTAACAACCCCCTTAATCTCAACTTACTCCTGATGTATCAAGAAGGTTGAGATTGCGCCTACAGACCTTAAACATGGGAAAAGGTAGAGGTTTGGTGAAGATGTCCGCAAGTTGATCTTTAGAGGAGATAAACTTGATTTGTAATAGCTTCTGTGAAACTCGTTCCCTCACAAAATGAAAGTCAATCTCTATGTGCTTGGTCCGTGCATGGAACACCGGATTGGACGATAGAAACGTGGCACCGATGTTATCACACCAAAGGACCGGTGGACGAGGTTGAGAGACACCCAACTCCTGAAGAAGGGACTCAACCCATATAAGCTCAGCGGTTGCATCGGCAACGGCTTTATATTCAGCTTCGGTACTGCTGCGAGAGACGGTGGCTTGCTTACGTGCTCTCCAGGCGATCAAATTAGGACCTAGGAACACAGCATAACCCCTCGTAGAGCGCGTGTCATCTGGACATCCAGCCCAATCAGCATCAGAGAACGCAGACAAAACACCTGATGAACTGGCCCGTAGATGAAGACCAAATGAGGCCGTGTGACTCACATAACGCAATATGCGTTTAACAGCAGACCAGTGCACGTCAGTAGGAGCATGTAAATACTGGCACACCCTGTTGACAGCAAAGGACAAGTCGGGACGTGTGATCGTCAGATACTGCAAGCCACCAACAATACTGCGGTACTCTGTTGCATCCTCAGGAGATAAGAGAATACCATCAGTAGTTGAGAACTTGTCAGTGGAGGACATCGGCGTGGGCGACATCTTGCACTTGAGCATACCAGCACGGCGCAAGAGATCGAGGGAGTACTTCTTCTGAGTGAGAGCCAAGCCAGTAGACTGATGAGCAACCTCAATACCCAAGAAGAAGTGAAGCTGACCTAGATCCTTGACAGCAAAATCAGCACCAAGAGCTGAAATGAGAGCAGTAGCAGTTGGTGAAGAACTGACTAGGATAATGTCATCCACGTAGACAAGTAAGTACATAGTCACACGGGGCCGCTGAAATAGGAACAACGAAGTATCGGCCTTCGAAGGAACAAAGCCATGAGTGTGAAGGGCAGAAGCTAAGCGAGCATGCCATGCACGCGGCGCTTGCTTCAGTCCATATAGAGCCTTAGTCAGACGGCACAGATGATGTGGCTGAGCAGGACTGACAAATCCAAGGGGCTGCCGCATATAGACCTCTTCCTTAAGAAGACCATGAAGGAACGCATTCTGCACATCAAGCTGACGAAGACACCAGCCTCGTGAAACTGCCAAGGACAGAAGGAGCCGAATGGTCATAGGCTTGACAACAGGACTGAATGTGTCCTCATAATCTAGGCCATGTCGCTGTTTGAATCCCTTAGCAACAAGACGCGCTTTGTAGCGCTTGATAGAACCATCGGCATGCTTCTTCACCTTGAATACCCACTTCGAATCAATGATGTTGACCCGTGGTGGAGGAGGAACAAGTGTCCAGGTATCGTTTTGTAACAGAGCCTGATACTCCTGCTCCATAGCAGCCCTCCAATGCGGGATAGTCATAGCGGCTTGATAGCTATGTGGTTCAGCAGTAGGATCATCCACAGCATGGGCCATGCAAGCAGCCAACCAAGCAACAGTGCCGTCGGTGCGCTCCTTGGGTCGAGTGATGCCGCTGCGACTACGCGTATGAGGACGTGTTGTGGGTATACTTTATGGGTATATCAATAGCGTGGCCTAGATCCGGCAAGCCCGGGTGGCCCATAGACGGTGGTGGTGGCATACGGCCCATTGGGCGGCCCAGATGCTGTAGATCAAGATGGACGAAGTCCAGCCCGGGTAACATGAGCCGGATCTTAACCGCCCTATGAAGATAGTCGGATCTGAGAAGGCCCATGAAGTATCCGGATCCAATACGGAGCATAAGGAAAGATGGGTCCTTGACGTGCACGGCAATGTAATATTCCGTAGTTAGGCATCTTGTATTCCGGCTAGGACTCTCCGTGTAAACCCTAGATCCGGGCGCCTTTATAAGCCGGATCCTGAGAGCCCTAGAGGCACAACCACAACTCATTGTAACAACGCGAAAGCGCCCAGATAATTCCAGACAAGCAGCAGTAGGCCCTGTCATCGAGCAGGTGTTCCGAAGCTGGGTAAATCGCGTACCACCGTCCCGAGGACTCTCCACCCAATGGCCCCTACTTCTTCTCCCCCTCGTGAGGATCCCCCCTCGGAGGTACCGTCGAATAGGCAATGATAGGATGCGAAACAACGGGCACGATCGGTGGTGGTGCAGCCGGCGGTGAAGACGTAGGTGGTGCAGATGGCTAAACACCAGGCGCGGCCGACCCAGGGGCAGTGGGCGGCGGCGAAGCATGCGTCCCAGGCGTCGAAGACCTGGGCGAAGCAGGAGGCGTCGATGCTCGAGACGACGTCAAAGGCGAGGAGGGCCCAGGCCCAGGCGAGCTTGACCCAGGCGGGGAAGAGGCCGGGGGCGACCCGGGCGGTGGGGAGGCTGAGCGAGCCAGCGGCGTCACGGGCCGGACCGTGCGCGTCGGCGCCGTGGGCAGTCCAGGCGGAGAACCGCCAGGGGGCGTTGGCGCCATGATGGGCGCGGTACCCGGGGCATGCACATGCATGGCCGGATCGACGTGAGGCGCCGGTGCATCAGTGCTATCCAGGAGCAGCTCAAGACGAGCTCCGCGACCAATACCTGCACCATGGTTAGGCAACAAAACAGGCGAATATGCAACATCTTCAAATTGGCCAGGCATTATGGAAGATAAATGCATGATTGTATCATTGGTAGATGTTTGTGGCATGGCAGAAAATGGGAAGACGTTCTCATCAAAAACAACATCACGCAATATGTAGACACGATTTGTTGGCACATGGAGGCATTTGTAGCCTTTGTGGAGAGAACTATACCCAAGAAACACACAATTTTTAGACCGAAATTCAAGTTTTCGACTATTGTAGGGGCGAAGATGGGGCCAACAAGCACACCCAAAAACCTTAAGAAAAGTATAGTCAGGAATTTCATGCAAGAGAAGCTCGATAGGAGTTTTCATGTGGAGCACTCGTGTAGGTAGACGGTTAATAAGAAAGCATGCAGTGGCAAATGCATCGCTCCAAAACCGAAAAGGTACAGAGGCATGAGCAAGAAGTGTAAGGCCAGTCTCAACTATATGACGGTGTTTGCGCTCAATGGCACCGTTCTGCTGATGTGTATGTGGGCATGATAAACGATGAGATACTCCAAGCTTATTAAAGAATGTGTTGAGGTTGCGATATTCGCCCCCCCCAATCGGACTGAACATGAATGATCTTATGCTGAAGAAGGCGTTCAACATGCTTTTGAAAATGAACAAAGATATCAAACACATCAGACTTAAGCTTAATGAGATAAAGCCAAGTAAATCAACTATAGGCATCAATGAAACTCACATAATAGTTGTGACCACTAACAGAAGTTTGGGCAGGGCCCCATACATCTGAGAACACAATCTCAAGAGGACTTTTTACTTCTCTAGTAGATGAAACAAATGGGAGCTGATGACTCTTGCCTTGCTGACAGGCATCACACACACCTATCTCTTTATTGCTAGACTCTAATGGCAGCTCATGACAATGGAGAACATGACGTACTATGGGAGTGGCAGGATGACCAAGGCGAGAGTGCCACTGTTATGACGACACACGAATCCCGCTGAAGACACGGGATAGTGTCAGATCCTCCAGGCGGTACAGACCTTGGCTCAGGCGACCACTAAGAAGAACGTCCCGGGTGGCTCGGTCCTTAATAAGAAGATCAAACGGGTGAAATTCACATAGGACATTATTATCAAGAGTGAGTTTTGGAACAGATAACAGATTACGAGTCACCGAGGGAACTCGTAGAACATTACGAAGATGAAGCTGCCTACTAGGATGACTAGTCAAAAGAGATGCTTGGCCAATATGAGAGATGGGCATACCTGCACCATTGGCGGTGTGAACCTTATCGTGCCCATAGTAGGGCTGGTGGGTGGTGAGCTTGTGAAGCTCGCTCGTTAGATGATCCGTGGCACCAGTATCCATGTACCATGCAGGATCAATGGGGTAGGACGGAGTAGACCCCTGAACATGCTCCTTTCCCTTGGCTGCAGCGAAGGCGGTAGGGGCGGTAGGAGGAGGGCAAAAGTCGGCGAGCTGGGCTTGGCCTTCATTGCCCTTCCCATTGTTGCTGATGCCCAGGAAGCTGCGCTGAAAACGGCGGTGGCACTTAGAGGCGAGGTGCCCCGGACGTCCACACAGCTGATAGATGCGGGTATCGCCAGCACGCCCGCCACCTGTGGTTGGTGTAGGAGGTGGGGCGGGCTTGACCGCCGGCGGTGGCGCCGAACCAGCGCCTTGCGGCGTTGGCGGATGAGGGCCACGGTTGGCCCAGTTGGCCGCGGACTGGTCAGTGATGACGCCAGTGGCGCGGCGAGCCTCGACGCGCTGTTCCGTGAACATGAGGCGCGAGTAGAGCTCGTGGGGGGGCATCGGCATCGTGGCGCCATTGACAGCCTCAGCCAGGTTGTCGTAGTCAGAGTCGAGCCCCTGGAGGATGAAGCCAGCAAACTCCTCATCGCGGAGCGGCTGACCAAGCGAGGCGAGCATGTCCGCCACCACCTTGACCTTGTTGAAGTAGGTGGACGCGGAGGAGTCGAGCTTCTTGATCTCGCCAAGCTGCCGACGAAGGGCCATGGTGCGAGAGGTGGAGACGTTGGCGAACGCGTGCTCCAGAGTGGTCCAAGCATCCATGGAAGTGGCGGCGAAGAGGACGAGACCAGCGACTCCCTCGCCTAGGGAGCCCTGGATGGCGGAGAGGATCGCCTGATCCTGCTGCACCCACACATGGTGTTCCGGGTTGATGGCCGGCCCTTGCATGGTCATGATCACCTGAGGAGGACATGGAAGAGAACCATCAACATACCCAAGAAGCTCATGGCTGCGTAGCAGCGGCAACACCTTAGCACGCCAGAATAGATAGTTGTCCGGAGTGAGCCGGATGGTGATCTGGTTGGCGAAGTGGAACGGTGCCACCACCACCGATCCCGAGACAGCCACGACGTAGGCAGGGGCCACGGGCAGGGCAGCGATGGCTGGGGCCGGCGCCAGGGACGCGGGCGTGGGTGGGGGAGGCTGCATCCCGGGCAGGGCCGGAGCAGCGAGGCCCCCCGAGGCCGTCGGCAGGACAGCGAGGGTGTAGGAGGCAGCGGTCGGGGCCCCCGTGTCCAACGACGGGAGGGCGAGGGCGGATGAAGCCGCTGACGTGGCGGCGAGAGACGCCATTGTGGCCGCGGGTGGCGCGGCGACGATCGTGGCCGTGGCGGTGCTCGGCGGGGGAAGCGGAGCCGAGTACATGGAGCCGACGGCGGTTGTGCCGAAGAACTGCGGCATCTGTGGAGCAAGCGGTGAAGCGGGCGCGTTGAGGAGGGCGGCGAGCGACGCGGGAAGAAGCTCGGAGCTGGCGGTGCCCGAGGCGGAAGCAGTCATGGTGGGAGGAGGCGACGGCGCGGCACTAGGGTTGGGGCGGCGGCAAGGCTAGGGCTAGGGTGTGGTGGACCGAAGTTAGGCTGATACCATGTAAAACAATGTAATTGGGGGAACTTGCTCAACCCTCTAGGGTGGCATATCTCATATATATATAGGGGTACAACGTACATGTACAGGTATAATACAAGCGAGGCTATACAAAGTCTAACAGTGAGTGAGATCGAGAGAGAAGAAAGGCTACATGCTAGCTGCAGGAACCATGGCCGCCAACCTAGTGTTCACGGCGGGCGAGGACGGCTAAGACGGCGGGCCAGCCCTGCCGGGAGGGCTCGGCGGCGGCCGTGGCGGGAAAGGCAGAGCTTGCGGCCGTGGAGGAGACGGCGGCCAGGGAGAGGACGGCCGCGCTGGCCAGAAAGGTGGCCGTGGTGGCAAAGGCGGCCGTGGCAGAACCGGCCAGCAAGGCGGCCGCGGTGGTCGTGGGGGCGACGGCGGCCCTGGCGGTGACGCGGCATGTGCCATGCGACGCCTGACACGCGGCCGAGGGAGTGGCCAGGACGAGGAGGTCAGTGACGGCGGACGGTGTGTGCGTGCCTGTGGACACCAGGAAAGGAGTTGCAGCGGGAACGGTGGTCGCCCTATCGCTGCCATGCCCGGCAGTGCAGGCGGCGATGACCTCTTCGGCGGGAAAGGTGGTACCGGCGGGAGAGGCGGTCCCGGCGGGCCTGGAGGGAAAGGTGGGAAAGGCGGGGATGGCTTCTTCGGGAAAGGCGGCCATGGCGGTCGTGGCGGAGATGGCGGCCATGGCGCGGCTGGCGGCAACGGTGGGAAAGGCGGGGATGGCCTCGTCAGGAAAGGCGGTCGTAGCGGTCGTGGCGGGGATGGCGGCTACGGCGCACCTGGCGGGGAAGGTGGGAAAGGCGGGATGGCTTCGTTGGGAAAGGCGGTCGTGGTGGCCGTGGCGGTGATGGCGGCGGCGTTGGCGCGCCCGGGGGCGCAGGTGGTGATGGCGGCGCTGGCGCTGGCGGGGGTGGTGACCCTGGCGAACTCGGTGGTGAGGGAGGCCAGGGAGGTGGTGGTGGAGCGGGCGGACCAGGTGGTGTCATTCGTCTAGACTGATCCGCTGATGATTCATGGGCGCTTCATATCTCTGGGGAAGCTTACAGTGGGATGGAATCTGTGCTAGTTTTTACAAGTTCTGCAGAATTATGAATTATCCATGTTAAGACTCTGGGTTTATCTTTTCTATAAAAATATTTCCGTACCTGTAGCATTACTCGACTCTACCTATATTGGAGGTTGCAAATCGATGAGGTGTTAATGTGTTATGTCGTGACAGACAATTTTTTTTGGGATTGCACCTTACTTTTTCATACACAAGAAGTGTTTGAAAGTGAAGTCGATGCTGCGCGCTGTTGTACTATGTTCTTGCCATTTCATAGTTTCATGTGCAACGTTGACAATGGAGTCAAATTCATGGATGACAGAGTGTCATGCATTAGACCTTCTATACTTGTAGGTTAACTTTTTTTTGAAGTTTCACCGTCAGGCTTTTATTCAAATGATGACAAAATATCCGATTGAACATGCTCAACCAAAAAGTCAGGAATAAGTTCAAAAGAGACATCTAAAGGAACAATTGAGAGGGCCTCGCGAGCACAAGCATGTGCCGATATATTAGCCTCCCTTCTAGTAAAATAGAACCTAAAACCCTGAAAGTTGAGACAACAGCTTTCATCTCCCGTATAATCTGCCCCGAGGCAGATCACGACAAACTTCCTTCATTCCAAGCTTTCACAATAAGCTGGCAATTGTTGGAAATAATCTAAACTTTGGTAAGTTTGGGTTAATTTCCTAGTGTGTACGTGTGAGTTTCGTTCGGGCAGTTCTTGTCCGTGTAGGTCTAGGATTCCTAAGTTGGTCAGGTGAGTTCCTTGCCGTTTGGTACTAGTAGTAGGTGCTTGACAAGGTTTAGTACGCAGAGTCCTAGTCTAGGTCCGGCTGGGATTAGTGCTTGGTCTCTTACGTGTGGTTGTGTCAGAGTAGGATTAGGATGTCAGGGTCAGGTTGGTTGGTCGTGTATATATACACGATATGTTGCGTGAGTTGTAACAGCAAGATTGTACCGCAAGAGTTGAGAAAATAAACAGGAAAAAGACAAGGCACGATACGTGCCTTTGGCGATAATTCTTTGTGCGTGTGTTCGTCTAGTTTGATGTGATTGATCCGTGGGCGATTCCCAACAATTGGTATCAGAGCGAGGTCGAAGATTTGAAGCTACGCTTGCCCCGGGGAGGCGACCCTACTAGCGCCTCGGGGCGGGCGACCGTCGCTCGGCGGAGCGGCTGGGTGGAGACGGCGAGCAAGCTGTCGTCAGCATGGCGGCGGGCGATCGTCGTTCGGCGGAACGACAAGGAGGAGACGGCGGAGAGTTGTCGTCGCAAGGTGGTGGAGCTGCGGATGATCGTTGACGGGAGAGGTGGTGCCGAGGTGCGGTGCCGGGAGTCTCGTCAAGATCGTCTTCGGAGGAGTCGGTTGAGTCAAAGAGTCAAGTGTGTGCACGTCTACACGTGCGGTCGTCGTCGTGTCAGTGAGTCGTCGTTGTGTCCAAGTGCTCGTCTCTGTGAGAATCCATTGCAGTTGAAGCGCGTCACGTTCGAGGAGTTGCCCGGGAGCAAGGATCGACGTGAGCGAAGACAAGGTGGCAAGGTGGCCATCTGCGTGTCTCGGCGAGAAGATCAAACTTAACGTGTAGTGGGACAGTGACCGGTTAAATTGGTTCGACGTGAAGACTGTCTGTGTGTCAAGTCTTGCACGTTGCACGCGAAGATGCGACCGTGTGGGCTGGTAGTCCGGATCATGCGTTGGAGTTGAGTCGACAAGCCGCGAATCTGCAAGAAGTCGAGACCAGAAGAAGTACGAGGACATGAGAAGTTTAGATTAGGGAGAGATCACGGTCGCATCTACGCGTGCAACGTGCAAGACTGGACGCACCATCAGTCTTCACGTCGTTACTAATTTAACTGGTCACTGTCCCACTACACGCCAAGCTTGATCCAAATCAACGTGACCCTGCGTGTATAAATACACAGCCAGACGATCAACTAGACTGTCTCCACAATGATGTGAGGCCACCCTCTCGCCCTTGCCAGCCAAATTGCATCACGACAGGCAAGGAGCTCAGCCATTCCTGTATCACCAATGTGCTCGTACTCCCTGCATTCAGCTAGCACAAAAACACCAGCATGGTCACGCACGGCCACTCCAGCTCCCGCCACATTTTCCTCAGAGCGCCATCACAATTCAACTTCAACCAAGATTGGTCAGGGCGCTTCCATTTAGGCACCTCCTGTGCCACTCTAATAGATGCATCCAGTAAGGGTATATTTCGATGACCTTGACCAACTCATCCACCAGCTTCATTGACTTCAGAGGATGATACTTCACCTCCCCATGGTTGTAGCTATTACGGCTCCCCCTAGACACTAGTAGGGAAAAACCTACCGTGCACGTGCGGTTTTGGCCTACCAGCTGGGGGCACATGCCCGGACTGGTAATACGCTAGCGGTATCTGCTACTAGTCGCATGCCGCCCCGGCAGGCGACTGATATGTAAATTACTAGCCGCGTGCCATCCATACCCACTGCCATCAGCTAATAGCTCGCCATACTACTCACGTGTTGTCCTGCGCGCTGCCATTATGTTATAGGGGTATGAATTGTTCGCTACCATTATCGTTGTCCGTTTTCATTTTTTTGCGCACGCCAGCTTATTCTAGCTGACGTAGCAGTGTATGAGAATAGCACTAGATATATAACTCTTTACTCGATATAACACATTCATATATACAACTGACATGCATAACAATTTACAGTTTTGAAAGTCACAATCAACATTTGAAAGAACAAATATAAAGTTTCTGACTATATTCATATATTTACAACACATCTCAATCTGAATGATTGTGGAAGAAATCACTTGTGGCACCGAGACATAGGATCGAGGTCATCTGCTCGCGGAGCTTTGCTAGTGTCAGATCCGCCAGCTCCCCCACATCCAACGTAGGCTACGAGGTAATAAATACGAATGATCAAAAGAGGTACAAAATATGAAAAAATAAATAGTAAAATCAAATACAAGATGTTTGCATACCAATTTAAATGGCTTATTTCCCATCATTTTGCCCATTATGAAATCCATATGATAGGCAACATAGAAGCCACATAACATGGATCTTTCTGGCTGCTGGTGGCACTGAGACATAGAACATAGAAATTATATACTTCATATATTATCCAATAAGTAAATCACTGACTAGTATAAGTTCTAGCAAAACTAACCGGGACAAACATGTTATGCACTAGTGATGTGTAACTGATCTTCTCTGCATTTTGTCCCTGCGAGCGAAATGCGATAAATGATCTAAACAATATGAATGACATAAAATCCTTAGAATAATACAGACGGACGACATAAATTGATATTATGCGGATGAATGAACAATCACCTATCAATAAGTTCCTTTGCATCCGTAAAATCTCTCACCGGATTGCTAAGGTAAGAATCGAAATAATAGACTTGGCCATCCAATAGTGAGATACAAATAAGAAGTGAAAGCTAAAATTTGAACTAGTTAGTTGTATAAATCCAATCAAATGCGTAAAAAAAAGATGCATATATAAGTAGATATATATACGGCCACATGATTAACTTGTTATTTTTGAAAGCCAGATCCATCATATGGGTAATGTAGTTCTCGACCACGACCACGTCTGAATCAATTGACTGTCGCGAAACCATATGAGGGTCTACGATGAGTACTCTGATGTTATTGACCCTGGATCTCGTATAATTGAACCTACATAAACAAAATATTTGTCGGTAGCAAAGTTATGCATTCCTACTACTATACATGTTGACGCATCGAGCCAACTACACATATACTCACAGTGCATAACATCTCACTATGTAGGCGTCCATCTCATCGAAGGTTTATCAGGAGATACATATCTTCCCAATTGATTGGGATTTTTTTTTTGCATAGCTATGGTAGAAGTGTTCAGGTTTTAACTTAACCATAACTCTAGAGGTTTGCTCTGATATAGGCTTCTTAAAATTATTGTCGTGGCAAGCCACCAAAATTGGCATAACAACTCCATACTGGTCCTTAATAGTTTTCCCCTCGGGAAAATCTTCCAGGAGTACGCCACCGTGAATGTAATTCTCACTACATCCATAGTCGCCAGTTCAATGCCCTTATTAAAAAGAGCTGATAGCTCTGCTATGGTCATCTTTGAAGGATCTTTTGTTTCAAGCGGCTTTTTTGACCTGCTTCTCTTGGACATTTCGGTGGGCTTTGTTTCAGGCTTTAACGGCACAATAACCAAGGTAGAAGCTTTGGCTGTAGCTGCGGTGGAAGCTTTGGCTACAACTCTGGTTGTAGCTGTGGGTGGAGCTGTGGCTGCAACTGTTGTAGGAGCCGGACAGGTGCTGCGGTATAAACTTTAGCTGGAGCTCTGGTTGTAGCTGTGGGTGGAGCTGTGGCTCGAGCTCGTTTGAGAGCTTTGGCCGGAGCTTTGGCTGGAGATGTGGGTGGAGCTGTGGGTGGAGCTGTGGCAACAGTTGCGGCAGGAGCTGTGGCACGAGCTGTGGCGGCAGGACCAGGGGGTGTGTGGCAGCTGGTGGTGGCGGGTGCGGGGGCTGGTCCGCGGCAGGTGATGATGACGAGGACGCGCCGACGTACAACGAGGAGACCGGGCCGATGTAGAGGGCCCCGACCGATCGAGACTGCAGGTTGCCGAGCGACGCCATTGTCGTGTAGGGCGTCGTTCCGCAGTTGAGGAGATGCGCGAGGAACGGCGGGACGAACGCGTGATCAATGTGGACAGGGGCCGGCGGAATGGCAGCAGGGAAGGAGGCCGCCGCGGTGGTGGCGCTGGAGGCGGAGAAGGCGGCTGTGGCGGCGGCAGCCTCGCTGGAGGCGGCGGCTAAAGGCAGAACGGAAGACATGTTGTAGGTTTAGATCTTTTTGTCGTCTCATATCATATTAAACAAGTCTTTTTGTCGAGCTATGCATGAAGTAGTACTATTCTCATTTTGAGAAAAGAAAGAATTGCCAATGAGATCCACGTCTAGGCTATACTGTATTTCTATAAATAGCACTGCGTAATATGTTGGTTCCCGCGAAGCTATGGCCTGTGAAATGCACCGAGGAAGACATGCTGCCTCCCATATGGCCCCAATGCCGGGAGGAAGAAAACAAGTCAACGTAGCACCAATTTTGGTCAATAGGCTCCAAAGAGCGGCCTTTTGGGCTGATGAAGCATTGACAGGGCAGCCACAAGCCATCGAGAAGCTAGAATGGTTGAGCTCCAAGACATTGTATCAATAGCAGCTTTTGATTTCCCCAGCTAAGCACTGTATAGATATTGGCTCCACATCACACACAGGTAAGTTCACTAGATGATGAAGTTTTATTTTCAAGCGAAGAAAATTTAAAGGCAAAAAAGAAGGCCTCGTAGTTTTTTGAACAACAAAGAACAAGTAAATTCCATATATCTAATATATTGAATATTTCTTGGTCATATCTAGGTATGAGTCATCGTCGAGTCATATGTTTCTTGGTTCAAATTTCATTTCATTTCCATGTTTCGGATAGTTTCAAAGATCTCGTCACTACTGTCAGGGTATTTAGAGCTGCTTATATGGTAGTAGAAGGAAATATGCAAACGATGGACAGCAATAAAAATGCTGGATAATGGTGGATTGGCCATCTCAAGTCGTGGAAAAAGGAGGACATATGATATCATTTACTGTATTTATTTATAGAAAAAGGAGTGCTGGATCTTATTGTGGGAGTTTGATTGATTGCACACCAG
Organism: Lolium perenne; assembly: GCF_019359855.2. Taxonomy (NCBI): domain Eukaryota; kingdom Viridiplantae; phylum Streptophyta; class Magnoliopsida; order Poales; family Poaceae; genus Lolium; species Lolium perenne. The sequence continues at coordinate 272,314,781 of NC_067249.2, forward strand.
AGAACTCTATATTTATATCCAAGTCTAACAGGTTGGAAAATTTCGAAGGGCATGCATGCTGACGATTGCAATGCACTAGTACCATATTATTGTCTTGTTTAGAAGTTTGGGAAGAGGCAACAACTGTGATTACTACGAAGGAAAAGACGACTTGTCAGCCGTATCCCAATGTTTCCCACCACACAAGTGCGACAAAGGTCGACCTTGTGGTTTCAACAGCAACAACTTCATAAATAGTGCGCCAGTTTTGGAAATCGAAAATGACATTCGTAAGTTTCAACAGAAACTATTTGAACCATGGATGCATACTTTGTTGTACATGCCTGCAAAGTTTTATTAAAACTACATACTAAATAGTGTCTAGATACATCTAGATTTTGATAAATATCAAACGATTTTCATTAGACGTAGGGAGTGCGATATTCTGGGGTACACAAAAATCAGAAATTTGTGGCTCTAAGAAGGCCAAAAATAAAATCGATGTTGCTCCCATATCTGTATGTTTTTGTGGATCACGGATGAACATGTATATTGATGAAAATTAGTCGAACATAGTAACATCTGTAGGTACTTGTATTTTTTTTTCGAGAGACACGATACATTGAACCCGGGAGCTAAAGGATGCTTTACCTTGGGATCCGGTGAGCCAATTCTTTTGAAAAAAATGAATGTACTCCGTAATTTTGATAGGATTTTAAAAACCTGAATTATTTCCTTAGGTAAATACAGATTAAATAATAATACGCTAGCTTAGTTAGTTGCTCGACACTTGAATTAAGATATCGTAAATATATTGTCACACTTACTAACTATTGTCACAACTAATTAATAATCAAACAAAAATGTTAACCATTTGGTCGTAACTATTAAAGAGACGGCGTGGTTAAATACATTTTTTTGGAAATTAAGGACGAAGGGCGAGCACTACTTTTTACATTTTTATCAGAGCGAATAGATCATTGTAAAAACGCAGCTAATTAACTAAGAGACAATGATAAAACTCATAATAAACAATTCGAACACGAAGATTTGATTTCATTTGTCTACACTGTGTGATTATTTCAAAGATCAGATCCTTCTGAAATTTAGACTAAAAAAAAGCAAAACGTCATTATAAGTTTGCAACCCCGGTACGAGTTGAAAAGGCACGACATATCAAGGCGTTCTCAAGTGGCGGGAACTAAAGGTTGCTAGGGTTACTATATTCTTTTATCAAAAAAAAAAGGGTTACTATAGTGAAAATAATTGATCCAAAAATCCTAAGTACTAGTCATAATAATTAGTTAAATAGCTGGAATGCAATATTTAATTTTGTGTTGTTTCACCCCTGCCACCAATTTGCATTGGATCACCGACATTTTTTTCCCGATATATGCGACATTCTGGAGTATTCAAATCCAGATGGTAAAATGTTTCTGAATTTAGTTTCCTCTAGAAATTTAAAGAGGAGCTGTGTATCTATGCTGGTGACAGGTTGACAGGCGGCCCAAGTGAAAGTAGTCGGTAAGCACCTTGCTACAGCGACGACGAATGAAAGACGATCGAGGAGCCATGGACATGGCGACGACGACTTCACGCCTCGTCACTTCCACCTCGATCGATCTCATACAGTTTATTATATAGAGTAAGTCGCATTGCACTCTGCCTCCATCCATTCATCCGTTCCCGATCGATCCAGCTCCTCCGATCGATCGAAGATGAGGGGGGCGGCGCTGGTGGCGCTGGCGGCGGCGATGGGCAACATGCTGCAGGGGTGGGACAACGCCACCATCGCCGGCTCCCTGCTCTACATCAAGCGCGAGTTCGGCCTGGAGGCGCACCCGGCGCTGGAGGGCCTGGTGGTGGCCACCTCCCTCATCGGCGCCACCGTCGTCACCACCTTCTCCGGCCCGCTCTCCGACTCCATCGGGCGCCGCCCCATGCTCATCGCCTCCTCGCTGCTCTACGCCCTCGCCGGCCTCCTCATGCTCTGGTCCCCCACCGTGCACGTCCTCCTCCTCGCCCGCCTCGTGGATGGCCTCGCGGTTGGCCTCGCCGTCACGCTCGTCCCCGTCTACATCTCCGAGACGGCGCCGCCCGAGATCCGCGGGACGCTCAACACGCTTCCGCAGTTTACCGGGTCGGGGGGGATGTTCCTGTCCTACTGCATGGTGTTCGCCATGACGCTTGCGCCCAGCCCGGACTGGCGCGTCATGCTCGGCGTCCTCTTCCTGCCTTCTCTGCTCTACATCGCCGTCGCGGTCTTGTACCTGCCGGAGTCGCCGCGGTGGCTGGTGAGCAAGGGTAGGATGAGGGAGGCCAGGGTCGTGCTGCAGATGCTCAGGAACCGGGAGGACGTGGAGGGCGAAATGGCGCTCCTCGCCGAGGGGCTCGGCTCCGGCGGCGTCACCGCCATCGAGGAGTACATCGTCGGCCCGGCACCTGTCGACGGCGAGGACGATGAGTTTGGCGGCGGCAAGTCAGGCGGTGTCACGCTGTTTGGGCCGGAGCGCGGGATGTCGTGGGTGGCGCAGCCGGTGCCGCTCGGCGGGCAGGGCAGCATGCTCGGCAGCGCTAGGCAGTCGAGGCAGGGCAGCTTGCTCGGCAGCGCCATGGGGCTCTCGCGGATGGGCAGCATGCTCGACAACCTCCAGGATCCAGTCGTCGCCCTTCTCGGCGGCCTGCACGAGATGAACAGGGTCCCACCTAATGCCGACGGTGGCGTCACCGGCACTACGCTCTTCACCAACTTCGGCAGCGTGCTCGGCGACCACCCCCTGGACTGGGACGAGGAGAACGCAGCGCACAGCAGCGACGACGACGACGAACATGGCAATGATGGTAAGGCATCGGCGGACGGAGGCCTTCGCGCGCCGCTTCTGGACATGCGGCGACAGAGCAGCCTGACCGGCGGAGAAGGGATGGCGAGCACGATGGGCATCGGCGGCGGGTGGCAGCTGGCGTGGAAGTGGACGGAGGGCGAAGCCGGGCCGGACGGGACGAAGCAGACCACTGTGCAGCGGATGTACCTGCACGAGGAGGGCGCTGCCACCGACGGCCACAACGTGCACGCGGCGGCGCTTGTCAGCAAGTCGGCGCTCTACACCACCACCACCACCACCACCAACGACGAGAACCTCCAACACGAGCATCCGATCATGGGCCCAGCGCTGGTGCACCCCGCGACAACGGCGGCGAAGCCTGGAGCACTGTGGCGGGAGCTGCTGGAGCCGGGCGTCCGCCACGCGCTGTTCTGCGGCGTGACGCTGCAGATCCTGCAGCAGTTCTCGGGCATCAACGGCGTGCTCTACTACACGCCGCAGATCCTGGACCAGGCCGGTGTGAGCGTGCTCCTCGAGGGCCTCGGCCTCAGCTCCGACTCCACCTCCATCCTCATCTCCGGCCTCACCACGCTCCTCATGCTGCCCACCATCGTCATCGCCATGCGGCTCATGGACGTCTCCGGCCGCCGCAGCCTCCTCCTCTGGACCATCCCGGTGCTCATCGCCTCCCTCGTCGCGCTCGTGACGGCGGACATCGTGCCCATGGCCACCACCGCGCACGCCGCCATCTCCACCGGCTCCGTCATCGTCTACTTCTGCACCTTCGTCATGGGCTTCGGCCCCATCCCCAACATCCTCTGCTCCGAGATCTTCCCGACGAGGGTGCGCGGCCTCTGCATCGCCATCTGCTCGCTCACGTTCTGGCTCTGCGACATCATCGTCACGTACAGCCTCCCGGTGATGCTCAACTCTGTCGGCCTCGCCGGCGTCTTCTCCATCTATGCCGTCGTGTGCTGCATCGCGCTCGTCTTCGTCGCCCTCAGGGTGCCGGAGACCAAGGGGCTGCCGCTCGAGGTCATCACCGAGTTCTTCAACGTCGGAGCCAAGGGCCTGCCCAAGATCGACGACGACTGAATCGTCAACAGCAAAATATGCGGAATTGGATTGACAATAACATTTTTTGTTTTAATTTGTTTGTGTGCAAATGCAGTTTTTGGGTTGTTGAATATTACTATGATATATACGAGGTATTTGTCTACATGGAGTGATGGAGAACGTCTTCCACACTCACTAATATTCCTAGAAAAAAAAGAACAATTAAGTACACAAACTATTTGTAGTGCAAATTTTTGTCCCAAAATTTTCACTAGAAAAATCAACATGAACTGCAAGAGATTTTGGTGGGATACCACTTGACACCCTACCCGCCACGCTGCTTTTAAATTTGAGGCACATGAAAACATGATGAATTATGTTATGGTTGTTATATAATTCAAATTAAACAGTCATAGGAACCTATTGTTTGACACATTCAGAACGCAATGTTACTTTTGTTTATCTAGTTGCAGTTCATATTTGATTTAGAGTTTAGATCTATGAACGGTGGGGAGTGCGCGGAGTAGAGATTATGAAACATGTACTCAAGGGAGAAGAAGATATGGATGAACCGAGAGCATACATTGGTGAAGAGGGAGGAATACTTGGGTAAAATGGATCTACAAAAGACCACGGGTGGGGTAGGTATACATAGCGACCAAGAAGAATGAATAGCCAAAAAAAAACACCAAATTGCACGTGTAGTTCAAAAATCCGCCACTTTTAACTTTTTTTTTTTACAAAAGTCTACCGACATTGCAATGGTTGTTTGCAATGTGCACTCATACTCGATTTAAAGTGTATTAACCATGAATCTAATAGGGACCCACTGTCCGTGGTGACATGGCTAAGGGGAACGGTGAGAAAGAGAGACATCTAAAGTTAGGGTTTATGTTGTAAATATTCCTTTTCTCTCCTAATAAACAAAAAAAAAAAATCCCAGCCCCAATGTATCGGTGAAATGAAATGGGGCGACGGCGAAATCCTGTGAGCCTTGGGGTATACGAGCCCCCCGCGAGAAATACCCGGCCATACACTGTACGTATACGAGCATGGTAGTGGTAGGACCGACCAACCCCACGTCGTCGCATCCACCTTCCCAGTTCAGCAATGGCGGGACGCTGGGGGCAGCCGCCACCACCGCCAGCGTCGTGGATCTGTCGTCTAAAGCTAGGCGACGGGGGCAAGTACCGGCACCAGCACTAGGCCAGTCTCCGCGCAGGCAAGAAACAGGGCACCAGGTGACCAGCAGGAGCTCCGAGCTCTCGCGCTCGGCCCCTGCCGGGATAGATATCGAGGTCACCCTGGCCAGCGTGCCACCCGGCCAGTCCGCCGCGACCATAACAACCTCGCACTTCTTCTTTATTTATGCTCTAGCTCCCCGAATCCATTGCTGGTTTCCTTCTCACCCCACCCCTTTGACCTGTGGCTGTGACTTTTTGCTTGATGAAGCTCTTATTTGATTCCGTCCAGGCATCAGGTTTACAAGTTCTTCCGTACCTGTGACTTTCTGCTTGATGCGTGGACGGACGGCACTGTGATTTTTTTTTTTTTTTTTTTTTTGGCCAGAACAAAGATTGCGCGGAGATGCTTTTTTTTGGAGGAGTTTTGTGGTACCCTTAAATAAACACCTTTCCTAAATATTAGCAACCCGTTTTCAAGAGAGTGGCTAAGACCCGCCGCGCTGGCGCCACCAACATGGGAAAGCACCCGACGACTATGATGGTCGCTCACCCTGATGGATGAGGGCGCCTAGCGAAGAAGGGCTGGGAAAAGCTGCTGCGTTTGGGCTAGCTTGAGTCATTGCCGATGACAGCCTGGGCCGTGAGCACGGAGGATTTCCCGACGGCTGCGATTTTCGCCCTCAACAGGAGAACGTCGACACCTAGACGCAGAATCCAATTCTGGAGCGTTTCTAGAAATTGGAAAACCTAATATAGAGGTCGGCAGGTCGTGTGTGCTAGGTTTTTCAATTCTGAATGTTTTACATCCAGATGAAGATTTAGCTTGTCCTTCTGGATGAAATTGTGATGGCTTGTATGCATTATGTGAATGGTAAACTTCAATGTTCATCAATGTTATTAAATGAGCAAGTCAACCACTACATACTCGGTAAATGGTCAAGTGGTAAATAAAGTCATGTTAACTGAGAAAGTGGGCAAAATAGTAAAATGCATTGATTACAGGAACCTTCATAAGTTTTAGTTGTATCAGTCTACTGAAATGTGAAGTGATGGATGGTTTTCTTTTCCATAGAAGACATTTAGCTTCATGTTTGTCCAAAGTAGAGCATTACTCAATTTCATAAGCCTAACAGAAAATTCTATCAGCAGGTTTAAAAGAGTAATCCCTAGAAGGTTCAAATAATAACTTCAATCAGCAACTTCAACACAACTTTAGGAGATGCGCTTAGGTACATTTCATTTGATTTCAGCAATCTCTACAATCAATCGGTAATTTCAATAACTCATATTGAAATTTCATTTGATTTCGGAAAATTCTGAAGGAAGCAGATACCAAACAGGGTATCAGTCAGCATACAAATTCATAATACAGATAGCACGGGGTATTTAGCAAAACACAGATAAAATTTGCACTTCTATATCAGGATCACGAGCACATGGACAAGATGGTTACACTCTTTTCGTTATTCTATATATCTCATTTGATAGCGATACAAACCACCACGGTATGTTAAGATTTTGCAGCACAATAAGAGGGGAGCCTAGAATTTAAGCCTAAATCATCTCATCTCGTCTCTCCTTGTAAGATATTTCACAGCAAGGAGGAGCTGATCAATGCCCCCTTATAATTTGTCGTCATGGAAGACCTTCGGTTCCGGAAATAGCAGTTGTTGTCTTGTGGGCGTTGCTGTTGACCAAATACAATGCAGTTAGTATGCGTATAAGTAATAACCATCGTGTTTGATATGTGAAGGAAGATGGGCGACCTTTGCTGGCGAGCTAGATAGCATGGAAAAGATGTTGATACAGACTGAACTTACAGTCATTGCAGGCGACCACAGTCATACAGTACAGTATATCTGCAGATAAGAACCAGACATTTTCATTTTTCTGCAGAGAAGAGAACCATGCATTTTCATACAGTACAGTATATCTTCGGGTAAGAGAGCCATGCACTTAAAGATGCTGATATAAGAGAACCAGATCATGAAATAGAAATTGTAACCCTACTAACATTTTTCCATTCACAGTAACAGAAAATTCATAAATAATACTAATGAAAGGACCGAGAAGTACATATATTTTGTAAAGAAGGAGGCGGGTCGTCTTCTCATGGCGGCCGAGCGGCAGCGATTTATTGAGCTCAACGCTCAGCGCCAGGCCGAGGTGGCCGCCCACGAGCAAGCTAGGTTCGCCCAGAACGAGGCGTCTCGCTAGTGGCAGGCGGCGCAGGGGGGGCAGCACCGCCGGGCAGCGTCGCCGGCGGCCATGCTCCACCGCCAGATGGGCGAAGCAAGGGTGGAGCGGCGGGCATGGGTGCACGCGGGGAAGAACGACGACGAGGCAGGCCCGTCACGCGCTCCAACCGACGGCTAGTAGATTAGGGTTTAGTCAGTTTGAAGTAATGTTTCATTCAATTTTCTGTAAATAATCCTAAATTTGAATAAAATTTCGCAGTTTAAGTTATTTGGGGTTTACGTTTCGGGCTCGCAGGTGTGTGCAACCGCTCACCAAATTGGAAAGCAGGTGCCAGCGACCCACATAACGCGCTGTCGGCGCACCTGCCAACGCTTATTTGGGGAGCGCCGGTGTAGATCCTCTTACTTCCCTTTACACAAGGGAGGAGCCAACCAATTTTATCCATGGTGTTCGCTCGCCTGTGCGCCTGTGCCGATTGCCCGATTCTCCAAGACTGGCGGGACCAGATTTTAAAAGAATACTAGTGCAAATGACAAAGCATAGTCAAATGGCACGGTGTTATGTGCAAATACCACGGCATAACATCAACCAGCTCACAAGCCACATTCATCAGTATTTTAACATAGATTTGTAATTACTTGCTTAGAGGATTTTAATTATTTTAAGAACTAACAAAAAATAGTTGGATAATAGGTGTATCTAACTATTCATCGTATAACTGTAATATCTGAATAAGATAATAATAATCCTCATCACTATGATCTGGAGCCACCAAATAAGACCGGTCACTACTAGAAAAAGGCTTAGCCGTATGATTGCTATCAGTGACGCACCACTACATAGGTGCGACACTGCTATATTGGCGCACCAAAAAGTGGTGCTCCACTAGTAGGCATGTTAGCAGTGGCGCACCTGGTGAGCAGTGCGCTATCACTAAGGATCTGCCGGAGCCACCCTCTCCCCCAGGCAGCAGTGGCGCACCAAGAAGGGGTGCGCCACTGGTAAGCCTGGGGAGGGGTGGGGCCACAACAGAAAATGGTGTCAGGTTAGCAATGGCACACCACTGCTCGGTGCGTCACTGCTATCTCACATAGCAGTGACGCACCAAGCAGTGGTGCGCCACTGCTAAGGAGGGACCAAATTTCCGCTCACACCCCCCCGTGGATCGCCTTTTTAGTCTTCAAAATAATAATAGAAAATGATAAAAAAAATTCAAAAAATAAAATCCTTCGAGATTTCCAATGTTTATGTCATCTAGTTGTTATCAAAATTAACAAACATGAATTTCAACTTTTTTTGCAAAATGGTGTCATGTTTCGGTAAAATGGCTTTTCTGTTTGCATACGACCTCCGATGAAAAAGTTTTTTATATCAAAATCTATCTACGCAAAAATTTACATCCGATTTCAACCACCTACGGTCGTTTAGCGATTTTTTAGATTCTCAAAATTCGAAAGGGAAATAAGAGTTTTTTCAGCTTTTAGTTTTCGGGCAAAAATTTCAAAAAAAAAGAAAAAAATAGCAGTGGCGCAACAAGGTTGTGGTGCGCCACTGCTAACTTTCCTGCCTCCAAAATTCGAAATAGCCGGCCAATTACCCCACTTATTACCCACCTCCCTACTATCTCCTCCTCCACACATTTTATCGTCCTCCTCCTCCTCCTCTCCTCTCCTCCTTCCTCTCCATCTCCTCCTTCCTTCTACTCATATTCTCCATCCTCTCCTTCTTCCTCCTCTCCTCCTTCCTCCTCTCCAGCGACCCTCCCTCCGGCCTCCCTCCTCCTCTCCGGCGACCCTCCCTCCTCTTCTCCCTCCTCTCCATGAACCCTCCTCTTCTCCCTCCTCTCCATGAACCCTCCTGTCCCCCCTCCTCCCTCCTCTCCATGACCCTCCTCTCCTCCCTCCTCCATCCTCACCTCTCATCCCTCTCTCCTCCAACCTCATAGATGACTAGGTTATGAGCATGAACATGAACATGACAAATAATTCGGACAACAAAAACGAGAAAAAATAACGAGCAAAAAAATTCGAAAAAATATGTGCCAGATCCAGATTTAAAATTTTAGCAGTGGCGCACCTACTTTTTTACTAGTGGCGCACCTCTAGTTTTTAGCAGTGGCGCACCAGGCAGCTAGTAGTGGCGCACTACATGGTGCGCCACTGCTAAGCCAGATACCAATGGCGCACCAGTGGTGCGCTACTGCTAACAGTTAGCAGTGGCGTGATAGTAGTGGCGCACCACTAGTGCGCCACTGATGGCCAAAACCAGTGCGCCACTAATAAGTTTTTTTCTAGTAGTGAGTCACACTTCCCATGGAAGCATTTTTTGTTTGAACGGGAGAGGGTCCTCGAAGGTCCCCGAAGCTTCATTAATAAAATGTCGGTGGGTACAAATTACAAGTAGGAAACTCAAAGGAAAAAAGGAAAATACAACACCCGTCCTGGACTACTTTACACAAAGGACCCCAGAACCTAAAAGCAAAAAACACGATCGATTCATGTGTTATTTGGCAAAGGGAAAATGGTGTTTTAGAAGTAGGAAAGGGAATTACAAGTAGGAAACATGGTGGTTTTGGAGGAAAAATAGATATATGTGTTATTTGGCAAAGGGAATTGTGTTATTTTCCACACAAATATGTGTATATCAATTATCATGGATTCAAGTAAGTACATTATGTGTTTTAGATTGCAAACTACATGGAAATTAATTGGAGATGTGGTATAGGAGGTCATCCAAGAGAAGTACACCTCCTTGATCGACCACGAAACGAACTCTAGATGCCACTTCAAACTATCTCAACGACAGTCATCAACACTTCTTGGAAGATTCGTTCAATACTCGTGGTGTCACTTATGCATGTTGCATCCCCATCCCGATGTGCAGGACGGAGGCGACATGGCGGCAAGGCGGGCGGGGCGGCGGGGCGGATCATCAGGTGGTGATGGGGTGGGAGTGGGAGAGAGTGAGAGAGTGTGTGGAATCGAGTGGGGATGGGAGAGGATGCGGCCTTAGCGGTGGTCTGTGAAGGGGCTTGCACATGTATTTAAAAAAAATTACATCTACACGATCACCCAAGATCTATACTATGTAATTGCAATAACGGGATTCAATCGTGTCAACTCACTGAGTAAAGCAGATGAGCTCGATGAAGATGATAATCTGAGCGATCCCCGCAGTTAGGTGATACCTCCCCGCCGCGAGAATATCTCATCCTTTGTCCAAGAATCGAAAGGATGATTCCTCAAGCGTAGTCCACGTGTCAGGAGGTACAATCCACAAGGGCTTCAACGTTCATGGCAAGGCTACCGCAGTGAGAGTGGTGCAGCCTCTCGACGTATGTGGAGAGGGAGAGAGATAGACGGCCAACCAAACGGCCATGAGAAAGACTCTGATAAAATTGCTAATGTAGATGTGCCTTGTCAGTGGAACAGAGATGCTGAATTTGGTTGTTGCACTGTACCTTGTACCTGTGCTGTAGTTGGGGAAATTGGGCGTTTTGTTTTCACCATCATTTTTGGTGCCATGTACTATAACTTGTTCTGAGAAGTCTGATGACAGTTAGGGTTCGTGCAGTCGTGCTAGTTTTCAGTGAAACGTCATTTGTGGCTACTCAATACAGTGAAGCAAAACATGGAAATACAAATTGAACTTGATACTTTTCCATTGATTGTTTCAGAGTTACAGTAAAAGGTTTATATACAGTACAAGCGAGACGCCTAACAGAAACTACAAGCACGTACATGACTAAACCAAGAATTAGTCTAATCACATGAAGAAAATACATATCGTTGAGCCGTAGATGACGATTGATATATCGTGTTTTTTCAAGACTTAGACCGGACCAGTGTTAGCTTCATCAAGAAAATATCTATGAAACCACCAGGCGTGATTCTAACCCGCTCCCGTGCGGCCGCACCAGGCCGTACCGGAGTGCCGCCTCCCCCATCCTCGCCCCTCCTCCCGGCACCATCGAAATTGTCGCCGGGCAAAGCCCTGGCGGCGCAGCGGCGGCGGATCTTCCTCGATCATCGTCCTGGCGCGAGTAGCGTGGATCTCGCGGTGGTGGGCCTCCCTGGCCCTGAGGCGCATATCTCGTGGCGGTGGCGGTGCCTGCACCAACCTAGACATCGATGGTGGCGCGGGACTGCGGTGGCCAGCTTATCTAGGCGATCATCTTCGGCGATGGAGGCATCATCTAGTCGTGGTGGAGAGGGCCCCGATCTGAGCCAGGGCCTGGACGGCCCTTGACCCATTGCGCTTGATGCATCACGACATCACATACGATGACAGACGGAGGATCTCACGGGCTAGTCCCGCGGCACGAGGACGTCCTGTAACACCCCAAAATTTCAAAACAATGAAGAAGATCAATTCCCTTATTCCAAATTTTGGAGCCAACAAAAACTTTAATTGAATTACTTGTGGGCAGAGTGCTCATGCATGTATGTTGTGATTTTTGCCATGATTGTTTATTTGAAGTGTTGAACATGTTCTAAACCCTAAAACCCTACCCCTCTTCAAAACCAAAGAGGAACAAAGAAAAGAAAAATAAAATAAAAAGAGTAGCATATGTGAGCAATTGGCCATATTTGCAAATCTTAACCTATGCCATGTTCTACCTTGTTTAAATGGTTTGAAACCATTAATAAACTCAACTTAATCCTCAATGAACCCAAAAGAATACCATTTGGTCAAAGAAAAGCAAAACAAATAAAAAGAAAAAAGGAAAAATCAATGCACATGTGATATTGGTCACCTTTGACAATTTCAGTCTGATGCCTACTTTGAGCCTCTGTGGTAATCATTTTCTAAACTAAACCTCCCCATCTTTTTGCCCATCATCCAAGAGCACATCAAGAGGATCACTTTGGAGTTTGCCAACCTTGCAGAAGTATTTTCAAATCCTTATAATAAGCATGCAAAGTGGCAACTTTGAAACAGATTCTAGATCACCTCAAATTTGATTTTCACCAAACCAACTCCAATTTGCAAACCAATGTCACCAAGAGGTGCCAAACATTATTTGAATCACACCCATAAAATATTTTGGCAAAATTCAAAATGAATTCTCTTGCGGCCATTTTGACAAACACCTTGTGTGCACAAATCAACTATGTGCATACACTCTAATATCCAGCAGGTTTTAGCCTAAACTTTGATTCCCCTTGTCACCCACAGTGTCCTCTGTCCTCCCCTGACCTCACCATGCCCCTGCAGCCCACTTGCACACACCCAACTGACCATGGCATGCTCATGTCACCCCTCCATGCCACTCACCATGCACCCCATGTCACTCTCCCTCTCTAGTCCCTCTCACCTTGTCAAGTAGCCTTGCCTCTCGTCACTGATCACCACCATGCTTGACTTGACCCAAGTGGACCACTGTAGCGCCTAGAACCCGACGTGCCCACGACGCCCAGGCACGCCAGAGCGTGCACGAACACGCCCCTGGACACGCCAGAGCACGGCTTCGCCCCGTCGCTGCTGACCTCCCCCTGACTTCTCCTTTCTCCCACGCCATCACCATGACCCCAGCAACCGCCCAGACATCCCCATTGGCCCTCTCGATGACTGTAGCCATCGTCACCATCGACGCCCTCCGCCACGGTGCCACAAGGACACTGACGTCGCCCGAGCCACCCCGTCCACCTCCTGCTGCGCCGTGACGCGCACAAGGACCGCCAGACGACAATGAACAGTCCTCGCTCCTCGCCCACGCCTCTCCGCCGCTGTAGCCTCGCCTCCATCATCGACCTGCCCGTGCCGCACTGCCCCTCTCGCCCGCTATAAAATGAGCCCTCCCCTGCTCGATCTCTGCACACCATCTCATTCCCCTCTCTCCACTGATCAAGCTAGCCAATTCCCTCCTCCCAATTTGAGCTCTATCGCCAGAATTTGGCCGGAGTTCGCCGCGGCAGTAGCCAGAAGGAGGCGATGATTTCGACCACCTCAGCCTCTCCCACGACCCTCGTTCGCCTCGCCGTCGTCTTCCACGCCAGTTGCCCGCCTCGCCGAACCTCGCCGGAGCGCCGGTAAGCCCCCAGCAACCCACCTCGCCACAGCCAGGGTTTGCGCCCGTCGACGATGACGACGAGCCTCAGCCGTCGATCGTCGTTCTAATCCTGCGGCCCTCTTTAAATCATACCGATTCGGGTTTTATAAGTCGCTGACGCATGGGACCCTCCTGTCAGGCGGCCTGCTGCGCACTGGCACGTAGCTGGGCCAGCCCGTTTCTCTTTTTCCCAGGCCCGTTAGCATTTCCCGCCTAAGCCCAGGAATTCAAATTCGAATTATTTCTTTTAACCTAAATTCCAATACTGGTGCTCTGTTCAAATTTGAATAAAAACAAATCTACCAAGCCAATTGAGTTGATTCAATTTTTTTGTGAAAGTAGATGAAAATACCTACCCAACCCCACTGGTCTCAACCCTTGATTCATTATAGAACACTTACAATAAAAATAACAAGGCAGTACCTTTTCAAACTTCAAACTTTTTTTTAAAATCAACCATAATGAATTTTGGGGTGATTCCACCTCTCATAATTCACATTTCAAATACTCTATTTGATTATGTAAAAATATGACATGAGTGTTTACCATGATCATGGGCTAGAGTAAAAAAATGTCTATGTGGCTATTTCTAGCCCATTTAAATTAATTAAAAAGGGTAGTTAAATATTATGAGAGGTATCCCCCCATTTAAATCACCTTTTCAAGTAATTCAATATGAGGTGATGACATTAGTCTACATGACCTCATATTTTATTACTTGAGAATATTAAATCTTTTCCAAAGTAGTATTTAAATTCTATGAGATATAGTATCTCATTTAAATCATTTTCCCAAATAAATAAATATGAATTGGTGACTTTGGTCAGCATGATCCATACTTTATTATTTGAGGATATTAAATCTTAGTAATATTCAATGAGAGGAAATTACTTTTCAAAAATAAATAAATGGAAACCCTAGTAGGTATTAAATCCTAGCATTTGTTTTTCAATGAGAGGAAATTATTTTCCCAACACTAAATAAAGAAAACCTTAGTATGATGTTGAGTGATGATTGTGATGATGTTAGATCATCTTGCGTGATAAATAGAGTACTTAAGTATTGTTTGGTGATTGTGTACCCCGTATCCGTTTATAGACGCTAGTACCGAAGGCTACGAGGAGGAGGAGGTCTTCTACGAAGAAGAGGAGGAACACTTTGATCACTGTACCAATCAAGGCAAGCTCTACTAATGCCAGCTACTAGTGCAAGATACCATGGCACTAGTATTTTTGTTTAAAGTTTTATTCTTCCAAGTCCAAGTTTTTATCTTGCAAGCTTTTACTTTGGTTACCAAGGCTTACTTGTCGTAGTTAATTTGTGTCTAATTGTAGAGTACCACAAGAGCTTCAAACTTAGCCTAGAAAGCTAAACTTTAGTTAGCACCCCTCATGATTAGTTGCTAGTGCTAAAACTAAAATTGACTACTCTAGATGGAAACTTGTGAATCAAATGACTTTGAAAACCTTAGAATGATGAGTCATTCTACTGAAAGTTTTGAAGGTGAATATGACTTGTGAATGACATGGTGAATTTGACAAAAACTGATGGTTGGGTTCAGATGCGATACCATTCCAACTTTAGAGTACCCCCACAATACCTGATAATGGGTAAGGCTTAGCTGGAAATTTATGTATGTTAGTATGGGTTCCCTCTGAACAAGCGTCATAGAGGTTATGCTGAGGCTGCCTCCGTTGAAAGTGAAATGACGTGAAAAAGAGATGAATGTCCTACCCAAGCCCTGTGCAGTTTCTTGGATGGCAGATAGCCATCACTAGGAGGCCAAGCTCATAGGGGAGGTGCCTATACTAGGATATGTAAGTGAAAGGTTAATGGTTGATGATCCGCCTACTGAGTATGATGATTCAGGGCTATCCCTGACGGATGTAATCAAAAGTTATGGCACAAGAGTACGACCTCTGCAGAGTGTTAAACTATTCGAATAGCCGCGTCCGCGGTCATGGACGGTTGGATGGCCATACTATTCCGTTGTCAGATGTTTTCTAAAAATGACTTGTGACTTGAAAGAAGAATTTGACTTGATCACAACAGAGTTGTGGGAATGACACTGATGTTCCTACTGGAGTAATTTTAGACAAATAATGAGTCTTTGACTATCAAGTATTTATGAAATAAAACTAGCTTTGTGCAAATAAACCTAGAAGCTTAGAACCATGATTAGAGTTATTAGTACATCTATTAGTGGTAGTTTGCGAGTACTTTAAAAGTACTCATGGCTTTGTCCCTGGCTATTCAAATGGCCAGACTATGAAGAGGAGCACCAGTACCAGGAAGATGGACAGCAGGACGTCTATGATAACTAGGACTACCTCCCAACATCAAGCGTTGCCTCTGGAACAGATGGACCGCTACTACATTTCTTCCGCTATGTGTTTTGTATCTGATCTTTAGATCAACTGTTGTTTTAAGATTGGATCATGAGATCCCTTGTTGTAAGACGATTATGGTTTGTAATGAATAATGTTCTGTGATATCAACTATTATGTCTCGCAAAAACAATATTCCTGGGATTGCGATGTATGGCATAATAGGCATCTGGAATTAAAAATCCGGGTGTTGACAAGTTGGTATCAGAGCCATTGTTTGACCTTAGGAGACCCTAGTTAGAATGGACGTCTGAAAAACTTAGTTTCAAAACAAATGAGGTGAATATTTATAAAAACTTATTCCCACTCTTATCATTGAGATCTTTTCAAAAAGAGAAATCCATGCTCTACTTTTCCTTGAAATTCTACATAAAATTTGGCACACTTGATCACTTCACTAGCTTACTCATCCTAAATGGTGCACAGATGGAGTACAACTATGAGTTCTATCAGCTTGGCCACGGAGGAGACCTAATGTTCGAGAAGGATTTGGAGCAACTAGTTGAATATTTAGGACGCCCGTATCTCGAGTTCTTTGGAGTACCACTCAATAATCAGTCGGGAAAACAACCTCAGTGGGTAGTTACTGCAGATCTGAGAGGAAAGCTTGGAGCCCCAATTTGGGAAACCGTATGGTTTTCTATGAGGGGAAACACTTGGAGGGATGGAATAGCCAAAGCCATGCAAGAAGCACTTGCCCGTCTGTGTGGACAGAATGTGAACAAGATCAAGAACACTCGCTTCTTTTACTACCCAAGACATGATCCCATGGGAAGGCCAATAACCATGCCACCGCACCCAGAGATGAACCACTATGTTGCATACCTGGACTTCATGCTGTACAAGACCCGCAAGGAGTTGGACAACGCCCGCGCCTTTCGCCAAAGCACATTACCCGTGAAGATGAAGAACCTACCATTCCGGATGAAGAGTAGTATCACTAGAGCACTGGCGTAGGTGTGAGTTTGTATCCCGTCCCTTGTATCGTAGAACGAATGAATGGTTCTTAAAACCAACAGTGTGTTAGTTATGTAATATGTGTTGTCTGGAGTGAATGAAAACGTGTTGTTGGTTTTTACCACCTCAGCACTACTCAAGTTTTAAACTTTTCAAACTTAACCCAAACCAACCATAGAAAATTCCCTCTTATCTTATGATCTACCTCAATGTTCAGATGGCCCCTCCAACCCGCAACAACAACCAAGATGCAATGCTGCAGATTCTACAAATGTTGGTGGTAGATAGAGAAGTCGAAAGAGCTGAGCGGCAAGCCAACCTTGTCGTACTACAACAGATAGCCCAGAACAACCAAGGACATGGATCTCATGATCATCCTGGATCGAAGTTCAAGAACTTCCAGAATACTAATCCCCCCATGTTTAGCAAGACTGAAGAGCCCTTGGATGCAGATGACTGGCTCCAATCAATGGAGAACAACCTGGAAGTCGCAGGAGTTGAAGCTGCTGAGAAGGTGCTGTTTGCCACCCACTATCTGTCAGGACCTGCCAGAGCCTGGTGGAACAGTGCCCGTGCAATAAATGACGGACAGATGATGACTTGGGAGGACTTCAAGCTCAAGTTCAGCAGATACCATGTGCCACCAGGTTTGATCAAGAAGATGAGAGATGAGTTCAGAGAGCTCAAGCAAGGAAGAATGTCTGTGGTGGAATACCGTGACAGGTTCCTTACTCTGTCTAGGTACGCCCCGGATGAGACAGACACCAATGAAAAGAAGAAGGAAAGATTCCTGAATGGACTGCATGATGAGGTGCAGACAGTGCTAGTGAAAATTCAGTTTGTTGACCTGGAAGCCCTAGTTGATTCTGCCATCCAGATGGAAGGAAAGCTTCACCAAGCCAATGAGAACCGCAAGCGCCGTATGATGCACCAGAATGGACCCAATGCACAGAAGTACCTCACTAGTTCACCTGCAGGATTTGCACCAAGATCCAACAAGCCACCTGTTCCGACGTTCCGTCCAAACTTCACCAACCACAATGGAGGACACCCGAAGCCCGGAGGCAACAACAACAACCACAATAACAAGAACAACAACCATAATGGTAACAACAACAACACCAACACTGCCCCAAGGACTGGAAGCAATGATGTACCCATTGCCCCAAAGGACAAGTCAACTGTGACTTGTTATGAGTGTGGAGTTACTGGTCATTACTCCAATGAGTGCCCCAAGAAACTGGCAAAGACAACCCCCACTGCCACTGCAACTGCCCAGCAGCAATGCCGTGTCTCAACTGGAAGGAACCCGAACAACCGCAACGGTCGTCTCTACCGCATGAGTGCAACAGAAGCCCAGGAAGCACGCAATGCCATGCAGGGTATGTTTTCATGTTAACCCATTTGCCCAATCTCTCTTAGGATCCTAACTTTTCTTAAATCTCGGGATGAGATTTTGTTTAAGGGGGGAAGGTTTGTAACACCCCAAAATTTCAAAACAATGAAGAAGATCAATTCCCTTATTCCAAATTTTGGAGCCAACAAAAACTTTAATTGAATTACTTGTGGGCAGAGTGCTCATGCATGTATGTTGTGATTTTTGCCATGATTGTTTGTTTGAAGTGTTGAACATGTTCTAAACCCTAAAACCCTACACCTCTTCAAAACCAAAGAGGAACAAAGAAAAGAAAAATAAAATAAAAAGAGTAGCATATGTGAGCAAATGGCCATATTTGCAAATCTTAACCTATGCCATGTTCTACCTTGTTTAAATGGTTTGAAACCATTAATAAACTCAACCTAATCCTCAATGAACCCAAAAGAATACCATTTGGTCAAAGAAAAGCAAAACAAATAAAAAGAAAAAAGGAAAAATCAATGCACATGTGATATTGGTCACCTTTGACAATTTCAGTCTGATGCCTACTTTGAGCCTCTGTGGTAATCATTTTCTAAACTAAACCTCCCCATCTTTTTGCCCATCATCCAAGAGCACATCAAGGTGATCACGTTGGAGTTCGGCAACCTTGCAGAAGTA
This sequence comes from Lolium perenne, assembly GCF_019359855.2. NCBI lineage: Eukaryota > Viridiplantae > Streptophyta > Magnoliopsida > Poales > Poaceae > Lolium > Lolium perenne. The sequence goes on from NC_067249.2 coordinate 272,333,455, forward strand.
TTTTCAAATCCTTATAATAAGCATGCAAAGTGGCAACTTTGAAACAGATTCTAGATCACCTCAAATTTGATTTTCACCAAACCAACTCCAATTTGCAAACCAATGTCACCAAGAGGTGCCAAACATTATTTGAATCACACCCATAAAATATTTTGGCAAAATTCAAAATGAATTCTCTTGCGGCCATTTTGACAACCACCTTGTGTGCACAAATCAGCTATGTGCATACACTCTAATATCCAGCAGGTTTTAGCCTAAACTTTGATTCCTCTTGTCACCCACAGTGTCCTCTGTCCTCCCCTGACCTCACCATGCCCCTGCAGCCCACTTGCACACACCCAACTGACCATGGCATGCTCATGTCACCCCGCCATGCCACTCACCATGCACCCCATGTCACTCTCCCTCTCTAGTCCCTCTCACCTTGTCAAGTAGCCTTGCCTCTCGTCACTGATCACCACCATGCTTGACTTGACCCAAGTGGACCACGGTAGCGCCTGGAACGCGACATGCCCACGATGCCCAGGCACGCCAGAGCGTGCACGGACACGCCCCTGGACACGCCAGAGCACGGCTTCGCCCCGTCGCTGCTGACCTCCCCCTGACTTCTCCTTTCTCCCACGCCATCACCATGACCCCAGCAACCGCCCAGACATCCCGATTGGCCCTCTCGATGACTGTAGCCATCGTCACCGTCGACGCCCTCTGCCACGGTGCCGCAAGGACACTGACGTCGCCCGAGCCACCCCGTCCACCTCCTGCTGCGCCATGACGCGCACAAGGACCGCCAGACGACGATGAACAGTCCTCGCCCACGCCTCTCCGCCGTTGTAGCCTCGCCTCCAACATCGACCTGCCCGTGCCGCACTGCCCCTCTCGCCCGCTATAAAAAGAGCCCTCCCCTGCTCGATCTCTGCACACCATCTCATTCCCCTCTCTCCACTGATCAAGCTAGCCAATTCCCTCCTCCCAATTTGAGCTCTATCGCCAGAATTTGGCCGGAGTTCGCCGCGGCAGTAGCCAGAAGGAGGCGACGATTTCGACCACCTCAGCCTCTCCCACGACCCTCGTTCGCCTCGCTGTCGTCTTCCACGCCAGTTGCCCGCCTCGCCGAACCTTGTTGGGATTCGTAGCATAGAAAACAAAAATTTTCCTATCGCAAGAACGAAGAACAAGCCAAGATCCAATCAAGAAGATGGTAGCAACGAGGTGAAGATCAACATACCCTTGAAGATCACAAAGCGTTAACGAGATCAGATCTCGTGGTGGATGTAGACGATCACTTGCCGCTTGCAAAAGCGCGTAGAAGATCTTCGGTGCCACGAACGGGCAGCACCTCCGTACTCGGTCACACGTTCGGTGTTGATGACGACGTCCTCCTCCCCGTTCCAGCGGGCAGCAGAAGTAGTAGATCCTCCTCGGAATCCCGGTAGCACGACGGCGTGGTGGCGGTGGTGGTGGAGATCTCCGGCAGGGCTTCGCCAAGCGTTTGCAGGAGAGGTGGAGGAGGAGAGGGGCTAGGGTTTGGGGAGAGAGGGGGTGTTGGGCGCCGGCCACTTGGGGGCTGTGGCCAACTAGGGTTTGGTGTGGCCGGCCCCCTCCCCTTGCTCCTCATTATATAGGTGGAAACCCCCAAGAGTTGTAGTCCAAGTCTTCGAATAAGACCCCAACAACAAAACCTCCCATAGGTGGGAAACCTACTCAAGGGGGGAGTCCTACTCAAGGTGGGACTCCCACCTTTCCTTGAGGTGGGGTGGCCGGCCACCTAGGTGGAGCCCACCTGGGACTCCTCCCCCCTAGGGTTTGGCCGGCCATGCAAGGTGGAGTCCCTCCGGGACTCCACTTTCCATGGTGATTTCTTCCGAACTTTTCTAGAACCTTCTAGAACCTTCCATAAATGCACCGGATCATTTCCAAACTTGGAATATGACTTCCTATATATGAATCTTATTCTTCGGACCATTCGGAACTCCTCGTGATGTCCCGAATCCCATCCGAGACTCCGAACAAAACTTCGAACTCCATTCCATATTCCATATCTACTTAAACGACATCAAACCTTAAGTGTGTCACCCTACGGTTCGTGAACTATGCAGACATAGTCGAGACTCTTCTCCGACCAATAACCAATAGCGGGATCTGGAGATCCATAATGGCTCCCACATATTCAACGATAACTTAGTGATCGATTGAACCATTTACATACGATACCGATTCCCTTTGTCTCGCGATATTTTACTTGTCCGAGGTTTGATCATCGGTATCTCCATACCTTGTTCAACCTCGTCTCCGACAAGTACTCTTTACTCATACCGTGGCATGCCATCTCTTGTGACCAAGTCACATGCTTGCAAGCTAATCAGACGACATTCCACCGAGAGGGCCCAGAGTATATCTATCCGTCATCGGGATGGACAATATCCCACTCTTGATCCATATGCCTCAACTCATACTTTCCGAATACTTAATCCCACCTTTATAACCACCCATTTATGCAGTGGTGTTTGATGTAATCAAAGTATCCTTCCAGTATAAGTGATTTACATGATCTCATGGTCGAAGGACTAGGTAACTATGTATCGAAAGCTTATAGCAATTTGAACTTAATGACGTGATCTTATGCTACGCTTAATTGGGTGTGTCCATTATATCATTCATCTAATGACATAACCTTGTTATTAATAACATCCAATGTTCATGATCATGAAACTATGATCATCTATTAATAAACAAGCTAGTTATACAAGAGGCTTACTAGGGACTCCTTGTTGTTTACATAACACACATGTATCAATGTTTCGGTTAATACAATTATAGCATGGTATGCAAACATTTATCATAAACATAAAGACATATAATAACCACTTTATTATTGCCTCTTGGGCATATCTCCAACAGTCTCCCACTTGCACTAGAGTCAATAATCTAGATTACATGGTAAGGTACCTAACACCCATGGCATTCTGGTGTTGGTCATGCTTTGCCCTAGGGAGAGCTTTAGTCAACGGATCTGCCACATTCAGATCTGTGTGTACTTTGCAAATCTTTACTTCACCATCTTCGATGTACTCGCGAATTGAATGAAAACGCAGCTTGATATGCTTTAGCTTCTTGTGTGACCTTGGTTCTTGTGCATTGGCGATGGCACCCATGTTGTCACAATAGATTACTAATGGGTCCAATGCACTAGGAACCACACCAAGCTCAACAATGAACCTCTTCATCCATACCGCTTCCGATGAAGCCTCCGAAGCCGCTATGTATTCAGATTCAGTTGAAGACTTCGCCACCGTGCACTGCTTGGAACTCATCCAGCTAACTGCAGCACCATTCAATATAAACACATACCCAGACTGAGACTTTGAGTCATCAGGATCAGTGTTCCAACTTGCATCGGTGTAACTGGTTACAACGAGCTCTTGGTCACCGCCATAACAAAGAAACATATCCTTAGTACTTTTCAAGTACTTCAGGATATTCTTGACCGCTGTCCAGTGTTCCATTCCTGGATCACTTTGATATCTGCTGGTCAAACTAACAACATGTGCGATATCCGGTCTAGTACACAGCATGGCATACATGATAGAGCCTACTGCCGAGGCATAGGGGATCTGATTCATCCTCTCTCTTTCTTCTGCCGTAGCCGGACCTTGATTTTTACTCAAGACCTTACCTGGCAACATAGGCAAGAACCCTTTCTTGCTTTCATCCATTCTAAACTTCTTTAGAATCTTGTCCAGGTATGTACTCTGTGAAAGCCCTATTAGGCGTCTTGATCTATCTCTATAAATCTTGATGCCTAAAATGTACGCTGCTTCACCAAGGTCTTTCATTGAAAAACACTTATTCAAATAACTTTTTACACTGCTTAATAGTTCTATATCATTCCCAATCAATAATATGTCATCTACATATAATATCAGGAATGCTACAGAGCTCCCACTCACTTTCTTGTAAATACAGGCCTCTCCATGACACTGTATAAACCCGAAGTCTTTGATCACCTTATCAAAGCGTCGGTTCCAACTCCGGGATGCTTGCTTCAGTCCATAAATGGAACGCTGAAGTTTGCATACCTTGTCAGCATTTTTAGGATCGACAAAACCTTTGGGTTGTACCATATACAACTCTTCCTCAATGTCACCATTAAGGAACGCCGTTTTGACATCCATCTGCCAGATCTCGTAATCGAAAAATGCAGCTATTGCTAACAAAATCCTCACAGACTTTAGCTTCACTACAGGTGAGAAAGTCTCATCGTAGTCAACTCCTTGAATTTGTCGGAACCCCTTCGCGACTAGTCGAGCTTTATAGACAGTAATATTACCATCAGCATCTGTTTTTCTCTTGAAGATCCATTTATTCTCAACAGCCTTGCGGCTATCAGGTAAGTCTACCAAAGTCCATACTTGGTTATCATACATGGATCCCATTTCGGATTTCATGGCTTCATGCCATTTGTTGGAATCTGGGCTCATCATTGCTTCCTCATACGTCGCAGGGTCTTCATCATTGTTGTCCACAATCATGACATTTAGACTGGGATCATACCAATCAGGAGTGGTACGTTCCCTCGTCGATCTGCGAGGTTTAGTAGTTTTCTCGTTCGAAGTTTCATGATCATTATCATTTGCTTCCTCTCCTATCGGTGCAGGCTGTACAGGAACATCTTCCGGTACTGCGCTACTCTGATCTACGAGAGAAGGTTCAGTAACCTCGTCGAGTTCTACTTTTCTTTCAGTCACTTCTTTAGTGAGAAACTCCTTCTCAAGAAAGGATCCGTTCTTAGCAACAAAGATTTTGCCTTCGGATCTGTGATAGAAAGTATACCCAATAGTTTCTTTAGGGTATCCTATGAAGACGCATTTCTCCGCTTTGGGTTCTAGCTTGTCAGGTTGTAACTTCTTTACATAAGCTTCGCAACCCCAAACTTTAAGGAACGACAGCTTAGGTTTCTTGCCAAACCATAATTCATACGTTGTCGTTTCAACGGATTTAGATGGTGCCCTATTTAAAGTGAATGCGGCTGTCTCTAAAGCATAACCCCAAAATGATAACGGCAAATCAGTAAGAGACATCATAGATCGAACCATATCCAAGAGAGTTCGATTACGACGTTCGGACACACCATTGAGCTGTGGTGTTCCAGGCGGTGTCAACTGTGAAAGTATTCCGCATTTCTTTAAATGCATGCCAAACACATAACTCAGATATTCGCCTCCGCGATCAGAACGCAGAAACTTAATCTTCTTGTTACGTTGATTTTCTACTTCACTTTGGAATTCCTTAAACTTCTCGAAAGTTTCGGACTTATGTTTCATGAAATAGATATACCCATATCTACTCAGATCATCCGTGAAGGTTAGAACATAATGATAACCACCGCGCGATGCTACACTCATTGGTCCACATACATCGGTATGTATGATTTCCAATAAGTCTGTAGCTCGCTCCATTGTACCAGAGAATGGAGTCCTAGTCATTTTTCCCATTAGACATGCTTCGCATCTATCAAGTGACTCAAAGTCAAGTGACTCAAGAAGTCCATCAGAATGGAGTTTCTTCATGCGCTTCACTCCAATATGACCAAGATGACAGTGCCACATATAAGTAGAATTATCATTTAATTTAATTCGCTTAGCATCAATGTTATGAACATGTGTATTACTACTATCGAGATTTAACAAGAATAAACCATTCATCTCAGGCGCATGACCATAAAAGATATTATTCATATAAATAGAACAACCATTATTCTCTGACTTAAATGAATAACCGTCTTGCATTAAACAAGATCCAGATATAATGTTCATGCTCAACGCAGGCACCAAATAACAATTATTTAGGTTTAAAACTAATCCCGAAGGTAGATGTAGAGGGAGCGTGTCGACGGCGATCACATCGACCTTGGATCCATTTCCAACGCGCATCGTCACCTCGTCCCTCGCTAGGTTTCGTTTATTCCACAGTTCCTGTTTCGAGTTACAAATATGAGCAACCGGACCAGTATCAAATACCCAGGCACCACTACGAGAACCAGTAAGATAGACATCTATAACATGTATATCAAATATACCTTTCTTTTTCTTGACAAGGCCGCTCTTAAGATCAGCCATGTACTTGGGGCAATTCCGCTTCCAGTGCCCCTTCTCCTTGCAGTAATAGCACTCAGTATCAGGTTTAGGGCCAGCCTTAGGCTTCTCAGGAGGCGCAGCAACTTTCTTGATACCCTTCTTGAAGTTGCCCTTCTTAGGCTTGCCCTGCTTCTTGAAACTGGTGGTCTTGTTGACCATCAACACTTGGTGCTCTTTCTGTATTTCCACCTCAGCAGATTTTAGCATGGAGAAGAGTTCAGGTAACTCCTTGTTCACGTTCTGCATGTTGTAGTTCATCACAAAGTTCTTGTAACTAGGTGGCAGTGATTGGAGTACACGATGAATACCCAGCTTGTTAGGAATCACAATCCCCAAGTCACTGAGCTTCTTCGCGTGCCCGGACATAGCGAGCACGTGCTCACTAACGGAGCTACCCTCTTCCATCATACAGCCAAAGAAGTGTTTCGAGGCCTCATAGCTTTCCACGGCCGCATGAGTTTCAAAAATAGTTTTTAGCTCATGGACCAGCTCATAAGGGTCGTGGTGCTCAAAACGCTTTTGGAGCTCCGCCTCTAGGCTGCACAGGATGGCACACTGAACTTGAGAGTACCGAGTTACCCGAGTCTCGTAAACATTCTTTTCGTCCTCGGATACTGCAGGTGGTGGTGGGGGACCTAGCGGTGCTTCGAGCACAAATTGCAGATTTCCACCATTGAGGAAAATCCTCACATGACGGAACCAGTCGGTGAAGTTGCTACCATTGCTTTTAAGCTTTTCTTTCTCTAGGAACTGGTTAAAATTGATGGAGGGGGACGCCATGATCTACAACATATTTGCAAAGAGTTTAGACTAAGTTTATGATAAATTGAGTTCAAATTTTAATTCTTAAATTAACTAGGTGAACTCCCACTCAAAACAATATCCCTCGCATTGTCTCAGTGATCACACGAACCAAATCCACTACACCAATTCCGATCATCACGAGAAAAGATGTAGCTTCAAAGGCGAACACTCAAAGTGTTCATCATATCATCCATATGACTCATGCTCTACCTTTCGGTATCCCGTGTTCCGAGACCATGTCTGTACATGCTAGGCTCGTCAAGGCAACCTTAGTATCCGCGTGTGCAAAACTGGCTTGCACCCGTTGTATGCACATGTAGAATCTATCACACCCGATCATCACGTGATGCTTCGAAACGACAAGTCTTAGCAACGGTGCATACTAAGGATGAACACTTTATTATCTTGATATTTAGTGAGAGGGATCATCTTATAATGCTACCGTCGTGATCTATGCAATATAAGATGCATAAAAGGATTAACATCACATGCAATTCATATGTGATATGATATGGCCCTTTTGTCTTTACGCCTTTGATCTTCATCTCCAAAGCACGGACATGATCTCCATCATCAACGGGCATGATCTCCATCATCGTCGGCGTAGTGTCAAGGTCAATGGCGCCGTCTTCATGGTTGTGCTCCCATGTAGTAACTATTACAACTACTTTGAAATAATACTTCAACATGAAATTTAAAGACAACCATAAGGCTCCTGCCGGTTGCCACAATACAATAATGATCATCTCATACATATTCATCATCATATCATGGCCATATCACATCACCAAACCCTGCAAAAACAAGTTAGACGCCTCTAATTTGGTTTGCATATTTTACGTGGTTTAGGGTTTTTGAGTAAGATCCAATCTACCTACGAACATGAACCACAACGGTGATACTAATGTTGTCAATAGAAAGAGTAGATTGAATCTTCACTATGGTGGGAGAGACAGACACCCGCAAAGCCACTTATGCAATCCAAGTTGCATGTCAAGCGTGGAGCAAATCTCATGAACGCGGTCATGTAAAGTTAGCCCGAGCCGCTTCATCCCACCATCCCGCAAGATGCAAAGTACACGAACTAAAGACAACAAAAGCATCAACGCCCACAAAACCATTGTGTTCTACTCGTGCAACCAATCTATGCATAGAAACGGCTCTGATACCACTGTTGGGATTCGTAGCATAGAAAACAAAAATTTTCCTATCGCAAGAACGAAGAACAAGCCAAGATCCAATCAAGAAGATGGTAGCAACGAGGTGAAGATCAACATACCCTTGAAGATCACAAAGCGTTAACGAGATCAGATCTCGTGGTGGATGTAGACGATCACTTGCCGCTTGCAAAAGCGCGTAGAAGATCTTCGGTGCCACGAACGGGCAGCACCTCCGTACTCGGTCACACGTTCGGTGTTGATGACGACGTCCTCCTCCCTGTTCCAGCGGGCAGCGGAAGTAGTAGATCCTCCTCGGAATCCCGGCAGCATGACGGCGTGGTGGCGGTGGTGGTGGAGATCTCCGGCAGGGCTTCGCCAAGCGTTTGCAGGAGAGGTGGAGGAGGAGAGGGGCTAGGGTTTGGGGAGAGAGGGGGTGTTGGGCGCCAGCCACTTGGGGGCTACGGCCAACTATGGTTTGGTGTGGCCGGCCCCCTCCCCTTGCTCCTCATTATATAGGTGGAAACCCCCAAGAGTTGTAGTCCAAGTCTTCGAATAAGACCCCAACAACAAAACCTCCCATAGGTGGGAAACCTACTCAAGGGGGGAGTCCTACTCAAGGTGGGACTCCCACCTTTCCTTGAGGTGGGGTGGCCGGCCACCTAGGTGGAGCCCACCTGGGACTCCTCCCCCCTAGGGTTTGGCCGGCCATGCAAGGTGGAGTCCCTCCGGGACTCCACTTTCCATGGTGATTTCTTCCGGACTTTTCTAGAACCTTCTAGAACCTTCCATAAATGCACCGGATCATTTCCAAACTTGGAATATGACTTCCTATATATGAATCTTATTCTCCGGACCATTCCGGAACTCCTCATGATGTCCCGGATCCCATCCGAGACTCCGAACAAAACTTCGAACTCCATTCCATATTCCATATCTACTTAAACGACATCAAACCTTAAGTTTGTCACCCTACGGTTCGTGAACTATGCAGACATAGTCGAGACTCTTCTCCGACCAATAACCAATAGCGGGATCTGGAGATCCATAATGGCTCCCACATATTCAACGATAACTTAGTGATCGATTGAACCATTTACATACGATACCGATTCCCTTTGTCTCGCGATATTTTACTTGTCCGAGGTTTGATCATCGGTATCTCCATACCTTGTTCGACCTCGTCTCCGACAAGTACTCTTTACTCGTACCGTGGCATGCCATCTCTTGTGACCAAGTCACATGCTTGCAAGCTAATCAGACGACATTCCACCGAGAGGGCCCAGAGTATATCTATCCGTCATCGGGATGGACAATATCCCACTCTTGATCCATATGCCTCAACTCATACTTTCCGAATACTTAATCCCACCTTTATAACCACCCATTTACGCAGTGGTGTTTGATGTAATCAAAGTACCCTTCCGGTATAAGTGATTTACATGATCTCATGGTCGAAGGACTAGGTAACTATGTATCGAAAGCTTATAGCAATTTGAACTTAATGACGTGATCTTATGATACGCTTAATTGGGTGTGTCCATTATATCATTCATCTAATGACATAACCTTGTTATTAATAACATCCAATGTTCATGATCATGAAACTATGATCATCTATTAATCAACAAGCTAGTTATACAAGAGGCTTACTAGGGACTCCTTGTTGTTTACATAACACACATGTATCAATGTTTCGGTTAATACAATTATAGCATGGTATGCAAACATTTATCATAAACATAAAGACATATAATAACCACTTTATTATTGCCTCTTGGGCATATCTCCAACAAACCTCGCTGGAGCGCCGGTAAGCCCCCAGCAACCCACCTCGCTGCAGCCAGGGTTTGCGCCCATCGACGATGACGACGAGCCTCAGCCGTCGATCGTCGTTCTAATCCTGCGGCCCTCTTTAAATCATACCGATTCGGGTTTTATAAGTCGCTGACGCATGGGACCCTCCTGTCAGGCGGCCTACTGCGCACTGGCGCGTAGCTGGGCCGGCCCATTTCTCTTTTTCCCTAGCCCGTTAGCATTTCCCGCCTAAGCCCAGGAATTCAAATTCGAATTATTTCTTTTAACCTAAATTCCAATACTGGTGCTCTATTCAAATTTGAATAAAAACAAATCTACCAAGCCAATTGAGTTGATTCAAATTTTTTGTGAAAGTAGATGAAAATACCTACCCAACCCCACTAGTCTCAACCCTTGATTCATTATAGAACACTTACAATAAAAATAACAAGGCAGTACCTTTTCAAACTTCAAACTTTTTTATAAAATCAACCATAATGAATTTTGGGGTGATTCCACCTCTCATAATTCACATTTCAAATACTCTATTTGATTATGTAAAAATATGACATGAGTGTTTACCATGATCATGGGCTAGAGTAAAAAAATGGCTATGTGGCTATTTCTAGCCCATTTAAATTAATTAAAAAGGGTAGTTAAATATTATGAGAGGTATCCCCCCATTTAAATCACCTTTTCAAGTAATTCAATATGAGGTGATGACATTAGTCTACATGACCTCATATTTTATTACTTGAGAATATTAAATCTTTTCCAAAGTAGTATTTAAATTCTATGAGATATAGTATCTCATTTAAATCATTTTTCCAAATAAATAAAAATGAATTGGTGACTTTGGTCAGCATGATCCATACTTTATTATTTGAGGATATTAAATCTTAGTAATATTCAATGAGAGGAAATTACTTTTCAAAAAGAAATAAATGGAAACCCTAGTAGGTATTAAATCCTAGCATTTGTTTTTCAATGAGAGGAAATTATTTTCCCAACACTAAATAAAGAAAACCTTAGTATGATGTTGAGTGATGATTGTGATGATGTTAGATCATCTTGCGTGATAAATAGAGTACTTAAGTATTGTTTGGTGATTGTGTACCCCGTATCCGTTTATAGACGCTAGTACTGAAGGCTACGAGGAGGAGGAGGTCTTCTACGAAGAAGAGGAGGAACACTTTGATCACTGTACCAATCAAGGCAAGCTCTACTAATGCCAGCTACAAGTGCAAGATACCATGGCACTAGTATTTTTGTTTAAAGTTTTATTCTTCCAAGTCCAAGTTTTTATCTTGCAAGCTTTTACTTTGGTTACCAAGGCTTACTTGTTGTAGTTAATTTGTGTCTAATTGTAGAGTACCACAAGAGCTTCAAACTTAGCCTAGAAAGCTAAACTTTAGTTAGCACCCCTCATGATTAGTTGCTAGTGCTAAAACTAAAATTGACTACTCTAGATGGGAACTTGTGAATCAAATGACTTTGAAAACCTTAGAATGATGAGTCATTCTACTGAAAGTTTTGAAGGTGAATATGACTTGTGAATGACATGGTGAATTTGACAAAAACTGATGGTTGGGTTCGGATGCGATACCATTCCAACTTTAGAGTACCCCCACAATACCTGATAATGGGTAAGGCTTAGCTGGAAATTTATGTATGTTAGTATGGGTTCTCTCTGAACAAGCGTCATAGAGGTTATGCTGAGGCTACCTCCGTTGAAAGTGAAATGATGTGAAAAAAGAGATGAATGTCCTACCCAAGCCCTGTGCAGTTCCTAGGATGGCAGATAGCCATCACTAGGAGGCCAAGCTCATAGGGGAGGTGCCTATACTAGGATATGTAAGTGAAAGGTTAATGGTTGATGATCCGCCTACTGAGTATGATGATTCAGGGCTATCCCTGATGGATGTAATCAAAAGTTGTGGCACAAGAGTACGACCTCTGTAGAGTGTTAAACTATTCGAATAGCTGCGTCCGCGGTCATGGACGGTTGGATGGCCATACTGTTCCGTTGTCAGATGTTTTCTAAAAATGACTTGTGACTTGAAAGATGAATTTGACTTGATCACTACAGAGTTGTGGGAATGACACTGATGTTCCCACTGGAGTAATTTTAGAAAAATAAAGAGTCTTTGACTATTAAGTATTTATGAAATAAAACTAGCTTTGTGCAAATAAACCTAGAAGCTTAGAACCATGATTAGAGTTATTAGTACATCTATTAGTGGTAGTTTGCGAGTACTTTAAAAGTACTCATGGCTTTGTCCCTGGCTATTCAAATGGCCAGACTATGAAGAGGAGCACCAGTATCGGGAAGATGGACAGCAGGACGTCCATGATAACTAGGACTACCTCCCAACGTCAAGCGTTGCCTGTGGAACAGATGGACCGCTACTACGTTTCTTCCGCTATGTGTTTTGTATCTGATCTTTAGATCAACTGTTGTTTTAAGATTGGATCATGAGATCCCTTGTTGTTAGACGATTATGGTTTGTAATGAATAATGTTCTGTGATATCAACTATTATGTCTCGCAAAAACAATATTCCTGGGATTGTGATGTACGGCATAATAGGCATCTGGAATTAAAAATCCGGGAGTTGACACGTCCCGGCTAGGGCATAGTCCTGGTGGCCTCCTCCTTCGCCGGGGACGGTCGGGCCCATTGAGCGGTAGATGGCGTTGTGGGTTGTCTGTTTATCTGCAACGAAGAATAAAGGTGGTCTGACCCTGCTATTCTCCAAGCACCAAGGAGTCAATCTGCTTCATGTCGGCTTCCTCTATCTGGCCGCCGACGAGTTCCACTCTTCCCCTCCGAAAATTCCATAGTTTGGCGCAAGGCGTCTTATGTGCCCTTATCTGCAGCTAGAGTGTCTTCATTTGGGCGAGGCACGAAGCATCACCTTCTTCTCGGTGCGATGAGACATGTCTTAATATAGTTTTCCATGAAACTGCTAGAGGTGGAGAAAGTCATTGTGGTGGCGATCGGAGCATAGTAATTGCGGAGAAAGTACTAGTTGTGATTGAAAGGACATGGAGCCCCCATGTGTGATTTTGGTAATTGATGAAAATCCCTATGGACTAATGGTTGTATTGAGATTCTCTCTAAGGTCGTGTCCATAGGCAATGCTTGAGCCATATGTTGGTCTCGAGGTTGCAAGATGAAGAAGATCGAGTGCAATGTACAAGACGGATGAAGACGGTGTTGAAGAGGGATGAAGACGGTGTAGAAGATGAAGAGGGACGAAGACGGCGTAGAAGAGGGATGAAGACGATGGCGTGTATGTTGGAGAAGTTGGGTGAAGATGGTGGCATGTGCAATGTTCAAGAAGGATGAAGACGGAGCTTGTCGCCTCGAGTGGAACACGCAAGGCCAAGGTTTGTGCTCGGTAGGGTAGTTGGTCGCATCATCGGAGAGAGCTCAAACCTTGCATGCATTGCATCGTGTTTCTTGGTTGTTGTTAGTTCTTATCCATGAGATGTTCTAGAGCTTGTGTTCACTCTCATGACAAGCTCTAGTACATCGGAAACGGATTCCGGATGCATCTCATGTTGCGTGTTCGAGTTGGATGATTTTCCCGGTTTACCATATTGAGAGGTTACACATCAATACTCATGGGAAAATCATCCCCCTCTTGTTTCCATATTTTCACTTTTTGTATGGGTAGCTCTTGTCGTCCTCTTTCCAACAAAATTGGTTTCGTCCCAATCAGAGTTCCCAATCTTGAGTTATTGCATTTCTCGTATCGCAGTTCCAGCATGCCCGGTAGTACTGGTACCAATAGCGGTAGTACCGCTAACGCTATTAGTACCGGTCACTAATACCGTTCTGTCATCGCACGAGGAAAGGGCTTGCCGTAGGCATGGCGGTACCTTAACGGTACCTCGACCGGTAGTACCGCTCCCAAGCGGTACTTCCGACAAGGTACAGGTTAGGTACCGTAATGCCAGATACGGCACTTCCGCCCTAGTACCGCTATGGTACCGGGGAGGAGTCCGGGGCTCCCAGAGACCCTTCCGGTACATTAGCGGTATCTGAAGCGGTAGTACCGCTTGAGCCCCACGTGTCAGCGCTGCAGGCCAATCTCAGACCCAGAGCAGTCCCAGGAGCGGTAGTACCGGTTGTGCGGGAACTGGGCATAACGGTTGGATTTGGGGGCCCCTATAAAAGGGGGCCTTCTTCCCCAGCCCGGGTAAGCTCTTCCACATCCATTCTCTCTCCTCCATTGTTGACCTTGAAGAGCTCGTTCATCCTCTCGATCCCCCCACTATTTGTTGCATCTTTTGGGGGGAAAGGAGAGAGGAGATCTAGATCTAGTGCTCCACCAAGTGAATCCCTCTCCATGTGAGGGGATCTTGCTAGATCTAGATCTTGTATAATTTGGTGTTCCTCCTCCTATTTGTTCTTCCTCCCTTATCCCCCCAATAGCTTTTGTAGCTTTGTTGGAATTTGGGAGAGAAAGACTTGGGCATCTTAGTGGTGTTCTTAGCCATTGCATTAGGTGCATCGGTTTGGGTTCTCTTCGGGGTTTTGGTCTCGTTTGAGTTCGTGTGTGTGTTCCCTCTAGGGTTCTTGTTGACCTTAGTGGTGTTGTAGCCCTCGTGGCCTTGTAGCCTTTGTGGCCTTGTTGCCTTTGTGGCGTGGTAGCCTTTGTGGTGTTGTCGCCTTTGTGGCGTTGGAGCCTTTGTGGCCTTGTAGCGTGTGTGCCGCGTTGTAGCCTTTGTGGCCTTGTACTTGAGAGCCTCCGGTGTTGTGGAGTTTGCCTCAAGCTTGATACTTGGGTGTTTGCCCCAAGCTTGTACGGGTTCGGTGACCACCCTCAAGGGTCCCTTAGTGGATCGAGGCTTTCCCTTTGGTGGGAAAGGCTCGAGGAAAATACGGTGGCCCTAGCCGCTTATTGGAGTGCCTTGTGCCTCCACACCGTTCCAACGGAGAGTAGCACCCGCAAGTGTGTGAACTTCGGGAAAACATCGTCGTCTCCTCGTGCACCGGTTACTTCTCAACCCGAGCTCCTTTACCTATGCGCGTTACATTGTGATAGCCTTCGTGCTTGATGTTCTATATCTAGTTTGCTATCACCTTGTTGCTTATCTTGCTTAGCATAGGTTGTTGGTGCACATAGGCAAACCGTAGTTTGTAGGCTTAGTGCTTAACAAGTAAAATATAGTTTTATTCCGCCTTGTTAAGCCCTCAAGTAGAAGTTTTTATAGCTCGCCTATTCACCCCCATCCCCTCTAGGCGACATCCTTGTACATTCAGTGATGAAGATGATCACTAGTGGAGACAGGCCCTTCTGTCCCGGCCCGTAAGGGGCTTTAGTCCCGGTTTGCCCAGGCGGGAACCTTTAGTCCCGGCCCGATTACCAGCCGGGACCAATGGCCCTCCACGTGGGCTGCGGGCTCGCGCCAATCGGGACTAAAGGCTATTTCGTCAATTTTTTTTATCCATTTTTTTTTCTAATTATTTTTCACTCCCTCTTTTTTTCTATTTTTTTTCAGAATTTCTAATATTTCAGTTATTTGACAAGTTTAGGCTCTAACTACACTTAATCTCTAGTCAAATTACATCATTACTTACTCGTGGTCAAACTTCCCGCTCGGTCACCCATCCTCCCACTACTCCAACACTAGCACGCTTAACTTCCGAGTTCCTTCCTATCCCGCTTCCAAGTGCTTCACGCGCATGTTATTGATACTAGTATCATATCAATCCTATTAACATGTAGGTCGATGTCACACTTCTTTATTATTTAAATTCCAAATAATTATTTTAATAAATAAAAGTAATGATGTAATAATAATCTTGAATAAATAATATAAACATTAACTTTTTTAATTTGTATTATTTTTAATTTTTTTAATATTTTTTTGCCAACCCTAAAACCTAAAAATTTGAAAATCTAAAAAATGGCTAACCTTTATGGTTAAGTAATAGTAATCTTTATGCAGGATGAAATTATTAATTTAAAAATTTTAAAAATATAAAATCCTGAATTTCTAGCAAAAACTAAAAATATAAAATCCTGAATTTTGAGAATCTAAAAATTGGCTAAGCGGGTAAACCCTGGCGAATTCGGATGTAACTTTTTCCCACGATCATTTTGATATATTATACGTTTTTTTTTCGATGTCGTATGCAACCAGAAATGCCGTTTTACCTTTTTCTGAACCATTTTTGCAAAAAAAGTCAAAATTCAAATTTGTTAATTTCCCCTAATAGTAGGTTGCGTAACATACAGGAATCTCAAAAGATTTTATTTTTTAAATTTTCTATCATTTTCTTTTGTATTTTACAAAGCTAAAAAAGGCGATGGGGGGGTGTGTGAAGGTGCGTGGGAAGCAAAAAACCTAGAAAGTCTTTAGTCCCGGTTCGTATTACCAACCGGGACTAAAGGGTAGACCTTTACCAACCGGGACTAAATGTTTTGCTCCGGAGGCAGCCACCCGCCACCCCTTTAGTCCCGGTTTGTATCTCAAACCGGGACAAAAGGTTCCTAACGAACCGGGACCAAAGGGTGTCGTACGCGTGGGCGGATTCGGAGCGACGTGGCCAGACCTTTAGTCCCGGCCCAGACTACGGCCGGGACTAAAGGGGCCTGACGAAAGGCCTGTTTTCTACTAGTGGATATGGCACAAGTTCTCCATGTATGTCGGGTATTTGGTGACTTGCAGCGGCAACCTTGGCAGACGAGGGTGGCATCACAGGTGGACAAAATTCTTGGTGGTGCTCCTCAAGTACCGAGCGATGATTTCCAGGGTGAAAACGCAAGATCTAGCCTTCATTGGTTGTAGCTAGAAATGACTTGTTGAAGCCATTGTTTTGTATACTCGATCTTTCTCTAGGGTGAAAAACACAAGATATTCAAACGACAACGACATCGCTTGTGCATTATTTTCTTCTTGAAGACATTGCTTTTGGATAATCTCGTTTTTAGTTTCATTGGTGGTTAGAATGGTACTATTGCAAGTGGTTCAACACCGCGACAGGGTCTTTGTTTTCCTTTCTCTTCTTTTTGTTTTTTCTTACCTATATGCACTCCTGATGTCAGTGGACATCTTGTTGATGCAGAGTCTAGATGTAGTTGGTATCCTCACGATATTAATAATATATTCCCTTCATCGAAAAAATATCTATTGTCCAACAGAATGTTGATAATTTAGCCATTCGCCATCCTTGAGTACTTGCATACATGCATCTGAGGATTGATCCTTGCATATTTTGTTAGCTCCTTCTACTTGGTCTTACACCAAATCCACTTGTCTAGCACATCCATTAGCCATTAGTTGTACCTAACTAAGCATGTGGACACTCGCCTCCTTCCCGTACCCCTTCGCCCCTAAGAAACGCTCACGGGGCGGTTAGGATTTCTTCGCCCCCGTTGGCGTGTCGTCGGCGAGCTGCCCGATTTTGTGGCCTCCGGGCCATGGAGGCGGGGTGGATCTCGGCCCCCGTTGGCTGTAGGGCTCCTTTCCCCTGGTTGGTTTTACTTTGGTGGAGCGGCGCTCAGGTGGTGGCGGTGGCGTCTTCTCCAATAAAGTTTCCTCGGCTTCAGCCCCATCTCGACGACAATGGCAAGAATATTGTGGGAGTGGTGTGGTTCTCGAGGACTTCTTCTAGCGGAGGGGCGGGGGGGAGGGGGGGGGATCTGCTGATCTTCATGGAGCTTCATCGATGGTTATTCCTTATTCTTCGTCTCCGGGACGGATGCGGTCTTCTTGATTCATTCGGCAACTTCCTATCTGCAACTAACAACATTAGGCCGACTCAAGGAGGAGAGGCACCGGCGGCGCACCATCAACACAGTCTGCAGGTTGAAAACAAAGGGTATCTCAAGGATTTTGTTGTAATTTTCGTTTTTGTTGAGATTCTTTGTACTGTTCGATATTTCTCTTAATGCTAGGGTTCTTTTCGAAAAAAAACTAAGCACGTGGACAGTTATCGAGAGGAAAAGCACCGCAAAAAAGATGAAAAGCAGAATCAAACTAGAAAGAGTAGTTTTCAAACGTGGGTTGCCTTTCTCTTTATGTGCTCAACTCAAGTCTAAGTTGCTCAGAGCACTGATTTCGTTGTTCAGATTCAAAATTTACTCATGCTTATCTGTTAGTAGTGCTGTGACAGCTGACGAGATAGTGGTTCTATGTGACAGTGTTGTTGGATGTACCTAAGAGTGCAATGCTGTTATTACCTCCGTCTAAAAGCAAGTGTCATAGTTTTATCTACATTGAGATGTATCTAAACACATATTAATTGTAGAAACATCCGTATCTACAAAAAGTTAAGACACTTATTTTTAGACGGAGAAAATATATGTAATCGCACTACTGAGCAATTGCGCTCTCCACCTCTGTGGGTTGTCTCCCTCCTCCACCAAAACAGCCTTTTTTCGAATTTTCACCGGGGGTGGGTTTACAGCAATAGACAGAGCGACAAAGAGAGAGGGGGAGGGGGGTTACACATGCGAGGCACGAAGGAGATCGAGCCAAGCATCAACAGAGTCTCGAGCGTGGGCAGGAAACCTCCCACGCCAGAGAGTGGCATCATCGCGGCACAGCTTGCGGAGGAGCTGCAGCGACAGGGGGGGCGCGCAGAAGAGAGCGGCGTTCCGTTGTTTCCAGACGTGCCAGCAGCAAAGGAGGGTGAAGGCGGGGGCCATCTCCGGCGCAATTGCGGCAGGTATCTGAAGGAGGTGCAGGTCGCGGACGTGGGTGCCACGCGGGATCAGGATGCCGAGCGAGGCCAAGAATGGCGCGACCACGGGGTAGTGCAGGGCCATATGGCTCGCAGTTTCGAGCCGCTCGGAGCAGAGAGGGCAGCCGGCATCATCAACGGAGAGGATTGTTTTGCGGAGGAGGACGTCGTGCGTGTGCAAACGGGACCGAACCAGCAGCCACGCGAAGAACTTCACGCGGGACGGCGCGTGGCTGCCCCAGATGAAACCTGCAGTCAGGGAGGAGACGCCACCGAACCGGCAGAGGCCATAGAGAGCGCTCGTCTGAAGCTTGCCTTTGGTCCCCCCGTAGAACACGAGCCGGCTATCGTCCCCATCGGCAGAGAGCTCCACTGAGGCGAGTGCAGACTCGAGCACGGCCAGTTCGCGTTCCCCGGCCGCCGTGAGCCGCGGGACAAGAATATCATCGATGCCGCGGCGCAGTGCGCCCGCCACGGTCACCTCCGGGCAGGTGGCGTGGGTGAAGAGGAGATGGAGGGACGTGGCCAGAGGCCCCCCAGGGAGCCAACTGTCGTGCCAGAAGGACGTCTGGCAGCCGTCGTCGACCGAGACGCTCGTGATGGAGCAGTAGAGGGGCACCAGGCGACGGATAGCGGCCCAGTGAACCCCGGCATGTGCCGAGCGGGAGTTGTCGGCGACAGAGCCCTCGCCGATCAAAGTCCAACGCCAACGCGCCCAGGGGGAGGCGCTGTGGACGTGGAGCCTATGGAGGATCTTCATCAGGAGGCAGGAGTTTTGTACGGCAAGGGCGCGCACGCCGAGACCGCCCTCATCCTTTGGGCGGCAGACAACAGCCCAAGAGACCAGGCATTTGGCGCCGCTGGCCCGGTCACCAACGTCCCAGAGGAAGGCACGCCGGAGGCCATCGAGCATCCTGATGACCACAGGGGGGAGCTTCATGGTAGCCATCGCGTGCGTTGGAAAGGAGTCCAGCACGGTGTTGACGAGGACGAGGCGGCCGGCGGGCGAGAAGAGGAGGGCCCGCCATCCGGAGAGGTACATGTCGGCCTTGGCTATGAGGGGGGCGAAAGCGTCGAGGGGGAGCTTCTCGCACGAGAGGGGGAGGCCCAGGTATGTCTGGGGGAACCCCTCAACCACACATCCCATGGCCGCGGCCGCCGAGGCGACCCCGGCGTCATCGACGTGCATGGGGACGAGGGTGCTCTTGGTGAAGTTGATGACGAGCCCAGTGGCGGCGGCGATATTGTCGAGGATCGACTTCCGCCACTCTGCAGCCCCATCGTTGGCACGCAAGATGATCAGCATGTCGTTGGCGTACTGCAGGACCAGCGGGGGCAAGTCGTCGACGAGCGGGTGCCTAAGCTCACCATCCTGCTTGATAAGCTGTTGGAGGACGTCGGCCACCAGGAGGAAGAGGCAGGGGACAGGGGGTCCCCCTGCCGCAACCCGCGCTTGCAGTTGATCCAGCGGCCGGGGACTCCATTGAGAAGCACCGCAGACATGGAGGAGTGGAAGATGGCGTCAATCCAGTCGCACCAGAGACGACGGAAACCGCGGGCGAGGAGGATCTTGCGCAGGCTCAGCCAGTCGATGGAGTCGAATGCCTTGGCGAAGTCCAGCTTCAACACCAGCGTGGGGGCTTTGCGCTTGTAGCAGCATTGCACCATCTCCGTGGCGTAGACAAAGTTTTCCGAGATGCTCCACCCCGCAATAAACCCAGATTGATCCAAGTCGATGACGTCCGTAATTTGGGTTTTGTAGATGACCTTCATGTTGCATTTTTGCAAGGAGATGGGGCGGAAGGCATTGGGGGGCAGCATGCTGTCGCGCTTGGGGAGGAGGACGATGTGCGCCCGGTTGATGCGCGATAGATCCATCCCTCCCTCGTGGAAGCCCGCCAGCAGCCGCATCACATCTGGCCCGATCGAGCCCAAGGCGGCCTGGTAGAAGCTGGGCCCGAGCCCATCGGGACAAGGGGCGCTCGATCGATCCAGGGCGGTAACCGCAGCCTTAACCTCCGCATCGCCAAAGGGTCCGACCAGCCTGGGCCCATCCACTTTCGGAGCGTCCGCGTACAGCGAGTCGAGGTCGAAGGCCCAGGACGTGGGCCGAGCATGGCCCAGGAGCTCGGTGTAGAACTCTTGGAGTGCATCAGCTTTGCCGCGGTGGGAGGCGATGCAGCTGCCGCCGACGTCGAGGCATCGGATCTGGTTGCGCCTCCGGCGCTGCGAGGCCATGGCGTGGAAGAAGCGCGTGTTTCCGGGCCCTCCTGCACCGCCCTGAATTTGCCGCGCTGTTTCCAGAAGGCGGATTGAGCACGAGAGGAGAGCTCCAGAGCGGAGCGGACGTCCACCCGGAGAGTGGATTCATCACCTGAGAGAGCACGAGATTCCTCCAAAAAATCCAGCAGGTCAATGATAAATTTAAAGTTATTATCGTGTAGTGGGATGAATTTGTGGCATTTTTTCCAGGTTTTAGCCGCGAACCTGAACCGCTTCACACGAGCAGCAATGTCGTCAGCGGCATCACCACAGGGGGTAACACAGGACCAGGCGGGGAGGGTGGTGGGTAGGAACTCTGGGTGGAGGAGCCAGGCATTTTTGAAGTGGAAACGGCGGGAGGCAGGGATGGTGGTGGAGGCTGTTTCCAGGAGGTGGAAATGGTCAGAGGTGACTCGGGGACGCTGATGAGGCCTAAGGGCTCGGTTGTGCCTAGATCCCACGAATTTGACCAAGTGAGTGGATGGGGAGATGGGAAAGGGGAAGAACACACACAAGATCTAAATACAAACACACACAACCCAACACAAACCAGATTTACTCCCTTGGTAGGTTAGACCAAGCCAATAGAATCACTTCTTGGAAAGACCTTAGGTAGAATCCAAGAGGGGAAAGATTGGTGATAGAAATCCACACTAGAACTTGGATGAAAGAGGGGGAAGCCTTGAATCATCCATGAAGAGTATGAAATCCCCAAGAGTGCCTTGATACAAAGAACATAGTTCTAGGGAGACAAAGCTCAATTAGTTTAAGCTTCAATTCTTGTCTAAACCCTAATTGAGGTGGGGGATGAGCTATATATAGGCCCAGATCCGTCCAGGGGTAAAAGGGGCCTTACAATAAAGTATTTATGTCCATAGATGATAAATAGACGGCTGAGATGCAGTTGACTTTGGTGGGGTCGGCAGTGCCGGCATGCTCGGGGCGGCAGTGCCGGTTGGGCCGGCAGTGCCGGTGTGCTTGGGGCGGCAGTGCCGGCCCTGGATGCTTCAGGCGACTCGGGCGGCAGTGCCGGCTGGCTCTGGGCGGCAGTCCGGTGGAGGCCGGTAGTGCCGGTGACGTTGGGCCGGCAGTGCCGGGGTGCGCCCACCGGCAGTGCCGGCCAGGTGGGGGCGGCAGTGCCGGCCATGTGTTGGCAGGCGGCTGGAGCCCTTCTCCTTCTTCTTCTTCTTTGGTCTTCCCTTCTTGTTCATGAGCAACGAGGCTTCTTCCCCTCCTCGGCTCCTTGACGCTCCCTTCGGGTCCTTGACGAGATTGGTACCTAATGACATATAGACATAGGTATGAGGTAGCAATCCGTCCAAGGTTATGTCGAGTTCAAGTGTAGAAAGGAGTGAATTCACCTTATCATGTATGGATTTCACTCGGGCTCGGGTCATTGGTTCACTTGGGGGAAAAGTTGGCCATGATGTAGTTTCGTCCTTGAGCGGGGCTGCATCAGACGCGAGGCGAGGGACGAGTCCGGGAAGGCAAGATCCCATGGATCATTGAAAAAGACCCTGTCAAGCCTCATCAGAGTGGGGGGGGGGAGGGGGAGCGGCGGTTCGTCCAGGTATACCACCGGTCGGACAAGGGGAGTTCGAGCAGAGCCAAATCGCGGATCAGGGCGTTAAAGGTGCTGGCGAGGGTTCTGTCGAAGCGGAAGTTGTTCTTCTCGTGGGGGTATCGTATGAGGTTGAAGTCACTGCACACGAGCGAGGGCCCCGACACGGTGGGGAGGAGATCCGTCATCTCCGCAACGAAATTTGGCGTGAGAGTGGTCGAAGGGGGCGTAGACGTTGGTGATCGTGATGGCCAGGTCTGTGGTGGTGGAGGAGAGGATGGTGGTGAGGGAGAAGTTACCGTGGGAGGGGGAGGAGAGGGAGAACACAGAGGGGTCCCAGGCTGTGACGACCCCGCCCCGGGAGCCGTCCGTGTCACGCTTCGAGAAGCCGGACAGATGAGGAGGAAGGAAGGAGCGTAGTTTGCGGGTTTCCAGGGAGGAGATCTTATTAGTTTCCTGGATGCAGGCGATTGTGGGAGCGGCATCAGAGGTAGCTGTTAGGACAAGGGCACACTTGTCCTCATCACCAAGCCCTTGGGTGTTCCACGACAGCACAGAGAGGTTCTTAAATAGGGGTTTACAATCCATTACAGTGGGAGGCACCGAGAACACACGGGGGGAGGGAGAAGACACAACACCTAAGAAAAACGAAGGGAGGGGACAGACGGAACAACAACAAGTGGGAGTACAGAGCCGATAGAGGAGTTGGACACACAGGCAGGCAGAGGGGGGTCACGTCACGGCTAGCGCGCGCTAGCAGGTGCTGCTGAAGGATCCAGGGACGACTACGCATCGGCAACGGCGGGCACCACGGAGAAGGGGATAGAGGCTAAAGCCCTTAGATCGGACACATCCTTTATTCCCATGGGCTTACGGAGCGCGTCCACCACCTGGTTCTTGAGGGCCTTGGCACGGAGTTTTGCGGAGCAGCCCACGAGGGCGTCGAGCAGGTCCCGACGTTTGCTGGCCTTGTCCGCCACAGATGAGTATTCACCAGTGCCTTGCATGGCGATCCGAGAGCATCAAGGCGGGTGGCGGAGGGGGCGGGAAGAAGGGCTGGTAGACGCCGCGGCGTCGTTGAAGGACTGCGCGCGAGGCCAGGTGCGAGCGATACGCACGGTGGCCGTACGGGTGCCCCAAGGCCCCCCGATCGACGGGGCCGATGTCGCACGGCGCGTCGCGGGTGCGGTACATGAGCAGGACGACGCGAACAGCTAGAGGACATGTCGTGGCTGGCGAGGGTGATGGGGTCAATTTCGAGGACCTTCCCGAACCTGCTGAACATGGCCGGGATGCCCGCGGGGTTGACGTGCTCGGCCTGGAAGCCGGTGGCCGAGGCAAGCGCACAAACACCCTGTCATATTCCTCCTCACGGAACAGGTCGATGCAGGTACATGGCGCCCACGGAGGATCCGACGACCTCGAAAGGAAGCCCAGAGAGCAGCAGGGCGTCGCGGACGCCGGCGTGCGCGGAGAAGAAGGCGTTGGGTGGTTCGATGGCGACAACGGCGAGCCTCCGGGCCGCCTCGAGGTCCCCGGCGGGCATGAAGACCTCCAGATAGCCCGGGCGGTTTGACTCACCCGCGAGCGAGGGGGTGCCGCCAGAGGAGGACGAAATCCAGAGGAGGCGGCCAGCGCCCCTCGATCATACGGAAAAGATTGGTAACACTTAGAAGAAACTTGGGACCACGGATTGATCAATAATGTGGATGATTTAGGTTTAGTACAAACTAGCAAAAAATTGCCCGTGCGTTGCAACGAATTTAAAATATAAAATATGGTGTTCAGTTTCACTGGTCATCTAACTTATCAAATCAAACTGGAACGAGTTCGTACTAAAGTTGATTTGTCCCGAATGGAATTATGAAATAATTGCTCAATTTTCGTTTAATTGTGGCCCCTTGCCCAGGGAAACATCCCATATATATAGCTCCTTTGATCCGCGTGTGATTTCCGCGGAAACTAATATATGCAAATCTGCACCCAGAAAAAAAGCTGGATAAAAAAAAAGACTTAATAGTGAGTTAAAAGGCAACACAAGCAACAGTTAAAATTGCACAGTATATTATGTATTCCCCGCACAAAATCTATTCCATTGTATAGGTTCACTCCTATTATCATGCCAAGAACAAAGTCTAACACAACTTAACAGTCAAATAGCAACCTCAATATTAAATAGCGTGAGTACTATATTTAGCATGGGAACCACACTTGAGCACCGATGACTACTCCCAATCTAAAACCCATCAATGAAGGGTACTACAAAGCTACCAAACATTGTCTTTTTTGACTATCCATCATGTTCTTGTTTTACTCTCCGTTGCTCCATTCTCGCGAGGGTGAACTGGTTTGTCCTTCAGAAACTCTATAGAGTAGCAGAACTAATGTCGCTATGGATTTAAAATCAATACAGAAATATATATAAGGCAGTAATGTAAGCTTTCCAAATATAGTACTCCCTCCGTTCTTTTTTAATTGACTCGGATTTAGTACAAACTTGTACTAAATTCGAGTCAATTAAAAAAGAACGGAGGGAGTAGTATTGTTGTTCATGTCGAAGTATTTACCCTAAAATATAGTATTGTTGTTCATGATGAATTATTTATCCGTGGATGAGTATCCTTTTCCTAGTACATATTTGCACACTCTAAATAATCAGTAATATCGTGTGGTAGTAATACAAAGTTACCTAGTAGGGGCTCTGATTCGCATGGTTTGCACTGCTAGCACCTGACATGAACCTTACTATGTGCTACGATGGTACAATCAGTTAGTTTACAAATTCAGTTAAAAATAACTTTTACTACGTATAAACTATCTGGTAGTGATTTTAGATGAGAGAATCCAATGAAGAAAAGTGCTATTATTTGCCCACTTTGCCTGCTAAAGATGGTTCTAATCAAGTGTCGATCGTACAATTAAAAGAATGGTGCCTGACATTTTTTTGAGGAAGCAACGGGGGGCGATTTGCCCACCTGAACTCAAATTTTCATTAAAAGAACTATCGTAATACAAGGGTGACGCCGGGGGGAAGGCTGCAACCAGCGTCCCCCAGGGGTCTGGGGCGGCATACCGCGCCCAGGGGTAGGGGGGGGAACACAAGGGGGGGGGGGGGGGGAGGGGGGGTTACACTGGAGGAGGAGGGAGCTAAGAGATGGATTGGCACCAGGTCAGTAGGGGACCCGTGTCAATTCTAACTGATGCGCGGACGACCCAAAGGCGGAGGTGATCAGCGACCATAGTCATCACCCGGGCGGTAGGCATGTGCACAGCGTCAAAGACCATCCTGTTCCGGGACTTCCAAATGGACCACAGGAGGGAAAGGATAGCAGTGTTCCGTGCTTTCTTGTGCATCTGTTGTAGATCCTCAGAGAGGCCATCGAGGAGGGTTGGCAAGTCATCGGCGCCGTTCAGGCGCCCTGAGGGGGAGACGATGTGTAATATCCCAGGTTTAGAGGCAAGAAAAAGAGAGAACACGAGAGTGTGCACTGCATTCATGCATAGAAAATCCGGGGGATTTTCGCGCGTTCATCTAAAACACAAAGTGATCGAGGTTTCTCTTGTGTCGATGGAATTGATGTGGGTCATCCACACAAGTGCGATAAATTTCGACATGACCTTTGTTGATTTATTATGTTTTCGAGGGAAATAGTTTGAATTCAAATTCAAATATGAAAGACATAATCCAAATAATAATTTGAATTGGAATTTGAATTCTAAACAATTATATAAATACAAAGTTAATATAAGTAGAAATGAGAATCAAATATTACAAATAATATTTCACATAAGTATTTCATTTACAACATTTATTGAATATTACATGTTGGAAAAGAAATAGAAGATTACAAAAGTAATAAAGGGAAATCCTAAACTAAATCTTCATCTTCCAAATATCTCCCAATCTTCTTATTCTTTTCCTGCAAAAGAAAAATAAAGCAAAGACAAAGAAGAAATAATATTGGGTTAATGTTAAAATGTTTGTCTCCATATTTTGGGAGACAATTTTAATATCGGAGGCTAGCTAATGAGAATTAGGAACTTGTCCTAGTCCTCAAATGGTTATTAGAGGGATTTATTCATATTTAGGCAACATTTGGATCAGCTAAGTATGTTTTGGGTCAATCTGGATCAATTTGATCATAAGGCAGCAGTCAACAAGTAGGCATCAGGAACAAGTGGCAGCAGCTGATCCACATCTGAGAATGGTAAGGCAACCATAAGATAATTCTATTCATTCTTAGGCAACCAGGCAACCATTTTTATTCCCTCTAATCTAGCTAGAATCCTTAAGAAGCCCACATATGTGTTTAGAGTGGATCATCCTTGACATGGAAAAGTCAATATGATCCTAGCCAATAATATTTAATCATATAGATTAAACACAGCCCATTTAAATTCTAAAGCCACCCATGATCTATTAGTACAGACACTGGTACTTAAACAAACCAACAATATGACTTATCCACTTGGCAGCAGAGAAACAAATGACATGTATAGGATAAGATCAACCTGACATTGCTTGCACAAGGAAGAAGAGAAAGGAAGATTGTTCTCTGGCACTAGGTGGCAGGAGCACTCACACAAGCACCTTAATCACTACATGCAACCTGTGTGCTGTCAACCACACAAACAAGTACTCCAAAGAGTATATAAGCCAATCTCATGCATCTGGCAGAGGGTGTTTCTCTTTAGCCAAACAGTATCAACCATTTCTAGAACACATAGGCTTATCAACTCAAGAGCACCATCAGATGTCCATGGATCATCAAACCACCAGGAAGCAAACCTAGCAGCCAGGCGGAGGAGGAATATCACAAGATGCAGTTTAGTTCAGAACCAACAAGAACAAGCTACCAAGCTACAGAGAGCAGCAGGTAGAATCTCACCAGAAATACAAGCTAGGAGTATCTGTTCTTAGCTTTTGCATCTCGGGGAAAATAAAAGGGTAATATGCAAAGAAAGCAGATCCATCTACCCTTCCACTAAATTTTCATCTAGGAGGATTAGAAGGATTTTTCTCTCAGATCTGCATAGAGGTGCTATGCAATAATCATCACAGAGAAATTATAAAGCCACACTTTAGTATATGTTCTTATCCAGTATTTTTGCCTCAGCCTTTGCATCACAGGCTGGGCCAAGATCTCAAGTGCAACATCTGTTCTTATAAAATTTACACAACACATCTTTCACCAATAAATTCACCATCTACAGTGGTCTACTTGGGGTCCAGGAAATCATCCTAGGCCGACCAAGTAGTACCAAAGCAGCAATCAGAGGCTATAAGCATACAAGTTAACACAGCAAGCCCTCCAGTAAATAGCCAAGTCAAGCATCAAGTAAATAATACATCCTTTCAGTAAAAGCAAAACAATCAGTGCATATGCATGGATGAATAACTCATCCAAACAGGGGCATCACAAGTAGATAGTAATTGATAGAGCAGCCAGTGGTTAATCAACTTGATACATTAAGCTACTTAGGGTCCAGGAATCATTCCTAGGCCAACCAAGTAATTTCCTGGAACACCACAACAATGACCAGCCTTAGAAAAGCATCACCCAACAACCTGGACAAGCATGTATGTAGCTGTTCTTATCAAATACCAGTACTACAACACTTTACCAAAATATAGATCACATAAAGGAGTATCTAGAGGATCATAAGATCATTGTATATCCATACAAATACCAAATTACATAACCATCAGTACATAATAATTAGCCAAGAGCATGCTTATGAGAAGGTTTAAACTGAAACTGTCAAGGTTCAGTTTTATCAGAGATAATAGCACAACAAGCAAATTATGCTTGGATGAGTAAATCACCCAAACAGGGGTTAACACGGACCACACATGCTTTGGCTGATTAATTCATCCAAAAAGGAAGCATGTCACTTCACATATGAATTACCATCATATGCAGTAGATGTAGTAATTATAGGCATTGTATTACACACAAGTATCCATCAACAATTGTACAACACAAGACATCATGGTCATAGGCAGAGATGAGGGGAGGATTAGCTCACATTGCAATTGCAGCAGTAGAAGAAGTTGACGCCGGGGTTGCGTCGCGGCACCGTCCTGCCGGCGTCGGGATTGAGGATGCCGTGAGGACAGCGACAGCACCACCAGTACACCGACGCCGAGGTTGCGTCTATGGCGCCGTCCATCGAGGTCGAGCACCGCAGCTCACAGAAGCACCACCACCATAGCAACACCGGAGCCACACCACACTAGCACCACTCCACCAAAGACAAGAGCTCAAGAAGAACGAAGTAGTGCTCGTAGGCAGTGAAACAGAGCAGCAGGGGGCGTGGCAACCAGAACCCACACCGGCGACCTAGCCACGGCTAGGGTGGCCGTCGAGCATGTTACAGGGGCGTGGTGAGGATGATGCCGATGAAGGTTATGTGGGGAAAGTCGAGGTGTCGCAGGGACGCCTGGAGCCAGCCGAAGTGGTGGCGACGGCGGCCGGACTGGTCGGTGACCACCTAGGGTTCCAGGGGTCGGGATCCAGAGAAAAGAGTGGGGAAAATCAAATCGATTTGGATAGAAGGGTAGAGCACGACGATGCGGTCCATATCCACACCACACCGGCGTCGGGGAGGACGAGAGTCGGGCAGGAGTGGGAGGCGGCGCGGCGGAGCCATGGTCGCCTGAGCAGGAGCGAGAGGAACGAGAGAGGAGGATGTCGATGAGGGACTGAGGGGCTGGGTCGGGGTTGGATTCACCTGACCCAACCAGATCAACTCGGCTGGGCCAGGTTTGGACCAAACCAATTGGGCCAGCCCAACAGACCACTTGGTCTATTTTATTTCTTATTTTTATTTTATTTTTAGGAAAAATCTTTTAAACATTTAAGTAAAATAAAGAAAACAATAAGTAGAAGTGAGTATCATAAAATAACCTCTATAAATAAAATAGAAAAACAAATACTTAAAGTTTAAAGGAACAACAATATGAATTTCCTCTAAAAATATTAGAAGACCAAATTTTAAATTTTAAATTATTAAAACTTAAAAACTAAGTAGATAAATTCTTGTTTCAATTCTTCACATAAATAAAATATTAAATATTACTTCACATTAATATGCCATATAAAACAACAGTTGTTTCTTAATGGTTATGTTTAATCACATGAGAATCCTAATTGACCATTACTTCAATTAAAAACCCTAAACCCTAATAGTATTTATCATATTTTCTTTATAATACAATGTTAGATCCATTATTATTGTTATATCAAAGTGATTAATAATTTCAACTTTATTACCAATTATTACTTTAAGAATTATATCACAATTTAGGAACCTAGTTTTCAAATAAATAAAAGACCAACCTCATGATTTTATATAATCATCCTAAAATAGTTCCAATCCTAAAACCCTGGGGGTTTAACCCATGTGATCATAGCCATTTCACCTTTACATGTAAGACCATAATAAACAACCAATGAGTGCATACTCATGATCCATTAAAATAAAACTAGGTACAATTCACAAGACCATCATTTCATGTCTTTATTTTTGGTTAACATCTATATGATCCACTAATGCCACCTAGATATAGACTCTAGCTTGATACCACATGTTAGCACCATTGATCATCAATCCTAAATACCACAACATTAAGATCAACCCCAATCATCCAATCCTAGTAAAACCATAAGATAAACCCTAGTATCAACCTTGTGTAACAATTCACATCACATGCTCCTATTACACTAAACCCTACTTAGGAAATGATAAGCCACTTAGCTTAGAAACTATTAGTGATTACTTAGTGAAGCAAATGTGAAGCCATAGTAAACCCTAACTTATAGCAACACTTTGACCATCATTCTTTGGTATGATACCCATAATCAACCATAGTAATAAATTGTTAATACTTGCTATGTATAGACCAATTCTATTTAACAATCCAACTAGTTCCTATTAGAGAACTAAATGAATCTAATAAGTAAATCCTAGAAGCCATAGCCCTAATTATAGTAGTTCTTGTTCTTATTTAACCTGTTCTTCAAAAGTTATTCTTTTGAAGTACAAATGTCAATCAAACCTTAGAAGCCCTAATCCTTCCTTGAAATACTAAATATTTCTTAAACAACATGTTCTTCAAAAGTTATTCCTTTGAAGTATAGTATAAGTAATCATCAACCATGATCTGTAGAACTTAAAATTGACAATTGTTCTTCACATATTATTTCACTACTATTCTTTATGTGTATGATTGTTATTGTCAACACCCGGATTTTTAAGTCCAGATGCCTATTATGCCATTCATCGCAATCCCAGGAATATTGTTTTTGCGAGACATAATAGATTAATATCACAACACATCATTCATTACAACGCATAATTGTCTTACAACAAGGGATCACATGATCCAGTCTCATTACAATACTAGTTGATCTATTGATCAATTACAAAACATATAGCGGAAGCGAAGTAGCGTATTAGTAGTCCATCTATTCCACAGGCAACTGTTGACGTCAGGAGTGATCCTAGTTGTCGTAGACGTCCTGCTGTTCTTCTTCCGGGTTCTGGTACTCCTCTTCATAGTCTGGCCATTTGAATAGCCAGGGACAAAGCCATGAGTACTTTAAAGTACTCGCAAACTAATACTAAGGTAAGTATTATCAACTATGGAAGGGGATGCTAAGCTCTAGTTTATTTGCATAAAGCCAATTTTAGTTCACAAACATTTAGTAAAAGCCTCTTCATTTGCTAACTAACTCAAGTGGGAACATTAGTGTCATTCCCACAACTCAGTTGTGATTCAAGTCAAGTTCACCATTCACCCTTTTCAAGTTCAAGTCACAAGTCACCCTTCACATGTCACATTTTTGAAAAGGGTCTGATGACGGAACAGTATGGCCTTTCCAACCGTCCATAACCGTGGACGCGGCTATTCGAATAGATCTACACTCTGCAGAGGTCGTACACTTGTGCCACAACATTTGCAATAATCCGTCGTGTTAATCGGCCCTGATTTACCACACTCCGTGTGCGGACTACCAACCATAACCTTTCACTTACATATCCTAGTATAGGCATCTCTCCCCATGAGCTTGGCCTCCCAGTGAAGACAAACTGTCAGCCTGGGAACTGCACAGGGCTTGGGCCGGACATTCACCTCATTTCACGTCATATCACATCATTTCACATTTTGTTGGAGGCAGCCCTTGGCATAACCCCGATGACGCTTGTTTAGAGGGAACCCATACTAAGATACATAAACTTCTAGTTAAGCCCTACCCATATCAGGTATTGTGGGGGTACTTGTAAAATTGGAAATGGTATCGCATCCGAACCCAACCATCAGTTTTCGTAAAATTCACCAAGTCATTCACAAGTCATATTCACCTTCAAAATCTTTCAATAGAATGACTCATCATTCCAAGGTTTTCAAAGTCATTTCATTTCACAAGTTCCCAACTAGAGTAGTCACTTTTAATATTGAGCACTAGCAACTAGTCATGAGGGGTGCTAACTTAGCTTAAAGCTTTCTAGGCTAAGTTTGATACTCTTGTACTAATCCAATACTAACCAAGTGAATCATGAATCAAAAAGTACTTTGATAAAACAAAAGTAAATAAAGCTTGTGAAGTAAAACTGGGAAAATAGGATCATAAGCATAAAGTAAATGGGTAATGCCTTGCTCATGGTGAGCTTTGCACTTTGCAAGAGTATTATCTTGCAAGAATATTAGCTTGCAAGGGTGTTAGCTTGCCTTGGTGTTTGAGGTGATCAAAGTGGTCTTCTTCTCCTTGAAAGTAGACTTCCTCCTCCTCTTGATACTCCTCGGTACTAGCGTCTAAAATACGAATACGAGGATACAATCACCAAACAATTCATTGGCTATTCCAAACATCACATATATTCACACAAACTATTCTATTCACACAATTAATACAATTTGGTGCATTGGTGGTCTTGCTTTGAGGAAAAATAATTTCCTCTCATTTTATATGTAAATGATAGTTTCCATATAGTTCTTGAGGAATAATTTCCTCTCATTGAATCTTCTTTAAGATTTAATTTCTCAAACCTTCACACATGAATTTATGTTGACCTAAGTCAACCATTCATCATCATCATTTGAGAAAATGATTTAAATGAGGTAGGGATACCTCATACCATTTAATAAGGCCTATTATGATTTAAAATCTCCAAGTATTTCATGTGAGAGTATTTGACCAGGGGTTCAAACTTCATATGAAAATACTTGGGACAAGATTTAAACGAAGTGAGACAACTCATATAATTTACACAAATAAACTAGCATCACTCATTACTATTAAGTGGGTAAATGTGTTGTTTTCTTATTTAGGAAAAATAATTTCCTCTCATTAACTTATTAAGATTTAATTTCTCTTATGCCTAATATGTGACCTAGGTTGACCAAAGTCAACCTCTTCACACTTATTATTCAAGAAAAAGATTTAAATGAGGTGAACACCTCATACCTTTTAATCCTAACATGGTAAAGATTTAATATCATCAACAATTCATGTGAGACCTAAATGACCAGAGTCTCAACCTCATTTTGAATTGTTCATGACAGGATTTAAATGAGAGAAACACTCCCATAAGATTTAATAATTTGTTGGAACAATTTAAAAGCTACTAAGGCAAACATTTAATAATCTTAAGTGAACAAAAAATGAGGCCAAGCAACCAGGGTCATCACACCACTTCATACAACTTGA
This sequence comes from Lolium perenne, assembly GCF_019359855.2. Lineage (NCBI taxonomy): Eukaryota > Viridiplantae > Streptophyta > Magnoliopsida > Poales > Poaceae > Lolium > Lolium perenne. The sequence continues at coordinate 272,366,588 of NC_067249.2, forward strand.
GAAGAGGATTTAAATGAGGTGCTATCCTCATAGATTTTAAGAAATCTTAAATTTGGAAAATTTAAATGGGCTAGTAATGGCTATATAGCCATTATTTGATTCTAACCCATGATCATATACAGTACCCATATCATATTTTTACATAAACAATTAGAGTTTGTGAAATGTGAATTATGAGAGTTGGAATCAACTCAAAATCATTTAGGATTGATTTTTAATAATTTTTCTAAGGCAGAAAAGTCTCTGTTTTGTTTATTTTACCACTTTAATTCTATAACAGATCTAGGTTTGAATCCAGTGGCATTGGATAGATAATTTCGCAGGCTTTCCAACCATATAAAGTTTGTCAAATTTGGTGCGGTAGATTTTCCCCTATTGATTTTTGAAGTTGTCATCAGATTGCAATTTGACTGAAAAGGTTTAAATCGAAAATATACAGATGGGCCAGCGCGGGAAAATTACTGGGCCGAAAGATTTGAAACAGAGGAAACCAGCCCAGTATCTCTACAGGCTGCTGACAGCATGGGGCCCAGTGGTCAGCGAGTCACTCACCCGAAGCGGTACGCAGGGCTTAAGGCCGTTGGATCAGACGACGATCGAACGGAGGGGCGTCGTCGTCGTCGTCCGCGAGAAGCAGCGGCGGGCACGGCGGAGGAAGGGGGTCGGCGGCGCTTCCGGGCTCCGGTGATCGACGGAGATGGGCGGCGGCGACGTTGTCGTGGACGGGGAAGCTGATGGAGCAGACGGCGGCTCGGATGGTGGCCGAAATCGACGGCTCGCTTGGTGGCGGTGCTGCGGGTCTTCAGCTCGCAATTGGGCGGCTGTCGGCGACGACGTGGTTGGGAGAGGGGCGGTGGAGGACCAGAGAGGGGAGAGGAGTAGATTGGCGTGAGAAAATAGTCGCGGAGGGGTCTCCTTTTATAGGTTCAAGGGGTGGCCGTGGCGCTCGGGGTAGGTCGACGGTGAGATCGCCGTTCCAGGGTGATGAAGAGGCGAGGAGTGGGTGCGTCGTGTTCTTGATGTCACGGTGATGCTGACGCGCGTCGTGGCGCGGCCAGAGGAGGAAAGGTCGCGTCGTCTTCGTCCTCGCGTTCCTGTGCCCGTGGCGGATGGTCGTCGTCCATGGCGACGGTGACAGGGCTCTGGCAAGCCAATGGAGGTGTCTGGCAGGTTCCTGGCGTCATGGCGACTCTCCTGGCGGACGCTGATGGCGAGGCGATGGCTGGGTCAATGGGGCACCGTGGCGCTCTGTCGCGTCCAGGGACGTCCTGGCGCGCGTCCATGCCGATCCTGGCATGTGCTGGGCGCGACTGGGCGCGCTGGTCCTGGCCAATGTGGACTTCGTATTGGTCAAGGGCAGGCATGGTCGTGATCAGCAGGGTCATGTCATGCTCAGAGACATGGTGGTGCAGGGTGGATGTGAGAGGAGAGGGGAAGGGCATGGGGAGTGACATGAGCTCGGCATGGTGGTGTTCTGGTCAAAAATGGTCCAATGCCAGGGCAGGCAAGTGGATGGTGAGGTAGAGGGGAGGTGCAGGGATGCTCCAGAGCAGCGAGTGCTAGGTCAGGGGTGGACTTGGTCCAAGCAAAAATGCAGCATGGGCACAAATATAGTTGCTGCCCACAAGGTGTTTGTGAAAATGGCCGAAAGAGAAAAGTTTTCAAATTTTGAAAATTCCTTTGGTGGATCTCAATCATATATTCATAGAAATGGAAAGGTGGTGGTGGTGGTCAATTTGGTGTTGTTTTGCAAAGTTTCAAAAAGTGGAGGAATCTTCTCTTTGTTTCAAAGTCCCCACTTGTCAACACTATACTGGTCAACCTGGTCAACATTAGGTATGGTGGTCAACATGAAAGTTGTTCACCCTGACAAGGTCTTGGATGACATGGTCATAGTTGACCAAGTTTGGTTGAAGAAAAGTCAAAGCCAGAGGGGTAAAGAGGGGATCATGTTAAAAATCACACAAATGACCATCATCACATGTGAGATGGTTTTGAGATTTCCTTTGCTTTGATTCTTGTTTCTTTGATGCAATTGTGTTTGTTTATCATATATAAGAGTTTTACAAACAAAAGATCAAGCAATGGTGGCCTTGGTTGAAGATTTGCAAATTTGGCTAAGTGTGTATGTGAGTGAAAATGGGATTTTCTCACCATTTGATTTCTCTCCATTTGATTTGACTTTTGTTGACTCTAATGTGATTCTTATTAGTTTAGAAACATTTTCCAACCATTGAAACTAATTAAAAGGGTCTTGGTCAAAGATTTGCAAAAATGGCCATAACACATAAGAGGTGATGTGTCACTTTTTATTATTTTTGAAAAGGGTTCACCTTGCTTTACTTGGACATGGGTTAGGGTCAATTTAGTGTTATATTAGGTTGAGAGATGGTTTCCCATCATTTGGTCAAGGTTTAAAGCCATAGGTCAAAGTTTGGTGAAATGGCTATGTGCCACATATGCTTCTATGCATATGTTGCATTTGATTTTTGATTTGAGTGTTTGTGGCCCAAAAGGTGTTGTTGAGTGTTGAAATGGCATATGGAAGTGATCCAACCATTCACAACAAGTCTTAGGGTCAAACTTCTTAAATTCACAAAATTGCACTTTTCTCTCATATGCCTCTATGGCATTTTTAGTTTCTTTTTAATTTCTTTGGAAACCACTTGGATTTGGTTTGATAAGTACTAGGTAAGGTGTATGAAGGTTTTCCAAACCTCTAAGCAAAGTAGAAAGTCTTAGGGTAAAGTTTTATAAATATAGCCATAGGCACATATGCCTCTCTCTTATTTATTTTCCTTTTATTATAATTTCACTAGGGTGGTGAAGAGAGGGGTGAGGTTTAGGGTTTAGTGGGGTTCACAATGGTTCACCACCATTTAGTATAAAAAAACAAAGGTAGGGTTCAAGATTTACCTATTAGGGTTATAAGCCCCTATATGTCTTCTACTTTATTTTGGTTTCTCAAAACAGATCCAAATGATTATTGGAGAAGATTAGGGTTTGAGGTTTTTCTTAATGGATTTCTTTCTCTTTTATTTTATTTGGTTGGTGATCTTCACTTGATCACTTTAGGGTTTTAGGGTTTAGCACATAAGCATAAAAACACTCATCATGGCAAAACACAAGATTTAAACAAGATCTATATGTATCAATCTTATTTTAATAAAAGTTTTTGTTGGTTCCAAAATTTGGAACTAGGGAAATTCATTTTGTTTGTTTTGAAATTTTTGGGTTGTTACAAACCCTTCCCCCTTAAACAAATCTCGTCCCGAGATTTTAAGAAAAGTTAGGTTCCTAAGAGAGATTGAGCATTTTATTAACAGGAGGACATACTTGGCATGGTTTGGGGTGCTTCCTGAGCTTCCGTGGCAGTCATGTGGTAGAGACGGCCGTTGTTGTTGTTCTGGTTCCTTCTTTCGGCAAAGCGGCGCTGTTGCTGAGCAGGTGCAGCGGTATTGGCGGCAATCCTGGCAAGCTTCTTGGGGCACTCATTGGAGAAGTGACCCACAACTCCACATTCATAGCAGTTGACGGTGGACTTGTCTTTGGGGTTGATAGGGGTAGCATTGCTTCCAGTCCTTGGGGCAGTATTGGGGTGGTTGTTGTTTCCATTGTTGTTGTTGTTGTTGGGGCGGTTGTTGTTGTTGTTGTTGTTGTTGTTCCCTCCGGGCTTCGGGGGTCCTCCGTTGTTGTTGTAGTTGGGGCGATAATTCTGGGCAGGGGGCTTGTTGTATCTTGGGGTGAATCCTCCAGAGGAGTTATTGCGATCCTTCTGATTATGGTGGGGTCCATTCTGGTTCATCATTCTGCGCTTGCGGTTTTCATTGGCCTGATGCAGCTTTCCTTCCATCTGTATGGCTGAGTCTACCAGAGCTTCTAAGTCAGCGAATGGGATGTTCACTAACACAGTCTGCATCTCGTCGTGTAGTCCGTTCAGAAATCTCTCCTTCCTTTTCTCGTTGGTGTCGGTCTCATCCGGGGCGTACCTTGACAGAGTAAGAAACCTGTCGCGGTATTCCACCACGGACATTCTTCCTTGCTTGAGTTCCCGGAACTCGTCTCTCATCTTCTTAATCAGTCATTGGGGCACATGGTATTTGCTAAACTTCAGCTTGAAGTCTTCCCAGGTCATCATCTGTCCTGCATTCATGGCACGGGTGCTTGTCCACCAGGCTCGTGCAGGTCCTGACAGGTAGTGGGTGGCGAACAAGCATTTCTTTTCTCGCGCTTCAACTCCCGCAACTTCGAGGTTGTTCTCCATGGTCTGGAGCCAGTCATCAGCGTCTAGGGGTTCTTCAGTCTTGTTGAACATCGGAGGGTTGGTGTGCTGAAAGTTCTTCAGCTTTGACCCCAGGTGATCGTGGTTTCCATGGCCTTGGTTGTTCTGAGCTATCTGTTGCAGTGCGGTAATGTTGGCTTGGCGTTCAGCTCTCTCGACTTCTCGGTCTGCCATCATTGTCTGCAGCAGTTGCATCATGGCATCTGGGGTGGTGTTGCGGGTTGGTGGGGCCATCTGAACATCGGAGTAGATGATAAGATAAGAGGGAAATTTCTATGGTTTGTTTTGTTAAATTTTTTAAAGTTCACAAATTGAAATTTTGAGTAGTGTTGCGGGGGTAAAAACCAACAACACTTTTTCATTCATACCCAGCATCACATATTACAAATCTAACACACCGTTGGTTGGAAGAACCATTCATCGCTCTACGATACAAGGGGGATCCTGATACAACTCACACCTACTTAAGTGCTGGGGTGATACTACTCTTCAGGGTGGATTCTTCGTCTTCACGGGTGATGTGCTTGGCGAGAGGCAAGGGCGTTGTCCAAATCCCTGCGGGTTTTGTACTGCCTGAAGTCCTGAGGTGCTTCATAGGGGTTCATCTTTGGTTGTGGTGGGGGCATGGTCATCGGTCTTCCCATGGAGTCATGTCTTGGGTAGTAGATGAAACGAGTATTCTTGATCTTGTCCTCATTTTGTCCACACAGACGGGTAATTGCTTCTTGCATAGCTTCGTCTAGTCCTTCCTTCCAAGTGTTTCCCGTTACAGAAAACCATATGGTTTCCCATACTGGGGCATCAAGCTTCCTTCGTAGATCAGTGGAAACGTCCCACTGAGGTGGTTCTCCTAACTGAGCTTTGAGGGGTATTCCGAAGAACTCGGGATACGGGTGTCCTAGATAGTCCACTAGTTGCTTCAATTCCTTTTCAAACCTTTGGTCGCTTCCGGGACCAAGCTGATAGGACTCCCATTGGTAAGTCATCTGTGAACAAAGAGGAGGAGTAAATTAGAGAAGTAGTCAGGTGTGCAAAATTTTATGTAGGCTTGCAAAGAAAGTTGAGTATAGATTTCTCATCTTTGAAAAAAGATCTCCAGGATAGGAGTAAGAACAAGTTTTCACAAATATTCACTTCATTGGTTTTTGAAACTAAGTTTTTCAGACATCCATTCTAACTAGGGTCTCCTAAGGTCAAACAATGGCTCTGATACCAACTTGTCAACACCCGGATTTTTAAGTCCAGATGCCTATTATGCCATTCATCGCAATCCCAGGAATATTGTTTTTGCGAGACATAATAGATTAATATCACAACACATCATTCATTACAACGCATAATTGTCTTACAACAAGGGATCACATGATCCAGTCTCATTACAATACTAGTTGATCTATTGATCAATTACAAAACACATAGCGGAAGCGAAGTAGCGTATTAGTAGTCCATCTATTCCACAGGTAACTGTTGACGTCAGGAGTGATCCTAGTTGTCGTAGACATCCTGCTGTTCTTCTTCCGGGTTCTGGTACTCCTCTTCATAGTCTGGCCATTTGAATAGCCAGGGACAAAGCCATGAGTACTTTAAAGTACTCGCAAACTAATACTAAGGTAAGTATTATCAACTATGGAAGGGGATGCTAAGCTCTAGTTTATTTGCATAAAGCCAATTTTAGTTCACAAACATTTAGTAAAAGCCTCTTCATTTGCTAACTAACTCAAGTGGGAACATTAGTGTCATTCCCACAACTCAGTTGTGATTCAAGTCAAGTTCACCATTCACCCTTTTCAAGTTCAAGTCACAAGTCACCCTTCACATGTCACATTTTTGAAAAGGGTCTGATGACGGAACAGTATGGCCTTTCCAACCGTCCATAACCGTGGACGCGGCTATTCGAATAGATCTACACTCTGCAGAGGTCGTACACTTGTGCCACAACATTTGCAATAATCCGTCAGGGTTAACTGGCCCTGATTTACCACACTCCGTGTGCGGACTACCAACCATAACCTTTCACTTACATATCCTAGTATAGGCATCTCTCCCCATGAGCTTGGCCTCCCAGTGAAGACAAACCTGTCACTGAGGAATCGCACAGGCTTGGGCCGGACATTCACCTCATTTCACGTCATATCACATCATTTCACATTTTGTTGGAGGCAGCCCTTGGCATAACCCCGATGACGCTTGTTTAGAGGGAACCCATACTAAGATACATAAACTTCTAGTTAAGCCCTACCCATATCAGGTATTGTGGGGTGATACGTCTCCGACGTATCGATAATTTCTTATGTTCCATGCCACATTATTGATGTTATCTACATGTTTTATGCACACTTTATGTCATATTTGTGCATTTTCTGGAACTAACCTATTAACAAGATGCCGAAGTGCCGATTCTTTGTTTCTGCTGTTTTTGGTTTCAGAAATCCTAGTAAGGAAATATTCTCGGAATTGGACGAAATCAAAGCCCAGGGGCCTATTTTTCCACGAAGCTTCCAGAAGTCCGAAGGAGAGACGAAGAGGGGCCACGAGGGGGCCACACCCTAGGGCGGCGCGGCCCCCCCCTTGGCCGCGCGGCCCTGTGGTGTGGGACCCCCGTGCCGCCTCTTGACCTGCCCTTTCGCCTATAAAAAGTCTCCGTGATGAAACCCCCAGTACCGAGAGCCACGATACGGAAAACCTTCCAGAGACGCCGCCGCCGCCGATCCCATCTCGGGGGATCCAGGAGATCGCCTCCGGCACCCTGCCGGAGAGGGGAATCATCTCCCGGAGGACTCTACGCCGCCATGGTCGCCTCCGGTGTGATGTGTGAGTAGTCTACCACTGGACTATGGGTCCATAGCAGTAGCTAGATGGTTGTCTTCTCCCCATTGTGCTATCATTGTCGGATCTTGTGAGCTGCCTAACATGATCAAGATCGTCTATCTGTAATTCTATATGTTGCATTTGTTGGGATCCGATGAATAGAGAATACTTGTTATGTTGATTATAAAAGTTATGCTTATGTGTTGTTTATGATCTTGCATGCTCTCCGTTATTAGTAGATGCTCTGGCCAAGTTGATGCTAGTAACTCCAAGAGGGAGTATTTATGCTCGATAGTGGGTTCATGCCTCTGTGAACCTGGAGGAGTGACAAGAACCACTAAGGTTATGGATGTGCTGTTGCCACTAGGGATAAAACATTAGTGCTATGTTCAAGGATGTAGTCACTAGTTACATTACGCGCAATACTTAATGCAATTGTCTGTTGTTAGCAACTTAATACTGGAGGGGGTTCGGATGATAACCTGAAGGTGGACTTTTTAGGCATAGATGCAGTTGGATGACGGTCTATGTACTTTGTCGTAATGCCCAATTAAATCTCACTATACTCATCATGATATGTATGTGCATGGTCATGCTCTCTTTATTTGTCAATTGCCCAACTGTAATTTGTTCACCCAACATGCTGTTCGTCTTATGGGAGAGACACCTCTAGTGAACTGTGGACCCCGGTCCAATTCTCTATCTTGAAATACAATCTACTGCAATCTTTGTTCTACTGTTTTTCTGCAAACAATCATCTTCCACACAATACGGTTAACTCTTTGTTACAGCAAGCCGGTGAGATTGACAACCTCACTGTTTCGTTGGGGCAAAGTATCTTGGTTGTGTTGTGCAGGTTCCACGTTGGCGCCGGAATCACTGGTGTTGCGCCGCACTACATCTCGCCGCCATCAACCTTCAACGTGCTTCTTGACTCCTACTGGTCCGATTAAACCTTGGTTTCTTACTTGGGAAACTTGCCGCTGTGCGCATCACACCTTCCTCTTGGGGTTCCCAACGGACGTGCCAACCACACGCATCAAGCAAATTTCTGGCGCCGTTGCCGGGAGATCAAGACACGCTGCAAGGGGAGTCTCCACTTCTCACTCTCTTTACTTTGTTTTTGTCTTGCTTAGTTTTATTTACTACTTTGTTTGCTGCACTAAATCAAAATACAAAAAAATTAGTTGCTAGTTTTACTTTATTTGCTATCTTGTTTGCTATATCAAAAACACAAAAAAATTAGTTTACTTGCATTTACTTTATCTAGTTTGCTTTATTTACTGTTGCTAAAATGGCCAACGCTGAAAATACTAAGTTGTGTGACTTCACAACCACAAATAATAATGATTTCTTATGCACACCTATTGCTCCACCTGCTACTACAGCAGAATTCTTTGAAATTAAACCTGCTTTCTTGAATCTTGTTATGCGAGAGCAATTTTCTCGTGTTAGTTCTGATGATGCTGCTGCCCATCTTAATAATTTTGTTGAATTATGTGAAATGCAAAATATAAAGATGTAGATGGTGATATTATTAAACTAAAATTGTTCCCTTTCTCATTAAGAGGAAGAGCTAAAGATTGGTTGCTATCTCTGCCTAAGAATAGTATTGATTCATGGACTAAATGCAAGGATGCTTTTATTGGTAGATATTATCCCCCTGCTAAAATTATATCTTTGAGGAGTAGCATAATGAATTTTAAACAATTAGATACTGAACATGTTGCTCAAGCTTGGGAAAGAATGAAATCTTTGGTTAAAAATTGCCCAACCCATGGACTGACTACTTGGATGATCATCCAAACCTTCTATGCAGGACTAAATTTTTCTTCACGGAATTTATTGGATTCAGCTGCTGGAGGTACCTTTATGTCCATCACTCTTGGTGAAGCAACAAAGCTTCTTGATAATATGATGATCAACTACTCTGAATGGCACACGGAAAGAGCTCCACAAGGTAAGAAGGTAAATTCGTCAAGAAACCTCTTCCTTGAGTGATAAGATTGATGCTATTATGTCTATGCTTGTGAATGATAGGACTAATATTGATCCTAATAATGTTCCATTAGCTTCATTGGTTGCACAAGAAGAACATGTTGATGTAAACTTCATTAAAAATAATAATTTCAACAACAATGCTTACCGGAACAATTCTAGTAACAACTATAGGCCATATCCTTATAATAATGGCAACGGCTATGGTAATTCTTATGGGAATTCTTACAACAATAATAGGAGTTCACCCCCTGGACTTGAAGCCATGCTTAAAGAATTTATTAGTACACAAACTGCTTTTAACAAATCTGTTGAAGAAAAGCTTGGGAAAATTGATATACTTGCTTCTAAAGTCGATAGTCTTGCTGCTGATGTTGATCTTTTGAAATCGAAAGTTATGCCTAATGAAAATCATCATAATAAGATTGTTACTACAGAAAATGCCATTCAAGTTAGAATTAATGAGAATATAAGATTAATGGCTGAACTGCGTGCTAGGTGGGATAGAGAAGAAAATGAAAAACTAGCTAAAGAGAAGAATGTAGCTAAAGTTTGGACTATTACCACCACTAGTAATGCTAATGCTACACATGTTGCTGCACCTCCTACTCATACTAATAAAAGAATTGGTGTTAGCAATGTTTCCACTTCGAATGCAAAGCGCGAAAAACTGCCTGAAACTGCTAAAATTGCTGAAACTGCCTGTGATAAAGCTGCTGAAATTTTTTCCAACATTGGGGATGATGATCCCATTGCTTTAGATTATAATGGTTTGAATTTTGATGATTGCCACATCTCTGAAGTTATAAAGTTCTTGCAAAAACATGCTAAAAGTCCTAATGCTAGTGCTATAAATTTGGCTTTCACGCATCATATTACAAATGCTCTCATAAAAGCTAGAGAAGAGAAACTAGAGCGTGAAGCCTCTATTCCTAAAAAGCTAGAGGATGGTTGGGAGCCCATCATTAAGATGAAAGTTAAAGATTTTGATTGTAATGCTTTATGTGATCTTGGTGCAAGTATCTCTGTTATGCCTAAGAAAATTTATAATATGCTTGACTTGCCACCGCTGAAAAATTGTTATTTGGATGTTAATCTTGCTGATCATTTGTTGGGGGGATAACCCCCGGTATGCCAAAGGCATGCCAAACCGGATGGTTTGAGCCATCGAGGTACCGGTTTAATGTTCTTGCCGGAAGCCTAGTAGGAATCCGGGAGAGCAAGGCTAAGCCGGTATCCCCAAAGAGTATATGCGGGACCCGGTATAAAAGATACCGGAAAGGAGAGCACATCGGCAGGACTGGTCAAAGATTCTCTTCGAGCAAGAAGACAAGGATGAGCTAAGCCAAGTAACTTTATTCGTAGCCCTGGCGCCAAAGAGAGAGGTGACGGAGAAAGAAGCCGGGGGACGTCGCCTTCTATGATAAAAGAAGGCCCGGTGTCATCTATGATTAAAGTAGCTTTGTACGGTAGCCGATTAAAGTAGCTTTGTACGGTAACTCAGTAAAGTAGTTTGTCCAGTCAAAGATGCCATTAGGGTTTCTTGCGGTGTAAGCCACCCTCTCCCCTATATAAGGAGAGGGCAGCCCATCTTCACGGGCAAGTATGTACGCGTGTATGTAGGAAGGCGAGCACAGAACTTGTGTGAATCTATGAACATGGTGATCTAGAGGGAGTTCTTCCTTGTGTCTTTCTTCTTCAACCTCTGGCCTTGGCCAAGTTCTTGAGGAAACCATCCGGAATCTCTTCCCACCTGATCGCAAACCCTCCCCCGAATCCTCTTGCGTCCATTCGGCCCCAATCTAAGCCATCCTATGGCATCTGCTCGTTCACCACGACGACAGTTGGCGCCCACCGTGGGGCATGAAGTGGCGCTTGATGGAGTTCACATTCGGGCGGGCGTTCTCGAGATCTCCGCCGAGCGTACGGTGTCCGCGTTGGTGCAGAGCATCTACGCCATGGACTTCATCAACGACAACGCGGGCTGCTTCGCCAACGGCGGCGTCTTCCCCAAGAACGGCCGCATCATCGAGTTCGGCAGCCATCGCGTCTACTTCGGCACCGACCCCGTGCGCCAGCGCCTCTCGCCGGTGCTGGTGGCACCGGACCCGCCAAGATGGCTCTGTGCTGGCCGCGCCGCCGGCAGCGTCGAGGTAATGATGACCGGTGTGGCTGGTGCAGGAAAGGAGGTTGCGGCTGAAGGTGCCGGTCGCGCGGTTTCTACCCGTGCGGCTAAGCCACCGCTGGAGCGCGGCGCAGGCGCAGCGGGAGCATCATCCGCGCCACCGGAGACACCGCTCCAGGCGGCGATGAACGTCCTCGCCACCCCCATCGCGCAGAACATCGATCCGGCAGCGGCTCGGGGCGGAGCTGGAGGCGCAGCGCCGGAAGATGCCGGAGAGCGGCAAGGACATCGTCAGGGCGCGCGAGCTGAACCTAACCGTACGTGAGTATAACGCTGCCCATGGCTTTGCTTCTGTTAGCACGCATGCTGCTAGGATGCCGGAAAACCGGCTAAAAGCTCGCAACCTAGATCAAGATTTGCGCAAAGAGATTCTTACCGGCAAGAGCGCCTCTGCATACGGTAGCATCGTGGAAAAGCCTAAGTATAGCAGCCCGGATAAAACTATAAAAGCTGCTAAGGCGTAGAGCTGTGCGAGTCGCTTTCCGGAGAGGCTTTGGTAAAGCAGCAAGAGCGTGTTAGAGAGCTGCTGGAAACCATTGAGCAGCAAAATGCTGAGCAGCTGGCTAAGCTGAACAAGGCAGCGGCCTCAAAATCCGCGCGTTCAACAAAGAATGCCGGTAGCAAATCCCATGGGCAGGCTTCGTCCCCCCATCCGGATAGAAGGAGAGAAAAAGAAGTGAATGCGCAGCAGATGACTGTGTACGATCCGGTTCTTGCCGGAAAGCAACAAACCGGGCAACACGATGCCGGTAGAAAAAGCCAAGGGGCAGAGCGAGGCTACGCCAGAGGCTATGCCGGAAACAATCATGCCGGTAGATATGAGACCGGGCAAAACTATCGAGCTGCAAGGGCAGCGTACGAGGAGGAGGAAATAGATCCCCCAAGGTATCGGCGAGGCAAGGGCCGCGGTACCGGAATGTCACGATGAAGCCGATTCCACGAGACCGGCAGCATACCGGAACCCATTGGGAGAACGCACAGGAGAGAGATACTTACCGGAACGGGATGCGAGGCACCGTCACGGATAGAGTATACTTGTCGTAAATGATCGAGGAGGAAGGTCCTCCAGGTCCAAAGTGTTTTGGCCCAAGGATCATGAAAGAAAAACCACCGATTCGCAACTTTATGTTGCCCCGTGACACTAAGACGTATGACGGCACCTCGAAGCCTGAAGATTGGCTCGCGGATTACGTGACCGCGGTATACGTTGCAGGCGGTGGAGGAACCGTAGCAGGAGGAGGAAACCGGCGTTGGGCCGTGAGGATCATACCATCGTTTTTGGTTGGACCGGCAAGAATCTGGCTAAACAACTTGCCGACAGGAAGCATAAATGGCTGGCTGGATTTTGAGGAGGCCTTTGTGAGCAATTTCAGCAGCACCTATCAGAGGCCAAACAGGCCGCAGCAACTTGCTCTGTGCGTGCAGCGCCAGGAAACAGCCCGGGATTATCGAGCCCGGGGGACCCCCACAAGGACCTCCTGGGAGGGGGGGATCGAGGCACAAGCCAGTGCTTGGTGTAGCGGTGGATGCAGAAGAGGTTCACCGTTGTGGCAAAAGTTGCAGCCGCAACATGCCGACAACGTTAGCGAGAGATGATACGTGTGGCGGATAGCTATGCGTTGGGAGACCCAACGCAACCGGCGGTCTAACCGGGCCGGAACAGCTGCGCCACGAACAACACCGGGACAACCGGAATAACAAAAGAAGGGAAGATTTTCCGGATCGAAGGTACGGTCCGCAGCAAGTTCTTTCTTGTGCGGGAAAACTTTGAGGTCAGCGACAACAGAGGCAAAAAACCGGATCGCAGCCATGGGCGGGTCCTAAGAAACAATGGCTGGAAAAGAAACCCTGGGTCCGAGAAGAAGAGCGGCAAGAACCCGCGAAATACACCATGGAAGCTGCCATGGATCAACCTTGCCGGTGGCACACGCCGAATCCGGCACATCCGTCAAACCATCTGACGAAGGATTGTACCTGGACCAAGTACTTGATGCAAAAAGGAACAGTGAAAGATGCGCGGCCACCGCAAGACATGCCGCGGCAGCAACAACAGCTACCGCCACCACCACCACTTACCGGGGCAAACGCCTTACCGGTGCAGCCAAACCGGCAGCAGTACCAGCAAGTTAACCGGGTGGAGCAAAATGATAACCAGCCACCTCCACCGGCACCTTTAGGCCGGAATGTTTACGAAGATCCGCATCTGTGCTGTGTTGTCTTTGTCATCGAGCCAACAGACCGGCAAAGTGTACACCGGCGCTCCATGGAGGTCAATGCTGTGATGCCGGCAGTTCCCAAGTACATGATGTGGTCCAATCAGGAAATTACCTGGTCATCCAAGGATCACCCAAAGATCATGCCGAATCCGGGTGGATATGCTCTTGTTATGGACCCGATCATGAAAGGGCCGCAAACTCGAGTGAAGTTCAGCAAGGTGCTGATAGACAATGGCAGTAGCATCAACATCATGTACAAGCACACCATGCAAACGCTGGGCATAACAGAAAACATGCTTCAGCCAACGCGCACAACGTTCCATGGGATCGTCCCTGGCTTGTCCTGTGCCCCGATAGGAAAAGTTCGGGTGGACGTGCCATTTGGAGGACGTGACAATTGCCGGGTGGAAAATCTGGAGTTTGAGGTGGTGGATCTGGACAGTCCCTACCATGCATTGCTGGGGAGACCGGCGTTGGCTGCTTTCATGGCCACCACTCATACGGCTTACCTCAAGATGAAGATGCCGGCACCTCGTGGGCCATTGACTGTGGTGGGAAACTATAAGATCTCACTGGAAACTGCATCTGCCGGATCAAACCTAGCAGAATCGCTGGTGATCGCGGAGGAAAAGAAAAGAATGCAGACAGCTGTTGCGCTGGCTCAATCCTCACAAATGAGTTTGGCGGCAATGAGTGAAAACATGGGCACACCGGCATTCAAGCCAACCAATGAAACAAAGAACATTGTGTTGGATCCGGCTTACCCAGAGCGCACCGTTCGTATCGGCGCCGGCCTTGATCAAGCATAGGAAAGCGCGCTCGTCAGCTTCCTCCGTGAGAATCGGAATATCTTTGCCTGGTCAACTGATGATTTGGTAGGTGTTCCGAGGGAGCTGGCTGAGCACTCTCTAAACGTCCGGAAAGATGCCAAGCCGGTGCGGCAACCACTGCGTTGGTTCGCTGAAGACAGAAGAAAGATCATAGGAGAAGAAGTAACCAAGCTGCTTGTTGCCGGATTCATTGTGGAGGTCACGCACACAGAGTGGCTGGCCAATCCGGTAATGGTTGAAAAGAAGAAAGATGAGAACCTGGAGGCAAAAGCTCCGAAGGTGTGGCGCATGTGCATCGACTACACCAACCTGAACAAGGCTTGCCCAAGAGATCCTTTTCCTTTGCCACGAATCGATCAAGTGATTGATTCAACTGCTGGGTGTGAGTTGTTGTCCTTCCTGGATGCCTATTCCGGTTTCCACCAAATTCCCTTAAAAAAGGAAGATCAAATAAAAACTGCGTTCATTACCCCGCACGGGGCTTATTGCTATGTCACTATGCCTTTTGGGTTGCGCAACGCTGGTGCAACGTACCAGCGCTGTATGCAAAAATGCTTGTTTGATCAAATTGGAAAAAATGTGCAAGTCTATGTGGATGACATCGTGATAAAAACTAAGGTAAAAAACACTTTAATCGATGACATCCGGCAAACATTCGATAACCTAAGGCGGTTCCGGATGAAACTCAATCCGGCAAAATGTACCTTTGGTGTCCCCGCCGGCAAGCTGCTCGGTTTCCTGGTTTCAAGCCGGGGCATAGAGGTTAATCCGGTAAAGATCCGGGCGATAGAAAGAATGGCTATCCCTCGAGAGTTAAAAGATGTGCAAAAGTTTACCGGAAGCTTGGCATCGCTGAGCCGGTTTGTAAGCAGGTTGGGAGAAAAAGCTCTGCCACTCTATGCTCTCATGAAGAAATCTGACACGTTCGTCTGGACCCCTCAGGCAGACGCAGCGTTTAAGGAGCTAAAAACGATGCTAGCCACAGCACCCATACTGGCTTCACCTCTAGAAAGGGAGCCTATGCTGTTATACATAGCAGCAACAAACCGGGTTGTGAGTGTAGTGGTTGTGGTTGAAAGAGAAGAGGAAGAAAAAACCGTCCAGAGGCCGGTATACTACTTGAGCGAGGTGCTCTCCCTCTCAAAACAAAACTACCCTCACTTCCAGAAAATGACTTATGGCGTGTACATGGCCGCCACAAAACTCAAGCACTACTTTGAGGAGCACCCCATGAAGGTGGTGAGTGAAGCACCAATTTCCGACATCATGTGCAACAAAGATGCCAGCGGCCGGATTGCAAAATGGGCGATCCAGATATCACCGTACGTGCCGGTATATGAAAGAAGAGATGCCATAAAATCACAGGCTTTGGCTGATTTCCTTGTTGATTGGGCGGAGATGCAATACAAACCGCCGGATCGGAGGATAGAATCTTTGGAAGATGCACTTTGATGGATCTAAGCTCAAGGAAGGTCTAGGTGCCGGTGTGGTGCTTACTTCACCAAAAGGAGACCACCTCCGGTATGTTTTGCAAGTACATTTCAGGGCATCGAACAATGTCGCTGAATATGAAGCTTTGATCCATGGGCTTAAGGTCGCAAAAGAAATCGGTGCACACCGGATCATTTGCTATGGCGATTCAGACCTTGTGGTACAGCAGTGCTCAGGAGATTGGGATGCAAAAGACGCCAACATGGCCTCGTACCGGTTTCACGTGCAAAAGATTGCCGGATTCTTCGAAGGATGTGAGTTTCACCATGTGCCGCGAGCAGAAAATGAAGCCGCGGATGCTTTGTCCAAGTTGGGCTCATCTAGGCAAGAAATTCCTCCCGGAATAGCTTTGGCTCACCTAAGAGTGCCATCGATCAAGCCGAGCCCGGAATCGAATCAATTTTTGTACCAGAGTCACACGTAGTACCCATGGATATCGATGAAGGGAACCGGGGCCTGCTCCGGCAAGCTCGGGGACGGCTCAGCGTGGCTGGGGGAGTGCTGTACCCATACCGGAAGAAACGATCTTTGGTAGATAGCATGGAGATAGATGCACCGGTGTTTTTGGTTCGAGTAATACCATCATGGGTTAAACCTATTAAGGAATTCCTGATCAGCGGCACCTTGCCGGCTGACGAAAATGAATCAAGGAGGATACAAAGAAGGTCCAAAGCTTACACATTCATCAATGGTGAGGTGTACAAGAGAAGCGTTACCGGTGTCCTTCAAAGATGTGTGGAACCGGAGCAAGGAAAAGAAATGCTTGAGGAAATTCACCAAGGAGAATGTGGGCATCATGCTTCATCAAGGGCTTTGGTAGCAAAAGTATTCCGGCATGGGTTCTATTGGCCCACCGCTTTGGAGGACGCCGAGGATTTGGTAAGAAAATGCAACGGCTGCCGTGAGGTACGCCAAGCAAAACCATACCCCAAAGCATCCGGTTTAAAGACAATACCGCTAACATGGCCATTCGCTGTTTGGTGCCTTGACATGGTTGGACCATTCAAAAGCGCAAGAAGCGACATGACTCACATCTTGGTCATGGTGGATAAGTTCACCAAGTGGCTGGAAGTAAAACCTATCGCAAAGTGTGATGGGCATACAGCTGTGAAATTCTTGAAAGATGTCATTTTGCGGTATGGATACCCGCACGACATCATCACCGATAACGGAACCAACTTTGCTCAAGGTGAGTTCAAAAGGTTACGTGAAGAAAAGAACATCCGGTTGGATTTGTGCTCGATGGCACATCCACGGGGCAATGGCCAAGTAGAAAGAATGAATGCCTTGGTGCTTTCCGGTATCAAGCCTAGACACATTGAAGCGGTGGAAAAGACACCGGGATGTTGGCTCGATGAGCTACCATCAGTACTGTGGAGTATAAGAACAACTCCAAACCGGTCTACCGGATACACTCCCTTCTTCATGGTTTATGGAGCAGTTGCGGTGATACCAACCGATATCCTCCATGATTCAGCCAGGGTACAGCTCTATCTTGAGCAAGAGGTCAAAGAGGCCAGAGAAAACGATGTGGACTTGCTAGAAGAAGCAAGAGAGCTGGCTTTGGCAAGAACAGCCATTTACCAGCCAAAACCTAAGACGCTATCATAACCGGAAGGTTAACCCAAGAGTTTTCCGGGAAGGAGATCTTGTACTTCGCACAGTGCAGCGCTGAAGGCCGGCATAAGCTTTTGCCACCGTGGGAAGGTCCCTTCATTGTAAGCAAGGTGCTTCACAATGATGCATACTACTTGATAGATGCACAGAATGGAAGAAAGGAAAGGCGGACGGAGTCCGGCGAGGAGAGCAAGCGTCCATGGAACGTAGCTCATGTTGCGTCCTTTCTACTCTTGAAGTGGTGGTGTAAGAAGTTCCTTTTTGTACCTTATATGCTATGAATAAAAGATGCCGAACCTTGAGTGAATCTCGGGGACTACCCCAACTTAAGTTGCATGTAACTTGTCTATTTTTTCAGTTTACCGGTTGCTTATTGAATGTTTTTTCTTTCCGGTTTAGTAGTGTGCTAAATCCTACCGGAGTCTTCGACTCTGCTGCTGTCCGCAAACCGGCTTCATGGCAAGCAAGATAAACCGGTAGGGGATAAGCACATGAACTGCGAAAAGGAAGAGCAGGAAAGAACAATCTGAAAAATTTAATTAACCCCGGTTAAACCGGTTTTTTGCAAAATTTCAAAGTTATTTCTAAGTTCAAGAAGATGCTTGTTTGGTGAAAGAACCTTGTGCTCATACGCCAAAGAACGCCCAGAGAAGGCAGGCAGAGCCAAGGCAAAAGAACCAAGTATGCATCAAATTGGATGCGGAAGCAATTGAGAAATCTTTGCAGTGCAGGATAAAAGCGGAACCAAAAGCAAAATATGCTAAGGCAAACTCATAAGTACTTAGCTACCGGTATAACTTACCGGCAGGAAATGTTGTAGCACAACCACAGGCAAACTTAAGTTTTACATCATAAGCCCCGGCATTCCGTGGCAGAATTTAACAGATATTGTCTGAAAGCAACAGGACCAACAGATATAATGAGCAAACACTTCAAAGGAAATCATCATGCAGCAGGGGCTTCCGGAGGAGCATCGCCGGCACCAGCATCGCCCAGGACCTCTTCTTCGGCTTCACCCTCCTCCTCGTCGAGATAATCCGTGACGCCAGGAGGGGGAGGGATGAAGGTGCGCATGTCGGCATACTCCGCGATGCGGTACGCGCGATCCTGCCGCTTGGCGGAGAGGATCGGGTCCAGATCCGTTTCTGCGCCTTCGCGCACGCCGGTAAGGGCGTCCAGATTGAGCTCCGGGTACCAGGAGCAGGCGACGCGGAGGGCGGAGTCCGCTCCAGCGCGGGCAGCAGAGCACTGCCACTCGCGGATCCTCCTGCCGGCACCTTTCAGACGGTCGTTGATGAGGGAGAAGGTGCCCGGCACCTTCTCGCCAGGCCATAAAGTCCTGTATAGCTGGGTAGCTACATCAGGGATGTCCGAAAGATTGCGGTCTATGCAGCGCATATGGGACACCCGCGCGTTAAGCGCGACCAGATGGTCCTTGGGCGTCCATGGCACGGTAAGATCCGCTTGGCCTTTGTCCTTGCGCTGCGCGTCGACCTTCTTGACGGCATACCTCTGCGAGTCCGGAAAGAGGCCTGTGCAAAGAAAGAAAAAGCTTAAGGAAAAGAGTCCGGAAGAAAAAGAGACCGGAAGAAAAAGAGACCGGAAGAAAAAGAGACCGGAGAGAAAAGAATCCGGAAGAAGAGAGACCGGACGGAAAGATAGCGGAAACAAAAATGGGGTCGAAGGAAAAAAGGCTCGTATGCAGTAGTCAAAGTGTAAAAGAAAACAACTTACGGAGGGCAAGTGTGTCGGTCTGCAGGATCAGCTGATCGCACTCCTTGTGCCCCTCCTCCAGCCGCGCGGCCTTCTCCTCGGCACCCTTCCGGGCCTTGGCCATCTCCTCCAGCTCTGCCCGCAACACCACAGTGGCATTGCAGGCATTCTCCAGAGCCTCGTCCAACTTGGCCGCTGCGGTCACTTCAGCGGCCTTGAGGGCCTTGGCGTGGTCAAGCCCCAGCTGAATCAACTGAGACTTGAGCTCCTGGTAGCTGGTCTTGAGGGCGTTTAGCTCCTCCTGGTGCTGCCGGCTGAGCTCATCCTTCTCCCCTGTAACCGGAAAAATGAGTGTTAGCAAGGTTACACTAGTAAAACTGAAAAGAAACCAAGTTCAAAGGAGAAAGGAAAAAATAGTACGTTGGGCCGTGGCGAGCTGCTCCTTGAGAGCATCGATGGAAGCTTCCGGGATCACTGTTGAACAGAAATTGTAAGTGTCACAAGGAAAAAAGGTTTCCGGTAGCAAAGATGCCGGTAGAATAAAAAACTCACCTTGGCACTTGTCGTGTGCCTCAGCGAGCTCCCGGTGCTCCCATAAAAGCTCCTCGAAGAGGGCCTTCCGAGTGTCAGCGGTGACCTGTTCAAGAAAAAGAAGAAATGAGTTAAGTTTTGCGCTAAGAACAAAGTTCTTAACCCGAAACTCGGGGACTGGCAGTGCCGGTTTTCCGCGTTTTTAAGATAAAGTTTTGCGCTAAGAACAAAGTTCTTAACCCGAAACTCGGGGACTGGCAGTGCCGGTTTTGCGTTTCTAAGTTAAGTTTTGCGCTAAGAACAAAGTTCTTAACCCGAAACTCGGGGACTGGCAGTGCCGGTTTTGCGCATTTCTAAGGTAAATTATGTGTTAAGAAGAAGATGTTTAACCCGAAACTCGGGGACTGGCAGTGCCGGTTTTGCGCTAAAAACTTAAGTTAAGTTTTGCGCTAAGAGCTGCGCTCTCACCACAAAACTCGGGGACTGGGAAGATAGACAAGAGAGAAAGCGGCATGAAACTAAGGAAAAGATAAAGCAAAACCGGAAACGAAGAAACCGGCAAAGGTTGAAAGTTAATAGAACATACCGTCAGATTGTTCGTGGAATCGTACCACGCGCTGTCAAGCTCTTTTACCGCAGCCCGGAGCCGCATGAAGTGCTCCTCAGAACACCGATCCCCGACAGGATCAGGTGCCGGCAGCCGATCCTTGCCCATGCCGCGGGTCGCCGGAGTGATGTCCGCGGCGTTCCACTTTTGGGCATACGGCAGGAGGTGCCCCAGGTCCCGGCCTTGGCGCTGGAACTCCGTAATGCGGCCGAGGAGGCCGGTGGCCTTCATGCTGGCGCTTTTGGCAGCCTTGGAGACGTGCAGCACCAAGGGCTGCTGGCCGCCCGAAGGGGCGCTGGAGGCCGTCGCCTTCCCCTTGATGAGCTTGGAGGGCTTGGGCGGCGGCGCGGTAGAAGAGGCCCCGGAAGTCTTAGCCGGCGGCGCGCCAGGAGCGGCCTTGGAGGGCTGGGCGCGAGGAGCCTCAGGCGGAGGCATGAGGATGGTGCGTGGAGAAGGGGGAGCGCTAGGAGCGTCACCCGTCTTGGAGCCTTCCGGCGCGGAAGATTCCGGCGCGGAAGTTGTCTTTTCGAGGACGGGAGGAGCAAAAGGCTCCGCCCGCCCGGCAGCTTCTTCTTCTCCGGCGCCGGTGTTGCTGGCGCCGGTGTCTTGGTGTTCTGGGAGGAAGGAGAGATCCTCCTCCGTGCGGTGATCTGACAGTGAAGGGGCCGCACGCCCCGAATTTGTTGCGCCCCCCGAAAGAGAGGCAGAGGTGTTGCCGGCACCAGATGGTGCCGGGCTTGAACGAGGAGGAGGGGTTGAGGTCCTTGCGGATCCCTCAGAGCCCGATGGCCTTGGGCCAAGCTTGAGAGCGGGGCTGAGAAAAAGAAAAAAGACAAGTGGTTGAGAAGAAGCAACCGGAAAAAGAACTTAGCAAAAAAGGAGGCAAGCCGGAAAATGAAATTACCCGGAATCGGTTGGCATCGCTTTGCGCCCGTAGCGGCGCACGCCCACTTCTTTCTCCCCCACGGGCTCCGTCCGGAAGCGCTTGGAGGGAGGAGCATGGCTGGAGCCGGCAGTAGATGCCGGCTGCTTGTTCTTCTGGCCCTGGGCCATGAGTTTGTCCACAAACTCAGTGCCGGCCTCGGCGCGCAGGGGCGGCACGCGCTCGTGGATCTGTGAGTTGGATATGGCTAAGAAGCAATTCGCAAGAAAGCGATAATGGCAAAGTATAAGAAGCCGGAAAAGAAAATACCTCGAGCACAACCAGCTCCTCCGGATTTCCGGTGGGCTCCGGCGGGTCCCGGCCAAGGCGCGCAGCCGGAGTCTTCCCCATCTTCAGATCCTTCCAAAAGATGTAGGGATCCGGGTCGAAGGAGTTAAAGGCACGCTTCCGGAGAGGTCCTCGCGGCTCTGCCTGGATAGAGGGGAAGCGGTCCCTGGCCTGAAGCAAGGTAAAAAAGATGGTTAGCAAAAGCAGAAACTTACCGGCAAAGACAACCCCAAATTGCGCAATCTCTTACTTCTTGGGTCGGATGGTTAGAGAAACTGAGGGGAAGGAGGCCCCATTCCCACGCAAAAGGCATAGCAGTTTGACAAATCTGCTTGGCCTTGAGAACAACGTCTTTCTTGCTGAGAGCGCGGCCTGTGATCTTGGTAGGATCGCCTGGGCCATACATCTCGCTCATCCTATGTGCGCGGCGCTTCAGAGGAAGCACCCGGCGCGAAATGAAAGTTCGGATGATATCGTCAGAACAGATGTTGGTCTCCTTCTTCAGAGAGGCCAAGAAACGCACTACCCGGTTGGTTTCGGCGTGTTCCGTCCTTGGGTTGTAGCTCCAGTTGGTTCTACTGGGGGGCCCCGCTTGATATGGAGGAAGATTGATGCGATCAGCGCGGCCGGTGTTCTTCACGTAAAAGAAAGTTCCTTGCCAGGTGCGGCAAGACTCGAGGCCGGAAAGCTTAAGAAAAGTGCTCCCTTGGCGGGAGCCGACGATGCAGGAGCCGCACTGCACGGGCGGCTTGGGCTTGGGGATCTCCTTGCCCTGGACGGAGTTGATCCGCAGGTTGAAGAAACGGGCAAACGTCTCACGAGTGGGACGAATGCCGATGTAAGCCTCCATGAAGGTGGCATAACAAGAAAGATAGAAAAGGGCGTTGCCAGGAAGGTGGTGAGGTTGGAGATCGTAGAAATCCAGGAAATCCCGGAAAAAAGTAGAGGCAGGAAGGCCGAAGCCGCGCTCAAAGTGAGCGAGAAAAACAACATGCTCGTCGTCTTCCGGATCCGGTTCGATCTCGTTATCCGGAATCCGGCAGCAACTCCTTCCGAATCCTCCGAGACCGGTACAGCCAATCGATCTCAAACTCAGTAACGTAGGAGCCCATCCAGGCTCCGCGGGTGGTTGGGGAAGGCTCCTCGCCGGAAGATTGGCTGGAGCTGCTAGAGGCTTGACCAGAGCCACTGGCCTCTTGGCTACCGGAAGCTTGGCTAAAGCTACCGGATTCTAGGTGGCCGCCGGAGTCTTGGGGGTCACCGGATTCCTGCTGGTTGCCGGAATCGGTTTCCATTGATCCGAGGCCGTAGATTCACCGGGAGAAGGTCTACGGCGCTTGAGAGAAAGAGAAGAAGAGGATGCAGAGGAAGATCCCTCGTCAGACATCGCAAGGATGGGCGGAGAAACAGGAATCCCAAACTTCAACCCCGTGTGAAGATCTACGAGTAAGAAGAAAACCAAAGAAAAGGAGCAAATAAGAACACCAAAGGCTCAAGATCTGGAAAGCAAGCGAACGGCGAGTAAAGCGAAATTGATACCAACCTTGAGCGGCGCGGACGCTGAGGGGAGTGTTTGCTGGCGGTGGAGCGGCTCTGCGGTCGCCGGCGAGCTCCGTCGATGGCGAAGCGGAAAAGCTCGCGAAGAAGCACAAATGCGGCGGACGCGAGGAAGGTGCTGCCAAAGAACTCCGCACGGCGAAGTTCGGCGGAGGGGCGGCGTAAGTTCGCCGGGCGCCGGAGCTTGAACGGGCGACGGCGGACGGAGAGCGGCGGAGGCGCAGAGGCGTGGAGCTCTGTGCGCGAAGGAGGAGAATGCGAAGAAGATGAAGGGGAACGGGCAGTTGTGCTTATATAAGAGAGAGAAAGTGGGCAGCGAACCGCTGGGCCGCGGCGGTTCGCCTCGCGGCCCGCGACGGTTCGCGCCTTGGGCCGCCACGTGGCGGAGGGATACACGCGCGAAAACGGAGGCCACACGGAGGCGCTCGCGGGATCCCGAAGAGGTAGTGGGATCCGCTGCGGTGCATTAAATGCGTGCGCGGGAGTCGAAACGATGTGACAGCGGACACTGGCGCGTCAGTTACAGTGCGCATGTCACTGACAGGCGCGGGGCCCGATATATTCTCGACTTCGCCGAGGAAGGAGCAAAGACACGTGGTGCCGGAAAAAAGAGATGCCGGAACGAGCCTTGCAAAGAGAAGAAAAGGAACAAGGGTAAAGGTGCCGGAACTAAGCTCAAGAGATGAGTGACTAAACCGGTATCTTAGAAAGATGAAAACCTGGCATGGTCTGTAGGATAGAATCCTCCAGGCTATACCAGCTTCGGGGACTAATGTTGGGGGGATAACCCCCGGTATGCCAAAGGCATGCCAAACCGGATGGTTTGAGCCATCGAGGTACCGGTTTAATGTTCTTGCCGGAAGCCTAGTAGGAATCCGGGAGAGCAAGGCTAAGCCGGTATCCCCAAAGGGGTATGCCGGGACCCGGTATAAAAGATACCGGAAAGGAGAGCCTGTCGGCAGGACTGGTCAAAGATTCTCTTCAGAGCAAGAAGACAAGGATGAGCTAAGCCAAGTAACTTTATTCAGAGCCCTGGCGCCAAAGAGAGAGGTGACGGAGAAAGAAGCCGGGGGACGTCAGCTTCTATGATAAAAGAAGGCCCCGGTGTCATCTATGATTAAAGTAGCTTTGTACAAAGAGCAGTTAAAGTAGCTTTGTACAGTAACTCTGTAAAGTAGTTTGTCCAGTCAAAGATGCCATTAGGGTTTCTTGCAGTGTAAGCCACCCTCTCCCCTATATAAGGAGAGGGGGCAGCCCATCTTCACGGGCAAGTATGTACGCGTGTATGTAGGAAGGCAGAGCCTGTAACTTGTGTGAATCTATGAACATGGTGATCTAGAGGGAGTTCTTCCTTGTGTCTTTCTTCTTCAACCTCTGGCCTTGGCCAAGTTCTTGTGGAAACCATCCGGAATCTCTTCCCACCTGATCGCAAACCCTCCCCCGAATCCTCTTGCGTCCATTCGGCCCCAATCTAAGCCATCCTATGGCATCTGCTCGTTCACCACGACGACATCATTCTACAAAGAAACCTTTGGGGAAAGTTGATAATGTTCGCATTACCGTTAACAATAACCTTGTCCCTGTTGATTTTGTTGTCTTGTATATTGAATGCAATGCATCTTGTCCCATTATATTGGGAAGACCTTTTCTTCGAACTATTGGTGCTATTATTGATATGAAGGAAGGTAATATAAAATATCAATTTCCTCTCAAGAAAGGTATGGAATACTTCCCTAGAAAGAGAATGAAGGTACCTTTTGATTCTATTATGAGAACAAATTATGATGTTGACACTTCGTCTCTTGATAATACTTGATACACACTTTCTGCGCCTAGCTGAAAGGCGTTAAAGAAAAGCGCTTATGGGAGACAACCCATGTTTTTACCTACAGTACTTTGTTTTTATTTTGTGTCTTGGAAGTTGTTTACTACTGTAGCAACCTCTCCTTATCTTAGTTTTGTGTTTTGTTGTGCCAAGTTAAGCCGTTGATAGAAAAGTAAGTACTAGATTTGGATTACTGCACAGTTCCAGATTTCTTTGCTGTCACGAATCTGGGTCCACCTCCCTGTAGGTAGCTCAGAAAATTAAGCCAATTTACGTGTGTGATCCTCAGATATGGACGCAACTTTCATTCAATTTGAGAATTTTCATTTGAGCAAGTCTGGTGCCATTTTAAAATTCGTCAATACGAACTGTTCTGTTTTGACAGATTCTGCCTTTTATTTCGCATTGCCTCTTTCGCTATGTTGGATGAATTTCTTTGATCCATTAATGTCCAGTAGCATTATGCAATGTCCAGAAGTGTTAAGAATGATTGTGTCACCTCTGAATATGTCAATTTATAATGTGCACTAACCCTCTAATGAGTTGTTTCGAGTTTGGTGTGGAGGAAGTTTTCAAGGATCAAGAGAGGAGTATGATGCAACATGATCAAGGAGAGTGAAAGCTCTAAGCTTGGGGATGCCCCGGTGGTTCACCCCTGCATATATCAAGAAGACTCAAGCGTCTAAGCTTGGGGATGCCCAAGGCATCCCCTTCTTCATCGACAACATTATCAGGTTCCTCCCATGAAACTATATTTTTATTCCATCACATCTTATGTGCTTTTTCTTGGAGCGTCGGTTTGTTTTTGTTTTTGTTTTGTTTGAATAAAATGGATCCTAGCATTCACTTTATGGGAGAGAGACACGCTCCGCTGTAGCATATGGACAAGTATGTCCTTGGTTTCTACTCATAGTATTCATGGCGAAGTTTCTCCTTCGTTAAATTGTTATATGGTTGGAATTGGAAAATGATACATGTAGTAATTGCTATAAATGTCTTGGGTAATGTGATACTTGGCAATTGTTGTGCTCATGATTAAGCTCTTGCATCATATGCTTTGCACCCATTAATGAAGAAATACATAGAGCATGCTAAAATTTGGTTTGCATATTTGGTTTCTCTAAGGTCTAGATAATTTCTAGTATTGAGTTTGAACAACAAGGAAGACGGTGTAGAGTCTTATAATGTTTTCAATATGTCTTTTATGTGAGTTTTGCTGCACCGGTTCATCCTTGTGTTTGTTTCAAATAAGCCTTGCTAGCCTAAACCTTGTATCGAGAGGGAATACTTCTCATGCATCCAAAATACTTGAGCCAACTACTATGCCATTTGTGTCCACCATACCTACCTATACTACATGGTATTTTCCCGCCATTCCAAAGTAAATTGCTTGAGTGCTACCTTTAAAATTCCATCATTCACCTTTGCAATATATAGCTCATGGGACAAATAGCTTAAAAACTATTGTGGTATTGAATATGTCATTATGCACTTTATCTCTTATTAAGTTGCTTGTTGTGCGATAACCATGTTTACTGGGGACGCCATCAACTATTCATTGTTGAATTTCATGTGAGTTGCTATGCATGTTCGTCTTGTCTGAAGCAAGAGAGATCTACCACCATATGGTTAAGCATGCATATGTTAGAGAAGAACATTGGGCCGCTAACTAAAGCCATGCTCCATGGTGGAAGTTTCAGTTTTGGACAATAATCCTCAAATCTCAAATGAGAAAATTATTAATTGTTGTTATATGCTTATGCATAAAAGAGGAGTCCATTATCTGTTGTCTGTGTTGTCCCGGTATGGATGTCTAAGTTGAAGAATAATCAATAGTGAGAAATCCAATGCGAGCTTTCTCCTTAGACCTTTGTACAGGCGGCATAGAGGTACCCCTTTGTGACACTTGGTAAAAACAATGCATTGTGATGATCCGGTAGTCCAAGCTAATTAGGACAAGGTGCGGGCACTATTAGTACGCTATGCATGAGGCTTGCAACTTATAAGATATAATTTACATGATGCATATGCTTTATTACTACCGTTGACAAAATTGTTTCATGTTTTCAAAATCAAAGCTCTAGCACAAATATAGCAATCGATGCTTTTCCTCTATGGAGGACCATTCTTTTACTTTCAATGTTGAGTCAGTTCACCTATTTCTCTCCACCTCAAGAAGCAAACACTTGTGTGAACTGTGCATTGATTCCTACATACTTGCTTATTGCATCTATTATATTACTCTATGTTGACAATATCCATGAGATATACATGTTACAAGTTGAAAGCAACCGCTGAAACTTAATCTTCTTTTGTGTTGCTTCAATATCTCTACTTTGAATTATTGCTTTATGAGTTAACTCTTATGCAAGACTTATTGATGCTTGTCTTGAAGTGCTATTCATGAAAAGTCTTTGCTATATGATTCACTTGTTTACTCATGTCATATACATTGTTTTGATCGCTGCATTCACTACATATGCTTTACAAATAGTATGATCAAGATTATGATGGCATGTCACTCCGTAAATTATCCGTGTTATCGCTTTACCTCGCTCGGGACGAGCAGAACTAAGCTTGGGGATGCTGATACGTCTCCGACGTATCGATAATTTCTTATGTTCCATGCCACATTATTGATGTTATCTACATGTTTTATGCACACTTTATGTCATATTTGTGCATTTTCTGGAACTAACCTATTAACAAGATGCCGAAGTGCCAGTTGCTGTTTTCTACTGTTTTTGGTTTCAGAAATCCTAGTAAGGAAATATTCTCGGAATTGGACGAAATCAAAGCCCAGGGGCCTATTTTTCCACGAAGCTTCCAGAAGTCCGAAGGAGAGACGAAGAGGGGCCACGAGGGGGCCACACCCTAGGGCGGCGCGGCCCCCCCCCTTGGCCGCGCGGCCCTGTGGTGTGGGACCCCCGTGCCGCCTCTTGACCTGCCCTTTCGCCTATAAAAAGTCTCCGTGACGAAACCCCCAGTACCGAGAGCCACGATACGGAAAACCTTCCAGAGACGCCGCCGCCGCCGATCCCATCTCGGGGGATCCAGGAGATCGCCTCCGGCACTGCCGGAGAGGGGAATCATCTCCCGGAGGACTCTACGCCGCCATGGTCGCCTCCGGTGTGATGTGTGAGTAGTCTACCCCTGGACTATGGGTCCATAGCAGTAGCTAGATGGTTGTCTTCTCCCCATTGTGCTATCATTGTCGGATCTTGTGAGCTGCCTAACATGATCAAGATCGTCTATCTGTAATTCTATATGTTGCGTTTGTTGGGATCCGATGAATAGAGAATACTTGTTATGTTGATTATCAAAGTTATGCTTATGTGTTGTTTATGATCTTGCATGCTCTCCGTTATTAGTAGATGCTCTGGCCAAGTTGATGCTAGTAACTCCAAGAGGGAGTATTTATGCTCGATAGTGGGTTCATGCCTCTGTGAACCTGGAGGAGTGACAAGAACCACTAAGGTTATGGATGTGCTGTTGCCACTAGGGATAAAACATTAGTGCTATGTTCAAGGATGTAGTCACTAGTTACATTACGCGCAATACTTAATGCAATTGTCTGTTGTTAGCAACTTAATACTGGAGGGGGTTCGGATGATAACCTGAAGGTGGACTTTTTAGGCATAGATGCAGTTGGATGACGGTCTATGTACTTTGTCGTAATGCCCAATTAAATCTCACTATACTCATCATGATATGTATGTGCATGGTCATGCTCTCTTTATTTGTCAATTGCCCAACTGTAATTTGTTCACCCAACATGCTGTTCGTCTTATGGGAGAGACACCTCTAGTGAACTGTGGACCCCGGTCCAATTCTCTATACTGAAATACAATCTACTGCAATACTGTTCTACTGTTTTTCTGCAAACAATCATCTTCCACACAATACGGTTAACTCTTTGTTACAGCAAGCCGGTGAGATTGACAACCTCACTGTTTCGTTGGGGCAAAGTATCTTGGTTGTGTTGTACAGGTTCCACGTTGGCGCCGGAATCACTGGTGTTGCGCCGCACTACATCTCGCCGCCATCAACCTTCAACGTGCTTCTTGACTCCTACTGGTCCGATTAAACCTTGGTTTCTTACTGAGGGAAACTTGCCGCTGTGCGCATCACACCTTCCTCTTGGGGTTCCCAACGGACGTGCCAACCACACGCATCATGGGGGTACTTGTAAAATTGGAAATGGTATCGCATCCGAACCCAACCATCAGTTTTCGTAAAATTCACCAAGTCATTCACAAGTCATATTCACCTTCAAAATCTTTCAATAGAATGACTCATCATTCCAAGGTTTTCAAAGTCATTTCATTTCACAAGTTCCCAACTAGAGTAGTCACTTTTAATATTGAGCACTAGCAACTAGTCATGAGGGGTGCTAACTTAGCTTAAAGCTTTCTAGGCTAAGTTTGATACTCTTGTACTAATCCAATACTAACCAAGTGAATCATGAATCAAAAAGTACTTTGATAAAACAAAAGTAAATAAAGCTTGTGAAGTAAAACTGGGAAAATAGGATCATAAGCATAAAGTAAATGGGTAATGCCTTGCTCATGGTGAGCTTTGCACTTTGCAAGAGTATTATCTTGCAAGAATATTAGCTTGCAAGGGTGTTAGCTTGCCTTGGTGGTTGAGGTGATCAAAGTGGTCTTCTTCTCCTTGAAAGTAGACTTCCTCCTCCTCTTGATACTCCTCGGTACTAGCGTCTAAAATACGAATACGAGGATACAATCACCAAACAATTCATTGGCTATTCCAAACATCACATATATTCACACAAACTATTCTATTCACACAATTAATACAATTTGGTGCATTGGTGGTCTTGCTTTGAGGAAAAATAATTTCCTCTCATTTTATATGTAAATGATAGTTTCCATATAGTTCTTGAGGAATAATTTCCTCTCATTGAATCTTCTTTAAGATTTAATTTCTCAAACCTTCACACATGAATTTATGTTGACCTAAGTCAACCATTCATCATCATCATTTGAGAAAATGATTTAAATGAGGTAGGGATACCTCATACCATTTAATAAGGCCTATTATGATTTAAAATCTCCAAGTATTTCATGTGAGAGTATTTGACCAGGGGTTCAAACTTCATATGAAAATACTTGGGACAAGATTTAAACGAAGTGAGACAACTCATATAATTTACACAAATAAACTAGCATCACTCATTACTATTAAGTGGGTAAATGTGTTGTTTTCTTATTTAGGAAAAATAATTTCCTCTCATTAACTTATTAAGATTTAATTTCTCTTATGCCTAATATGTGACCTAGGTTGACCAAAGTCAACCTCTTCACACTTATTATTCAAGAAAAAGATTTAAATGAGGTGAACACCTCATACCTTTTAATCCTAACATGGTAAAGATTTAATATCATCAACAATTCATGTGAGACCTAAATGACCAGAGTCTCAACCTCATTTTGAATTGTTCATGACAGGATTTAAATGAGAGAAACACTCCCATAAGATTTAATAATTTGTTGGAACAATTTAAAAGCTACTAAGGCAAACATTTAATAATCTTAAGTGAACAAAAAATGAGGCCAAGCAACCAGGGTCATCACACCACTTCATACAACTTGAGAAGAGGATTTAAATGAGGTGCTATCCTCATAGATTTTAAGAAATCTTAAATTTGGAAAATTTAAATGGGCTAGTAATGGCTATATAGCCATTATTTGATTCTAACCCATGATCATATACAGTACCCATATCATATTTTTACATAAACAATTAGAGTTTGTGAAATGTGAATTATGAGAGTTGGAATCAACTCAAAATCATTTAGGATTGATTTTTAATAATTTTTCTAAGGCAGAAAAGTCTCTGTTTTGTTTATTTTACCACTTTAATTCTATAACAGATCTAGGTTTGAATCCAGTGGCATTGGATAGATAATTTCACAGGCTTTCCAACCATATAAAGTTTGTCAAATTTGGTGTGGTAGATTTTCCCCTATTGATTTTTGAAGTTGTCATCAGATTGCAATTTGACTGAAAAGGTTTAAATCGAAAATATACAGATGGGCCAGCGCGGGAAAATTACTGGGCCGAAAGATTTGAAATAGAGGAAACCAGCCCAGTATCTCTACAGGCTGCTGACAGCATGGGGCCCAGTGGTCAGCGAGTCACTCACCCGAAGCGGTACGCAGGGCTTAAGGCCGTTGGATCAGACGACGATCGAACGGAGGGGCGTCGTCGTCGTCGTCCGCGAGAAGCAGCGGCGGGCACGGCGGAGGAAGGGGGTCGGCGGCGCTTCCGGGCTCCGGTGATCGACGGAGATGGGCGGCGGCGACGTTGTCGTGGACGGGGAAGCTGATGGAGCAGACGGCGGCTCGGATGGTGGCCGAAATCGACGGCTCGCTTGGTGGCGGTGCTGCGGGTCTTCAGCTCGCAATTGGGCGGCTGCCGGCGACGACGTGGTTGGGAGAGGGGCGGTGGAGGACCAGAGAGGGGAGAGGAGTAGATTGGCGTGAGAAAATAGTCGCGGAGGGGTCTCCTTTTATAGGTTCAAGGGGTGGCCGTGGCGCTCGGGGTAGGTCGACGGTGAGATCGCCGTTCCAGGGTGATGAAGAGGCGAGGAGTGGGTGCGTCGTGTTCTTGATGTCACGGTGATGCTGACGCGCGTCGTGGCGCGGCCAGAGGAGGAAAGGTCGCGTCGTCTTCGTCCTCGCGTTCCTGTGCCCGTGGCGGATGGTCGTCGTCCATGGCGACGGTGACAGGGCTCTGGCAAGCCAATGGAGGTGTCTGGCAGGTTCCTGGCGTCATGGCGACTCTCCTGGCGGACGCTGATGGCGAGGCGATGGCTGGGTCAATGGGGCACCGTGGCGCTCTGTCGCGTCCAGGGACGTCCTGGCGCGCGTCCATGCCGATCCTGGCATGTGTTGGGCGCGACTGGGCGCGCTGGTCCTGGCCAATGTGGACTTCGTATTGGTCAAGGGCAGGCATGGTCGTGATCAGCAGGGTCATGTCATGCTCAGAGACATGGTGGTGCAGGGTGGATGTGAGAGGAGAGGGGAAGGGCATGGGGAGTGACATGAGCTCGGCATGGTGGTGTTCTGGTCAAAAATTGTCCAATGCCAGGGCAGGCAAGTGGATGGTGAGGTAGATGGGAGGTGCAGGGATGCTCCAGAGCAGCAGGCAAGGGCAGGGGTGGACTTGGTCCAAGCAAAAATGCAGCATGGGCACAAATATAGTTGCTGCCCACAAGGTGTTTGTGAAAATGGCCGAAAGAGAAAAGTTTTCAAATTTTGAAAATTCCTTTGGTGGATCTCAATCATATATTCATAGAAATGGAAAGGTGGTGGTGGTGGTCAATTTGGTGTTGTTTTGCAAAGTTTCAAAAAGTGGAGGAATCTTCTCTTTGTTTCAAAGTCCCCACTTGTCAACACTATACTGGTCAACCTGGTCAACATTAGGTATGGTGGTCAACATGAAAGTTGTTCACCCTGACAAGGTCTTGGATGACATGGTCATAGTTGACCAAGTTTGGTTGAAGAAAAGTCAAAGCCAGAGGGGTAAAGAGGGGATCATGTTAAAAATCACACAAATGACCATCATCACATGTGAGATGGTTTTGAGATTTCCTTTGCTTTGATTCTTGTTTCTTTGATGCAATTGTGTTTGTTTATCATATATAAGAGTTTTACAAACAAAAGATCAAGCAATGGTTGCCTTGGTTGAAGATTTGCAAATTTGGCTAAGTGTGTATGTGAGTGAAAATGGGATTTTCTCACCATTTGATTTCTCTCCATTTGATTTGACTTTTGTTGACTCTAATGTGATTCTTATTAGTTTAGAAACATTTTCCAACCATTGAAACTAATTAAAAGGGTCTTGGTCAAAGATTTGCAAAAATGGCCATAACACATAAGAGGTGATGTGTCACTTTTTATTATTTTTGAAAAGGGTTCACCTTGCTTTACTTGGACATGGGTTAGGGTCAATTTAGTGTTATATTAGGTTGAGAGATGGTTTCCCATCATTTGGTCAAGGTTTAAAGCCATAGGTCAAAGTTTGGTGAAATGGCTATGTGCCACATATGCTTCTATGCATATGTTGCATTTGATTTTTGATTTGAGTGTTTGTGGCCCAAAAGGTGTTGTTGAGTGTTGAAATGGCATATGGAAGTGATCCAACCATTCACAACAAGTCTTAGGGTCAAACTTCTTAAATTCACAAAATTGCACTTTTCTCTCATATGCCTCTATGGCATTTTTAGTTTCTTTTTAATTTCTTTGGAAACCACTTGGATTTGGTTTGATAAGTACTAGGTAAGGTGTATGAAGGTTTTCCAAACCTCTAAGCAAAGTAGAAAGTCTTAGGGTAAAGTTTTATAAATATAGCCATAGGCACATATGCCTCTCTCTTATTTATTTTCCTTTTATTATAATTTCACTAGGGTGGTGAAGAGAGGGGTGAGGTTTAGGGTTTAGTGGGGTTCACAATGGTTCACCACCATTTAGTATAAAAAAACAAAGGTAGGGTTCAATATTTACCTATTAGGGTTATAAGCCCCTATATGTCTTCTACTTTATTTTGGTTTCTCAAAACAGATCCAAATGATTATTGGAGAAGATTAGGGTTTGAGGTTTTTCTTAATGGATTTCTTTCTCTTTTATTTTATTTGGTTGGTGATCTTCACTTGATCACTTTAGGGTTTTAGGGTTTAGCACATAAGCATAAAAACACTCATCATGGCAAAACACAAGATTTAAACAAGATCTATATGTATCAATCTTATTTTAATAAAAGTTTTTGTTGGTTCCAAAATTTGGAACTAGGGAAATTCATTTTGTTTGTTTTGAAATTTTTGGGTTGTTACAAACCCTTCCCCCTTAAACAAATCTCGTCCCGAGATTTTAAGAAAAGTTAGGTTCCTAAGAGAGATTGAGCATTTTATTAACAGGAGGACATACTTGGCATGGTTTGGGGTGCTTCCTGAGCTTCCGTGGCAGTCATGTGGTAGAGACGGCCGTTGTTGTTGTTCTGGTTCCTTCTTCCGGCAAAGCGGCGCTGTTGCTGAGCAGGTGCAGCGGTATTGGCGGCAATCCTGGCAAGCTTCTTGGGGCACTCATTGGAGAAGTGACCCACAACTCCACATTCGTAGCAGTTGACGGTGGACTTGTCTTTGGGGTTGATAGGGGTAGCATTGCTTCCAGTCCTTGGGGCAGTATTGGGGTGGTTGTTGTTTCCATTGTTGTTGTTGTTGTTGGGGCGGTTGTTGTTGTTGTTGTTGTTGTTGTTCCCTCCGGGCTTCGGGGGTCCTCCGTTGTTGTTGTAGTTGGGGCGATAATTCTGGGCAGGGGGCTTGTTGTATCTTGGGGTGAATCCTCCAGAGGAGTTATTGCGATCCTTCTGATTATGGTGGGGTCCATTCTGGTTCATCATTCTGCGCTTGCGGTTTTCATTGGCCTGATGCAGCTTTCCTTCCATCTGTATGGCTGAGTCTACCAGAGCTTCTAAGTCAGCGAATGGGATGTTCACTAACACAGTCTGCATCTCGTCGTGTAGTCCGTTCAGAAATCTCTCCTTCCTTTTCTCGTTGGTGTCGGTCTCATCCGGGGCGTACCTTGACAGAGTAAGAAACCTGTCGCGGTATTCCACCACGGACATTCTTCCTTGCTTGAGTTCCCGGAACTCGTCTCTCATCTTCTTAATCAGTCCTTGGGGCACATGGTATTTGCTAAACTTCAGCTTGAAGTCTTCCCAGGTCATCATCTGTCCTGCATTCATGGCACGGGTGCTTGTCCACCAGGCTCGTGCAGGTCCTGACAGGTAGTGGGTGGCGAACAGTACTTTTTCTGCGGCTTCAACTCCCGCAACTTCGAGGTTGTTCTCCATGGTCTGGAGCCAGTCATCAGCGTCTAGGGGTTCTTCAGTCTTGTTGAACATCGGAGGGTTGGTGTGCTGAAAGTTCTTCAGCTTTGACCCCAGGTGATCGTGGTTTCCATGGCCTTGGTTGTTCTGAGCTATCTGTTGCAGTGCGGTAATGTTGGCTTGGCGTT
The DNA here is from genome assembly GCF_019359855.2 of Lolium perenne. Classification (NCBI taxonomy): domain Eukaryota; kingdom Viridiplantae; phylum Streptophyta; class Magnoliopsida; order Poales; family Poaceae; genus Lolium; species Lolium perenne. The sequence continues at coordinate 272,401,497 of NC_067249.2, forward strand.
CAGCTCTCTCGACTTCTCGGTCTGCCATCATTGTCTACAGCAGTTGCATCATGGCATCTGGGGTGGTGTTGCGGGTTGGTGGGGCCATCTGAACATCGGAGTAGATGATAAGATAAGAGGGAAATTTCTATAGTAAACCCTAACTTATAGCAACACTTTGACCATCATTCTTTGGTATGATACCCATAATCAACCATAGTAATAAATTGTTAATACTTGCTATGTATAGACCAATTCTATTTAACAATCCAACTAGTTCCTATTAGAGAACTAAATGAATCTAATAAGTAAATCCTAGAAGCCATAGCCCTAATTATAGTAGTTCTTGTTCTTATTTAACCTGTTCTTCAAAAGTTATTCTTTTGAAGTACAAATGTCAATCAAACCTTAGAAGCCCTAATCCTTCCTTGAAATACTAAATATTTCTTAAACAACATGTTCTTCAAAAGTTATTCCTTTGAAGTATAGTATAAGTAATCATCAACCATGATCTATAGAACTTAAAATTGACAATTGTTCTTCACATATTATTTCACTACTATTCTTTATGTGTATGATTGTTATGATGTCTTATATCACTTAATTATGATGCTAATATAACCAAACCCTAATAAGAACCTTGTTTGAGAACCATTCTAAAAGTGCAACCAACCCTAAAGAAATCTTTACAACTCATCCATCTTAAATCATCGAGGTTAGGTTACGCGCGGGACGAATGCATCTCATACTATGCATTATAGCATTATTGCCAGTTCTTTAAACATTGTCCTTACCGGACGATGATGGTATTTCAGCATTTGGAGTTTTCACGTATCGAAGCTTTTGCCTGCATAATCTTGCAGTCAAGAAAGGCAAGTTCATCGCTTGCTCATGTCATTTGATTATTTTTATCAAACTATATGCAAAGTACTATACTTATCACTCATGCATTGAAAAGCAAAATATTATTTTCCAATTATGAATATGACTATGTGGTGGGCAATGGAACCATGGTATGTGTTGATATGGTGGAGGTTCCATTGCAATGGGTTATATCACCCTAGGATTAATTACCAATGCCGTCCAGTGATTCTAGCGCCGTACATATCGCGTTGACCATAAGATCTATAATGGCTCTGGGGAAGTCAGCTGTATCTTTTCCCTTCTGCACACCAACGGATTGGTAGAGCCGGCGGGGTGTTGGAGGCACTGCCGTAGGTTGGGATGGCCTTTAAATCTCCATCCATTAGTGATGATGGCTCTACGATCTATGAAGGATTGTCCAAAGTACACCATGAGTAAAGCCGTATTATCGGGGGAAGTCTACTGGAGGTGTACGGGTGGACAAAAGGGTGGGTTTGCAGTCGCGGAGAAGGCGGTGTGGGCTTGGATCTTACACCTGGCCTCACACCAAAGGAAGTGTGGACGAGCATGCTACTCGGTTGGCAACAAGGATAAGTTCTCTTATGGGAAAAGTAACGCACCTCTGCAGAGGATACTGAATTGTGACTGTCACTCCCTGTTCCGGGAAGGGAACTGCGAACGCGGCAGGAAAGGAACTCCACGAAGTTCTGGTCAACCTGTGAAGACTGACGGGCATAGTTTTCAGAATAAAATAAACCTTTTGAAGAAATGTTTATGAAAACTTGCATTGGCCTATGACTTTCTGGTCTGTGGCTGTAGCTAGTGCATGATACACCTATTTCCTAATATGAACTTGTTGAGTACGCTCGTACTCATCCCACTCTTAAATCCCCTGCTTAGCTATGGAGGCACCAAAGGAGAAACTACCGTGGAACTCGAAGACAAAGGAGTCAACTGCAACAAGATGAAGAATCCAGTCAAAGAAGTCAATGGAGTCAACTTCTGCATCAGCTAGAGTGGAAGCTTAGACTAGTAATAGAAGGGAACCTTTCCCTAATCCTAGCACCTAAGTAGCTAGATTTCTATAGCAAGCCAAGTAGCTCTTGAACTTGAATTAGCAATAAGATAGACTACGAGTCGTTCTTCTGGAGCTTTATTTGAAGTTTTACCTCAATGTAAAGTAGGAGGTTGTGTTGATCTTCTGTAAACAGCTGGTGTATCCTTCTATAGACATACCTTGGACTCGCATATGTTTCTGTTGTACCACTCTGAGAGATGTAATATGAGTGGAACGGTGTTTCACTTGTGTTATGTCAACGACTTGTGTACTACACCATGCAGTGGTACGCTGGGTCATCACAGCTGGTATCAGAGCAAATGCTTTGACCCTAGGATTAAAACCCTTTAAAGGAGACCTATAGGTTTGGTAGTGTCTATAGGAAGTGTTTTAACTAAGCCAACTATGCTAAACCAACTATTCTTTTGACTTGAGATGGGTATTCACTTGAGAATAATCCTGACACACTTGAGTCAATCTTTCTTATCTATTTTCTTAAGTAAAGTTAGTTAGTTATCTTGCTTCATTCCAAATAACTAGAAAACCATTGGAGCCTAAGATAGTGGGTGGTAGTAGACCACAGTTGGTATACAACACATGGTAGTCCAAAGAGAGGATACAACCATAAGGAAGATATCCTATTGGAAGAAGTATACCAATGCAAGTTATGGTTAAGAAAGAGTCATTTAAAATATCAAATGACTGATGTTAAGTAATGTAGATAAGTAAGATGTGGTAGTATATGTCTATGATGAGTCAATCATAGGAGGTAAGGAAGAGTGATAGGAGTTACATGAGTCTACTTTCAATAAACTAGGTACTCATATATGATTCACTTGAGAATTATGGTATGATGGAGTAGAACATCATAAGTACGATAACAAAAGGATGATAAGGAGTAGGATTTAGGGAATAGTTCGAAAGCTTAGGCCTTAAAATCCTGGAAACTGTGTCAAGAATGATAGAACCATAGTTCTTAATTTAAAGAAGGCTTATTTAGAGCATATCACATAGAGAAATCCTAGAATTATAGGTGGTATATTCTAAACAATCATGTGTTTAGAGTAGACATGTTAGAACTAATTGTATTATAGGAAGTAGTCCTCAATAGCACATATATATGGTATACTATTTTGTTAGTACTTCCAAAGAAAACTAGGTTAATTTCAATTATCCCAGGCCATTTTTCTCGAGTTTATTTGATTGCAATTGTGCAATTAAGATAAATGTTGAGACAAATAGTAGAAATTCACGTATTCGTGCTAAGTATCACGACCTAAACCTATCTTATGTGGTGTCATATACTACACATCTGATCCTGATGTTTAGGGATGTCTTACCCAACTATTATATTCAGGCATATAAGGATGTGTATTATAAGCACAAAGCTGGATTTTCTTGGATTTCTTGAATCTTCATTGATTGGCTAGATCCATACATGAAGTTTGACTTTGATATGCAAATGCATGTTGCAATATCAAGCTCTTACTTGATGTTATAGGTCTAGAGGGTAAAGGTATTCGTGTGAGGAAGTGACGAATTCTGAAGATTTTGAAGATAATATGAAGGTTCACTAGAAGAAAGAAGTAAAATTGTGGGAAGCAACCACAATACTCTAAAGGAAGGACTAATCAAAACACTTTTTTATCCTTAATCAAGGAGTACTTAAACCTGGAAGTATCATGAAAGTGAGAAAATAGTGAATATGGAGCAGTAGAAGTGGAATCATATTCAATATGGAAGAAGGAAGTGCAAGTGAAGTCACTTACAATACTATTTTCATAGTATCAACAAGTGGTTATCTTGCAAAACAAACCCTAGAAGAAGGAAAATAGATAAGTGAAGTCGTAGCTGGCATAATAAGACCGCAACTGATATAGGATAATCATGAAGAGAAAGTATGTGAAGTGAGGTATATCTTAACTAAAACTAGGTAAGTAGCCACAGCTGGTAAGTAGATATTGACTAGAACCATAACATAGCCACAGCTGGTATCCAATAAGCCATATCTAATGCTAGATAGTCTGCAGCTAGTACCAGACAGCCCACAGCCTGAACATTTCTTTACCCTAAAAGAAAGGGGATTCCGCAGCTAGTATTTCACAGCTGGTATCTCGTGGTTGGTAAATATTTAGTCGGAGGATTCATAATGGATACCCACAACTGTGTGGATACACCACAAAGAATTCTTCGTGAGACTTTAGAAAAGTACAAAATATAAACCAGACTTAAACCAACTACCTAACCTTGGAGTTTAATGATTAGAAGAAAGGAAGTTGGAAGATCATTAGTAAACTCCAAGGGGGAGAGGAAGGTTGAATGAGAAGTATTAAGATATAATATTCGAAGTATGATCGACCAAGAAGAAGGTCTGAACTGAGAGGAAGTTCAATCTTATTTTTATAAGGTTGTTGGAAGTACCTATATAATAGTACTCTCAGGAGGATGTCAGACCAGAAGCCGAGGTTCATATCTCGAGGAAGTAAGGTTTAGACCTTAACTTGAGTGGGTAATCATAATTACTCGAAACCAAGAAAACTCAAGTAAGTTTAAGATAATGAAGTTGGATGAAGAAGATATCGGAGGACAATCAAGGCCAAAGAAAAACAAAAGATCGAAGGGTTTGACTATACCAAAAACTAATGACTATTAGAAAGATTCCTTTCATGGAACCTAAAGAAACCAAAATGAAGATAACTAGTATAAACTAGAAGCCATGATGGGATGGACTAAATGAGTCTAATCCATTCGTAGGACTAAACAACCAGGACCATGCCTATTGAAAATACCTTACGAAGTACCATTACTTTCGTTATGGTAGTAAGGGACAACAATACCTTACTTTAAACCAATCCTTTAGAATTAAGGTTTGGATATCACAGCTGGTACACCATAGTGCCATATTACACCGCAGCTGGATTACCGCAGCTGGTAGAACCAAGCTTTGAGTACCCAGATAGGAAGCTATCACCACAACCTTTAGTAAAGCCCATTAGCATAAGAAGCTGTCATAATCCAAGAATCTTTTGAGAGTAAGCCTATAAGTTTAGAGTGTTGGAAGAAATCATAGAATTGAAGAAAGTATCAGTGCCAGACATCAGAAGAATTCATGAAGGATCGAGACAAGGGATATATTCAATTATATCTAATGAGGTCACTAGGGAGTTTGAAAGGATTGTGACCTGTTCAAGTCAGTTCCACATTCCGAAACGTGAGAGCGTTCGAACTTCGGGACGAAGTTCAGTTTAAGGGGGAGAGGCTGTAATATCCCAGGTTTAGAGGCAAGAAAAAGAGAGAACACGAGAGTGTGCACTGCATTCATGCATAGAAAATCCGGGGGATTTTCGCGCGTTCATCTAAAACACAAAGTGATCGAGGTTTCTCTTGTGTCGATGGAATTGATGTGGGTCATCCACACAAGTGCGATAAATTTCGACATGACCTTTGTTGATTTATTATGTTTTCGAGGGAAATAGTTTGAATTCAAATTCAAATATGAAAGACATAATCCAAATAATAATTTGAATTGGAATTTGAATTCTAAACAATTATATAAATACAAAGTTAATATAAGTAGAAATGAGAATCAAATATTACAAATAATATTTCACATAAGTATTTCATTTACAACATTTATTGAATATTACATGTTGGAAAAGAAATAGAAGATTACAAAAGTAATAAAGGGAAATCCTAAACTAAATCTTCATCTTCCAAATATCTCCCAATCTTCTTATTCTTTTCCTGCAAAAGAAAAATAAAGCAAAGACAAAGAAGAAATAATATTGGGTTAATGTTAAAATGTTTGTCTCCATATTTTGGGAGACAATTTTAATATCGGAGGCTAGCTAATGAGAATTAGGAACTTGTCCTAGTCCTCAAATGGTTATTAGAGGGATTTATTCATATTTAGGCAACATTTGGATCAGCTAAGTATGTTTTGGGTCAATCTGGATCAATTTGATCATAAGGCAGCAGTCAACAAGTAGGCATCAGGAACAAGTGGCAGCAGCTGATCCACATCTGAGAATGGTAAGGCAACCATAAGATAATTCTATTCATTCTTAGGCAACCAGGCAACCATTTTTATTCCCTCTAATCTAGCTAGAATCCTTAAGAAGCCCACATATGTGTTTAGAGTGGATCATCCTTGACATGGAAAAGTCAATATGATCCTAGCCAATAATATTTAATCATATAGATTAAACACAGCCCATTTAAATTCTAAAGCCACCCATGATCTATTAGTACAGACACTGGTACTTAAACAAACCAACAATATGACTTATCCACTTGGCAGCAGAGAAACAAATGACATGTATAGGATAAGATCAACCTGACATTGCTTGCACAAGGAAGAAGAGAAAGGAAGATTGTTCTCTGGCACTAGGTGGCAGGAGCACTCACACAAGCACCTTAATCACTACATGCAACCTGTGTGCTGTCAACCACACAGCAAGTACTCCAGTAGTATATAAGCCAATCTCATGCATCTGGCAGAGGGTGTTTCTCTTTAGCCAAACAGTATCAACCATTTCTAGAACACATAGGCTTATCAACTCAAGACCACCATCAGATGTCCATGGATCATCAAACCACCAGGAAGCAAACCTAGCAGCCAGGCGGAGGAGGAATATCACAAGATGCAGTTTAGTTCAGAACCAACAAGAACAAGCTACCAAGCTACAGAGCAAGCAGGTAGAATCTCACCAGAAATACAAGCTAGGAGTATCTGTTCTTAGCTTTTGCATCTCGGGGAAAATAAAAGGGTAATATGCAAAGAAAGCAGATCCATCTACCCTTCCACTAAATTTTCATCTAGGAGGATTAGAAGGATTTTTCTCTCAGATCTGCATAGAGGTGCTATGCAATAATCATCACAGAGAAATTATAAAGCCACACTTTAGTATATGTTCTTATCCAGTATTTTTGCCTCAGCCTTTGCATCACAGGCTGGGCCAAGATCTCAAGTGCAACATCTGTTCTTATAAAATTTACACAACACATCTTTCACCAATAAATTCACCATCTACAGTGGTCTACTTGGGGTCCAGGAAATCATCCTAGGCCGACCAAGTCGTACCAAAGCAAAGAATCGAGGCTATAAGCATACAAGTTAACACAAAGAAGCCCTCCAAGAAATAGCCAAGTCAAGCATCAAGTAAATAATACATCCTTTCAGTAAAAGCAAAACAATCAGTGCATATGCATGGATGAATAACTCATCCAAACAGGGGCATCACAAGTAGATAGTAATTGATAGAGCAGCCAGTGGTTAATCAACTTGATACATTAAGCTACAAAGGGTCCAGGAATCATTCCTAGGCCAACCAAGTAATTTCCTGGAACACCACAACAATGACCAGCCTTAGAAAAGCATCACCCAACAACCTGGACAAGCATGTATGTAGCAGTTCTTATCAAATACCAGTACTACAACACTTTACCAAAATATAGATCACATAAAGGAGTATCTAGAGGATCATAAGATCATTGTATATCCATACAAATACCAAATTACATAACCATCAGTACATAATAATTAGCCAAGAGCATGCTTATGAGAAGGTTTAAACTGAAACTGTCAAGGTTCAGTTTTATCAGAGATAATAGCACAACAAGCAAATTATGCTTGGATGAGTAAATCACCCAAACAGGGGTTAACACGGACCACACATGCTTTGGCTGATTAATTCATCCAAAAAGGAAGCATGTCACTTCACATATGAATTACCATCATATGCAGTAGATGTAGTAATTATAGGCATTGTATTACACACAAGTATCCATCAACAATTGTACAACACAAGACATCATGGTCATAGGCAGAGATGAGGGGAGGATTAGCTCACATTGCAATTGCAGCAGTAGAAGAAGTTGACGCCGGGGTTGCGTCGCGGCACCGTCCTGCCGGCGTCGGGATTGAGGATGCCGTGAGGACAGCGACAGCACCACCAAGACACCGACGCCGAGGTTGCGTCTATGGCGCCGTCCATCGAGGTCGAGCACCGCAGCTCACGAAGCACCACCACCACAAGAACACCGAGCCACACCACACTAGCACCACTCCACCAAAGACACGAGCTCAAGAAGAACGAAGTAGTGCTCGTAGGCAGTGAAACAGAGCAGCAGGGGGCGTGGCAACCAGAACCCACACCGGCGACCTAGCCACGGCTAGGGTGGCCGTCGAGCATGTTAAGGTGGGCGTGGTGAGGATGATGCCGATGAAGGTTATGTGGGGAAAGTCGAGGTGTCGCAGGGACGCCTGGAGCCAGCCGAAGTGGTGGCGACGGCGGCCGGACTGGTCGGTGACCACCTAGGGTTCCAGGGGTCGGGATCCAGAGAAAAGAGTGGGGAAAATCAAATCGATTTGGATAGAAGGGTAGAGCACGACGATGCGGTCCATATCCACACCACACCGGCGTCGGGGAGGACGAGAGTCGGGCAGGAGTGGGAGGCGGCGCGGCGGAGCCATGGTCGCCTGAGCAGGAGCGAGAGGAACGAGAGAGGAGGATGTCGACGAGGGACTGAGGGGCTGGGTCGGGGTTGGATTCACCTGACCCAACCAGATCAACTCGGCTGGGCCAGGTTTGGACCAAACCAATTGGGCCAGCCCAACAGACCACTTGGTCTATTTTATTTCTTATTTTTATTTTATTTTTAGGAAAAATCTTTTAAACATTTAAGTAAAATAAAGAAAACAATAAGTAGAAGTGAGTATCATAAAATAACCTCTATAAATAAAATAGAAAAACAAATACTTAAAGTTTAAAGGAACAACAATATGAATTTCCTCTAAAAATATTAGAAGACCAAATTTTAAATTTTAAATTATTAAAACTTAAAAACTAAGTAGATAAATTCTTGTTTCAATTCTTCACATAAATAAAATATTAAATATTACTTCACATTAATATGCCATATAAAACAACAGTTGTTTCTTAATGGTTATGTTTAATCACATGAGAATCCTAATTGACCATTACTTCAATTAAAAACCCTAAACCCTAATAGTATTTATCATATTTTCTTTATAATACAATGTTAGATCCATTATTATTGTTATATCAAAGTGATTAATAATTTCAACTTTATTACCAATTATTACTTTAAGAATTATATCACAATTTAGGAACCTAGTTTTCAAATAAATAAAAGACCAACCTCATGATTTTATATAATCATCCTAAAATAGTTCCAATCCTAAAACCCTGGGGGTTTAACCCATGTGATCATAGCCATTTCACCTTTACATGTAAGACCATAATAAACAACCAATGAGTGCATACTCATGATCCATTAAAATAAAACTAGGTACAATTCACAAGACCATCATTTCATGTCTTTATTTTTGGTTAACATCTATATGATCCACTAATGCCACCTAGATATAGACTCTAGCTTGATACCACATGTTAGCACCATTGATCATCAATCCTAAATACCACACCATTAAGATTAACCTCAATCATCCAATCCTAGTAAAACCATAAGATAAACCCTAGTATCAACCTTGTGTAACAATTCACATCACATGCTCCTATTACACTAAACCCTACTTAGGAAATGATAAGCCACTTAGCTTAGAAACTATTAGTGATTACTTAGTGAAGCAAATGTGAAGCCATAGTAAACCCTAACTTATAGCAACACTTTGACCATCATTCTTTGGTATGATACCCATAATCAACCATAGTAATAAATTGTTAATACTTGCTATGTATAGACCAATTCTATTTAACAATCCAACTAGTTCCTATTAGAGAACTAAATGAATCTAATAAGTAAATCCTAGAAGCCATAGCCCTAATTATAGTAGTTCTTGTTCTTATTTAACCTGTTCTTCAAAAGTTATTCTTTTGAAGTACAAATGTCAATCAAACCTTAGAAGCCCTAATCCTTCCTTGAAATACTAAATATTTCTTAAACAACATGTTCTTCAAAAGTTATTCCTTTGAAGTATAGTATAAGTAATCATCAACCATGATCTATAGAACTTAAAATTGACAATTGTTCTTCACATATTATTTCACTACTATTCTTTATGTGTATGATTGTTATGATGTCTTATATCACTTAATTATGATGCTAATATAACCAAACCCTAATAAGAACCTTGTTTGAGAACCATTCTAAAAGTGCAACCAACCCTAAAGAAATCTTTACAACTCATCCATCTTAAATCATCGAGGTTAGGTTACGCGCGGGACGAATGCATCTCATACTATGCATTATAGCATTATTGCCAGTTCTTTAAACATTGTCCTTACCGGACGATGATGGTATTTCAACATTTGGAGTTTTCACGTATCGAAGCTTTTGCCTGCATAATCTTGCAGTCAAGAAAGGCAAGTTCATCGCTTGCTCATGTCATTTGATTATTTTTATCAAACTATATGCAAAGTACTATACTTATCACTCATGCATTGAAAAGCAAAATATTATTTTCCAATTATGAATATGACTATGTGGTGGGCAATGGAACCATGGTATGTGTTGATATGGTGGAGGTTCCATTGCAATGGGTTATATCACCCTAGGATTAATTACCAATGCCGTCCAGTGATTCTAGCGCCGTACATATCGCGTTGACCATAAGATCTATAATGGCTCTGGGGAAGTCAGCTGTATCTTTTCCCTTCTGCACGCCAACGGATTGGTAGAGCCGGCGGGGTGTTGGAGGCACTGCCGTAGGTTGGGATGGCCTTTAAATCCCCATCCATTAGTGATGATGGCTCTACGATCTATGAAGGATTGTCCAAAGTACACCATGAGTAAAGCCGTATTATCGGGGGAAGTCTACTGGAGGTGTACGGGTGGACAAAAGGGTGGGTTTGCAGTCGCGGAGAAGGCGGTGTGGGCTTGGATCTTACACCTGGCCTCACACCAAAGGAAGTGTGGACGAGCATGCTACTCGGTTGGCAACAAGGATAAGTTCTCTTATGGGAAAAGTAACGCACCTCTGCAGAGGATACTGAATTGTGACTGTCACTCCCTGTTCCGGGAAGGGAACTGCGAACGCGGCAGGAAAGGAACTCAACGAAGTTCTGGTCAACCTGTGAAGACTGACGGGCATAGTTTTCAGAATAAAATAAACCTTTTGAAGAAATGTTTATGAAAACTTGCATTGGCCTATGACTTTCTGGTTTGTGGCTGTAGCTAGTGCATGATACACCTATTTCCTAATATGAACTTGTTGAGTACGCTCGTACTCATCCCACTCTTAAATCCCCTGCTTAGCTATGGAGGCACCAAAGGAGAAACTACCGTGGAACTCGAAGACAAAGGAGTCAACTGCAACAAGATGAAGAATCCAGTCAAAGAAGTCAATGGAGTCAACTTCTGCATCAGCTAGAGTGGAAGCTTAGACTAGTAATAGAAGGGAACCTTTCCCTAATCCTAGCACCTAAGTAGCTAGATTTCTATAGCAAGCCAAGTAGCTCTTGAACTTGAATTAGCAATAAGATAGACTACGAGTCGTTCTTCTGGAGCTTTATTTGAAGTTTTACCTCAATGTAAAGTAGGAGGTTGTGTTGATCTTCTGTAAACAGCTGGTGTATCCTTCTATAGACATACCTTGGACTCGCATATGTTTCTGTTGTACCACTCTGAGAGATTTAATATGAGTGGAACGGTGTTTCACTTGTGTTATGTCAACGACTTGTGTACTACACCATGCAGTGGTACGCTGGGTCATCACACGATGTTCCACACGGGTCTGAGGCGGGGGCAGCAAACGAACAGGTGTGCGATGCTTTCCACATGTCCCGGACAAAACGGACAGTCGGGAGAGGGCACACAGCCCAGGCGATGTAGCATAGCACGGGTTCTGGTTTTTTGGAGTCGTAGAATCCAGAAGAAGACCCGGACCTTGAGTGGCGCGAAGCAGTCCCAGTTGGTGTCTTGGCCGGGGACAACACATCCTGAGGAGTGCAAGGCTCGATAGACGTCTCCAGTGTTGAATGTAACGGAGGGGCCGAGGGAAACGGTACGGGCGTCCGGCGCTCCGATGAGGGAGATTCGGGAGAAGCAGGTACGCACAAAGTCGATCTCACTAGAGGCGGCAGCAGTTAAACGGTGGACCAGCGGGATCTCAATGCCCCCATTCTCGAGGGCGTCAGTGACTGTGGCGAGGGGGCGGAGGCAGTGAGAGAAGGCGGCAGGCAGGGCCGTAGATAGGGGCCCTAAGGGACACCAAGAGTCGTGCCAGAGGGAGGTTGCGCGCCCGTCGCGGGGTTCCACTCTAGTGATAGAGCGGTACAGGGGGATGAGCGCCTGAAAGCTCCTCCAGGCGGGCGTGGCCGCGTGGGGGTGGTCACCAAGGTAGCTGCGCCGTATCCACCTGGTCCAAGGCGAGTCATGCCCGGTGAAAAGACCATGTAGGACCTTCAGGAGGAGGCACCGGTTTTGAAGGCCAAGGTCAGTAATGCCAAGCCCACCTTCAGACCGAAGACGACAAACGTAGTCCCAGGCGACCTGGCAGTCGCCGCCCGAGCATTTCTCTTGAGCTTTCCAGAACATCGCGCGCCGGGGTCGGTCCATCTTCACAAGGGCCCCTTTTGGGATTGGCAGGACAGACATTGCAAACGAGGGCAGAGCCGACAAAACTGCATTCGTGAGCGTGAGGCGGCCGCCAATGGGGAGGAGGGATGTGCGCCAGCCCGGGATGCGCATGGAGATCTTGATGGATAGAAAATCCAACGCCGAGGCGGGTAGCTTGTGGTCCGATAGAGGCAGCCCCAAATAGGTTTGGGGAAAGGACGAGACGGGACAGCCAAGAATGCCAGCGAGTTCCGAGGCCAGGTCCCCCGGGACCCCCCCAACGGGGACGAATGTACTCTTGTGGAAGTTGATGTGTAGACCGGTCGCCGGCGAGAAGAGGTCAAGGATTGTCTTGAGTCGACGAACTTGAGAGCGCTCGGCTCGCAAAATCAGCAAGGTATCATCGGCGTACTGGATTACGGGGCAGGGGAGGTCGTCCACGAGGGGGTGTAAGAGTCGGTCTTCGGGACTCTCCATGGCGATGAGGCAGGGGAGAAGGTCGGCGACGGCGAGATACAGGTACGGGGACAACGGATCACCCTGGCGCAGTCCATTTTTGCAAGAAATCCATCGCCCTGGGACCCCGTTGAGAAGAATCGCAGTCCGCCCAGTGCTAAGAATAGTTGAGATCCAGGATCTGAAGAGAGGGCCGATGCCGCGCGCTTCTAGGATGGCGTCCAAAGCCGCCCAGTTGACGGAGTCAAAGGCCTTCTTGAAATCCAGCTTGAGCACCACCGCCGGAGTTCCGCGGGTTTGGCAGCTCTGACTGACGTCCGCAGCATAAAGGAAGTTGTCGACAATGCTCCGCCCTTTGACAAAACCTGACTGTTCAAAGGAGATGAGGCGCTCAATGAAGCGTTGCAGCCTTGTAGTGAGGATCCGGGTGACAACCTTCATGACACAGTTCTGGGGGGAGATGGGGCGGAAGCCGTCCGCAGTGAGCACAACATCTTTCTTCGGCAGCAGGGAAATAAAAGCCCGGTTAAGCCCGTCGAGGGGGGCAACCCCATCAAAGAAATCCTGGAGGAAGGCCATGAGATCCGGACTAACCACATCCCAAAAAGTGCGGAAGAAAGCAGGCCCGAAGCCATCGGGGCCGGGGCTGCTGTCTGTACGCATAGACCATACAGCGTCCTTGGCTTCTTGGAGGGTAAAAGGTGCTTCCAGGCCTTGCAGACCTGCAACCCTATGCATGACAGCGGTCAGATCGAACCCCCAAATAGGCGGGGTGGAGGTGCCAAGGAGGCCAACGTAGAAGTCCCGAAGCAATTCAGCTTTTTCTGTGTGGTTGTACAGTACCCGGTCTCCATCATGTAAGACCTTAATCTGATTCTTCCTGAGGCGTGTGGAGGCACAGGCATGGAAGAATTTAGTGTTGTCTTCCCCTAAACGGCAGAGACGGAAGGTGAAGCGTTGTTTCCAATAAGCATTGAGGATTTTATATTCCTTCGAGAGGTGCAGCCGGACGCGGTCCCTCAAAAGACTCTCGGGGGCTCGAAGCGGTCGAAGTTCCTCAACTAAGTCGAGGATTTCCAGAACTTTCCTGCAGTTGGAGACCACTTCACCGGGTCGGCGACGCTGCTTCGCCCATCTCTTGGATTCCGCTCGGACCCATTTTAGAGCATTGCAAAGACGTAGAGAGGCCCGGGGCGGCAATCTGTTCTGGGGTCGGGCCCAAACGGAGGCCACCAGGGCCCTGTATTCGGGAACAAACGCCCATGCTTTCTCGTACCTGAAAATCAGAGCTTTCGGCGCGCGGGAGGAAGCAGTAAGCAGGAGGGGCACATGGTCCGAGGTGGTACGAACAAGCGAGTGCAGAGTGGAGTTGAAGAGGCGGCCCCCCCACTGAAGGTTAATGAGGGCGCGATCCAGTCGCACAAGAGTGGGTGTGTCGCGCGAATTTGTCCAAGTGTATCTCCGGTCCAGTAGCGGAAGTTCTTGTAGGGCAAGATCATCAACAAGTTCGTTCAGACTGGCCGCGGCGGTCACATCGAAGTTGTCGTTGTTTCTGTCCTCTGCGTACCGGGCGATGTTGAAGTCCCCCACAAGGAGCCAAGGGTCGGAATCCAGGTCAGAGAGCGAATGAATCTCGGAGAGGAAGTCTTCGCGCCGCTCGCGGTCGCACGGCGCGTAGATGTTGGTGACAGTAAACCGGGTGCCGTCCGCCGTGAGTTCGAAGGTTGACGACAACGAGAATTGTAACGGGCGGTCGGATATGTGAGCAACATGTCTTGGGTCCCAGGCTGTGACGATCCCACCGGACGCACCGATGGACGGTAGGAAGGAGAAAGACGAGAAACCTTGAGGCAGGAGCGTCGCTGCCTTTTGTGGGGAGACGGAGGAGAGCTTCGACTCTTGGAGACAGATGACATGGAGGGAGCGGCGCCGGCGCGGGCGCAGCGGGCGCAGCGGCCACAGACAGAGGGGCACCGCCAGCATGCTCAGCTCCGTCAGAGGAGCGGGCGGCGGATCGAAGCGCCGGTGAGAGGTTCCTGGCCGCCGAGGCAGGTCCTGGGGGTGCCGGTATCGCGCCGCGGAAGGGCATCAGCTCCAGCGGCGAGGCGCAGGTGACGGCGTCAGCGAGCACATTCACTGAACCTGAACACGCAGTTTGCTTCAGAGTTGCCTGTGGCTGAGGAGCACTTCAAGCAAAGATGGTTGGTTGTTAATGGCTGCATCAGTTTACGTTTTGTCACTAACGACTGCATCAGTTTTCGTTTCAGTATGACGACTACACGGCTACACCAGTCTTGACCTGTAGCTCATGTGCTGAGTTGGCCAAATCACTTCCATTAACATCAGTATCTGGTGAAGCTTCAGAGATATGATTGTCCAAATCAGATGTGCCGGTGGATTTATCTACTTTTTTGCGGGCAGTGGATTTGTCTATTGTTCCCTCTGGCTGTGTCTCAGGAGCTGCGATTGAAGATTAAGCAGAGTCGAGTACTCCAGTGGTCGGCTGCCGCGAGCTCCTGGGCTCCTGGCGGAAGGGTGGCGCAGCAGCGGAGACCCACGACCGGTGGCGGGACTTTGGAGTGGCGACTGCTGGGTCTCTTCGTTGGTCTGCAACTCTCCGCGCTCCCTACTCGACTTGGACGTCCCTGTCAGACTCCCATGGTTGGCCGACTCCAGCACCTGGGAGCGACTCCACCGACCACCACGCTCCCGATTTCTCCATTAATCCTGGCCAAGGGGTGCGCCTCTGTCGACCACCACGCTCCGTCTGCGCGCCATCGAATGGGAGGGCCTGTAGATAGGAGGAGGGTAGACTTGGGATAGGGGAGGGGAGGATTTTGGCGCGATGCGGGTCAGACTCAGAGACTCAGAGGAGCTTGGCCTGGAGCTCGGATGCGTGCGGGAGGAGTTCAGCTTATGCGGTCAACCAGCGAACGAACCGTTATTTACTCAGCGGTGGCAACCCATGTAATTTCCACAAAAATTAAGGGTAATAAAAAACGGACGACGGAACCCCTTTTTGCTTTATTATTAGGTATAGATTAACGAAATATTGTAAAAATTGAATAGTAAAAAAACGAAAACGACATATATCCAGCACAGCTCAGAACACACATACCTACAGAAACTGACAAATCAAATCTACGAGGAACACATATATACATATAGCACGCACAGTAGTAGTTTTAGCAAATAAAATCTACGAGATGAATGACCAAAAGGCTACGATGGAGACGAATGAAGTCTAGAATTTTCTTGCTGTCATGCATGAGACCATGTCGTGGACTATTTTTCCAGCGACGAAATACGGATTGCTGATTCGGTGCGGTCCCTAAACCGCTCCAGCGCCCAGACGAACTCCGGCAGATCCGTCTTGGCAATCTTGTCAACGTCCGCCTCCCACAAGAAGCTCTTGCCCTCCATAGCTGGCTGCAGCTTCTCAAGGAGGGCGGCCATGCGCGCCTTCTCCGTTGTTGTCGCCGGCGTGGTCTCCTGCTTCTTGGTGATCACCGTAGGCGCCCTAGTGTCCTCCTCCTTTGCCTCATCCAGCTTGTCGACGACAGGGGGCACATCTTGCTCGTTGTTGTCGGCAGGGACGGGGAAGTGACGGCGCAGGACGTCATCCGCGGAGTCAGGGCTGCCGAAGGCGAAGGCGTTCCCAGCGGGGTCGAAGACAACGAGCGCCATCTCAGCGCCGCAGAGCACGCTCAGCTCATACGCCTCCCGGAACAGCTCCGCCCGGAGCTCGGAGAAGGTTGCCTGCCCGTTGCGCCTGCTCCTCCCGCGCGTCCTTGCCATCGCCCTAGATGAAGAATAGAAAGAAGAAGACGGAGAAAGAGATTGAGATGCGATCGATCAATCGTCTATGGGCATCGACCTTATTTGTAGTACCTGGTGCAGCCGGCGGAAATGGAAAGTGAGAGACAAAATGGCAAGCCTAGCCCCTAGCTGGGAATAGTTTTCGTACCTCGCACGTATGCAGACTTGATATCGATGCGCTGCTGTTCAAATAGCCAATTTTGCGCGGATGGAAACTTTTATGAGGACAGATTCTTCCATATCATAATATAAGAAGTGTCACAACTTTATTTAGATGATAGGGATGTACCTAGACGTATTTCAGCTGTGGATACACGTATATTTATTCAAGTAAAGTTGCGACATTGCTATTATAACGGAGGGGTATATGGCATTACCAAAACAAAGTGTAACGTTGGCATTCTCTTAGGTAAGTATAAACAGCGTTGAGTTTCTGAAGGTGCGCCCTCTATGGGTGAGACAAACTTTATCCTGACCGTCCAGTGCAAAAGGGTTCCATTGGAATTTATTTAGCTTTTTATTAAGGGAAAATATAACCAGAAGCGCCGCACGTCTGTCTCTTCGTGCGGCGGCGCTTTAGGATTCGCGAAAGAGTATCCCGACCCAAGCTCTTCCCCTTTCCCCTTATCCTCTCGCTGTCCGCTCCTTTTCTCTCTTTCTCCGTGTGAAATCGCTACGGGAGAGCGTCCCCGTCGCCGACGAACACAAGGAGCACCGCCAGGCTGCTGCCGCCAATCGCGAGCGAGAGGGCTTCCGTCGCTACCGCCGGGAACGCCGCCGGAGATGAGCACGCAGCAGGGAGGGCTCCTCCGCCGTCGAGCTCGAGGAGGCGCCGTTGTGAGGGCTCCGCCAAGCGCCGCGACGAGCGCGAGGAGATGACTTCCGTCCCTAATACGGGGACGCTGCGAGCCGACGAGATGAAGCAGGGAGTTCTCCGACAGGCCGTCGGGACGAGCGCGAGGAGAGGGCTTCCGCCGCTACCGCGGGGACGCCGGCGACGATGAGCACATAGCGGAGAGGGCTCCTCCTCCGTTGAGCTCGAGAGGCGCGGCGCAGGGAGGCCTTCTCTACGTCGCCGTGACGAGCGCGAGGACAGAGGACCTCCGTCCCTAGTCCCTACTGCGGGACGTCGCCGTCGACGGGCATGAAGCGGGGAGGGCTCCTCCAAGCTGTCGCAATGAGTGCGAGGAGACGGCTGCTTCCTCGCCGGGACGCCGCCGCCGAGCTCACATCGGGGCTTTCTCTGAGGTCGCCATATTCCTCCCCAGGTTCAAGCCCTTCACATCCGCCTTCATCCATGTAACTTGTTTTCGCGTCTCTGCTGAGTACGGGGGATTTTCTACATGGATTTATTCTGGTAATTGTATTGTTGAAACCTGCTAGTTAAACTTGTTTGATGCAACCTGATACTTTTGCATAGCAGAAATCTGTTAATTGTACTCATCGGGCAATCTTATACTGATAACCTGGTTGTTGTTTTGTCACAGAACATAGTAATTGTTTAGTAACCTATTAATCTGGCAATCGTGTCTAACTAATAGGGCAGTCGTGACTAATTAATCTGATATTTGTTTTGTTGAAGAACATGATACAGTAATTGTCTACGTAGACAATTAATATGGCAATCGTGGTTAATTAATCTGGTAATTGTGCTTTTGCCAAAGAGCATGATAGTTGTAGATATCTAACCTGATAACTATGGCCAGTTGCTACCAGGTTAACCTCATATTTAACTTGATAATTGTGTCTAATTTATCCGATAGTTGCTCGTAGTTGCTTCTTACAAATACAATGTTGATTTTTTGTAGGCAATAATGTTCAGCAACGGAGCAAAATCAAAGACTGGGGAAATCTGCTGACAATGTCGTAGAATGATGCAAGACTGAACCTATGTAATAATAGACTAGAGCCATGACATTTATTATCGATGTGCACCTTACTGTATTTAAGCATTTTTCAATGTCAGATGCGTTCGCAGCAACTTGGGACAGCCAGTGAACGTCGTGCTTAATTCTTTTTACCTGTGGGGTCACACCATTTACGTTTTTGCGCGTTCCCGCATACTACGGGATGGGGACAGGGGGTCTGCTTTGGCTGCAAACGCGCAAGACGAGACTGATTAGAGGGCCACCAGCCGCCGCACGCCAAAGCAAATATGCGGCGCCGCTGTGTAGCTAGGTCCTTTTATTAAACGGTGACTCAGCATCTTCATTTGGGAAGTGATTATGGACGTGTATTTAGGAAGGTTGACATGTAATATTGGAATGACACTAATGAGCCTTTACTTATTTCCTAATATTGTGGACACAATATGCACCATGTGCAGAAACGTATGCAAGTTGAAGATAATAATCAATTGTGAAACACAAAGTAAAAAAAAACTTGAAAACTGAAATAAAGGTTGGTGAAAATGAAACTGTATAGTAATTTAATGTCATGTTTTTTCCGACTTAGCAAAAAGTAAATGCAAATGTGCAGAAACACTTAAACCATAAAGTACTTTGTTTGATGTTTAGAGGATTATACTACTACTCCATGAAATTTTTGGGCGAGCAGGGGTCAGCCCTCAGCCCCACCACCCCCCAAGAATTTACAGCTGGAAATAGTAGTATTGGGACACGTACCTACGTATTGATGGCCATAGCTAAGAAGAACCTGCAATGACTGATCATTGAAGCCTTGTCATTTGGTCCCTTCTGCTCTCCTCTAATCAGATTGGTTAAATGATCTTGTTTGCTAGGGCGGCCACAAGCCTGCCGTGGCCGGCGTTGGACCTTCATTGCCGGATGTCTATGAAGCCGAGTCGAATGGCGGCGGCATCTCATCTTCTGTCTGCATTACGATGATGCCTCGTCAGCATCACATTAATTTACCACCTGAGTCAAGGGTACAACGTATTGTACATAGTACTGATAATCTGATCTAACTCTTCTATTTTTTTTTTAGTTTAGTTGTACTGGGTTCCTGCAAGAGTGACGAGAAACATTATAGCAGATTGATTTTTCGGGCCAACTGATTCAATCTCGAATTTGCCCAAGTGCTATAAATTTGGGATTCAGTCGCTGGTAACATTCTAGGTAAATTTTAAACTTCCTAAATAAAGGTAGCTTATTGCCAAATATATGACAATATACATATTGGTGTTGGATAATTAGGCACAATTTTCATGATTAATTCCAGAATATAAAACATGATGACATCAACTACTAACATGTGAAACTAGAACATACTAGATGCATTAATCAACATGAGTAGCACCAGCACTAACGGTAAAGCATCCATCGCTAAACAGATCGAGATATGTCGCACGTACCGATCTGGTGGAGGTGTAGCAGATGATGTTGCAGCAGTAACGTTGTTGATGACAACGTTGTTGACGACAGGGACGACGGGTCGAAGTAGACGGCGTTGAAGAAGACGGTAGGCAGCACCGCCCGACTTGGACGGAAGGCGACCCGTGATGAAGAGCTTGAGCAGTCGCGCAGAACACTTCCCAAAAACCTAATTCGCCCTCTCCCGTACAGGATCGCAAGGACGAGTGGTTCCGGAGACATGCTCTCCCGTTCGCCGATGCACGTCGGCGCGCGGGATGGAGTAGGCTACGATGACGGCGCAAGCAGAGAGAGGTGGTAAAACCCTAACTCGTATATTAGATATGTTTCTGCGGTAGCCGGACAAGAGATTATATAGGCTCAGGAAACCCTAGGCAACGTGGGCCACGCCCACATCGCACGACGCGTCCGTCTAGGACTCTGTTCGTTTTACTGAGCTGCAAAAAGTAAGGAAAGTCTCGGCTCGAGGCTCAATCCACTCACCACGAGCGCGGCGCGCGTCGTGACGTGTCGAGTCGAGTCGAGTCGAGACGAGACGAGACGAGCGAGCGAGGAGAAGGAGCGCGCGTGAACCACTAGTGGTGGAACAACCCACCTTATAAAGTGGTCTAACTTCCTCCCAACTTTTCAAATGGGACTAAACTTTCCACCTCTTGCCACTCTCTAGTGAGCTGCCACCAACTTGGGCTCAAACTCACAAGGCTGCCACTATGTGGGCTTTGAGATTTATAGGAAAAATCTGAAATCTAGTATGGGCCACTAAGTGTGGGCCCAATATTTCAACAATTGGCTCACCGTCGAATATATGCTGACATCCAATTTGATTTTACTCGATATATACTATACTGACCAAGCGGTGACATAGTGGTCAGCCGTTGTACACCATATCTGGAAAGAGTAATATGTGTATATTCGTCAACAAGTGTCTCACCCACATTGAGGATCGCCCAAGCACATCGCTTGGCTCGCCTGCTCCTGGCTCGTCCACGCCTGGATCGTCCGTAACATCTGCCTTGTCCATTGTGTCCCCTGACGCGTCTCCAGCAGCGCCAATGCCTCCTACTGCTGCTACTCTGCGACCTTGCACATGCAGTCAATCTGGCGTTTTCCGCCCAAAGGAACGCACAGATAGGATGGTCGCCTAGATTGCAGCATGTGTGGCACACTTGCGGGAAGATCCGTCTGCTGAACCTCGCCATTTTCAGGCTGCTCTCGGAATTCCACACGGGCATCGTGCAATGGAGCAGGAGTATCAGGCGTTGCTAAAAAATGATACTTGGCATCTGGTTCCTCCGGTTTCTGGTGTCAATATCATTGACTCTAAGTGGGTTTTCAAAGTCAACAAGCATGCTGATGGTTTTATTGAATGCTGCAAGGCTCGGTTAGTCGCAAAGGGCTTCAAACAACGGTATGGCCTTGATTATGAGGATACTTTCAGTCATATTATTAAGCCTACTACCATTCGTCTGCTGCTTTCTTTGGTTGTTACTTGAGATGGCCTCCCCGTCAACTAGATGTTCAGAATGCATTTCTTCATGGTGTTCTCGAAGAGGAGGTTTACATGCGTCAGCCCCCGGGATTTGTTGACCTTCCTCGCCCTCATCATCTGTGTCGTCTTATGAAGGCGATTTATGGACTGAAGCAGGCCCCTCGTGCATGGCATGCTCACCTTGGTTCCGTTCCTTGGGCGCATGGGTTTATCCCCTCCACTGCTGACACGTCACTATTTCTTCTTCACCGCCCTGAGGTGACGATTTATCTGTTGGTATATGTTGACGATATTATTCTCATTAGCTCCTCTGATGTTGTTGCTGACCGTCTTCTATCTGCTCTGAGTGGTGATTTTGCTGTGAAGGACTTGGGCACTTTACATTACTTTCTTGGGTTGGAAGTCTCTCGGTCCTCTGCCGGGTTGACCATCACTCAGCATAAGTACTCTGTGGAATTGTTGCGACGAGCAAGCATGATAAAGTGCAAACATGCTACTACTCATATGTCTACTACTGATCAATTGTCTACTCTTGATGGGGATCCTCTCAGTTCCGATGATGCCACTGAGTACCGCAGCATTTTGGTGGTCTGCAGTACTTGAGTATCACCCGGCCTGACATCTCCTATGTTGTTAATCGTGTGTGTCAGTATCTTCATACTCATCGGACTTCACATTGGTCAGTTGTGAAGTGTATTCTACGCTACATCTGTTTCACCGTCTCGTATGGTTTACTTCTTCAGTCTGCTCCGTCCTGTGACCTTTCGGCGTTCTCCGATGCAGATTGGGCGGGGAGTCCTATTCACAGGCGATCCACAGGGGGATATGCAGTCTTCTTTGGTCCCAATTTGATTGCTTGGAATGCTCGCAAACAAGTTACAGTCTCTCGCATCAGCACTGAAGCAGAGTACAATGACGTTGCTAATGCCACAGCTGAGCTCATATGGATACAGTCGCTATTGGGATAATTGGGAGTCTCTCAAGCTCAGCCACCAGTCCTTTGGTGTGACAACATCGGCGCGACATATCTCTCTTCTAATCTAGTATTCCATGCCTGAACAAAACATATCAAAGTTGATTATCACTTTTTGAGGGAACGTGTTGCACAGAAGTTACTTCATATCAAGTTCATCCCCTCTAAGGATCAACTTGCTCACATCTTCACGAAGTCACTACCGCGGCCTTAGTTTCTAGGTTGTAGGCGCAATCTGAACTTGCCTTGTACCTCAGGCCACAGTTAAGATTGAGGGAGGATGTTAGACTGTATTATACGTAACCTCAGTACATATCTTGTAAATTATATTATACACATTTGCTTACCCCTATATATATGAGATAGCCACACCCGTATTAGGGTGTTGACAGTGGTGGCGCCAGGAAATTGTGGCTAGGTATTCATTTCTAGAAACAAAAATCTCTAAGAAATATGAGAACAAAATAACAACTATATATAAGACATATGGCCACAATTTCAATAAGATGGACTATAATAATTTTTCAGTCAAGTAACAATACATAATAGGTAAGGGAGTGATATTTTGACTCCTGGGTACGCATGCTCCCTTTAGTTTGAAATGCAACTTTGATATATTTTGGAATGTCAAAAACTTTCATACGAAAAATTTCACGTGTACATCTTCGCATGTTAAGTGCGCACAAAGTCTTTCCATGAAAAATCAACTTGTCGTTTGGGCTGTGTAAAAAAGATACTACCTCCGTTTCAAGGAATAAGGCGCACACGTATTTCAAGATGAACTTTGACCATCAAAATTGAGCAACAAATTTTTAATTATATTATATGTAATTAGTATCGTTGGATTTGTATTGAAAAACACTTTTTAACGATACTAATTTTATACAAACATTTTTTATCTATTTGAAGTAATACTTGGCCAAACAAAAAACACGTAAAACGAGGGCGCATTATTCCTTGAAACGGAGGTAGTAAAATTTAGTGCTAAAAATAAGGTTTTTTTGTGAGACTTGTTTTGTCTTTTTTATATCGGCCAAAAAAAATATTGGTTTTCTGCGAAACTGCACGAACGAACTTGGATTGTCGAGATATACATGCGAATTTCTTTGTTAGATTTTTTTGACGATTAGAAATATGATCTTTTGTGGGGAGAGCATATGCATCCAAGAGCCGAATTGAATTTCCGATAGGTAAGACCATAAATTCATAGTAATTATCAATACTACAACAATTAATTTGCATTGAGGCAGTACCTCTTGACTCCTGAGTGAAGAATTGATATTATAACTCTACGATTGCCTTGTTGGAAGACATTGATGGCATCTTCATCCTTCACTTAACTAGAGAATTCTCTCTCAACAAATGTAACCAAACAATCGTTCAAATATTCATCACCCATGTTGTTCCTTAGCTTATTCTTCACATAGTTCATTGAGGAGAATACCCGGGAAATTCAATCGGCTCACGGGTGCATATGAACTCGTTGTGTGAAAATATATTTTGAAGTGTCAAAAAAATTTAAAATAAAATTTTGCATGTATATATATCTAGATATTCTATGTTCGCACACAAGTTTTCGGGAAAAAAAGAATATTTTTTGTGTCTCCTGTAAAAAAGATAAATTTTAATGCTCCAACACAACTATGTACAGGACATTTTTTTGCCTTTTTTATACATGCCACACAAAATATTGTTTTCCCACGAAAACTTGTACATGAACATAGAATGTCAAGATGTACATGTAAAATTTTATTTCAGAATTTTTTGACATTTTTAATTTTGTTTTTCAATTATTTTTTACAATAGGTGCATATGCACCTGTGTGCCAAAACGCCACCTCCAGAATACCCTTTCAATACTAGCAGTAGCTACGAGCAAAATCAATACCAACTTAAGAAGCGAAAAACCAGATCTGAACCCCAGCTCATATGCTCCTGATTGAATAAAAAAAATCAAAAAAATAGTAAACAAATTCAAAAAAATCTGTAATTTTTATACACTAAACAAGAACAAGTGTTCAAACTGCACGCAAAAAAACTCCCAGAAAATACATGCGTAGTGGTCTGTGCAAAAAAGACAAAATGGGGTGCTGTTTTGAACATC
This sequence comes from Lolium perenne, assembly GCF_019359855.2. NCBI lineage: Eukaryota > Viridiplantae > Streptophyta > Magnoliopsida > Poales > Poaceae > Lolium > Lolium perenne. The sequence goes on from NC_067249.2 coordinate 272,426,111, forward strand.
TAGATTTGTTGCGGACAGCACTCCGATTTATCTTTTTCGCACAGACCACTACATATGTATTTTCAGATAGATTTTTGGTGTGATGTTAGAACATTTGTTCATGTTCGTTGTGCAAAAAATTCAGATTTTTTTGAATTTTTTTTCTATTTTTTTTTTTAAAATTACTCAATCAAGAGCATATGAGCTCGAGTTCAGAAACACCTCTCCCCTTAAGAAGCTTGTAAACAACAAAATATTGTTCATGCCTATTTGTCTCCACAAGCATAACTGAAATTTGAACTATATTCTTCAAGTTTTTAAACTTTTCATCTCTGCGCACATGACTAATATACAAGTCTAACTGCCATGGAAGTCTTGCCAGATCATCAATTGTGAAATCACTAGCAGAAAACTTTGAAGCAAGCCTAACCAACTTCTCTTGATCATAAGCAGGAAATGACGAAGTGGATAAAATTCTGCCATGCAAGAAAGTAATTCCGTGTTTACCTCATTAAATCTGCCATTCAGCTCAGAAATTTGCCTATCAATGACACTCACCTACATATCAACATGGAAGCGATGGTAATTATCTTCACCATTATAGAAACCATCTCTTCTAGGTTGCCCAACAGGATAGTAACGAGCCTTCATATCAACAACTTTGATCTTATGCTTTGTACAGAAAGATGTTACCTTCATAAGAAAATCATCCCATCCAGTATCAGACATCAAACCCTCCAAGTGATACTTTGTGAGATAAACTACCTCAATAGCATGAACAATATCTTGCTCTTTCATTTGCAAAGCTCTGCTCAAGTCATCTGTATATCCAAATATTTTTTGCATCAAGTGTGCCATGAAAACAAACTCAAATGACCGAAATGATGTCAACATAGATAGAGCCGCTTAAGCCTCCGCACCATGGTACTCTTTTCCAATCTTCAAGAGGACTCGTAGTATTGCAGCATACATAGAGAGGACATGGTTCATAGTTCTGAAGTGAGAGCCCCAACGTGTATCACATGGCCCTCCCAAACCCATTTCCTAATTTAGTACAGTACATGTTCCTACTTCTTCTAATTCCAATGCATCAATCAGTTCATCGTCTTGAGCAATCCTAAGCATCCTCATATTTTTGCAAGACATACCTAGAGCATTCAACAAGTGTGCAAGTTGTTAAAAGAACCAAGTAGAATCACCACTCTCCTTAGCAACAGCAACAAGAGTTAGCTGTAGTTGATGGGCAAGACAATGAACATAGTAGGCAGAAGGAGACTCATCCATGATTAATTTTTTCAGGACATTAGCATTACCTTTCATGTTACTAGCTCCATCATATCCTTTCCCACGAACCATTGCAAAGGTCAAATTGTACTTCATAAACATTTTCTGAATTGCAGCTTTAAGTGTCAAAGAGGTAGTATCATCAACATGAGCAAGACAAAGAAATCTTACAACCGCCCTTCCTTTCTTATTAACATAACGCAAGCAAACAACCAGTTGTTCACTCTGATACACATCACTAGACTCATCTACAAGTATTGCAAAATGACCACCATCAAGTTCTTCAATGACCAGTTTAGTAGTCTCATGCGCACAACATTTTATCGGCTCATGTTGTATATCATGGTGAGTCATCTTGTTGTTCAGTGGAGCATTCTTGAGAACCACCTTGTCAACCTCTTCAAAATTTCCTACTATCCAATTTAAAAGCTCAAGGAAATTTCCTTTATTTAGTGAATCTTCACTCTCATCATGTCCTCTAAATGCCAAGCCTTGGCACAATAGAAATCTCAAACACTTGAGTGTCCATATCAAATGGAGCTTGTACAAAGCCTTATACTATGAGGTGTTTGAAGCAAGTGCCTTTCGGGCTGATGCTTTTGGTGTAGTGAACATATCAAGATTCTCTTGAGCTTCAGCATGAGCACTACTAAGACCGCATTCATGTCTCATCAATCTCGATTTCATGTTCCAGTTCCTAAACCCATCCTGAACAAATGAATCTTCACCAGGACATTTTGTTTTATCCTTGAACAAATAGCAAATAAAGCAGAAGGCGGCATCTTTTTCCACACTATACTCAATCGATGAAAATTCTTTAAACCAAGCACGACAAAAGCGACGCTCAGATGCACTTTTATTTGTAAACACAAACTTATGATTCTTTGGTTGACATGGCATCATCTCAATGTATCTCCTTCTAACTCTATCTTGGTCATTGACATCATACCTTGAGATGAAAATACTGCTTCCCAGGATCATGTTCAAGTGCCTCCAAATCTGCTTGTGTTGGTTCATCTTGTTCATCAATTGCTTCATCATCCTCTACAATTGGGGATGGAGTTGCGCCGCTGCTCTCTGGTTCACGTTCTACATCCGGTGCTTGCATTAGCGCCAATTGCAGATTGTTCTCAGGTTGATCATGAGAAGTACTTGATTCAACAATAGTGTTATTCGGGGTGGATGTTTCATATGTCATTTTTTTTTTTGCTTTTGAAGCTTTTTCCCACAATACAAATAGGCTACTGTCAGCAGCAACACTCTTCTTCTTCTACATGTACAGTACAAAGAAAACAAGAAACAGATTGAGTAAAACTAGTCAATTACAAGATTGCATCTAGCAGTCTACTATCCTAATTCCTATAACCAGCTGAATTGCAAATACGAGTGCATAGCTATTAGCTAATCTGCTAGATTGAAGCTACTGTGAAAAATATTCAGATAAGCACTCCCGTCAGGCATTGTCAAAATCCAAGAAACCCATGTACTGATCAGGGGAATAATTAGGCTAAGCACACATCGTCAAGGTTTTATATTCTACTGGATGCAATGGTTGAAACCCATGTACCGATCAGTCGATCAGGGGAATAATTAGGTTGCTCGTCGGATGTTGTAGGGTATAGGGAATAACTAAATAAGAATTGAAGAGAGGAAGAGGCGAAGAGCACCTGCCGTCCTAGCCGGTGGCCGCTACTCCTCCGCGCCTCCGGCCTTCACCGATTCCCGCCCACCACTGACCGCCGCCGCTGCTCCGCTATCTGCGAGGTCGCCTCGGCTTAATCGCCAAGGGAGGCGATGCGTCCGTCGTGCACTTCTGCGAGGGAGGCGATGTGGTTGTTCGTCTGTGCAAAGCGGTGCGCTTCTTCGTATACGCCACCGTATAGGATTTATACAATATTATATTTGCCAGTGAAGAAGATGGCTAGGAGGTTTAACAAATCCTTTTCTTCATACATCACGCAAGCACATTTAACTTTCATCCGTGGCCCTATATGCCCGGGGTTGCTAATGCCAGCTGAGCCTGCCGCCTGCTCCGTGTGGGCTATGATGTCTTTCAGAGGTACTAGAAGGACCGCGCGTGCGTTGCCACGCCGTCCTTTTCTATTGGCGTTTTTTTATGCTTTACGCTTAGTGGCAGCAGTGTAGGTTTTCCGGTCACTAACTAATGCAGCGATATTATCGTGTTTGTGTATCACCATTTGGTTCAGGTTATTTTTCACTGATCTAAACCTCCCAAGCACCAGACATGAAATTATTCCTTAAATGGCATTTTAGAAGTATTCGCTCGATAAGTACACTGATCGATATGAAACAATTCTAAAAAATTACACAAGGACATGAAGGAGCAGTGTATACCAATTATTTTTTCTATTTTCTTATTAATAAGCCAGTGTACACCATAGTCTTTGCTATATATACATACAAAGCTCCGGATTATAATATCTTGATAGATGTACTCTTCGATTCATTCAATCAGAGCATCAAACACCTGATCATTAATCAATATTACTTAAAATCAACCATGTATACATGGTGACACAAAAAATAATAACACGCAAAGGGTAATTATGAATGCATGTATAATGTATTTGAAGAAAGTTATACTCCCTCCGTCCATAAATATATGTCTTAAATTTGTCTTAATTTGAATATATCTATACAGTAAATAGTGTCTGCACACATCCAAATTTTAATAAATCTAAGACATCTATTTATGGACATATGTTGTAGTAAATGTGGACAACTTTGCAAGTTTAAGAACTCTGCAATAGAACACATCCACTGAGAAAACTTCCTTTAGATTCTTTATATGTGTAGAATCTATCACTAAAACACATTGAAGTAAACAAGCATAATTCAATTTACAGATCACCATCTTAATTTTTCATAGATAAGAATGCTTGTTTTGCAGCTGAATTAAGTGCAACTACAGAGATAATTGCATATATGCCTACAATGTGCAAGGGTAGCAATTTGGTGTGGCACCAAAACAAAGGACTATGTCTTATATGTTACGGAAAATAAATCCTCTCTGCTTGGTATTCTTTTCATCTCATGTTTTCTTCTGGCTCTGGTGTATCTTGTTTTTTGGCTGCCAGTAGTGGGCGTATATAATTATTTAGTACAATATATTAATAAGAAAGATCCAGGATAAAGATGCACGGTCAGTGTATAGAGCACAGGCAAAAGGTTGCATAAAGTTGAGTATATATAAGAAAAGTAAACCCCAATCTGTAAGGAATACGTTAACTGGGTAATGTGTAAAACCAGAACAGCTTTTCACTTACGATAGGTTGTTTGGTACCATGGGATAGAGAAGCTAATATCATATGCATCATTATACTCAGTGTGGCACCAAATAAGAAGAACCGGAAAGGAATGGGGATGGACACCAGGATGAAAGGCTTACCCTGCTTTCTAATCAGGTGATATAAATATCTCTTTTGATACAGCTCAAGTGTCTTAGCAATACAGTTCAAGTGTCTTAGCATAAGAACAAACAACAAATGCTTTTAGATTTACCATAATAAGACAACTGAACTCCATCTGACATGCTTTTACCAAGCACCAAGGTAACACAATATGTAATCCTCAAACTTGGTAAGCAGACTTACATTAGAAATAGATATGAACTTGGCCTTCTTGGTATTATGGTTGATGTTGGGAACACAACATCGATACACTGAAGCACACCTTTGAAAGAAGAAATAAACATTCATAAAGTAAGTTGCGCAATAACTGGGATGGTACTGCAGAAAAAAACTACAAAAATAGACATAAAACTCCTGGAAAAATAAAAAAAATCAAAGCTCAGCCATCTCTCCTTGATTGAGAGGCGATAAATAGATAGTAAAATATATTTTCCTATATTTCACCAATGGAACTTTGTCAGAACACATGCATTTATTACTTGGGTATCTTGTATGGACTCTGGAAAACCTGCTCTATAAATTAGAACATACAAAACATTTATAGCCATAGATATACTTGAACTTACTCTCTACAGTGAACACAAAATTTCGAAAAAGAAAAGCTATTGCCAGATTTTGGTAATGAAGCTATAAACAATAACATCAGTATCATTTGTCTTCCTATAAGCACACCATAACGTCGCCTATATGTTCCTAAGAACATATTCAACTCAACATGTTCTTTGTTTGAAATATATATCCTCCATTATGCAAGAAGGGAAATGCATGTACTACCGGTCCTACATTTTGTTAAGAAACACACAAAGATACAATTAAGCGATCTATTCATTATGTAATTGACGAACTAACATAATGAATATCAAATCAAGAACGCTGATTATAGTGATACTCAGTTTATAAGACCTTTATTTAAAGAAAAATATTTTGAACCCTGTAGCCATCAGGAAGTCAAAGTGCAGCTCAGACCTGGTATTTAACAATTTAATATCAGTCATCAAAATGTGTATGAGAAGATAAAAGTAAAGAAATTTGCCTCAGCCTGGTTACCAGACACCAAACCATGCGCATTAACTTGTTGAGGAGAAATACACTGGAATCCCAGGAAGAATAGAAGCGTAATTCTTTGGTTCCTGTTGGAACCAAAAAAAAAAAACATATACATGTTCTGTAATCTTACTAAAGGACATCAATAACAGTAAGTCAGTGCCAGCTGCCCTTCCTGCCATCCAAAAGACCATAAATTTGAATAGTTTGTAACTTAATAGGTAAGACTTGTAACACAAGGAATGGATCTTCTAGAAAAATATGAAGCAGATGGTTGCCTACGAAGCATAGCAGAACAAAAAAAATTATGCATAATTTTTAGCTTGGTACATCTGGAACAATGCTTGGATGCAATACTTCAATTGTGCATAGGCACAAACAGAATTCAGAATAAAACCGTAATTAATATACATACAACAGCAGACACAACATTAGTGGCTTATAGTTTTTAAAGCGCATCGCTTATTGACAGGGCATCATTCACTACATATAAAAGTCCTAAAAGTTCTATAGTTGGTGGATCAGATGTGAAATGCATAGGCACCACACTGTAGTACATCGGCGTAAATAAATTACATATTCAATTAAGCAAACTGAACTGCCTAGCTAGCCTATGGATCCAAATTGTTTTTTCATCACTTACCGTTGCGTTCTCCAATTCCTTCTGAGCAAACCAATTTACTAATGCTAGTGTGACTAACAATCCTAAGTATATATCCCAATAGAATCATGGCTCGAATGCCTCAAACCAAATGCCAAATCAATAAGCTTACCTCTGTTTGTATTATTTTCATCTAACAGAATTCATCCGTCTCTAGCTTGTTATCATCTTTTAAGGGAAACCTTAAAATGTCAAATCGGATACAAACAATTATTTATTTGGCAATAAATAGAAAGACAAATTACAGATCTATGCAATCAAGACTTACACTGCCCAAAATGGAAGCTCTTAATCGACCATAATGAGAAGCTTAGTACTGAAATAAATTTTAGCGGGGTTTTACATCAAATGGCCAATTTCCAACTTAACTATGTACTACAGTAAAATAATTTAGTGGTGAATGGCCATTGACAGATCATAAATATGGAGAGAAAATGTCCAACGAAAAATCGTAGACTATGCTGATTTGTTTTGTTTTGGGCATACCTTGTCATAGAGAACATGTGCATACTTTAAACCAACATCCGTGAGAAACTGGAGCAGAAGTTCAATCTTCTTGTTTGGTACACGTACATGATAGTTGAATTGGAAAAAAAAAAAACTGAGACACAATAATGAATTGGTGGAGGCCATGGGTTTGAGCCACGCGAGCCTAGGGGGGACATCTTCAGACTTATGTAACTCTACAAATTCGATTTGACAAACAGATCTCTGCAATTATTGTTAACCAACAATTCAGCAGCAATATATCCCGCGGCGCGCGGCAGCGCAGGCACAACGATTCCACAACAATAAGCAAGCAACACGCGAGCTGGGAAGACATAAAGACGGGAGGAGTGCAAGAATTTGGAAGGCGGCAGATACCTTCCAAGCCACGGGAGGCGGTGGTGGCGGCGAGTAACTCCAGGTCGTGGTGGCGGCGAGGAACTCCAGGTGCGAGCCAATTGAGGGCACGTGCAGAGGCGGCGCGATGGATGTGCGATCTGCCGATCTCACCTCCCTCGCCCGACCTCATCCCCGAGGGCGCCCAAAGATCACCATGACGGCCCAAGTCGTCGGCACCGAAGAGGCTTCACCTCTGCATCGATCCGGATCGCCGTCGCCGTCGCCGCCTCACCGGCGCGGTATTGCACAGCCACGGATCCAACCATGCATCCTGCTGCAGCGTGGCACCAGAAAGCCCTTGCGCCGTGTCGTCACGGTGGTGGGAATGGCTGGAAAGCTCCGACAGTGCCGATCCGTGGAGGGGCAAAAGCAGCGGCGGCTATCCATGGATAGAGAAGAAGAGGAGGCGGCAGACCGGCAGTCCTCTCTGTTTTGACCAAGCGGTCTTTTTTTGTTTTTTTTGTTTTGAGACCCGACCAAGCGGTCTTTGCCAGTGCTCACAGAGGGAAAGAGCAGCCCCAGAGGCGGTGCGTATAAGTCGGTACATGCAGTAAAAAAGAAATGCTTCTCGCGTCGTATGCCTGTCCAGTGTCCCCAATCGACTGGACAAACCAAATCACGACACGAGGATCAACCACAGCGCGTCGCAAGGCCCCACCCGACTGGACAAACCAAATCACGACACGAGGAGGATCAACCACAGCGCGTCGCAAGGCTGGGAGCTTAGAGCTCTTTAAGGATGCCTCCTGGTGACCGAATAGTCCCGGACGGTCCACTTCTTCATCATCGCCACAAACTCTAAGCAATTGTGTATTGTCACATGGTCGACCTCAGTTTTATTGTGTGTTCCGTTGCGCCGATATTCACACCGTTATACGGTCTATTACGGTAGATTAGGGCACTCAATGTATCAACTCATCCGCACAAAAAAATCATGAAACATCTTAACAAAACAAAAGAATTAGTTCAGAGGGCCGGGCTGCGGCCGGAAGCAATCGATGCAGCAGCCCTCGACGGTTGGCTGCGAGATTGGACATGGGCTTCAAAGCCCACCCACCAGGCCCGTACTGTAGCTGAAGTGACAGGCGCTCACCACGGCGCCCGGCTGAGAGCAATTCCAATAGTATATATAGCCAACTGTTGGCTATAACAAGATGTCATATCATTTGTAGTCATCACATAGCTAACATGTACAATAGTTGGCTATAAGAATGTAATACTTTACTAATATATGGTCCACATTTCACTTTCACAAGGTGCCTAGGAGCACGTGCAAGAGCTGGCTATTGCATAGTAGCCCACCTCCCTTTTCTCTCCTCTTCTCTCTCCTCCAACTCATCTAAAATATATTATTTAATGTCTTATAGTCAGCTGACTGGACTCTATTGTACTTGCTCTAATACCTCAATGGGTCCTGGGGTAATTAAGGCGGTGTCAGCAGCAGCCAGTTAGCGGAATCTAGGACGTTCGTTCTAGTGTGCAATGTAATCCCTGTTGACAAATATACATGTTGAATAAGAATTGGTGTCAGGGATTACATTGCACACTAGAACGAACGTCCTAGATTCCGTTGATAAATATACATGTTTGAAAGTACAGTTTACCTTGATAAGGATTACAGTTTAGACTACAAAGAATATGGTCGATACTGTTCATAAGAGCTCAGTCTTAACGACATCCTATATATATCTCCCCTCGATCGCGTACATGCACATTAAATTAATCATGATTTGAGCCATATGTACGTAGTATAATCTACCTCGTTTATTCCTCAGATACATGAAACAATTTTCCCCCAAAAAGAATTTGTGATCGACGGACAGAGCTCGATCATGGTGATGTCTCGCGCGCTGAGCTAGCTAGCTGACGTCGCCGCCTGCGCCGTGGAGGATGCTGCCGTCGGAGGTGTGCCTCATGGTAAGCTTCCCATTCCCGATGATCCCCTTCTTCATCATCGCCACAAACTCCCCGTAGTCGATCCGACCATCCTGAATTTCAGTCATATCCAGGAGATGAATATATATACTATTTCAGATAGTATTGGAATTTGTATTGAACAGGAGCAGAGTAAAAGAGCATTCATACGTTGTCTTGGTCGACCTCGCTGATGATGTCTTCGATGCCGACGTCGGCCATGTTGTGCTCGCGGCAGGCCTCCTCCAGCTCGTCCACGGTGATGTACCCGCTGCCGTCCTTGTCGAAGTAGGCGAAGGCCGCTAGCAGGTGCTCCTCCCGCTCCAGCTTATTCATGTGCACGGTGGCGGCGATGAACTCGTCGTAGTCGATGGTGCCGGAGTTGTCCACGTCCGCCGCCTCCATGAGGTCCCTGATCTCCGACTCGTTGAGGTTGGACCCGAGCCGCTTCAGCCCCTCCTTGAGCTCGTCGAAGGTGATGGCGCCGCTGCCGTCGGCGTCCATGGCCTTGAACATCTCCTTGAGCCCCGCCAGCTCCTCCTCCGACAGGCTGCGCGCGATCACCCGCAGCGCCATCTTCTTGAGCCGGTTCATGGCGGAGAACTGCTTGAGCCGGGACAGCACGGCCGGGTCGAGCGGAGCGTCGGGGGCAACGCCGTTCTCGATGATCCACGGGTGGCACAGCACCTGGTGCGCCGTGAGGCGGTCCACCGGCGGCGACCGCAGCATCTTGCGGATCAGGTCCTTGGCGGAGTCGGAGATGGTCGGCCAGGGATCGGACTCGAAGTCGATGGACCCTTTCAGGACGGCGTCGAAGATGCCCTGCTGCGTCTCCGCCCAGAACGGCGGCACGCCGGAGAGCAGGATGTACACGATGACCCCCGCGGTCCACACGTCGGCCTCCGGCCCGTAGTGCTTGCAGAGGACCTCGGGCGCCACGTAGTAGGGGCTGCCCACCACGTCGCTGAAGATCTGACCCGGCTTGAAGAAGACCGACAGCCCGAAGTCGATCGCCTTGAGGTTGATGCTGCCATCCCCGCCGCCATTGCTTCCATTGTCGTCGTCCTTGTCCTTCAACAGGAAGTTCTCGGGCTTGAGATCCCGGTGCATCACGCCCAGGGAATGGCAGGCCTCGACGACGCCGACTATGACGCGCGCGATCTCGGCGGCGCGGCGCTCGGAGAAGTAGCCCCGGTGGACGATGCGGTCGAAGAGCTCGCCGCCCTCGCAGAGCTCCATGACGATGTGCACGTACTGCGCGTCCTCGTACGCGCCCTTGATGGTCACCACGCTGGCGTGGCCGGCCAGGTGGTGCATGATCTGGATCTCGCGCCGCACGTCGTCCACATCCTCGGGGGTGAGCAGCTTGCGCTTGGCGATGGACTTGCACGCGTAGGGCGTGCCCGTGGCGAGGTCGGTGGCGAGGTAGGTGGTGCCGAACTGGCCCTGGCCGAGCTTCCGGCCGAGGGCGTAGAGGTCGCGGAGGGGCGGCGTGTGGTGGCCCAGCACCGCCGTGGGCGAGGAGAGCTGGTGCTGGTGCCCGCCGCCGCCGCGCATGATGGTGTTCCGGTGCGGCGCGCGCTCGAGGGTCTCGATGAGGGCCTCGTCGCCGTCGTCCTCGGAGCTGCTGGTGCGGTAGTGCGGGTAGCAGGAGAGGTCAGCGGCGGCGTAGGTGGCGGGAGTGGTGGAGCCGTGGCAGGAGTTGCCCATGCATCGTCGATCGACGTCGTCAATGGCCGCCGGACACGGACGTGGCCATGGATGCAGCAAGCGGCGGGTCAATGGATCGACGAAGGATGAATTAATGGAGCTAGCGGTGGGGAGCGATGGTAGGGACGAACGACGACGACCTCTGCCCTGTCTGTTTCAGGGTGGGTGCCGTGCATGTCCCTTTTGACATCGATCGCTCCCGTGCATGTCGTGTCGTGTCGGAGACGTGTTGATCGACGTGCAGTGCACCGCGACCGCGAGTGGCTATGTGCATGCATGTCGCTCGACGAGAAACAACCTAAGTACTACGTGCAGCACCACGTACCTAGTCCCTCCATGTAAGACACGTAATTGTGTTGGTTTGGGAACCAGCACTTCTCCAATAGGGAGAGGCCAATATATATATATCAAGGGTTGTATACAGGTTACATCGTATAATACAAGTATACAAGCTAGGCTACTATACATGTCTAACACCCTCCCTCAATCTTAGCCACTTCGTAGAGAATCAAGAAGGGTAAGATTGCGCCGACACGCCTCAAACTGTGGTAGCGGTAACGGCTTTGTAAAGATGTCTGCAAGTTGATCCTTAGAGGAGATGAACTTGATTTGTAGTAGCCTTTGTGAAACACGTTCCCTCACAAAATGATAGTCAACTTCGATGTGTTTTGTTCGAGCATGAAATACCGGATTTGCTGAGAGGTATGTAGCTCCAATGTTATCACACCAAAGTATAGGAGGCCTCGGTTGGGGAACGCCCAACTCCTTAAGCAATGACTGCACCCAGATGAGTTCCGCAGTGGCATTAGCAACAGCCTTGTAATCTGCTTCAGTGCTGCTCCGATATATTGTAGCCTGTTTGCGCGCACTCCAGGCGATCAAACTAGAGCCAAAGAACACAGCATATCCCCCCGTAGATCGCTTGTCATCAGGACTACCTGCCCAGTCTGCATCAGAATACGCCGAGAGCACCCCAGAGGGGTTGGGCCGAAGATGAAGACCATAAGACACAGTAAGACTGACATAGCGCAAAATGCGTTTGACAGCGGACCAATGTGTGTCACGAGGCTCATGCAGATACTGACAGACTCTGTTGACAGCATAGGAGATATCAGGGCGCGTGATAGTCAAGTACTGAAGACCACCAACAATGCTTCGGTATTCAGTAGCATCAGCAGAGGACAAGAGCGCACCATCAACAGCAGTAAGCTTGTCAGTGGAGGACATAGGGGTCGCAGTGGGTTTACACTTGAGCATCCCTGCACGATGAAGCAAGTCCAAAGAGTATTTCTTTTGCGTCATAATCAGACCACGGTCACGACGAGTAACCTCCAAGCCGAGGAAAAAATGAAGCTGACCAAGATCTTTTACCGCAAAATCTGTACCCAAGGAGAGAATAAGCTTGTCCGCAGCAGCAGGAGACGAGCTGATCAATATGATGTCATCAACATACACCAGAAAATACATAGTCACTGCAGGCTTCTGGAGAAGAAATAATGAGGAATCAGCTGTCGAAGGCACAAAACCATGAGCACGGAGAGCCAAGGCAAGACGGGTATGCCACGCACGAGGAGCTTGCTTCAGGCCATACAGTGCTTTAGTAAGGCGACAGAGATAATCAGGATGATCAGAATCAACAAACCCCGGAGGCTGTCGCATATAAACCTCCTCCTCCAATAAGCCATGCAGGAAAGCATTCTGCACATCCAGTTGACGCATAGACCAGCCACGAGTAACTGCAAGGGATAAAAGAAGTCTGATGGTAGTAGGTTTGATCACAGGACTGAAGGTATCTTCATAATCAAGACCATAACGCTGCCGAAATCCGCGAGCAACAAGACGCGCTTTATAGCGCTCAGTTGACCCATCAGCATGCTTCTTGACTTTGAACACCCACTTAGAGTCAATAACGTTCACACGAGACGGCGGAGGAACAAGAGTCCATGTCTCATTGCGAAGCAGAGCATTATACTCCAACTCCATAGCTGCTCGCCAATGCGGAATACTCATTGCAGCCTGATAGTTGCGGGGCTCAGCAGACGGATCAGCAACAGCAGCAGCCAAACAAGCAACAGTGCCATCCGTGCGCGTCTTGGGACAGACAATACCACTGCGGCTTCGAGTGTGTGGGCGGAGCACAGCAGGATCAACAGGAACAGTGGTCGATGACGAAGAAGCCGGTGTAGGGCTGGGCACAGGAGACGGCACACACGGCGACACCGGCGCAGGCGAGGGTGCGGGTGGTGTCGAGGGTGCAGGCGAGGGAGGGACAGGCGAGGGTGCCCCTCGAGGAGACGCAGGTGCAGGCGAGGCTGAATCAGGCGAGACGGCCGGCGAGGCGGCCACGGGATCCGCGTGGTCGGGCCGTGCATGGGCGGGGACATCGAGGCCATGCACGGGCGAGGCGGGACGCGACGTGGGCGGAGGGCGCAGGTGCATGCGCACGCGCACGCGCGTCGAGGCCATGCAACAAGGCGGCGTGATCGACGTCGGAGGCCGAGCGTGCATGAGCATGCATGTCGAGGCCATGCGAGAGGACGCGATCGACGTGTGGCGAGGGCGTAGCATCATCCAACAATTCCAACCGCGCACCACGACCAGTTCCTGCACCATGGTTAGGCAACAACAGGGGAGAATATGCAACATCACCAAATTGGTCAGCAGAAATAGGAGATGAATGCAATGGTGGTGACTCAACAGTGGTGGATGGAAGGCCAGCAAAAGGGAACACGTTTTCGTCAAACACGACATCCCGAGATATGTAAACACGATTTGTGGGAACATGAAGACATTTGTAGCCCTTGTGGAGGGAACTATTGTAGGGATTCGTAGCATAGAAAACAAAAAATTTCCTATCGTAAGAACGAAGAACAAGCCAAGATCCAATCAAGAAGACGGTAGCAACGAGGTGAAGATCAACATACCCTTGAAGATCACAAAGTGTTAACGAGATCAGATCTCGTGGTGGATGTAGACGATCACTTGCCGCTTGCAAAAGCGCGTAGAAGATCTTCGACGGTGCCACGAACGGGCAGCACCTCCGTACTCGGTCACACGTTCGGTGTTGATGACGACGTCCTTCTCCCCGTTCCAGCGGGCAGCGGAAGTAGTAGATCCTCCTCGGAATTTCGTCAGCACGACGGCGTGGTGGCGGTGGTGGTGGAGATCTCCGACAGAGCTTCGCCTAAGCTATGTGGGAGAGAGAGGGAGGAGGGAACCGCTAGGGTTTTCTGGGAGAGGGGGTGCTTGGGGGCTGCGGCCAAGGTTGTGGTGGTGTGGCCGGCCAGCCCCTCCCCTCCCCTCATTATATAGGTGGAAACCCCCAAGAGTTGTAGTACAAGTCTTCGAATAAGACCCCAACAACAAAACCTACTATAGGTGGGAAACCTACTCAAGGAGGGAGTCCTACTCAAGGTGGGACTCCCACCTTTCCTTGGAGGGGGGTGGCCGGCCACCACAAGTGGAGTCCACCTGGGACTCCACCCCTTAGGGTTGGCCGGCCATGCAAGGTGGAGTCCCTCCGGGACTCCACTTTCCATGGTGATTTCTTCCGGACTTTTCTAGAACCTTCTAGAACCTTCCATAAATGCACCGGATCATTTCCAAACTTGGAAAGTGACTTCCTATATATGAATCTTATTCTCCGGACCATTCCGGAACTCCTCGTGATGTCCTGGATCCCATCCGAGACTCCGAACAAAACTTCGAACTCCATTCCATATTCCATATCTACTTAAACGACATCAAACCTTAAGTGTGTCACCCTACGGTTCGCGAACTATGCAGACATAGCCGAGACTCTTCTCCGACCAATAACCAATAGCGGGATCTGGAGATCCATAATGGCTCCCACATATTCAACGATAACTTAGTGATCGATTGAACCATTTACATACGATACCGATTCCCTTTGTCTCGCGATATTTTACTTGTCCGAGGTTTGATCATCGGTATCTCCATACCTTGTTCAACCTCGTCTCTGACAAGTACTCTTTACTCGTACCGTGGCATGTCATCTCTTATGAACCATTCATATGCTTGCAAGCTAATTAGACGACATTCCACCGAGAGGGCCCAGAGTATATCTATCCGTCATCGGGATGGACAAATCCCACTCTTGATCCATATGCCTCAACTCATACTTTCCGAACACTTAATCCCACCTTTATAACCACCCATTTACGCAGTGGTGTTTGATGTAATCAAAGTATCCTTCCGGTATAAGTGATTTACATGATCTCATGGTCGAAGGACTTGGTAACTATGTATCGAAAGCTTATAGCAATTTGAACTTAATGACGTGATCTTATGCTATGCTTAATTGGGTGTGTCCATTATATCATTCATCTAATGACATAACCTTGTTATTAATAACATCCAATGTTCATGATCATGAAACTATGATCATCTATTAATCAACAAGCTAGTTATACAAGAGGCTTACTAGGGACTCCTTATTGTTCACATAACACACATGTATCAATATTTCAGTTAATACAATTATAGCATGGTATGTAAACATTTATCATAAACATAAAGATATATAATAACCACTTTATTATTGCCTCTTGGGCATATCTCCAACAGTCTCCCACTTGCACTAGAGTCAATAATCTAGATAACATGGTAAGGTACCTAACACCCATGGCATTCTGGTGTTGGTCATGCTTTGCCCTAGGGAGAGCTTTAGTCAACGGATCTGCCACATTCAGATCTGTGTGTACTTTGCAAATCTTTACTTCACCATCTTCGATGTACTCGCGAATCGAATGAAAATGCAGCTTGATATGCTTTAGCTTCTTGTGTGACCTTGGTTCTTGTGCATTGGCGATGGCACCCATGTTGTCAAAATAGATGACTAATGGGTCCAATGCACTAGGAACCACACCAAGCTCAACAATGAACCTCTTCATCCATACCGCTTCCGATGAAGCCTCCGAAGCCGCTATGTATTCAGATTCAGTTGAAGACTTCGCCACCGTGCACTGCTTGGAACTCATCCAGCTAACTGCAGCACCATTCAATATAAACACGTACCCAGACTGAGACTTAGAGTCATCAGGATCAGTGTTCCAACTTGCATCAGTGTAACTGGTTACAACGAGCTCTTGGTCACCGCCATAACAAAGAAACATATCCTTAGTCCTTTTCAAGTACTTCAGGATATTCTTGACCGCTGTCCAGTGTTCCATTCCTGGATCACTTTGATATCTGCTGGTCAAACTAACATCATGTGCGATATCCGGTCTAGTACACAGCATGGCATACATGATAGAGCCTACTGCCGAGGCATAGGGGATCTGATTCATCCTCTCTCTTTCTTCTGCCGTAGCCGGACCTTGAGTTTTACTCAAGACCTTACCTGGCAACATAGGCAAGAACCCTTTCTTGCTTTCGTCCATTCTAAACTTCTTTAGAATCTTGTCCAGGTATGTACTCTGCGAAAGCCCTATTAGGCGTCTTGATCTATCTCTATAAATCTTGATGCCTAAAATGTACGCTGCTTCACCAAGGTCTTTCATTGAAAAACACTTATTCAAATAACTTTTTACACTTCTTAATAGTTCTATATCATTCCCAATCAATAATATGTCATCTACATACAATATCAGGAATGCTACAGAGCTCCCACTCACTTTCTTGTAAATACAGGCCTCTCCATGACACTGTATAAACCCGAAGTCGTTGATCACCTTATCAAAGCGTCGGTTCCAACTCCGGGATGCTTGCTTCAGTCCATAAATGGAACGCTGAAGTTTGCATACCTTGTCAGCATTTTTAGGATCGACAAAACCTTTGGGTTGTACCATATACAACTCTTCCTCAATGTCACCATTAAGGAACGCCGTTTTGACATCCATCTGCCAGATCTCGTAATCGAAAAATGCAGCTATTGCTAACAAAATCCTCACAGATTTTAGCTTCACTACAGGTGAGAAAGTCTCATCGTAGTCAACTCCTTGAATTTGTCGGAACCCCTTCGCGACAAGTCGAGCTTTATAGACAGTAACATTACCATCAGCATCTGTTTTTCTCTTGAAGATCCATTTATTCTCAACAGCCTTGCGGCTATCAGGTAAGTCTACCAAAGTCCATACTTGGTTATCATACATGGAACCCATTTCGGATTTCATGGCTTCATGCCATTTGTTGGAATCTGGGCTCATCATTGCTTCCTCATACGTCGCAGGGTCTTCATCATTGTTGTCCACAATCATGACATTTAGACTGGGATCATACCAATCAGGAGTGGTACGTTCCCTCGTCGATCTGCGAGGTTCAGTAGTTTTCTCGTTCGAAGTTTCATGATCATTATCATTTGCTTCCTCTGTCACCGGTGCAAAGCGGCACAGAACATCTTCCCAAACGCTGCGCTACTCTGATCAACGAGAGAAGGTTCAGTAACCTCGTCGAGTTCTACTTTTCTTCCAGTCACTTCTTTAGTGAGAAACTCCTTCTCAAGAAAGGATCCATTCTTAGCAACAAAGATTTTGCCTTCGGATCTGTGATAGAAAGTATACCCAATAGTTTCTTTAGGGTATCCTATGAAGACGCATTTCTCCGCTTTGGGTTCTAGCTTGTCAGGTTGTAACTTCTTTACATAAGCTTCGCAACCCCAAACTTTAAGGAACGACAGCTTAGGTTTCTTGCCAAACCATAATTCATACGGTGTCGTTTCAACGGATTTAGATGGTGCCCTATTTAAAGTGAATGCGGCTGTCTCTAAAGCATAACCCCAAAACGATAACGGCAAATCAGTAAGAGACATCATAGATCGAACCATATCCAAGAGAGTTCGATTACGACGTTCGGACACACCATTGCGCTGTGGTGTTCCCGGCGGTGTCAACTGTGAAAGTATTCCGCATTTCTTTAAATGCATGTCAAACTCATAACTCAGATATTCGCCTCCGCGATCAGAACGCAGAAACTTAATCTTCTTGTTACGTTGATTTTCTACTTCACTTTGGAATTCCTTAAACTTCTCGAAAGTTTCGGACTTATGTTTCATGAAATAGATATACCCATATCTACTCAGATCATCCGTGAAGGTTAGAATATAACGATAACCACCGCGCGATGCTACACTCATTGGTCCACACACATCGGTATGTATGATTTCCAATAAGTCTGTAGCTCGCTCCATTGTACCAGAGAATGGAGTCCTAGTCATTTTTCCCATTAGACATGCTTCGCATCTATCAAGTGACTCAAAGTCAAGTGACTCAAGAAGTCCATCAGAATGGAGTTTCTTCATGCGCTTCACTCCAATATGACCAAGACGACAGTGCCACATATAAGTAGAATTATCATTTAATTTAATACGCTTAGCATCAATGTTATGAACATGTGTATCACTACTATCGAGATTTAACAAGAATAAACCATTCATCTCAGGCGCTTGACCATAAAAGATATTATTCATATAAATAGAACAACCATTATTCTCTGACTTAAATAAATAACCGTCTTGCATTAAACAAGATCCAGATATAATGTTCATGCTCAACGCAGGCACCAAATAACAATTATTTAGGTTTAAAACTAACCCCGAAGGTAGATGTAGAGGGAGCGTGCCGACGGCGATCACATCGACCTTGGATCCATTTCCAACGCGCATCGTCACCTCGTCCCTCGCTAGGTTTCGTTTATTCCGTAGTTCCTGTTTCGAGTTACAAATATGAGCAACCGAACCAGTATCAAATACCCAGGCACTACTACGAGAACCAGTAAGATAGACATCTATAACATGTATATCAAATATACCTTTCTTTTTCTTGACAAGGCCCTTCAGATCAGCCATGTACTTGGGGCAATTCCGCTTCCAGTGCCCCTTCTCCTTGCAGTAATAGCACTCAGTATCAGGTTTAGGGCCAGCCTTAGGCTTCTCAGGAGGCGCAGCAAATTTCTTGCTACCCTTCTTGAAGTTGCCCTTCTTAGGCTTTCCCTGTTTCTTGAAACTGGTGGTCTTGTTGACCATCAACACTTGGTGCTCTTTCTGTATTTCCACCTCAGCAGATTTCAGCATGGAGAAGAGTTCAGGTAACTCCTTGTTCATGTTCTGCATGTTGTAGTTCATCACAAAGTTCTTGTAACTAGGTGGCAGTGATTGGAGTACACGATGAATACCCAGCTTGTTAGGAATCACTATCCCCAAGTCACTGAGCTTCTTCGCGTGCCCGGACATAGCGAGCACATGCTCACTAACGGAGCTACCCTCTTCCACCATACAGCCAAAGAAGTGTTTCGAGGCCTCATAGCTTTCCACAGCCGCATGAGTTTCAAAAATAGTTTTTAGCTCATGGACCAGCTCATAAGGGTCGTGGTGCTCAAAACGCTTTTAGAGCTCCGCCTCTAGGCTGCACAGGATGGCACACTGAACTTGAGAGTACCGAGTCACCCGAGTCTCGTAAACATTCTTTTCGTCCTCGGATACTGCAGGTGGTGGTGGGGGACCTAGCGGTGCTTCGAGCACAAATTGCAGATTTACACCATTGAGGAAAATCCTCACATGACGGAACCAGTCGGTGAAGTTGCTACCATTGCTTTTAAGCTTTTCTTTCTCTAGGAACTGGTTAAAATTGATGGAGGGGGACGCCATGATCTACAACATATTTGCAAAGAGTTTAGACTAAGTTTATGATAAATTGAGTTCAAATTTTAATTCTTAAATTAACTAGGTGAACTCCCACTCAAAACAATATCCCTCGCATTGTCTTAGTGATCACACGAACCAAATCCACTACACCAATTCCGATCATCACGAGAAAAGGTGTAGCTTCAAAGGCGAACACTCAAAGTGTTCATCATATCATCCATATAATTCATGCTCTACCTTTCGGTATCCCGTGTTCTGAGACCATGTCTGTACATGCTAGGCTCGTCAAGGCAACCTTAGTATCCGCGTGTGCAAAACTGGCTTGCACCCGTTGTATGCACATGTAGAATCTATCACACCCGATCATCACGTGATGCTTCAAAACGACAAGTCTTAGCAATGGTGCATACTAAGGATGAACACTTTATTATCTTGATATTTAGTGAGAGGGATCATCTTATAATGCTACGGTCGCGATCTAAGCAATATAAGATGCATAAAAGGATTAACATCACATGCAATTCATATGTGATATGATATGGCCCTTTTGTCTTTGTGCCTTTGATCTTCATCTCCAAAGCACGGACATGATCTCCATTATCAACGGGCATGATCTCCATCATCGTCGGCATAGCGTCAAGGTCAATGGCGCCGTCTTCATGGTTGTGCTCCCATGTAGTAACTATTACAACTACTTTGAAATAATACTTCAACATGAAATTTAAAGACAACCATAAGGCTCCTGCCGGTTGCCACAATACAATAATGATCATCTCATACATATTCATCATCATATCATGGTGATACGTCCAATTTGCATCACTATTTTATATCATAATTTGCTGTTATTCATTGATATATTTCATATTGGGACACAATACTTATGTTATTTCATCTATTTTGCATGTTTCATCATTATTGGAGGATCGAGCACCGGAGCCAGGATTCTGCTGGAAAAAGCACCGTCAGAACGCAATATTTCGGAAGATCAACTGTGGGAGGAAATTATACCAAAAATCCTATTTTTCAAGATGACGAAGGAAGCCAGAAGGAGGGGCCAGGAGGACCCAGGGTGGGCCCACACCCTAGGGCGGCGCGGCCCATGCCCTGGCCGCGCCGCCATGTGGTTTGGGGGGCCCACGACCCCTTTCGCCTCCTTTTCTTCGCGAAATCCTTCGTCCTGAAAACCTAAGCCACAGAGGGTACCTCGCGAAGAGTTACAGCCGCCTCTGCGGGGCGGAGAACACCAGAGAGAAAAGAGCTCTCCGGCGGGCAGGAATCCGCCGGGGAAATTCCCTCCGGGAGGGGGAAATCGACGCCATCGTCACCGTCATCGAGCTGGACATCATCGCCATCACCATCATCATCATCTCCACCATCATCACAGCCGTCATCACCGCTGGACACCGTCACCGCCGTAGAAATTTGGGTTTGATCTTGATTGTTTGATAGGGGAAACTCTCCCGGTATCGATTTCTACTTGTTGTTGATGCTATTGAGTGAAACCATTGAACCAAGTTTATGTTCAGATTGTTATTCATCATCATATCACCTCTGATCATGTTCCATATGATGTCTCATGAGTAGTTCGTTTAGTTCTTGAGGACATGGGTGAAGTCTAAATGTTAGTAGTGAACTATGGTTGAGTAATATTCAATGGTGTGATATTTAAGTTGTGGTGTTATTCTTCTAGTGGTGTCATGTGAACGTCGACTACATGACACTTCACCATTTATGGGCCTAGGGGAATGCATCTTGTATTCGTTTGCTAATTGAGGGGTTTCCGGAGTGACGAAACCTAAACCCCCGTTGGTATATCGATGCAGGAGGGATCGCAGGATCTCAGAGTTTAAGGCTGTGGTTAGATTTATTCTTAATTACTTTCTTGTAGTTACGGATGCTTGCAAGGGGTATAATCACAAGTATGTATTAGTCCTAGGAAGGGCGGTACATTAGCATAGGTTCACCCACACAACACTTATCATAACAATGAAGATTAATTAGCCGTATGTAGCGAAAGCACTAGACTAAAATCCCGTGTGTCCTCGAGAACGTTTGGTCATTATAAGTAAACAAACCGGCTTGTCCTTTGTGCTAAAAAGGATTGGGCCACTCGCTGCAATTATTTCTCTCGCACTTTATTTACTCGTACTTTATTCAACTGTTACATCAAAACCCCCTGAATACTTGTTTGTGAGCATTTACAGTGAATCCTTCATCGAAACTGCTTGTCAACACCTTCTGCTCCTCGTTGGGATCGACATTCTTACTTATTGAAGATACTACGATACACCCCCTATACTTGTGGGTCATCAAGACTATTTTCTGGCGCCGTTGCCGGGGAGTGAAGCGCTATTGGTAAGTGGAATTGGTAAGGAAAACCTTTCTTGTTGTGCTGATTTTATTTCTCTTTCTTGCTATAAGTCATTATGGAGAGATCTTCTCTTCAATTTTTATTTGGGAAATCTACTACTACTGCAACGGTAGTGGATGAGGCGCCAGGTGAGGAAGTAATACCATATAAAATACCTATGAAAATTATTGAACGTGTTATGGATAACCGCTATGAAGGGGATGGAACTGTCCATCCCGGTGATCATTTACTGTTTTTGCATGAATTATGCGGGTTATTCAAATGTGCAGGTATTGCTATGGATGAAGTGAGGAAGAAACTATTCTCTTTATCGCTGTCTGGTAAAGCGGCGCATTGGTATAAATTACTGGATAATGGGGATTCTCTTGAATGGAATGATATTGTGCCCCGGTTTTATTCTAAGTTCTATCCTCCAAGTGAAATTCATAAGGATCGGAATCGCATATATAATTTTTGGCCTCATGATGGAGAAAGTATTGCCCAAGCTTGGGGGAGATTGAAGTCTTTAATGCTCAAATGCCCCATTCATGAGCTTCCTGGTAATGTTATTATTGATAATTTCTATGCAAGACTTTCTTTTCAAGACAAGACCTTGCCGGATACTTCTTGTTCGGATCATTTACACGCAACAAAGAAGAGTTTAAAAGGGACCTTCTTGATCGGATCCAAGAAAATACCGAAGGTTGGGAGAACGACAAGGATAGAGAATCAGGTATAATTTATGATTATAAATGCATTGAAGCTTTTATGGATATCTTGATAAATTTCGTAATATGAGTGCTACATATGGTCTTGATTCTCAAGTTGCTGTAAATCTTTATAAAGCTTTTGCCTCTCATTATGAATTGCCAAAGAAGAATTTTGATAAGTATCATGAACCGTATAATGATAAAATTGATTCATCTATTAATAAATGCGTTGTAGTTGAAACTGCTGATCATGTTATTCCTGAAGCTTATATTGAAAAAACTCCTTTCCCTGCTAAAATGAAGGAGTACTCTGTTATAAATAGTGCGGTTCATAAAAGTGAAAAGAAACCTGTAGAACCTGAAGAACAAATAAAAGTTGAACCTGCTGTTGCAATAGTTAAAGATCTTGTGACTGAAAATGTGGAGGATGGTCATATTATTTTCTGTGAAGATGCTTCTAATATTGTTTCACATCCTAATAAACCCAAACAAGCTAGTGTTCCTATGCTATCTGTTAGAATTGGTGATCATTGCTATTATGGATTATGTGATATTGGTGCAAGTGTTAGTGCTATTCCGTATGAGCTTTACACGGAGATTATGCACGAAATTAATTCTTGTGAACTTGAAGATATTGATGTGGTTATTCAGCTGGCTAATAGAGAAACTATTTCTCCGATTGGTATTGTTCGAGATGTGGAAGTTTTATGCGGTAAGATTAAATATCCTGCTGACTTTTTGGTACTTGGTTCTGCTGCTAGTGATTATTGTCCTATTATTTTTGGTAGACCTTTTCTAAATACTTGTGGAGCTATTATAGATTGCAAGAAAGAGAAAATTTTGACTAAATTTGCTGGTGAATCTTATGAGTTTAACTTCTCTAAATTTACTAAAACTCCTTATAAAGCTGATTTTCCTAGTAATGATTTTAAAATGGAGCAATGTGCATCTATTGTTCTTGTTCCTAATAATCCTTTGCAGCAACATTTGGAGGATAGCGAGAGTGAAATTTTTAGGAAAGAAAGAGATGAGCTTGAGAAAAATTTTCTTCGCCAACCCATTCTCAAGCATGATTTACCGGTGGAAGATTTGGGTACAACACCGCCACCAAAGGAAGATCCTGTTTTTGATTTAAAGCCTTTGCCTGATAATCTTAAATATGCTCATATTGATGATAAGAAAATATATCCTGTTATTATTAGTTCTAAGCTTTCAGAGATTGAAGAAGAAAGGTTATTGGAAATATTGAAGAAGCACCGAGGAGCTATTGGCTACACTCTTGATGATTTGAAAGGGATTTCTCCTTCTATTTGCCAACATGCTATTAATATGGAAGATGATGCAAAGCCTGTTGTTGAACATCAGCGTCGTCTAATTCCGAAGATGAAGGAAGTGGTAAGGAATGAGGTATTACGACTTCTTGAAGCTGGTATTATATATCCTATTGCTGATAGTAGATGGGTTAGTCCTGTGCACTGCGTTCCCAAGAAAGGAGGAATGACTGTTGTGCCTAATGATAATGATGAGCTCATCCCTCAAAGAGTAGTTGTAGGGTATAGAATGTGCATTGATTTTCGAAAAGTTAACAAAGTTACTAAGAAAGATCATTACCCTTTACCATTTATTGATCAAATGCTAGAAAGATTGTCTAAAAATACTCATTTTTGCTTTCTTGATGGTTATTCTGGGTTCTCACAAATTGCTGTTAAAGCTAAAGATCAAGAGAAAACTACTTTTACTTGTCCCTATGGAACTTATGCTTATAGACGCATGCCTTTTGGTTTATGTAATGCTCCTGCTACTTTTCAAAGATGCATGTCTGCTATTTTTCATGGTTTTTGTGAGAGTATTGTAGAGGTATTCATGGATGATTTTTCCGTCTATGGGAATTCTTTTGATAGTTGCTTGCGAAACCTTGATAAAGTTTTGCAGAGATGTGAAGAAACTAACCTTGTTCTTAATTGGGAGAAATGCCACTTTATGGTTAATGAAGGAATTGTATTGGGGCATAAAATTTCTGAGAGAGGTATTGAAGTTGATAGAGCTAAAGTTGAAGCAATTGAGAAGATGCCCTATCCGAGGGACGTTAAAGGTATTCGTAGTGTTCTTGGTCATGCTGGGTTTTATAGGAGATTTATTAAAGATTTCTCCAAGATTTCAAAGCCTCTTACTAATCTTCTTCAAAAAGATGTACCATTTGTTTTTGATGATGATTGTAAGGAAGCTTTTGAAACTCTTAAGAAAGCCTTAACAACTGCTCCTATAGTTGAACCTCCTGATTGGAACTTACCCTTTGAAATTATGTGTGATGCTAGTGATTTTGTCAGTAGGCGCTGTTCTTGGACAGCGAGTAGATAAAAAACTGAATGTTATTCATTATGCTAGTAAAACTCTTGATGCTGCTCAAAGAAATTATGCTACAACTGAAAAAGAATTATTAGCTGTAGTCTTTGCTTGTGATAAGTTTAGATCTTATATTGTTGATTTAAAAGTTACTATTCATACTGATCATGCTGCAATTAGATACCTAATGACAAAGAAAGATGCTAAGCCGAGGCTTATTAGATGGGTACTTCTTTTGCAAGAATTTGATTTACATATTGTAGATAGGAAAGGTGCTGATAATCCTGTTGCTGATAATTTGTCTAGATTGGAAAATATTGCTTATGATCCTGTTCCTGTTAATGATAGTTTTCCAAATGAACAATTGGCTGTAATAAAGGTGAGCTCACGAGACAGTCCTTGGTATGCTGATTATGCTAACTTTATTGTTTCCAAGTACTTGCCTCCAACCTTTTCAGCTCAAGAAAGGAGGAAATTCTTTTATGACTTGAGGCATTATTTCTGGGATGACCCACACTTATATAAAGAAGGAGTGGATGGTATTATGCGAAGATGTGTTCCCGAATATGAACAACAGGAGATATTGAGTAAATGTCATGGTAGTGCGTATGGAGGACATCACGCCGGAGAAAGAACCGCGCAAAAGGTTCTACAATCAGATTTTTATTGGCCAACTCTCTTCAAGGATGCGAGAAAGTTTATTTTATCTTGTGATGAATGCCAAAGGGTTGGTAATATCTCCAGACGCAATGAAATGCCCATGAATTATACTCTTGTTATTGAACCGTTTGATTGTTGGGGATTTGACTTCATGGGACCTTTTCCGTCTTCTAAGGTAACACTCATATACTTGTTGTCATTCGATTATGTTACTAAATGGGTGGAAGCTATACCTACAAAAAGTGCTGATGGTGAGACCTCTTTAAGAATGCTTTTAGATATTATTTTTCCTAGATTTGGAGTACCTAGATATATTATGACTGATGGAGGTTCTCATTTTATTCATGGAGGTTTTAGAAAAACTCTTGCTAAGTATGGTATTAATCATAGAATTGCTTCCGCTTATCATCCTCAAACTAGTGGTCAAGTAGAACTATCAAATAGAGAGATTAAATCTATTTTGGGAAAGACCGTTAATAAAACTAGAAAGAATTGGGCTAGTAAATTGAAAGATGCACTATGGGCTTATAGAACTGCTTATAAAAATCCCATGGGAATGTCACCTTATAAAATGGTTTATGGGAAAGCTTGTCATTTACCTTTAGAACTAGAGCACAAAGCTTATTGGGCTGTTAGAGAATTAAATAAAGATCCTAAACTTGCCGGTGATAAGAGGTTGTTGCAATTAAGTTCTCTAGATGAATGGAGAAGTGAAGCTTATGAAAATGCTAAACTCTTTAAAGAGAAAGTTAAAAAATGGCATGATAGGAGGATTATCAAAAGAGAATTTAATATTGGGGATAAAGTCCTATTGTATCGGTCTCGTCTCAGATTCTTTGCAGGGAAATTACTCTCGAAATGGGAAG
This sequence comes from Lolium perenne, assembly GCF_019359855.2. Lineage (NCBI taxonomy): Eukaryota > Viridiplantae > Streptophyta > Magnoliopsida > Poales > Poaceae > Lolium > Lolium perenne. The sequence goes on from NC_067249.2 coordinate 272,452,550, forward strand.
GACCATATGTTGTCGAGGAGGTGTATCGTTCAGGAGCAATCAAAATTAGCTCTCTCCAAGGCAATGCTACGCAAGTGGTGAATGGACAAAGACTCAAGCATTATATCTCAGGTGATTCCTATAATGTTGATGTTGATATTATTCAAGTGGAAACACCGGAAGCTTTCATCAAAGGGCAAATTGAAAGTTCGCCAGAACTCGACTTTGAATAGGTAACAGTACTGGTAATGAAAAGTACGCAATTTACTTTCCGAACAATATTTTCGCTGTTTTTGGAAAATATGAAAAATTACGAGTTCGAAACGGTGTGGAAAGGACGCACGAGGGGGCGCCACCATAGGCCGGCGCGGCCTGACCTGGGCCCGCGCCGACCTATGGTCTAGCCGCCTCGTCGCCCCTTTCCGACTCTGGTTCGATCTGGTGCTTTCCTTTTGTCGAGAAATTTTTTGCTATATAATCCCCCAGACCCCTGGAGGTCCGTATATCGTTTTCTCGACGTGTTTTGTTTCGAGCTGTTTCTGCCAGGATTTGTTTTCGGTCTAGAAGCACCATGGCCTCTAACAACAAGGGCAAGGGGCTTTCGGAGGAAGAAGTGAAGGAGGTGCCATCAAGACAAGAGCAGCAAGCCGGAGGGAGCAAGCAAATCTTGGTGGGATCTGTTGACACTCGACGTTCTTTTTCTCATAACCTGCAGGGACCTTTACCACCCGCTCTTAGCCTCGACTCCTTCCCCATGATGGAAGAAGTTCTACGGATTACCGATGAGTTTTGTGATCAATATCGGGCTCTAAGAAGAGAAGTGGAGATACTCCAGGAGGAGAATTGCCGTCTCCGAAGAATGATTGAATACCACTCGATTCGCATCACAAGGTCGTCATCGCCAACTTCAGATAACAATGAATCTCTTCGAATCTTAGTGCAGAATTGTCAAGCTGAGAAACTGAAGACGAAGGAGCTTATTAAGAAGCTCGGGAGGAGTTCATCACCACCATCTCCGCAGGAGTAATTCATCATCGGTATTGGCATCCCCTTGGTTTGTTCCAAGCTTGGGGGAGTGCCGCGGTATCACATTATCACTACCTTTTACTTTTATTGTCAAGTAGTGTCATATCATGAGTAGGGAAGTTATCATATAAGATGGGTTGCGTTTGGAAGTATCTCTCCTTTAGTTGGTTGTCTATGTATCCCTTGGTGTGAGTTATCGTTATGGAATATTAATGAGAAGTCTTATCATTTACATATTGCACATTTTATTCTAGTTTGCAATCTCTATCATATGATTTACCTTGTTGTTAGTATTGGTATCACTTTGGGAGCATTGAATAAATTTATTTGGTTTTGGCAAACTTAGCATTGGTCAATAGCAACAACACTTTGAGGTTTAAGTAGAAAAGAGAAATACATGTAGATGTTTCATTGTCTTTCTTGTTAGCTCACAGCTTATTATTCTGAAGTTAAAATTGTTTGTGCTTACAAGGAAGATGCATGATTGTTTCTATCATATGTATATTTGTTTGTTTCCCTCGACTCTTATGCTTGCTAATTAACCTTGCTAGCCAAAGACCAGACCGAGAGGGAATACTTCTCGTGCATCCAAACCTTAGCCCAAACCTATGCCATTTGTGTCCACCATACCTACCTACTACATGGTATTTTCTGCCATTCCAAGTAAATACTTCATGTGCTACCTTTAAACAATTCAAAACTTAGTATCTCTTATTTGTGTTAATGTTTCATAGCTCATGAGGAAGTATGTGGTGTTTTATCTTTCAATCTTGTTGGGCAACTTCCACCAATGGACTAGTGGCTTCATCCGCTTATCCAATAATTTTGCAAAAAAGAGCTGGCATTGGGATTCCCAGTCCCAAATTAATCAAACTAAATAGACACTCCTCCATGGTATGTGATTGATGGACGGCACCCGAAGGATTCGGTTAGCCATGGCTTGTGTAAGCAAAGGTTGGGGGGAGTGTCATCAGCATAATAAAGCTAAAATAAAAAGGCACTCCTTCATGGTATGAGATTGTTGGCAGGCACCCGAGGATTCGGTTAGCCATGGTTTGTGAAAGAAAGGTTGGAAGGAGTGCCACACAAAATGAAAATAATATGGGAGCCGCTCTTAGGAGGTTGTCTGGCAAGGGGGTTAGAGTACCCGCTACCAGTCGTTGACAACAACAAACACCTCTCAAAATGTTACTTTTATTCTCTTTATATGATTGCAAAACTGAAAAAGCTCTAGCACATGATTTAATCCCTGCTTCCCTCTGCGAAGGGTCTGTCTTTTACTTTATGTTGAGTCAGTAAACCTATTTCCCTCCATCTCAAGCAAGCATTTGAGTAGTTGTGATCAAACCATTATATTGTGATTTGCTACATCATGTCTTTTATTCTTCCTTGTTTAGTACAAGTTTTATCTGAATGAATATACCTTTGCAAGTTATCAATGATCATGAAAAAAACCATTATGATTGAGTATGCAAGTTGTGCCTTATAAACTTTAACATGAGAGCGCTGCTCAATGAGGTAATTATAATCTGTTAATTGTTCTCTGACCAAGAACGAAGTTTGCCATCACCAATTATGATTTCTTATGCACCTTTACTTGTGATTACCTTATACTTGTTTCAAGATGAGTTATAAGAGGTTGTTTACTATAATGTCCTGTGTGAATGAATATGATGCTTCTTGTCCGTATTTTATTTATTGACTCTTCACTCCATAAACATGTGGTCCTGTCTATCGAGTTCAGTTTCGCTTGGGGACAAGCGAAGTCTAAGCTTGGGGGGAGTTGATACGTCCAATTTGCATCACTATTTTATATCATAATTTGCTGTTATTCATTGATATATTTCATATTGGGACACAATACTTATGTTATTTCATCTATTTTGCATGTTTCATCATTATTGGAGGATCGAGCACCGGAGCCGGGATTCACTGGAAAAAGCACCGTCGAACGCAATATTTCGGAAGATCAACTCGTGGGAGGAAATTATACCAAAATCCTGTTTTTCAAGATGACGAAGGAAGCCGAAGGAGGGGCCAGGAGGACCTGTGGTGGGCCCACACCCTAGGCGGCGCGGCCCATGCCCCGGCCGCGCCGCCATGTGGTTTGGGGGACCCACGACCCCTTTCGCCTCCTTTTCTTCGCGAAATCCTTCGTCCGAAAACCTAAGCCACAGAGGGTACCTCGCGAAGAGTTACAGCCGCCTCTGCGGGGCGGAGAACACCAGAGAGAAAAGAGCTCTCCGGCGGGCAGGAATCCGCCGGGGAAATTCCCTCCGGGAGGGGGAAATCGACGCCATCGTCACCGTCATCGAGCTGGACATCATCGCCATCACCATCATCATCATCTCCACCATCATCACCGCCGTCATCACCGCTGGACACCGTCACCGCCGTAGCAATTTGGGTTTGATCTTGATTGTTTGATAGGGGAAACTCTCCCGGTATCGATTTCTACTTGTTGTTGATGCTATTGAGTGAAACCATTGAACCAAGTTTATGTTCAGATTGTTATTCATCATCATATCACCTCTGATCATGTTCCATATGATGTCTCGTGAGTAGTTCGTTTAGTTCTTGAGGACATGGGTGAAGTCTAAATGTTAGTAGTGAACTATGGTTGAGTAATATTCAATGGTGTGATATTTAAGTTGTGGTGTTATTCTTCTAGTGGTGTCATGTGAACGTCGACTACATGACACTTCACCATTTATGGGCCTAGGGGAATGCATCTTGTATTCGTTTGCTAATTGCGGGGTTGCCGGAGTGACAGAAACCTAAACCCCCGTTGGTATATCGATGCAGGAGGGATCGCAGGATCTTAGAGTTTAAGGCTGTGGTTAGATTTATTCTTAATTACTTTCTTGTAGTTGCGGATGCTTGCAAGGGGTATAATCACAAGTATGTATTAGTCCTAGGAAGGGCGGTACATTAGCATAGGTTCACCCACACAACACTTATCATAACAATGAAGATTAATTAGCCGTATGTAGCGAAAGCACTAGACTAAAATCCCGTGTGTCCTCGAGAACGTTTGGTCATTATAAGTAAACAAACCGGCTTGTCCTTTGTGCTAAAAAGGATTGGGCCACTCGCTGCAATTATTTCTCTCGCACTTTATTTACTCGTACTTTATTCAACTGTTACATCAAAACCCCCTGAATACTTGTTTGTGAGCATTTACAGTGAATCCTTCATCGAAACTGCTTGTCAACACCTTCTGCTCCTCGTTGGGATCGACATTCTTACTTATCGAAGATACTACGATACACCCCCTATACTTGTGGGTCATCACATGGCCATATCACATCACCAAACCCTGCAAAAACAAGTTAGACGCCTCTAATTTGGTTTGCATATTTTACGTGGTTTAGGGTTTTCGAGTAAGATCCAATCTACCTACGAACATGAACCACAACGGTGATACTAATGTTGTCAATAGAAAGAGTAGATTGAATCTTCACTATGGTGGGAGAGACAGACACCCGCAAAGCCACTTATGCAATCCAAGTTGCATGTCAAGCGTGGAGCAAATCTCATGAACGCGGTCATGTAAAGTTAGCCCGAGCCGCTTCATCCCACCATCCCGCAAGATGCAAAGTACACGAACTAAAGACAACAAAAGCATCAACGCCCACAAAACCATTGTGTTCTACTCGTGCAACCAATCTATGCATAGACACGGCTCTGATACCACTGTAGGGATTCGTAGCATAGAAAACAAAAATTTTCCTATCGCAAGAACGAAGAACAAGCCAAGATCCAATCAAGAAGACGGTAGCAACGAGGTGAAGATCAACATACCCTTGAAGATCACAAAGTGTTAACGAGATCAGATCTCGTGGTGGATGTAGACGATCACTTGCCGCTTGCAAAAGCGCGTAGAAGATCTTCGACGGTGCCACGAACAGGCAGCACCTCCGTACTCGGTCACACGTTCGGTGTTGATGACGACGTCCTTCTCCCCGTTCCAGCGGGCAGCGGAAGTAGTAGATCCTCCTCGGAATTCCGGCAGCACGACGGCGTGGTAGCGGTGGTGGTGGAGATCTCCGACAGAGCTTCGCCTAAGCTATGTGGGAGAGAGAGGGAGGAGGGAACCGCTAGGGTTTTCTGGGAGAGGGGGTGCTTGGGGGCTGCGGCCAAGGTTGTGGTGGTGTGGCCGGCCAGCCCCTCCCCTCCCCTCATTATATAGGTGGAAACCCCCAAGAGTTGTAGTACAAGTCTTCGAATAAGACCCCAACAACAAAACCTACTATAGGTGGGAAACCTACTCAAGGAGGGAGTCCTACTCAAGGTGGGACTCCCACCTTTCCTTGGAGGGGGGTGGCCAGCCACCACAAGTGGAGTCCACCTGGGACTCCACCCCTTAGGGTTGGCCGGCCATGCAAGGTGGAGTCCCTCCGGGACTCCACTTTCCATGGTGATTTCTTCCGGACTTTTCTAGAACCTTCTAGAACCTTCCATAAATGCACCGGATCATTTCCAAACTTGGAAAGTGACTTCCTATATATGAATCTTATTCTCCGGACCATTCCGGAACTCCTCGTGATGTCCTGGATCCCATCCGAGACTCCGAACAAAACTTCAAACTCCATTCCATATTCCATATCTACTTAAACGACATCAAACCTTAAGTGTGTCACCCTACGGTTCGCGAACTATGCAGACATAGCCGAGACTCTTCTCCGACCAATAACCAATAGCGGGATCTGGAGATCCATAATGGCTCCCACATATTCAACGATAACTTAGTGATCGATTGAACCATTTACATACGATACCGATTCCCTTTGTCTCGCGATATTTTACTTGTCCGAGGTTTGATCATCGGTATCTCCATACCTTGTTCAACCTCGTCTCCGACAAGTACTCTTTACTCGTACCGTGGCATGTCATCTCTTATGAACCATTCATATGCTTGCAAGCTAATTAGACGACATTCCACCGAGAGGGCCCAAAGTATATCTATCCGTCATCGGGATGGACAAATCCCACTCTTGATCCATATGCCTCAACTCATACTTTCCGAACACTTAATCCCACCTTTATAACCACCCATTTACGCAGTGGTGTTTGATGTAATCAAAGTATCCTTCCGGTATAAGTGATTTACATGATCTCATGGTCGAAGGACTTGGTAACTATGTATCGAAAGCTTATAGCAATTTGAACTTAATGACGTGATCTTATGCTATGCTTAATTGGGTGTGTCCATTATATCATTCATCTAATGACATAACCTTGTTATTAATAACATCCAATGTTCATGATCATGAAACTATGATCATCTATTAATCAACAAGCTAGCTATACAAGAGGCTTACTAGGGACTCCTTATTGTTCACATAACACACATGTATCAATGTTTCAGTTAATACAATTATAGCATGGTATGTAAACATTTATCATAAACATAAAGATATATAATAACCACTTTATTATTGCCTCTTGGGCATATCTCCAACAACTATAGCCAAGAAACACACACTTCTTGGAGTGGTATTCCAACTTGCGATTATTATAGGGACGTAAATGTGGCCAGCATGCACAGCCGAACACCTTGTAAAAGGTATAGTCCGGAACTTCATGCAAAAGCAACTCAATAGGAGTCTTCATGTTAAGAACACGAGTGGGAGTGCGATTGATGAGAAAACAGGCAGTCGAAAAAGCATCACTCCAGAAACGAAAAGGAACAGATGCATGTGCCAAGAGGGTAAGACCAGTTTCAACAATGTGTCGATGCTTACGTTCGGCAGAGCCGTTCTGCTGATGTGTATGGGGACATGAGAGGCGATGTGAAATCCCAAGCTGCTGAAAAAAGGTGTTAAGGTTGCGATATTCGCCACCCCAATCAGACTGAACATGGATGATCTTGTGCTTGAGAAGGCGCTCTACATGTTTTTGGAATTGAATGAAAACATTAAAGACATCAGACTTGCACTTAATAAGATACAACCAAGTAAAGCGACTATAAGCATCAATGAAACTGACATAATATTTATGACCACTGACAGAAGTTTCAGCAGGACCCCACACATCTGAAAACACAAGTTCTAGAGGACTCTTGACAACTCGACTAGATAAAGAAAAAGGTAGTTGATGACTTTTGCCTTGCTGACAGGCATCACACACTGATGTATCTTTGTTGCTAGACACACTAGGAAGCTCATGGCGATGAATAATATGGCGAACAATGGGTGTGGCTGGATGACCAAGGCGAGCATGCCACTGTGACGACGAAGTGCGAACTCCACTGAAGACATGGGAGTGACGAGGCGACTCCAACTGATAGAGACCTTGAGATAGGCGCCCACTAAGAAGAATGTCCATCGTGGCTCGATCCTTAACAAAAAGATCAAAAGGGTGAAATTCACAAAACACATTATTATCATAAGTGAGTTTCGGAACTGAAAGAAGACTGCGTGTCACAGAGGGAACTCTAAGCACGTTACGGAGATGGAGATTCCTATCGGCATGTCTAGTAAGAAGGGATGCTTGACCAATATGAGAGATGCGCATACCTGCCCCATTGGCGGTGTGGACCTTGTCGGAGCCGGTGTAGACATCGCGGGTGTGCAGCTTGCCCAGCTCGCTCGTCAGGTGATCAGTAGCCCCGGTGTCCATGTACCAATGAGGATCAACATAGGTCTGAGTTTGCCCCTGTGATGGTGGAGGCGCAGGACGGTCAGCCATGGCAGCTTGACGGGCGTTGTTACGAGTGTCCTTGCCATCATTGCCAAGGCCGAGAAAGCTGCGCTGAAACCGCCGATGACACTTGGAGGCGACATGACCCTCCCGACCACATAGCTGACAGACACGCTTGGAGCGTCCACCTCCGGAGTGATCGGATGCAGGGGGCGGGGGCGCGGTCTTCCCGGAGGGAGAGTACGGCACCGAAGGAGGAGGGCGAGAGCCACCTCTGTTGGCGACATGCGCCGCAGTATCACCAAGATGGCCAGAAGTCTCCCGGCGCCCAGGACGAGCCTCCACACGCTGCTCAGTTTGCAGAAGGCGTTGGTAGAGCTCGTGCGGCGGCATCGGGGTGGTGTTGGCACGTTCATTAACCACCTCCACCAAGCCATCATATTCTTCATCAAGGCCATTGACGATGTAGGAGGTGAACTCGGCGTCGGTGATGGGCTGGCCAATAGAGGCCAGCGTATCCGCAATGGCGCGGACCTGGTTGTAGTAGTCCGTGGCGGTCTTGTCGAGCTTCTGAGACTCGCCAAGTTGGCGACGGAGGACATTGGCACGAGCCTGGGACTGAGCCGAGAACGTCGTCTCGAGGATGGTCCAGGCGTCATGAGAGGTCTTTGCGAAGACCACAAGGCCGGCGACACCCGGCGAGAGGGATCCCTGGATGGAGGAGAGGTTGGCCTGGTCCTGAGCCGTCCAGACACGGTGAGCCGGGTTAATGACCGGACCATGCACGCCATCAATAAGCGCAGGGGGGCACGGAAGAGTGCCGTCAACGTAGCCGAGCAAGTAATGGCTCCGAAGCAACGGAAGAACCTGCGCACGCCAGAAAATATAGTTATCCGGCGTTAGCTTGAGGGTAATGTGATTCCCGAAGTGGTACGGCGGCGGGAACGCCGTGGCGATGTTCGTCGCAGGGGTCGGGGCAGGCGGCACGGGCGTCGCAGCAGCCACGAAGGACACCGGCGCAGGGGCCGATGAGGTGGAGGCGGCGACGGCGGGGGCCGAAGGAGTGACGCTAGAGGACGCAGTATACGGCTGCATCTGCAGCCCAGGCACGCCCGGCGGCGGCATGGCCGAGGACTGGGCGGAGAAGAGCGACCCGATCATAGTCGTGCCGATCTGATGAGCGGGCGAGGTCGCGCGATCAATCGGTGCCTGGAGGAGGGCAGCGAGCGACGGCGGAAGCAGACCTGCGGAAGAGAGGCCGGAGGAGGCCGGGGCCGTCATGGCGGCGGCGGCGGCGAGGCGGAAGCGAAGACGGCGGCGCTAGGGTTAGGATCGCACCAGGTCGTCTGATACCATGTAAGACACGTAATTGTGTTGGTTTGGGAACCGGCACTTCTCCAATAGGGAGAGGCCAATATATATATATCAAGGGTTGTATACAGGTTACATCGTATAATACAAGTATACAAGCTAGGCTACTATACATGTCTAACACTCCATACTTAAATAAGTGTACCTTTGGCTTTTTTCTAATTCAAAACTTTTCAAAAGTGTCCAACTTTTTGCCAAAAAGTAGCTACATATATAACATAAAAATACTATATTGTGGAACTACATTTTAAGATGTATCTAGTGATACTAATTCAGAGTGATAAATGTGCTACTTTTTTCTTAAAAAAATCTGGTCAAATTTAATGAAGTTTGACTTGTCCAAAAGCTAAATGTACATTTATTTGTGGATTCCAGAATTGCCAAAAATCCCGATCAAGAAAAAAAAATCCATGCTCTTAGGGTCCGAAACATGTGTGACTCATAAAACATAAAATTCTTTAAGTGAGATGCGACGTTTCCGTCGATAGCGAGACACCTACGAGGAATTTGAGGAGCAACACCACGTCCCAACGTCTCAATTGGAGTAGCACCCACAATCCTCTAGCATCTGTTTCAGTGGGACACTGACATGTGGCATCAGGCGACACCACATGTCATGAACTTTAAGTTAACCGAGGCTAGGAATTAAAGTTTCAAGAAAATTTCAAAAGTTTTGACATGATTAAAAGTATAGTATTGTCGATGTTTTTGGACTATATTTGGACCAAATTCAAATTCGAGTCATATTTATTCAACTTTCATACAAACTTAATGAAATTTGAACGAGAAAATCTGAAACAATTTTTAAAAACGAATGTTTCTTAAATTTAGGATATTCGGGTGGGTCCAAATATTATAGTTAAACCAAAATTCAAAACTCTACCCATGACTAAGTCAGCGAATTTTGTTCGCTCGACCCACCCATCGTCCACAGCACCGACGATGAGGTACTGCCTTCTGACGTGGTGTCAGTGACTTGAGTGATTTATTTTAAACGAGGCACGAGCTCTGCCTATTCATTGGTTAATGAGGAGTAACCTGGAGGCCGAAGCCAAACAGAAAAGGATTACATCATAACAAACGCGCGCGCACACACACTTCAAATGCGGTTGGATGCCAAAGCAACTAAGGGATTAGTTGGTCCAAATCACCTCGTGCCAAAGTGTGGTTGGCCCCAATGGTATACCTAGAATTAATATAGAGAGAGTGTGTGTGTGACGGTTGTACGGGTGGATTGGGCCGACCGGACCGGTCTGGTTCGGTCGGACTCGCCCAATAGGGCCAATCCAATAGGCTAGCTGCATCCAACCCAAGTTAGAATTTATATTCTTAATTTTAAAAAATAATCAATAGAAGTTTAATGAAATTTAAAATGGAGTAAATATATTCTAAAAATACAAAAGTATGTAAAATTCACCAAGAATTTCAGTCAAACTTTAAGATGCCTATAAGTATTATTTCCATTTGTATTAAATTGTTTTAGACATATGATTAAAATTTTAAATTTAGACTAAAAACCGAAGAAATTCTAAAGATAATTATAAATCCAATTTAAATATTTATATAAAATTATATAAAACTCCTAATTAAATATTTTATAGTACTAAAAAATAGTACTAATTTTAGGTAACTTTTTAGCACATGTTTAATTAAGATTAACATTTGCCACTAATAATTCTTAAGTAATTAAATATAAAAATCCTATAATTTTAAAATATTATAAACTAATATTATATTATTTTTAATGAACATTAGAGATTTAGTTAAGCTACCAAGATACTAAATGGTCAAAAAAGGAAATAAAATCCTTCAAGAGGAATTTCTTATATTACACAAATATTTAATGATAAGGGTTAAATGGGTAATCATGCGAAGCATATCATATGATATTCATTTTTTGTTTGATAAGGAACGCTTTATTACTTGAAAGGTTTAAGCATTGCACCCGGCCTCTGCGTAACAAAGATGCACACAAATTAGCTCAAGTCCAAAAATATCAATCAACAGAACAAAAAAAATGCAAAAGGCGCACATAAGTATTCATCACGGAAACTGCTAACCAATCATATTATATTACAAACATATCATGTGATATTCATAATAGCATATAATAAACTCTTTTCATGTGGGTTTCTACGTGGCTTCGTTTACGTCGAGAGGGGACACAAAGCCCCTTGCGTGGAGTATGGATTCGCCTCCTAACCAACCTACCAACTCCTTTTTAACTTTTATTGTTATGTTAACTCTTTTCATTATCCTTCTACCATCTAAGTCAACGCAACGAGCCTTCTGGTCTACCATCACAAAAAAATTGTCGGGGCTCGAATATCGGCACAAAGAAACCCACATCATCAGCGAGGTCACCAACATACTAATTCCAGAAGATTAAAATTTGAATTAATTCCTGATCATTCTAATTGATGAAATTCGGGATGGAACGAAGGATCAACTCAGCGAAGTTCATGGCGATGATGAAGAAGGGGATAATTGGGAACATAAGGCAGACCCGTGAAGCAAACCACTGACTAGCATCATCCTCCACGACGCTGGCTCATCGGTCTCCATGCTCCAGTAAGATTATAATCGAGGTTTGATCTAGGGAAATAAAAGATACATAAATATATACAATCTCGACAAGGCACCTAGGTTGTGAAGCACTAGTAGAAAACGGGTCTTTAGTCCCGGTTGGTAAGGGCTTTTAGTCGCGGTTTTACAACCGAGACTACGGAATCGGGACTAAAGCCCCCCCCTAGTCCCGCTAGGCCTCCACGTTGGTAGCTCGAGCGCTCGGGGGTGGAGGGGCTTTAGTCCCGGTTGGTAACACCAACTGGGACTAAAGGCCTATACGCGTCAAGCGCTTCTCTGCAGGGGGCAGAGAAAAGGGCCGTTTCTCTACCACGGTAGGGTGTTTTCCTTCAATTTATTTTTCTAATTTTTCAAAATTTATAGTATTTCAGTTATTTGACCAGTTTAGTCTCTAACTACACTTAATATCTAGTCAAATTACTTACTCGTGGTCAAACTTCCCGATTGGTCACCAATCCTCAAACTGCTTCAGCACTAGTACGCTTAACTTCTGAGTTCCTTCCATCCCGCTTCCAAGTACTTTGGGCGCACGTTATTGATATTAGTATCATATCAATCCTATTAACCTCTTGGTCACGATGTAACACTTCTTTATTATTTGAATTCCAAATAATTACTTTAATAAAAAAAATAATGAAATAATAATAATCTTGAATAAATAAATAACAATACTTTTTTTTTTGCAAAACCTAAAATCTGAAATTTTTCATATTTCCCTTTGGCAGTTTGGGAATCTAAAAATTGGCTAACCGGGTTGTGCCAGTGAAATTGGTTGTAACTTTTTGCGTAGATATATTTTCATATATTAAACTTTTTTTTTTGATTTCGTATGCAAATTATATTGCCATTTTACAGAAAAATATAATTGTTTTTGCAAAATAAGTCAAAAGATATTCACCGAACTTACGTACATCTAAAAGGATTTTTAATTTTTAATTTTCTATCATTTTCTTGTGTATGTTACAAAGCTAAAATGGCGATTGGGCGGGGGGGGGGGGGGGGTGTGGAGCCAAAAAAAACCCTAGAAAACCTTTAGACTCGGTTGGTGTCTCCAGCCGGGACTAAAGGTAAGGGTTTTGCGCCTGTCGTAACACCTTTAGTCCCTGTTGGTGTCTCCAACCGGGACTAAAGGTCCTGTTTGAACCGGGACTAAAACCGTGCGGCGTCCCTAGCCGTTCGAACCGGGACTAATGCTCACATTAGTCCCGGTTCGTAACGCGACCGGGACTGATGCTCGGACAGCTCGCGAACGAAAGCCTTATTTTCTACTAGTGAAGAACTGGTGCTTCAAATAGCAAGTAGTGGCGTCGATCCTTTTGAATTTTGATGTCGGTGACAAAAGGTACCCGAAGTATATACATATACTTATGGATGCATGTGGTGGGTACTACGGTTCAAACATGCATGTATTTATGGAGTATATTAAGGATTCAAATTCAGATCAATTTCCCCTCGATCGCCAACCGAGCACAGAGTTTAATTAGCGTATGTACACACAAGTAGAACCACATTAAATTTTATTTTGAAAAGTTAAACACTATGCAAATAGTTAATTATTGTACTCCCTCCGATCCATATTACTTGATGCTAAAATGGATATATCTACAACTAAAATATGTCTAGATACATCTATATTAGCATCAACTAATATGAATCAGAGGAAGTACTATAACAAGATAAATAAATGTTGGAAAAGGATTAGATACGGCCGGAGGCTGCGTCGCTCCCGAACCTCAGCCTTGCACGTTTGCCACGTGCCCCTACGTGACGGTGGAGAAAAGGCAGCGAACGTGGGGAGGCCCACCTCTCCTTATCCTCCCGCGTGGGCACCTCCCACCCACTCGTTGAATTTCTTCTACATCGCACAAGCGATGCGCCTACCGCTGCTCCCGCGGACCCAGGACAAAAATGTCCCGGTGTCCAAGTTAACATCACATAGGCATTGCATACAAGTAACACACTTCAAAATTAATAATACACATAAGTGAAACGCTTACCAAAATTAATCGTTCCCCTTAATATATTATCCCATTACAAAGTTGTGCAATAAAGCAGGAAATACTACATTTTAGAATGGCTTTCTACTCTTAAAGCGACCAATGACAGTATTATTGATAACACTTCTCATTTCTTCTTTCTCCACATAGAAAAAATAAGATTGTACATCAAGGAGTAACTAATACTAGCTTCAATAGTCGGTAAACCACGGGATAACAAATATGTTTCCTTGAATCCACCATTTTTTGAGAGAGCTCACAAATACTACCTCCGTTTGTAAATGTAGTAATTTTTTTAAAATTAAAATGGGGACTGCTGAGCGTCCCCCAGGGGATTAGAATTCTAATCCCCCGGGTGGACAGCCCTTGGATGAGCTCGATTGGACCGCCTAGATCGTGACACGTGTCACAGTATACCTTAGTCCCACTTTTGCTACCATAATGTACCAAAGTAGCAAAAAACGGTTCGTTTGTAGCAAAATCAATCCAATTGTAGCAAAACACGATTCACCCAAAATACACACAGATCTCGTCGGAGACTCGCCGGAGACCTCGCCGGAGACGATGTAGCAGACATGTTGTACTATTGTAGCAAAACAATTACGGTATTGTAGCAAAACCTATCTCAACGGAGACCTCGCAAAAAAACTCGCTGGAGATGTCACCCAGGAACTCGCCGGAGTCATCGCCGGAAACCTCACCGGAGACATGGTAGCAAAAAATATATGCTAAAGTAGCAAAAAAACACACAAATTGTAGCAGCTTTTTTTTGCTATTGTAGCAAAACCGACCTCACCGGAGAACTTATAGCAGAAATACAGAACAAGTGTAGCAACGATATATAGAACAAAAGTAGCAAATCCGACTTCGCCGGAGAAGTTCGCCAGAAACATCGGAGCTACAATATTATACCAATTGTAGCGGCGCGGCCGGCCGGCCTGCCGTGTGTAGCAGCGACGACGAACTTGTGTAGCGGCGCGGCCGACCGTGTGTAGCAGCATCGGTGACCTTTTGTAGCGGCACAGCGAGCCGTGTGTAGCAGTGCCGACGACCTTTTGTAGCATCCTAGCACCACCATCCTCCATCGTAGCACGAGATGCGCCACCCCTCGAAGCAAGTGTCGGTTTGCAGGCCGCGTCCCCCTTGGTGAGGATTGGGGGGAGCTGCAGGCGACGACGCTGTGGAGGGGAGGGGACGGATCGGCCGCAACGCGCCGACGAGGAATACGGTGGCGCCGACACGTTGGTGGATTCGGCAACGAGGCTGCGTCGACGACGGCCTGCAGCAGGCTCCTTCTCCGAGCCAAGTGCCACCACCTCCGTGCATCAGCGCCCTTATCCCCGCGCGCGGTCATCTTCTCGGCTCCGCAGGGAGGCGCGATAGTGGTGCTCCGCGGGAGGAGGCGCAGCACCGGCGGAAGCGCGTGACGACTGTGCTCCGCGGGGTGCGCGCGGCAGCGGCGGAAGCTTGCCGGCGCATGGCGGCGGCAGATATGCAAGCGGGGCGGCGCGAGAAGGCGGAGCTGCAGCGCGGGCGGCGCGAGGAGGCAGAGCTGCGGCTCGGGCCAGCGCTCCGGCAAAGGACGCGCTCCGGCTTCGAGCGCCTCCGCGAGGCACCAGCGGCGAGCAAGGAGCGGAGGACGCACGGCGGATTCCGGCCAGACGAGAGAGGAGCGCCGGCGTCGAGCGAGATAGGAGCAGCAGCAGGCCACTTACCCCGGCGGCGGAGGAGCACCCATGGGGGATTGGGGGCAGCTCGGCAATTCTACGGGAGACGGCAGAGTGGATGGGGACGATGCAAAGGGATAAGGTTGGGGTGGGGCCTACCACGATCGAACAGTTCAATGCGTCGTGGGCGAGGCGCATCGAACAGCTGCGCATCCGGGGGATCAGAGCGCTGTTCCCCCGGGGGAAGAGCAGCGTTTCCCAATTAAAATAGCATACGAAAACGTATGAAGCAAACGTAGTATTATTTATGCTAGAGAACTCAAACATCGTCAATGTAAAGAAGGTGGTGTCTTAGGTCCGTGAGTTCTCCATCAATAAAATCTTTTTAAAGTTAAGAAAATTAATATGAACCGAAGGGAGTAAACTGAAATCCCTAAATGATTCGCCTGGGTTCAAAGCGGCTAAACATATTCGTAACTCAGAATTTTCTCATTGTACGGTTCTGAGTTTTGGATTTGAACTTACCTGACATTGCGTCCTTGTGCTTCTAGCCGTCAATTGAGAAATAACCAAAAAAAAAAAGCAAAATGCAATGATTATCGATAAAACCAATCGTCCAAAAATCCAATTCTGAATCCCTAGTCCCTAGTACTGCAGTTGACGAAGGAACAATTAGACAAAACAAATCAATTATTTACGTGTAGCCGATGGCATACCTTTTCTGGCGGCTTGACCGGCGATCTACGTGACTCGGCGCCTCGTGATTTCCCGATGGCGAGTGTCACACGTACGATAGGGGAAATTGATCGGGAAATGAAGAGATGAACCGGGCGGCACATGCACCGGGCTTATCTCGTTCTCCCATTGGCTGAGGGAGAAGTGGGCCCGGCAACATCTGTGGCATTTTGTTTGAGGGCAATCAAGAATACAACCAGAAATACCCAGGGTGGGACCTATCGGGAGAGAGAGAAAAAGGTAAGGAAATTAAAGCAGGTCAAAAGTGTGTCAGACATCTTCTCCAAATCATTTTTCTCTCTCTCCTTCAGGACGTGTTCTCCAAATTGTTTTCTTCTCTTTCTCCTCCAAACTCCATCGATCTCGTTGGTAACCGCCGCTGCCCTCCCGTCCCCCTTATCCTCCATCGAGGTAGCCGCCGCAGACCTCCCGTACACCTCCTTCTGCGGCGCGGCGCGACCTGGTGGGGTCGTCGGGAGGCCGAGCGGGACGCACGTCGAGGCGCCGCTGTTCAGCTGCATCGCCGGAGTATGGCTACGCAGACGAACAAGCCATTTGGTTCTTCTGGTACGACTGTTCGTGAACGGGAGCGAGACGAGCGAGCCATTTGGTTCGGCTCCTTCGGATCAAAGTGTCGCCTAAATTGCGTGACGTCCGTACACGCTGACGTGCATGCCCGCCGAACGGAAGCGGCAGGAGAGGAGCAGTTGTGCGCTGACGGGCGGCGTGGCGCAGGGAGAGGAGCAGCTGCGCACAGTAGGACGCGGTCCGGTCGGGCGAGCGGGGCGCCGTCGCGGAAGAGGAGCACCCGCGCAGTGCGCGAGCACGAGGCGTCGTCGGGGGCACCGCAGCCGCCCCTAGCGCCAGCGGTGGCGTCGGGGAACAGCCTGGCAATGGACCGGCGAGCGCGCGCGAAATACGCGTGGTGGAGCATCGGCGCGCCCTCCCCGGCGGCCGCGAGGAGGCAGGAGGCGGCGGTTAGAGCCGCGCGGTGCGATCAATGGTGGCCCAGTCCTCCGGAACAGGCCATGTACTCTGCTGTCTGCGCCTCGCGACGGGAGCGGCATCGAACTCATTCACTTCGTTGGGTTCCACACACATGTATTCAATGCTAGTAGGAGTAGTATATTTTAGCACCGTATAGGAATAACCCACCTGCAGCAGTGGATGCTGGAGCGGGTTCATATACCGCCGGGTTCCATCTATTCACTCTCAAATTGATCGAGAACAGGGGCCATGTACTCTGCTGTACAGCATCCACTGCTGCAGGTGGGTTATTCCTATACGGTGCTAAAATATACTACTCCTACTAGCATTGAATACATGTGTGTGGAACCCAACGAAGTGAATGAGTTCGATGCCGCTCCCGTCGCAGCGCAAAGATGCAGAGTACATGGCCCCCTGTTCCGGAGGACCGCCACCATTGATCGCACCGCGCGTTTCTAACCGCCGCCTCCCGCCTCCTCGCGCCGCCGGGGAGGGCGCGCCGATGCTCCACCACGCGTATTTCGCGCGCGCCGCCGGTCCATTGCCGTGCTGTTCCTCGACGCCACCGGCTGGCGCTAGGGCGGCTGCGGTGCCCCGACGACGCCTCGTGCCGCAAGATCGCGCGCGGTGCTCCGCTTCCGCGACGGCGCCCCCGCCGCCTCCGACCGATCGCGTCCCATCGTGCGCAGCTGCTCTCTCTCGCGCCACGCCGCCCGTCACAGCACAATCGCTTCCTCTCTCCGCCGCTTCCGTTCGGCGGCATGCACGCGCCGTGTACGGACGTCACGCAATTTAGGCGACACTTTGATCCGAAGGAGCCGAACCAAATGGCTCGCTCGTCTCGCTCCCGTTCACGAACAGTCAGACTGTAAGAACCAAATGGCTTGTTCGTCTGCGTAGCCATACTCCGGCGATGCAGCTGAACAGCGGCGCCTCGACGTGCGTCCCGCTCGGCCTCCCGACGACCCCACCAGGTCGCGCCGCGCCGCAGAAGGAGGTGTACGGGAGGTCTGCGGCGGCTACCTCGATGGAGGATAAGGGGGACGGGAGGGCAGCGGCGGTTACCAACGAGATCGATGGAGTTTGGAGGAGAAAGAGAAGAAAACAATTTGGAGAACACGTCCTGAAGGAGAGAGAGAAAAATGATTTGGAGAAGATGTCTGACACACTTTTGACCTGCTTTAATTTCCTTACCTTTTTCTCTCTCTCCCGATAGGTCCCACCCTGGGTATTTCTGGTTGTATTCTTGATTGCCCTCAAACAAAATGCCACAGATGTTGCCGGGCCCACTTCTCCCTCAGCCAATGGGAGAACGAGATAAGCCCGGTGCATGTGCCGCCCGGTTCATCTCTTCATTTCCCGATCAATTTCCCCTATCGTACGTGTGACACTCACCATCGGGAAATCACGAGGCGCCGAGTCACGTAGATCGCCGGTCAAGCCGCCAGAAAAGGTATGCCATCGGCTACACGTAAATAATTGATTTGTTTTGTCTAATTGTTCCTTCGTCAACTGCAGTACTAGGGACTAGGGATTCAGAATTGGATTTTTGGACGATTGGTTTTATCGATAATCATTGCATTTTGCTTTTTTTTTTGGTTATTTCTCAATTGACGGCTAGAAGCACAAGGACGCAATGTCAGGTAAGTTCAAATCCAAAACTCAGAACCGTACAATGAGAAAATTCTGAGTTACGAATATGTTTAGCCGCTTTGAACCCAGGCGAATCATTTAGGGATTTCAGTTTACTCCCTTCGGTTCATATTAATTTTCTTAACTTTAAAAAGATTTTATTGATGGAGAACTCACGGACCTAAGACACCACCTTCTTTACATTGACGATGTTTGAGTTCTCTAGCATAAATAATACTACGTTTGCTTCATACGTTTTCGTCGGAAATCAGTTTCGGGTCGTGCGTCCAGATGATCGCACTATCTGGACCATGCAACCACCTCGGGATGAATGCACGGCTTTGGTATAGGAGGTCCGTATTCCCTTGTTAATTAATGTATTGAACAGTGTTTGGTCCCAATCCGCAGACACGGTCTTGGACTAATCTCACGGCACCGACAAAACAGTACAAGATTTGAGACCATTTCTTGTACCGTGGCTGCAAATCTTGGACCGATAGTCCGACACACACTAAACTTTTCCTTCCCATTTTTAAAGGATCCAATCCCTTCTTCCTCCTCCGCGTCCACTAAATTAGAGCATCTCTACCGGCGAGCCCTGAATAGGCGCTGGCAGCGGCGTCGGCACTGCCGTATGGAGGATGCCGGCAGAGCAGAGCATCCTCTATTTGAGGATGCTGCTCCCACACCGGCGCCCCAAAACCGGTGGCCCCGATAGATTTTAAAAGTTAAAATCACATTTTTAAAACGATATTCATTCGAAATTCGAACGAAATTTATACAAATTTAACGCGAATTTGAACAAAAAAACAAAAAAAAAACATCTAGTTGAAGTCGCCGTCGTCGCTGGATGCCCCGAAGGACCAGCTGTCGTCCTCATCGGCCTTCTCCTCTTTTGGCGCCGGCACCTCCGATGGTCTAGCGAGGTCGACGAAGTTGGCACCGTGATCCCTGGCAGACCACACCGCCGCCAGCCGTGGGTCCATCGCGATCTGCCGGTAGTCCTCGTCGACAGAGCGGTCGACGATGAAGTTCTGGCCGCCGCCGCCACGGAGGGCCGCCTACGCCTCCGCCTCCATCTCCCGCCATTGCTTCTTCTTCGGCGGAAGCGGTGGCGAGGTCGCGGCGTCCTCCTCCTTGACGCGGCGGCGGTGGCCCGATCTAGTCGTCCGACGGGCAGGAGCAGAGGCCGCGCGCCTCGCCCCGTCGCGGATGACGACGCCTCCAGAAGGAGGCGCGGGCGCGGCCGAGCGCATGCGGGCGATGCCCGCCGACGACCCGGTGCGCAGCATGGTATCGACGTCACGGTCGTCCCACCAGGCACGGCGGCCGATGGTGTTGAATCGGCCGCGCGAGCGGTCGACCGCCCGTGCGAGCTCAACGACATGCTCATCTTCGAAACGCCGCTGCCAGGCCGGGCTGTCGACCGCTTTGTCCGGCAAGTTCCTCTCTATCGGCGTCATCAGGCTCCGCCGTTCCCTCGCGAGGGCTCGCGTCTGCGGTCCTGCTGGTGGCGACGGCGGCACGACGAAGCCAGCGTTGGAGACGTGCCAGCCGTGCGGCAGTGTGCACCGTATTGGCACGGGGACGCGGTACATCGTGCTCGCCGAGGCTGAGCTGCAACGAGCAGAGCACACTGCCGCCGGCCTCGTCGTTGTGCGCCATCGTCGGTGGGTGCGTGGGAGGTTTGCGCGGCGGTTGGATGGCGGTGGCTAGGGTTGGAAGGCGGGGAAAAGCGAGAATTGCGCGCCGATGGGGTTTTAAGGAAGGCGGCGGACGCGCCTTATTGAAGGCGCGTGGGTAAGGTAGGTGGACGCCGCATGGCCGATCGCCGCCTCGTCGCAGCTTGGATTTTCGCGGGAGGCCATTAACGCCGACGACCAACCTCCCCGTGTCGTTTCCGATGCGAACCGTCGCTTCTCTCGCTGACAAGGCGCCCACCCGCGAAAACCGTCGTGCCGCGAGGCGCCGGCGTGCCTGATTCGCGCCCTTCGCCAAGGGGCCGGCACGGGGTTGCGGCGCTTCTATTGGGCTCGAAAACTAGCCGGCGCAGTTTGGGGCACGCCGGGTGTGAGCGCATTTTCGCTACCGACGTCTAAAACACTATCTGAGCCGCTATCGGGGCCGCCGGTGGAGATGCTCTTAGAATCCACACTCCTTCTCCCAGTCAGTAACCCTAGCCCAAATTCACCAGCAAATCCTCAAACAGCCCGCCAAAACACATCCCATCTCCCCTTCCATGGCGTCCTCCGCATCGTCGTCTACCACGCTCCCCCCCCCCCGCTTTGCTCCTCCCACTCATCCCCTGCCCATTCTGTGGAGAGATGTAGTTTTGTATCCGAGCTCGCATAATGGCGACTGCGATTTCTACGAGTGGCAGCCAGTGTATGCCGCCAGGCCTGAAGTCGCCGCAGCCATCGCCGCTCCCGCCGCTCCAGTCCTAGGCCCCGCATCCGCCCAAAACTCAGCTGCCCCCTCAGCAGCAAATGTTCAGGTCGCGCCCCCTGCCGTTGAGGATGAGAAGCTGCATCCAAATTGCAGCCAAGCTTCCGCTCGGCGCAATCAGTTAGCAAGAGGACCGGCACGCGCTTACGCAGCTCAACTCCCCCTCGCCAACATCATGCTTAGTGTGATTAACCTGATGATCTCAGTTTTAGTGCTAGCAGTATTGCTCGCAGTCATGGTCAAAGTGTATTTCGAGTAGACTTGGGGCTGCCACAATCTGTATCGGGTGGTTAACTAGATTGTCTACAGGCAACTATGCCAGTATTAGTCAAGCAGTAGTAGTCAAGAAATCTTGGACCGACAGTACAAGATTTCGAGTGGTTTACAGTTCGGCCGGCTCAAGAACATACCCGTCATCTCACCAACGGAAGCTGTCCCTCAACGCAATAAATGATCTACGTACGCCAGAACAGTGCGAACCGAACCCATGTATTCCTCCTTTTCTGCAGACGCCCAACCAGGCAGATTACCTCACCACACGAATCGCGACTCAAACATGGACGGCCCAGATAGTATGATCATCTGGGCGTACGAGCCAAAACGCCGCCTCCCGTTTTCGTATGCTATTTTAATTTTAAAAAAATTACTACATTTACAAACGGAGGTAGTATTTGTGAGCTCTCTCAAAAAATGGTGGATTCAAGGAAACATATTTGTTATCCCGTGGTTTACCGACTATTGAAGCTAGTATTAGTTACCCCTTGATGTACAATCTTATTTTTTCTATGTGGAGAAAGAAGAAATGAGAAGTGTTATCAATAATACTGTCATTGGTCGCTTTAAGAGTAGAAAGCCATTCTAAAATGTAGTATTTCCTGCTTTATTGCACAACTTTGTAATGGGATAATATATTAAGGGGAACGATTAATTTTGGTAAGCGTTTCACTTATGTGTATTATTAATTTTGAAGTGTGTTACTTGTATGCAATGCCTATGTGATGTTAACTTGGACACCGGGACATTTTTGTCCTGGGTCCGCGGGAGCAGCGGTAGGCGCATCGCTTGTGCGATGTAGAAGAAATTCAACGAGTGGGTGGGAGGTGCCCACGCGGGAGGATAAGGAGAGGTGGGCCTCCCCACGTTCGCTGCCTTTTCTCCACCGTCACGTAGGGGCACGTGGCAAACGTGCAAGGCTGAGGTTCGGGAGCGACGCAGCCTCCGGCCGTATCTAATCCTTTTCCAACATTTATTTATCTTGTTATAGTACTTCCTCTGATTCATATTAGTTGATGCTAATATAGATGTATCTAGACATATTTTAGTTGTAGATATATCCATTTTAGCATCAAGTAATATGGATCGGAGGGAGTACAATAATTAACTATTTGCATAGTGTTTAACTTTTCAAAATAAAATTTAATGTGGTTCTACTTGTGTGTACATACGCTAATTAAACTCTGTGCTCGGTTGGCGATCGAGGGGAAATTGATCTGAATTTGAATCCTTAATATACTCCATAAATACATGCATGTTTGAACCGTAGTACCCACCACATGCATCCATAAGTATATGTATATACTTCGGGTACCTTTTGTCACCGACATCAAAATTCAAAAGGATCGACGCCACTACTTGCTATTTGAAGCACCAGTTCTTCACTAGTAGAAAATAAGGCTTTCGTTCGCGAGCTGTCCGAGCATCAGTCCCGGTCGCGTTACGAACCGGGACTAATGTGAGCATTAGTCCCGGTTCGAACGGCTAGGGACGCCGCACGGTTTTAGTCCCGGTTCAAACAGGACCTTTAGTCCCGGTTGGAGACACCAACAGGGACTAAAGGTGTTACGACAGGCGCAAAACCCTTACCTTTAGTCCCGGCTGGAGACACCAACCGAGTCTAAAGGTTTTCTAGGGTTTTTTTGGCCCCACACCCCCCCCCCCCCCCGCCCAATCGCCATTTTAGCTTTGTAACATACACAAGAAAATGATAGAAAATTAAAAATTAAAAATCCTTTTAGATGTACGTAAGTTCGGTGAATATCTTTTGACTTATTTTGCAAAAACAATTATATTTTTCTGTAAAATGGCAATATAATTTGCATACGAACTCAAAAAAAAAAGTTTAATATATGAAAATATATCTACGCAAAAAGTTACAACCAATTTCACCGGCACAACCCGGTTAGCCAATTTTTAGATTCCCAAACTGCCAAAGGGAAATATGAAAAATTTCAGATTTTAGGTTTTGCAAAAAAAAAATATTGTTATTTATTTATTCAAGATTATTATTATTTCATTATTTTTTTTTATTAAAGTAATTATTTGGAATTCAAATAATAAAGAAGTGTTACATCGTGACCAAGAGGTTAATAGGATTGATATGATACTAATATCAATAACGTGCGCCCAAAGTACTTGGAAGCGGGATGGAAGGAACTCAGAAGTTAAGCGTACTAGTGCTGAAGCAGTTTGAGGATTGGTGACCAATCGGGAAGTTTGACCACGAGTAAGTAATTTGACTAGATATTAAGTGTAGTTAGAGACTAAACTGGTCAAATAACTCAAATACTATAAATTTTGAAAAATTAGAAAAATAAATTGAAGGAAAACACCCTACCGTGGTAGAGAAACGGCCCTTTTCTCTGCCCCCTACAGAGAAGCGCTTGACGCGTATAGGCCTTTAGTCCCAGTTGGTGTTACCAACCGGGACTAAAGCCCCTCCACCCCCGAGCGCTCGAGCTACCAACGTGGAGGCCTAGCGGGACTAGGGGGGGGGGGCTTTAGTCCCGATTCCGTAGTCTCGGTTGTAAAACCGCGACTAAAAGCCCTTACCAACCGGGACTAAAGACCCGTTTTCTACTAGTGCTTCACAACCTAGGTGCCTTGTCGAGATTGTATATATTTATGTATCTTTTATTTCCCTAGATCAAACCTCGATTATAATCTTACTGGAGCATGGAGACCGATGAGCCAGCGTCGTGGAGGATGATGCTAGTCAGTGGTTTGCTTCACGGGTCTGCCTTATGTTCCCAATTATCCCCTTCTTCATCATCGCCATGAACTTCGCTGAGTTGATCCTTCGTTCCATCCCGAATTTCATCAATTAGAATGATCAGGAATTAATTCAAATTTTAATCTTCTGGAATTAGTATGTTGGTGACCTCGCTGATGATGTGGGTTTCTTTGTGCCGATATTCGAGCCCCGACAATTTTTTTGTGATGGTAGACCAGAAGGCTCGTTGCGTTGACTTAGATGGTAGAAGGATAATGAAAAGAGTTAACATAACAATAAAAGTTAAAAAGGAGTTGGTAGGTTGGTTAGGAGGCGAATCCATACTCCACGCAAGGGGCTTTGTGTCCCCTCTCGACGTAAACGAAGCCACGTAGAAACCCACATGAAAAGAGTTTATTATATGCTATTATGAATATCACATGATATGTTTGTAATATAATATGATTGGTTAGCAGTTTCCGTGATGAATACTTATGTGCGCCTTTTGCATTTTTTTTGTTCTGTTGATTGATATTTTTGGACTTGAGCGGCTGTGTGCATCTTTGTTACGCAGAGGCCGGGTGCAATGCTTAAACCTTTCAAGTAATAAAGCGTTCCTTATCAAACAAAAAATGAATATCATATGATATGCTTCGCATGATTACCCATTTAACCCTTATCATTAAATATTTGTGTAATATAAGAAATTCCTCTTGAAGGATTTTATTTCCTTTTTTTGACCATTTAGTATCTTGGTAGCTTAACTAAATCTCTAATGTTCATTAAAAATAATATAATATTAGTTTATAATATTTTAAAATTATAGGATTTTTATATTTAATTACTTAAGAATTATTAGTGGCAAATGTTAATCTTAATTAAACATGTGCTAAAAAGTTACCTAAAATTAGTACTATTTTTTAGTACTATAAAATATTTAATTAGGAGTTTTATATAATTTTATATAAATATTTAAATTGGATTTATAATTATCTTTAGAATTTCTTCGGTTTTTAGTCTAAATTTAAAATTTTAATCATATGTCTAAAACAATTTAATACAAATGGAAATAATACTTATAGGCATCTTAAAGTTTGACTGAAATTCTTGGTGAATTTTACATACTTTTGTATTTTTAGAATATATTTACTCCATTTTAAATTTCATTAAACTTCTATTGATTATTTTTTAAAATTAAGAATATAAATTCTAACTTGGGTTGGATGCAGCTAGCCTATTGGATTGGCCCTATTGGGCGAGTCCGACCGAACCAGACCGGTCCGGTCGGCCCAATCCACCCGTACAACCGTCACACACACACTCTCTCTATATTAATTCTAGGTATACCATTGGGGCCAACCACACTTTGGCACGAGGTGATTTGGACCAACTAATCCCTTAGTTGCTTTGGCATCCAACCGCATTTGAAGTGTGTGTGCGCGCGCGTTTGTTATGATGTAATCCTTTTCTGTTTGGCTTCGGCCTCCAGGTTACTCCTCATTAACCAATGAATAGG
The DNA here is from genome assembly GCF_019359855.2 of Lolium perenne. Lineage (NCBI taxonomy): Eukaryota > Viridiplantae > Streptophyta > Magnoliopsida > Poales > Poaceae > Lolium > Lolium perenne. The sequence goes on from NC_067249.2 coordinate 272,478,125, forward strand.
CAGAGCTCGTGCCTCGTTTAAAATAAATCACTCAAGTCACTGACACCACGTCAGAAGGCAGTACCTCATCGTCGGTGCTGTGGACGATGGGTGGGTCGAGCGAACAAAATTCGCTGACTTAGTCATGGGTAGAGTTTTGAATTTTGGTTTAACTATAATATTTGGACCCACCCGAATATCCTAAATTTAAGAAACATTCGTTTTTAAAAATTGTTTCAGATTTTCTCGTTCAAATTTCATTAAGTTTGTATGAAAGTTGAATAAATATGACTCGAATTTGAATTTGGTCCAAATATAGTCCAAAAACATCGACAATACTATACTTTTAATCATGTCAAAACTTTTGAAATTTTCTTGAAACTTTAATTCCTAGCCTCGGTTAACTTAAAGTTCATGACATGTGGTGTCGCCTGATGCCACATGTCAGTGTCCCACTGAAACAGATGCTAGAGGATTGTGGGTGCTACTCCAATTGAGACGTTGGGACGTGGTGTTGCTCCTCAAATTCCTCGTAGGTGTCTCGCTATCGACGGAAACGTCGCATCTCACTTAAAGAATTTTATGTTTTATGAGTCACACATGTTTCGGACCCTAAGAGCATGGATTTTTTTTTCTTGATCGGGATTTTTGGCAATTCTGGAATCCACAAATAAATGTACATTTAGCTTTTGGACAAGTCAAACTTCATTAAATTTGACCAGATTTTTTTAAGAAAAAAGTAGCACATTTATCACTCTGAATTAGTATCACTAGATACATCTTAAAATGTAGTTCCACAATATAGTATTTTTATGTTATATATGTAGCTACTTTTTGGCAAAAAGTTGGACACTTTTGAAAAGTTTTGAATTAGAAAAAAGCCAAAGGTACACTTATTTAAGTATGGAGTGTTAGACATGTATAGTAGCCTAGCTTGTATACTTGTATTATACGATGTAACCTGTATACAACCCTTGATATATATATATTGGCCTCTCCCTATTGGAGAAGTGCCGGTTCCCAAACCAACACAATTACGTGTCTTACATGGTATCAGACGACCTGGTGCGATCCTAACCCTAGCGCCGCCGTCTTCGCTTCCGCCTCGCCGCGCCGCCGCCATGACGGCCCCGGCCTCCTCCGGCCTCTCTTCCGCAGGTCTGCTTCCGCCGTCGCTCGCTGCCCTCCTCCAGGCACCGATTGATCGCGCGACCTCGCCCGCTCATCAGATCGGCACGACTATGATCGGGTCGCTCTTCTCCGCCCAGTCCTCGGCCATGCCGCCGCCGGGCGTGCCTGGGCTGCAGATGCAGCCGTATACTGCGTCCTCTAGCGTCACTCCTTCGGCCCCCGCCGTCGCCGCCTCCACCTCATCGGCCCCTGCGCCGGTGTCCTTCGTGGCTGCTGCGACGCCCGTGCCGCCTGCCCCGACCCCTGCGACGAACATCGCCACGGCGTTCCCGCCGCCGTACCACTTCGGGAATCACATTACCCTCAAGCTAACGCCGGATAACTATATTTTCTGGCGTGCGCAGGTTCTTCCGTTGCTTCGGAGCCATTACTTGCTCGGCTACGTTGACGGCACTCTTCCGTGCCCCCCTGCGCTTATTGATGGCGTGCATGGTCCGGTCATTAACCCGGCTCACCGTGTCTGGACGGCTCAGGACCAGGCCAACCTCTCCTCCATCCAGGGATCCCTCTCGCCGGGTGTCGCCGGCCTTGTGGTCTTCGCAAAGACCTCTCATGACGCCTGGACCATCCTCGAGACGACGTTCTCGGCTCAGTCCCAGGCTCGTGCCAATGTCCTCCGTCGCCAACTTGGCGAGTCTCAGAAGCTCGACAAGACCGCCACGGACTACTACAACCAGGTCCGCGCCATTGCGGATACGCTGGCCTCTATTGGCCAGCCCATCACCGACGCCGAGTTCACCTCCTACATCGTCAATGGCCTTGATGAAGAATATGATGGCTTGGTGGAGGTGGTTAATGAACGTGCCAACACCACCCCGATGCCGCCGCACGAGCTCTACCAACGCCTTATGCAAACTGAGCAGCGTGTGGAGGCTCGTCCTGGGCGCCGGGAGACTTCTGGCCATCTTGGTGATACTGCGGCGCATGTCGCCAACAGAGGTGGCTCTCGCCCTCCTCCTTCGGTGCCGTACTCTCCCTCCGGAAGACCGCGCCCGCCCGCATCCGATCACTCCGGAGGTGGACGCTCCAAGCGTGTCTGTCAGCTATGTGGTCGGGAGGGTCATGTCGCCTCCAAGTGTCATCGGCGGTTTCAGCGCAGCTTTCTCGGCCTTGGCAATGATGGCAAGGACACTCGTAACAACGCCCGTCAAGCTGCCATGGCTGACCGTCCTGCGCCTCCACCATCACAGGGGCAAACTCAGACCTATGTTGATCCTCATTGGTACATGGACACCGGGGCTACTGATCACCTGACGAGCGAGCTGGGCAAGCTGCACACCCGCGATGTCTACACCGGCTCCGACAAGGTCCACACCGCCAATGGGGCAGGTATGCGCATCTCTCATATTGGTCAAGCATCCCTTCTTACTAGACATGCCGATAGGAATCTCCATCTCCGTAACGTGCTTAGAGTTCCCTCTGTGACATGCAGTCTTCTTTCAGTTCCAAAACTCACTTATGATAATAATGTGTTTTGTGAATTTCACCCTTTTGATCTTTTTGTTAAGGATCGAGCCACGAGGGACATTCTTCTTAGTGGGCGCCTATCTCAAGGTCTCTATCAGTTGGAGTCGCCTCGTCACTCCCATGTCTTCAGTGGAGTTCGCACTTCGTCGTCACAGTGGCATGCTCGCCTTGGTCATCCAGCCACACCCATTGTTCGCCATATTATTCATCGCCATGAGCTTCCTAGTGTGTCTAGCAACAAAGATACATCAGTGTGTGATGCCTGTCAGCAAGGCAAAAGTCATCAACTACCTTTTTCTTTATCTAGTCGAGTTGTCAAGAGTCCTCTAGAACTTGTGTTTTCAGATGTGTGGGGTCCTGCTGAAACTTCTGTAGGATAACGTTGCATAGAAAACAAAAATTTTCCTACCGCGAACACGCAATCCAAGCCAAGATGCAATCTAGAAGACGGTAGCAACGAGGGGATGATCAAGACTAACCCTTGAAGAGATTCCAAAGCCTATAAGAGTAGGCTCTTATTGCTGCGGTAGACGATCACTTGCCGCTTGCAAAAGCGCGTAGAAGATCTTGATCACGATCGCTTCCGGCGCCACGAACGGGCAGCACCTCCGTACTCGGTCACACGTTCGGTTGTTGATGAAGACGACGTCCACCTCCCCGTTCCAGCGGGCAGCGGAAGTAGTAGCTCCTCTTGAATCCGACAGCACGACGGCGTGGTGTCGGTGGTGGTGGAGAAATCCGGCGGAGCTTCGCTTAAGCGTGCGGGATGTGGTGGAGGAGAGAGACCGCTAGGGTTTGGGGAGAGAGAGGGGTTGGGCGCCGGCCCTCTAAGGGGTGCGGCCAAGGCTGAGGCTTGAAGTGGTCAGCCCCCTCTCTATGCCCCTCATTATATAGGTGGAAGCCCCAAGAGTTCTAGTCCAAGTCTTCGAATAAGACCCCAACACTAAAACCTCCCAAAAGTGGGAAACCTACTCAAGGAGGGAGTCCCACCCAAGGTGGGATTCCCACCTTTCCTTGAGGTGGGTTGGCCGGCCACCCTAGGGGAGTCCACCTTGGACTCCTCCCCTTTAGGGTTGGCTGGTCATGCAAGTGGAGTCTCTTTGGGACTCCACTTTCCAAAGTGCCATTCTTCCGGACTTTTCTAGAACCTTCTAGAACCTGCCATAAATGCACCGGATCATTTCCAAACTTGGAATATGACTTCCTATATATGAATCTTATTCTCCGGACCATTCCGGAACTCCTCGTGATGTCCGGGATCTCATCCGGGACTCCGAACAAATATTCGAACTCCATTCCATATTCAAGTTCTACCATTTCAACATCCAACTTTAAGTGTGTCACCCTACGGTTCGTGAACTATGCGGACATGGTTGAGTACTCACTCCGACCAATAACCAATAGCGGGATCTGGAGATCCATAATGGCTCCCACATATTCAACGATGACTTTAGTGATCGAATGAACCATTCACATACGATACCAATTCCCTTTGTCACGCGATATTTTACTTGTCCGAGGTTTGATCTTCGGTATCACTCTATACCTTGTTCAACCTCATCTCCTGACAAGTACTCTTTACTCGTACCGTGGTATGTGGTCTCTTATGAACTTATTCATATGCTTGCAAGACATCAGACGACATTCCACCGAGAGGGCCCAGAGTATATCTATCCGTCATCGGGATGGACAAATCCCACTGTTGATCCATATGCCTCAACTCATACTTTCCGGATACTTAATCCCACCTTTATAACCACCCATTTACGCAGTGGCGTTTGATGTAATCAAAGTACCTTTCCGGTATAAGTGATTTACATGATCTCATGGTCATAAGGACTAGGTAACTATGTATCGAAAGCTTATAGCAAATAACTTAATGACGAGATCTTATGCTACGCTTAATTGGGTGTGTCCATTACATCATTCATATAATGATATAACCTTGTTATTAATAACATCCAATGTTCATGATTATGAAACTAATCATCCATTAATCAACAAGCTAGTTTAAGAGGCATACTAGGGACTTCTTGTTGTCTACATATCACACATGTACTAATGTTTCGGTTAATACAGTTATAGCATGATATATAAACATTTATCATAAACATAAAGATATAAATAATAACCACTTTATTATTGCCTCTAGGGCATATCTCCTTCAGTCTCCCACTTGCACTAGAGTCAATATTCTAGTTTACATTTGTAAAGATATAACACCTTGGCCTTATGGTGCTTTATCATGTATTGCTCACGGGAGAGGTTTTTAGTCAACGGATCTGACACGCTCAGAAACGTATGTATTTTGTAATTCATTTGCGTCTCAACGCATCACTCATTTCCAAATGAGTTGGCATTAAATATATTTGATCTTATGGTGGAACCTTAATTCCATGATCTGAAATAAGTCACTAATATTGTCACATACAATATAGCTTCAAAGTTCTGACACTATCGAAATTACACCAAGTTCTCAAAGAACCTCTTGACTTTAACATCCTTTGTCATTGTCAAAACAATGACATACTCTGCCTTCTTTTGTAGAATCCGTCACAATATTTAGAACTCTTCTAAATCTAGCATAGACAACTTCTAGCTCATTGTGCTACCTTTTAAACAACACTTAGTCTAATTTGAGATTTGAAATTTTATTTTCATATGTGACAAAATTAGTATCGGTGCAACACCTTACAACGATTTGTTTTGTCATTTCTCCATATAAAACTATATATATATACTTGGTTCTTCTTAAGTACTCAAGAATATTCTTCTTGTTTTTCAGTGATCATCACATGAATCATGCTCATAACACTCTTAGAGCATAGGATATCTGATTGTGTACATATTATTCGTGATCTATAATCACTTGTGTGTTTTTACTCATTGAGTGTCGATACACTCAAGTCTTGTTAAAACTTCACATGACAAGAACATCTTCTTAATATTTCTATATTGAACTATTTCAATATCCATTCTATGTACTTTGACTTAAACTTATTTTTTGTTTCAATCTATCTTCATAGATCTTGACACTAAATTTGTTTCAGTCCATATCTTTTCATTGAAGTTAATTTCTCAATGAAACCTTTTAATCAAGTATATAATTACATCATTTATAACCAACTATATGTCATCTACATAAGTATTATAAATATGTCTCAGCGCTCCCACTTAATTTCTTGCAAACGCAAGCCTCTTCATCGTCTCTTGATGAAATCAAAAACTCTTTGACTATTTCATCTGGTGAAGATTCCAATTCCGCGATACTCACTTCATCCAATTGAAGTTTGTATACCTATCTAGTATTCCATGGATCAGCAAAACTCTTGGTTGTATCTTGTATACACCTTTAATATACACTTCTGATAAGTAATGTATTTTGCCATCCTACTAGCATATCTCATAAAAGAAATATGTAGTGATTACTAGAATAATCCACATAGACTATAAGCATTGCTACGGAAGATCTAATCTTATCGTAGTCAACTCTTTGAACTTTGTCGTAAACAATTTTTCGACAAGTCAAGCTTTCTTCAAGGATATTTCATCCAAGTCCATCAATTTCATAGATCTATTTACTTTCAAAAAGTATTCTTCTATTATGGATTTCATGGCGCATGGCCATTTTAACGGAGTCAGGGCCCATCATAACTTCTTCGTTTGTAGTTGGTTTATCATTGTTCAAAATCAATCCTTTGTCCACAAATCATTTATTTGATCACAAAGTAAACCATACCTACAAGGTTCAATATGTACTTCGATCTCCATGACTAAAACACTTTGTAGTCATGGGAGCCATGATCATTGTGGCCGCTTCCGAAACCAATTCCGATGCTGCGCTACTCTGATCATTATGCTCAGGTTCATAAACCTTATCAAATTATATTGTCCTCCCACTCAAATACTTCAGAAGAAACAATTTCTTGGAAATAAGAAACATTGACAAACACTTTTGTCTTTGTCTCGTGGGAAGAATTCCCAATCAAATCTCTGGGATAACCAACAAAGACATTCATCCGATTTTGGTTGTAAACTTATTTACTTATGCTATGCATACCAAAATTTAAGAAAAGACTATCAGGTTTCTTACCTATGCCATAACTCGTATGGTGTCATTTCAACAGATCATGATGATGCTCTATTTAGTGTAAAAGCGGTAGTCACTAAAGCATAATCCACAAAAATATAATGGCGTCATAATATTTTTATCTCATCATTAATCCAACAAGGTTTGGATACATATCTTGGAGACTATATCATCATTATGATACTCCAAGAAATGTGAGTTGTTGAACAATTTCATAACTCTCTTAGATGTTCGCTAAAACTCGTAATTCAAATATTTCCACCATGATCCAATCATAGATATTTGACTTTTCTATTACGATGATTTCCACTTCATGCTGAAATTTATTTGAATCCATTCAAATGTTTCAAACTTCTTCCTTATTGAATATATCCACATATATATACTCAATTCATTGTTGAAAGTTTTCATGAAGTAGAAGAATCTCCCGCACACAACTATGCCCAGTGAACCACATACATCCTCATGTATTTTTCCACTAAGTTAGTTGCCCGTTCAACTTTTGGCCTATGAACGGTTTTTAAATCATTCCCTTTAGAAAAGATTTGCAAGCGCCAAACGATTCAAAAATCAAATGACTCCAAAAACCCATTTGCATGGAGTTCCTTCATGCGTTCCTTTCTAACATGACCTAAATGGCGGTTCCACAAATAAGTGGAATTCGAATCACTTGCCTTATGGCATTTTAGCGTCAGTATTATGTGTGTGTGTTTCACCATTAAGATTTATAATAACTTATCCATCGTATATGGAGTAATGTCATAATTTGAACAACTCATTGTTTTCATTTGACCAGAGCAAAATAACAATTATTAAGTTCTTTATTATAAATTCTAAGGGCTAGATAGAATGCTAACGACGAACATAATAACACTTTATTTTGTTCCAGACGTGCATTCCTATCATATTCCTTGTCGATCACTTAGGCCATTGTATTCTTGTATTGCGTTGTTTTGTATGACACTTCATACCAACCAATATGGTACTAATACCCAAGAATTTCATTGTGTGACTTAACTAGAATACAACCATAACATGTATATCATTTATATACACCGAGCTAGACTTTCTAGTCTTTTCTTATCTTTTTGCCGTAATATCTTTTGCAGTTTCTCTTTTAGCTTTCCTCATTATTCAGAAAAACACTTCAACATCAATAACTTCTAGGTTTGTTGGTCAAATACCAATAACCTTGAGGTTCTTACTTTGAAGTTGATCATCATATGACAAGTGTTCTAGATTTCACTTATTAGTAACTATGATGAACAATTTCACTCATAATTTTATCCATCAATTCATGACAACCTTTTTGAGACCATGTCTGTACATGCTAGGCTCATAAAGTTTAACCTTAGTATTCGCATGTGCAAATATGGCTTGCATCCGTTGTAAGCACACGTAGAATCTATAACACCCGATCATCACGTGATGCTTCGAAACGACGAGTCTTAGCAACGGTGCATACTAAGGATGATAACTTCATGGATATGCGAATATTATTAGTGCCCCAATAGTTGGAGGATTGTGACGTCTGGCGTCTTCAACCTTCATACATTCCCATAAAACTTATGAGTTTATGTAGTCTCACCGAATTTATATTCTATCATCTTGCAATAAGGTCTTAGATATCACATATATCTCATACCTTGATTATTTCTGAAAACTAAATTTTCAGCTCCTTACTTTTCAAACAGATTTGAACTTCAAGTTTCACGGAGACAAGATAACTTTAGGTACTAATTGAAACCATAGCTCTTTGAATTAACAATGTGAGGTTTACTAAAAGTTTGCAATAGGACTTAATCAATTCTTGATTCTTTAACAATACGGTACTAATCCGTAAAGTTTCTTATCAGATTTAACAGTATTTCTATCTCAATAACAAGACTAGCGCATAGTAGTAAACGGATGCCAATACTACAAAATTAATACAAAATACTACTTAGACTAAGTTTATGACAAATTGAGTTCAAATTTTAATTCAACATAATTAAAAATCTAGGTGAACTCCCACTCAAAACAATATCCCTCGCATTGTCTTAGTGATCACACGAACCAAATCCACCGCACCTAAACCCGATCATCACGAGAAAAGGTGTGATTTCAATGGCGAACACTCAAAGTGTTCATCATATCAACCATATGATTCATGCTCTACCTTTCGGTATCACGTGTTCCGAGACCATGTCTGTACATGCTAGGCTTGTCAAGGCCACCTTAGTATCCGCATGTGCAAAACTGTCTTGCACCCGTTGTATGTAATGCGCGTAGAAGATCTTGATCACGATCGCTTCCGGCGCCACGAACGGGCAGCACCTCCGTACTCGGTCACACGTTCGGTTGTTGATGAAGACGACGTCCACCTCCCCGTTCCAGCGGGCAGCGGAAGTAGTAGCTCCTCTTGAATCCGACAGCACGACGGCGTGGTGTCGGTGGTGGTGGAGAAATCCGGCGGAGCTTCGCTTAAGCGTGCGGGATGTGGTGGAGGAGAGAGACCGCTAGGGTTTGGGGAGAGAGAGGGGTTGGGCGCCGGCCCTCTAAGGGGTGCGGCCAAGGCTGAGGCTTGAAGTGGTCAGCCCCCTCTCTATGCCCCTCATTATATAGGTGGAAGCCCCAAGAGTTCTAGTCCAAGTCTTCGAATAAGACCCCAACACTAAAACCTCCCAAAAGTGGGAAACCTACTCAAGGAGGGAGTCCCACCCAAGGTGGGATTCCCACCTTTCCTTGAGGTGGGTTGGCCGGCCACCCTAGGGGAGTCCACCTTGGACTCCTCCCCTTTAGGGTTGGCTGGTCATGCAAGTGGAGTCTCTTTGGGACTCCACTTTCCAAAGTGCCATTCTTCCGGACTTTTCTAGAACCTTCTAGAACCTGCCATAAATGCACCGGATCATTTCCAAACTTGGAATATGACTTCCTATATATGAATCTTATTCTCCGGACCATTCCGGAACTCCTCGTGATGTCCGGGATCTCATCCGGACCTCGAACAAATATTCGAACTCCATTCCATATTCAAGTTCTACCATTTCAACATCCAACTTTAAGTGTGTCACCCTACGGTTCGTGAACTATGCGGACATGGTTGAGTACTCACTCCGACCAATAACCAATAGCGGGATCTGGAGATCCATAATGGCTCCCACATATTCAACGATGACTTTAGTGATCGAATGAACCATTCACATACGATACCAATTCCCTTTGTCACGCGATATTTTACTTGTCCGAGGTTTGATCTTCGGTATCACTCTATACCTTGTTCAACCTCATCTCCTGACAAGTACTCTTTACTCGTACCGTGGTATGTGGTCTCTTATGAACTTATTCATATGCTTGCAAGACATCAGACGACATTCCACCGAGAGGGCCCAGAGTATATCTATCCGTCATCGGGATGGACAAATCCCACTGTTGATCCATATGCCTCAACTCATACTTTCCGGATACTTAATCCCACCTTTATAACCACCCATTTACGCAGTGGCGTTTGATGTAATCAAAGTACCTTTCCGGTATAAGTGATTTACATGATCTCATGGTCATAAGGACTAGGTAACTATGTATCGAAAGCTTATAGCAAATAACTTAATGACGAGATCTTATGCTACGCTTAATTGGGTGTGTCCATTACATCATTCATATAATGATATAACCTTGTTATTAATAACATCCAATGTTCATGATTATGAAACTAATCATCCATTAATCAACAAGCTAGTTTAAGAGGCATACTAGGGACTTCTTGTTGTCTACATATCACACATGTACTAATGTTTCGGTTAATACAGTTATAGCATGATATATAAACATTTATCATAAACATAAAGATATAAATAATAACCACTTTATTATTGCCTCTAGGGCATATCTCCTTCAACTTCTGTCAGTGGTCATAAATATTATGTCAGTTTCATTGATGCTTATAGTCGCTTTACTTGGTTGTATCTTATTAAGTGAAAGTCTGATGTCTTTAATGTTTTCATTCAATTCCAAAAACATGTAGAGCGCCTTCTCAAGCACAAGATCATCCATGTTCAGTCTGATTGGGGTGGCGAATATCGCAACCTTAACACCTTTTTTCAGCAGCTTGGGATTTCACATCGCCTCTCATGTCCCCATACACATCAGCAGAACGGCTCTGCCGAACGTAAGCATCGACACATTGTTGAAACTGGTCTTACCCTCTTGGCACATGCATCTGTTCCTTTTCGTTTCTGGAGTGATGCTTTTTCGACTGCCTGTTTTCTCATCAATCGCACTCCCACTCGTGTTCTTAACATGAAGACTCCTATTGAGTTGCTTTTGCATGAAGTTCCGGACTATACCTTTTACAAGGTGTTCGGCTGTGCATGCTGGCCACATTTACGTCCCTATAATAATCGCAAGTTGGAATACCACTCCAAGAAGTGTGTGTTTCTTGGCTATAGTTGTTGGAGATATGCCCAAGAGGCAATAATAAAGTGGTTATTATATATCTTTATGTTTATGATAAATGTTTACATACCATGCTATAATTGTATTAACTGAAACATTGATACATGTGTGTTATGTGAACAATAAGGAGTCCCTAGTAAGCCTCTTGTATAGCTAGCTTGTTGATTAATAGATGATCATAGTTTCATGATCATGAACATTGGATGTTATTAATAACAAGGTTATGTCATTAGATGAATGATATAATGGACACACCCAATTAAGCATAGCATAAGATCACGTTATTAAGTTCAAATTGCTATAAGCTTTCGATACATAGTTACCAAGTCCTTCGACCATGAGATCATGTAAATCACTTATACCGGAAGGATACTTTGATTACATCAAACACCACTGCGTAAATGGGTGGTTATAAAGGTGGGATTAAGTGTTCGGAAAGTATGAGTTGTGGCATATGGATCAAGAGTGGGATTTGTCCATCCCGATGACGGATAGATATACTTTGGGCCCTCTCGGTGGAATGTCGTCTAATTAGCTTGCAAGCATATGAATGGTTCATAAGAGATGACATGCCACGGTACGAGTAAAGAGTACTTGTCGGAGACGAGGTTGAACAAGGTATGGAGATACCGATGATCAAACCTCGGACAAGTAAAATATCGCGAGACAAAGGGAATCGGTATCGTATGTAAATGGTTCAATCGATCACTAAGTTATCGTTGAATATGTGGGAGCCATTATGGATCTCCAGATCCCGCTATTGGTTATTGGTCGGAGAAGAGTCTCGGCTATGTCTGCATAGTTCGCGAACCGTAGGGTGACACACTTAAGGTTTGATGTCGTTTAAGTAGATATGGAATATGGAATGGAGTTCGAAGTTTTGTTCGGAGTCTCGGATGGGATCCAGGACATCACGAGGAGTTCCGGAATGGTCCGGAGAATAAGATTCATATATAGGAAGTCACTTTCCAAGTTTGGAAATGATCCGGTGCATTTATGGAAGGTTCTAGAAGGTTCTAGAAAAGTCCGGAAGAAATCACCATGGAAAGTGGAGTCCCGGAGGGACTCCACCTTGCATGGCCGGCCAACCCTAAGGGGTGGAGTCCCAGGTGGACTCCACTTGTGGTGGCTGGCCACCCCCCTCCAAGGAAAGGTGGGAGTCCCACCTTGAGTAGGACTCCCTCCTTGAGTAGGTTTCCCACCTATAGTAGGTTTTGTTGTTGGGGTCTTATTCGAAGACTTGTACTACAACTCTTGGGGGTTTCCACCTATATAATGAGGGGAGGGGAGGGGCTGGCCGGCCACACCACCACAACCTTGGCCGCAGCCCCCAAGCACCCCCTCTCCCAGAAAACCCTAGCGGTTCCCTCCTCCCTCTCTCTCCCACATAGCTTAGGCGAAGCTCTGTCGGAGATCTCCACCACCACCGCTACCACGCCGTCGTGCTGCCGGAATTCCGAGGAGGATCTACTACTTCCGCTGCCCGCTGGAACGGGGAGAAGGACGTCGTCATCAACACCGAACGTGTGACCGAGTACGGAGGTGCTGCCTGTTCGTGGCACCGTCGAAGATCTTCTACGCGCTTTTGCAAGCGGCAAGTGATCGTCTACATCCACCACGAGATCTGATCTCGTTAACACTTTGTGATCTTCAAGGGTATGTTGATCTTCACCTCGTTGCTACCGTCTTCTTGATTGGATCTTGGCTTGTTCTTCGTTCTTGCGATAGGAAAATTTTTGTTTTCTATGCTACGAATCCCTACAGTGGTATCAGAGCCGTGTCTATGCATAGATTGGTTGCACGAGTAGAACACAATGGTTTTGTGGGCGTTGATGCTTTTGTTGTCTTTAGTTCGTGTACTTTGCATCTTGCGGGATGGTGGGATGAAGCGGCTCGGGCTAACTTTACATGACCGCGTTCATGAGATTTGCTCCACGCTTGACATGCAACTTGGATTGCATAAGTGGCTTTGCGGGTGTCTGTCTCTCCCACCATAGTGAAGATTCAATCTACTCTTTCTATTGACAACATTAGTATCACCGTTGTGGTTCATGTTCGTAGGTAGATTGGATCTTACTCGAAAACCCTAAACCACGTAAAATATGCAAACCAAATTAGAGGCGTCTAACTTGTTTTTGCAGGGTTTGGTGATGTGATATGGCCATGTGATGACCCACAAGTATAGGGGGTGTATCGTAGTATCTTCGATAAGTAAGAATGTCGATCCCAACGAGGAGCAGAAGGTGTTGACAAGCAGTTTCGATGAAGGATTCACTGTAAATGCTCACAAACAAGTATTCAGGGGGTTTTGATGTAACAGTTGAATAAAGTACGAGTAAATAAAGTGCGAGAGAAATAATTGCAGCGAGTGGCCCAATCCTTTTTAGCACAAAGGACAAGCCGGTTTGTTTACTTATAATGACCAAACGTTCTCGAGGACACACGGGATTTTAGTCTAGTGCTTTCGCTACATACGGCTAATTAATCTTCATTGTTATGATAAGTGTTGTGTGGGTGAACCTATGCTAATGTACCGCCCTTCCTAGGACTAATACATACTTGTGATTATACCCCTTGCAAGCATCCGCAACTACAAGAAAGTAATTAAGAATAAATCTAACCACAGCCTTAAACTCTAAGATCCTGCGATCCCTCCTGCATCGATATACCAACGGGGGTTTAGGTTTCTGTCACTCCGGCAACCCCGCAATTAGCAAACGAATACAAGATGCATTCCCCTAGGCCCATAAATGGTGAAGTGTCATGTAGTCGACGTTCACATGACACCACTAGAAGAATAACACCACAACTTAAATATCACACCATTGAATATTACTCAACCATAGTTCACTACTAACATTTAGACTTCACCCATGTCCTCAAGAACTAAACGAACTACTCACGAGACATCATATGGAACATGATCAGAGGTGATATGATGATGAATAACAATCTGAACATAAACTTGGTTCAATGGTTTCACTCAATAGCATCAACAACAAGTAGAAATCGATACCGGGAGAGTTTCCCCTATCAAACAATCAAGATCAAACCCAAATTGCTACGGCGGTGACGGTGTCCAGCGGTGATGACGGCGGTGATGATGGTGGAGATGATGATGATGGTGATGGCGATGATGTCCAGCTCGATGACGGTGACGATGGCGTCGATTTCCTCCCGGAGGGGAATTCCCCGGCGGATTCCTGCCCGCCGGAGAGCTCTTTTCTCTCTGGTGTTCTCCGCCCCGCAGAGGCGGCTGTAACTCTTCGCGAGGTACCCTCTGTGGCTTAGGTTTTCGGGACGAAGGATTTCGCGAAGAAAAGGAGGCGAAAGGGGTCGTGGGTCCCCCCAAACCACATGGCGGCGCGGCCAGGGCATGGGCCGCGCCGCCCTAGGGTGTGGGCCCACCCTGGGTCCTCCTGGCCCCTCCTTCTGGCTTCCTTCGTCATCTTGAAAAATAGGATTTTTGGTATAATTTCCTCCCACAGTTGATCTTCCGAAATATTGCGTTCTGACGGTGCTTTTTCCAGCAGAATCCTGGCTCCGGTGCTCGATCCTCCAATAATGATGAAACATGCAAAATAGATGAAATAACATAAGTATTGTGTCCCAATATGAAATATATCAATGAATAACAGCAAATTATGATATAAAATAGTGATGCAAATTGGACGTATCAACTCCCCCCAAGCTTAGACTTCGCTTGTCCCCAAGCGAAACTGAACTCGATAGACAGGACCACATGTTTATGGAGTGAAGAGTCAATAAATAAAATACGGACAAGAAGCATCATATTCATTCACACAGGACATTATAGTAAACAACCTCTTATAACTCATCTTGAAACAAGTATAAGGTAATCACAAGTAAAGGTGCATAAGAAATCATAATTGGTGATGGCAAACTTCGTTCTTGGTCAGAGAACAATTAACAGATTATAATTACCTCATTGAGCAGCGCTCTCATGTTAAAGTTTATAAGGCACAACTTGCATACTCAATCATAATGGTTTTTTTCATGATCATTGATAACTTGCAAAGGTATATTCATTCAGATAAAACTTGTACTAAACAAGGAAGAATAAAAGACATGATGTAGCAAATCACAATATAATGGTTTGATCACAACTACTCAAATGCTTGCTTGAGATGGAGGGAAATAGGTTTACTGACTCAACATAAAGTAAAAGACAGACCCTTCGCAGAGGGAAGCAGGGATTAAATCATGTGCTAGAGCTTTTTCAGTTTTGCAATCATATAAAGAGAATAAAAGTAACATTTTGAGAGGTGTTTGTTGTTGTCAACGACTGGTAGCGGTACTCTAACCCCTTGCCGTACAACCTCCTAAGAGCGGCTCCCATATTATTTTCATTTTGTGTGGCACTCCTTCCAACCTTTCTTTCACAAACCATGGCTAACCGAATCCTCGGGTGCCTCGCCAACAAGCTCATACCATGAAGGAGTGCCTTTTTATTTTAGCTTTATTATGCTGATGACACTCCCCCCAACCTTTGCTTACACAAGCCATGGCTAACCGAATCCTTCGGGTGCCGTCCATCAATCACATACCATGGAGGAGTGTCTATTTAGTTTGATTAATTTGGGACTGGGAATCCCAATGCCAGCTCTTTTTTGCAAAATTATTGGATAAGCGGATGAAGCCACTAGTCCATTGGTGGAAGTTGCCCAACAAGATTGAAAGATAAAACACCACATACTTCCTCATGAGCTATGAAACATTAACACAAATAAGAGATACTAAGTTTTGAATTGTTTAAAGGTAGCACATGAAGTATTTACTTGGAATGGCAGAAAATACCATGTAGTAGGTAGGTATGGTGGACACAAATGGCATAGGTTTGGGCTAAGGTTTGGATGCACGAGAAGTATTCCCTCTCAAGATGTGTCTTTGGCTAGCAAGGTTAATTAGCAAGCATAAGAGTCGAGGGAAACAAACAAATATACATATGATAGAAACAATCATGCATCTTCCTTGTAAGCACAAACAATTTTAACTTCAGAATAATAAGTGTGAGCTAACAAGAAAGACAATGAAACATCTACATGTATTTCTCTTTTCTACTTAAACCTCAAAGTGTTGTTGCTATTGACCAATGCTAAGTTTGCCAAAACCAAATAAATTTATTCAATGCTCCCAAAGTGATACCAATACTAACAACAAGGTAAATCATATGATAGAGATTGCAAACTAGAATAAAATGTGCAATATGTAAATGATAAGACTTCTCATTAATATTCCATAACGATAACTCACACCAAGGGATACATAGACAACCAACTAAAGGAGAGATACTTCCAAACGCAACCCATCTTATATGATAACTTCCCTACTCATGATATGACACTACTTGACAATAAAAGTAAAAGGTAGTGATAATGTGATACCGCGGCACTCCCCCAAGCTTGGAACAAACCAAGGGGATGCCAATACCGATGATGAATTACTCTGCGAGAGATGGTGGTGATGAACTCCTCCCGAGCTTCTTAATAAGCTCCTTCGTCTTCGATTCTCAGCTTGACAATTCTGCACTAAGATTCGAAGAGATTCATTGTTATCTGAAGTTGGCGATGACGACCTTGTGATGCGAATCAAGTGGTATTCAATCATTCTTCGGAGACGGCAATTCTCCTCCTGGAGTATCTCCACTTCTCTTCTTAGAGCCCGATATTGATCACAAAACTCATCGGTAATCCGTAGAACTTCTTCCATCATGGGGAAGGAGTCGAGGCTAAGAGTGGGTGGTAAAGGTCCCTGCAGGTTATGAGAAAAAGAACGTCGAGTGTCAACAGATCCCACCAAGATTTGCTTGCTCCCTCCGGCTTGCTGCTCTTGTCTTGATGGCACCTCCTTCACTTCTTCCTCCGAAAGCCCCTTGCCCTTGTTGTTAGAGGCCATGGTGCTTCTAGACCGAAAACAAATCCTGGCAGAAACAGCTCGAAACAAAACACGTCGAGAAAACGATATACGGACCTCCAGGGGTCTGGGGGATTATATAGCAAAAAATTTCTCGACAAAAGGAAAGCACCAGATCGAACCAGAGTCGGAAAGGGGCGACGAGGCGGCCAGACCATAGGTCGGCGCGGGCCCAGGTCAGGCCGCGCCGGCCTATGGTGGCGCCCCCTCGTGCGTCCTTTCCACACCGTTTCGAACTCGTAATTTTTCATATTTTCCAAAAACAGCGAAAATATTGTTCGGAAAGTAAATTGCGTACTTTTCATTACCAAGATCAAGTTACCTATTCAAAGTCGAGTTCTGGCGAACTTTCAATTTGCCCTTTGATGAAAGCTTCCGGTGTTTCCACTTGAATAATATCAACATCAACATTATAGGAATCACCTGAGATATAATGCTTGAGTCTTTGTCCATTCACCACTTGCGTAGCATTGCCTTGGAGAGAGCTAATTTTGATTGCTCCTGAACGATACACCTCCTCGACAACATATGGTCCTTCCCATTTCGAGAGTAATTTCCCTGCAAAGAATCTGAGACGAGACCGATACAATAGGACTTTATCCCCAATATTAAATTCTCTTTTGATAATCCTCCTATCATGCCATTTTTTAACTTTCTCTTTAAAGAGTTTAGCATTTTCATAAGCTTCACTTCTCCATTCATCTAGAGAACTTAATTGCAACAACCTCTTATCACCGGCAAGTTTAGGATCTTTATTTAATTCTCTAACAGCCCAATAAGCTTTGTGCTCTAGTTCTAAAGGTAAATGACAAGCTTTCCCATAAACCATTTTATAAGGTGACATTCCCATGGGATTTTTATAAGCAGTTCTATAAGCCCATAGTGCATCTTTCAATTTACTAGCCCAATTCTTTCTAGTTTTATTAACGGTCTTTCCCAAAATAGATTTAATCTCTCTATTTGATAGTTCTACTTGACCACTAGTTTGAGGATGATAAGCGGAAGCAATTCTATGATTAATACCATACTTAGCAAGAGTTTTTCTAAAACCTCCATGAATAAAATGAGAACCTCCATCAGTCATAATATATCTAGGTACTCCAAATCTAGGAAAAATAATATCTAAAAGCATTCTTAAAGAGGTCTCACCATCAGCACTTTTTGTAGGTATAGCTTCCACCCATTTAGTAACATAATCGACAGCAACAAGTATATGAGTGTTACCTTCCGAAGACGGAAAAGGTCCCATGAAGTCAAATCCCCAACAATCAAACGGTTCAATAACAAGAGTATAATTCATGGGCATTTCATTGCGTCTGGAGATATTACCAACCCTTTGGCATTCATCACAAGATAAAATAAACTTTCTCGCATCCTTGAAGAGAGTTGGCCAATAAAAATCTGATTGTAGAACCTTTTGCACGGTTCTTTCTCCGGCGTGATGTCCTCCATACGCACTACCATGACATTTACTCAATATCTCCTGTTGTTCATATTCGGGAACACATCTTCGCATAATACCATCCACTCCTTCTTTATATAAGTGTGGGTCATCCCAGAAATAATGCCTCAAGTCATAAAAGAATTTCCTCCTTTGTCGAAAGCTGAAAAGGTTGGAGGCAAGTACTTGGAAACAATAAAGTTAGCATAATCAAGATACCAAGGACCTGCCTCGTGAGCTCACCTTTATTACAGCCAATTGTTCATTTGGAAAACTATCATTAACAGAGTCAGGATCATAAGCAATATTTTCCAATCTAGACAAATTATCAGCAACAGGATTATCAAGACCTTTCCTATCTACAATATGTAAATCAAATTCTTGCAAAAGAAGTACCCATCTAATAAGCCTCGGCTTAGCATCTTTCTTTGTCATTAGGTATCTAATTGCAGCATGATCAGTATGAATAGTAACTTTTGAATCAACAATATAAGATCTAAACTTATCACAAGCAAAGACTACAGCTAATAATTCTTTTTCAGTTGTAGCATAATTTCTTTGAGCAGCATCAAGAGTTTTACTAGCATAATGAATAACATTCAGTTTTTTATCTACTCGCTGTCCAAGAACAAAGCCTACAAAGAAATCACTAGCATCACACATAATTTCAAAGGGTAAGTTCCAATCAGAGGTTCAACTATAGGAGCAGCTTGTTAAGGCTTTCTTAAGAGTTTCAAAAGCTTCCTTACAATCATCATCAAAAACAAATGGTACATCTTTTTGAAGAAGATTAGTAAGAGGCTTTGAAATCTTGGAGAAATCTTTAATAAATCTCCTATAAAACCCAAAGATGACCAAGAACACTACGAATACCTTTAACGTCCCTCGGATAGGGCATCTTCTCAATTGCTTCAACTTTAGCTCTATCAACTTCAATACCTCTCTCGTAAATTTTATGCCCCAATACAATTCCTTCATTAACCATAAAGTGGCATTTCTCCCAATTAAGAACAAGGTTAGTTTCTTCACATCTCTCGCAAAACTTTATCAAGGTTTCGCAAGCAACTATCAAAAGAATTCCCATAGACGGAAAAATCATCCATGAATACCTCTACAATACTCTCACAAAAACCATGAAAAATAGCAGACATGCATCTTTGAAAAGTAGCAGGAGCATTACATAAACCAAAAGGCATGCGTCTATAAGCATAAGTTCCATAGGGACAAGTAAAAGTAGTTTTCTCTTGATCTTTAGCTTTAACAAGAATTTGTGAGAACCTTAATAACCATCAAGAAAGCAAAAATGAGTATTTTTAGACAATCTTTCTAGCATTTGATCAATAAATGGTAAAGGGTAATGATCTTTCTTAGTAACTTTGTTAACTTTTCGAAAATCAATGCACATTCTATACCCTACAACTACTCTTTGAGGGATGAGCTCATCATTATCATTAGGCACAACAGTCATTCCTCCTTTCTTGGGAACGCAGTGCACAGGACTAACCCATCTACTATCAGCAATAGGATATATAATACCAGCTTCAAGAAGTCGTAATACCTCATTCCTTACCACTTCCTTCATCTTCGGAATTAGACGACGCTGATGTTCAACAACAGGCTTTGCATCATCTTCCATATTAATAGCATGTTGGCAAATAGAAGGAGAAATCCCTTTCAAATCATCAAGAGTGTAGCCAATAGCTCCTCGGTGCTTCTTCAATATTTCCAATAACCTTTCTTCCTCAATCTCTGAAAGCTTAGAACTAATAATAACAGGATATATTTTCTTATCACCAATATGAGCATATTTAAGATTATCAGGCAAAGGCTTTAAATCAAAAACAGGATCTTCCTTTGGTGGCGGTGTTGTACCCAAATCTTCCACCGGTAAATCATGCTTGAGAATGGGTTGGCGAAGAAAATTTTTCTCAAGCTCATCTCTTTCTTTCCTAAAAATTTCACTCTCGCTATCCTCCAAATGTTGCTGCAAAGGATTATTAGGAACAAGAACAATAGATGCACATTGCTCCATTTTAAAATCATTACTAGGCAAATCAGCTTTATAAGGAGTTTTAGTAAATTTAGAGAAGTTAAACTCATAAGATTCACCAGCAAATTTAGTCAAAATTTTCTCTTTCTTGCAATCTATAATAGCTCCACAAGTATTTAGAAAAGGTCTACCAAAAATAATAGGACAATAATCACTAGCAGCAGAACCAAGTACCAAAAAGTCAGCAGGATATTTAATCTTACCGCATAAAACTTCCACATCTCGAACAATACCAATCGGAGAAATAGTTTCTCTATTAGCCAGCTGAATAACCACATCAATATCTTCAAGTTCACAAGAATTAATTTCGTGCATAATCTCCGTGTAAAGCTCATACGGAATAGCACTAACACTTGCACCAATATCACATAATCCATAATAGCAATGATCACCAATTCTAACAGATAGCATAGGAACACTAGCTTGTTTGGGTTTATTAGGATGTGAAACAATATTAGAAGCATCTTCACGTAAAATAATATGACCATCCTCCACATTTTCAAATACAAGATCTTTAACTATTGCAACAAAGAAGTTCAACTTTTATTTGTTCTTCAGGTTCTACAGTGTTTCTTTTCACTTTTATGAACCGCACTATTTATAACAGAGTACTCCTTCATTTTAGCAGGGAAAGGAGTTTTTCAATATAAGCTTCAGGAATAACATGATCAGCAGTTTCAACTACAACGCATTTATTAATAGATGAATCAATTTTATCTTTATACGGTTCATGATACTTATCAAAATTCTTCTTTGGCAATTCATAATGAGAGGCAAAAGCTTTATAAAGATTTACAGCAACTTGAGAATCAAGACCATATGTAGCACTCATATTACGAAATTTATCGAGATCCATAAAAGCTTCAATGCATTTATAATCATAAATTATACCGATTCTCTATCCTTGTCGTTCTCCCAACCTTCAAAGATTTTCTTGGATCCGATCAAGAAGGTCCCTTTTAAACTCTTCTTTGTTGCGTGTAAATGATCCAGAACAAGAAGTATCCAGTAAGGTCTTGTCTTGAAAAGAAAGTCTTGCATAGAAATTATCAATAATAACATTACCAGGAAGCTCATGAATGGGGCATTTGAGCATTAAAGACTTCAATCTCCCCCAAGCTTGGGCAATACTTTCTCCATCATGAGGCCAAAAATTATATATGCGATTCCGATCCTTATGAATTTCACTTGGAGGATAGAACTTAGAATAAAACCGGGGCACAATATCATTCCATTCAAGAGAATCCCCATTATCCAACAATTTATACCAATGCTACCGCTTTACCGTACAGCGATAAAGAGAATAGTTTCTTCCTCACTTCATCCATAGCAATACCTGCACATTTGAATAACCCGCATAATTCATGCAAAACAAGAATGATCACCGGGATGGACAGTTCCATCCCCTTCATAGCGGTTATCCATAACACGTTCAATAATTTTCATAGGTATTTTATATGGTATTACTTCCTCACCTGGCACCTCATCCACTACCGTTGCAGTAGTAGTAGATTTCCCAAATAAAAATTGAAGAGAAGATCTCTCCATAATGACTTATAGCAGCAGGCAGAAATAAAATCAGCACAACAGTAAAGGTTTTCCTTACCAATTCCACTTACCAATAGCGCTTCACTCCCCGGCAACGGCGCCAGAAAATAGTCTTGATGACCCACAAGTATAGGGGGTGTATCGTAGTATCTTCAATAAGTAAGAATGTCGATCCCAACGAGGAGCAGAAGGTGTTGACAAGCAGTTTCGATGAAGGATTCACTGTAAATGCTCACAAACAAGTATTCAGGGGGTTTTGATGTAACAGTTGAATAAAGTACGAGTAAATAAAGTGCGAGAGAAATAATTGCAGCGAGTGGCCCAATCCTTTTTAGCACAAAGGACAAGCCGGTTTGTTTACTTATAATGACCAAACGTTCTCGAGGACACACGGGATTTTAGTCTAGTGCTTTCGCTACATACGGCTAATTAATCTTCAATGTTATGATAAGTGTTGTGTGGGTGAACCTATGCTAATGTACCACCCTTCCTAGGACTAATACATACTTGTGATTATACCCCTTGCAAGCATCCGCAACTACAAGAAAGTAATTAAGAATAAATCTAACCACAGCCTTAAACTCTGAGATCCTGCGATCCCTCCTGCATCGATATACCAACGGGGGTTTAGGTTTCTGTCACTCCGGCAACCCCGCAATTTGTAAAGGACAGCGTTGCTAACCTGGGGAAATTTTGTGGCTGGAACCAGTTTGGAAGAGAGACACCTGGATAACCTGAAATAAACAGATGTTCTAGACTGGTAGGGGGTTGCAGGACTTCAAACACCTGTCTTGCGGTTATCCAGGAAGACCAACCCAGACTGAGCGTGTGGAGATATTTCTTATTCTTCAGTTTGGCTTCTGCTGCTTCATCCTTGTTTATAGCATCAAGGTTACATATACTCAATGCACCAAATTGTTTCAAATTCTTTATCAATCTAATACCTTGTCCATGACAAGTGGCTGAATCAACCTGTAGTCTACACATTGGATAATATTCAAATCCTCTTGATTTTAAACTCTGTAAACTGATCAACTTGTCGAAGTCATTGGGAAAACTTGCTATGATGCACTTCTCAGCATATAATCTCTGCAGATTATAGAGAAAACAAAATTCTGAAGGAAGGCTCTCCAAAGGACAAGCTCTAGTGATCTCAAGGTACCGAAGATGCTTTAGGTTGCCAACACTAGCTGGTAACTCATTTATAGAGGCGCAAAGAAGCACACGCATAAGCCTAAGTTCACCAAACCAACTGCAAATCACAGAATCGACACTAGACTTTTTCACATAAACCTTGCAAAGTAGGGTACGAAGCTTTGTGTGCTTGCATAGGCTCACCAAATGGGAACTGTCAAAGTCTTTGTTAGGGAGTACATACAGATGACGTACATTCTGAGGAACATCATCGAAGTCACCCACCCTTTTTATGATGAAGCAGTCATGAACTGAAACTAGTTGTGCCATGTCATGTAGCAAGTCATGGATTACGTAAAAACCATCGACTTTTTGAAAGAAGGACCGATTGAAAAGGTCTTGAAAGTACTGACAACCAATATCTTTAAGTGGGGTGTCACCTTGAGGTTCCACAAAGCCTTCTGTTACCCAGATTTCAGCTAAATGGTCCTTTCCGAATTTGTGATCTTTCGGGTACACAGCACAGAATGAGAAGCATCTCTTCAAGTGGAATGGCAAATACATGTAGCTCAACCGAAGGGCCGGTAAAATATCGGTCTCATTTTGTTTCAACTCCCAGAGTTCAACCGAATGGCAACTTAGGAAGTATGCTTCTACCAATCTGCACTAAATCAGGACTATTGTTAGAAGTCTTAGACCCAAAAGCACAGAGTTTGAAGAAATCCTAAAGTACACCATCCGTCAAACCATGTAATGGGAAGGGCTCCAATGTGCGCACTCCATCAGCAACTTCTGGAGATCTTGTGGTAACAAGCATCATACTTCCATGTACCACATTTCTGAAAGGTGCACAAAACTTCTCCCAGCGCTGCCCATTTTCCTTCAAGGCATCATCCCACACGTCATCAGCTACAATCAAGAACCTTTTATTGCTCAAATTCTCAGAAAGAGCATGCTGAAGAGAATCTAAATGATCAAGTTTTGCCTCTTTTCCGGAAGATGATTCTATGGCATCCTTAGTTAATCTCTTTATATCGAAGTCATCTGCACAAATCCAAATTATCAAATCAAAGTAAGACTTGACTTGTGGATGACTGCATATATGTTGGGCCAAAGTGGTCTTTCCAATGCCCCCCATTCCTACTATTGGCAAAACAGGAATAGCTTGTACTCTTGATTCATTACTAAATTGGTTGCTTGCTGGCGTGCTTGTTGATGCATTGACTGCGCTACTTTCTCTCTTGCGTTTTGCACGGCCACCTCTGTTATTTGGAGGTACACCGAGCAATCCCATCACCTGCTTCAGATCCTGTCACGACCAAATATTTTTCTTTCACTCGGTAAAGAGATAGTCTCTCTGTAAAAGCTTTGTTGTAATGTCAGCGGTTTCCCGCAAAAAAAAAAAAAAAAAAAAAAAAAAAAAAGAGATGTGACTCTGTTGGATATCATTCACTTTGTTGAAGCTTCCCTGAATGGTGGTTTTATAGAAGTCAGCAAAAGCAGAGCGAATTGCATTGCCCTGTCCTGTCATATTAAGCTCGTGCCATCTGAACTCATCAAGAATGCCATCAGCGTCATACACGGCATCTTTGAGTATGGGAAGGAGCTCAGCCACACAGTTTTTGTGACTCTTCCACTCTGCTCTGTCAATAAGGCCTACATCGCGGGAAGAGTATCCCTGAGACGTTGTAAGCCTCTTTGCAAATGCGACACTTCATCTTGAATATGTTTCTCCTGCGTTGCAGAGAACCGGGGGCGCAGAGAGGAAATAGAAGATGCAGTCCACTGAAAGAAATTGACACATTCATTGATGCCACTGATGAGCCCAATGGCCCTTGATATGCTCATAGCGAATGGGGTCTAAAATTGATTTCTTTCCTCCTCGAGCTAGACTTGTTGCCAATGTACTGGCAGTGAAGAGCTAGATTTGCACTAGAGTCAAATGCACTGCCAGTGAAGAGCTAGATTTTTCGTCCCTGAAATGAGGATTAATCAAAGTAAATCCCACCATCGCTGCAATGAACAAGCTACAAACCGAGGCCAATGCGATGCAGCGGCAGAGGTGGCAAGTACCTACGGGGATCCTGCTGTGGAACTTGGACTCTTGTTGGTTAGCAGTGCGGGCCGCCGGTGAACAGTGGAATTTGTCTTCTCCGCGCGCGTTGTCGATCTGAACCATGGAAAGAATGTCAGCCCAACCATTGCTGCACTGAACATCAACAAGATACAATGCAGGATATGGAAGTACAGCATCAGGAGATGGGGTCGTACCTACGAGATATTTTTTTCGAGTAGTTACATACGGGATTTTTCTTCACGGGTAGAAGTTCGGACTAGGTCGCCTGGTGACTGGGGCCGCCACCATGGCTAGCCCAGAGCTCACTCGGTTAGCAGCGCAGGCCGCCAGTGAACAGTGGATTTTCTTCTCCCCGTCGTCGACCTGAAACCATGTAGAGAGGACGGGATGAACGGTTGCTACACTCAAGAACCGGCTACAGATGGACACCGTGCCGCTGCAGGCCAATACGAGGCGGCGGCATAGGAGATTTAAGCAGGGGAAAGGGGATGGGACGGGGCCGTACCTACCTTGCAGGATGGATCTGCAGTGGCCAGTCGATGACGTCCAGGCGCGGAGTAGCTGGGTTGTGGCGGCGGCAACACAACCGGCGAGGCGGGGAAAGGAGAAGGACGCCGGTGACGCGTGCTCAGCGAGTCGTGCGGGAGCGCGGCGGTAGCAGGGGACTCGAGTGATAACTAGATTTACACGTGCGCCATCCCGTGAAATCCATGCCGATGCACACTTTGTATAAGAACAATAGAATTTTCTCGGTTAAAAAATACACCTTGAAAGAAAAATACGGTAGGAGAAAAGGCAGAAGTACCAAATACAACATCTCATTTTGTATGTCGATTAAAAAAGGCATATTGAGCTATTTTATCGATTGGTTTGATCATAAGGTTGCACGAATGGATTGAACCTCCCATTTATCTGAGCGAATTCAAGCTTTATCGTAGCGGTGTCTGTACCTCTGCCGGCCACTTTTCTTTTTGCAACGATCCAACTACTGCCTCCGGATGTAATTAATTGATGCACCCACTCCGCTAATGACATGCATGCGCAGCTCTTCCTCTGCGTCGATTAAATCCGACTGAAAGGAGTACATCTGAATATTCTTATTATAAATAAATAAAGCCCCATCCTCGAAAAAAATAAAGCCCGATTTTCACCCTAAAAAAGCTACATATGAATATTCAAGTGCAATGATAAAAATGATAGGAGAAGAAAATAATAGTCTGAGGAGAAAGATTAGCAAAATTAGAGCTCGCCACTGAAATTTTTTTAAAAAAGGAAAACTCTTGCTCCCTTCGAGCGCAGAGAGGAGGAAGAAAACATTCCTTCGGCTGCGCCGTTGCTGGCCAAGATGCAGTACATGGGTGGCATGGTCATCGTTGTGTGAGTAACGTTGGGGCGGTTCCCAAGAGATGACGCCCCTCTACATCCTGGACAGGCTGCCAAACAGCTGGTCATCGAGCGGCGATGCGGCGGGCCAGCCAACGGGGCCAGGGCCGTCGTCCTGGTGAGGGACAGCTTCGGGGAAGCAGCAGCTACTTGGCGACGGAGTCCGCGGCCTTGGTGCACGGTCCCGTGGAGGTCGCGCCGATGTTCATTTTATATAAGGACGATAAAAAATAACGGTCAACATGATAATACATTTCATTTGATCTTAAGAGGTCAGTAGAATAAGAATCAGATGAAAACCAAAATGTGAAAACAAATATGAATTTCTCATCAGCATTTGAGGCCATGGCGTATAAACTCATAATGAGAAATCATGTGTTGAAAATAGGGAATATATTTCGCATAGCAGCAAAAATTTGGTTCAAAGTAGCTTAGACTCACTTTCCTGGCTAATTGTTTTGTAAATCGATGCTAAAATTTTCTTTGATTGTAGTCTCACCGGCGGGAGGCAAGTTCTTTTATTAGAACAAAGGATTCACACAATCAACACACCATTGGCATCTCCATGTGGTGGTTCAACGGGCGAATCATTTTATAGATAGCCGCTCTTCATCTTGCACTTATTTTAGGGAGCTATGCCTATTTAGGATATTGTTGAACAAAAGCACTATCTTGGGGAGCTATGCATTTTAGGATACTGTTAAACAAAAACAGAAGGTAATACCAGATTTAACATTGTTGAACAAAAACATGCTACTATCTTTTTCATTAGAGGGACAATATCCTGGAGAAAAACAAACGCTGGGCAAAGATAAGGCAGCCACCACTTACGCTTACTTAAGACAGATGAAAATGCATCTTCTGTGCAGCAGAACCAAACACGAAATCATGAGTAGGTAAATTCCATGACTCAGTAATCGCTGAGACACATTTTTTTTAAAGGAACACTGGTCCATTCCATTACTACATCGCGCTAGGCATATCGCCAGCAACTGTGTCCGATACAAATTCAGAGAATTGGCTGAGCCAAGTCTCTATACGGCCACTCCCCATAAAGCCTCCATGCACAACTAAAGTCTGCAAAACATTTAGACCAACTCTCATTTGGAAATTTATCTTTCTAAACAGAGCACCTAATTTAGAGAGATCATACTCCTCGCTTGGAATGGCTTGCTTCAGAATCATGGAGTCATCTCAAACATTACAGTTTGGCGGCCCATTTGAGTGACGATGATAGGCGCTTGCTGTAAAGCTAGAGCTTCTGCATGTGGTGAGTTAGCGACATGTTCCAGATAGCCTGCCCCTGTTACCAGTAATGCACCCTGGTCATTCTGGATGGTGAAGCCCCAACTTCCGGATTTTGATGACTAACTAAAAGCGCCATCGATGTTTATCTTCAGAATACCTGCACGTGGTGGTTTCCACTTTTGCGCCTTTTCCTTTGTGAGCACTTTTTCCTGATTCTTGGCCTTCAAACAATCAGTTAAGTGATAGTAGAAGAGGATAATTCATCTACCAATCTTATGAATTCACCATTGTTTTACCTTGTTTCTCTTGCCACTACAAACAACCATAAGAGAACGCAAAACCTTAGGTACTCCTATTTCAGTTTCAAAATTTCCTGTAACAGCTTTTTTGAGTCAGCAGGATATTAAACTAAGTCTAACATGTCCAAGAAGAGAGGCTATCTACAGATTTTTTTTACTTCTTTATACTTAAAGAAGACAAGCACCCTCTTGCATCACTGCAGCTAAATGAACCTTAATTATTTCAGAACCAAACCATTCTGCTATTTATGCAAAAAATAATACCTTGTATTCCTAGCATGACACTAAATTTCGTCTAGAATCATTTATTTTGAACACTCACTAAGAGGCGATGAGACAATTTACTAAAAGAAAGAAAAGAGGCAAATGCCTACCTAATTATCATCACAACAACCTAAATTTAGGAATAAAAATTAGAAAAGATGTCATATCCGAGGATCGGCAGGAAATGAGAAACATGACAGTAAAGATAAGTGATGATTTGATCGATAAAATCTCAATCTATCACCACACAATAAGCCAGATGAAAACTATGCAATTCAGATATGCCATTTTTGTTCAAATCGATTCACGTATGCTAGAAAATCTAAACATCTCAAGATTTGGAAATTAAATCCAAATTTTGCCCAGCCTTTGTAGAGGCACCATACTGCTTCATGAGTTTTTTTTTTGGAGCTAAAAACTGTAGGGGGGGGGGGGGCGACAGTAAAAATTTATTAAAAGAGATAAAATATGTACAAGAGGAGAAGAAAGGAGGGAATGTACAAAAGAACCTAGCCCTGGGCATAACCCAAAGAGAACTACAAAGCGTCTGGCCAAGCTAAGAGAGGGGTTTTTTGGTCGTCCTTCATGCTGTAAGAGAGAAGGAAGATCTCCCTCTTAAAAGAAAATGATCAAGCTCTAATAGAAGGTGTTACATTGTCAAAAATAAAAGCGTTCCGTTACTTCCATAGATTCCAGGTGGCAGTGGCAAACACTTCAAAGAAGAAAGGCTTCCTAAAAATTCCTTGTGCAGTAGCAATCATCTCAGAGAGTTCCATGACTGCTTCATGAGTTCGTTAAGGATAAATGTTATTCGAAATCCGCAGATGTTTAAAGAACTCTTTCTATTGGATTGAAGCAAGGGTTTTAGCGTGGCACCATGTAAATTTTTCTTTGCTGCTAGTAAGCAACCTTTAAAAAATTGGCCAGAAAATAATTTTTTTCTTTAGCATCCTCCCATTTACTTGACCAATATCTTAGATGAGCTAATTAGCTGGTAAGACCTGGTGTGTTTTCTCATTGAACAGAATAGAAAACTGAAAGTGAAGGTAAGAGAAATAGGAGAAAATAAATGGCATTGCAGAAAAAAAAACGTCCAAATGCCATCATAAAGAGAAAGGGGTCATAAGAAATACGAAATAAATACAATCGCATTCTGCATGTTGGTAGTTCATACAAATTAAAACAGTTGCATTTCTTCAATTGAGGTAAAAATGAGATACTTTTTGTCAGCTCTCTAGTTAAAACAATCCCCATCTCAAATGCTAACAAATCTCTATCAAGGATAAAACAGGGTATGTCATTCATATATATAACTATTAACTACGTGATTTAATCCCTGTAATTTAAGGCAACTTCGAAGAAACGATACCTACCATCTTAGCGTTCCCACCCTTCAACCATGAATAGTTACTTCTTGATTCAGATCAATCTGCACCTGCAAGCACCTCAAAATATAAACCGTGAGAAGCTTTGGACCAAATATATGTCACAGTTACATAGAGATCATGAGTAGACCATGGGAATGTGCAGATTGATCTGAATGTATCGCACTTGGACAAACCTACATATAGCAGATGATAAATATAAACCATGAGGAGCTTTGTATCAAATATATGTCAAATTGTTACGTAGAGATCATCAGTAGACCATAAAATACCAAAATGCACGACTGATCCTTGAATCATTCAAGCTCCTCAAAATAAAAGCGCCAATATCTAACGGAGAAAGAGGCATGTTACAGTCATTGTTTACCTCCAAGGTAAGAAACACCCAGATCTGTAATTCTACAAGAAGATAACCACACCTCCTTCAAATGCGTGAGATCTGCAGAAGGAGAAGTATTATTAAAATTTGAGGAACATGATATGTTGTATAGACAGAGCGAGATTTGACCTCCTGGTCATTAGATGTTCCTTCCACATCGATCTGAACACAAATCGGGATTGACTATAATTAGATTATAAACTACACATAGTTAGACAAGCCTATTGAAATTATGATCTAAGGTTCTAAGCAAGCTTTCAATTTCAGTAATGTGTGTTAGCGTCGACATACAAAAGCGTGCCAAAATACTCTTGTGGACCAAAATCCTGAAAATCAATTCCTTATTATTCTCAGCTTTGGACCACTACCTTGAAAATGATGCAACAAACCAAAGGGAACATACTAACAATTAATCCACCCAAAAATAAAGTTTGTGCGAATAGTGAAAAGGAAAAGCACAGAAAAAGAGGACAAAAAATATACGAAGAGGATTATCACATATTTAAACACGAAAAATGTACTATGTTCTAGGATTAGTATAGGAATTTCTAAAATATGTTTTTCTGTAGGTAAGTATCACATAGCAGTTTACGAAAACAATGTCCAATTGTTGAAATATACCTTCCGCTCTAAGCTAATTCATTCTTTCTTCATAGCTGCAACAAACCAAAAGATTTTGTGTGGATATTTATATGAGGATCAAGGAAAACATGGGCGGTCCCGGAAGGCTAAACTTGAAACCAAACTAAAAATAAGAGTGAATCATTTATGGCATTGCATCCACACGACTATCCATTCTGTCTCATAATAAGAAACATTCGTGAAACATTGAATAAAGAATAATGTTTACCTGAACGGGGCAAATCTAAGATTTCATGGAAGTGCAGAAAATATAATATGACAATCTAGCGCCTTCTTCCAAACATAACCAAAGGGAGTTCACAAAATGTGTCTTATATTTTCACGCATGGTTTGGGCACTAAAGTGTGTCAGCTTCTGCAACTCAAAGATATAACAGTATAACAAGACTAAATGAAAGGTGGTGGTTGTTTGTTCAATAACTTGGTGGCATTAACTTTCATCTACCGAAACTTCTATTTGAAGCTCTGTAATTTTGCTCCAATGAAACAATAATTATGAATAGTTGTAATATTTTCCAACAGATCAGTTTCAAGTTTGTTTATAGTATAACTAACGAAAGCAACCTTATTTGGGGAAATGCAAAAAAACATACAGGGGGCTGTATGACTAACTGCAGCCTGGTTGTTTTTCATCCATCGACAAGGAACACTACGAGACTACCGGTCGGGCTCAATCAGCATAACCCCAAAAACAGAAAAAAAACATAAACGGTATGTTCTTTCATTCCCGTAAGGCTTGACTGCAGAATCTGTAGAAATTGTTGCAATGAATCGGAAAGGTCATTTCAAAGCTAAAAGAATCTAACTTCAGTAGTTCATGAACAACGGCAGTAGACCATTGCGACAAAATCCACATGCAAGAAACTAAGCATGATAAAATGTGAGAAAAACGACAAGCACTTACACTAGCCCATAAACAGATCACAAGTAGGTTCCATGAGATGAGAAAATTATCCTTCAAAGCTTAGAGGAGACCAAGGCACCAAAGCCAAAAGGACAAATCTTGTGTTCCGGGAAAACATACATGGCCACAGATGCATATGCTTGGCAAGCAATAGAATAGAAGTATTTGAAGACAGTAACCTGAAGCCACCACAAAAGACAAGAAATCAACCTGTCCAAACAAATTAAAGAAAAATCGAGTTGTGTATATATACTTAGTTTCACTATAAGATACTGGGTATATATACTTAGTTTCACTGTAGGATATTGGCAATTGAAATAAAACCCTTTTTGTATATTCTTATCAAAATCCATTCATCGGGGTAGCAAAGTGGTACAAGGTAAAATATTTCATTATTTCAATTAGCATACCAAGGCTTGCCAACTAAACAGTTGCCCCGATGTACGTATGTACAAAACATGTACCATTAGTCAGGTTGAAGCAGAAATCATGTAATGGATGCTTAGGAAGCCTCGACAATGACATGATGAATAACAATTACAGATTACAGAAGTGAAGATCGATTTGATAAGAAAAGAAGGGGTAAAAACTATCATAGGATCAACATTTTTTTTTTGAAATGGGGATTCCCAAGCCTCTGCATCAATTAATGCATACGGCTTCCTTTATTAAAAATATAGTCATAACAACCAGAATTCAATATGAAAACTTATTACATCTCATGGATCACTCAAAGTTTCTACAAAAATGAGCCATCTAAACACCACTAGCATGAAGCGCCTTTGCATCGTCATGTTAGTCTTCGATTAGCACGCCAACCGTACTGGCTGTAAAAATCCCGTGCAACCGTTGCCAGTCGGTTGCACCCAATATCCATAGCAAGGCGCTCCTCCTCTGGGCGCAGATAGGACCACATATGGATCCAATGGGTAGCCATTGGAATAACCTGCAAAAATGATGGAAATTTTGTTTTGTTAAAGATGCAATCATTGCGCACATTCCATATCGCCCATAGCAAAGCACAAACTCCAACTCTAATGTGGGTTTTGCTTTTTTTGTCTACCCCATTTAGCCAGTTGCCGAAAAGATTAGTTATATTCATAGGCGCAGTTATATTGAAAGTCATATAAACTATCATCCAAATCATCTGCGTAAAAGGGCAAAAGATAAATAAGTGATTAATTGTCTCCTGTTGATCACAAAAACATCACCTAACCAAATATCCTCCAAGAACCTGGTGTTCATCCCATTGCCAACCATGAAAGAACCTCTAGTTAAAAATTCCTCTTTCACTTTCATTAGACCTTTCCAAAAAGGAGAATCAGTTGGTTTTTCCGAAACCTGTGACAAAGTTTTCGAGTGTAGGTATTTCTTAGTGAGCAACTCTTGCCAAATTCCTTCCTCGTTCAGAAGTTTGTAAAGCCACTTACTTAGCAAACTTTTATTCTTTATATCTAGAACTTCTATTCCCAAACCCCCCCGGTCTTTTGGTCTACAAATAATATTCCATTTAGTCAACCTATATTTTTTCTTATGACCATCGCTTTGCCAAAAAAAAACCGTGACCTAAAAAAATCTAGCCTCTTCCGAACACCTTTTGGGATCTCAAGGAACGAGAGCATAAACATTGGGAGACTAGTTAAAATCGAATTGATTAAGACCAATCTGTCTCCATAGGACAACATTTTACCAATCCAACTACTTAACTTTTTCTCAAACCTATCCTCCACCGGTTTCCATTCACCGTTTCTCAATTTTCTGAAATGGATTGGAATCCCCAGATATCTTAAAGGAAGTGACCCTATGTCACAACCAAAAAGAGTTTTGTAGTCATTCTCCATCTGTTTTGCCCGCCCAAAACAGAAAAGTTCACTTTTATGAAAGTTTATTTTTAACCCCGATAACTGTTCAAAGATACAAAGCACTAGCTTCATATTTAAAGCCTTATCCATGTCATGCTCCATAAATAAAATGGTGTCATCGGCATATTGAAGAATAGACAGGCCCCCTTCAACCAAATGAGGAATGAGACCTGCTACTTGACCATCTTCCTTTGCCCTTGCAATCAAAATTGCCAGCATATCTGCAACGATATTAAATAAAATGGGCGACAACGGGTCACCATGTCGTAGACCTTTTTGAGTTTGAAAATAGTGTCCTATGTCATTATTCACCCGGATCCCAATGCTACCAACGCTTGTTGCAAGAAGGACCAATTTACCTTATCATACGCCTTTTCAAAATCTATTTTAAATAACACACCATCCAAATTCTTCCTATGAAGTTCATGAATGGTTTCATGCAAAATAACCACGCCTTCAAGAATATGTCTTCCTGGCATGAACGTTGTTTGGGTCGGTTGAACTACATTTTCAGCAATTTTGGAAACCCGATTAGTCCCGACTTTGGTGAACACTTTGAAGCTCACATTTAATAAACAAATGGGACGGTATTGTTCTATTTGAATAGCATTTTCTTTCTTGGGTAGCAGGATTATGGTCCCATAGTTCAAATGAAATAGAGGTAACTCACCTCTATGGAAACATTCAAACATAGCCATTAGATCATCTTTCAAAACATCCCAACATATTTGATAAAATTCAGCCGGAAAACCGCAGTGTCCGTGACTTGTTTTTCTCCATTTGGAAAACAGCCTCTTTAACTTCTTCCTCCGTAAACACAGCAATTAGGATTTCATTTTCCTGGCCCGAAATTTTATTAATGTCATAATTTATATCTTCAATCATTGTACAAGAGCCCTGTGGTGGCGGACCAAACAGGCTCTTATAGTAATCTGATATATAGTTCTTTAGATTTTCCTGTCCAGTGATAGTTCCTTCTTGTTGCTCTAATTGAAATTTTTTCTTTCTACGATGTTTACCATTTGCAATTAAGTGAAAATATTTAGCATTATCCCCACCTTCTTGGATATGTTTAACTTTAGCTCTCTGGAGCCATTTGGACTCTTCTTCTCGACGTAACTTTGCTAGATCATCTCTTGCCTTTCGCAAGATGTCCCTCTCATTCTCTTCTAACGGATGGTTTCAGCTTTACAATCAAGTGTTTCTATGATATGTGATAGTCTATCTCTCTCGCCTTTGTATTCACCACTTAAATTTTGAGCCCATCCTCGAAGAAATCGCCTAAGATGTCTAATCCTATTTTGCCATATTTCCATAGGATTATTGCCCTTTGATATAGATGTCCATTCACGCCTCACTAAATCTACAAAGCCCTCCTTTTTAAACCAAGCCAGTTCAAATGAGAAAATTGACTTATTTCCACTAAAGGCTTGTTCTCCAGTGTCCAGAATTAAGGGAGTGTGATCGACCCAGACCTTGGTAACGCTCTAACCGTCACTAACGGAAATTTCTGCTCCCATTCTACACTAGAAAGAATTCTATCAAGTTTTTCATAAGTAGGCGACTTCCTGCAATTTGCCCAAGTAAATTGGCGTCCCGAGAGAGCTATCTCTCTGAGATCCAAACTTTCAATTATTGCATTAAAGATGAAAGGCCATTGTTCATTAAAACTATCCTTATTTTTTTTCCTCCCTTCGCCGAATGATATTAAAATCGCCCCCAACAATCATGGGAAGGGGTTCATCTTCGCAGATCCTAACTAATTCAGCTAGAAACTAAGGTTTCTGCTCATCTTGAGCAGCCCCATAAACAGCGACTAGCACCCATTTATAGTTATCATGTTTAGATGTGACATAGAATTTAACACATCTATCACCTGTCACAATATTTTGAACTGACAAGGTTTCGCATTAAAACCAACTAGCATCCCCCGCATCTTCCAATTGGAGGAACACAATACCATCGAAATCTAAACCTCCAGAAATATGATTCAAAAAAGGTGAAGAGAAATTGTCCTGGCCAGTTTCTGAAATGGCCAAAAAGTCTAGCTTGAGGTCACGAATTGTCTCATTAACAAAAATGTGTTTTGCTGAATCTCTAAACCCTCCACTATTCCAAAACCAACCTTTCATTTTATGTGTGTGTACAATTATTTCTTACTCAACCTAGCACTTCGTCGCACAGCTATTGGATTTACCTTTTGTTTTCTTTTATAGACCTTAGTTATTTTTGGTTTAACAAAGAAAGCAGAAGACTCCTCTGAGCCGAGCTGCTCCTCCCCTACTAGGTCAACTGATAAATTGGTTGCTTGATCAAGGATAGAATGTTGATCTTCCTCAGCACTTTTTTCTTTTAAATTTTTGGCTAACATAACAACCGTTCTCATATTATCTTTTTCCTTGATGATATTAATAGAGTTACTAATTTGTTCAGGTGACACTCCTAGCGAGACACCTAATCTTGCTGCCCTATTTATCACAGTATCATTCGAAAGTGAATTAAGCGAGAATTTCGAGAAGCTTTGTGTACCTGTAAGAGAACCCTCTTTTCTTGCTTGAGTTAAAAGTTGAGCCCGCTCCATCTGTGGAGCATCAGCATTTGGTTGACAGCGGATTCTTTCACTCGATCGAACATCCATCTCTCTAGCTGAAATCCCACCAAAAGCCAGAATATCCTCACTGGTATACCGCCCTCCCAGATAAACACTGTACCATTATTCTTAGCATTCTTCATAGTAGTATTTCCTATATTGCTTTCAAATCGCAGAAGAACTCGAATTAAAAACTTGTGTTCACAATTTTCATTAATCATAATATTACACATATTTAAAGGATTCTCTTGTTACTTACTAGTATCAAGAACTACACCTCCTTTTATAGAAACAAAGGATCGTATGGAGACATCTCCGATTCTCTAGGTACATGTGATGAAACTATTGTACCCAAATTCCCTTCCTCTTGAGCAACCTTCGCGTGCCATGTTAGGAAATTTTTCTGGAAATGAAAACTTGTCATTGGTACAAGAAAAAGGACAGGGTAATTCCTCAACTGATTTTAACCCCAGAGACTCTTGCTCTAGTAAAATATTACCAACCATACCTTTAGTATCATGTAAACCAGGAGCCGGCTGCCGAGCAGCCTCAGGGATTACTAGTGCTTGAAAACTTGCATCAGTAGGATGTGCCGTTGCAGAGAAACTTGTGGTTTCATGTGACAAGGCAGCAAAGAACACCGCCTTGGCAGAGAACCTTTGTTTGCCCCTGCCAACGGATCGACCTCCGAATCATTGCCGCCGGTCTCTAGACGGGGTAAAGGTGATGGCAGACTATCATCATCATCGGACTCAAGAATCACCCCATAGACGACGAGGAAGAATAGCTTTACTTTCAGACCAACACTTCACATCGAGCAACATATTATTGACCCCACCTTTAGAGTTGGCAGAGAATTAGCTGCAGTCTGGTTTTAGAAACAGTAGCTGCCTTGGCAGGTTGGACATACTGGTGTCTTGACCTGCCCGAAGGAGAGGCGGATGAGGAGGATCATCTTTTTTTGTTAATTTCTTCTCCTTCTCACCAGGCTCTTTGGGGTCTTCATCATCATTTGCCTATTGCATTACCACATCCACTTTATGTTTATTCTTCTGTTCTTCAACTTTAAGATTAGACCATACCCTTGACCGTCATATCTATGATCAATAGTTGTGGTGGGAATAAACTGAACTCTAGAGACTTCGACTAGCATACGGGCCTCAGAATGAGCTCTAGTATATGCCATATCCACTTCTTTCGTTTTTCCAATCAAAGATCCAACACCAAAAAGAGATAGATAATCATATCTCTCCTTGTAGCAACAGCCATGAACTCTCACCCATACTGAAGTGAGGTAAAACTTATCAAGATCAGCCGCAGACCATTCTTCAAAAAGTAAAAACCTCGTGGTGTCGGGTACTGGAACATTGATGATTTTTTTCATCCTTGCCAGATCAGCCTTCGACGGGAAAATGACTTTGAAAGCACCATCATCTGTAGGAACAAGGTCCCACTGATGGTTACTGTGATGATCCACTCCAGGTTCTTTCACAATTTCTTGTGCGATAGAACTCCACCAGTGACTGAAATCCTTCCCACTTTGCCACTGTCATGCCTAAACGTCACATCCGATGAAGGTGGGACCTCGTGAAACATCAGTTCATTGCGACTCACCCCATATGTAACAACAACAGGCTTTGGCATATCATGCAACGGACAGTTTTTTGACTCATGTGACGTTTTTTCACATCTCAGACATTGTCTTTTGTCAATTTTTTTCTGGGCACGAACAGACAAACTCTCAACTGAAGAAGTTTCCATATTCTGTAGGTTTGTAGAGGCATTGGCGACCTCGGTCACCACAGCAACATGGGCATCATCAGGGCTCGAGCCACGAGTCCCTACGGTAGCTAAGCTATTTTCAGCATTGTTGAAAACTCTCCGTATCTATTGTTATTGCCATTAAATCTACCATTGCCACCCCTATAATTATTATTACGAGCTCTATTCCCCGCGTAAAAAGGACGGTAAGGATGCTGCCTGTAGTTACCTCTGTTCATAGACCCATAACCATTTCCATAGCCATTATTTCCTTCAAAATAACCTGACTCGTATGCCCCAAAACCTTGGCCATTGAAACCCTCTTCTTGCCAAGCACCAGAACCCCCTTGGCTTGAGTTGGAGCCCTGCTCGAATCTGCTATTTTGCTGTTGTGGACGCCGCGAGTGCTGATCGCCTTGCCCTTGATTGCCAAAATTCTGAAAACCAGCCAGAACCCCACCTCAGGGGCACCTTCATCTCCACGAGCTCCATTGTCACGGCCATCGGCACGCACAGGAGTACATCCCGGCAGCATTGGTTGACGGAGAGGATTAGGTGGCGGCGCACCAGAGTTCGGAGGGAGCGGAGCTCTTGACATCCTCCTAGAAACCCTAGCCGCCAGAGGTGGTGCGATCGCAATAGGCAGTAGTTCCACGAGGTATTGGCGCTGGCAACCCTGATGCTATATTGACACCTCTTTTACGATGGATTGATTTCCCTAGCCGTAATTGTGGGCCATAATGGATATTACTTGCCAAAACAGGATGAGGACCAAAAGCATATGTAGGCCCATTAATTCGAAATTGACGAGATCTGGATCTACGTCCCCTCAAGCTGAACTCCCACTCCGGTGATCGCCGGCGTTCTGAGCCAGGCAAATGTTCACCCCAACCATAAGCAACCTTACGTAATCTGTTTTTCCGAACCACTCTGGTCCATTCAGCAGCATTAAAATCCTCAAGAAAGAACATCGCCGCTCTAGGGCAGGAACTTTGAGATCAACCGCCGGTGGCGGTGCTTGTATTGCCGCCGTGAAACTCGAAACAGTAGGATCTAGTTGCACAGACAAAGCCATCGCTGCACTTCTCTGCTGTAAACGATTTGTGATTCTAGATCAATAGGATCAACATTAAACCTCTATGTAAGACCAGAAATACACCAGCGGAAGATGACACTCTCTTATCCACGCCATAAGCTTAGTGACAATAAGGTTTCAAGCAATTGATCATTTAAGTGGAAATATATTTATCCAATAGCCAAAATAACATCAGTGCAGTTCCTAGATGTTCAACTTTTCAACAGATATGAATATCAGTGGGCGTGGGCAGGATGGAGCACACCTGTAGCACACAGCCAACCGTTTTTGCTGGTTATTGATGTCGATGACATAAGAACCTCATGCCACCCAAACATAGGAATTCGGGGTCACACCTCAACATCTGAAAAATGGTAAGAGAAGAAGAATAATTGCCCGTGTTGGTGGCAATGTTGATGCAAAGTCTGGAGTTTTGATTATTCAAATGATAACTTGATCACACCAAACTAATAACTTTCGATGACACAGGAATAACTACTCGTGCAAAGGGAAAGGTGAAAAGATGAGAAACATGAAATAAAATTACCGACCTAACCAAGAGGTACGTACCAAGCATCAGAAGTACCTCCTCCTAGGTAACACAAAGGGAAGAGTACAATAAAAAAAAATTCCAAATCACACACCCGCGCCTTTCAAGATCAAAGAAATGGCACCTTTCAAGGTCGAGTGAGGATTTTTAGATAGCAAATAAAAAGGGAGACGTGAAGGAGATGGTTACCTGCGGATGGACAGATGCAACACCGACTGAAGTTTTCATTACAGTGGCACATGTTGCTGGATCTTCCTTGTAGAGCTTCAAAAACAGTTCAGTATCCTAGAAACAACGTTAAGCTAGATATTTTATTATTTATGCAGACTAAAAAAATCATATTCAAAGAAGATACTTCATAAAAAATTCCGTAGTAGCTCAGGAATTATTGATTTAGAAAAGTGCATAAATCTGCATGTAGTGCCTCTTGGCCAACAAAACTTGAATGGTCACAAGACTTATTTGGTTGTCTGGTTACATGAAATTCAGCCACTGCTGGAGTTGATTGAGACATGAGCAAGCCACCGTTTCTTTAGTCCCAGGAAAAGATTTCAGTGAGGAGGATACGAAATGAGCCTAAGAGAGGGGCGAAATCCGATCCATCTTGGCTTCATACCATCTCCTGATGGTAGCAGGTAGATCATTAAGATGGAAATGAACTCCACGCAGCACAACTTAGAGAAGACAAAAGATGATATGCACCCTCACCCTCTCTTTTCCCCCTCCATCTCCCTCTCTGTGTCCACCTCTTCCTCGTGGTTCTCGCCAGCAGCGGCACATCGCGGTCGCCCGCAAAGGGATGATCCCCATGAAAAGGAACGGGCAAGAGGATGTGGAAGGAATCACCTCGAGCTCCGCGCCTTCTCGCCTGCTCCCCACGTCGAGCTCCGCCTTGATCCGCATCTTCACCGCCGCTTCCCATGTCGAGCTCCGCTCGGTCGCATCTTCCGCCCGTCTGCGCCTCCCCGGCTCGAGCCATGGAGAAAATCAGGAGATTTGGTGGGGAGGAGATGGGGAGTGGAGCTGGAGGGGATTGGGGAGAGAGGAACGTGGGATTGGAGGAGAGAGAGGAGGAGCATGACGCGGGAGGGACGCGGCGGCTGTGCGTGGATTGGTGGGGAAAGGTAGTCTAGGTTTTGTCCTGTTGGGATGGTGAAAAATTCATCGCGAACGTACGGCCGAGATGCGCCATGACCCCCGATCCGACGGCCAGCATCTCAAATCGCTCTAAGACCTCCTATGGGGGCATCTATTATACCTTTAGATGGGAAACAGGTAAACAAAGAGACCAGGGGAAGTGGAAGTCGTCACCGTTTGTACTGTTGCTGTCCCTCTTCCACGTGGGCCTAAATCCGCGTGTTCCCTGCAGTCAAGTGCCCCGATATTTCCAATCAAGTGCCCCGATATTTCCAACTTCAGCAGTCCATCGCGTGTACCTATGCAGCTTCACATTAGCAGTAACATTTATGGGAACTTCGGAGCATATTTTCCTCGCAGCTTTCGACTCCCCAGCGTGACACGTGTCTAATTTCAGCCAAAACCCACTTTTACTTCATTTAAAAAAACGGTTCGACTATAAACAAAAAGAGACTCGCCAGAGAATTCGCCGGAGACCTCGCCGGAGCACTGTACTTCGCCGGAGACCTCGTCGGAGACTTGCCGGCGCACCGTACTTCGCCAGAGACTCACGGAGAAGGCTCGCCGGAGACCTCGCAGAAAAAAATTGTACTAAAGTAGCAACACCATAGAACAAGTGTAGCAATAAAAATATACTCCATCCGTCCCTAAAAAAAAACTGCTCAAATTTGTCTAAATACGATTGTATCTAGACATGTTTTTAGTGTGTAGATATATCCGTATCTAAAAAAAGGTTGAGCATTTTTTTTTTGAAACGGAGGGAGTACTATTGTAGCATTGCAACATTTGTGCTACTATGGTAAAAATAGATCTCACCGGAGACCTCATAGTCCTTCCTTTGCAACTCTGTCACCCACCTTTCGTAGCACCACCGCTCTTCCTTTGCAACTCCGCCGTCGCCCACTGCTCACAACACAACGACCCCTTCTTTGTAGCTCGGCCGCTGACCACACGTATCAGGGCGGCCCAACCTTTGCAGCTTCACCACTAACCGCACGCAGTTGGGCGGCCCTACCTTTGTAGCTCCGCCGCTGCCCACCACTCCCCAGCACCGCCCCCAGCTTGCAGCATCCGACGGTGAACCTTCGCAGCTTCGACGCATGCCGGTTGAAGCTCCGGTGATGGGTGGTTGCAGCAGCACCCATGATGCTAGCTGCCATGGCGGAGGAGATCCCGCGAGCAGCACGCCCTCACCGGGCGTTGGCTGCGGAGGAACTCCGGAGACTTCGTTGGGCACACTGGCGCCGTCGGAGGTGGAGAGGTGATGCAGGGCACCGGCGCGGTGGACCTCCGGGTCCCTGGTGGTCCACGCCGTGGAGGTCGGCAGTGGCCCCCTCAGGGCACAGGGCCGCAGTGCAGGTCGGCGACAGCCCCCAAGGAGCACGCGTGGCAGCGACCGTGCCGGTTTCCGGCGGTGGAGCTTGCGGAGGTCGTGGAAAACGGCCATGGCGACGCGCAAGACCCGGCGGCGGCAACTTCCGGTGACTTGTTTGAGAGAGCAGCTTGGGGAGGTCGCAGAAAACGGCCATGGCAGCGCGCAAGACCCAGTGACGGTAGAGGCAGGGGCGGACCCACGTTGGCCCAACCGGTGTCACAGGACACCGGGTAGATTTTTGTTTTTTTTTTTGCGAAAAAGATTTTCGTTTTACCTTGTATGTATAGTGAGTAGACTGATTGTGACACCCCCAGAAAATTGAGGTGGACACCGGAAAGGCCAGCTAGCCAGCTACAGCGCGCGGCGCGGCCCATTTAACTAGCAAAGAAGGCGTTGTTGTGCGGCCAGAGATGCAAGCGCGCAACAAGGCGTTGTTTTGCTAGTTAAATGGGCCGCGCCGCGCGCTGTAGCTGGCTAGCTGGCCTTTCCGGTGTCCACCTCAATTTTCTGGGGGTGTCACAATCAGTCTACTCACTATACATACAAGGTAAAACGAAAATCTTTTTCGCAAAAAAAAAAAACGAAAATCTACCCGGTGTCCTGTGACACCGGTTGGGCCAACGTGGGTCCGCCCCTGCCTCTACCGTCACTGGGTCTTGCGCGCTGCCATGGCCGTTTTCTGCGACCTCCCCAAGCTGCTCTCTCAAACAAGTCACCGGAAGTTGCCGCCGCCGGGTCTTGCGCGTCGCCATGGCCGTTTTCCACGACCTCCGCAAGCTCCACCGCCGGAAACCGGCACGGTCGCTGCCACGCGTGCTCCTTGGGGGCTGTCGCCGACCTGCACTGCGGCCCTGTGCCCTGAGGGGGCCACTGCCGACCTCCACGGCGTGGACCACCAGGGACCCGGAGGTCCACCGCGCCGGTGCCCTGCATCACCTCTCCACCTCCGACGGCGCCAGTGTGCCCAACGAAGTCTCCGGAGTTCCTCCGCAGCCAACGCCCGGTGAGGGCGTGCTGCTCGCGGGATCTCCTCCGCCATGGCAGCTAGCATCATCGGTGCTGCTGCAACCACCCATCACCGGAGCTTCAACCGGCATGCGTCGAAGCTGCGAAGGTTCACCGTCGGATGCTGCAAGCTGGGGGCGGTGCTGGGGAGTGGTGGGCAGCGGCGGAGCTACAAAGGTAGGGCCGCCCAACTGCGTGCGGTTAGTGGTGAAGCTGCAAAGGTTGGGCCGCCCTGATACGTGTGGTCAGCGGCCGAGCTACAAAGAAGGGGTCGTTGTGTTGTGAGCAGTGGGCGACGGCGGAGTTGCAAAGGAAGAGCGGTGGTGCTACGAAAGGTGGGTGACAGAGTTGCAAAGGAAGGACTATGAGGTCTCCGGTGAGATCTATTTTTACCATAGTAGCACAAATGTTGCAATGCTACAATAGTACTCCCTCCGTTTCAAAAAAAAAATGCTCAACCTTTTTTTAGATACGGATATATCTACACACTAAAAACATGTC
The DNA here is from genome assembly GCF_019359855.2 of Lolium perenne. Taxonomy (NCBI): domain Eukaryota; kingdom Viridiplantae; phylum Streptophyta; class Magnoliopsida; order Poales; family Poaceae; genus Lolium; species Lolium perenne. Next base: position 272,521,829 of record NC_067249.2, read on the forward strand.
TAGATACAATCGTATTTAGACAAATTTGAGCAGTTTTTTTTAGGGACGGATGGAGTATATTTTTATTGCTACACTTGTTCTATGGTGTTGCTACTTTAGTACAATTTTTTTCTGCGAGGTCTCCGGCGAGCCTTCGGCGGAGTCTCTGGCGAAGTACGGTGCGCCGGCAAGTCTCCGACGAGGTCTCCGGCGAAGTACAGTGCTCCGGCGAGGTCTCCGGCGAATTCTCTGGCGAGTCTCTTTTTGTTTATAGTCGAACCGTTTTTTTAAATGAAGTAAAAGTGGGTTTTGGCTGAAATTAGACACGTGTCACGCTGGGGAGTCGAAAGCTGCGAGGAAAATATGCTCCGAAGTTCCCATAAATGTTACTGCTAATGTGAAGCTGCATAGGTACACGCGATGGACTGCTGAAGTTGGAAATATCGGGGCACTTGATTGGAAATATCGGGGCACTTGACTGCAGGGAACACGCAGTTTAGGCCCACGTGGAAGAGGGACAGCAACAGTACAAACGGTGACGACTTCCACTTCCCCTGGTCTCTTTGTTTACCTGTTTCCCATCTAAAGGTATAATAGATGCCCCCATAGGAGGTCTTAGAGCGATTTGAGATGCTGGCCGTCGGATCGGGGGTCCTTGAGCGCATCTCGGCCGTACGTTCGCAGTGAATTTTTTCACCATCCCAACAGGACAAAACCTAGACTACCTTTCCCCACCAATCCACGCACAGCCGCCGCGTCCCTCCCGCATTCGTCATGCTCCTCCTCCTCTCTCCTCCAATCCCACGTTCCTCTCTCCCCCAATCCCCTCCAGCTCCACTCCCCATCTCCTCCCCCACCAAATCTCCTGATTTTCTCCATGGCTCGAGCCGGGGGAGGCGCAGGACAGTAGGCGGGGAAGATGCAGACCGAGGCGGAGCTCGACATGGGAAGCAGGCGGTGAAGATGCGGATCAAGGCGGAGCTCGACGTGGGGGAGCAGGCGAGGAAGGCGCGGCGGAGCTCGAGGTGATTCCCTTCCCACATCCTCTTGCCCATTCCTTTTCATGGGGATCATCCCTTTGCGGGCGACCGCGATGTGCCGCTGCTGGCGAGAACCACGAGGAAGAGGTGGACACAGAGAGGGAGATGGAGGGGGAAAAGAGAGGGTGAGGGTGCATATCATCTTTTGTCTTCTCTAAGTTGTGCTGCGTGGAGTTCATTTCCATCTTAATGATCTACCTGCTACCATCAGGAGATGGTATGAAGCCAAGATGGATCGGATTTCGCCCCTCTCTTAGGCTCATTTCGTATCCTCCTCACTGAAATCTTTTCCTGGGACTAAAGAAACGGTGGCTTGCTCATGTCTCAATCAACTCCAGCAGTGGCTGAATTTCATGTAACCAGACAACCAAATAAGTCTTGTGACCATTCAAGTTTTGTTGGCCAAGAGGCACTACATGCAGATTTATGCACTTTTCTAAATCAATAATTCCTGAGCTACTACGGAATTTTTTATGAAGTATCTTCTTTGAATATGATGATTTTTTTAGTCTGCATAAATAATAAAATATCTAGCTTAACGTTGTTTCTAGGATACTGAACTGTTTTTGAAGCTCTACAAGGAAGATCCAGCAACATGTGCCACTGTAATGAAAACTTCAGTCGGTGTTGCATCTGTCCATCCGCAGGTAACCATCTCCTTCACGTCTCCCTTTTTATTTGCTATCTAAAAATCCTCACTCGACCTTGAAAGGTGCCATTTCTTTGATCTTGAAAGGCGCGGGTGTGTGATTTGGAATTTTTTTTTATTGTACTCTTCCCTTTGTGTTACCTAGGAGGAGGTACTTCTGATGCTTGGTACGTACCTCTTGGTTAGGTCGGTAATTTTATTTCATGTTTCTCATCTTTTCACCTTTCCCTTTGCACGAGTAGTTATTCCTGTGTCATCGAAAGTTATTAGTTTGGTGTGATCAAGTTATCATTTGAATAATCAAAACTCCAGACTTTGCATCAACATTGCCACCAACACGGGCAATTATTCTTCTTCTCTTACCATTTTTCAGATGTTGAGGTGTGACCCCGAATTCCTATGTTTGGGTGGCATGAGGTTCTTATGTCATCGACATCAATAACCAGCAAAAACGGTTGGCTGTGTGCTACAGGTGTGCTCCATCCTGCCCACGCCCACTGATATTCATATCTGTTGAAAAGTTGAACATCTAGGAACTGCACTGATGTTATTTTGGCTATTGGATAAATATATTTCCACTTAAATGATCAATTGCTTGAAACCTTATTGTCACTAAGCTTATGGCGTGGATAAGAGAGTGTCATCTTCCGCTGGTGTATTTCTGGTCTTACATAGAGGTTTAATGTTGATCCTATTGATCTAGAATCACAAATCGTTTACAGCAGAGAAGTGCAGCGATGGCTTTGTCTGTGCAACTAGATCCTACTGTTTCGAGTTTCACGGCGGCAATACAAGCACCGCCACCGGCGGTTGATCTCAAAGTTCCTGCCCTAGAGCCGACAGTGTTCTTTCTTGAGGATTTTAATGCTGCTGAATGGACCAGAGTGGTTCGGAAAAACAGATTACGTAAGGTTGCTTATGGTTGGGGTGAACATTTGCCTGGCTCAGAACGCCGGCGATCACCGGAGTGGGAGTTCAGCTTGAGGGGACGTAGATCCAGATCTCGTCAATTTCGAATTAATGGGCCTACATATGCTTTTGGTCCTCATCCTGTTTTGGCAAGTAATATCCATTATGGCCCACAATTACGGCTAGGGAAATCAATCCATCGTAAAAGAGGTGTCAATATAGCATCAGGGTTGCCAGCGCCAATACCTCGTGGAACTACTGCCTCTGTTACGATCGCACCACCTCTGGCGGCTAGGGTTTCTAGGAGGATGTCAAGAGCTCCGCTCCCTCCGAACTCTGGTGCGCCGCCACCTAATCCTCTCCGTCAACCAATGCTGCCGGGATGTACTCCTGTGCGTGCCGATGGCCGTGACAATGGAGCTCGTGGAGATGAAGGTGCCCTGACTGGTGGGGGTTCTGCTGGTTTTCAGAATTTTGGCAATCAAGGGCAAGGCGATCAGCACTCGCGGCGTCCACAACAGCAAAATAGCAGATTCGAGCAGGGCTCCAACTCAAGCCAAGGGGGTTCTGGTGCTTGGCAAGAAGAGGGTTTCAATGGCCAAGGTTTTGGGGCATACGAGTCAGGTTATTTTGAAGGAAATAATGGCTATGGAAATGGTTATGGGTCTATGAACAGAGGTAACTACAGGCAGCATCCTTACCGTCCTTTTTACGCGGGGAATAGAGCTCGTAATAATAATTATAGGGGTGGCAATGGTAGATTTAATGGCAATAACAATAGATACCAGAGAGTTTTCAACAATGCTGAAAATAGCTTAGCTACTGTAGGGACTCAAGCTCAGAGCCCTGATGATGCCCATGTTGCTGTGGTGACCGAGGTCGCCAATGCCTCTACAAACCTACAGAATATGGAAACTTCTTCAGTTGAGAGTTTGTCTGTTCGTGCCCAGAAAAAAATTGACAAAAGACAATGTCTGAGATGTGAAAAAACGTCACATGAGTCAAAAAACTGTCCGTTGCATGATATGCCAAAGCCTGTTGTTGTTACATATGGGGTGAGTCGCAATGAACTGATGTTTCACGAGGTCCCACCTTCATCGGATGTGACGTTTAGGCATGACAGTGGCAAAGTGGGAAGGATTTCAGTCACTGGTGGAGTTCTATCTGCACAAGAAATTGTGAAAGAACTGGAGTGGATCATCCCTGGTAACCATCAGTGGGACCTTGTTCCTACAGATGATGGTGCTTTCAAAGTCATTTTCCCGTCGAAGGCTGATGTGGCAAGGATGAAAAAAATCATCAATGTTCCAGTACCCGACACCACGAGGTTTTTACTTTTTGAAGAATGGTCTGCGGCTGATCTTGATAAGTTTTACCTCACTTCAGTATGGGTGAGAGTTCATGGCTGTTGCTACAAGGAGAGATATGATTATCTATCTCTTTTTGGTGTTGGATCTTTGATTGGAAAAACGAAAGAAGTGGATATGGCATATACTAGAGCTCATTCTGAGGCCCGTATGCTAGTCGAAGTCTCTAGAGTTCAGTTTATTCCCACCACAACTATTGATCATAGATATGACGGTCAAGGGTATGGTCTAATCTTAAAGTTGAAGAACAGAAGAATAAACATAAAGTGGATGTGGTAATGCAATAGGCAAATTATGATGAAGACCCCAAAGAGCCTGGTGAGAAGGAGAAGAAATTAACAAAAAAAGATGATCCTCCTCATCCGCCTCCTTCTACCGGGCAGGTCAAGACACCAGCTGTGTCCAACCCTGCCAAGGCAGCTACTGGTTCTAAAAACCAGACTCTGGCTAATTCTCTGCCAACTCTAAAGGTGGGGTCAATAATATGTTGCTCTGATGTGAAGTGTTGGTCTGAAAGTAAAGCTATTCTTCCTCGTCGTCTATGGGGTGATTGCGAGTCTGATGATGATGATAGTCTGCCATCACCTTTACCCCGTCTAGAGACTGCTGGCAATGATTCGGAGGTCGATCCGTTGGCAGGGCAAACAAAGGTTCTCTCTGCCAAGGCAGGTGTTGCTGCTGCCTTGTCACATGAAACCACAAGTTTCTCTGCAACGGCACATCCTACTGAGGCAAGTTTTCAAGCACTAGTAATCCCTGAGGCTGCTCGGCAGCCGGCTCCTGGTTTACATGATACTAAAGGTATGGTTGGTAATATTTTACTAGAGCAAGAGTCTCTGGGGTTAAAATCAGTTGAGGAATTACCCTGTCCTTTTTCTTGTACCAATGACAAGTTTTCATTTCCAGAAAAATTTCCTAACATGGCACAGAAGGTTGCTCAAGAGGAAGGGAATTTGGGTACAATAGTTTCATCACATGTACCTAGAGAATCGGAGATGTCTCCATACCAGTCCACTGTTTCTATAAAAGGAGGTGTAGTTACTGATACTAGTAAGTAACAAGAGAATCCTTTAAATATGTGTAATATTATGATTAATGAAAATTGTGAACACAAGTTTTTAATTCCGAGTTCTTCTGCAGTTTCAGAAAGCAATATAGGAAATACTACTATGAAGAATGCTAAGAATAATGGTACAGGTGTTTATCTGGGAGGGCGGTATACCAGTGAGGATATTCTGGCTTTTGGTGGGATTTCAGCTAGAGAGATGGATGTTCGATCGAGTGAAAGAATCCGCTGTCAACCAAATGCTGATGCTCCACAGATGGAGCGGGCTCAACTTTTAACTCAAGCAAGAAAAGAGGGTTCTCTTACAGGTACACAAAGCTTCTCGAAATTCTCGCTTAATTCACTTTCGAATGATACTGTGATAAATAGGGCAGCAAGATTAGGTGTCTCGCTAGGAGTGTCACCTGAACAAATTAGTAACTCTATTAATATCATCAAGGAAAAAGATAATATGAGAACGGTTGTTATGTTAGCCAAAAATTTAAAAGAAAAAAGTGCCGAGGAAGATCAACATTCTATCCTTGATCAAGCAACCAATTTATCAGTTGACCTAGTAGGGGAGGAGCAGCTCGGCTCAGAGGAGTCTTCTGCTTTCTTTGTTAAACCAAAAATAACTAAGGTCTATAAAAGAAAACAAAAGGTAATTCCAATAGCTGTGCGACGAAGTGCTAGGTTGAGTAAGAAATAATTGTACACACACATAAAATGAAAGGTTGGTTTTGGAATAGTGGAGGGTTTAGAGATTCAGCAAAACACATTTTTGGTAATGAGACAATTCGTGACCTCAAGCTAGACTTTTTGGCCATTTCAGAAACTGGCCAGGACAATTTCTCTTCACCTTTTTTGAATCATATTTCTGGAGGTTTAGATTTCCAGTGGTATTGTGTTCCTCCAATTGGAAGATCTGGGGGGATGCTAGTTGGTTTTAATGCCGAAACCTTGTCAGTTCAAAATATTGTGACAGGTGATAGATGTGTTAAATTCTATGTCACATCTAAACATGATAACTATAAATGGGTGCTAGTCGCTGTTTATGGGGCTGCTCAAGATGAGCAGAAACCTTAGTTTCTAGCTGAATTAGTTAGGATCTGCGAAGATGAACCCCTTCCCATGATTGTTGGGGGCGATTTTAATATCATTCGGCGAAGGGAGGAAAAAAATAAGGATAGTTTTAATGAACAATGGCCTTTCATCTTTAATGCAATAATTGAAAGTTTGGATCTCAGAGAGATAGCTCTCTCGGGACGCCAATTTACTTGGGCAAATTGCAGGAAGTCGCCTACTTATGAAAAACTTGATAGAATTCTTTCTAGTGTAGAATGGGAGCAGAAATTTCCGTTAGTGACGGTTAGAGCGTTACCAAGGTCTGGGTCGATCACACTCCCTTAATTCTGGACACTGGAGAACAAGCCTTTAGTGGAAATAAGTCAATTTTCTCATTTGAACTGGCTTGGTTTAAAAAGGAGGGCTTTGTAGATTTAGTGAGGCGTGAATGGACATCTATATCAAAGGGCAATAATCCTATGGAAATATGGCAAAATAGGATTAGACATCTTAGACAGTTTCTTCGAGGATGGGCTCAAAATTTAAGTGGTGAATACAAAACTGAGAGAGATAGACTATCACATATCATAGAAACACTTGATTGTAAAGCTGAAACCAGTCCGTTAGAAGAGAATGAGAGGGACATCTTGCGAAAGGCAAGAGATGATCTAGCAAAGTTACGTCGAGAAGAAGAGTCCAAATGGCTCCAGAGAGCTAAAGTTAAACATATCCAAGAAGGTGGGGATAATGCTAAATATTTTCACTTAATTGCAAATGGTAAACATCGTAGAAAGAAAAAATTTCAATTAGAGCAACAAGAAGGAACTATCACTGGACAGGAAAATCTAAAGAACTATATATCAGATTACTATAAGAGCCTGTTTGGTCCGCCACCACAGGGCTCTTGTACAATGATTGAAGATATAAATAATGACATTAATCAAATTTCGGGCCAGGAAAATGAAATCCTAATTGCTGTGTTTACGGAGGAAGAAGTTAAAGAGGCTGTTTTCCAAATGGAGAAAAACAAGTCACCCGGACCTGCCGGTTTTCCGGCTGAATTTTATCAAATATGTTGGGATGTTTTGAAAGATGATCTAATGGCTATGTTTGAATGTTTCCATAGAGGTGAGTTACCTCTATTTCATTTGAACTATGGGACCATAATCCTGCTACCCAAGAAAGAAAATGCTATTCAAATAGAACAATACCGTCCCATTTGTTTATTAAATGTGAGCTTCAAAGTGTTCACCAAAGTCGGGACTAATCGGGTTTCCAAAATTGCTGAAAATGTAGTTCAACCGACCCAAACAACGTTCATGCCAGGAAGACATATTCTTGAAGGCGTGGTTATTTTGCATGAAACCATTCATGAACTTCATAGGAAGAATTTGGATGGTGTGTTATTTAAAATAGATTTTGAAAAGGCGTATGATAAGGTAAATTGGTCCTTCTTGCAACAAGCGTTGGTAGCATTGGGATCCGGGTGAATAATGACATAGGACACTATTTTCAAACTCAAAAAGGTCTACGACATGGTGACCCGTTGTCGCCCATTTTATTTAATATCGTTGCAGATATGCTGGCAATTTTGATTGCAAGGGCAAAGGAAGATGGTCAAGTAGCAGGTCTCATTCCTCATTTGGTTGAAGGGGGCCTGTCTATTCTTCAATATGCCGATGACACCATTTTATTTATGGAGCATGACATGGATAAGGCTTTAAATATGAAGCTAGTGCTTTGTATCTTTGAACAGTTATCGGGGTTAAAAATAAACTTTCATAAAAGTGAACTTTTCTGTTTTGGGCGGGCAAAACAGATGGAGAATGACTACAAAACTCTTTTTGGTTGTGACATAGGGTCACTTCCTTTAAGATATCTGGGGATTCCAATCCATTTCAGAAAATTGAGAAACGGTGAATGGAAACCGGTGGAGGATAGGTTTGAGAAAAAGTTAAGTAGTTGGATTGGTAAAATGTTGTCCTATGGAGACAGATTGGTCTTAATCAATTCGATTTTAACTAGTCTCCCAATGTTTATGCTCTCGTTCCTTGAGATCCCAAAAGGTGTTCGGAAGAGGCTAGATTTTTTTAGGTCACGGTTTTTTTTGGCAAAGCGATGGTCATAAGAAAAAATATAGGTTGACTAAATGGAATATTATTTGTAGACCGAAAGACCGGGGGGGTTTGGGAATAGAAGTTCTAGATATAAAGAATAAAAGTTTGCTAAGTAAGTGGCTTTACAAACTTCTGAACGAGGAAGGAATTTGGCAAGAGTTGCTCACTAAGAAATACCTACACTCGAAAACTTTGTCACAGGTTTCGGAAAAACCAACTGATTCTCCTTTTTGGAAAGGTCTAATGAAAGTGAAAGAGGAATTTTTAACTAGAGGTTCTTTCGTGGTTGGCAATGGGATGAACACCAGGTTCTTGGAGGATATTTGGTTAGGTGATGTTTTTGTGATCAACAGGAGACAATTAATCACTTATTTATCTTTTGCCCTTTTACGCAGATGATTTGGATGATAGTTTATATGACTTTCAATATAACTGCGCCTATGAATATAACTAATCTTTTCGGCAACTGGCTAAATGGGGTAGACAAAAAAAGCAAAACCCACATTAGAGTTGGAGTTTGTGCTTTGCTATGGGCGATATGGAATGTGCGCAATGATTGCATCTTTAACAAAACAAAATTTCCATCATTTTTGCAGGTTATTCCAATGGCTACCCATTGGATCCATATGTGGTCCTATCTGCGCCCAGAGGAGGAGCGCCTTGCTATGGATATTGGGTGCAACCGACTGGCAACGGTTGCACGGGATTTTTACAGCCAGTACGGTTGGCGTGCTAATCGAAGACTAACATGACGATGCAAAGGCGCTTCATGCTAGTGGTGTTTAGATGGCTCATTTTTGTAGAAACTTTGAGTGATCCATGAGATGTAATAAGTTTTCATATTGAATTCTGGTTGTTATGACTATATTTTTAATAAAGGAAGCCGTATGCATTAATTGATGCAGAGGCTTGGGAATCCCCATTTCAAAAAAAAAATGTTGATCCTATGATAGTTTTTACCCCTTCTTTTCTTATCAAATCGATCTTCACTTCTGTAATCTGTAATTGTTATTCATCATGTCATTGTCGAGGCTTCCTAAGCATCCATTACATGATTTCTGCTTCAACCTGACTAATGGTACATGTTTTGTACATACGTACATCGGGGAATTTTTTTAGTTTGCAATCCTTGGTATGCTAATTGAAATAATGAAATATTTTACCTTGTACCACTTTGCTACCCCGATGAATGGATTTTGATAAGAATATACAAAAAGGGTTTTATTTCAATTGCCAATATCCTACAGTGAAACTAAGTATATATACCCAGTATCTTATAGTGAAACTAAGTATATATACACAACTCGATTTTTCTTTAATTTGTTTGGACAGGTTGATTTCTTCTGTCTTTTGTGGTGGCTTCAGGTTACTGTCTTCAAATACTTCTATTCTATTGCTTGCCAAGCATATGCGTACTGTGGCCATGTATGTTTTCCCGGAACACAAGATTTGTCCTTTTGGCTTTGGTGCCTTGGTCTCCTCTAAGCCTGAAGGATAATTTTTTCTCATCTCATGGAACCTACTTGTGATCTGTTTATGGGCTAGTGTAAGTGCTTGTCGTTTTTCTCACATTTTATCATGCTTAGTTTCTTGCATGTGGATTTTGTCGCAATGGTCTACTGCCGTTGTTCATGAACTACTGAAGTTAGATTCTTTTAGCTTTGAAATGACCTTTCCGATTCATTGCAACAATTTCTACAGATTCTGCAGTCAAGCCTTACAGGAATGAAAGAACATACCGTTTATGTTTTTTTTTTCTGTTTTTGGGGTTATGCAGTTGAGCCCTACAGGTAGTCTCGTATTGTTCATTGTAGATGTATGAAAAACAACCAGGCTTCAGTTAGTCATACAGCCCCATGTATGTTTTTTTGCATTTCCCCCAAATAAGGTTGCTTTCCGGTTAGTTATACTATAAACAAACTTGAAACTGATCTGTTGGAAAATATTACAACTATTCATAATTATTGTTTCATTGGAGCAAAATTACAGAGCTTCAAATAGAAGTTTCAGTAGATGAAAGTTAATGCCACCAAGTTATTGAACAAACAACCACCACCTTTCATTTAGTACTGTTATACTGTTATATCTTTGAGTTGCAGAAGCTGACACACTTTAGTGCCCAAACCATGCGTGAAAATATAAGACACATTTTGTGAACTCCCTTTGGTTATGTTTGGAAGAAGGCGCTAGATTGTCATATTATATTTTCTGCACTTCCATGAAATCTTAGATTTGCCCCCGTTCAGGTAAACATTATTCTTTATTCAATGTTTCACGAATGTTTCTTATTATGAGACAGAATGGATAGTCGTGTGGATGCAATGCCATAAATGATTCACTCTTATTTTTAGTTTGGTTTCAAGTTTAGCCTTCCGGGACCGCCCATGTTTTCCTTGATCCTCATATAAATATCCACACAAAATCTTTTGGTTTGTTGCAGCTATGAAGAAAGAATGAATTAGCTTAGAGCGGAAGGTATATTTCAACAATTGGACATTGTTTTCGTAAACTGCTATGTGATACTTACCTACAGAAAAACATATTTTAGAAATTCCTATACTAATCCTAGAACATAGTACATTTTTCGTGTTTAAATATGTGATAATCCTCTTCGTATATTTTTTGTCCTCTTTTTTCTGTGCTTTTCCTTTTCACTATTCGCACAAACTTTATTTTTGGGTGGATTAATTGTTAGTATGTTCCCTTTGGTTTGTTGCATCATTTTCAAGGTAGTGGTCCAAAGCTGAGAATAATAAGGAATTGATTTTCAGGATTTTGGTCCACAAGAGTATTTTGGCACAGTTTTGGTATGTCGACGCTAACACACATTACTGAAATTGAAAGCTTGCTTAGAACCTTAGATCATAATTTCAATAGGCTTGTCTAACTATGTGTAGTTTATAATCTAATTATAGTCAATCCCGATTTGTGTTCAGATCGATGTGGAAGGAACATCTAATGACCAGGAGGTCAAATCTCGCTCTGTCTATACAACATATCATGTTCCTCAAATTTTAATAATACTTCTCCTTCTGCAGATCTCACGCATTTGAAGGAGGTGTGGTTATCTTCTTGTAGAATTACAGATCTGGGTGTTTCTTACCTTGGAGGTAAACAATGACTGTAACATGCCTCTTTCTCCGTTAGATATTGGCGCTTTTATTTTGAGGAGCTTGAATGATTCAAGGATCAGTCGTGCATTTTGGTATTTTATGGTCTACTGATGATCTCTACGTAACAATTTGACATATATTTGATACAAAGCTCCTCATGGTTTATATTTATCATCTGCTATATGTAGGTTTGTCCAAGTGCGATACATTCAGATCAATCTGCACATTCCCATGGTCTACTCATGATCTCTATGTAACTGTGACATATATTTGGTCCAAAGCTTCTCACGGTTTATATTTTGAGGTGCTTGCAGGTGCAGATTGATCTGAATCAAGAAGTAACTATTCATGGTTGAAGGGTGGGAACGCTAAGATGGTAGGTATCGTTTCTTCGAAGTTGCCTTAAATTACAGGGATTAAATCACGTAGTTAATAGTTATATATATGAATGACATACCCTGTTTTATCCTTGATAGAGATTTGTTAGCATTTGAGATGGGGATTGTTTTAACTAGAGAGCTGACAAAAAGTATCTCATTTTTACCTCAATTGAAGAAATGCAACTGTTTTAATTTGTATGAACTACCAACATGCAGAATGCGATTGTATTTATTTCGTATTTCTTATGACCCCTTTCTCTTTATGATGGCATTTGGACGTTTTTTTTTCTGCAATGCCATTTATTTTCTCCTATTTCTCTTACCTTCACTTTCAGTTTTCTATTCTGTTCAATGAGAAAACACACCAGGTCTTACCAGCTAATTAGCTCATCTAAGATATTGGTCAAGTAAATGGGAGGATGCTAAAGAAAAAAATTATTTTCTGGCCAATTTTTTAAAGGTTGCTTACTAGCAGCAAAGAAAAATTTACATGGTGCCACGCTAAAACCCTTGCTTCAATCCAATAGAAAGAGTTCTTTAAACATCTGCGGATTTCGAATAACATTTATCCTTAACGAACTCATGAAGCAGTCATGGAACTCTCTGAGATGATTGCTACTGCACAAGGAATTTTTAGGAAGGCTTTCTTCTTTGAAGTGTTTGCCACTGCCACCTGGAATCTATGGAAGTAACGGAACGCTTTTATTTTTGACAATGTAACACCTTCTATTAGAGCTTGATCATTTTCTTTTAAGAGGGAGATCTTCCTTCTCTCTTACAGCATGAAGGACGACCAAAAAACCCCTCTCTTAGCTTGGCCAGACGCTTTGTAGTTCTCTTTGGGTTATGCCCAGGGCTAGGTTCTTTTGTACATTCCCTCCTTTCTTCTCCTCTTGTACATATTTTATCTCTTTTAATAAATTTTTACTGTCGCCCCCCCCCCCCCCTACAGTTTTTAGCTCCAAAAAAAAAACTCATGAAGCAGTATGGTGCCTCTACAAAGGCTGGGCAAAATTTGGATTTAATTTCCAAATCTTGAGATGTTTAGATTTTCTAGCATACGTGAATCGATTTGAACAAAAATGGCATATCTGAATTGCATAGTTTTCATCTGGCTTATTGTGTGGTGATAGATTGAGATTTTATCGATCAAATCATCACTTATCTTTACTGTCATGTTTCTCATTTCCTGCCGATCCTCGGATATGACATCTTTTCTAATTTTTATTCCTAAATTTAGGTTGTTGTGATGATAATTAGGTAGGCATTTGCCTCTTTTCTTTCTTTTAGTAAATTGTCTCATCGCCTCTTAGTGAGTGTTCAAAATAAATGATTCTAGACGAAATTTAGTGTCATGCTAGGAATACAAGGTATTATTTTTTGCATAAATAGCAGAATGGTTTGGTTCTGAAATAATTAAGGTTCATTTAGCTGCAGTGATGCAAGAGGGTGCTTGTCTTCTTTAAGTATAAAGAAGTAAAAAAAATCTGTAGATAGCCTCTCTTCTTGGACATGTTAGACTTAGTTTAATATCCTCACGACTCAAAAAAGCTGTTACAGGAAATTTTGAAACTGAAATAGGAGTACCTAAGGTTTTGCGTTCTCTTATGGTTGTTTGTAGTGGCAAGAGAAACAAGGTAAAACAATGGTGAATTCATAAGATTGGTAGATGAATTATCCTCTTCTACTATCACTTAACTGATTGTTTGAAGGCCAAGAATCAGGAAAAAGTGCTCACAAAGGAAAAGGCGCAAAAGTGGAAACCACCACGTGCAGGTATTCTGAAGATAAACATCGATGGCGCTTTTAGTTAGTCATCAAAATCCGGAAGTTGGGGCTTCACCATCCAGAATGACCAGGGTGCATTACTGGTAACAGGGGCAGGCTATCTGGAACATGTCGCTAACTCACCACATGCAGAAGCTCTAGCTTTACAGCAAGCGCCTATCATCGTCACTCAAATGGGCCGCCAAACTGTAATGTTTGAGATGACTCCATGATTCTGAAGCAAGCCATTCCAAGCGAGGAGTATGATCTCTCTAAATTAGGTGCTCTGTTTAGAAAGATAAATTTCCAAATGAGAGTTGGTCTAAATGTTTTGCAGACTTTAGTTGTGCATGGAGGCTTTATGGGAGTGGCCGTATAGAGACTTGGCTCAGCCAATTCTCTGAATTTGTATCGGACACGCTTGCTGGCGATATGCCTAGCGCGATGTAGTAATGGAATGGACCAGTGTTCCTTTAAAAAAAATGTGTCTCAGCGATTACTGAGTCATGGAATTTACCTACTCATGATTTCGTGTTTGGTTCTGCTGCACAGAAGATGCATTTTCATCTGTCTTAAGTAAGCGTAAGTGGTGGCTGCCTTATCTTTGCCCAGCGTTTGTTTTTCTCCAGGATATTGTCCCTCTAATGAAAAAGATAGTAGCATGTTTTTGTTCAACAATGTTAAATCTGGTATTACCTTCTGTTTTTGTTTAACAGTATCCTAAAATGCATAGCTCCCCAAGATAGTGCTTTTGTTCAACAATATCCTAAATAGGCATAGCTCCCTAAAATAAGTGCAAGATGAAGAGCGGCTATCTATAAAATGATTCGCCCGTTGAACCACCACATGGAGATGCCAATGGTGTGTTGATTGTGTGAATCCTTTGTTCTAATAAAAGAACTTGCCTCCCGCCGGTGAGACTACAATCAAAGAAAATTTTAGCATCGATTTACAAAACAATTAGCCAGGAAAGTGAGTCTAAGCTACTTTGAACCAAATTTTTGCTGCTATGCGAAATATATTCCCTATTTTCAACACATGATTTCTCATTATGAGTTTATACGCCATGGCCTCAAATGCTGATGAGAAATTCATATTTGTTTTCACATTTTGGTTTTCATCTGATTCTTATTCTACTGACCTCTTAAGATCAAATGAAATGTATTATCATGTTGACCGTTATTTTTTATCGTCCTTATATAAAATGAACATCGGCGCGACCTCCACGGGACCGTGCACCAAGGCCGCGGACTCCGTCGCCAAGTAGCTGCTGCTTCCCCGAAGCTGTCCCTCACCAGGACGACGGCCCTGGCCCCGTTGGCTGGCCCGCCGCATCGCCGCTCGATGACCAGCTGTTTGGCAGCCTGTCCAGGATGTAGAGGGGCGTCATCTCTTGGGAACCGCCCCAACGTTACTCACACAACGATGACCATGCCACCCATGTACTGCATCTTGGCCAGCAACGGCGCAGCCGAAGGAATGTTTTCTTCCTCCTCTCTGCGCTCGAAGGGAGCAAGAGTTTTCCTTTTAAAAAAATTTCAGTGGCGAGCTCTAATTTTGCTAATCTTTCTCCTCGTACTATTATTTTCTTCTCCTATCATTTTTATCAGGGCACTGGAATATTCATATGTAGCTTTTTTAGGGTGAAAATCGGGCTTTATTTTTTTCGAGGATGGGGCTTTATTTATTTATAATAAGAATATTCAGATGTACTACTTTCACCGGATTTAATCGACGTTAGAGGAAGAGCTGCGCATGCATGTCATTAGCGGAGTGGGTGCATCAATTAATTACATCCGGAGGCAGTAGTTGGATCGTTGCAAAAAGAAAAGTGGCCGGCAGAGGTACAGACACCGCTACGATAAAGCTTGAATTCGCTCGTATAAATGGGAGGTTCAATCCATTCGTGCAACCTTATGATCAAACCAATCGATAAAATAGCTCAATATGCCTTTTTTAATCGACATACAAAATGAGATGTTGTATTTGGTACTTCTGCCTTTTCTCCTACCGTATTTTTCTTTCAAGGTGTATTTTTTAACCGAGAAAATTCTATTGTTCTTATACAAAGTGTGCATCGGCATGGATTTCACGGGATGGCGCACGTGTAAATCTAGTTATCACTCGAGTCCCCTGCTACCGCCGCGCTCCCGCACGACTCGCTGAGCACGCGTCACCGGCGTCCTTCTCCTTTCCCCGCCTCGCCGGTTGTGTTGCCGCCGCCACAACCCAGCTACTCCGCGCCTGGACGTCATCGACTGGCCACTGCAGATCCATCCTGCAAGGTAGGTACGGCCCCGTCCCATCCCCTTTCCCCTGCTTAAATCTCCTATGCCGCCGCCTCGTATTGGCCTGCAGCGGCACGGTGTCCATCTGTAGCCGGTTCTTGAGTGTAGCAACCGTTCATCCCGTCCTCTCTACATGGTTTCAGGTCGACGACGGGGAGAAGAAAATCCACTGTTCACTGGCGGCCTGCGCTGCTAACCGAGTGAGCTCTGGGCTAGCCATGGTGGCGGCCCCAGTCACCAGGCGACCTAGTCCGAACTTCTACCCGTGAAGAAAAATCCCGTATGTAACTACTCGAAAAAATATCTCGTAGGTACGACCCCATCTCCTGATGCTGTACTTCCATATCCTGCATTGTATCTTGTTGATGTTCAGTGCAGCAATGGTTGGGCTGACATTCTTTCCATGGTTCAGATCGACAACGCGCGCGGAGAAGACAAATTCCACTGTTCACCGGCGGCCCGCACTGCTAACCAACAAGAGTCCAAGTTCCACAGCAGGATCCCCGTAGGTACTTGCCACCTCTGCCGCTGCATCGCATTGGCCTCGGTTTGTAGCTTGTTCATTGCAGCGATGGTGGGATTTACTTTGATTAATCCTCATTTCAGGGACGAAAAATCTAGCTCTTCACTGGCAGTGCATTTGACTCTAGTGCAAATCTAGCTCTTCACTGCCAGTACATTGGCAACAAGTCTAGCTCGAGGAGGAAAGAAATCAATTTTAGACCCCATTCGCTATGAGCATATCAAGGGCCATTGGGCTCATCAGTGGCATCAATGAATGTGTCAATTTCTTTCAGTGGACTGCATCTTCTATTTCCTCTCTGCGCCCCCGGTTCTCTGCAACGCAGGAGAAACATATTCAAGATGAAGTGTCGCATTTGCAAAGAGGCTTACAACGTCTCAGGGATACTCTTCCCGCGATGTAGGCCTTATTGACAGAGCAGAGTGGAAGAGTCACAAAAACTGTGTGGCTGAGCTCCTTCCCATACTCAAAGATGCCGTGTATGACGCTGATGGCATTCTTGATGAGTTCAGATGGCACGAGCTTAATATGACAGGACAGGGCAATGCAATTCGCTCTGCTTTTGCTGACTTCTATAAAACCACCATTCAGGGAAGCTTCAACAAAGTGAATGATATCCAACAGAGTCACATCTCTTTTTTTTTTTTTTTTTTTTTTTTTTTTTTTGCGGGAAACCGCTGACATTACAACAAAGCTTTTACAGAGAGACTATCTCTTTACCGAGTGAAAGAAAAATATTTGGTCGTGACAGGATCTGAAGCAGGTGATGGGATTGCTCGGTGTACCTCCAAATAACAGAGGTGGCCGTGCAAAACGCAAGAGAGAAAGTAGCGCAGTCAATGCATCAACAAGCACGCCAGCAAGCAACCAATTTAGTAATGAATCAAGAGTACAAGCTATTCCTGTTTTGCCAATAGTAGGAATGGGGGGCATTGGAAAGACCACTTTGGCCCAACATATATGCAGTCATCCACAAGTCAAGTCTTACTTTGATTTGATAATTTGGATTTGTGCAGATGACTTCGATATAAAGAGATTAACTAAGGATGCCATAGAATCATCTTCCGGAAAAGAGGCAAAACTTGATCATTTAGATTCTCTTCAGCATGCTCTTTCTGAGAATTTGAGCAATAAAAGGTTCTTGATTGTAGCTGATGACGTGTGGGATGATGCCTTGAAGGAAAATGGGCAGCGCTGGGAGAAGTTTTGTGCACCTTTCAGAAATGTGGTACATGGAAGTATGATGCTTGTTACCACAAGATCTCCAGAAGTTGCTGATGGAGTGCGCACATTGGAGCC
This sequence comes from Lolium perenne, assembly GCF_019359855.2. Classification (NCBI taxonomy): domain Eukaryota; kingdom Viridiplantae; phylum Streptophyta; class Magnoliopsida; order Poales; family Poaceae; genus Lolium; species Lolium perenne. The sequence goes on from NC_067249.2 coordinate 272,539,370, forward strand.
CTTCCCATTACATGGTTTGACGGATGGTGTACTTTAGGATTTCTTCAAACTCTGTGCTTTTGGGTCTAAGACTTCTAACAATAGTCCTGATTTAGTGCAGATTGGTAGAAGCATACTTCCTAAGTTGCCATTCGGTTGAACTCTGGGAGTTGAAACAAAATGAGACCGATATTTTACCGGCCCTTCGGTTGAGCTACATGTATTTGCCATTCCACTTGAAGAGATGCTTCTCATTCTGTGCTGTGTACCCGAAAGATCACAAATTCGGAAAGGACCATTTAGCTGAAATCTGGGTAACAGAAGGCTTTGTGGAACCTCAAGGTGACACCCCACTTAAAGATATTGGTTGTCAGTACTTTCAAGACCTTTTCAATCGGTCCTTCTTTCAAAAAGTCGATGGTTTTTACGTAATCCATGACTTGCTACATGACATGGCACAACTAGTTTCAGTTCATGACTGCTTCATCATAAAAAGGGTGGGTGACTTCGATGATGTTCCTCAGAATGTACGTCATCTGTATGTACTCCCTAACAAAGACTTTGACAGTTCCCATTTGGTGAGCCTATGCAAGCACACAAAGCTTCGTACCCTACTTTGCAAGGTTTATGTGAAAAAGTCTAGTGTCGATTCTGTGATTTGCAGTTGGTTTGGTGAACTTAGGCTTATGCGTGTGCTTCTTTGCGCCTCTATAAATGAGTTACCAGCTAGTGTTGGCAACCTAAAGCATCTTCGGTACCTTGAGATCACTAGAGCTTGTCCTTTGGAGAGCCTTCCTTCAGAATTTTGTTTTCTCTATAATCTGCAGAGATTATATGCTGAGAAGTGCATCATAGCAAGTTTTCCCAATGACTTCGACAAGTTGATCAGTTTACAGAGTTTAAAATCAAGAGGATTTGAATATTATCCAATGTGTAGACTACAGGTTGATTCAGCCACTTGTCATGGACAAGGTATTAGATTGATAAAGAATTTGAACCAATTTGGTGCATTGAGTATATGTAACCTTGATGCTATAAACAAGGATGAAGCAGCAGAAGCCAAACTGAAGAATAAGAAATATCTCCACACGCTCAGTCTGGGTTGGTCTTCCTGGATAACCGCAAGACAGGTGTTTGAAGTCCTGCAACCCCCTACCAGTCTAGAACATCTGTTTATTTCAGGTTATCCAGGTGTCTCTCTTCCAAACTGGTTCCAGCCACAAAATTTCCCCAGGTTAGCAACGCTGTCCTTTACAAATTGTGGTGTGCTCGAGAGCACGGCACTGTCCTTTTCCAGGGTCTCATAGAACATAAATCTAAATGAGATACTTGAGAGCAATGATGTCATCATTGGTACTTTCTCCGCCCTGAGAGGTTTAACCATTTCCGGGTGCAGAAATATAGTAAGCCTTTCCGGGCGCAGAAATATAGTAAGCCTCGGTGATTTTCTGGATCCAGCTTCAGTACCAGCCATCAGGAAAATAAAAATTAATGACTGCAGGCTTTTTACGGTAGGGACAAACAAATACCAACCGTTCAAACCAACTAATTGAACAGCTCAGATTTATCAATACTTGTTAACCAGAGCACTAGTATTTTATCTCCGAAGGGCAAAGCTGGTATATGAAAAAATATTATATTGACCATCCTTATAATAGCTTCTTTACCTTAATCATTCTCATCATAATAACTTGCTTATTTTAACTTTCCTTATACATGTAAACCTGCATGGAAAGCAAATCTGACACACGGGATAGGTGATGCGTGGCCACCATATCTATTTGCGCGCCCATTGTCCGACTGGGAAAATGATAACTTTGAATTTCATTAATATTTTATTATATCTTACAAATATGAGTAAAATTCAACTAAATTTATACTATCAAATTTAATAGTTTTCCTAGTTGTCGTTGTGGCATTCGTGGTAGCACCACTCGTAGGTGGCGGCGTTTGGCTCGTCGTCTTTCATGACACCACTAGGGTCGGGGCTGCTGTTGCCCGCGCCGCCGGCTCCTCCTACGCCGTCGTGCTTTGGGACGACGAAGGCGTCCGGAGTGTGGGGTGTCGAGGAGGAAGACCACAGTGCCAAAGATTAAGACTGTGAGGATGGCGACACCGAGGTTGTCCTCCAGGGAGCCCAGTGCGGATGCGAGGGAGGTGGAGCCATCAGTGGCTCAACACTATTTTATATGTTTTCCATACTGAAGTCTAGGGTGCACCCTAACACCCCCATTAACGCTCGTGGCCGGCGTGATTTTGTTCTTCGGCACGATGGGGCCATCATGGCTGGTGAGCTTCAACTCCTGCCGCTAGCCGACGAAGGTGATCCATTGTTGGATGTTGTCGGTGTCCCAAAGGGGGTCAGCGTGCTTGCCTGTTAGCCGCTCACGGTGGGCGTACATCTCATGTGCCCACCATGCCACCTACGACACCGACAGAATGTCGATGCCGCTGGCACTCAGCTTCCAGCCTGTCGGAAGCCTCATCATGGGAGGAGCGGGGTACCTGTTGTGGTACAACGCCCATGCCTCGTTAACTGTGAGGTTCCGTCAGCCGAAGACGTTCGCAGCTGCACCTCTCGTACGGCAGTTCTGCCACATGATCAATGTGGTGCGGGCGGTATAGGTTTCTCGCCTTTTCTTTTTGTGGCGATGGAGGCTCCGGGTGACGGGGGAAGTAGGCGGTAGAGAGCGGCGCCATGGAGGCGAGGCGGGCGGGGAGTACCTTATGCGCATTAACATCGCCGTGTGGGAATCCCGCACGTCACCACGTGGGGAAGGCACGACAACAACGAGACACGCCGCTTGCCGCCTAGGGAACTGGCGATGCCTTTAATTAAAATTGACCATGCCGGACCGAAGCCGTGTTTAGGGCAGCGGTGGGGCACCCTTTTTTGTCGGCAGCCCCATAGCCGTTTGGGGAGAGCTATTTTGGCCGTGGCGGGATATTCTCTAATTTCTATTAGTGTTAATATTTTCTCGGTTCCAATGAATATGGCTTACAAATTTAGTCAAAAGTCAGCATCCTCTAAGTTCGACAAATATTGTAGACAAAAGATGAACATTTATGATATGAAATCAATATTAGTAGATACGCGATAAACTATATTTTTATAATATATTTATTTTATGTTGTAGACGTTTATATTTTGTTCTTTATATTTGATCTAACTTTATAAATTTTGATTTTTTACTAAATTTATCAGTCTTGGTCATCGGAACTCAAGGTAGTACTTCACAGTTTTTTTAGTGTGAGTTTATGTGCACGGAGCATTCTCTCCTTCTTACAATTTTTAACTCAGCGTTCCATTTAGGTCTGAACCTTGGTGGAGGCATGGAGCTACTGTTGCATGGATCGTAATACCAAATCAAATCAGAAATACCGTACCTTCGGGACTAATAAATCAAATCAAATCTTTTTCCAATTTAGGAGGAAATAAAACAGTAATACCATACCTTTGCAGATATGTCTCAATACTACTAAGCCATATGACTAGTAAATTGTACCGTAAAAGAGCTCTTAGTATCAGTACCAACTGGCTGTCTTGGGGATATGCGTTGCCTTGATGAACTGGAGGTTGTTGATTGTCCAGATATCCTCTCCCAACGTTTGGTGCTGCCCTCCCTCAAGAGCCTCAAGGTGGTTAATTCTGGGAATCTCGCACACAACATAGAGTGCTGCTCCCTCACCTACTTTGAATTCTCGAGCAAACATGTCAACTCCATCACACTACAGATGTGGAGTGTTCCAGCTCTAGAGGAGTTGTGCATTTCAGGATGCACATCTCTTACATCAATTGGAACCGACAGCATTGGAACATTTCCATCCCTTATTTCCCTCACTGTTTCCTATTGTAACAAACTATCAACCCTGGATGACTTCCTAACTGCAGAACATCTGCCTGCTGTTGAGAAAATTACTATTTCAGGATGCTGTGAGTTACTGTCTCTGCCCAGTGAAAGGTTTGGGAGTTTTCATTCTCTCAAGGATTTTGAAGTTAAGTGGTGCGACAGTATGAATTGGCAGAGGGGATTGGTGTTACCATCATGCCTCCAGAAACTCTCCTTCATTTATTGTGGGGATATCTCCATAGTGGTTCCCAGTTGCTTGCAAAACCTAGAGTTGCTCGTTTCACTGAACATTTATTTTGGTCTGGGTATAACCATTCCAGGCAACGTTTGGTGGAGTTATCTCCCATCACTGAAGGAATTAACTATTAATTGTTGTCCAAACCTTGAGTCAATTGGTGGAGAAGAGGCAATTGCAAAAGTAGAGGACGTGAAGGTCAGGTTCTGTCGTACGATTGGGGACATAAAACCAGACTTCATCAGAGGATCTCCCTACTGGAAGGAAATATAGTCTCAGTAATTTTTCATAGTTATGCGGATAAGTGGATAACCATGAGCTCCCTATTCTGAAGATGGTAAGCTTGTTTCCAAATAATTTGGTGCAGCTTGCGAGTTGCCAGACAGTCACTGGACGGGCTTCACATGTCCATGGCAGTATGGCACATGGAAATTGTATACTATGTGTATTGTACGTTTTACGGCATATGTATTGCTCGATCAAATTGTATTGATACTTTATCGGAATATCCTCCTGCAGGGAGTACATTTCATATGTTATCCTTGTAAGTATAGCAGTTTTAATTTCGTGTGGAAGTCTCCCATTGTTTGGATCCATTTTTGAATATGCAGCATACCATCTATGCAGGTAGACGCTAAGCAACGACGACAGCAACAGAGGAATGCTACTTTGGTGTAGTGTACAATTCAGCCAAAACGGGCAGTAAGCAGTTACTAGCACACTATTGTTCTGTAGGAGTGGAATTAAAATGGTTTTGTCAAGATTATCACTTGGCACTGAAGTTTCTGTCAAGACTGTCACTCTGTACTTATATGGGTGTACACATGCCGGAGTATAATCACGAACAGCATCCATGAATAATCACTCATTCTACATGTACAGATCATCAATCTCGAAGCTGTTAGGCTAGACTCTGAACCTCTTGCTGTAGTTTTAGTTTGACACCTGGTTCAGAAAAAAAGTGTAGGATGGACAGATAGGTCACCTGTACACTAGTAGAAAATCTCTCATGCGTACCGGTTCCAGAGGGGCATTCGTACCGGTTTTGCAACCGGTACAAATTATTCGGCACTAAAGCCCCCCCCCCTTTCGTACCGGTTGCTTACGAACCGGTATAAAACGGGCCTCCACGTGGGCCACCAGGAGAGCTCAGGGCTAATGATCTTTGGTACCGGTTGGTAATACGAACCGGTACCAAAGGTTCCCCCCGCGGCAGGGAATTTGCCCAAATCTCTGCCGCGGCAGAGAATTGGCTTTTTAGGGTTTTGGAGAGGTTTAGGGATATCGGTTTGTTTCATATCGCGTCGATGCACCAGAAACGCGTTTGGGTTTAGGTAGTACATGAAGATCAAGATGATGCATAGCAAGTTGGTGCATATAATATAACACACATGTTATTGCATAAGATCGCAAATTAAGTAGCACTATGCATGAAGATCGATCTTCATGCATAGTGGTGCTCTCCGAGGCGTACTCTATATATGTCTATTACATGTAGCATAGTGGTACTCTTCGAGTCAACTATATATGTAACATGTACATCTTCATTCATAGTGGTGCTCTGCGAGTTGTGGTATGACGTCCCGAAGGAAAAATCCCGCCAATTCCTCGCCTATTGCTATGAAGCGGTCATCGATTGAGAGCTTGTTCCGCTTTCTTGCCAACTATAAAAGAATAAGATACAAATGAATACATGAAACAACTATTACTGAAACTCAGCACAACTTATGATAACAAAACAAATTTGTGAAGATTGTTTTTGTACCTCTTTATTTCTTTCATTATTCGTTCTCTCGTTGACAATTCTGCGGATGTACTCGCAAACGAAGAATCCACAGAGATCGGTCCCCGGAGGTTGTTGCGGGCATTTCTTTACAAGAATATAATTCAATCAAACAATAGTCAAGTATGATAATTGAAAGGTGTGTGGACCTAGGTAGTACTACTTACTTTCGCACGCCATCGCAGCTTCGGTGGCCATTCACGGGACGTATCTTCCTTGATGAAAGTTTGCCATACGCTGCTCGACAAAAGAAAATGCATAAAAGAGTCATCAATTTGTTCAAAGCAGGAAATTAACGAAACAAACCGATAAGAATTAAAATTACCTTCTGAGCATTAAAAAACAAGACACGTATAGATCCTTTTCTTTGCTTAGTGAGTCCAAGACTTCAACTTCTCCAATTTCCAAATTGATGACGAGAAGAATAAAGTGAAACCTACGCACGTTTCAATATGTAGTCATTAGTTAAAATTTTGACATACGGTGAGCAAAATATAATGTGTTATAAGACAAGTAAGACTCACTCGAAGTTGTAAGGCCAAAGTATTAGCTTTTTGTCACGTTGTCGCTTCAAAAACCTTAGCAAAGTCTGCGGTGTATCCTTGTTATAGAGGGGATTCTCTATGGTTTTGACATGCATTGTGTTCGGGTCAATGAACCCAATGTCTGTGATATCGTCCCTTTTGCATTCGAGCATCTTCGATCTGCATAATATAGCGCACAAAAGATTATAATCTGCAGACAATGAACGACTTCTCAAATTAAATAAATAAATCACTTACGAGACAATAGCAACCGATGATTGATTTGTCGAGGGCCCGGAGATTGTATAACCGAAAGAGTTCGGCGAAGTCAACATTCACACAAGACTCCTGGAAGTAGTGCTCTTCCCTAACTCGCACCATGATAGTCTCGATCCCTTCCTTTGAGGCCTTAAGGTACCACGAATGCAAGTTACGCATACATGTTGGTACCTTCCGAGATTCTCGACCAAATCTTTCCCTTGAACAAACTGATATGCTCGTTCAGCTAAGGCGTAATCAGTTGCGTCTTGTCGAGAACTTTGAACGGTCTTCCCGTCAAACACCTTGAGAGGGGCGACCGATTGAACGGGTTGTTGTCCGAGCTGGTAGACACTGTGTATCCCTTTTATCTCCCTGATACCCGATTTAACGGGTTTTGTCGCCTCGATCATCTTGTCATACGACCTTTCAATAGAACGCGCATAGTCAGATGACGGCGATGGTACAGGGTCATATAGATTGTCAACGGTACGCACAACTTTCTCCCGATCTAGTGTCTTCTCGAAAGGTATCTCTGGCACTTTCGGTGCAAAAATTTCTTCACCTCGGCCTGAACGGCCTCCGCGTTTTCCTCTGGAGTTTTTCCCAAGGTAACTTCTCAGAGGCGGCAGTTGTTTCTCCTTTCTAGCTTTCTTCCTAGGCGGCGTGCGTTCCGCTTAACGGACGCTGTCTTACGCGGAGGATCTCGAGATGGTGGACTCACGCTGGGGTCCCTCTCGTGTAGGTGTGGACTTGGCTGCTCACCGGGACTGCCACCAGAGGAGTCGATGGCATTTGCTGCTCATGTGTAGGAGTCGGTGGCCTTTGCAAAAGGACGACGTACTTCTTCGGCCATAGGGCGAAACCGTGCTTGACATCGCCCAGTGTCCTCTCATCTTCACCTCTAGGAATATCAAGCTCCACTTTTTCAAACCCCGAAACAACTTCATCCACCCCGACACGAACACAACCAGGTGGAATGGGCATATGATGGTGCATTGCTCCATCTTCACTTGGGTACACATAGCCGACCGCCACCTTAACAGACGCGGTCCTGATTAACATATGTAGCTCGCAATCTGTCTTCTCCGTGACATAATCCACGGGGTAGCTTCCTCCACATCCGTCAAGATGCGAGGAACCGACACTGCTTCTTCGCTGAGATGGGGCAGCATCGGCTTGTGGATCCTGTAGAAACAGCGGCTGATCAGGTGCCCTCTGATTTCTCTCAAGAGCCTCCACCCTAGATAACAACTCCGTTACAATGTCGGCGTCCTTCTTCTTCTTTCGCGAACGGCTTCTATAAGTGCCAGCGTTGTCCGGCCACGCTTCCTTCATGGTGAGACCTGGGCGAGCTCGTACCCGTCCAACATGTTCAGGGTTCCCCAGAGCGAGTGTCAGCTCGTCATTCTCTCGATCGGGAATGTACTCTCCCTTTCTGACCTTTTCAATTGCATCTACAAGCTTCGGTACAATTGCCTCAATTTTTTTCTTCCATTTTCCCTTCGCAACGATCAACCCTGTCTTTGGGTCCAACCCTGCCCCATGAGCGAACAACCAGAACTTGGACCGTTCGGGCCAGTCCCATGTCTGTGGAGTGATTCCATGATCCATCAGTTTATTCTCAAACGCTGTCCACTTCGGAATGGCACTCTTGTAGCCACCTGACCCCAAATGATGCGGAAGTTTCTTCTTTGCAGCATTTTCGGTATTTTTCTTCGATCGGGACACAAACTTAGATGATTTCTTATACTCCTTAAATGCGGCCCAGTGATCTTTTATCTTCACTAGATTTTCGGTATTATCATCGAATACTGGATCTTCATTCTTATATTTGTCCCATAAATTTTTCTTGAAGCTCTGGAATTGTATGGCCATCTTCTTCCATGTCCATTCCTTGACTTTATTCTTCTGGCCTACCGTCATGTCTTCCGGTAGGCTGAACTTTGTCAGTAGCGTTTCCCAAAGAAATTTTTTCATGTTGTCGTTGACATAAGTAGCACCACTCTCCGGGTTCTTCGGCTTATGCCACTCTTGAATGCTGATCGGTACATGGTCCCTAACAATAACTCCGGATTGACTTGTAAATTTGCGGCAAAACTCCTTGGGCTCCACTGGTTCACCATTATCCTTGAATGCCGTGAGGGCTAACCTGCCCTCGCCCTTTAGCACCCGCGTCGGGCCTCGTTTTGTTCTAACAGACTTGCTCGATGATCCAGAAGGCTAAAAGAAAAAATTATTCGTTAATAAGTGCAATACAAATAAATGAATGCATCTAGGGATGAACACAGACTAATTGATACATAGATATACACCTCGCCGGAGTTTGTGATGGACACTTCATTGTCTTTTCTAACTTGTTCAGACTCAAGTCCCTCGCCAAAATCATTCAGAAAGTCGGGGTACTCGTTGTCATCTCCATCGTCGGGTTCCGGACCACGGGCACTCTCATAGATCAATCGCTGCACCGCTTCTTCCCCCTCCTCATCTCGGACGAAGGTGCCGTCCTCCATACCTCAATGTCACTGCAAAATTAAGAAAGCAATTGTATTTCATTCATCATGTAATGATCATATAACAGATTGCTAGATGGATAACAATTGAAATGAAGAAAGCAAAAAAACCCTAACGGACCGCCACGGCCACGGACACGGTGTTCCCCCTCCTCCTCTCGCTCTTCTCTCTATGTCGCGGCGGCACCGCCACGGACTCGGCACCGCTACAGACCCTAACCCTAACACTCGGCGCTCGTCCTCTCGCTCTTCTCTCTATGTCGCGGCGGCACCGCCACAGACTCGGCACCGCTACGGACCCTAACCCTAACACTCGGCGCTCCTCCTCTCGCTCTTCTCTCTATGTAAACCGATTAATAGCGAAACCATAGAGTGCCGGAACACCTAGTGATAATGCAATGGCATCATATTGCTAATCGTTTGCGATTTGCCCATTTTCCATTCTAGTTATTTGAATAGCCATCTAGCATAAGAACAAGAAATCTTGAACAATGACTTGAAATTAATTAAGGGGCTTAAGATAATGTCAGATTCCTGCTAAAAATGTAGCAAACTAAGAACGAGAACAACATGTATAACCCATATAACCACCTAAAAATTAACTTTTTCATCAACAAATATACTGCCTCGGCGGTAGGTGATATCTGAGCTCCGCCGTCCATGTCATCTGCTCCCACCCAGGGTTCACGCAGTCATGACCACAAGAAGCACATTTCTCGCAAAGCCGCCGGTGCTTCTCCCGTCTGCCGACCACCGCCGCAAAGCCGAGCTTCACCTGCAACCTCTTGTCCTCAATGCAAGCGTCATCGTCCGGCGCCACCTTGGGGACGGCAGCGAGGCACTCCTCGTGGAGGCAAATGTTGATGTGCAGCCGGGCCTCGCTATGGCAGACGGGGAAGTCGACGTAGTCCTCCATGGCACGGCGCCGCAGCAGCCTGCAGCAGCTCTCGAGGGTCCTCACCTCGCTCGGCTACAACGAGATGGCGTCGACCGCGCCGCTGCTCGTCGACGAGCCGCCGCTCGCGAGGTGGCCCGGGGCGATCACAGTCTTCGCGGCGCCCGACGCCTTCCTCCAGGCCTCCTGCCCCATGTGCTCGCGCCACCACCTCCTCGTGCAGCACATCGCCATGGGCTACTACCCCTATGCCGAGCTCGCCTCTGCCGCCACCATGAAGATCCCCTCCGCCGCCGTCGGCCTCTGCCTCAAGATCGCCTCCCAGCGGGGCCCCTTCGGCGTCGACTTCCCCGTCTGCCACAGAGCTCGGCGCCGCGGCGGCATTTTGTCGAACACCTGGCCGGCCCTGGCGTGGGAGGTGGGGAGCGAGCTAGGCTGCAGGCGCCGTCGAGGTGGCCGAGGCGTGCGGAGGCGAGGTGGCCGCGGCGTGCGGAGGCGAGGTGGCCGCGGCGTGCGGAGGCGAGGTGGCCGCGACGACGAGCTCCGCCCCCATGCTCGCAAGAGGAGAAAGGGAGGGAAAGAAGGAGGAGAGGGCCGGGAGGTTACCTGCGGCGGCGGCGGCTGCGTCGGCGGCGGCGTGGTTGCGTCGGCGGCGTCGGCGGCGTGGGTGCGTCGGCGGCTCTCTGCTTTGTGCGTCGCGCGGCTAAGGGAGAAGGGATTTGGGGATTTCGTCGCGCGCGGCTAAGTCTAAAACAGGGGGATGGGCCTTTAGTACCGGTTGGTACCACCAACCGGTACGAAAGACCTTTCGTACCGGTTGGTGGTACCAACCGGTACTAAAGGTTTTTTTGTTTTCTTTTTTCTTTTACTGTTTTCTTTTCTTTTCTTTGTTTCTTTTTTCTTTTACTGTTTTCTTCTTTCTTTTCTGTTCCTTTTTCCTTTTATTTTGTGTTTCTTTTCTTTTCTTCTCATTTTCTATTTCTTTTCATTTTCTATTTCTTTTCTTTTCATTTTCTATTTCTTTTCATTTTCTATTTCTTTTCTTTTCATTTTCGTTCCCCTTTCTTTTGTGTTTCTTTTCTTTTATATTTCTTTTCTATTTATTTTGTTTTCTGTTTCTTCTTTCTTTTCTTTTATGTTTTTTTTCTTTTCTTTTGTGTTTCTTTTCTTTTCTTTTTATTTTCTGTTTCTTTTCTTCTCTATTTCTTTTCTATTTCTTTTTCTATTTCCGTTTGTTTTCTTTTCTATTTGTTTTCTATATCCTTTTTTATATTTCTTTTCTATATATTTTCTAATTTTTTTCTATATATTATCTATTTCTATTCTTTACTCTTGCCACGACGCCGTCCGTGCGGGAAACTTTTCTGCCACGTACGACGGAAAAAGGCGGGAAAGAAAGGGCGGGAATAAAATTTTATTACGATTGAACTCGAATTAAAATACATAGCTTAACTGAAAATTAAAGATACATGGCCAAATTCTACTGTTGGAGTCATTCAGTCATACTCGTGCCTAGCCCTGTAGTAGTCGCCACTGTAGTCGTCGTAGTCGCCGTCATCATTGTCGCTGGCATGATGTCTGTCTTGTCCTCTACTCCCACGATGTTTCTTTTTCCTGAAAGAACTATGTGCCGCTTTGGCTCATCGTATGATGTGTCCTCTTGCCTTTCTTTTCTTTTTTTCGGTTTGCTAGACATATCCTTCACATAAAAAACCTGAGCCACTTCACTGGCTAGGACGAATGGTTCGGTGTCGTACCCAAGATTCTTGAAATCCACTGTAGTCATTCCGTACTGCGGGTCTACCTGTACCCCGTCTTTCAGGTTGAACCATTTACACCGGAACAAAGGGACCTTGAAATTAGGTCCATAGTCAAGTTCCCATATCTCCTCTATGTACCCATAATATGTGACCTTGTTCCCATTGCCATCTTCTGCATCAAAGCGGACACCACTGTTTTGGTTGGTGCTCTTTTTGTCTTGGGCGAAAGTGTAAAATGTGTTCCCATTAATCTCGTACCCTTGAAAAGTCGATATAGTAGAAGATGGTTGCTTAGCCAACAAGTACAGCTGCTCGTCATCGGTGACATTCATGAGACGTGTTTGCAACCAACCGCCGAAAGTCTTCATGTGTTCTCCATCAATCCAATCTTCACGTTGCTCCGGGTATTTAGAGCGTAAGATCTCCTTGTGTTCCTCTTTGTACAGAGCCACCAAGATGGAATTAAGTAGAACTGTGTAGTGTGCTTGAGTGAAAGAATGTCCGTCCATACACGTTGCTGATTTCTTTCCTAGCGTGCCTTTTCCACGCAGTCTCCCCTCATAGCGCGATTCAGGAACACCGATCGGCTTAAGGTCAGGAATAAAGTCAACACAAAACTCAATGACCTCCTCTGTTCCATAGCCCTTGGAGATGCTTCCTTCTGGCCTAGCACGGTTATGAACGTACTTCTTTAAGACTCCCATGAATCTCTCAAAGGGGAACATGTTGTGTAGAAATACAGGACCGAGAACGTCAATCTCTTCGACCAGGTGAACTAGGAGATGTGTCATAATATTGAAGAAGGATGGTGGGAACACCAACTCGAAGCTGACTAGATATTGGACCACATCCTTCTGTAAATTTTGTAGAGTAAGTGGATTGATCACCTTCTGAGAAATTGCATTGAGGAACGCACATAGCTTCACAATGGGTACTCGAACATTTTCCTGAAGCCCCTTCAATGCAACCGGAAGTAATTGTGTCATAATCACGTGGCAGTCATGAGACTTTAGGTTTTGAAACTTTTTCTCCGACATGTTTATTATTCCCTTTATATTCGACGAGAAGCCAGACGGGACCTTGATGCTACTCAGGACTTCAAAAAAGATCTCCTTCTCCTCTTTGGTAAGAGCATAGCTGGCAGGACCTTGATACTTCTCTGGATTCAGGTTGTTTCCTTCGTGGATACTTTGCTGGTCCTGCCGTGCATCCGGTGTATCTTTTGTCTTCCCATACACGCCCAAGAAGTTTAGCAGGTTCACGCAAAGATTTTTCGTCACGTGCATCACGTCGATTGCAGAGTGAACCTCTAACAATTTCCAGTAGGGTAGCTCCCAAAATATCGACTTCTTCTTCCACATGGGTACGTGTCCGTCAACATCATGCGGAACAGATTGTCCGCCGGGACCCTTTCCAAAGATCACTTTTAAATCCTTGACCATATCATATATAACTTCCCCATTAGGGCGGGTAGGCTTCGTTCGGTTATCTGCCTCACCTCCGAAATGCTTTCCTCTCTTTCTTACGTGATGTTGTTTTGGAAGAAATCGACGATGCCCCAGGTACACATTCTTGTTTCCCAAATAATTACTATCAGTCTCACCTAAACAGTGTGTGCATGCATTGTATCCCTTGTTTGACTGCCCTGAAATGTTACCAAGAGCAGGCCAATCATTGATGGTTACAAATAACAACGCTCGTAGGTTAAATTCCTTTTGTTCGTGCTCATCCCACACAGGTACACCTTCGTCACGCCACAACTCTAAAAGTTCTTCAACCAATGGCCTCAGGTACACATCAATGTCGTTGCCGGGTTGCTTCGGGCCCTGGATGAGCACTGGCATCATAATGAACTTCCGCTTCATGCACAACCAAGGAGGAAGGTTATAGATACATAGAGTCACTGGCCAGGTGCTATGACTGGAGCTCTGCTCCCCGAAAGGATTAAAGCCATCTGTACTTAGACCAAATCTTAAGTTCCTTGCGTCATCTGAAAATGACTTGAACTCTCTGTCGATTTTTCTCCACTGCGACCCGTCAGCGGGGTGTCTCAGCATCACATCTTTCTTACGGTCCTCTTTGTGCCATCGCAACAACTTGGCATGCTCTTTGTTCTGGAACAAACGTTTCAACCGTGGTATTATAGGAGCATACCACATCACCGTCGCAGGAACCCTCTTCCTGGGGTGGACTCACCCTCAACATCGTCAGGGTCATCTCGCCTGATCTTATACCTCAATGCACTACATACCGGGCATGCATTCAAATTCTCGTACTCCCGCGGTAGAGGATGCAGTCATTGATGCATGCATGTATCTTCTGCACCTCTAATCCTAGAGGGCAGACAACCTTCTTTGCTTCGTACGTGCTAGAGGGCAACACGTTCTCCCCTGGAAGCATCTTCTTTATTATTTTCAGCAACTTTTCAAATCCCTTGTCGTAAGTACCATTCTCTCGCCTTCCACCGCAGCAATTCCAGCGTGGTACCCAGCTTTTTCTCGACCATTTTCGCAATTTGGGTACAACAGTTTGTTGTGATCCTCTAACATTTTCTCCAACTTCAACCTCTCCTTTTCATTTCCGCAGTTCATCTTCGCATCAAGAATGGCCCGACCCAAATCGTCATCCGGGTCATCAAAAATCGGCTCATCGAAAATGAGCTCTTCTTCAGCTTCGTCTTCCCCCATTCTACTACCACCGTCTTCAGTGAATAAGCTGGGATAGTTGTCACTATCCTCTTCTTCTTCGTTGTCTTCCAATATAACCCCTCTTTCTCCGTGCTTGGTCCAACAATTATAGCTGGGCATGAAACCATTCTCCAGCAGGTGGACGTGAAGGGTCTTCGAGGTAGAGTAATCCTTCATATTCTTACAGGAACTACATGGACAATACATGAAACCATTCGACTGCCTGTTTGCCTCAGCCACGTTGAGAAAATAATGCATGCCAGTAATGAACTCGGGATGGCACCGGTCACCGTACATCCATTGTCGACTCATCTGCATTTTATATGTATATCAAAAATTATTAAGTACACAACATCATGGATATATGAGTGACCAACTTAATTAATATTCAAGTTCATCACATAAAACTAATTGTTTTTTATAAAAAAGAAGAGGGGCTCACCGAGGTGGTACCGTGCCGGCTAGGGGACGACGCTAGCGATCGACGGCGGTGAGGACGGGGATGATACTAATTAAAACCTACAAAACATACCATAATTTCAGCTCAAATTGCATATAAAAAAATAAAATCACTAACTTAGGCATTTCATCGAACACCTTGATTGCACTACAAAAATAGTACGAGTTAAAACTACCAAAGAACTGAGCTAAATTAGGAACGCCGGAAGGAAGGATGATATTGCTAACCCTTGGATAGATGTATGCCGTTAATCTTGTTAAAATGGTGGAGAAAAATAAAGATTATTGGAGTGTGAGAGGTGCAAAATATTTGGAAATGTGAGAGGAGAAGTGAGAATGAGATATGCAGGGAGCTCGGGCGCTGCCGCGCGCTCATATAGGGCACAGACCCTTTAGTACCGGTTCCTTACACGAACCGGTACTAAAGGTGCAACCCTGGCCCCACCACCGCCTGGAAATCGGGCCCAAACCCTTTAATACCGGTTCGTGTTAAAGGTCCATAACGAACCGGTATTGATGTCCCACGCAAGGAACCGGTATTAATGCCCCCTTTAGTACCGGTTCGTAAGGGAACCGGTACTAAAGGCTTAGATGGATGAGAGGTTTTCTACTAGTGGTAGTAGCTGAGGGTAGTCGTTGTCCATGGGCAGGAGCACGGGCGTCCAGCTGGCTTGATTTTTCTGAACGTATGCACGCGGAAGACGTATCATGCATAATCGTTCTGTACATACAATTCTGAGCCTATGCACTAGCAGTACAGACCAGAGCAGCAGCAATGAAATTAGTCCCATACCGCTATCGGACCGGCGCCTATAGCAACATATTAACCCAGAGCCTGAGCCCTGGCTGTGTTCCCGCATCAGCCGAGCGCGAGCGTGTGGTGGTTTGCGCTTGTGACTCCAGCATCTTAGGAGGGCTAAAGAGTTGGCCGGCGGGCTTGAAGCCCATGTCAGGGTCTTGCAGTCATCGTGCGTAGACAGACGGCCACAAGCCACGCCGCACGGAATTATCTCCACAGGCTGACGCCAGCCGACGATGATGGCTAGGCGACCCCGCGCTCGAGGATGACCGGCCGAAAGCCGTTCGTTATCTTGCTTGTGGTTTTCCACGCAATGCGCCGTGGCTTGTGTATGTCGAGAGGGGACACGAAGCCGCTTGCGTGGAGCGTGGGTTCTCCAACCTGCCAACTCTTTTTTATCTTATGAAAATTAACTCGTTTCAGAATGTTTTTACCATCTAATTCGGCACATTGATCTGTCTGATCTACCATAGGACACACATCTAGTTGTTGGAATATAGGGCGTAAAGAAACACACATCATCAGGGCCCTAAATTAATTCTTAATGATTGAAATTGGTAAAGCTCAGCCTGGTCGGATCGACTACGGGAAGCTTGTGGCGATGATGAAGAAGAGGATCATCGGGAACAGTAGGTTGACGACGAGGTACACCTCCGACTAAAAGCATCCTCCACGGAGCAGGCGGCGACATCAGCTAGGGTTTCTAAGGACGGCCGAAGCCATCCTTCTCCATGCTCCATCCTTTCATATTACAATCCAGTTTTGATCCAGGGAAATAAACAATATTGATTGATTTATGCTACTAACTATACATAATACATACATATACTCAAGCTCGACAAGGCACCTATGTGTTGAAGGACGAGTGCTTCAAAACAACAAATATATAGTAGTGCCGAATCTTTCGAATATTGATATTGGCGACAAAATGTATGCTTAAAATTAATATATTCCTTTTATAAAAAAATACTATACCTCTTTTACATGCATGCATGTGGTGGGCATTACGATTAAAATTCACCAATAACCGAGCAAAGAATTTAATTAGCTGGTCTATGCAATTATTACGAGATTTGACTGCCTGGACCATGCAGGGCAAAGAGTTGGTACACTTTTGGTGGCTCTGGCATGTCGACGATTCCTTGGCCGGAAGGCCTTTGTCAGATTGCTACTGGAAGTTTCGTTGATCGCACTCCTCGGTCCCCTCTCTTATATTTATATGGACAAATAATACAAGTATATGTACAATATACGTATACAAATCATACTACCTCCGTCTCAAGGAATAAGGCGCACGCGTATTCCAAGACGAACTTTGACCATAAAAATTGAGCAACAAAATCTTGGTTATATTATATGTAAATAGTATCGTTGGATTCGTATTGAAAAGCACTTTCTAATGATGCTAATTGCATAGAAACAATCTTTATATATTTGAAGTAATTCTTGGTCAAACGAAAAGCACGTAAAACGAGGACGTCTTATTCCTTGAATCAGAGGTAGTATTCAGCTAGGAGCCTTGGAGTGTACTCCAAGATGATGATCAACTGCTGCATCCTTCTCTAACACGTCCCCGCTGTCTGAACTAGGGAGAGCATCGACGTGAAGACTAGAGCGAAACTCTCGAAACAATATGGTAGTCAGTCCCTTAGTGAAGATATCAGCATACTGTGAGGATGACGACACATGTAGGACACGAACAGCAGTAAGAGCTACTTTTTCCCGAACAAAATGAATGTCTAGCTTGATGTGTTTGGTGCATCGATGATGAACTGGATTAGCCGATAAATAAACAGCACTAACATTGTCACAATAGACAATGGTGGCAGTCTCGATAGGACACTGGAGCTCCTGCATAAGTTGCCGTACCCCACATGACTCTGCGACAGCCGGTATTCCGCCTCGGCACTAGAGAGGGATAAGGTCGTCTGGCGACGAGAAGACCAGCTGATCAAATTATCTCCTACATACATGCAAAACCCCAACGTAGAGCGTCTAGTATCCGGGCATCCTGCACAATCAGCATCCGAATAGGCAACAAGAGAATGAGAAAAAAACGATAAAGTGTAAGACCATGATGAAGAGTGCCCTTGAGATAATTTTTGATAAAGAGTATATATTAATATCAAGAAGATACCAATTACACCCAGCCTCTGCAACAACGCAATACTCTAATAGCACTACGGATGCACACAGCCAAAAAAATAAAGAAAAAAATATATAAAAGAAAAGTCCCGCTACGGTATTCTAGCCCTAGCAATAACGGTACATCCACCACCAAGACAACACCTGAACTCCAGGCTCTCCAAAAGCGACGCCTCCAAGAAGGTAACAGTGCACAAACACTATCGTCGCCCGATCAGAAGACCTTAGGTTTTCACCCTGAAGATAGTCCCCACTTTCAAAACAATGCCTCCAACAAGGTCATTGCCAGGCACAACCAGTTAAGGCCAGACCTTGGATTTTCATCCTGAAAGGTAAGACTCTGAATTTCACCTGTATTGCCGCCCCCACTTGCATACCGCTGTTGCGAAACCCAGAATACCAAGCAAGCCCCTCAACAGCGCTAAAAAACTTGAACCTCCATAGCAAGTCCTCCAATCCGGCCCTCATGGTATTCTCCGCCTCTAACTTCGCCATGGAGCATGTTTCCATATAGCAAGAAAGAACAGAGCTTCGCGATGCTCCCTCCAGAACCAATCGGCTGGAATAAAAGCATGGGCGCATCCGACCGAATACCACCGATCCAGCGAACTCCAGGCAAAAAAAGCGCTGTTACATCCGCCGGCGGAGCTTTCCGGAACACACCACTCCGGCTAGATCAAGAGGGACTGACTTCAGGAAGGTCTCCATCTTCGCACAAGAAAGGCCCTAGGACCACCACCTTTATTCATGCCAGGCTAGCAGCCCCCACGCCACTAACCGGCAGCGGAGAAGACGACCGAGCACGGGATCCGGCACGGCTGCGGGGGAAGAGGCGAGTAGCCAGCAGTCCTGCAAGGGAACAGCAGCACCAACGCACAATCCACCGCCAGGTTGCAGACTCCGTTCCTGGCACAGATCGGGCCCAGAACAGGCCCAGACCATGCGCCGCCAGCGGGCAGCGCCATCGCAGCCCGTCGCGGAGCCGCCCCCCGCTGCAACGCCAACGGCCGCGCCATCCCGGCCGCCCGCCTTCGCCACCATGGCCTGCCGCCCCGCCGTAGTCCTCCACCTCGCCCTCTCTCCGCGCGAAGAGGAGACAAAAGAGGACCGCCCTCCTGCCCTGCCCCTTCGGCGGCCGGGCGCTGCCACCCCCGCCGGCGGCGGCGGCAGCGGCAAGGGGGGCTCAAGAGATTGGTTCTTTGGTGGCGGTGTGTTGCGCCCTCCGGAACCGCCCGCGCGAGCGGTCCGGGAGAGCTGGCGGTGTGAGGCTACCCTCGACACATGCCCTCAGCTCTGCTTCCATCGGACTGCCGCCCCTTGAGATAATGAAGGATACATTTAATGAGAGAGAAGTGAGGCTCGCGAGGATCATGCATGTGAAGAAAAACTTGTTGAAAAGCGTTAGAGATGTCACAACGAGTAAGAGTGGTATATTGGAGAGCTCCAGCTAGACGAAAGTTTAGATTTGGTGTCAATAGAAGTAGTGACGGCACTGCAAAAATGTAAATTTACTACTACCCCTCAGGCCGCTGCAGCCCATGATAAAGGCATAAGGCCCGTTTAGTCAGTCGCCTTGGTTCTGCGCCTTCGCCGGTGGTGCGGTGCATCGATCGGCCCATGCGTATCACTGTTGGTTCTGCTTGGTCGGTTAGTTGTTGTATACTCCACTTATTGTTGACGTTTGATTTGGCGATCTAAAAAAATTACATGTCATTTTGTAGCTCCCCCCCCCCCCCCGCCGCCCTCCCAGAGATTTTGTTCAAGGGCAGCCACAAAGTGACGAAATGGCAGTCACGCATGCCGGCACGAGAAAGGACATCAAGTCACTAGTAGAAAAAGAGGCTTCCATCCGTCCCCATTAGTCCCCAAAATATAGGAACCGCGACTAAAGGGGTCTTTAGTCGCGGTTCGGGAGGCGAACCGCGACTAAAGACCTGGGCCCAGCGCGCTCGGTGGCCAGCTAGTGGACGGGAGGAGCTTTAGTCACGGTTGGCCAGGCCAACCGCGACTAAAGGTTCTCAGGCCTGGCCCGAAGGCCTTTAGTCGCGGTTGGCCAGGCCAACCGGGACTAAAGGCCCATCCCTATAAAAGGCAGCTCAGCTCACTTCACTTAGCCATTTGGTGCCACTTCTCTTCACAATCTTCACAAGGGGTGGTGGGTTTGCTTTTGGTTCCTCTTATGCACACAAGGTGTTCGATGAAATGCCCGAGACAAATATGATATGAAGTGTCCGAGCCACACTTGAGCTTTCTCATTTATTTTTCCTCCTCTCGATCGCGGTTAGCAACTTGAACCTTTCATGTGTCATTGATAAAATATGCATGTGTGTAGTTCATTGTTTAATTTCTATTATTTCTAGCTAGTTAGTTTAACAAATGCATGATGGTTAATTATATACTTTATATAATAATAATGCAGATGAATCGGCAATGGATGTATGGTAACCGACTCTCCGGCGAGTTCACTACGGGTTTGAAAGATTTCCTCGTAGTGGCTAATGCGAACAAGCATGGGGGTTTTGTTATCTGTCCATGTGTTGGCTGTAAGAATCAGAAGGGTTACTCTACCTCAAGAGAAGTTCACCTGCACCTGCTTCGGCACGGTTTCATGCCAAGCTATAATTGTTGGACCAAGCATGGAGAAAGAGGGGTTATAATGGAAGAAGCAGATGAAGAAGGGGATGATATCATCGATGACAACTATCCTGATCATTTCGGTGATACTTTCATGGAGGATGCTGAAGGTGGGGAAGGGGAAGGTGAAGGGGAAGGTGAAGAAGAGGCACGTGATGAGCCCGCTGATGATCTTGGTCGAACCATTGCTGATGCACGGAGAGGCTGCGAAACTGAAAAGCAGAGGAAGAATTTGGATCGCATGTTAGAGGATCACAAAAAGTCGCTTTACCCCGGATGCGATAATGGTCTGAAAAAGCTGGGCTGCACACTGGATTTGCTGAAATGGAAGGCACAGGAAGGTCTATCTGACTCGGGATTTGAAAATTTGCTGAAAATGATGAAGAATATGTTTCCAAAGAATAACGAGTTGCCCACCAGTACGTACGAAGCAAAGAAGGTTGTCTGCCCTCTAGGTTTAGAGGTTCTGAAGATACATGCATGCATTAACGACTGCATCCTCTACCGCGGTGAATACGAGAATTTGAATGAATGTCCGGTATGCACTGTATTGCGTTATAAGATCAGAGGCGATGACCCTGGTGACGATGTTGAGGGCGAGAAACCCAGGAAGAGGGTTCCCGCCAAGGTGATGTGGTATGTTCCTATAATACCACGGTTGAAACGTCTGTTCAGGAACAAAGAGCATGCTAAGTTGTTACGATGGCACAAAGAGGACCGTAAGTTGGACGGGGAGTTGAGACACCCCGCAGATGGAATGCAATGGAGAAAGATCGACAGAGAGTTCAAAGATTTTGCAGCTGACGCAAGGAACATAAGATTTGGTCTAAGTACAGATGGCATGAATCCTTTTGGCGAGCAGAGCTCCAGCTATAGCACCTGGCCCGTGACTCTATGCATCTACAACCTTCCTCCTTGGTTGTGCATGAAGCGGAAGTTCATTATGATGCCAGTGCTCATCCAAGGTCCGAAGCAACCCGGCAACGACATCGATGTGTACCTAAGGCCATTAGTTGATGAACTTTTACAGTTATGGGGCAGACCTGGTGTACGTTTGTGGGATGAGCACAAAGAAGAGAAATTTGACCTACGAGCGTTGCTTTTCGTAACCATCAATGATTGGCCTGCTCTTAGTAACCTTTCGGGACAGACAAATAAGGGATACAATGCATGCACGCACTGCTTACATGCCACTGAAAGTGTATATTTGGGTAATTGTAAGAAGAACGTGTACCTGGGGCATCGTCGATTTCTTCACCGACATCATAACGTAAGAAAGAAAGGCCAGCATTACAATGGCAAGGCAGATCACCGGGCGAAGCCTGCGGAACGTACTGGTGCTGAGGTATTTGATATGGTCAAGGATTTGAAAGTCATCTTTGGAAAGGGTCCTGGCGGACAATCAGTTCCGCAGGGAGTTGACGGGCACGCACCCATGTGGAGGAAGAAATCTATATTTTGGGAGCTAGAATATTGGAAAGTCCTAGATGTCCGCTCTACAATCGACGTGATGCATGTTACGAAGAATATTTGCGTGAACCTGCTAAGCTTCTTGGGCGTGTATGGGAAGACAAATGATACAAAGGAAGCACGGCAGGAACAGCAAGGTTGGAAAGACCCTGATGACCGGCATCCGGAATGGTTTCAAGGTCGTGCCAGCTACGCTCTTACCAAAGAAGAGAAGGTCATCTTTTTTGAATGCCTGAGCAGTATGAAGGTCCCGTCTGGCTTCTCGTCGAATAGAAAGGGAATAATAAACATGGCGGACAAAAAGTTCCAAAACCTGAAGTCTCACGACTGCCACGTGATTATGACGCAATTGCTTCCGATTGCTTTGAGGGGGCTCCTACTGGAAAATGTTTGAGTAGCCATTGTGAAGCTATGTGCATTCCTCAATGCAATCTCTCAGAAGGTAATCAATCCAGAAGATCTACCACGGTTACAGAACGATGTGGTCCAATGTCTTGTCAGTTTCGAGTTGGTGTTCCCGCCATCCTTCTTCAATATTATGACGCACCTCCTGGTTCACCTAGTCGAAGAGATTTTCATTCTCGGTCCTGTATTTCTACACAATATGTTCCCCTTTGAGAGGTTCATGGGAGTATTAAAGAAATATGTTCGTAACCGTGCTAGGCCATAAGGAAGCATCGCCAAGGGCTATGGAAATGAGGAGGTAATTGAGTTTTGTGTTGACTTTGTTCCTGACCTTAAGCCGATTGGTCTTCCTCGATCGCGGCACGAGGGGAGACTAAGTGGAAAAGGCACGATCGGAAGGAAATCAACGATATGTATGGACGGCCATTCTATGACTGAAGCACACCACACAGTTCTGACCAATTCCAGCTTGGTGGCTCCGTACTTCGAGAAACACAAGAATATTTTACGCTCGGACAACCCGGGGATGCCTGAATCCTGGATTAGAAAGGCCCACATGGAGACTTTCGGCAGTTGGTTGAGAAAACATTTAATGAATGGCAATGATGTTGGAGATCAACTGTACATGTTGGCCAAGACACCATCTTCGACTATAACAACTTTCCAAGGGTACGAGATAAATGGGAATACATTTTACACGATCGCCCAAGATAAAAAGAGCACCAACCAAAACAGTAGTGTCCACTTTGATGCAGCAACCGAGAATGGGCAAAAGGTCACATATTATGGTTACATAGAGGAGATATGGGAACTTGACTATGGACCCTTCTTTAAGGTCCCTTTGTTCCGGTGCAAATGGTTCAAGCTAACAGGAGGTGGGGTAAAGGTGGACCAGCAATACGGAATGACAATGGTGGATTTCAACAATCTTGGTTACCTTGATGAACCATTCGTCCTAGCCAAAGATGTCGCTCAGGTTTTCTATGTGAAGGACATGAGTAGCAAACCGAGGAAACGAAAAGATAAGAAAACGATCAGTAGATCATGCGATGATCCAAAGCGCCACATTGTTCCTTCAGGGAAAAGAAACATCATGGGAGTGGAGGACAAGACAGACATGTCAGAAGATTATAATATGTTTGGTGAAATTCCGCCCTTCAAAGTGAACACTAACCCAAGCATTAAGTTAAATGATGAGGATGCTCCATGGATACGGCACAATCGTAAGCAAGCAGGGACACAAGGGAAGAAATGATGTGTAATAATTTATTGTACCAAACTTTGTTGAATGGATCATGTGAATTATATTATCCATGATGTGTTTGGTGTCCATTTTCGAATGATTCGATTGATTCGAGATACCACTGATGATACATGAAATTTGGAGTGATTTAGTCATACTCCTGCCTAGGCGTATAATATGCATACTCGTAGTCTTCATAGTCGCCGCCGTTGTACTGGTAGTCGTCGCCTTCTAAGTTGCCGCCGTCGTCGTCGCTGCCGTCGTCGCTGTCGTCGGGCAGCGCTCGTGGCTCGAACTGAGGGTAGCGCAGGCGGGGGATATCACCGGCCGTGATGTAGTCCATGACGCTCTGCAGAGTCCGACCGTACCACCATAGCCGACGGCCGGCCTCGTGGAAGTTCCCAGGAGGCAGACCGTCCTCCTCATACCCGGCGAGCGCCCTCTCACGCCGATTGATGAAGAAGGCGTCCCAAGTATGCTGGTTATCGGGATGCCAGCGGGGATTCATCCGCTGCTCCGGCGTGAGGTCGAGGTAGTAGTGGTTCGTGATGGCCGCCCGACGCGCAGTACCCTGAGGGACGGGAGGGACCGGCACGCCTCCGGCGCTTAGGCTCCAGCCGGCGGGGACGCGGTAGCCCGGTGGGCAAGGGTAGTTCGAGGCGCAAAGCTCCTCCACCTGCTGGTAGGTTAGAGTGGGTACGGTGGAAGCCATGAGAGACTGATGAGAGATTGTAGAGATGTGATAATGCTGGCCAAGCCGGGCTACATATATGTAGTGAGAAATGGCGGGAAGAGGGGGGCGGAAAGACAGAGGCGGCCGGGAAGAACTGGCGGGAAGAGGGGGGCGGAAAGACAGAGGCGGGAAGAACTGGCGGGAAGAAGGGGGCGGAAAGACAGAGGCGGGAAAAACTGGCGGGAAGAGGGGGGCGGAAAGACAGAGGCGGGAAGAACTGGCGGGAAGAGGGGGGCGGAAAGACAGAGGCGGGAAGAACTGGCGGAAAGAAGAGGGCGGGAAGACAGAGGCCGCCGGGAAGAACTGGTGGGAAGAGGGGGGCGGGAAGACAGAGGCGGGAAGAAATTTATTTTTCTGATTTTTTTATATATTATTTGTATTTTTAAGATTTTGAAATGAATTAGTTTTATTTTTCTGGATTTTTTGATATATTATTTGTATTTTTAAGATTTTGAAATGAATTAGTTTTATTTTTCTGAATTTTTTGATATATTATTTGTATTTTTAAGATTTTGAAATGAATTAGTTTTATTTTTCTGAAATTTTTAATATATTATTTGTATTTTTAAGATTTTAAAATGAATTAGTTTTATTAAACTGGAAAAGCACCTTTAGTCGCGGTTGGTGTCCCCAACCGCGACTAAAGGTGGTTTCCGCGGGAACCGCAAAACTGGCGAAAAAAAGGCTTTAGTCGCGGTTGGTGTCCCCAACCGCGACTAAAGCTCAATGCCTATAACACTTCGCGCGCCCGCGCGGTTCACTTCATCTTCGTCCTCGCACACGCCGACCGGCTGCGTGCCGATTCCTCCCCTGCCGCCGCCGTCGACGCCACGACGCCCCGCGCCATCGCCGACTCCTGCGCTGCCGCCCTCCTGCCGCCGCCGAACTCCTGCGCCGCCGCCCTCCTCGTCGCCGCGTCTGCGCCGGCCGCCCCGTACGTCTCTTGCCGGCCCGTGCGCGCGCCGCGCGCGCCCTCCTCCGCCGCCCGCGCTACACAACGCCGCGCGGCGGCAGCGGCCGCCGAGGCGCGCACCACACGCGCCGCCGCCGCCGTGCACCTTCCGGCCGGCCACCGGCGCCGCTCGCGCGTCACAGGCACGGGAGAGGGGCGCGCGTGTACTGGCGCCCCTCTCCACAATTTTTTTTTTGTTTATCTTAACAAAATTTTAATTATAAATTTGACTTAACTAAAATTTGAATTAAATCTCTATCTTAACAAAATTAACTCTATAAATTTAACAAAATTTGAATTAAATCTCTATCTTAACAAAATTTTAATTATAAATTTGACTTAACTAAAAAATTAACTTAACAAAATTTTAACAATGAGAGTTAACTTAACTAACATTTGACTTAAAAAAATTGACTTAAAAAATTTGACTTAACTAAAATTTGACTTAATTAACTAAAATTTGACTTAACTAAAATTTGACTTAACTCAAATTTGACTTAATTAACTAAAATTTGAATTAATTTTTTTGACTTAACCACCGCGCGTATATGGAGGCGGTGGCGAGGGGGCGGCGCACAACTTTGTGCGCCGCGCCCCCTCGTCGTCCCCTCCGTATACACGCGGTGTTTTTTTTTGGGATCGAGAGGGGACAGCGAGGGAGGCCCCTATGTGTGTTGTCCTCGGCACCGCCACCGCCCCCCTTTCGCCACCGCCACCTCCCCTTCTTTACCGGGATTAATTAGTTTTTACTACATGTTTTCAGGAGTGACATATGGCGGACGATAGAGCCGACCCGATTAGGGAAAACTATAATGCGGAAGCTGAGGAACATCTTTTCGGCATCATAAACGGCGACATTCCTTATGTGCCGGCCGAAGAAGATGAAGAAGAGGATGTCTCTTCTTATCTGAACCTTGACGGTGAAGGTGAAGGTCGTCAACAAGGTGATGACGAAGGAACGGACACTGTCGATGGAGGTCAACCGTCGACAAACGACGATGGAGATATGCAATTAGCAACCACCTCCGGCGAGGTATATATATATACATTGAGCCTCTGGTGATACAAATTTACCGATTTGAATAAATATGTGTATTAACGCGACTCTCTTTCTTATTTTAGCCCTCGGCCGGATCGTCGAAAAAATCGGTGAAGACAAAGCGTGGCAAAACCAAGACGCTGAAACAAGGAGTAACATATAACATCGATGTTATCAGTGCAACCGGCAGGCCGCTGGAGCCCGAAGCGCATTACACCAAGTTCATCAACCAATGCGGAGTCGTTGTTAGAGACAGCGTCCCGATCACCGTCCAGGAATGGCATGAGCCAGTGAAGGCACGTGTTGGTTTCAGTTTCGTCAGCAAGAGAACGAAAAAGGAATGCTGGAGAAAGCTTATGGAGCATTTCATTCTACCTCCGGAATACAACAAATATGATGAAGAGGGTAACGAGGTGGAGGGTGGACGTCAGAGGAGGAGGCTAGTCAACGAGTTCGCTCTTCAGAAGATGGCCACAGCATTCCGGACCTACAAGAAAAATTTAGCGGCTCAATATGTCGAGAAGGGGAAGACTCCGGATTTCAATGGACAGTATGAGAAGCTGAAAGATGATTGGCCCGAATTTGTGAGGCAAAAGCAATCGGAGCATTTCAAGGCCATATCAGAAAAGAATAAGGCAAATGCGGCTAAGAAAACGTACAATCATATTATGGGGCCAGGAGGATACCGCCTTTCGGAGCCTAAGTGGCAGAAGATGGAGGACGACCTGAGGCAGCGAGGAATCCCTCTAGGTACAGAGGGATGGGACCCAAGGGCCAAAAGCTGGTGGTACGGGCATGGGGGATCGCTAGACCCAGTGACAGGGGAGTGTGTTCACCGACAGACAAAGTTTAAACCCACCGAAGCCCTTATTGACGCAATGACCAAAGCTCAAGAGGGGAAGATCAGGTTCAACAGAGAGAACGACGCGCTGACATTTGCCCTCGGGAATCCTGAACACGGAGGACGTGTACGAGGCAAAGGCGCCATTCCGTGGAAAGTAGGGTTTCCCCAGCAAAATGACCCGTACAGTTACAGAAGCCGTAAGAGAAAGACGGATCGGGATGCAGATCTTGTGGGGCACTTGGCATTGGAACTCTATGAGATGAAGAAAATTGTGACTGAACTAGTAAAAGAAAGATCATCGTCACGGCCGCATGAAGATCATCCAGCGGATGTCGGAAGCCAGCAGCGGAGAAGCAGCGTGGCTTCCACGGAGGCCCCGCCGGCTGATGCTAATGCACCCTTGCTGGCCCCGGCTGGTGCTAATGCACCGACGATCAATATTACTGCACCGGAGCCTCCTCGCTACCCCGTGGACGATGTAAAGGAGATGAAAGAATGTGATCTGCATTATCCAATGGGGAACATTTCCATGAAGGTAGCCATCGGCACTGCTTTACCCTGTATACCTGGAGCACTCCACCACAACAACCCCATTGAAGATGGTTATGCTCGTGTCACGGTGGAAGACATAGTCCAAGGGTTTGAGGACCTGGAGATTGACATAGCCACACCCGAAGGGGCGAAAAGACTTGGAGATGTCAAGCGCCAGTTCATTCTATGGAAAAAGAAGTTCATCAAGTTTCCAGGCGAGGCGCCAAGGTCAACAAGTCCACCCCCCTCCGGTGGTGGTGGTGGTGGTGGCGGTGGTGGTGGTGGTTCACCTACACCTCCTTCACGTCAGCCGACGCCGCCCCCCAATCCACCTCCGGCGGGTAAGCAGACGCCGCCCCCAGTCCGCCTCCGGCGTGTACGCCGCCCCCCAATCCACCTCCGGCGAAGAAGCAGAAGCAGTCCTGGACTATTAACCCGGACCCTTATGTACCTAAGACCACAAAAGGTACCGGAGCCATCACTGAAGCCTCTCCTCCCAAGGCCTTGGGAACGTAGTGTCGAGGAAAGGGACGCGGCTGCGGCTGCTCACCATGAGAAATGGAAGGCGGAAATGAAGGCGAAAAGAGAGCCTGAGCCCAAGCCAGTATTTTCTGAGAAGGAAAA
The DNA here is from genome assembly GCF_019359855.2 of Lolium perenne. Classification (NCBI taxonomy): domain Eukaryota; kingdom Viridiplantae; phylum Streptophyta; class Magnoliopsida; order Poales; family Poaceae; genus Lolium; species Lolium perenne. Next base: position 272,567,733 of record NC_067249.2, read on the forward strand.
GAAGTGGGCTAAGTCATTTTTGAGCACACCGTCCCAAGCCAAGAAGAATATGCCTGACGACTATGGACGTGAACTTTGTAGGCAAGCACTCATATTGAAGAAGAAGAAAGACTTGACGGAGAAGGAGAAGAAAGCCTTGGAGGAGGAGAAAGAAGAAAGTAAAAAAAGCGGGAAACAAGTTGCCCAGCTCGGGGAACAAAATAAACAATCGATCCCCCCGCTCATAGTGAAAGCCGCCGGTCCGGATGCTGAACTAATGGACCCCGCTATCATAGAAGCTGCGGCAGCACAGGGAATGACTGTAACGGGTGCCAGAGAAAAAGCGGCCGAGATCGGTATGACTCTTCGTGCAGTGTTAGGCCTTGAGGAGGCGCCAATGAGTGAGTTAGCAATTACATATGTGTCGAATGTGCCTCTCGTCGAGCCTGCGCAGGAAGAGGATCTACCAGCACAAATGCAAAATCTGCTACGTTGGTACAAGGGTTACATAAAAAATAACGCCGGCAAAGAATATATTTATGCAGAAGTTAGACATGAGCATCACTTCAAACATTACTATGTAACAGTTCATATGAGTGAATTGTTCCAGCTGTTCAATCTGCGCGAGCTCGACAAATCTATCATCAGTTGCTACGTTCTGTAAGTGATTTATTTCTACCTCATCTTGTTCATTGCCTGCACTATATATATTGTCCTAACTATATTGTTGTGTACGCTATTATGCAGAATGAAGATTGGGGAATGCCAAAAAAGGAACATCCATGATGTTGGGTTCATTGACCCACATATCGTTAATGGATATGTGTTAGAAAGACACCCCCGCGACGTGGAGCAAGACCTGTGGGATTTTCTTACAAAGCAGCAACTCAACAATCAAATTCTATTCCCTTACCATTTTGGGTGAGTGTTTCTGTCTTGAGCACATTCTCTGTTGTTTACTCCATGCATGGTATGTCTAATCGATGAGTTATGCATGACTGTGCATGTATTGTGTCCGCAGATTCCACTGGATTCTGCTCATAATTGAATTTCAAACCTCCAGAGTTCTCATCATGGACTCTCTGAATATGGATCCAAAGCTTTGGGTCGACATGAGAAATATGCTGCAAAAGTAATTATTTTCAATCATTTGCGCTCTATATCGATCGGCCTCTTTCGTTCATTTCCTAATATGAAGTAACTAATAACTCCCTTGTTCATTTAATTTTCTTTGCCCTGTAGGGTTTGGAGACGGTTCTCAGATCAAACGGTCGGTGAATTCAAAAAAGAGCTAGAATTTAGAATCTTACTGTCTGGGGATATTCAGCCACCGGGGACCAATCTATGTGGATACTATGTTTGTGAGTTCATCCGGAGATACACCTCTGAGCGGAGGCCGTCGGATAACAACGTCAAGAGGAATAACTTCCGGAAGACGCTTAGTCCAGAAGCTCGCTTCCGACCAATTCAAGAGGAACTAGCAGGATTTTTGATGAGAGAAGTCCTCCATCCTAAAGGAGAACACTATTACGAGGACATAGAACTTCTGATGAAGTAAATTGTGTATGGAAACTTGTTCGAAATTGTATATGGTCATCCGAGATTGAATATATATTGTATATTCCTCTTGAATTTTTCTTGGTTCTAATTTCAAACTTGTTTGAAATTGTACATTCATATGCATGTATATAGTAGCGTAGAATATGTGTACTGAAACTTCTTCAAAATTAAAATAAAACACAAAATAAAATATAAAAGAAATAAAACAATACAAATTAAAAAGAGACCAGATTTAGGGGGGGGGGGGGGGGGGGGGTAAACCCTAAACCTGCGGAGGTCTTTAGTCGCGGTTGGCCGACGCACGCCTGCCGCCCACGTGGACGGGCCTTTAGTCGCGGTTCGTAAGCAACCGCGACTAAAGGGGGGGGGGGGGGGGGGGGCCTTTAGTCGCGCATATTTAATCCCGGTTGCGCAATTTTTCTACCAGTGAGTATATATTGTTGTTGGAAGAGAGGAAGATTAGTGGGTGTACGAGTAATGGAGATACCAAGAAAATGATGAAGAGGACCAAGATCCTTCGTTGCGAATTCACGACTAAGGGCGGAAGTAAAATTAAACTGGTTGAAATTCCATTAAACTAGCGATGTGGTATTATTTAATACTCTGTACGTCTTGTTTTCTGTCCGCTGCGGCTGGAGATTGCAAAAGGCTCTCTTTTTAAATCTTAGTGCGCCTGCGCCATCGCTTGGTTTGTTTTGCTCATAGCATAGTTGTATTTCCCTGAGTCGACCACTATAACAACTAGATGGAACATTTTTTTCCAAGTGTAAGATTGCAGCTTAAAGGCAACACGTAAAGTAAAGTCGATCACAATTCACAACTACTACCTCGGTTTCAAAATATAAGACATTTTGGTAGACTAAATGAGCAAACCAAAACGTCTTATATTTTGGGACTGGGTAAGTACAATTATGTCGAATAAATTTTTATTACAACGTGTGTGTAATTGCAAGCAAGAGCACGTGGAACAAAATCATGGGTACGAACAAGAAAAACAATTTGTCCAAGTCGAATTGTTTTTGTCTCCTCTCTCCTCTCTCCTCATTCTCAATCCGCATTCCCCTTCTTGAGGTAATTTGTCTTCTAATTTTGCTTTTGTTGTCTTCTAAGTTCTGAATTTTGCATCTAAATTGAGGAAGCTCAAACTAGGTCATGGAAATTGTTGTTTACAGATTGTTGTTGAATATGCAGTGAAGATGCGATTGTTAAGGAGAAACAAATTGATTCATTTTTCAAAATAAAAAGAGGGGTGAATGTGAAAGTCATGAAACAGAAGCTGTACATGAACCTAGCTTATTGTTGTCGTTTGATTTGGCGATCTAAAAAAATTACATGTCATTTTGTAGCTCCCCCCCGCCCCCACCGCCCTCCCAGAGATTTTGTTCAAGGGCAGCCACAAAGTGACGAGATGGCAGTCACGCATGCCGGCACGAGAAAGGACATCAAGTATATATTGTTGTTGGAAGAGATGAAGATTAGTGGGTGTACGAGTAATGGAGATACCAAGAAAATGATGAAGAGGACCAAGATCCTTCGTTGCGAATTCACGACTAAGGGCGGAAGTAAAATTGGTAAGAAATAGGGAGGAAGAGGCTGTTAAAATTATATCGTCAACATAAAGAAGAAGATAAGCAGTATCTGTACCGCGGCGAAGAATAAAAAGAGATGCATCGGATTTTGGTTCAACAAAACCAACGGTGTGGGCAAAAGAAGATAAGCGTTGAAACCATGCAAGAGGGGCTTGTTCAAGGCCGTTGAGAAACTTGAAAAGTCGACAAACATGAGCAGTATTTTGAGGATCAATGAAACCGGAGGGTTGTTGACTATAGATTACATCATCAAGATGTCCATGAAGAAAGGAATTTTTTACGTCGAGCTGATGTATAGGCCATGAATGAGAGAGGGCAAGCAAGAGAATAATGCGAATGCATGGTAGCAGGTTTAATCACAGGGCTGAAAGTTTCATCGAAGTCAACACCCGGTTGTTGAGAAAAGCCACGGATGACCCAACGAGCTTTGTGGCGAGCGAGAGAACCATCGGCATTATATTTGTGACGGAAAATCCATTTACCGCTCACAATTTTAGCACCGGGAGGAGGAGAGACCAATGTCCAGTTCTGATTAAGTGTGAGAGCATCAAACTCTTCTTGCATGGCATGACGCCAATTAGAATCACGTAACTCCGTGAGATAATTAGACGGTAAAGGAGAAGAGATGATGGCAGTGAGGTTTAGGCAGTCAGGTGGTCCGGGAAGACGACCGGTTGTAGAGCGTGTGCGACGCACAAGAGGTGGGACGTGTGTAGGTGGCTGAGTCGGAGGCGGACTAGTGGGTGGTGGGCTAGGTGCGTGAGGCGAGGGGGTGCAGCGGTAGAGTGCGCTGCCACGGCAGGAGAAGTGGGCGTGGCAGGCTGCCGTGGGTTCGAGGCAGGCAGTTTTTCTACCACGGCACGAGATGATGCCGGGCGAGCGGACGTGGAAGGTAAAGGAGGAGGGGGTATGGGGTCAAATAATTCGAGATTAGATGAGGCTGAGGGAGGCGATGGAGTGATGGGTGCATATGGAAAGGTATGTTCATCAAAAATGACATGGAGAGAAATATTTATGCGATGAGTAGCAAGGTCAAGGCACCAGTATCTTTTGTGATGAGATGGGTAACCGAGAAAGACACATTTGGTAGAGAGAGGGGAGAGTTTATTGGGTGATATAGAGATGGTATTGGGATAACATAGACATCCGAAGACACGAAGGGTGTGGTATGGTGGGGTGATGCCCAATAGGAGCTCGAATGGTGTTGTGAAGGATTTGGCATTAGTGGGTCGAATGTTGATTAAGAAGGTGGCAGTTTGAAGTGCTTAGGCCCATATAGAAGGAGGCATGGAGGCTTGATAGATGAGGGCACATAAAACATTTTTGGTAGTGCGAATGGCTCGTTCAGCTGTGTTGTTTTGGTGTGAGGTGTGAGGACATGAGAAGCGAAACAAGGTGCCGTGTTCGGTGAAATAGGATTGAACTTTATTTTTATCAAATTCTCGGCCATTGTCTCATTTAATAACAAGTATGGGTAGGTTAAATTGGGTGCGAGCATACGCGTGGAATGCGGTGAAGGTAGCATAGACTTCGGATTTTTTGCGAAGAGGAAAGGTCCAAAACTAATGGGTGTAATCATCCACAATAATAAGACAATAGCCAAACCTAGAAGTACTAGGAATAGGTGATGTCCACAAATCACAATGTAGTAATTGAAAAGGTTTAACACTAATAGACTCTGAAGAAGAAAATGGTAGCCTTATGTGGCGACCTAATTGACAGGCATGGCACAACAATGATGGAGGTTTATTGTGTGGAATTTTCTGGTGTTGGTGAAGACGCTTCATGGTGTGGTGGCTGGGGTGTCCAAGGCAATGATGCCAAAGCTCGGATGAAGTGGTGTCGAGGAGATCATGGGCTTCTGGTGGGCGGCATAGGGAGTAGAGAAGGCCAGAACTATTGCATCGAAGAATCGCGATCTTGGTAAGAAGATCCTTCACAAAGAAACCAAAGGGTTCAAATTCAATGGAGCATAGATTATCGATAGTGAATTGACAGACATAGATAAGATTTTTTATAATGTGAGGAACAACAAGAATATTACAATGGTGGAGATTTTTAGAGTGAAGTGGCAAAGTGTAGGAACCGATGTGAGTAACAGGAAGAGATGCACCATGGCCAACGATGATTTTATGAGAGGAGGAAGGCGGAGGGAAGAATGTATACCATGATCGGATGGCATATGAGACGAGGCGCCAGAGTCCATAAACCACTCTTGATTTTCGGGGAGCTGCATGTTCTGAAGAGCTGTGAGAAGAGCCAGGTCGAGCTACTGTTGGTGTTGTTGTTGTGGTTGGTGAGGTACCATCATGGCGTTGTTGTGGGGCGGCTGGTAGCCGGTGGCGGTGTAGGCCTGGTACGGACCCGGGCGAGGGCCCAAGACACCGGCGTTGGGAGCGCGCCAACGAGGTTGCCATGGAGAGGGTGGAGACAATTGCTGCTGCTGCTGATGATGAGCGTGCGTCAGGAGGCCTGTCTAGTGATTAAACATCCATGGGTTGTTGTCGAGACCATGCCCATGACCGCCGCCTCATCCGCGTCGACCTCCATTACCACTGCCACGGCCATGGTTGGTGTAGGGCCCGTGATGGTAGGGTGTAGGAGGGTGTGGGTCGGTGCTTCTGGAGCCACCGCCACAACCATCTAAAGGAGCACGCTCGCCACCACGTCCGGGAGATGCACGGTCGCGTAGGGATGAGCTGGGCTCCATGGTTTCGATCTGGGTAACGTCAGGGAGGTGGAGGGAGGTGTGGAGAGAGGGCAACGGTCACTGGCCGGTCGTCCTTGGCAGAGGGGCAAGAGAGAGGGAGGTGGTCTCCTTGCGGGTTCCCAAGGAATAGGGAGACAAGAGGGAGGCCTAGGGTTGGGCTAGGGGAGCAAGGCAGAGGTACATGTCGTGCATGAGGAGGCAGGGTGCAGGGATTTCCATTGGTTTGGCCTGGTGTAGGAGGGGAAGATGCGGCCAGGGCATCGGGTGAGCAAGCATGGCTCGGACACCTCCTCTCCACTCCATTCGAGCCGTCACAAGCCACTAGGGCTGCACACAAGATCAAGGGAGGGTATGGTGTGAAAGCATCTGGTAGGAGAGAAAAGAAATGAAAAAGAGGGAGGATGCATGGCACAAGACCATGGTCGGCATGACCATCTCCTCTACTTGTGCCATGCCTAGACGTGCCAAGGCATTGCACAAATGGGCAAGGCATAAAAGCAAGGTGAAAATATGGATGATGGCTAGGCCCAAAATTGAGTTCGAAAAAAAGAAAGACTTGAATAAATATGAGAATGGGAGATGTAAAGGAACATAATTATCTAGTTGATCAATATTTAGTTGGCACAAACAAGGCTTGATGGGATAGGGGATGTTGAAAGATAGATCAGAGGGATGCATGAGAGGTCCAAGGGTTGCCATTTAAATTTGAAAACAAACGAAATTGGTTTGAACCCTAAATATGCCTATGGCCAAGTTTCAAGGCAACACATTTGAAAAGGCCCTTTTGAAAATTTTGACAGAAACCAGATCATGTTTTGAGTTCAAATATGCTCTGCTTGCATGACAATGCATAGCAGGTTTTTATCAAAAACTATTCGATAATAAAAAGTGCAAGTAATGGAATATACACCATTAATCATGAATTTTTGTAAATAGGGGAATAGAAATAAGAAAATAGTTTTCTAGAAATTATTTTAAATGGAAATGTTATGGTAAGACATATCAGTAACATTTCCCATTTTTTATAAGAGAAAAATCTTTTGAAAATAGTTTTGCAATAACTAGAATTATTTCGAAAGTCAAAAGGAGAAGAAATGCGGGTTTAGGGTTTTAGCAAATTGGAGGAAACCTTCATGTTTTTTTTAATTGGAGTTGAGGCCAAGAATGATTTAAGAGAAGAGTTTAATGATCTTGGGGAGATAGAGATGCAAATGGAGATTATTCATTTGTTGGACAAATTATCAACTACCAAGATCATGCATAGAGAGAGGAGTAATGTTAATTGATGTAACAAAGAGATGTATTAATGGCAATGCCAATGCCATGGATATTTGATCAGAGATCAAATAGTCTTTGAATAATTTTGGGTGTCTAAGGCCGTCATTCAAAATAGAAAATAAGCTCATTTAAAATATTTGAAAAGATAGAGGGTTTTTCAGAAAAGTAGAATGATCCATAGTAGAAATAGAATAAAATATGAATCATTCCATTTTGTTTTAAGAACTAAAACTGCATAAAATATTTTATAACACTTTTAGAACCTCACAAATTGGTTGTAACCCTTTGGCAAACATTTTGTTTTCAACACAAATTTGGAAACTCCTTTTTGGCTACTATGATCTGTAAAAGAAAAGGGTTTTTGGCAAGATCTTTTGAATTAGGATTTTGATTCATAAGACAAAACAAAGAGGTTTTTGTGGTTCATCAAAGAGTTCAAATCATTTTCAAGAGAGGGGGTTAAGATAATACAAGAATGGCGATAGCATGAGTGTTGTTCTGGAGACTTGGAGATGTGGGTTGAGGTTCTTAACTTGACAATATTAAGCAAACATCACTCATCAAGCAAAGTCAGACAAGCATTTCAATCAAGCATATGTCAACGCAGGCAAAACTTAAAAAGTTCTTTTGTTCCCCTGATTTTTGCAAATTTGGACACATAAACAAGGTCGCAAAAGTTGGGGCGTTACAAGACACTTTTCAAAACTTCTTTTACTTTTATATCTAAGGAAAAACCTTTTTTGGCCATTTTGGCGATTATGTTGGCAACTCATTTCGAGTTTGCCGCGCAGTTGGCCGTGCCGACGATATTTCTTACCTCATCTTATCATGCCTACATTGTAGTCCGTGGCATCCTCCGTCGGAGTTCGGGCGCCGCCTTCTCTGCTCTCCTGCACCGCAGTCGGTGTGCGTTCCATGAACAGAACAAAAATAACATGAAAACCAACGAGTTTTTCTCACGTCCAAGTAAAACCGTTTTCAGGGATCTGTATCGGCGGTGCATCATGTGTCCAACTTCTACCGTCTTGTCAGCAAAATCCCTAATAAATGTGGTAAAAACAAGTTGGAATTACATTTCACTCTTATTACTTCTCTAGCCTAGAGAAACATATCGTTACACAGTGTTTGGTTAGCAGCGTATTCACTAGTAGAAAAACCCCCCTTTAGTACCGGTTTCAGAGGCCCTTTAGTACCGATTTTGGAACCGGTACTAAAGATCCGGGACTAAAGCCTCCCCCCTTTGGTACCGGTTCCTTACGAACCGGTACTAAAGGTGCCTCCACATGGGTACGGAGGAGCCCGCGAGACTGGAGACCTTTGGTACCCCCAGTACTAAAGGGTACCGGTGCTATTTTTTTATATCAAATTTTTTTATCTATTTTTTTCGCTCCCTCTTTTTATCTATTTTTTCGCTCCCTATTTTTTATCTATTTTTTTAGAATTTCTAATATTTTAATTATTTGACAAGTTTAGTCTCTAACTACACTTATCTCTAGTCAAATTACTTACTCGTGGTCAAACTTCCTGCTCGGTCACTCATCCTCCCACTACTCTAGCACTAGCACGCTTAACTTCTGAGTTCCTTCCCATCTCACTTCCAAGTGTTTCGCGCGCATGTTATTGATAGTAGTATCACATCAATCATATTAATAGGTTGGTCACGATGTCACACTTCTTTATTGTTTGAATTCCACATGATTATTTGAATAAACAAAAGTAAAAATGTAAAAATAATATTGAATAAATAAATAAGCAATAAATTTTAATTATTTTTAATTTTTAAATATATTTTAAATTTTAATTTGTTTTTGCAAAATCTAAAACCTGAAAATTTGTAAATCTAAAAATTTACTAACCTTTATGGTTAAGTAATAGTAATCTTTATGCAGGAAGGAATTATTAATTTAAATTTAAAAAAAATAAAAAAAATATAAAATCCTGAATTTCTAGCGAAAACTAAAATACTCCTGCTTTCATATTTCCATTTGGAATTTTGAGAATCTGAAAATTGGCTAACCGGGTCGTCCTTGAGCGTCTCGAAGGACTCGACTAACGCCCTCTGCTCCGCCGCCTTCTCCTCCGGGGTAGGCGCATCAGGGTCATCGGAAGACCATGAGATGTCGGAGTCGGAGTCCTCTGCGGCTGCGGCGGCCGCCACCCTGCGGCGTTCTATCTCGGCGTCGAACGCCGCGTGGGCCGCCCGCTCCTCCTCTGCTTCCTTCTCCGCTTCAGCCAGAGCCTTTAGATGTTTTGGCTCAGAATGCCCAAATAAGCAAAAAACAAATAAATGCCCAAACAGTTATATATTTTGGCTCAGAATGGTTGTCTTTAGATGTTCAACTATTCTCTGAAAGAGTTCACTGTTTGGGTTCTCTAATCAACATTGTCTTACCAGGTGACAGATCACAATTAAAGTTCGCTGAATTAATTCAGGTCACAGGAGGCACATAAATCAAGGTCAGGAGCATTACATTTTGCGAACATGGCAAGATTCGTGTCCTGCTTATTGGCACAGCCTCTGCTGGCAGTAGTAGCGGTGTTGGTTTTGTCGAGTGCCGAGCGATGCCAAGCTCACTCCTACCTCACGCAGCTGGAGCACGCTCCGGCGTCTTCTGATCAACTTGACCAAACCCCAATAGCACTAACTGAGAGTTCTTGGTTCGAGAGAACCGGAAGCTCCGCCACCGCCAGAACCAGCGGCCAACCGTCGGTCAAGGAGGTCGACGCCACCAGAACCGCCGCCTCCACCACCACCACTCTCGCCAGAACCGTCGTCTCCGCCACCGCCAGAACAGTCGCCTCCACCGCCACTCTCGCCAGATCCATCGCCTCCACCACCACTCTCGCAAAAAAAGTCGAAATTCAAATTTGTTAATTTTTTCCAATAGTAGGTTGCGTAACATATAGGAATCTCCAAACATTTTATTTTTTAATTTTTTTATCATTTTCTTTTATAATTTGCAGAGCAAAAAAGGCGATCCGGGGGGGGGGGGGGTGGAGGTGTGTGGGAGCAGGAAAACCTTTAGTACCGGTTCGTGTCACGAACCGGTGCTAAAGGGTTGGCACGAACCGGTACTAAAGGTTGCCGGCGTCCTGAGCAGTGAAACCGGTATTAATGCAACCTTTAGTACCGGTTCGTAAGGAAACCGGTACTAAAGGCCTGGACGGAGACCAGTTTTCTACTAGTGATTGTGTAGTTTCATTGGGTGGGTTAGTTTGAAGAAGATCGCTAGCTGGACGTATGGGCCACAGACCAGATTGTATGCACCAACAACTTGGAAAAAATAACGCTCGAGAGAGGTACAATTCTGAACGTATGCAATAGCTAGACGCGCCATGCATAATCGTTGCCACTAGTAGAAAAATGCCCTTTAGTCCCAGTTCACAACGGGCTTTAGTCCCGGTTGTGCAACCGGGACTAAAGGGTCGAGACTAAAGGCCCCCCCCCCCCCTTTAGTCGTGGTTGCTTACGAACCGCGACTAAAGGCCCGTCTACGTGGGCGGCAGGCGTCCGTCGGGGCGGAGGACCTTTAGTCGCGGTTGGCCAGGCCAACCGCGATTAAAGGCCTCCGCAGGTTTAGGGTTTTAGCCCCCCTAAATCTGGTTTTATTTTTGCTGCGTTTCATTTCTTTTATATCTTATTTTGTGTTTTATTTTAATTTCAAAGAAGTTTCAGTACACATATTCTACGCTACTATATACATGTTATACGTTGATGCATATGAATGTACAATTTCAAACAAGTTTGAAATTTCAAACAAGAAGAATTCAAGAGGAATATACAATATATATTCAATCTCGGGTGACCAAATACAACTTCGAACAAGTTTCCATACACAATTTACGTCATCAGAAGTTCTTCGTCCTTGTAATAGTGTTTTCCTTTAGGATCGAGGACTTCCCACACCAAAAATCCTGCTAATTCCTCTTGAATTGGTCGGAAGCGAGCTTCTGGACTAAGCTTCTTCCGCAAGTTATTCCTCAGCAAGTTGATATCCGCCGCCCTCCGCTCAGAGGTATATCTCCGGATGAACTCACAAACATAGTATCCACATAGATTGGTCCTCGGTGGCTGAGTATCCGTATTAACTAACCTTCTAAATTCTAGCTCATCTTTAAATTTACCGGTTATTTTATCTGAGAACCGTTTCCAAACCCTACAGGGCAAAGAAAATTAAATGAACAAGGGAGTTATTAGTTATTTGATATTAGGAAATAAACGAAAGAGGCCGATATAGAGCGCAAATGATTGAAAATAATTACTTTCGCAGCATATTTCTCAAGCTGGCCCAAAGCTTTGAATCCATATTCAGAGAGTCCATGATGAGAACTCTGGAGGTGTGAAATTCAATTATTAGCAGAATCCAGTGGAACCTGCGGACACGATACATGCATAGTCATGCATAACTCATCGATTAGACATACCATGCATGGAGTAAACAAAAAAGAATGTGCACAAGACAGAAACACTCACCCAAAATGGTAAGAAAATAGAATTTGACTTTTGAGTTGCTGCTTTTTAAGAAAATTGTACAAGTCTCTCTCCACATCGTGGGGGTATCTTTCTAACACATATCCATTAACGATATGTGGATCAATGAACCCAACATCATGGATGTTCCTTTTTTTGCATTCCCCAAACTTCATTCTGCATAATAGCGTACACAACAATATAGTTAGGACAATATATATAGTGCAGGCAATGAACGAGATGAGGTAGAAATAAATCACTTACAGAACGTAGCAACTCAGGATAGATTTGTCGAGCTCGCGCAGATTGAACAGCTGGAATAATTCACTCATATGAACTTGTACAGAGTACTGTTTGAAGTGATGCTCCTGTCTAACTTCCGCATAAATATATTCTTTGCCGGCCTTATTTTTTATGAAATCCTTGTACCAACATAGCAGTTTTCGCATTTGTGTTGGTAGACTCGCTTCCTGCGCAGGGTCGACGAGAGGCCCATTCGGCACATATGTAAATGCTACCTCACTTATTGGCGCATCCTCAAGGCCTAACAATGCACGAAGAGTCATACCGAACTCGGCCGCTCTTTCTTTGGCCGCCGTTACAGTCATTCCCTGTGCTGTAGCAGCTTCTAGGATAGCGGGGTCCATTAGTTCCATGTCCTTATCCATATCGGCTCTGAAGGACGCCGTAAGGGAAGTACTGGCTTCCACTATTAGCGGGGGGATCGATTGTTTTTTCTGTTCCCCGAGCTGGGCAACTTGTTTCCCGCTTTTTTTACTTTCTTCTTTTTTCTCCTCCAAGGCTTTCTTCTCCTTCTCCGCCAAGGGTTTCTTCTCCGCCTCCGCTTCTTCCAATATTTCTACTTGCCTACGAAATTCACATCCATAGTCGTCTAGCAGATTTCGCTCGACTTGGGATGGTGTCGTCAAAAAATCCTTAGCCCACTTCTTTTGATGCTCAGTAAATACTGGCTTGGGCTCAGGCTCTTTTTTTGCCTTCATATCCGCCTTCCATTTCTCATGATGAGCAGCCGCGGCCACGTTGGTTTCCTCGACACTAAGTTCCCAAGGTCTCGGGAGGAGAGGCTTCAGTGATGGCATTGGTACCTTTGTGGTCCTAGGTACATAAGGGTCCGGGTTAATAGTCTAGGATGGGGTTGCCTTGCTGTCCGCCTGCTTCTGCTTCTTCGCCGGAGGTGGATTAGGGGGCGGCGTCGGCTGACGTGAAGGAAGTGTAGGTGAACCACCACCACCACCACCGCCACCACCACCACCACCGGAGGGGGGTGGACTTGTTGGCCTTGGCGCCTCGCCTGGAAACACTATGTACTTCTTTTTCCATAAAATGAACTGGCGCTTGACATCTCCAAGTCTTTTCTCCCCTTCGGGTGTAGCATAGTCAATCTCCAGGTCCTCAAACCCTTGGACTATGTCTTCCACCGTGACACGAGCATAGCCATCTTCAATGGAGTTGTTGTGGTGGAGTGCTCCAGGTGTACAGGGTAAAGCACTGCCGATCGCTACCTTCAGGGAAATGATCCCCACTGGATAATGCAGATCACATTCTTTCATCTCCTTTACATCATCCACGGGGTAGTGAGGCTCCGGTGCACGAATCTCGATCGTCGGTGCATTAGCACCAGCCGGGGTGAAGGGTGCATTAGCACCAGCCGGGGCCAGCAAGGGTGCATTAGCACCAGCCGGGGCCTCCGTGGAAGCCACGCTGCTTCTCCGCTGCTGGCTTCCGACATCCGCTGCATGATCTTCATGCGGCCCTGTAGCCGATCTTTCTTTTACTAGTTCATTCACAATCTGCTTCACCTCATGGAGTTCCGATGCCAACTGCCCCACAAGATCTGCATCCCGATCCGTCTTTCTCTTACGGCTTCTGTAACGGTATGGGTCATTGTCCTGGGAAAACCCTACTTTCCACGGAATGGGGCCTTTGCCTCGTACATGTCCTGGGTGTTCACGATTCCCGAGGGCTAATGTCAGCGCGTCGTTCTCTCTGTTGAAATTGATCTTCCCCTCTTGAGCTTGGGCCATTGCGTCAATAAGGGCTTGGGTGGGAGTAAACACTTTCTTCCGGTGAACACACCTCCCTGTCTCGGGGTCTAGCGATCCCCCATGCCCGTTGCTGACGTGCAACAGGGATTGCAACGGCGCAAGAAAGTAGCTTCCTTGTGACGGTAAAGCACTCTTCCGTTGGGAACCCCAAGAGGAAGGTGTGATGTGTACAGCAGCAAGTTTTCCCTCAGTAAGAAACCAAGGTTTATCGAACCATTAGGAGATGAAGGCCACGTGAAGGTTGTTGGTGAAGGAGTGTAGTGCGGCGCAACACCAGGGATTCCGGCGCCAACGTGGAACCTGCACAACACAATCAAGATACTTTGCCCCAACTTAACAGTGAGGTTGTCAATCTCACCGGCTTGCTGTAAACAAAGGATTAAACGTATGGTGTGGAGAATGATGTTTGTTTGCAAAGAATAGCAGAGAACAATGATTGTAGTAGGTTGTATTTCAGATGTAAAAGAATGGACCGGGGTCCACAGTTCACTAGTGGTATCTCTCCAATAAGATAAATAGCATGTTGGGTGAACAAATTACAGTTGGGCAATTGACAAATAGAGAGGGCTGATACGTCTCGAACGTATCTATAATTTCTTATGTTCCATGCTAGTTTTATGGCAATACTCACATGTTTTATATACACTTTATATCATTTTTATGCATTTTCCGGCACTAACCTATTAACAAGATGCCGAAGCGCCAGTTCCTGTTTTCTGCTGTTTTTGGTTTCAGAAATCCTACACAGGAAATATTCTCGGAATTGGACGAAACAAAAGCCCACGGTCTTATTTTCCACGGAGCCTTCTAGAAGACCGAAGGAGAGACGGAGAGGGGCCACGAGGTGGCGACCCCACCTGGCGGCGCGGCCAAGAGGGGGGGCGCGCCGCCCTATGGGGTGGGCCCCTCGGGCGCCCCCCGACTCTGCCCCTTCGCCTACTTAAACACTCCGTCGCGAAAACCCTAGTACCGAGAGCCACGATACAAGAAAACATACTGTGACGCCGTCGCCGCCAATCCCATCTCGGGGGATTCAGGAGATCACCTCCGGCACCCTGCCGGAGAGGGGAATCATCACCGGAGGGCTCTACATCACCATGCCCGCCTCCGGACTGATGCGTGAGTAGTTCATCCTTGGACTATGGGTCCATAGCAGTAGCTAGATGGTTGTCTTCTCCTCTTGTGCTATCATGTTTAGATCTTGTGAGCTGCCTATCATGATCAAGATCATCTATTTGTAATGCTACATGTTGTGTTTGGTGGGATCCGATGAATATGGAATACTATGTCAAGTTGATTATTGATCTATCATACATGTGTTGTTTATGATCTTGCATATCATGATGACTAATATGAGATTTACTTAGGGCATTACGACAAAGAACATAGACCGCTATCCAGCATGCATCTATGCCTAAAAAGTCCACCTTCGGGTTAGCATCCGCACCCCTTCCAGTATTAAGTTGCAAACAACAGACAATTGCATTAAGTACTGTGCGTAATGTAAACAATACAAATATCTTTAGACAAAGCATTGATATTTTATCCCTAGTGGCAACAGCACATCCATAACCTTAGAACTTTCTGTCACTGTCCCAGATTCAATGGAGGCATGAACCCACTATCGAGCATAAATACCCCCTCTTGGAGTTACAAGTATCAACTTGGCCAAAGCCTCTACTAGCAACGGAGAGCATGCAAGATCATAAACAACACACATATGATAGATCAATAATCAACTTGACATAGTATTCCATATTCATCGGATCCCAACAAACACAACATGTAGCATTACAATAAGATGATCTTGATCATGATAGGCAGCTCACAAGATCTAAACATGATAGCACAAGAGGAGAAGACAACCATCTAGCTACTGCTATGGACCCATAGTCCAAGGATGAACTACTCACGCATCAGTCCGGAGGTGGGCATGGTGATGTAGAGCCCTCCGGTGATGATTCCCCTCTCCGGCAGGGTGCCGGAGGCGATCTTCAGAATCCCCCGAGATGGGATTGACGGCGACGGCGTCTCCGTAACTTTTCTCGTATCGTGGCTCTCGGTACTAGGGTTTTCGCGACGGAAGGATTATATAGGCGAAGGGGCAGAGTCGGGGGACGCCCGAGGGGCCCACCCCATATGGCGGCGCGGCCAGGGGTGGGGCCGCGCCCCCTATGGTGTGGCCGCCTCGTGGCCCCTCTTCGTCTCCTCTTCGGTGTTCTGGAAGACTCCGTGGAAAATAAGACCGTGGGCTTTTGTTTCGTCCAATTCCGAGAATATTTCCTGTGTAGGATTTCTGAAACCAAAAACAGCAGAAAACAGGAACTGGCGCTTCGGCATCTTGTTAATAGGTTAGTGCCGGAAAATGCATAAAAATGATATAAAGTGTATATAAAACATGTGAGTATTGTCATAAAACTAGCATGGAACATAAGAAATTATAGATACGTTTGAGACGTATCAAGCATCCCCAAGCTTAGTTCCTACTCGCCCTCGAGTAGGTAAACGATAAAAAGGATAATTTCTAAAGTGACATGCTACCATCATAATATTGATCAATACTATTGTAAAGCATATGAGATGAATGAAGTGATTCAAAGCAATGGTCTATAGTTTGTTAACAAATAGATAATGACTAAACAACTGAATCATATAGCAAAGACTTTTCATGAATAGTACTTTCAAGACAAGCATCAATAAGTCTTGCATAAGAGTTAACTCATAAAGCAATAAATTCTTAATAGAAGGTTTTGAAACAACACAAAGGAAGATATAAGTTTCAGCAGTTGCTTTCAACTTTAACATGTATATCTCATGGATAATTGTCAACACAAAGTAATATGATGAGTGCAAATAAGCAAGTATGTAGGAATCAATGCACACAGTTGACACAAGTGTTTGCTTCTAAGATGGAAAGAAGTAGGTAAACTGACTCAACATAAAGTAAAAGAAAGGCCCTTCGCAGAGGGAAGCAGGGTTTACTCATGTGCTAGAGCTTTTATTTTGAAAACATGGAAACAATTTTGTCAACGGTAGTAATAATTCATATGTGTTATGCATAAAACCTCCTATAAGTTGCAAGCCTCATGCATCGAATACCAATAGTGCTCGCACCTTGTCCTAATTAGCTCGGATTTCCATGGATTATCATTGCATTACATATGTTTCAACCAAGTGTCACAAAGGGGTACCTCTATGTCACCTGTACAAAGGTCCAAGGTGATAGATCGCATTTGATTTCTCGTTTTTGATAAATCTCAACTTGAGGACATCCATACCGGGACAACATAGAAAACATATAATGGACTCCTCTTTAATGCTTAAGCATTCAACAACAGATAATATTCTCATAAGAGATTGAGGATTAGTGTCCAAGCTGAAACTTCCACCATGATACATGGCTTTGGTTAGCAGCCCAATGTTCTTCTCTAGCAATATGCATACTCAAACCATTCAACTCATGGCAAATCACCCTTACTTCAGACAAGACGAACATGCATAGCAACTCACATGGTATTCAACAAAAGAACAGTTGATGGCGTCCCCAGAAACATGGTTACCGCTCAACAAGCAACTTATAAGAAATAAGATACATAAGCGACATATTCTTTACCACAATAGTTTTTAAGCTACTTTCCCATGAGCTATATATTGCAAAGACAAGGAATGAAATTTTTAAAGGTAGCACGCAAGCAATTTACTTGGAATGGCAGAGAAATACCACAAAGTAGGTAGTTATGGTGGACACAAATGGCATAAGTTTTGGCTCAAGGTTTTGGATGCACGAGAAGCATTCCCTCTCAGTACAAGGCTTTGGCTAGCAAGGTTGTTTGAAGCAAACACAAGTATGAACCGGTACAGCAAAACTTACATAAGAACATATTGCAAGCATTATAAGACTCTACACTGTCTTCCTTGTTGTTCAAACACCTTTACCAGAAAATATCTAGACTTTAGAGAGACCAATCATGCAAACCAAATTTCAACAAGCTCTACGGTAGTTCTCCACTAATAGGTTCAAACTACATGATGCAAGAGCTTAAACATGATCTATTTGAGAGCTCAAAACAATTGCCAAGTATCAAATTATTCAAGATAATATACCAATTACCAGATGAAGCATTTTCTGTTTCCAACCAAATAGCAATAAACGAAGCGGTTTTCAACCTTCGCCATGAACATTAAAAGTAAATCTAAGAACACCAGTGTTCATATGAAACAGCGGAGCGTGTCTTTCTCCCACACAAGGAATGCTAGGATCCGAATTTATTCAAACAAAAACAAAAATAAAAGCGTACAGACGCTCCAAGTAAAGCACATAAGATGTGACGGAATAAAAATATAGTTTCACTAGAGGTGACCTGATAAGTTGTCGATGAAGAAGGGGATGCCTTGGGCATCCCCAAGCTTAGATGCTTGAGTCTTCTTGAAATATGCAGGGATGAACCAAGGGGGCATCCCCAAGCTTAGGCTTTTCACTCTTTTTGATCATATTATATCATCCTCCTCTCTTGACCCTTGAAAACTTCCTTCACACCAAACTCAAAACAATCTCATTAGAGGGTTAGTGCATAATCAAAAATTCACATGTTCAGAGAGGACACAATCATTCCCAACACTTCTGGACATTATCCAAAGCTACTGAAAGTTAATGGAGCAAAGAAATCCACTCAACACAGTAAAAGAGGCAATGTGAAATAAAAGGCAGAATCTGTCAAAACAGAACAGTCCGTAAAGACGAATTTTTTAGAGGCACTTAACATGCTCAGATGAAGAAGCTCAAATTGAATGAAAGTTGCGTACATATCTGAGGATTACTCCCGAATTTTTTCAGAATTTTTAGATTCTCCTACAGAGAGAACATCTCAAATTCGTGACAGCTAAAAATCTGTTTCTGCGCAGAAATCCAAATCTAGTATCAACTCTCCATCGAAGACTTTACTTGGCACAACAATGCAATAAAGTAAAGATACAAAGGTATTGCTACAGTAGTAACAAGCACCTTGACTCAAATATAAAACAAAAATTGCAGAAGTAAAATAATGGGTTGTCTCCCATAAGCGCTTTTCTTTAACGCCTTTCAGCTAGGCGCATAAAGTGTAAATCAAGTATTATCTAGAGAAGAAGCATCAACATCATAATTTGTTCTAATAATAGAATCAAAAGGTAACTTCATTCTCTTTCTAGGGAATTGTTCCATACCTTTCTTAAGAGGGAATTGATATTTAATATTTCCTTCTTTCATATCAATAATAGCACCAATAGTTCGAAGAAAGGGTCTTCCCAAAATAATAGGACAAGATGCATTGCATTCAATATCCAAGACAACAAAACCAACGGGGACAAGGTTATTGTTAACCGTAATGTGAACATTATCAATCCTCCCCAAAGATTTCTTTATAGAATTATCAGCGAGATTAACATCCAAATAACAATATTTCAATGGTGGCAAGTCAAGCATATCATAGAGTTTCTTATGCATAACAGAAATACTTGCACCAAGATCACATAAAGCATTGCAATCAAAATCATTGACCTTCATTTTAATGATGGGCTCCCAACCATCTTCTAACTTCCTAGGAATAGAAGTTTCAAGTTTTAATTTCTCTTCTCTAGCTTTTATGAGAGCATTTGTAATATGTTTTGTAAAGGCCAAGTTTATAGCACTAGCATTAGGACTTCTAGCAAGTTTTTGCAAGAACTTAATAACTTCAGAGATATGACAATTATAAAAATCAAAACCATTATGATCTAAAGCAATGGGATCATTGTCCCCAATACTCTGAAAAATTTCAGCACTTTTATCATAAACAGTTTCAGCAGTTTCAGGCAATTTTGCATGCTTTGTATTAGAAGTAGAAATATTGCCAACACCAATTATTTTACCATTGATAGTAGGAGGTTTAGCAACATGTGAAGCATCAACATTACTAGTGGTAGTAATAGTCCAAACTTTAGCTACATTATTCTTTTTAGCAAGTTTTTCTTCTCTTTCCCACCTAGCATGCAATTCAACCATCATTCTAATATTATCATTAATTCGAACTTGGATAGCGTTTGCTGTAGCAAATGACTTAATATCTTTAGTTTCATTAGGCATAACTTTCAGTTTTAAAAGATCAACATCAGCAGCAAGACTATCAACCTTAGAAGTAAGAACATCAATTTTACCAAGCTTTTCCTTAACAGATTTGTTGAAAGCAGTTTGTGTACTAATAAATTCTTTAAGCATGACTTCAAGACCAGAGGGTACACTCCTACTATTGTTGTAAGAATTACCATAAGAATTACCATAACCATTATTATTATTAGAAGGATATGGCCTATAGTTGTTACCAAAATTATTCCTATAAGCATTGTTGTTGAAATTATTACTTTTAATGAAGTTCACATCAACATGCTCTTCTTGAGCAACCAATGAAGCTAAAGGAACATTATTAGGATCAACATTAGATCTACCATTAACAAGCATAGACATAATAACATCAATCTTATCACTCAAGGAGGAGGTTTGTTCAACAGAATTTACCTTCTTACCTTGTGGAGTCCTTTCAGTGTGCCATTCAGAGTAGTTGATCATCATATCATCAAGAAGCTTTGTTGCAGCACCCAAAGTGATGGACATAAAAGTACTTCCAGCAGCTGAATCCAATAGGTTCCTTGAAGAAAAATTCAATCCTGCATAAAAGGTTTGGATGATCATCCAAGTAGTCAGTCCGTGGGTAGGGCAATTCTTTACCAAAGATTTCATTCTTTCCCATGCTTGGGCAACATGTTCATTATCCAATTGCTTAAAATTCATAATGCTACTTCTCAAAGATATAATTTTAGCAGGAGGATAATATCTTCCAATGAAAGCATCTTTACATTTAGTCCATGAATCAATACTATTCTTAGGCAAAGATAGCAACCAATCTTTAGGTCTTCCTCTTAAGGAGAAAGGAAACAATTTCAGTTTTATAATGTCCTCATCTACATCCTTATACTTTTGCATTTCACAAAGTTCAACAAAATTATTAAGATGGGCAGCAGCATCATCAGTATTAACACCAGAAAATTGCTCTCTCATAACAAGATTTAGTAAAGCAGGTTTAATTTCATAAAATTCTGCTGTAGTAGCAGGTGGAGCAATAGGAGTGCATATAAAATAATTATTATTGGTGCTAGTGAAATCACACAACTTAGTGTTCTCAGGAGTATTCATTTTAGCAATAAAAATAAACTAAGCAAAACCGAATTAAGTAAAGTAAAACAAGTAACTAATTTTTTTGTGTTTTTTGATATAAAGAAAGCAAACAAGACAGAAAATAAAATAAAGTAAAGCAAGACAATAAACAAAGTAAAAAGATTGGATGTGAGAGACTCCCCTTGCAGCGTGTCTTGATCTCCCCGGCAATGGCGTGATACGTCTCCGACGTATCGATAATTTCTTATGTTCCATGCCACATTATTGATGTTATCTACATGTTTTATGCACACTTTATGTCATATTCGTGCATTTTCTGGAACTAACCTATTAACAAGATGCCGAAGTGCCAGTTGCTGTTTTCTACTGTTTTTGGTTTCAGAAATCCTAGTAAGGAAATATTCTCGGAATTGGACGAAATCAAAGCCCAGGGGCCTATTTTTCCACGAAGCTTCCAGAAGACCGAAGACGAAATGAAGAGGGGCCACGGGGTGGCCAAACCCTAGGGCGGCGCGGCCCCACCCCTGGCCGCGCCGGCCTATGGTCTGGGCCCCCCGTGCCGCCTCTTGACTTGCCCTTCCGCCTACTTAAAGCCTCCGTGACGAAACCCCCAGTACCGAGAGCCACGATACGGAAAACCTTCCAGAGACGCCGCCAACGCCGATCCCATCTCGGGGGATCCAGGAGATCGCCTCCGGCACCCTGCCGGAGAGGGGAATCATCTCCCGGAGGACTCTACACCGCCATGGTCGCCTCCGGTGTGATGTGTGAGTAGTCTACCCCTGGACTATGGGTCCATAGCAGTAGCTAGATGGTTGTCTTCTCCCCATTGTGCTATCATTGTCGGATCTTGTGAGCTGCCTAACATGATCAAGATCATCTATCTGTAATTCTATATGTTGCGTTTGTTGGGATCCGATGAATAGAGAATACTTGTTATGTTGATTATCAAAGTTATATCTACGTGTTGTTTATGATCTTGCATGCTTTCCGTTACTAGTAGATGCTCTGGCCAAGTAGATGCTTGTAACTCCAAGAGGGAGTATTTATGCTCGATAGTGGGTTCATGCCTGCATTGACACACAGGACGATGTGAGAAAGTTCTAAGGTTGTGTTGTGCTGTTGCCACTAGGGATAAAACATTGATGCTATGTCTAAGGATGTAGTTGTTGATTACATTACGCACCATACTTAATGCAATTGTCTGTTGCTTTGCAACTTAATACTGGAGGGGGTTCGGATGATAACCTGAAGGTGGACTTTTTAGGCATAGATGCAGTTGGATGGCGGTCTATGTACTTTGTCGTAATGCCCAATTAAATCTCACTATACTCATCATGATATGTATGTGCATGGTCATGCCCTCTCTATTTGTCAATTGCCCAACTGTAATTTGTTCACCCAACATGCTATTTGTCTTATGGGAGAGACACCTCTAGTGAACTGTGGACCCCGGTCCAATTCTCTTTACTGAAATACAATCTACTGCAATACTTGTTTCTTGTTTTCTGCAAACAATCATCTTCCACACAATACGGTTAATCCTTTGTTACAGCAAGCCGGTGAGATTGACAACCTCACTGTTTCGTTGGGGCAAAGTACTTTGGTTGTGTTGTGCAGGTTCCACGTTGGCGCCGGAATCCCTGGTGTTGCGCCGCACTACATCCCGCCGCCATCAACCTTCAACGTGCTTCTTGACTCCTACTGGTCCGATTAAACCTTGGTTTCTTACTGAGGGAAACTTGCCGCTGTGCGCATCACACCTTCCTCTTGGGGTTCCCAACGGACGTGCCAACCACACGCATCAAGCAAATTTCTGGCGCCGTTGCCGGGGAGATCAAGACACGCTGCAAGGGGAGTCTCCACTTCTCAATCTCTTTACTTTGTTTTTGTCTTGCTTAGTTTTATTTACTACTTTGTTTGCTGCACTAAATCAAAATACAAAAAAAATTAGTTGCTAGTTTTACTTTATTTGCTATCTTGTTTGCCATATCAAAAACACAAAAAAATTAGTTTACTTGCATTTACTTTACTTATTTCATCATGTTTCCTCCTAAGTTTGTTCTTAAAGATGTACCAGTAGGTCGAGGGTCTATCCTTGGGAAAGACAATATAGAAGATTTTTTCACTCATATTAGTACGGTCGAAGATTTTGAAGATAGACACTTGGTAGAACTTGCCCCCACTTATGAAATTGCTGTCGCTTCTTTGGTACACGCATTAGAAGCTAGATTTGTTAATCTTAATCCTGTGATTCAACATATGTTTCTTACACTCAGTGATATGGAAGAAGGAGAAAAGAAAGATTTTGTATTAGAAACCCTTCTTAAAGAATTTGGGGGAATAGCGAGAGAAGCTAGAAAAGTTTTCACTAAATATAATATGCTAGGTTCTTATACCAACTTTGCCAGTACCCTTGAGAGGATGGAAAAGGATAGACAAAAGTACACTAATAAAGTTAATTATGAGGGGGACATTAAAACATCAATACCTTGCAAGCTCTTGGGAATGTGTGAGGCACTAGAAAAGAATTTTGATTGGATTGTTCCTGAAGATTTGTTTGATGAGAGTAGCAAGCCCAAGACTAATGAAAAGGGAGCCTCTGAAACTCACATAGAAAAGATAATATGCATAGTTGAGAACACTCCGCACCCTGCTGAGAATGCACCACCCTCCGATAATACTTGATACACACTTTCTGCGCCTAGCTGAAAGGCGTTAAAGAAAAGCGCTTATGGGAGACAACCCATGTTTTTACCTACAGTACTTTGTTTTTATTTTGTGTCTTGGAAGTTGTTTACTACTGTAGCAACCTCTCCTTATCTTAGTTTTGTGTTTTGTTGTGCCAAGTTAAGCCGTTGATAGAAAAGTAAGTACTAGATTTGGATTACTGCGCAGTTCCAGATTTCTTTGCTGTCACGAATCTGGGTCCACCTCCCTGTAGGTAGCTCAGAAAATTAAGCCAATTTACGTGCATGATCCTCAGATATGTACGCAACTTTCATTCAATTTGAGCATTTTCATTTGAGCAAGTCTGGTGCCATTTTAAAATTCGTCAATACGAACTGTTCTGTTTTGACAGATTCTGCCTTTTATTTCGCATTGCCTCTTTTGCTATGTTGGATGAATTTCTTTGATCCACTAATGTCCAGTAGCATTATGCAATGTCCAGAAGTGTTAAGAATGATTGTGTCACCTCTGAATATGTTAATTTATATTGTGCACTAACCCTCTAATGAGTTGTTTCGAGTTTGGTGTGGAGGAAGTTTTCAAGGATCAAGAGAGGAGTATGATGCAACATGATCAAGGAGAGTGAAAGCTCTAAGCTTGGGGATGCCCCGGTGGTTCACCCCTGGATATATTAAGAAGACTCAAGCGTCTAAGCTTGGGGATGCCCAAGGCATCCCCTTCTTCATCAACAACATTATCAGGTTCCTCCCCTGAAACTATATTTTTATTCCATCACATCTTATGTGCTTTTTCTTGGAGCGTCGGTTTGTTTTTGTTTTTTGTTTTGTTTGAATAAAATGGATCCTAGCATTCACTTTATGGGAGAGAGACACGCTCCGCTGTAGCATATGGACAAGTATGCCCTTGGTTTCTACTCATAGTATTCATGGCGAAGTTTCTCCTTCGTTAAATTGTTATATGGTTGGAATTGGAAAATGATACATGTAGTAATTGCTATAATGTCTTGGGTAATGTGATACTTGGCAATTGTTGTGCTCATGTTTAAGCTCTTGCATCATATGCTTTGCACCCATTAATGAAGAAATACATAGAGCATGCTAAAATTTTGTTTGCATATTTGGTTTCTCTAAGGTCTAGATAATTTCTAGTATTGAGTTTGAACAACAAGGAAGACGGTGTAGAGTCTTATAATGTTTTCAATATGTCTTTTATGTGAGTTTTGCTGCACCGGTTCATCCTTGTGTTTGTTTCAAATAACCTTGCTAGCCTAAACCTTGTATCGAGAGGGAATACTTCTCATGCATCCAAAATACTTGAGCCAACCACTATGCCATTTGTGTCCACCATACCTACCTACTACATGGTATTTTCCACCATTCTAAAGTAAATTGCTTGAGTGCTACCTTTAAAATTCCATCATTCACCTTTGCAATATATAGCTCATGGGACAAATAGCTTAAAAACTATTGTGGTATTGAATATGTAATTATGCACTTTATCTCTTATTAAGTTGCTTGTTGTGCGATAACCATGTTTACTGGGGACGCCATCAACTTTTCATTGTTGAATTTCATGTGAGTTGCTATGCATGTTCGTCTTGTCTGAAGTAAGGGCGATCTACACTGAGTTGAATGGTTTGAGCATGCATATTGTTAGAGAAGAACATTGGGCCGCTAACTAAAGCCATGATCCATGGTGGAAGTTTCAGTTTTGGACAAACATCCTCAAATCTCTAATGAGAAAAGAATTAATTGTTGTTGAATGCTTAAGCATTGAAAGAGGAGTCCATTATCTGTTGTCTATGTTGTCCCAGTATGGATGTCTAAGTTGAGAATAATCAAAAGCGAGAAATCCAAATGCGAGCTTTCTCCTTAGACCTTTGTACAGGCGGCATAGAGGTACCCCTTTGTGATACTTGGTGAAAGCATATGTATTGCGGTGATAATCCAGGTAGTCCAAGCTAATTAGGACAAGGTGCGGGCACTATTAGTACACTATGCATGAGGCTTGCAACTTATAAGATATAATTTACATGATGCATATGCTTTATTACTACCGTTGACAAAATTGTTTCATGTTTTCAAAATCAAAGCTCTAGCACAAATATAGCAATCGATGCTTTTCCTCGATGGAGGACCTTTCTTTTACTTTCAATGTTGAGTCAGTTCACCTATTTCTCTCCACCTCAAGAAGCAAACACTTGTGTGAACTGTGCATTGATTCCTACATACTTGCTTATTGCACTTATTATATTACTCTATGTTGACAATATCCATGAGATATACATGTTACAAGTTGAAAGCAACCGCTGAAACTTAATCTTCTTTTGTGTTGCTTCAATGCCTTTACTTTGAATTATTGCTTTATGAGTTAACTCTTGTGCAAGACTTATTGATGCTTGTCTTGAAGTGCTATTCATGAAAAGTCTTTGCTTTATGATTCACTTGTTTACTCATGTCATATACATTGTTTTGATCGCTGCATTCACTACATATGCTTTACAAATAGTATGATCAAGATTATGATGGCATGTCACTCCGGAAATTATCTGTATTTATCGTTTTACCTGCTCGGGTCGAGCAGTAACTAAGCTTGGGGATGCTGGTACGTCTCCGACGTATCGATAATTTCTTATGTTCCATGCCACATTATTGATGTTATCTACATGTTTTATGCACACTTTATGTCATATTCGTGCATTTTCCGGAACTAACCTATTAACAAGATGCCGAAGTGCCGATTCTTTGTTTTCTGCTATTTTTGGTTTCAGAAATCCTAGTAAGGAAATATTCTCGGAATTGGACGAAATCAAAGCCCAGGGGCCTATTTTTCCACGAAGCTTCCAGAAGACCGAAGACGAAACGAAGAGGGGCCACGGGGTGGCCAAACCCTAGGGCGGCGCGGCCCCACCCCTGGCCGCGCCGGCCTATGGTCTGGGCTCCCCGTGCCGCCTCTTGACTTGCCCTTCCGCCTACTTAAAGCCTCCGTGACGAAACCCCCAGTACCGAGAGCCACGATACGGAAAACCTTCCAGAGACGCCGCCAACGCCGATCCCATCTCGGGGGATCCAGGAGATCGCCTCCGGCACCCTGCCGGAGAGGGGAATCATCTCCCGGAGGACTCTACACCGCCATGGTCGCCTCCGGTGTGATGTGTGAGTAGTCTACCCCTGGACTATGGGTCCATAGCAGTAGCTAGATGGTTGTCTTCTCCCCATTGTGCTATCATTGTCGGATCTTGTGAGCTGCCTAACATGATCAAGATCATCTATCTGTAATTCTATATGTTGCATTTGTTGGGATCCGATGAATAGAGAATACTTGTTATGTTGATTATCAAAGTTATATCTACGTGTTGTTTATGATCTTGCATGCTTTCCGTTACTAGTAGATGCTCTGGCCAAGTAGATGCTTGTAACTCCAAGAGGGAGTATTTATGCTCGATAGTGGGTTCATGCCTGCATTGACACAGGACGGTGATAGAAAGTTCTAAGGTTGTGTTGTGCTGTTGCCACTAGGGATAAAACATTGATGCTATGTCTAAGGATGTAGTTGTTGATTACATTACGCACCATACTTAATGCAATTGTCTGTTGCTTTGCAACTTAATACTGGAGGGGGTTGATACGTCTCCGACGTATCGATAATTTCTTATGATCCATGCCACATTATTGATGTTATCTACATGTTTTATGCACACTTTATGTCATATTCGTGCATTTTCTGGAACTAACCTATTAACAAGATGCCGAAGTGCCGATTCTTGTTTTCTGCTGTTTTTGGTTTCAGAAATCCTAGTAAGGAAATATTCTCGGAATTGGACGAAATCAAAGCCCGTGGGCCTATTTTTCCACGAAGCTTCCGAAGTCCGAAGGAGAGACGAAGAGGGGCCACGAGGGGCCACACCCTAGGGCGGCGCGGCCCCCCTTGGCCGCGCGGCCCTATGGTGTGGGGCCCCGTGCCGCCTCTTGACCTGCCCTTCCGCCTACAAATAGCCTCCGTGACGAAACCCCCGGTGCGAGAGCCACGATACGGAAAACCTTCCAGAGACGCCGCCAACGCCGATCCCATCTCGGGGGATCCAGGAGATCGCCTCCGGCACCCTGCCGGAGAGGGGAATCATCTCCCGGAGGACTCTACGCCGCCATGGTCGCCTCCGGTGTGATGTGTGAGTAGTCTACCCCTGGACTATGGGTCCATAGCAGTAGCTAGATGGTTGTCTTCTCCCCATTGTGCTATCATTGTCGGATCTTGTGAGCTGCCTAACATGATCAAGATCGTCTATCTGTAATTCTATATGTTGCATTTGTTGGGATCCGATGAATAGAGAATACTTGTTATGTTGATTATCAAAGTTATATCTATGTGTTGTTTATGATCTTGCATGCTCTCCGTTATTAGTAGATGCTCTGGCCAAGTTGATGCTAGTAACTCCAAGAGGGAGTATTTATGCTCGATAGTGGGTTCATGTCTCCGTGAATCTGGAGGGGTGACAAGAACCTCTAAGGTTATGGATGTGCTGTTGCCACGAGGGATAAAACATTAGTGCTATGTTCAAGGATGTAGTCACTAGTTACATTACGCGCAATACTTAATGCAATTGTCTGTTGTTAGCAACTTAATACTGGAGGGGGTTCGGATGATAACCTGAAGGTGGACTTTTTAGGCATAGATGCATGCTGGATGGCGGTCTATGTACTTTGTCGTAATGCCCAATTAAATCTCACTATACTCATCATGATATGTATGTGCATGGTCATGCTCTCTTTATTTGTCAATTGCCCAACTGTAATTTGTTCACCCAACATGCTGTTCGTCTTATGGGAGAGACACCTCTAGTGAACTGTGGACCCCGGTCCAATTCTCTTTACTGAAATACAACCTACTGCAATACTTGTTCTACTGTTTTCTGCAAACAATCATCTTCCACACAATACGGTTAATCCTTTGTTACAGCAAGCCGGTGAGATTGACAACCTCACTGTTTCGTTGGGGCAAAGTACTTTGGTTGTGTTGTGCAGGTTCCACGTTGGCGCCGGAATCCCTGGTGTTGCGCCGCACTACATCTCGCCGCCATCAACCTTCAACGTGCTTCTTGACTCCTACTGGTCCGATTAAACCTTGGTTTCTTACTGAGGGAAACTTGCCGCTGTGCGCATCACACCTTCCTCTTGGGGTTCCCAACGGACGTGCCAACCACACGCATCAAGCAAATTTCTGGCGCCGTTGCCGGGGAGATCAAGACACGCTGCAAGGGGAGTCTCCACTTCTCAATCTCTTTACTTTGTTTTTGTCTTGCTTAGTTTTATTTACTACTTTGTTTGCTGCACTAAATCAAAATACAAAAAAAATTAGTTGCTAGTTTTACTTTATTTGCTATCTTGTTCACTATATCAAAAACACAAAAAAATTAGTTTACTTGCATTTACTTTACTTATTTCATCATGTTTCCTTTTAATTTTACCACAAAAGACATACCGGTAGGACGTGGGTCTATAGTTGGGAGAAATAATATAGAAGAATTTTTCAATCATGTTAGTACTATTGAAAATTTTGAAGATAGACACTTGGTAGACCTTGCGCCTACTTATGAAATTGCTGCTGCGCATTTAGTTCGCCTGTTGGAAACTAAATTTGTTAATCTTAATCCTATAATCCAACACATGTTTTTCACACTTGGTGATATGGAAGAAGGGGAAAAGAAAGATTTTGTATTAGAGACCCTTCTTAGAGAATTTGGTGGTCTAGCAAGAGAAGCTAGAAAGGTGTTTGCTAAATTTAATATGCTTGGTTCTCCTACTAATTTTGTTAGTCTCCTTGAAAAGATGGATATGGATAGAATAAGATACACCAATAATATTGATGATGGAGGGGAGATCAAAGCACCAATACCATGTAAACTCCTAGCTATGAATGATGCACTAGAAAATAACTATGCTTGGCTTGTTCCTGAAAATTTGTTTGATGAGAGTAGCACACCTAAGACTAATGAAAAGGGAGATGCTAAAACTTATGTATCTAATATACTATGCCTGGTTGAGAAAAGCCCACACCCCGCTGTAGAAGCACCACCCTTCGATAATACTTGATACACACTTTCTGCGCCTAGCTGAAAGGCGTTAAAGAAAAGCGCTTATGGGAGACAACCCATGTTTTTACCTACAGTACTTTGTTTTTATTTTGTGTCTTGGAAGTTGTTTACTACTGTAGCAACCTCTCCTTATCTTAGTTTTGTGTTTTGTTGTGCCAAGTTAAGCCGTTGATAGAAAAGTAAGTACTAGATTTGGATTACTGCACAGTTCCAGATTTCTTTGCTGTCACGAATCTGGGTCCACCTCCCTGTAGGTAGCTCAGAAAATTAAGCCAATTTACGTGCATGATCCTCAGATATGTACGCAACTTTCATTCAATTTGAGCATTTTCATTTGAGCAAGTCTGGTGCCATTTTAAAATTCGTCAATACGAACTGTTCTGTTTTGACAGATTCTGCCTTTTATTTCGCATTGCCTCTTTTGCTATGTTGGATGAATTTCTTTGATCCACTAATGTCCAGTAGCATTATGCAATGTCCAGAAGTGTTAAGAATGATTGTGTCACCTCTGAATATGTCAATTTATATTGTGCACTAACCCTCTAATGAGTTGTTTCGAGTTTGGTGTGGAGGAAGTTTTCAAGGATCAAGAGAGGAGTATGATGCAACATGATCAAGGAGAGTGAAAGCTCTAAGCTTGGGGATGCCCCGGTGGTTCACCCCTGCATATATCAAGAAGACTCAAGCGTCTAAGCTTGGGGATGCCCAAGGCATCCCCTTCTTCATCGACAACATTATCAGGTTCCTCCCCTGAAACTATATTTTTATTCCATCACATCTTATGTGCTTTTTCTTGGAGCGTCGGTTTGTTTTTGTTTTTTTTTGTTTTGTTTGAATAAAATGGATCCTAGCATTCACTTTATGGGAGAGAGACACGCTCCGCTGTAGCATATGGACAAGTATGTCCTTGGTTTCTACTCATAGTATTCATGGCGAAGTTTCTCCTTCGTTAAATTGTTATATGGTTGGAATTGGAAAATGATACATGTAGTAATTGCTATAAATGTCTTGGGTAATGTGATACTTGGCAATTGTTGTGCTCATGTTTAAGCTCTTGCATCATATGCTTTGCACCCATTAATGAAGAAATACATAGAGCATGCTAAAATTTGGTTTGCATATTTGGTTTCTCTAAGGTCTAGATAATTTCTAGTATTGAGTTTGAACAACAAGGAAGACGGTGTAGAGTCTTATAATGTTTACAATATGTCTTTTATGTGAGTTTTGCTGCACCGGTTCATCCTTGTGTTTGTTTCAAATAAGCCTTGCTAGCCTAAACCTTGTATCGAGAGGGAATACTTCTCATGCATCCAAAATACTTGAGCCAACCACTATGCCATTTGTGTCCACCATACCTACCTACTACATGGTATTTTCCGCCATTCCAAAGTAAATTGCTTGAGTGCTACCTTTAAAATTCCATCATTCACCTTTGCAATATATAGCTCATGGGACAAATAGCTTAAAAACTATTGTGGTATTGAATATGTAATTATGCACTTTATCTCTTATTAAGTTGCTTGTTGTGCGATAACCATGTTTACTGGGGACGCCATCAACTTTTCATTGTTGAATTTCATGTGAGTTGCTATGCATGTTCGTCTTGTCCGAAGTAAGGGCGATCTACACCGAGTTGAATGGTTTGAGCATGCATATTGTTAGAGAAGAACATTGGGCCGCTAACTAAAGCCATGATCCATGGTGGAAGTTTCAGTTTTGGACAAACATCCTCAAATCTCTAATGAGAAAAGAATTAATTGTTGTTGAATGCTTAAAGCATTAAAAGAGGAGTCCATTATCTGTTGTCTATGTTGTCCCGGTATGGATGTCTAAGTTGAGAATAATCAAAAGCGAGAAATCCAAATGCGAGCTTTCTCCTTAGACCTTTGTACATGCGGCATAGAGGTACCCCTTTGTGATACTTGGTTAAAGCATATGTATTGCGGTGATAATCCAGGTAGTCCAAGCTAATTAGGACAAGGTGCGGGCACTATTGGTACACTATGCATGAGGCTTGCAACTTATAAGATATAATTTACATGATGCATATGCTTTATTACTACCGTTGACAAAATTGTTTCATGTTTTCAAAATCAAAGCTCTAGCACAAATATAGCAATCGATGCTTTTCCTCTATGGAGGACCATTCTTTTACTTTCAATGTTGAGTCAATTCACCTATTTCTCTCCACCTCAAGAAGCAAACACTTGTGTGAACTGTGCATTGATTCCTACATACTTGCTTATTGCACTTATTATATTACTCTATGTTGACAATATCCATGAGATATACATTTTACAAGTTGAAAGCAACCGCTGAAACTTAATCTTCTTTTGTGTTGCTTCAATGCCTTTACTTTGAATTATTGCTTTATGAGTTAACTCTTATGCAAGACTTATTAATGCTTGTCTTGAAGTGCTATTCATGAAAAGTCTTTGCTTTATGATTCACTTGTTTACTCATGACATATACATTGTTTTGATCGCTGCATTCACTACATATGCTTTACAAATAGTATGATCAAGATTATGATGGCATGTCACTCCAGAAATTATCGTGTTATCGTTTTACTCGCTCGGGACGAGCAGAACTAAGCTTGGGGATGCTGATACGTCTCCGACGTATCGATAATTTCTTATGATCCATGCCACATTATTGATGTTATCTACATGTTTTATGCACACTTTATGTCATATTCGTGCATTTTTACGGAACTAACCTATTAACAAGATGCCGAAGTGCCGATTCTTGTTTTCTGCTGTTTTGGTTTCAGAAATCCTAGTAAGGAAATATTCTCGGAATTGGACGAAATCAAAGCCCCGGGGGCCTATTTTTCCATGAAGCTTCCAAGTCCGAAGGAGAGACGAAGAGGGGCCACGAGGGGCCACACCCTAGGGCGGCGCGGCCCCCTTGGCCGCGCGGCCCTATGGTGTGGGGCCCCCGTGCCGCCTCTTGACCTGCCGTTCCGCCTACAAATAGCCTCCGTGACGAAACCCCCGGTGCACGAGAGCCACGATACGGAAAACCTTCCGAGACGCCGCCAACGCCGATCCCATCTCGGGGATCCAGAGATCGCCTCCGCACCCTGCCGGAGAGGGGAATCATCTCCCCGAGGACTCTACGCCGCCATGGTCGCCTCCGGTGTGATGTGTGAGTAGTCTACCCCTGGACTATGGGTCCATAGCAGTAGCTAGATGGTTGTCTTCTCCCCATTGTGCTATCATTGTCGGATCTTGTGAGCTGCCTAACATGATCAAGATCGTCTATCTGTAATTCTATATGTTGCGTTTGTTGGGATCCGATGAATAGAGAATACTTGTTATGTTGATTATCAAAGTTATATCTATGTGTTGTTTATGATCTTGCATGCTCTCCGTTATTAGTAGATGCTCTGGCCAAGTTGATGCTAGTAACTCCAAGAGGGAGTATTTATGCTCGATAGTGGGTTCATGTCTCCGTGAATCTGGAGGGGTGACAAGAACCTCTAAGGTTATGGATGTCTTTGTTGCCACTAGGGATAAAACATTAGTGCTATGTTCAAGGATGTAGTCACTAGTTACATTACGCGCAATACTTAATGCAATTGTCTGTTGTTAGCAACTTAATACTGGAGGGGGTTCGGATGATAACCTGAAGGTGGACTTTTTAGGCATAGATGCATGCTGGATGGCGGTCTATGTACTTTGTCGTAATGCCCAATTAAATCTCACTATACTCATCATGATATGTATGTGCATGGTCATGCTCTCTTTATTTGTCAATTGCCCAACTGTAATTTGTTCACCCAACATGCTGTTCGTCTTATGGGAGAGACACCTCTAGTGAACTGTGGACCCCGGTCCAATTCTCTTTACTGAAATACAACCTACTGCAATACTTGTTCTACTGTTTTCTGCAAACAATCATCTTCCACACAATACGGTTAATCCTTTGTTACAGCAAGCCGGTGAGATTGACAACCTCACAGTTTCGTTGGGGCAAAGTACTTTGGTTGTGTTGTGCAGGTTCCACGTTGGCGCCGGAATCCCTGGTGTTGCGCCGCACTACATCTCGCCGCCATCAACCTTCAACGTGCTTCTTGACTCCTACTGGTCCGATTAAACCTTGGTTTCTTACTGAGGGAAACTTGCCGCTGTGCGCATCACACCTTCCTCTTGGGGTTCCCAACGGACGTGCCAACCACACGCATCAGGGGTTCGGATGATAACCTGAAGGTGGACTTTTTAGGCATAGATGCAGTTGGATGGCGGTCTATGTACTTTGTCGTAATGCCCAATTAAATCTCACTATACTCATCATGATATGTATGTGCATGGTCATGCCCTCTCTATTTGTCAATTGCCCAACTGTAATTTGTTCACCCAACATGCTATTTGTCTTATGGGAGAGACACCTCTAGTGAACTGTGGACCCCGGTCCAATTCTCTTTACTGAAATACAATCTACTGCAATACTTGTTTTACTGTTTTCTGGAAACAATCATCTTCCACACAATACGGTTAATCCTTTGTTACAGCAAGCCGGTGAGATTGACAACCTCACTGTTTCGTTGGGGCAAAGTACTTTGGTTGTGTTGTGCAGGTTCCACGTTGGCGCCGGAATCCCTGGTGTTGCGCCGCACTACATCCCGCCGCCATCAACCTTTAACGTGCTTCTTGACTCCTACTGGTCCGATTAAACCTTGGTTTCTTACTGAGGGAAACTTGCCGCTGTGCGCATCACACCTTCCTCTTGGGGTTCCCAACGGACGTGCCAACCACACACATCACGGCGCCAGAAAATATAGCTGCTGACGTGCGACAAGGATTGCAACGGCGCAAGAAAGTAGCTTCCTTGTGACGGTAAAGCACTCGTCCGTTGGGAACCCCAAGAGGAAGGTGTGATGCGTACAGCAGCAAGTTTTCCCTCAGTAAGAAACCAAGGTTTATCGAACCAGTAGGAGATGAAGGCCACGTGAAGGTTGTTGGTGAAGGAGTGTAGTGCGGCGCAACACCAGGGATTCCGGCGCCAACGTGGAACCTGCACAACACAATCAAGATACTTTGCCCCAACTTAACAGTGAGGTTGTCAATCTCACCGGCTTGCTGTAAACAAAGGATTAAACGTATGGTGTGGAGAATGATGTTTGTTTGCAAAGAACAGCAGAGAACAATGATTGCAGTAGGTTGTATTTCAGATGTAAAAGAATGGACCGGGGTCCACAGTTCACTAGTGGTATCTCTCCAATAAGATAAATAGCATGTTGGGTGAACAAATTACAGTTGGGCAATTGACAAATAGAGAGGGCATAACAATGCACATACATATCATGATGACTAATATGAGATTTACTTAGGGCATTACGACAAAGAACATAGACCGCTATCCAGCATGCATCTATGCCTAAAAAGTCCACTGATACGTCCAATTTGCATCACTATTTTATATCATAATTTGCTGTTATTCATTGATATATTTCATATTGGGACACAATACTTATGTTATTTCATCTATTTTGCATGTTTCATCATTATTGGAGGATCAAACACCGGAGCCAGGATTCTGCTGGAAAAAGCACCGTCAGAACGCAATATTTCGGAAGATCAACTGTGGGAGGAAATTATACCAAAAATCCTATTTTTCAAGATGACGAAGGAAGCCAGAAGGAGGGGCCAGGAGGACCCAGGGTGGGCCCACACCCTAGGGCGGCGCGGCCCATGCCCTGGCCGCGCCGCCATGTGGTCTGGGGGGCCCACGACCCCTTTCGCCTCCTTTTCTTCGCGAAATCCTTCATCCCGAAAACCTAAGCCACAGAGGGTACCTCGCGAAGAGTTACAGCCGCCTCTGCGGGGCGGAGAACACCAGAGAGGAAAGAGCTCTCCGGCGGGCAGGAATCCGCCGGGGAAATTCCCTCCGGGAGGGGGAAATCGACGCCATCGTCACCGACATCGAGCTGGACATCATCGCCATCACCATCATCATCATCTCCACCATCATCACCGCCGTCATCATCGCTGGACACCGTCACCGCCGTAGCAATTTGGGTTTGATCTTGATTGTTTGATAGGGGAAACTCTCCCGGTATCGATCTCTACTTGTTGTTGATGCTATTGAGTGAAACCATTGAACCAAGTTTATGTTCAGATTGTTATTCATCATCATATCACCTCTGATTATGTTCCATATGATGTCTCGTGAGTAGTTCGTTTAGTTCTTGAGGACATGGGTAAAGTCTAAATGTTAGTAGTGAACTATGGTTGAGTAATATTCAATGGTGTGATATTTAAGTTGTGGTGTTATTCTTCTAGTGGTGTCATGTGAACGTCGACTACATGACACTTCACCATTTATGGGCCTAGGGGAATGCATCTTGTACTCGTTTGCGAATTGCGGGGTTGCCGGAGTGACAGAAACCTAAACCCCCGTTGGTATATCGATGCAGGAGGGATCGCAGGATCTCAGAGTTTAAGGCTGTGGTTAGATTTATTCTTAATTACTTTCTTGTAGTTGCGGATGCTTGCAAGGGGTATAATCACAAGTATGTATTAGTCCTAGGAAGGGCGGTACATTAGCATAGGTTCACCCACACAACACTTATCATAACAATGAAGATTATTTAGCCGTATGTAGCGAAAGCACTAGACTAAAATCCCGTGTGTCCTCGAGAACGTTTGGTCATTATAAGTAAACAAACCGGCTTGTCCTTTGTGCTAAAAAGGATTGGGCCACTCGCTGCAATTATTACTCTCGCACTTTACATACTCGTACTTTATTCAACTGTTACATCAAAACCCCCTGAATACTTGTCTGTGAGCATTTACAGTGAATCCTTCATCGAAACTGCTTGTCAACACCTTCTGCTCCTCGTTGGGATCGACATTCTTACTTATCGAAGATACTACGATACACCCCCTATACTTGTGGGTCATCAAGACTATTTTTCTCGCGCCGTTGCCGGGAGTGAAGCGCTATTGGTAAGTGGAATTGGTAAGGAAAACCTTTCTTGTTGTGCTGATTTTATTTCTGCCTGCTTGCTATAAGTCATTATGGAGAGATCTTCTCTTCAATTTTTATTTGGGAAATCTACTACTACTGCAACGGTAGTGGATGAGGCGCCAGGTGAGGAAGTAATACCATATAAAATACCTATGAAAATTATTGAACGTGTTATGGATAACCGCTATGAAGGGGATGGAACTGTCCACCCCGGTGATCATTTACTGTTTTTGCATGAATTATGCGGGTTATT
The DNA here is from genome assembly GCF_019359855.2 of Lolium perenne. Lineage (NCBI taxonomy): Eukaryota > Viridiplantae > Streptophyta > Magnoliopsida > Poales > Poaceae > Lolium > Lolium perenne. The sequence continues at coordinate 272,604,582 of NC_067249.2, forward strand.
CAAATGTGCAGGTATTGCTATGGATGAAGTGAGGAAGAAACTATTCTCTTTATCGCTGTCTGGTAAAGCGGCGCATTGGTATAAATTACTGGATAATGGGGATTCTCTTGAATGGAATGATATTGTGCCCCGGTTTTATTCTAAGTTCTATCCTCCAAGTGAAATTCACAAGGATCGGAATCGCATATATAATTTTTGGCCTCATGATGGAGAGAGTATTGCCCAAGCTTGGGGAGATTGAAGTCTTTAATGCTCAAATGCCCCATTCATGAGCTTCCCTGGTAATGTTATTATTGATAATTTCTATGCAAGACTTTCTTTTCAAGACAAGACCTTGCTGGATACTTCTTGTTCTGGATCATTTACACGCAACAAAGAAGAGTTTAAAAGGGACCTTCTTGATCGAATCCAAGAAAATACTGAAGGTTGGGAGAATGACAAGGATAGAGAATCAGGTATAATTTATGATTATAAATGCATTGAAGCTTTTATGGATACTGATAAATTTCGTAATATGAGTGCTACATATGGTCTTGATTCTCAAGTTGCTGTAAATCTTTATAAAGCTTTTGCCTCTCATTATGAATTGCCAAAGAAGAATTTTGATAAGTATCATGAACCGTATAAGGATAAAATTGATTCATCTATTAATAAATGCGTTGTAGTTGAAACTGCTGATCATGTTATTCCTGAAGCTTATATTGAAAAAACTCCTTTCCCTGCTAAAATGAAGGAGTACTCTGTTATAAATAGTGCGGTTCATAAAAGTGAAAAGAAACCTGTAGAACCTGAAGAACAAATAAAAGTTGAACCTGCTGTTGCAATAATTAAAGATCTTGTGACTGAAAATGTGGAGGATGGTCATATTATTTTTTGTGAAGATGCTTCTAATATTGTTTCACATCCTAATAAACCCAAACAAGCTAGTGTTCCTATGCTATCTGTTAGAATTGGTGATCATTGCTATTATGGATTATGTGATATTGGTGCAAGCGTTAGTGCTATTCCTTATGAGCTTTACACGGAGATTATGCACGAAATTGATTCTTGTGAACTTGAAGATATTGATGTGGTTATTCAGCTGGCTAATAGAGAAACTATTTCTCCAATCGGTATTGTTCGAGATGTGGAAGTTTTATGCGGTAAGATTAAATATCCTGCTGACTTTTTGGTACTTGGTTCTGCTGCTAGCGATTATTGTCCTATTATCTTTGGTAGACCTTTTCTAAATACTTGTGGAGCTATTATAGATTGCAAGAAAGAGAAAATTTTGACTAAATTTGCTGGTGAATCTTATGAGTTTAACTTCTCTAAATTTACTAAAACTCCTTATAAAGCTGATTTGCCTAGTAATGATTTTAAAATGGAACAGTGTGCATCTATTGTTCTTGTTCCTAACAATCCTTTGCAGCAACATTTGGAGGATAGCGAGAGTGAAGTTTTTAGGAAAGAAAGAGATGAGCTTGAGGAAATTTTTCTTCGCCAACCCATTCTCAAGCATGATTTACCGGTGGAAGATTTGGGTACAACGCCGCCACCAAAGGAAGATCCTGTCTTTGATTTAAAACCATTGCCTGATAATCTTAAATATGCTCATATTGATGATAAGAAAATATATCCTGTTATTATTAGTTCTAAGCTTTCAGAGATTGAGGAAGAAAGGTTATTGGAAATATTGAAGAAGCACCGAGGAGCTATTGGCTACACTCTTGATGATTTGAAAGGGATTTCTCCTTCTATTTGCCAACATGCTATTAATATGGAAGATGATGCAAAGCCTGTTGTTGAACATCAGCGTCGTCTAATTCCGAAGATGAAGGAAGTGGTAAGGAATGAGGTATTACGACTTCTTGAAGCTGGTATTATATATCCTATTGCTGATAGTAGATGGGTTAGTCCTGTGCACTGCGTTCCTAAGAAGGGAGGAATGACTGTTGTGCCTAATGATAATGATGAGCTCATCCCTCAAAGAGTAGTTGTAGGGTATAGAATGTGCATTGATTTTCGAAAAGTTAATAAAGTTACTAAGAAAGATCATTACCCTTTACCATTTATTGATCAAATGCTAGAAAGATTGTCTAAAAATACTCATTTTTGCTTTCTTGATGGTTATTCTGGGTTTTCACAAATTGCTGTTAAAGCTAAAGATCAAGAGAAAACCACTTTTACTTGTCCCTATGGAACTTATGCTTATAGACGCATGCCTTTTGGTTTATGTAATGCTCCTGCTACTTTTCAAAGATGCATGTCTGCTATTTTTCATGGTTTTTGTGAAAGTATTGTAGAGGTATTCATGGATGATTTTTCCGTCTATGGGAATTCTTTTGATAGTTGCTTGCGAAACCTTGATAAAGTTTTGCAGAGGTGTGAAGAAACTAACCTTGTTCTTAATTGGGAGAAATGCCACTTTATGGTTAATGAAGGAATTGTATTGGGACATAAAATTTCTGAGAGAGGTATTGAAGTTGATAGAGCTAAAGTTGAAGCAATTGAGAAGATGCCCTATCCGAGGGACATTAAAGGTATTCGTAGTGTTCTTGGTCATGCTGGGTTTTATAGGAGATTTATTAAAGACTTCTCCAAGATTTCAAAGCCTCTTACTAATCTTCTTCAAAAAGATGTACCATTTGTTTTTGATGATGATTGTAAGGAAGCTTTTGAAACTCTTAAGAAAGCCTTAACAACTGCTCCTATAGTTGAACCTCCTGATTGGAACTTACCATTTGAAATTATGTGTGATGCTAGTGATTTCGCTGTAGGCGCTGTTCTTGGACAGCGAGTAGATAAAAAACTGAATGTTATTCATTATGCTAGTAAAACTCTTGATGCTGCTCAAAGAAATTATGCTACAACTGAAAAAGAATTATTAGCTGTAGTTTTTGCTTGTGATAAATTTAGATCTTATATTGTTGATTCAAAAGTTACTATTCATACTGATCATGCTGCAATTAGATACCTAATGACAAAGAAAGATGCTAAGCCGAGGCTTATTAGATGGGTACTTCTTTTGCAAGAATTTGATTTGCATATTGTAGATAGGAAAGGTGCTGATAATTTGTCTAGATTGGAAAATATTGCTTATGATCCTGTTCCTGTTAATGATAGCTTTCCAAATGAACAATTGGCTGTCATAAAGGTGAGCTCGCGAGACAGTCCTTGGTATGCTGATTATGCTAACTTTATTGTTTCCAAGTACTTGCCTCCAACCTTTTCAGCTCAGCAAAGGAGGAAATTCTTTTATGACTTGAGGCATTATTTCTGGGATGACCCACACTTATATAAAGAAGGAGTGGATGGTATTATGCGAAGATGTGTTCCCGAATATGAACAACAAGAGATATTGAGTAAATGTCAGGGTAGTGCTTATGGAGGACATCACGCCGGAGAAAGAACCGCGCAAAAGGTTCTACAATCAGGTTTTTATTGGCCAACTCTCTTCAAGGATGCGAGAAAGTTTATTTTATCTTGTGAGGAATGCCAAAGGGTTGGTAATATCTCCAGACGTAATGAAATGCCAATGAATTATACTCTTGTTATTGAACCATTTGATTGTTGGGGATTTGACTTCATGGGACCTTTTCCGTCTTCGGAAGGTAACACTCATATACTTGTTGCTGTTGATTATGTTACTAAATGGGTGGAAGCTATACCTACAAAAAGTGCTGATGGTGAGACCTCTTTAAGAATGCTTTTAGATATTATTTTTCCTAGATTTGGAGTACCTAGATATATTATTACTGATGGAGGTTCTCATTTTATTCATGGAGGTTTTAGAAAAACTCTTGCTAAGTATGGTATTAATCATAGAATTGCTTCCGCTTATCATCCTCAAACTAGTGGTCAAGTAGAATTATCAAATAGAGAGATTAAATCAATTTTGGGAAAGACCATTAATAAAACTAGAAAGAATTGGGCTAGTAAATTGAAGGATGCACTATGGGCTTATAGAACTGCTTACAAAAATCCCATGGGAATGTCACCTTATAAAATGGTTTATGGGAAAGCTTGTTATTTACCTTTAGAACTAGAGCACAAAGCTTATTGGGCTGTTAGAGAATTAAATAAAGATCCTAAACTTGCCGGTGATAAGAGGTTGTTACAATTGAGTTCTCTAGATGAATGGAGAAATGAAGCTTATGAAAATGCTAAACTCTTTAAAGAGAAAGTTAAAAAATGGCATGATAGAAGGATCATCAAAAGAGAGTTTAATATTGGGGATAAAGTCCTATTGTATCGGTCTCGTCTCAGATTCTTTGCAGGGAAATTACTCTCGAAATGGGAAGGACCGTATGTTGTCGAGGAGGTGTATCGTTCAGGAGCAATCAAAATTAGCTCTCTCCAAGGCAATGCTACGCAAGTGGTGAATGGACAAAGACTCAAGCATTATATCTCAGGTGATTCCTATAATGTTGATGTTGATATTATTCAAGTGGAAACACCAGAAGCTTTCATCAAAGGGCAAATTGACAGTCCGCCAGAACTCGACTTTGAATAGGTAACGATCGGTAATGAAAAGTACGCAATTTACTTTCCGAACAATATTTTTGCTGTTTTTGGAAAATATGAGAAATTACGAGTTCGAAACGGAGTGGAAAGGACGCACGAGGGCGTGGCACCATAGGCCGGCGTGGCCTAGCCAGGGCCCGCGCCGCCCTATGGTTTGGCCGCCCCGTCGCCCCTTTCCGACTCTGGTTCGATCTGGTACTTTCCTTATGTCGCGAAATTTTTTGCTATATAATCCCCCGGACCCCTGGAGGTCCGTATATCGTTTTCTCGACGTGTTTTGTTTCGAGCTGTTTCTGCCAGGATCTGTTTTCGGTTTAGAAGCACCATGGTCTCCAAGAACAAGGGCAAGGAGTTTCCGGATGAAGATGATCGAGATCTTGGGTGGAAAGAGGAAGACAAGGACGTCAAGGAAGAAGATGAAGAAGAGGTGGAGGAAGACTCGCGCGCACACCCGCGTGCTACCATTGCAAGCATCAAGGTGGTGGACAACCCTTTTAGTGCAAACAAGAGCGCAAGAATTCGCACTGGAGGAGCGGTTCCACGTCATTACCTAGCTCCGAAAACATCTCCATCAGGCACTCATCACCCCTTCCACAATCTAATTTTCAATAATCAAATTGAAGGGACTCCCAAGGCAGCATTGCCTAGCCAGTGGGATATAGATCGCTCTAACACTGCAGGAGAGAAGGAGCCTGAGGCTGAAGAGTGGGGAAATAACTCCAAGAGCTGGGACTCGCCATCAGACAGACTCTTTAACCGCGTCGAGCACAATTCAGAGATGATTCGCAATCTCATATACAGGATTGACGAGCTTCAGGAGCTTATTGAGAAGCTTGTCAGGAATTCATCACCACCATCGCCGAAGGAGTAATTCATCATCGGTATTGGCATCCCCTTGGTCTGTTCCAAGCTTGGGGGAGTGCCGCGGTATCACATTATCACTACCTTTTACTTTTATTGTCAAGTAGTGTCATATCATGAGTAGGGAAGTTATCATATAAGATGGGTTGCAGTGTGGAAGTATCTTTCCTTTAGTTGGTTATCTATGTATCCCTTGGTGTGAGTTATCGTTATGGAATATTAATGAGAAGTCTCATCATTTACATATTGCACATCTTATTCTAGTTTGCAATCTCTATTATATGATTCACCTTGTTGTTAGTATTGGTATCACTTTGGGAGCATTGAATAAATCTATTTGGTTTTGGCAAACTTAGCATTGGTCAATAGCAACAACACTTTGAGGATTAAATAGAAAAGAGAAATACATGTAGTTGTTTCATTGTCTTTCTTGTTAGCTCATAGCTTATTATTCTGAAGTTAAAATTGTTTGTGCTTACAAGGAAGATGCATGATTGTTTCTATCACATATATATTTGTTTGTTTCCCTCGACTCTTATGCTTGCTAATTAACCTTGCTAGCCAAAGACCTGTACTGAGAGGGAATACTTCTCGTGCATCCAAACCTTAACCCAAACCTATGTCATTTGTGTCCACCATACCTACCTACTACATGGTATTTTCTGCCATTCCAAGTAAATACTTCATGTGCTACCTTTAAACAATTCAAAACTTAGTATCTCTTATTTGTGTTAATGTTTCATAGCTCATGAGGAAGTATGTGGTGTTTTATCTTTCAATCTTGTTGGGCAACTTCCACCAATGGACTAGTGGCTTCATCCGCTTATCCAATAATTTTGCAAAAAGAGCTGGCAATGGGATTCCCAGTCCCAAATTAATCAAACTAAATAGACACTCCTCCATGGTATGTGATTGATGGACGGCACCCGAAGGATTCGGTTAGCCATGGCTTGTGTAAGCAAAGGTTGGGGGGAGTGTCATCATCATAATAAAACTAAAATAAAAAGGCACTCCTTCATGGTATGAGATTGTTGGCAGGCACCCGAGGATTCGGTTAGCCATGGTTTGTGAAAGAAAGGTTGGAAGGAGTGCCACACAAAATGAAAATAATATGGGAGCCGCTCTTTGGAGGTTGTCTGGCAAGGGGGTTAGAATACCCGCTACTAGTCGTTGACAACAACAAACACTTCTCAAAATGTTACTTTTATTCTCTTTATATGATTGCAAAACTGAAAAAGCTCTAGCACATGATTTAATCCCTGCTTCCCTCTGCGAAGGGCCTGTCTTTTACTTTATGTTGAGTCGGTAAACCTATTTCCCTCCATCTCAAGCAAGCATTTGAGTAGTTGTGATTAAACCATTATATTGTGATTTGCTTCATCATGTCTTTTATTCTTCCTTGTTTAGTACAAGTTTTATCTGAATGAATATAGCTTTGCAAGTTATCAATGATCATGAAAAGACCATTATGATTGAGTATGCAAGTTGTGCCTTATAAACTTTAACATGAGAGCGCTGCTCAATGAGATAAATATAATTTGTTAATTGTTCTCTGACCAAGAACGAAGTTTGCCATCACCAATTATGATTTCTTATGCACCTTTATTTGTGATTACCTTATACTTGTTTCAAGTTGAGTTGTATGAGGAAGTTGTCTACTATAATGTCTTGTGCGAATGAATATGATGCTTCTTGTCCATATTTTATTTATCGACTCTTCACTTCATAAACATGTGGTCCTGTCTATCGAGCTCAGTTTCGCTTGGGGACAAGCGAAGTCTAAGCTTGGGGGGAGTTGATACGTCCAATTTGCGTCACTATTTTATATCATAATTTGCTGTTATTCATTGATATATTTCATATTGGGACACAATACTTATGTTATTTCATCTATTTTGCATGTTTCATCATTATTGGAGGATCAAACACCGGAGCCAGGATTCTGCTGGAAAAAGCACCGTCAGAACGCAATATTTCGGAAGATCAACTGTGGGAGGAAATTATACCAAAAATCCTATTTTTCAAGATGACGAAGGAAGCCGAAGGAGGGGCCGGGGAGGACCCAGGGTGGGCCCACACCCTAGGCGGCGCGGCCCATGCCTGCCGCGCCGCCATGTGGTCTGGGGGGCCCACGACCCCTTTCGCCTCCTTTTCTTCGCGAAATCCTTCGTCCCGAAAACCTAAGCCACAGAGGGTACCTCGCGAAGAGTTACAGCCGCCTCTGCGGGGCGGAGAACACCAGAGAGGAAAGAGCTCTCCGGCGGGCAGGAATCCGCCGGGGAAATTCCCTCCGGGAGGGGGAAATCGACGCCATCGTCACCGACATCGAGCTGGACATCATCGCCATCACCATCATCATCATCTCCACCATCATCACCGCCGTCATCATCGCTGGACACCGTCACCGCCGTAGCAATTTGGGTTTGATCTTGATTGTTTGATAGGGGAAACTCTCCCGGTATCGATCTCTACTTGTTGTTGATGCTATTGAGTGAAACCATTGAACCAAGTTTATGTTCAGATTGTTATTCATCATCATATCACCTCTGATTATGTTCCATATGATGTCTCGTGAGTAGTTCGTTTAGTTCTTGAGGACATGGGTGATGTCTAAATGTTAGTAGTGAACTATGGTTGAGTAATATTCAATGGTGTGATATTTAAGTTGTGGTGTTATTCTTCTAGTGGTGTCATGTGAACGTCGACTACATGACACTTCACCATTTATGGGCCTAGGGGAATGCATCTTGTACTCGTTTGCTAATTGCGGGGTTGCCGGAGTGACAGAAACCTAAACCCCCGTTGGTATATCGATGCGGGAGGGATCGCAGATCTCGTAGTTTAAGGCTGTGGTTAGATTTATTCTTAATTACTTTCTTGTAGTTGCGGATGCTTGCAAGGGGTATAATCACAAGTATGTATTAGTCCTAGGAAGGGCGGTACATTAGCATAGGTTCACCCACACAACACTTATCATAACAATGAAGATTATTTAGCCGTATGTAGCGAAAGCACTAGACTAAAATCCCGTGTGTCCTCGAGAACGTTTGGTCATTATAAGTAAACAAACCGGCTTGTCCTTTGTGCTAAAAAGGATTGGGCCACTCGCTGCAATTATTACTCTCGCACTTTACATACTCGTACTTTATTCAACTGTTACATCAAAACCCCCTGAATACTTGTCTGTGAGCATTTACAGTGAATCCTTCATCGAAACTGCTTGTCAACACCTTCTGCTCCTCGTTGGGATCGACATTCTTACTTATCGAAGATACTACGATACACCCCCTATACTTGTGGGTCATCATCCACCTTCGGGTTAGCATCCGCACCCCTTCCAGTATTAAGTTGCAAACAACAAACAATTGCATTAAGTACTGTGCGTAATGTAAACAATACAAATATCCTTAGACAAAGCATTGATGTTTTATCCCTAGTGGCAACAGCACATCCACAACCTTAGAACTTTCTGTCACTGTCCCAGATTCAATGGAGGCATGAACCCACTATCGAGCATAAATACCCCCTCTTGGAGTTACAAGTATCAACTTGGCCAAAGCCTCTACTAGCAACGGAGAGCATGCAAGATCATAAACAACACATATATGATAGATCAATAATCAACTTGACATAGTATTCCATATTCATCGGATCCCAACAAACACAACATGTAGCATTACAATAAGATGATCTTGATCATGATAGGCAGCTCACAAGATCTAAACATGATAGCACAAGAGGAGAAGACAACCATCTAGCTACTGCTATGGACCCATAGTCCAAGGATGAACTACTCATGCATCAGTCCGGAGGCGGGCATGGTGATGTAGAGCCCTCCGGTGATGATTCCCCTCTCCGGCAGGGTGCCGGAGGCGATCTTCAGAATCCCCCGAGATGGGATTGACGGCGACGGCGTCTCCGTAACTTTTCTCGTATCGTGGCTCTCGGTACTAGGGTTTTCGCGACGGAAGGATTATATAGGCGAAGGGGCAGAGTCGGGGGACGCCCGAGGGGCCCACCCCATATGGCGGCGCGGCCAGGGGTGGGGCCGCGCCCCCTTATGGTGTGGCCGCCTCGTGGCCCCTCTTCGTCTCCTCTTCGGTGTTCTGGAAGACTCCGTGGAAAATAAGACTGTGGGCTTTTGTTTCGTCCAATTCCGAGAATATTTCCTGTGTAGGATTTCTGAAACCAAAAACAGCAGAAAACATGAACTGGCGCTTCGGCATCTTGTTAATAGGTTAGTGCCGGAAAATGCATAAAAATGATATAAAGTGTATATAAAACATGTGAGTATTGTCATAAAACTAGCATGGAACATAAGAAATTATAGATACGTTTGAGACGTATCACCCGTACCACCAGCTTTTGGCCCTTGGGTCCCATCCCTCTGTACCTAGAGGGATTCCTCACGCCCTCAGGTTGTTCTCCATCTTCTCCCACTTAGGCTCCGAAAGGCGGTATCCTCCTGGCCCCATAATATGATTGTACTCTTTCTTAGCCGCATTTTCCTTTTTTTCGATATGGCCTTGAGATGCTCTGATTTCTTTTGCCTCACAAATTCTGGCCAATCATCTTTCAGTTTCTCATATTGTCCATTGAAATCCGGAGTCTTGTTCTGGTTGACATAATCACGGGCTAAATTTTTCTTGAAAGTCTGGAATGCTTCGGCCATCTTGTGAAGAGTGAACTCTTTGACTAGCCTCCTCCTCTCACGTCCACCCGGAATCTCGTTACCGAATTCATCGCGTTTGTTGAATTCCGGAGGTAGAATGAAATGTTCCATAAGCTTTCTCCAACAATCCTTTTTCGTTCTCTTGTCAACAAAACTGAAACCAAGACGTGCCTTCTTTGGCTCATTCCATTCCTGGACGGTGATCAAGACATTGTCTCTAACAATGACTCCGCATTGGTTGATAAACTTTGTGTAGTGATGTTGGGGCTCCAGCGGCTTGCTGTGTTCACTGACAACATCGATGGTATATGTTTCTCCTTGTCTCATCGTCTTGGTTTGGCCATGCTTTGTCGTACTCAATTTTTTCGACGATCCGGTCGAGGGCTAAAAAAAGAAAGAGAGTCGCGTTAATACATATTTATTCAAATCAGTAAGTTTGTATCGATCACCAGAGGCTCAATGTATATATATACCTCGCCGGAGGTGGTTGCTAATTCGAGATCGTCGTTTGTCGTTTGCCCTCCAGAGGCAAATGTTTCAATAACTTCCTGTCTTCCTTGGTCATCACCTTCTCGACCTTCACCTTCACCATCAAGGTTCAGATAAGAAGAGACATCTTCTTCATCTTCTTCCGGCACATACTCAATATCGCCGTTTATGATGGCGGTTATATGTGCTTCGGCGACCGGATCATAGCTTCTCAGAATCGGGTCAGCTCTATCGTCCACCATATGTCACTCCTGAAAGACATGTAGTAAAAACTAATTAATTAAGTAAAGAAGGGGGCGGTGGCGGTGGCGAAAGGGGGGCAGCGGAAGGGGGGCGGTGGCAGTGGTGAAAGGGGGCAGCGGTGGCGAAAGGGCGGTGGCGGTGGTGAAAGAGGCGGTGGCGAAAAGGCGAGAGAGAGAAACACCGACTACCCCGCGCATATACGGAGGGGGTGGCGATTGTGCGCCGCCCCTCGCCACCCCCTCCATATACGCGCGGGGTCGGTGTGTTTCTGTCTCTCCTCTCTCGCCTAAAAAAACAAAAAAAAACCCGCGTGTATACGGAGGGTGCGGCGAGGTGGGCGGCGCACTGTGCGCCGCCCCCTCCGTATACGCGCAGGGTCGTCGGTGTGTTTCTCTCTCTCATCTCTCTCCGCGCGCCCCCTCGCCGCCCCCTCCGTATACACGCGGTTTTTTTTTTTGGGATTGAGAGGCCGGTGGCGAGGAGGGCGGCACGGGGGCGGTGATCGATTTCTCTCTAAAAAACAAAACACAAAAAACACACAAAAAAATCCTTCTAATTTTTCTCTCCTCTCCTTCCTCTCTCTATCTCTCTCTGTTAGCAAACAGCGACGGCGCCGGCCACAACATGCGCGCCACAAACAGCGCGCGGCAGCCACCACCTGCGGCACAAACAGCGGCGGCGCCAGCCACAACAGCTGCGGCACGGCCGGCACTGCGCCGAGGGCCGAGCAGCGCGCGCGGCGACACGGGCGAATTCCACGCACGCGCGGGAAAGGGGTCGGCCGGCGGGAAAAGCTGAGAGAGGCGGCGGTGGCCGACGGCGGCGACGTACGTCGAGGGCGGCGCCGAGGGCGCGTCGGTGAGCGCGGGCGGCGTCGAGGCGCGGCGCGGCGGCGGCGGAGCGTCGTCGTTGCTCGCGGTGAGATCGGCTCAGGTTTGGCGGAGAAGATGAGAAGTGGCGCGGCTGTTCGCGCCCGCGCGAATTTATAGGGTCGCCCCTTTAGTCGCGGTTGGTGTCACCCACCGCGACTAAAGGGGTACCTTTACTCGCGGTTGGCCAGACCAACCGCGACTAAAGGGTTTTTTCGCCGGAATTTTGGTTCCCGCGGAAAGAACCTTTAGTCGCGGTTGGCCAGGCCAACCGCGACTAAAGGTATTTTTCCAAATACTTTTCAATTCAAAATCTTAAAAATGCAAATAATATATCAATAAATTCAGAAAAATAAAAGTAAATCATTTTAAAATCTTAAAAATACAAATAATATATCAAAAAAATTAGAAAAATAAAACTAATTCATTTCAAAATCTTAAAAATACAAATAATATATCAAAAAAATTCAGAAAAATAAAACTAATTCATTTCAAAATCTTAAAAATACAAATAATATATCAAAAAAATTCAGAAAAATAAAACTAATTCATTTCAAAATTGGAAAAATACAAATAATATATTAAAAAATTCAGAAAAATAAAAATAATTCATTTCAAAATTGGAAAAATACAAATAATATATCACAAAATTCATAAAAATAAAACTAATTCATTTCAAAATCAGAAAAATACAAATAATTTATCAAAAAATTCAGAAAAAAGCCATTTCTTCCCGCATCTGTCTTCCTGCCTCCTGTCTTCCCGCCCCCCGCTTCCCACCATTTCTTCCCGCCTCAGTCTTCCCGCCTCCTGTCTTCCCGCCCCCCTCTTTCCGCCATTTATTCCCGCCTCTGTCTTCCCGCCATTTCTTCCCGCCTCTGTCTTCCCGCCTCTGTTAGATGACACAAAAACCACCTTTAGTCCCGGTTGCACCCACCAGCCGGGACTAAAGGTTAGATGACCAGCTCTGTCTTCCCGCCTCTGTCTTCCCGCCCATATTTTTTCCCGCCATTTCTTCCCACCACTGTCTTCCCGCCTCCTGTCTTCCCGCCCACATTTTTTCCCGCCATTTCTCACTCTATATATGTAGCCCGGCTTGGCCAGCATTATCACATCTCTACAGTCTCTCATCACTCTCTCATGGCTTCCACCGTACCCACTCTAACCTACCAGCAGGTGGAGGAGCTTTGCGCCTTGAACTACCCTTGTCCACCGGGCTACCGCGTCCCCGCCGGCTGGAGCCTGCGCGCCGGGCGGCCATCACGAACCACTACTACCTCGACCTCACGCCGGAGCAGCGGATGAATCCTCGCTGGCATCCCGACAACCAGCAGACTTGGGACGCCTTCTTCATCAATCGGCGTGAGAGGGCGCTCACCAGGTATGAGGAGGACGGTCTGCCTCCTGGGAACTTCCACGAGGCCGGCCGTCGGCTATGGTGGGGCGGCCGGACTCTACAGAGCGTCATGGACTACATCACGGCCGGCGATATCCCCCGCCTGCGGTACCCTCAGTACCAGTCGAGGTTCGAGCCACGAGCGCCGCCCGACGACAGCGACGACGACAGCGACGGTGGCAACTTAGAAGGCGACGACTACCAGTACAACGGCGGCGACTACGAAGACTACGAGTATGCATATTATAGGCCTAGGCAGGAGTATGACTAAATCAATCCAACATTCGAAGAGGTACTCCTAGGCCTTTGGATCATCGCATGATGTGCTCGTTTTCTACTTATGTCTTTCACATAGAAAACCTGAGCGACATCTTTAGTCCCGCGTTTCACATAGAAGGCACGGCGCTGGTGCGAGGAACTCCACCTCCTCCAGCTCCGGCGTGTTGTACGTGCCGAGGGTGAGGCGGAAGGTGAAACGTGGAACGGCGACGACAGCGGGGCGGCGACACGTGGCATGGGGAAGCGACACGTGTGGCACGACAATGGCGGCGGGCCAGTAGAAAAGGGGGGCTGATCCAAACACATCACAGATAATATAATTCACATGATCCATACAAAGTTTGGAACAAATTTTCCTCAACAAAGGTTGGTACAATAAATTATTACACATCATTTCTTCCCTTGTGTCCCTTGCTTACGATTGTGCCGTAACCATGGAGCATCCTCATCATTTAACCTAATGCTTGGGTCAGTGTTCACTTTGAAGGGCGGAATTTCACCAAACATATTATAATCTTCTAACATGTCTGTCTTGTCCTCCACTCCCACGATGTTTCTTTTCCCTGAAAGAACAATGTGGCGCTTTGGATCATCGCATAATGTACTCGTTTTCTTATCTTTCCTTTTCCTCGGTTTGCTACTCATGTCCTTCACATAGAAAACCTGAGCGACACCTTTGGCTAGGATGAATGGTTCGTCAAGGTAACCAAGATTGTTGAAATCCACCATTGTCATTCCGTATTGCTCATCCACCTTTACCCCACCTCCTGTTAGCTTGAACCATTTGCACCGGAACAAAGGGACCTTGAAGGAGGGTCCATAGTCAAGTTCCCATATCTCCTCTATGTAACCATAATATGTGACCTTTTGCCCATTCTCGGTTGCTGCATCAAAACGGACAACACTGTTTTGGTTGGTGCTCTTTTTATCTTGGGCGATCATGTAAAATGTATTCCCATTTATCTCGTACCCTTGGAAAGTCGTTATAGTCGAAGATGGTGTCTTGGCCAACATGTACAGCTGATCTCCAACATCATTGTCATTCATTAAATGTTTTCGCAACCAACCGCCGAAAGTCTCCATGTAGGCCTTTTCAAATCCAGGATTCAGGCTTCCCCGGGTTGTCTGAGCGTAAAATATTTTTGTGTTCCTCGAAGTACGGAGCCACCAAGCTGGAATTTTGCAGAACTGTGTGGTGTGCTTCAGTCATAGAATGGTTGTCCATACATATCGTTGATTTCCTTCCGATCGTGCCTTTTCCACTTAGTCTTCCCTCGTGCCGCAATTGAGGAAGACCAATCGGCTTAAGGTCAGGAACATAGTCAACACAAAACTCAATTACCTCCTCATTTCCATAGCCCTTGGCGATGCTTCCTTCTGGCCTAGCACGGTTACGAACATATTTCTTTAATACTCCCATGAACCTCTCAAAGGGGAACATATTGTGTAGAAATACAGGGCCGAGAATGGAAATCTCTTCGACTAGGTGAACCAGGAGGTGCGTCATAATATTGAAGAAGGATGGTAGGAACACCAACTCGAAACTGACAAGACATTAGACCACATCGTTCTGTAACCGTGGTAGATCTTCTGGATTGATTACCTTCTGAGAGATTGCATTGAGGAATGCACATAGCTTCACAATGGCTACTCGAACATTTTCCGGTAGGAGCCCCCTCAAAGCAATCGGAAGCAATTGCGTCATAATCACGTGGCAGTCGTGAGACTTCAGGTTTTGGAACTTTTTGTCCGCCATATTTATTATTCCCCTTATATTCGACGAGAAGCTAGACGGGACCTTCATACTGCTCAGGCATTCAAAAAAGATGACCTTCTCCTCTTTGGTAAGAGCGTAGCTAGCACGATCTTGAAACCATTCCGGATGCCGGTCATCTGGGTCTTTCAAACGTTGCTGGTCTTGCCGTGCTTCCTTTGTATCATTTTTCTTCCCATACACGCCCAAGAAGCTTAGCAGGTTCATGCAAATATTCTTCGTAACATGCATCACGTCGATTGCAGAGCGGACATCTAGGACTTTCTAATATTCTAGCTCCCAAAATATAGATTTCTTCTTCCACATGGGTGCGTGCCCGTCAACTCCCTGCGGAACTGATTGTCCGCCAGGACCCTTTCCAAAGATGACTTTCAAATCCTTGACCATATCAAATACCTCAGCACCAGTACGTTCCACAGGCTTCGGCCGGTGATCTACCTTACCGTTGAAATGCTTGCCTTTCTTTCTTACGTTATGATTTCGGGGAAGAAATCGACGATGCCCCAGGTACACGTTCTTCTTACAATTACCCAAATATATACTTTCGGTCTCATGTAAGCAGTGCGTGCATGCATTGTATCCCTTATTTGTCTGTCCCGAAAGGTTACTAAGAGCAGACCAATCGTTGATGGTTACGAAAAACAACGCTCGTAGGTCAAATTCCTCTTCTTTGTGCTCATCCCACACACGTACACCAGGTCTGCCCCACAACTATAAAAGTTCATCAACTAATGGCCTTAGGTACACATCGATGTCGTTGCCGGGTTGCTTCGGACCTTGGATGAGCACTGGCATCATAATGAACTTCCGCTTCATGCACAACCAAGGAGGAAGGTTGTAGATGCATAGAGTCACGGGCCAGGTGCTATGGCTGGAGCTCTGCTCGCCAAAAGGATTCATGCCATCTGTACTTAGACCAAATCTTATGTTCCTTGCGTTAGCTGCAAAATCTTTGAACTCTCTGTCGATCTTTCTCCATTGCGTTCCATCAGCGGGGTGTCTCAACTCCCCGTCCGACTTACGGTCCTCTTTGTGCCATCACAACAACTTGGCATGCTCTTTATTCCTAAACAGACGTTTCAACCGTGGTATTATAGGAGCATACCACATCACCTTGGCGGGAACCCTCTTCCTGGGTTTCTGACCCTCAACATCGTCACCAGGGTCATCTCCTCTGATCTTATAACGCAATGCAGTGCATACCGGGCATTCATTCAAATTCTCATATTCACCGCGGTACAGGATGCAGTCGTTAATGCATGCATGTATCTTCTGAACCTCTAAACCTAGAGAGCAGACAACCTTCTTTGCTTCGTACGTACTGGCGGGCAACTCGTTATTCTTTGGAAGCATATTCTTCATCATTTTCAGCAACTTTTCAAATCCTGAGTCAGATAGACCTTGCTGTGCCTTCCATTTCAGCAAATCCAGTGTGCAGCCCAGCTTTTTCAGACCATTATCGCATCCTGGGTACAGCGACTTTTTGTGATCCTCTAACATGCGATCCAAATTCTCCCTCTCCTTTTTCAGTTTCGCAGCCTCTCCGTGCATCAGCAATGGTCCGACCAAGATCATCAGCGGGCTCATCACGTGCCTCTTCTTCACCTTCCCCTTCACCTTCCCCTTCACCTTCCCCTCCTTCAGCATCCTCCATGAAAGTATCACCGAAATGATTAGGATAGTTGTCATCGATATCATCCCCTTCTTCATCTTCTTCCATTCTAACCCCTCTTTCTCCATGCTTGGTCCAACAATTATAGCTTGGCATGAAACCGTGCCGAAGCAGGTGCACGTGAACGTCTCTTGAGGAAGAGTAACCCTTCTGATTCTTACAGGCAGCACATGGACATATAACAAAACCTCCCTGCTTGTTCGCATTAGCCACTATGAGGAAATCTTTCAAACCCGTAATGAACTCGCCGGAGAGTCGGTTACCGTACATCCATTGCCGATTCATCTACATTATTATTATATAAAGTATATAATTAACCAGCATGCATTTGTTGAACTAACTAGCTAGAAATAATAGAAATTAAACAATGAACTACACACATGCATATTTTATCAATGACACATGAAAGGTTCAAGTTGCTAACCGCGATCGAGGAGGAAAAATAAATGAGAAAGTCAAGTGCGGCTCGGACACTTCATATCATGTTTGTTTCATGCTCTCGGGCATTTCATCGAACACCTTATGTGCATAAGAGGATTCAAAAGCAAACCCACCACCCCCTTGTGAATAGAAGTGCCAAATGGCTAAGTGAAATGTGCTGAAGTGTATTTATAGGGATGGGCCTTTAGTCCCGGTTGGGCTGGCCAACCGCGACTAAAGGCCTTCGGGCCAGGCCAGAGGACCTTTAGTCGCGGTTGGTCTGGCCAACCACGACTAAAGCCCCTCCCGTCCACCAGCTGTCGACCGAGCCCGCTGGGCTCAGACCTTCGGTCGCGGGTCGCCTCCCGAACCGCGACTAAAGACCCCTTTAGTCGCGGTTCGAATATTTTGGGGACTAAAGGGGGCGTATGGAAGCCTCTTTTTCTACCAGTGTGCGTACGTACAACTCTCGATTACTCGAGCAGAGCAGCCGAAGCCCAATGGGAATTAATTAGTCCCATGTGACGACATGCTTCTCCTGCTTGATGGTGTCTGCTGAACCCGCAAAGTATGTGAGGGTGGAAGATGGATGCTTGCAGAAGCATTCTTCTACGACATACAAGGATTGTCCTAGCTGAGGCAGACTATTAACCCAGAAAGGATGGGGTTGAGGGCACTAGTGGAAAACGGGCCTTTAGCACCGGTTGGTAAGGGCCATATGCACCGGATGGCCAACCGGTGCTAAGTATCCGGTGCTAAAGGCCCCCCCTCCCCACTTTAGCACCGGTTCGGTTACGAACCGGTGCTAAAGGGGCACCACGTGACGGCTCCCGAGCGTCCGAGCCAGAGGACCTTTAGCACCGGTTACGAAAATAATTACGAACCGGTGCTACACCGGTTCGTAATACGAACCGGTGCTAAAGGGTCTGCCGCGGCAGAAAAATGCCCCAAAACGCTGCCGCGGTAGAACCCCGCTACCGTAAAAAAAAAATCGAATTATTTTCCACTCCCTTTTTTTTTCTTTTTTTCAGAATTTCTAATATTTTAGTTATTTCACAAGTTTAGTCTCTACCTACAATTATCTCTAGTCAAATTACTTACTCGTGCTCAAACTTCCCGCTCGGTCACCCATCCTCCCACTACTCTAGCACTAGCACGCTTAACTTCCAAGTTCCTTTCCGTACCGCATCCAAGTGCTTCGCGCGCATGTATGTGATACTAGTATCATATCAATCCTATTAACATGTTGGTCGATGTCATATTTCTTTATTGTTTGAATTTCAAATAATTCTTTTAATAAATAAAAGTAATAACGTAATAATAATCTTGAATAAATAAATAAACATTAACTTTATAATTTGTATTATTTTTAATTATTTTCAATTTTTTAGTTTTTTTAAAAAAATTAATCTGAAAATTTGAAAATTTTATAATTTGCTAAACCTGAAAAGTAATGGTAATCTTTATGCAGGATGCAATTATTAATTTTAATTTAAAAAAAATAAAAAATATATAAAATCCTAAATTTTTAGCAAAAAACTAAAATCTTCCTGCTTTCATATTTTAATTTGGAATTTTGAGAATCTAAAAATTGGCTAACCGGGTAAACCCGGGTGAATTCGGATGTAATTTTTCCCACGATCATTTTGATATATTATACGCTTTTTCCCGACGTCGTAGTTAAAAGTTAATGCCATTTTACCTTTTTCTAAACTTTTTATGCAAAAAAATTCGAAATTCAAATTTGTTAATTTTCCCTAATAGTAGGTTGCGTAACATACAGGAATCTCAAAAGATTTTATTTTTTGAATTATCTATCATTTTCTTTTCTATTTTACAGAGTTAAAAAAGGCGATCCATGGGACCCTTTAGCACCGGTTCGTGCCGAACCGGTGCTAAAGGTCCCACACGAACCAGTGCTAATGCCGCGGCTGGTCCCCTGGACGTCCAGACCACACGAACCGGTGCTAATGACCCCTTTAGCACCGGTTCGTGCCAAATCCGGTGCTAATGCTCTTTGGAGCAAAAAACCAAAATCCTCTTTTCTACTAGTGGGGGTAGCTAGGCCTACGCATTGGGTATAATGGCTGAAGTATATTCACACCCAGCTGTTGGCGGTCGACATTGGCGGCACCCACGAGCTAATTTTGCAACACTAAACACCTACCTTTGGCGCGATCCTACAGCATTTGCAACTTCGATATGAAATCTTCCCAATGTAACATGTGGATGTGTCTTTGTCACTCCATGGAGTTTGATGAACCCATTCAGTCGCTATGTTTCCTTCTAGTTTCCGCTCCTCTCGATAAACTATGTGTTGAGAGTTTCATGAAGATTTGTAATAATGTTTATTTGCTGTTGCAAAAACTTGTGCTCCCTATTGATGTTTTGTTGAATGTTGGCAATTGTTTTCACTCCGTTCCACAATGTAAGACTTTTTAGCAAACTAAAATAGTTTGCTAAAACGGCTTATATTACGAACGGATGTAGTACCATCTATTCTATTATATACTAAAAGAAATATAAGGATGTTTAATAGAGCCATTAAGTTGATCCACATCATCTAAATTATTTTAATGGTTAGATCTAATATTTATGGCTAGGAATTTAAATCATAACCGTAGGATTTATGTAACAAATATGACATACATATTTCAGTCATATATGACCCGTCGCGTTCACGAGTACTAATTCATAACGGTCCTTATATCCCTAAGGAATTGCATTGGGCACAGTGGAGTCGTATTAATTGGCTCCAGTTTGGTGATAAAAACACGAGCTACTTTCACAATTTTGCCTCAGCTCGGCGACAGAAGAATCGTATTAAAAAACTGATGGATGATAATGGAAATTGGCGGAAGGTGCGGCATATTTAAATCCGTTTATTTCGGATTATTTTGCAGGCCTGTTTGCAACTGAAGTGGAAGAGCCGAATCCTGAGCTTATTGAAAAGGTAACCCCTAAGGTAACCGATGTGATGAATGAGAGTTTGCTGAAAGAGTACACTGCGGCTGATGTGAAAAAAGCGCTCTTTTCTATTAGGGATACTAACGCCCCGGGGTTAGATGGTTTGCATGCCATTTTCTTCAAAAAGTGTTGGCACATAATTGGAGACGCCTTAACAAGTGAAGTATTAGCTGCTATTAATAATAAGGCTATACCGGAAGGATGGAACGACACAGCTATTGTCCTAACTCCAAAGGTAGATTCACCTGAAAAGATTTCCCAATATAGACCCATAAGTCTCTGCAATGTCCTATATAAGGTGATCTCCAAAATGGTAGCTTTAAGGCTGAAGGTAATTTTGGATGGTGTAATCTCTCCTGTCCAAAGTGCCTTTGTCCCTGGTCGTTTGATCATTGATAATATATTGATTGCATATGAGAGTATGCATATGATTAAAAACAAGAAGAAGGGGAAAGTGGGGTACTGTGCTGTGAAATTGGATATGCATAAGTCATATGACAGAGTGGAGTGGGAGTTCTTAAGGAGGATAATGATTCGGTTGGGTTTTCACTCAGATTTTGTGGAGTTACTAATGGCATGTGTTAGTTCAGTTAATTACAGGGTGAGATATAATGATCAATAGACAAGTTGTTTTTCTCCAAGTAGGGGACTTCGGCAAGGTGATCCGTTATCTCCATATTTGTTCTTGTTGTGTGCAGAAGGTCTTTCTAGTTCGCTGGCTCATAAGGAGGAGGTTCGTGGCATTGAAGGGGTTAGGGTGTGCAGGAATGCACCGTTAGTGTCTCATTTACTTTTTGCTAATGATTCCCTAATACTCATGAAAGCGGATACTACTAATACAACCTCATTGAGACAAGTCCTAGACGATTATTGTGCAAGCTCGGGACAAATGGTAAGCGAATCAAAGTGCGGCATTTATTTCAGTCCTAACGTTGATGTTCAAGTAAAGGCTGAGATATGCACGGAGTTGAATATAATGACAGAAGCAATTTCAGATAAATAGTTGGGTCTACCAACCATGGTTGGATTAGATAAGAGTGAAAGCTTTGTATATCTTTTGGAAAGGATTATACAAAGACTTAAAGGATGGAAGGAGAAGTTTTTATCTATGGGGGGAAAGGAGATTCTATTGAAAACAATTATTCAGTCGATTCCAGTATTTGCTATGGGCGTTTTTAAACTACCAAAGAGTCTATGCAAAGAGATGAATGATGCTATGTCAGCTTTTTGGTGGGGAGATTCCGAGGAACAGAAAAAGTTGCATTGGTTTTCTTGGTGGAAAATGTGTGTCCCAAAGAAATCAGGAGGCATGGGCTTCCGGGATTTATATGCTTTTAATCTGGCCATGCTATCTAAGAAAGTCTGGCGTTTGATTAACACTCATGGATCATTGTGTGCTCAGGTGTTGAGGGCGAAGTATTACCCTGATGGTAACATTTTGAAAGCAGGTCCGAAGAAGGGTTCATCATATACATGGCAAAGCATTGTTGCAGGACTGCAAACTTTTAGACGTGGACACATCTTGAGAGTTAGTTCAGGCACAACCATTAACATCTGGGAAGATCATTGGATCCCAAATAGCTATACAAAAAAAGTGTTGCCTAGTAAAGGCCAAAGTCTACTACGTACTGTAGACGAGCTGATTAGCCCGGTGACAGGGACTTGGGATGAAGAGCTAATAAGGGAAAATTTGTTGTAAATTGATGCAGAACGTATACTGAAGATACCTCTTAGTGAGCATTTGATAGACGACTTTGTAGCCTGGCACAAAACAAAGTCGCATTCTTTCACGGTGCGATCAGCATATCACACAGAATGGAATCATCAATTTGGTAACCGAATGAGGAGGACAGATGGCCAAGGTAATACTAGCTGCAATCCAGTC
The DNA here is from genome assembly GCF_019359855.2 of Lolium perenne. Taxonomy (NCBI): domain Eukaryota; kingdom Viridiplantae; phylum Streptophyta; class Magnoliopsida; order Poales; family Poaceae; genus Lolium; species Lolium perenne. The sequence goes on from NC_067249.2 coordinate 272,626,615, forward strand.
TGGGAGAAAGTTTGGAAGCTAGAGGTTCCAAGCAAGATTAAAATTTTCATGTGGAGAGCATTACATGGTGTAGTACCGGGCAAATCGATCCTTGCTGATAGGCACATGCGTGTACATCCTCAGTGCCCCGTGTGCCAAGCAGGTCCGGAAGATATGAGACATCTGTTGTTCACATGCTTGCGTGCTAGAGAAGTCTGGAGGTCCTTGGGCCTATCTGACTATATCGACCAAGCTTTAATTGATGAGAGATCGGGCTCATGGGTGTTAGAGGAAATTTTGCGCAGATCAAACCAAAATACACCTATTTTGGGAATGTTGAAGATCAAAGAAACAATCACGGTGGCCTGTTGGTATGTGTGGTGGCAGCGCCGTGAGATGGTGAAAGGGGAGACTGTTTCAGAGCCTTTCAGGACAGCTTTTGCAATTCAGGCAATAACAGCAAATTATGCATCGGCATCTTCAACGAATCCAGTCGAGCGTGAACACACTTGGAAGAAGCCAGCCAAAGGAGAATATAAGCTGAACATTGATGCATCGTTTCGTGAAAATGGCAGAGGTTCTACTGGTGCTATCCTTCAGAATGATCGTGGAGAAGCTATTGCGGGGTATGCATGCCCCTTAAACCATGTCTTCAATGCAGCTACGGCAGAGGCACTTGCTCTATTTAAAGGTTTGGAATTCTTGGAGCAACTGGGGGTGTCATCTGTTAATATTGAGTCAGTTTCACTGGAATTGATTCAGGCTTGCAAATCGGAGATTGAAATATGGAGCCCTTACACGGCAATTTTAGCCGATTGCTTCCTGAAGGCGCATTCTTTCAAAGATATAAGCTTTGAACATTGTCGAAGAGAAGCCAACCAAGTGGCACACCAATTAGCTAAAATTTCTTTTGAATCAAATTCTGTAGTAAGTTGGGATGATGCTCCACCTAGTTTTATTATTCCTTTTGTACTGGATGATGTAACTATGTTGGAGTACTTATGCGCCGTATGGCTTTCCCCTAAAAAAAAAGAGTCTTATATACTCGGTGGACCCATAGTTGAAAACGGACTTGTCACCTCCTGAATAAAAGGTGCATCACGTGCATAACGCTAAGAATATAGCTAGACAGGCGCCCCGCCCACGCGATTCAATTTGATCCCAGCCGAGCCTTGGACGCCACATCCAAGCAAAGCACTAGATCCCTACGAGTAGGGTCCAACATATTTACGTGACTAGTTTTAGATCCTTTCCACGATCTAGCACAAGCACATCGGATTAAACACATGCTTTTTTTACATTAGCCGCTCACAAGTTTACAAGATATTGGTTGTTACAGGAGCTAGACTTTTAAACATCTAATGGACCAATCAAAATCAATAGATTAAACATACTGGTACAGAAAATACAGTTGTCACGTGCAGCATGTAAAGCTGAGCCAAAAAAAAAAAATCGACCTTTCAAAGAAAAAGAACGGTCCGCATTGGGTCGGGCGACCCAATCGACCAGATCGCTGAATTTTGGCAATAAACAAAGTTTGGTGGCATCCACATAGAATAGAGCGGCACTAATACGGGATCACAACCAAAGCTTTTTTCTTGGTTGGGTAAAAATACCGGTGGGCACCGGTATTCCGGTTTTCGGAACCGGAAATACCGGTTGAGAATTTTAAAACGGATTTATAAATTCGTCCAAAATTTCACAGTAACTGCAAATTTCATCCGGTAGGGCAAAAATCGACGGTAACCATTAGAATCGGTTTCTGCGAAATTTCAGAAATAGCGGTCGACAAAAATCCTTAGAACTAATCCACCAACTAAACGAGGAGCACAAGTTTGCCATAAAAGAAAGAATCGCAACATGAGAAGGCCTTACATGCTAATTAAAATTACAAAACTAATAAAATTATAGTTTAATAATTTTAAAACTATTAACCATTTTTCCTTTATAACATACTATTGGTATACACGCATATGGCGACCAGTCAGACGTAGTTGCAAAACGGGACAAGTTCATCCGTCCATGGAAAAATCTTTGTATGGTAATTAAAAACTGAAAATGATAAATCTATAATTTATCCTAATCGCTGAATTTTGGCAAAACAAAAAAGGACGTCTAGCCTCATCCGTCCATAAGAAATTTTGATTAGTCTAGATCTTCAGATACTAGCGATATTGCAAATCTATATGATACAAAGTAAGTTTTGATATATACTTATAAAAACATACAAAACATGCATATCAAATAAAATAAAATAAAGTCAAAAGATAATATTAAGCTAGATATTCAAGAATACGTTGAATATATTCATCAATCATTTATGGATTAGTCCAATACAGTAAGTAGTTATTAAGATCAATGTTGATTGATTATAAATCCAAGATATAACAAAATTCATGAAAACATAAATATAATTTATATCTCTTATTTTATAGCTTAAGATGAGTTGGTAGTAGCACTAGTAGAAAACTGACCTTCCGTTCAGGCCTTTTGTCCCGGCCCAGTTTGGAGCCGGGACAAATAGGCCGGCCACGTCGCCCCGAAATCACCGAGAAGCTACGGGGCCTTTTATCGCAGTTCTTTAAGGCCTTTTGTCCCGGCTGGAGGCTTCAACTGGGACAAAAGGGTCTGAGGCCTTTTGCGGCCTGCTGGCAGCCCTTTTGTCCCGGCTGGAGACACGAGCCGGGATATAAAGTTCAACCGTTCGTTCCCGCGCGGAACCCGATCGGTCCTCGCCATTACTGGCGCACAGAATTCGGGTCGCCGGAATCTGAGTCGCCGGCGCGGCCAGCCACGGGAATTGATCACCGGTGGCTGGCCCCTGTTCCTCTTCATCTTCCACTCCTTTATATGCTCACATCTTCTCCACCATTGCCACACACACCACATTTTTCTCCATCTCACACCATTGCAAAAAAAGCTCCTCTTCGTCGATGTTTCGGACTCGATGGAGCACCTCGCGCGCTACCCGGCTCCTCGAACTCGGGTGTACCACCTCATGGCCGAAGGGATGGCTTTCAAGGTCATATTATATGAATAATGCATATATTATTTGATAATAATAATAATAAATGAATAAAAACAAAATTATTTCATATTCAAATTCCTCACATTTTTCTAATAGTTATGCATATATTATTTGTCCACTTGCGGTTTACACATTTGTAAAGATATTAATTATTTGGCCATATTATATGAATAATGCATATATTATTTGATAATAATAATAATAAATGAAGAAAAACAAAATTATTTCATATTCAAATTCCTCACATTTTTCTAATAGTTGTGCATATATTATTTGTCCACTTGCGGTTTAAAGATTTAAAGATATTAATTATTTGGTCATATTATATGAATAATGCATATATTATTTGATAATAATAATAATAAATGAATAAAAACAAAATTATTTCATATTCAAATTTCTCACATTTTTCTAATAGTTATGCATATATTATTTGTCCACTTGCGGATTACACATTTTAAAGATATTAATTATGACATAATTCATAATTATTTGATAATAATAATAAAAATAGTTTTATTAATGATTTTATTTTTATTGGAATTCAATATTATAATCTTATTCATTATTGTTTACTTACATAATTGTTTTTGGTTTAAAAAATAGAAAAAATGTGACACAATGGTATAAGAGTTAATATGATTGATATGATAGTATTTACAACAAGGTACAATCACATTCGTGGGAGCATAGCAGGAAGGAACCAAGGAGTTAAGCGTGCTAAGGGTGGAGTAGTGTGAGGATGGGTGACCGACCGAGAAGTGATCAAGTCTACAATTTGAGTATAGATTAAGTGTAATTAGTGTTAACAGTGGTCCAAGTGAGAATAATGTTCCGGCTGGCCGTCCGCGATAAAAGGCTCTTATGGCCCGCGACATTAGGCTTGTTTTCTACTAGTGTAGAATAATGTTCAAGGTAAATCACAAGTTTGCATGTAATGCTATATATAAGTGATATCACATATTTAAGTCATTTTTGAATTGCCCTTTTCGCGGGCACAAGGTGCAACTGGGACACAAAGTCAATAGTATACACTCCCCGATCAAGTATTAATTTGATCCATATACACCATTTTTACAAAACAAAAACTATTTATTTACAATCAAATAAAATTTTGAAGCTAATATTAGCTACTCTAAAACAAGGGATATAAAATGCTTCATGTAAACTGTAATATGCTATATCACATTGCTTCTAAAATATACTAATCGAAAATATTATATATTATTTCGAAAAAGCAAACAAGAGATATTTAACGCATTTGCGCAGGCCACTATGCTAGTTTTTGAAAGGACAAATGCGGAATAAAACTAGCGTTTATTTTGTCAAGCCCAAAACCTATATACTATGGTTCATCTATGTGCACCAACAACTTATGCTAAGCAATACAAGCAACTATGTGATAGCAAAATATATATAACTTCAAGTACGAAGGCTATCACAAAGTAAAGTGCATAAGTAAAGAGCTCGGGTATAGAGATAACCGAGGCATGCGGAAACGATGATTTATCCCGAAGTTCACACACTTGCGAGTGCTAATCTCCGTTGGAGAGGTACGATGGCTTAGTGCTTCCCGAGGGCCACAAGAGGCCTCACCTTGAGGTGTGGTTGCTCGATGCACACCAACGCCACAATGGCCTCACCCCAAGATGCGGTAGCACACCACACACCCAACGCCACGAAGGGCTCACCTTATTCTCCGGTGAGCACCGCCACAAAGGCCTAGCTCACTTGTCCACTAAGGGATTTCCTTCGAGGCGGAAACCGGGCCTTGCACAAAGCTTGGGGTACACTTCCACAACTTAATTGGAGGCTCACAAGAAATCGCCACAAAAGCCGCAAAGCCGTCTAGGGTTCCAAGAACCCAAGAGTAACAAGCTCCTCACTTTCACTTCCACGAATCTTCGTGGAAAGCTCAAACCGGTGCATCAAATGCAATGGCAAGAACACCACTAAGATGCTCAAATTCTTCACTCTCAAATTCCACCAAAGCTACAAAATCTTTTGGGAGAATAAGAGAGGAAGAACAAATAAAATCCACAAAGAACTCCAAGATCTAGATCTAGTATGTTCCCCTCACTTAGAGAGGATATTGATTGGTGGAAATGTAGATCTAGATCTCCTCTCTCTTTTCCCTCAAATGGGGGGCAAGAATCATGGAGAGATTGAGAGATAGGGCAAGCTTCTCAAGGTCAACAATGAAGGAGAGGGAGAGTGAGAGAAGTTAACATATTTTGGGGAAGAAGGGGGCTATTTATAGCCCCCCATGAAATATGGCCGTTGGGACTGTCCAGGCTGGATTATCCGTCCTGCCCAAATATCTGGCCAATAATCCGGCCAATAATCCGGGGGCATATCACAGAGCAAATTCCGTAAGTCCTTAGCAGATTTTTGGGGGCCAGATATTTCCAAATAATCCGGCCCGGATTATCCAGCCTCCTGAATAATCTGGTCAATAATCCGGCCAATAATCCGGGGGATATACCGAGAGCAAATTCCAAAGTCCTTAGCCGAAATTTGGGGGCTGGATTATTGCAAATAATCCTGCCCGGATTATCCGCCCCCCACTTTGGCCGGATAATCCGCCTCCTGAAAACTAGCAGAGTCAGCTAAACGAGAAGGAACATAACTTGAGCACCCGGACTCCGATTTTGATGATCTTGGACTTGTTTCGATTCTAGTAACAAGCTCTACAAGATCATGCACGGAACCATCATATTCCAGCGAGGGAGGATAGAAACAAATGATGAAAGGTTTGACCTATCTATAAAAGACAACCGGTACAACCTCCAACCTTGAAAATGCAACAAGTTTCCCGTGCAAAATCTATTTTCGATGAACTAGAGCTTGTCATGAGAATAAGCACAAGCTCTAAAACATCATATGGATAAGATCCAAATAACAACCAAGAAAGATGATGCAAGGATGCAAAGGTTTGAGCTCTCTCCGAAGGATACGATCGAGTTACTCACCCGAGAGCCCTCTTGATAGTACGGCCATCTATCCTATAAACCGGTCTCCCAACTACACCACGAGACCGGTAAGAAAGAAACCCTATCAAGAACAAACATTAACCTTGCACGTTCCACTTGAGCTACATGATAACGGTCTTGACCGCAACAAGATGGATCGCCTTTCTTGATTGTGCTTGCTTGATGAAGTCTTGCGGATTGCTCCCTCATACACCACTATGGGAGAGCTTCTTCTTCGGCGCATCTTCACGTATCCATAATCACCATAAGAATGACAAGCTTCAAGCATATGATCTCTTCGAGATGGCTTTATCTTGAACTTGCACACATGCACACCATTTATTCTTTCGTCCTTATGTTGATGTCTTGAAGATACACTTGAGGGCACACTTCATCTTCGTCTTCAAGGCATACTTGACACTTGATCTTCTTCATTTTCTTCTTATTGCAACCTTGAAGCCAACATATGGTTCAAGCATTGCCTATGGACAAATCCTATAAATACAACTCAATGCAAACATTAGTTCATAGGGATTGTCATTAATTACCAAAACCACACATGGGGGTTCCATGCACTTTCAATCTCCCCATTTTGGTAATTGATGACAATCTCTTTGAGAGGGTTTATATAAGGAATTTAAGGAACAAACAAGTTGAATACATAGAGCAAACTCCCCCATAATATATGCACGTGTGAATGAACTTGAATTTCATTGCATATATTGGGAATCGAAGCCTAGTGGAGTTTCCTCTAAATATTCAACCTTGCAAAGCAACAAGATGCAACGCAATAAAGGCAAATGCTTAAGAACACAACAAAAGCATAAAAGCCAACCCTTAAACCCTCCAAACTTCTCCCCCATTGGCACCAATTGCTGAAATGGGTGAAAAATTTAGAAGGCCAATATAGTGAGAGTTCCTCCATAAGGTGTGCATTTCTCATAATGTGAGTGGAATCAAATGCACATATCCAACACTCGGAGGGAATCAAACTATAACAAGGATCAAAGATTGCAAAAAGATAACAAAGTCCAGAAGCTTCAACAAATGAAGCAAGCAATCAAATGAACCAAAAAGAAGATACCAAAAAAAAGATAGATATTATGATAATATCAAGAAGAGTGCTCTAAATAATATGAGAAAGTTCACCAAAGTTTGTGCACAAAATAGACAATTTGCATTGGAGTATAAGGTGCACAAACATGGAATCATCACTCCCATAATATCATTCAAAACAAAAGATACCAAGTGAAATAAACTAATATGATCACCGCAAAATAGTTCTTTAAATAGAATGAGGAAGCTCTCCAAGGTACGTGCATAACTTAGAATGTTGCATTTGAATACAATATGCACAACATGTAATCCTTACTCCCTCATTACCATCTAAAACACAAACATTCGCAAGAGACCATAGATAAGAAATTAAGCTTAACACTTACAACAAACAAATGGTTGAGCAACAAGTAAGAGATACCATCATAAAATGCTTAACCAAAAGGATATGTGAGAGGCATGACCAAGCATATTATAAGACTAATACAAGGATGAGCAAAGACCATCACCATAGTCTTCTATGAATGATATTGCTTAGCATGACCACTCAACACCCAACAAATAAAGAAGATATCAATTGTAGATGTATCATCTCTCATGTGTATAAGTTTCTCTAAGTCGACAATATCACGAAGATATTTATCCACAAAGAAACATGTACACACAAAATAGATACTAAAGAAATAGAACATGATATCCAACACGAAGTCATGCAATATACCAATAAGATTTTTGCTTAATAGCATGGCCAAAGGCTCAATTTTAACTTATTGTACATTAATGAACTTCAAACACAAACACATCAAAGACATCACAAATATCAACAAGGGATAGAAGATAGTTGGGATGCTTTGAGAAAGGCAACAAGTATCACAAAGAAAGGATACCAAAATAAAGAACTAAAGTTGCACTTTCATCAATATTGCACATGTGAGAAACTTGAGGAAATGATATGCAATAAAATTGCTATATAGACATATTTGGGATGGGTGAACCATGAACATGATTTTATATACTTCCCAACATATGGACTCATCTCAATTTACTCACATTTGCAATAAAGAAGTTTTATTAAGATCTTTGCAAGAAGCATAACATTTTGCAAATAAAGATTTTCATGCCAAGATGCAACCACAATGTTGGATGCTAGAAAAATATGCATGAGAAGATACTTGTTACCGAGATAGCATTGGTGTGGATGTAGTAGATATGAGTTCGTTGATCATCCTAGCTTGCCTCCAATTATCATTTAGTTACCACTCCTTCCATAAGAATGAGACAAGCATCCAATATATCTCCATGTACCTAAAACAAAATTCAAGTACAAGATGGTCCCCAAACTAATTGGGTCTTAAGTAGTTAGAGACACTACAACATATAGGACAAACTCCACATAAATATGTGCATATAGATATGAAATGGAATTTTATGCACATCTTAGCCAATTTAGGATTTGTTGAAGTTTACCCTATATATTGGAACAAAGAAAGTGAAGCATGCCATAGGATATACATATAGTAAATATGCATGCACAAGACTTTCAAGACCAAACGGAAATACAATTTGGACAAAACACCAATTAAATCAAGAAACAACGGTTGTCCAAATTATATCAAAAAATCAAACAAACACAAGATTGATTCCAAAGTTCAACAAATGAACAAAACAAAAACTGATGAGCATAAAGGATAAACAAAACACACATTCTCAAAGAATTATCTCATTTTAAGATGATAAAACAAAAATCAAGGAATGAGATAAACAACTCCCAAAGAGAGAAAGGTTCCAACAAATAAACCAAACCCTCAACACTTTTCATGATGGCACAAAGTACCGAAAATAAAAGGTTTGTCTTCCAAAATAAAATACTTGATAATGATCAAGCAATATTATGATAAGATCATAAAAGTAGCATTCTAACAAATATAGAAGAGCTCCCCCAAGATTAGTGCACTATTTAGGATTTTGCATTTGAATACAAAATGCACAAAAGTGGGATCATCACTCTACTCATATCTAATAAAACACTAAGAAAGTTCAAGTGAACAAATTAGATCCATAAGATGCAAGGAAGACACATGGGAGTCAAAACAAAATAAAAAAAATTTGGCAAGAAATAAGTCAATTAAAAGCAAAGGCCAAAGTAAATATGATCAAAAAGTATCTACCTCATAATAAATTACCAATTGTCCAAATACAAGAGGTATAAGGAAATAATTCCCGGTGGTAGTTTGAAATTATATCCAAGATCATATTCACAAATAAAAGCATTTTGTAAAAATATAGAAATTAAAAAGAATGTTTTCCAAAGAGATTCTTGGTAAACTCAAATAGTTAAACAATCGCGCAAAGCAATGATTAGAATTACTTGAAGCAAATGGTTTTCCAACTTTAGATGTAGAATACCATATTTTAGGAAAACCTTACCAAAAAAATATCTCACACACAAAATCCAATGTAAAGATGATCAATAAATATCTACCTAATAATAGATTGCCAATTGTCCAAGGACAAGAGGTAATTAGGAAATATTTCCCAATGGTAGTTTGCAAGTATATCCAAGATTATCTTCACAACAAAGAAAGCATATGGTAAAGCAAGTGGGAAGCCCAACATATACAAACACATGCTAGGAACAAAACTAACGCATGCAAAGGGGCGAGTAACTTTTAATGTAAATAAGTTGAGTACATGTTACCGCAAGGAGGAGCATTGGATATATGATAGAAACAAGATAATCCAATTGACATGACTTGAGAAAATATAATTGATGAAGATCCCTTAATTCTTCATGATATAGTGATGGTGCTCCAGGTACGGCACCAGACAATCTTGGTGGCGGTTGTGGAAGCGGTTGGGAAACCCCAAGAGGAAGGTGTGATGAGCACAGCAGCAAATTTTCCCTCAGTAAGAAACCAAGGTTTAATCGACCAGTAGGAGAAAGGAGTGACTTCTGAAGGTGTTGCTAGCTGACTTGTGGCGGGGCGCACTACCGTCGTCAGCAACAACGTGGAACCTGCACACAACACAATCGCAATACTTTGCCCCAACTCACAGTGAGGTTGTCAATCTCACTGGTTTTGCTGATAACAAAGAGTTAACCGTATGGTGTGGAAAGAGATGTTTGCAGTGGAATAGTATGAGAACAATGTTTGCAGTAAGTAAACAGAACGGGATGATTTTATCAGTGTAAAGGAAAAGGACCGGGGTCCATAGTTCACTAGAGGTGTCTCTCCATAAAGATAAATAACATGTTGGGTGAACAAATTACAGCTGGGCAATTGACAGAATAAAGTTCATACATGACAAGATGATTACTATGAGATTCGTTTGGGCATTAAAGCATAATACATAGACCGTAATCCAACTGCGTGTATGACTAATAATCCACCTTCCGGTTAGCATCCGCACCCCTTTCAGTATTAAGTTGCTAGCAACAGATTATCGCATTAAGCAATGTGTGTAAAGTGAACAATAGAATTATCCTTAGACAAAGCATTGTTGTTTTCTCCCTAGTAGCAACAACACATCTACAATCTTAGAAGTTATTGTCACTCTTCTAGAAAACTAGAGGCATGAATCCACTATCGAGCATAAATACTCCCTCTTGGAGTCACAAGTACATACTTGGCCAAAGCATCTTCTAGCAACGGAGAGCATGCAAGATCACAAATAACATATGACTGTTGGAGATATGCCCAAGAGGCAATAATAAAGTGATTATTATTATATCTTTGTGTTTATGATAAGAGTTTACATTCCATGCTATAATTGTATTAACCGGAAACATTAATAATTGTGTGTTTTGTAAACATAAAAGAGTCCCTAGTAAGCCTCTTGTTTAAGCTAGCTTGTTGATTAATAGATGATCATGGTTTCCTGATCATGAACCTTGGATGTTGTTAATAACAAGGTTATATCATTAGGAGAATGATATGATGGACACACACCCATAGTAAGCATAGCATAAGATCAAGTCATTAAGTTTGTTTTGCTACAAGCTTTCAATTACATAGTAACCTAATCCTTAGACCATGAGATCATGTTAATCACCCACTCTGGAGGGATGCTTTGATGACATCAAATGCCACTTTGTAATTGGGTGGTCATAAAGGTGGCATTGGGTATTCTGAAAGTATGAGTAGAAGCACATGGATCAAGAGTGGGATTTGTCCATCCAAATGACGGATAGATATTCTCTGGGCCCTCTCGGTGAAATGATATCTAATTAGCTTGCAAGAATGTGACTAGGTCACAAGGGATATCATATCACGGTACGAGTAAAGAGCACTTATCAGGAACGAGATTGAACTAGGTATAGAGATACCGGTGATCGAATCTCGGATAAGTGAAATATCGCGCGACAAAGGGAATCGGTATCGTATGTACGTGGTTCATTCGATCACAAGGTCATCGTTGAATATGTGGGAGCCATTATGGATCTCCAGGTCCCGCTATTGGTTATTGATCGGAGAGGTGTCTCGATCATGTCTGCATAATTCGCGAACCGTAGTGTGACACACTTAAGGTTCGGTGTAGTTTTAAGTAGATATGGAATATGAGATGGAGACCAAAGATTGTCCGGAATCTCGGATGGGATCCAGGACATCACGAGGAGGTCCGGAATGTTCCGGAGAATAAGATTCATATATGGGAAGTCACTTTTCGGGGTTCGGGAATGTTCCGGTGTTTTGAACTGTGGAAAAGGCTTGGAGGGGAAGTCTCCCCTCCTTCATGCGCCGGCCAAGGGGAGGGTGGGCCCTAGGGGAAACCCTAGGCCGACCCCTCCACCTATTTAAAGGGGGGAGGGGTGGCTGGCCACTTAACACCTTTTCCCGAAACCCTAATTCCACCTGTCTTCTTCCTCCTTTTTCCTGCTCCGGCTTAGGCGAAGCCCTGCAGGAATTTCTCCACCACCACCACCATGCCGTTGTGCTACTGGGATTCCGTGGAGATCTACTACCTCCGCTGCCCGCTGGAACGGGGAGAGGAAGGTCTACATCGACTTCGCACGTGTGACCGTCTGCGGAAGTGCTGCCGGATTGCAGCACCGGAACGATCGTCTTCATCAACCACGAGATCTGATCTCGTTAAGCTTTTGGATCTACGAGGGTTAGTTCATATCTTTCTCGTTGCTCTTGTCTCATAGATTAGATCTTGGTTCTTTCCATAGATTGGATCTTGGTTTTATTCGTTTCTGCGGTAGAAATTTTTTGTTTTCTATGCAACGAACCCTACAGTGGTATTAGAGCCGTGTCTATGTGTAGATCTGTTGCACGAGTAGAACACAATGGTTTTGTGGGTGTTGATGCTCTTGTTATCTTTTGCCTTTTGTGGTTTGCATCTTGCGGGATGGTGGGATGAAGCGGCCTGGGCTAACCTTACATGTCCGCGCACATGAAAATTGCTCCACGCTTGATATGCAACTTGTATTGCATAAGTGGCTTTGCGGGTGTCTGTCTCTTCCACCATAGTTAAGATCCAATCTACAATTTGCACTTGACAACACTTGTATCACTGTTGTGGTTTTTGTTCGTAGGTAAGAACGGTTCTTATTCGAAAGCCCCAAGCCACGTAAAACATGCAAAGAAAATTGGAGGCATCTAACTTGTTTTTGCAGGGGCATGTGATGTGATATGTGTCACGGGCATACCATTCGGGTACCCATTATTGGTATACCTGGCTCTGCCCAATATGGAGAAGGCCCAAGAAGGCAACTTGAATATGTAATCGATTAGAACTCTTGTAAAACGCTAGGCTGGTTGCATATATAAAGCCAGCCAGGGCACCCGACAGAGGAGGCCAATAGATAGACAACATAGTTCCGCCTACGGCGGCCCCCTGTAAACATACTTATGATCATATACTGGATTGCTAGCAGCACGTAGGGATGCTCCACCGAGGGGACCTGAAGCTGGGTATATCGTGTGCCCAATCTCGCTCCCGGAATCTCCATCGTCGCTCTTTCCCGAAACCCAAGTCTACAATCTGTAGGCATTGGCGAGGTGATCCCTCGTCAATTGGCGTCGTCTGTGGGAAATCGCGATGACTGGATTTTGTCATCCGGGCGGGATCCATTGACTTCGTCATCGACAACCCTCAGAATTTCAAGTTCGTCTGCAGCATCCGAGAGATGCGACCGCGGCGATCCGTGTCTCCGTCAAGTCCACCTACGCTCGGGCGTCGAGTATTGAGGAAAGAAAGAATTGGCCAAGAAAAAGTGGATCAATCGTGTGCTTCGCACGACATTGTTTTCCGCGAGGATAGCCTGCACGTTTGACCGTGTTGGAGAAGGACTGGTCGTTACTTCTTCACGTGAAATCCAACCAAGCTAAGTTCATACCCTTACTTTATTTTCTTTGGTTTCGATGCAAAAGGAACTATCACGTACATCATGTATACACTATCCATTACTGATCCAAACTTAAGAAATTACCGCTTGTCTGTTTGGTATGTCCCAAATTTAATGGTACGGTCCATCGGGCGACGGACAAGCCGCGAGAATTTCACGGACGAACAGCGCGGACTCGTCGTCGCGAGTTCGCTACCCGACACAACGATCATCAGATCGGCATAAAGTTTCGGCTACTTCGCCGTGTACAGTCGCCACACTCGGGGCTCGCCCGTCGCAGATCTGCTACATCGACTGCGTCCTCTTATCGACTACTCCTGGCCAGGCGCCACGCACCTACATCGACTATGTCCGTTGCACGACCTGCTTCAGCGACGACTCCGTCGCACCCGATATAAAGCTAAGTGTTATTCTTCCGAAAGTCAATTATTTATTTACTTTCGCCACACCCGAATACTCGGGGCGCCATTACATCGTTACCGCAAATACACTCGATTGCTCGGGTACTGCAAACTAAAACTCATCGGCATGACCATTTACTTTGACTTCAATTATGATATTGGAAAAGTTGTGCACTTGTGCAACGAGGCCAAGCACTACTACATCGATCTAAAACAAGTTATCAGTAAATTTATCTTCTATGATTATATAATATTGACCCAATGCACTTCCGGGCCAGTGGTTTCATTTTCTATGGTTATTACTGGAGCTATTTTCTTCGGGTCAATGAATTTATTTTCTTCGGGTCAGTGGATTTATCTTCGGTTTCGTGGATTTATCATCTATGGTATATAATACTACCCGGTGCACTTCAGGGTGAGTGGATTCATCTTATAAGGGTATCATTCGTTTCCTCTAATATAATACTACCCGACGCATTTCCGGGTCAGTGGATTTATCATGTATGATTATTACTGGATTTATTTTCTTCGGGTCAATGGATTCATCCTCTATGATATCAGCGGATTCATCTTCAATATATGCTTCATATTTAATGGCGTAATCTGCAATGTGGATTCATCTCAAATACTTCATCTTGGATTCATCTTCAGTACTTCATCTTTAATGACGTAATATTCAATGGTTTAATCTTCAAACGATTTCATCTCCAATGGCGTAAATTTTCAGTGGATTCATATTATATTATTGTCAATGGCTTCATCCTAAATGGCTTCACCTTATATGACGCTGTGACTCCGTCAACTTCTTCTGACGTCACGGCTAACACTCGGGGGCTCAACAACGACTGCGCCCCGGGTCACAACTGCGACATGACGTCTAAGCAATAATCACGACATCACCCCAGCAGCACTCGGGGGCTTGGATATTTCTTCATCAACAATTTGGCGGCAGCCACTTTTGCTATTTGGTGGTTTCTACTTCGGCTCTATTTCTTCGCTGCACTCAAAGACTTCATCGACTCAGCTGCACGACCTGCCTCCGTGTCGACTCCGTCGTACCCAATAAGCTAAGTGTTCCTATAATTTACACAAAGTTGATTACCATTTACTTTTGCCGCACCCGACACTCGGGGGCTGCGCTGTATAAATTCACTCTACATCTCAAGTCGACAAAAGAAGAACTTCGCCTAGGAAAAACTACACCAAGGATGAACCCGAAGAAAATTTCTCCAAAGATGAACCCGAAGAAATTTTCTCCAAAGATGAACCCGAAGAAAGTTTCTCGAAAGATGAACCCGAAGAAAATTTCTCCAAGGAGGAAGCCGAAGAAAATTTCTCCAAGGAGGAAGCCGAAGAAAATTTCTCCAACGATGAACCCGAAGAAAATTTCTCCAAGGAGGAACCCGAAGAAAATTTCTCCAAGGAGGAACCCGAGGAAAATTTCTCCAAAGATGAACCCGAAGAAAATTTCTCCAAAGATGAACCCGAAGAAAATTTTCTTCAAGAGGAACTCGACAAAAAATTCTTCAGGAGTAACTCGACAAAATTTTCTTCAAGGAGGACTCGACAAAAAATCTTCAGCAGGGACTCGACAAAAAATCTTCAAGAGGAACTCGACAAAAAATTCTTCAGGAGGAACTCGACAAAATTTTCTTCAAGGAGGACTCGACAAAAAATCTTCAGCAGGAACTCGGCAAAAATTTTCTTCAAGGAGGAACCCGACGAAAATTTTCTTTAAGGAGGAACCCGACGAAAATTTTCTTCAAAGGGGAACCCAAAAAAAAACAAAAAAAAGTTGGAAAAATCTTCGGGTCCATTGACTCGTCATTTATTCCGATCAAGAGCATTGGCGGTGTACCCGACGACAATATAGAAGAATCCAATATATTTGGCTACCACATCACGCCCGAGAAAAATATAGAAGAACCCGAAAAATGGGTCGTTTCATCAGCCGAACAAAGGCACTCGATAATATATTCTCAGAGCGTGTCCGCCGCGGTGAAAACTCTGAATGCCGTGACTTGTAAAAGGGTCACGAAGGTAAGACCCCAGGATCCGTCTTGTGTGGTGTGGCATCACACCCGAATGCGCTCTCCCACTTTATCCACATCAACAGATTGGGAATGAGAGACTCCCCTTGCAGAAATCCTCTTTCTCCCCGGCAACGGCGCCAGAAAATCTTGCTGGTAGTTGCCGTGGGAGTTGGCAATCTTTGTGATGTAAATTTTCTTCAGGTCCCTGATATCTACGCACGCTTCTATTCTTGTAGACAGTGTTGGGCCTCCAAGTGCTGAGGTTTGTAGAAAAGCAGCAAGTTTCCCTTAAGCAACCCAAGTGGATCACCCAAGGTTTATCGAACTCAGGGAGGTAGAGGTCAAAGTTATCCCTCTCAAGCAACCCTGCAATTACGATACAAGAAGTCTCTTGTGTCCCCAACACACCCAATACACTTGTCAGGTGTATAGGTGCACTAGTTCGGCGAAGAGATAGTAAAATACAAGTAATATGGATGATTGTAAGTAGTAATTGCAATCTAAAATAAAAATGGCAGCAAGCAAACATGTAGCAGGACTGGTTGTAAACGGTGTTTCAATGCTTAGAAACAAGGCCTAGGGCTCTTACTTTCACTAGTGGACACTCTCAACAATGATATCATAATTGAATACATAGATATTATCACTTCACTATGCTACTCTGAACCACTCTCCGGTTCGATAACAAACACAAATTCACTGCGTAGGGCTACGAAGGACACCTTAAAGTTCGCATTCCCGATCCATGGACGCCCCACACTATCACCTTGAGCATACAAAGATGGTACTAACTAGACACCACGATTCATAAGTATTTCTGTAAATTAAGCTTAAGAAACAAACACGGTGTGTACACTAGTTGAAGAATAACATCTACCTATTCAACTAGATTACAAAGCTCATGATCACATAAAGATCATATCATGGGAGAGAGAGATAAACCACATAGCTACCGGTAAAGCCCTCAACCCCGAGGGAGAAATACTCCCTCCTCATCATGGGAGTCAGCAACGGCGATGGAGATGGTGGTGGAGTCGATGGAGATGGCTCCGGGGGCAATTCCCTGTCCCGGCAGGGTGCCGAAA
The DNA here is from genome assembly GCF_019359855.2 of Lolium perenne. Lineage (NCBI taxonomy): Eukaryota > Viridiplantae > Streptophyta > Magnoliopsida > Poales > Poaceae > Lolium > Lolium perenne. The sequence continues at coordinate 272,643,521 of NC_067249.2, forward strand.
CAGAGACTTCTGTCCCCCGGATCTTGTCTTCGGCGGCGGCGGAGCTACGGAACTTTTCATGGACGGAGGCTTGTGTCTTCAGGGTTTTCCCGAGATCGTGAATAAATAGGCAGAAGGGCGAGGTCGGTGGAGGCCAGGGGGCCCCACACCTGCCCTAGGCGCGGTCAGGGCCTGGGCCGCGCCTAGGGGTGGTCTGGCCGCCCTGTGGCGCTTCTTCGACTCTCCTTCGGACTTCGTCTTCGTTACGGAAAAATAAGATCTTCGGCTTTTGTTTCGTCCAATTCCGAGAATACTTCCTGTACAACTTTTCTGAAATACAAAACAGGAGAAAACAGGGAACTGGCACTGTGGCATCTTGTTAATAGGTTAGTGCCGGAAAATGCATAAAAGTACCACAAAGTGTAATCAAAACATATATCAATTGGTGTACAACAAGCATGGAGCATCAAAAATTATAGATACGTTTGCAACGTATCAACATCCCCAAGCTTAACTCCTGCCCGTCCTCAAGTAGGTAAGTGATAACAAAATAATTTTTGAGGTGACATGCAGCCAACACAATCTTGATCAAGTTATTGCAAAAGCATTGTGAGCTGGGATCAAAGTACTCTAAACATAGGCATGATAGATATAATTCTAACAATAGAACTTAGCAACTATGTTATAACATGAGAAGTAACTCAAACAAAGGATCATGAATAATTGTGCATTGAAAGCAACTGTTTGTTTTTTAGCATAGAGAAAACATAGCAAAGTGGTACTCAGCTTGTCCTTCATGGAATAGCAAAACATAAATGCCAGGACACCTTTAAAGTTCAAAGGGTGACTAGATACAAGTAATTTGAGAACAAGCAATAGCATAATCATGAATCAATCAATAAGTCTTGGGACTATGCACATTATACTAAGAATGACAACTATGATCTCTTAATTGGTGCATAAAGCAAGAAGATGAAGACTCAACATAAAAGTAAAAGAAAGGCCCTTCGCAGAGGGAAGTAAGAATTAACAATTTTTATAAAGCTTTCAAAAAGGTATGGTACTTATTAGCTTTGAGCTCTCATTGCCCCTATCATAAGCATCTTGAATGGTTAAAGTTAATGTGAGGGCAAAAATGAGTTATATGCTTGACAAATCATAAGTTGAAAATCTCATGCCCCTTGAATACGAGTACCTACACATCATGCTACTCAACTTAGGTCACAAATAAGTTCTTGTCATTGTAAGTATACATGCATCAATAAGAACGCCAACGGGGGTACCTCTTGCCCCATGATATAGAAGTACTCCTTTAGGATCAATCCTATGCCAAAATAACAAGACAAACAGACAATGAGCATCTCAGCAATCCTTTTATTTACTATGGGTATAGATTTTTTTTATTGAAGATGCTTCATAGAATGCTCACTATGGTATGCTGTAAACTTCCACCATGAATGATGCATGGCTTAGGTTAGCGGCCCAGCCTTTCTCTAACACATATACAAACTCCATGAACTTACAAGTTTCCATTTTATTTCACACCGATAGACATCCATAAACAAAAGATCATGACATCAACTAAATAGGAATAAGTGCAATGTTGAAAGCGTGCCCCATGAAAGCATGGTTGTGTTAACTCCCAACTCCCAACTTGCAAGCATATAATCTTCATAAGATAGTCACATTGGTTCAAGTTTATTAAGTGCAAGAAAGTAAATGTGCCATCAAGTTTGTGAGAGCTTTACTAACTAATTTTCTCATAATTAATTTGAAAGATAGATAAAAACATGATGAATATACTTGGAATAGCAATAATGCTAATAGGTAGATATGGTGGACACAATTGGCGAACTTTGGTTATTAGGAGTTGGATGCACGAGTAGAGCTCATACTCAGTACAGGTGAAGGCTAGCAAAAGACTGGGAGCGACCAACTAAGAGAGCAATAATGGCCATAATCATGCATAGCGACAAAACAATATTAATTAAAGCATAAAGTGATATTACAAGTCAAAAACTAAATGATCATAGAGGCTTTAGGTGACTGGTTTGTAGTCATAACATGGTGTAAGCATGTGCCAAGTCAACCCAAATAAAGCATCAAAGGAGAATACCACAATATTATGCTTTTGTATGATTAAAACAACACATGATTCTTTCAATGGCACATTAAGCACTCTCAGCTATTTGAGACAAGTCATGCTACAACAATAACTACTAAGCATATAATAAGAATAACATCCAACATGACATGCCAAAGTCTATGCCACAGTCTAAACAAGCTTCCTTTTGCATCACTATAAGCATGAAACATTTTACTCGTCTCCAACACCAATCAATTTATTTGAAACAACTCTCATGGATAATATTCAATACGGACCAGAGAGCTAATCATACTTAACTAAAGAAAATTAACAAGCTCTGAACAAAATAAAAGTGGAGAAATCAGAGCTAAACGAAGTACTAGCAAACTAGAACACTCGCAGAACAATGAAAGTGAAATCTAGAGTGTTCTATGCAATTAAAACGGAGTGTGTCTCTCTCCCACACAAGAATGCTAGAATCCAACCATGTGCTACAGAAAACAAAACAAAAGAAAAGTAAAAACAAAAATAAAGACGCTCCAAGAACAACACATAGCATATGAAGCAATAAAAATATAGTGTCTTGAAAGATGACCTGATACTTTGCTGATGAAGAAGGGGATGCCCTGGGCATCCCCAAGCTTTGATGTTTGTACCTCTTGGATATTTCTTGGGGTGACATGGGCATCCCCAAGCTTGAGCTTTTATCTGTTCTTCATCTCATTACATCATTCTTCTCTCCCTACACTTGAAAACTTCCTTCATACAAAACTTCACACAATTCTCATTAGCAGCATTAGTGCAATCAAAATAACAAATCCACTTGGGTTCAGTTCTAACATATATCAAACATCCATTAAAACATTATCTACTGTAGCAACTTCTTCAAAAATCTCTTTCTCTCAAAAGAACTCAAAAAGAAAGAGGATAAGATGCAAATGCAAATAGTGGCAGAAATCTGTCAAAACAGAACAGCAGGTAAAGATAGATTTTTTCGAAAATCCTCTGTTGCTCAAATCGAAAAGTGCAAAACTAATGAAAGTTAGATAATAACCCGGGGTATATGCTCAAAAATGTACAGCTCAAAATTACGTTCTGGCTGGGAGTACGATTTTTTTTGGTAACAGCACAGAATCTATTTCCGGACAGCAACTTCCCCAAATCTTACTTTCTTCCTATTAGAGGCTACACTTGGCACAAAAATGAAATAAAAATGATAAGGAGAGGTTGTTACAGAGGCAACAACTTCCAAGACTCAAAAAAAGAAAAATTACAGAAATAAACATGGGTTATCTCCCAAGAGTGCTTTTCTTTAACGCCTTTCAGCTAGGCTCAGTGATTTGAGAAGATGCTCCCGTAAGAAATATGAATTGAAGCAAAAAAGAGCATCAAGAAGCAAATATGAAACACATTTAATTCTAACCCACTTCCTATGCATAGGAATCTTGTAAGAAAATAAATCAAAGAAGCACATAGTAACAAGCATAGGAAAGCAAAACAAGTGCAACTTCAACATTTTCAGCATATAGAGAGGTGTTTTAGTAACATGAAAACTTCTACAACCATATTTTCCTCTCTCATAATAACTTTCAGTAGCATCATGAATAAACTCAACAATATAACTATCACATAAAACATTCTTATCATGAGCCGCATGCATAAAATAATTATCACTCCCCACATAAGCATAGTCATTCTTATTAATTGTAGTGGGAGCAAATTCAAAAAAATAGCTATCATTATTATTCTCATCACCATAATCATCAAATATAGGAGGCTTATTGTAATCATAATTAATTTTCTCCTCAATAGTAGGTGGACTGAAAATATCATATTCATCATTGTAATCATCATATATTGGAGGTATAGTATCATCATAAGCAATAGAGTAGTTATCTTCCAAAGTGTGTTCATTTGTAAACATATCATCATTGGAAGGAACATGGATAGTACTAATAGTACAACAATTATTAACATCATCATTTTCAGAATTGGTACCAAAGAGATTTTCAATATCAAAAGTAGTGTGCTTTTCCCAATCATGATCACTACTATAGGTAACAGGCATAGGCTCATCATCGAGTTCGGACTCATCAACAAAAACTAAAATAGGAGCAACATGTCTAGGGGAAAATACCGTTTCCTCTCTCCTTTTACTCCTCCTCCTACTCCTCCTCCTCTTCTTCTTCTTCTTCTCTTTAGGAGGGAGAGGCTTCAAAGGGAGTTTCTCTACATACCCTGATTCTTTACCTTTGTCGCTATCCCAATCTTCGGTATTGCTTTGAATTGCTTCGAGAAGATCCCACTTAGCTTCAACCTCCTTACTTGTGAAAGATCCCTCTAAACAAGTATCTAGATAGTCCTTGTATTGTCTTGAAAGCCTTGCATAAAAATTATTAATAACAATGTTACTGGGGAGCTCATGAGTGGGACATTTGAGCATTAGTGACTTCAATCTCCCCCATGCTTGGGCGATACTTTCTCCATCATGAGGATAAAAATTATAAATGTAATTCCTATCTAAATGCATTTCATGAGGAGGATAAAATTTAAAGTAAAAGAGAGATTCAAGCTCCTTCCACTCCGAATGATGAGGATCATCTAGTAGCTGATACCACTCCCTTGCTTTGTCCTTAAGTGACAATGAAAATAATTTCTTCATGGCATTTTCTCTTGATAAACCTGCAACCTTAAACAACTCACAAAGTTCTTTAAGTTTCAACAAGTGATCACTTGGATGGACTATTCCATCCCCTACATAACGTTCATCCATGATCTTTTCAACAATTTTCATAGGTATTTTAAAAGGAATACTTTCATTATGTTGATTTCAAATATCACAAGCATCATCACATATGGGAGATAAAATATCATCAGAGCAAATTTTTCTCTCTAAAGCTGGGGGACTAAAAAGATCATGAAAACTACCTTCCCCAAGCTTAGACTTTTCCATAGTATTAGAAATAATGGCGTTCAAAGCATTCATACTAATAATATTGCTATTAGCATGCAAATAAAGTTCCATAGGTTTTTTTAATTTTCTCTTCAAACACCTCATGTCCTAACTCAAGATAAATACTATAAAGCTCTCTATTTTTTTTGTTGTTTTCCATTAAGCCTAACTAGCGAAAATAAAAACAAGAAACAAAAAGATGTAATTGCAGAATCTAAAGGAAATAACTTCGAGCACTCACCAGCAACTAAAAGACTTAGTAGCCAGAGGATGTGAGTATCTTTTACCTTACCTCCCCGGCAACGGCACCAGAAAAGAGCTTGATGTCTACGCACGCTTCTATTCTTGTAGACAGTGTTGGGCCTCCAAGTGCAGAGGTTTGTAGAACAGCAGCAAGTTTCCCTTAAGTGGATCACCCAAGGTTTATCGAACTCAGGGAGGTAGAGGTCAAAGTTATCCCTCTCAAGCAACCCTGCAATTACGATACAAGAAGTCTCTTGTGTCCCCAACACACCCAATACACTTGTCAGGTGTATAGGTGCACTAGTTCGGCGAAGAGATAGTAAAATACAAGTAATATGGATGATTGTAAGTAGTAATTGTAATCTGAAATAAAAATGACAGCAAGCAAACATGTAGCAGGACTGGTTGTAAACGGTGTTTCAATGCTTAGAAACAAGGCCTAGGGCTCTTACTTTCACTAGTGGACACTCTCAACAATGATATCATAATTGAATACATAGATATTATCACTTCACTATTCTACTCTGAACCACTCTCCGGTTTGATAACAAACACAAATTCACTGCGTAGGGCTGCGAAGCACACCTTAAAGTTCGCATTCCCGATCTATGGATGCCCCACACTATCACCTTGAGCATACAAAGATGGTACTAACTAGACACCACAATTCATAAGTATTTCTGTAAATTAAGCTTAAGAAACAAACACGGTGTGCACACTGTCACCTTCACACCGTTGGAAAAGATGTCCCCGGAAATCATAAAACCACTTGAGTAGCACAATAGTTGAAGAATAACATCTACCTATTCAACTAGATTACAAAGCTCACAATCACATAAAGATCATATCATGGGAGAGAGAGATAAACCACATAGCTACCGGTAAAGCCCTCAGCCCCGAGGGAGAAATACTCCCTCCTCATCATGGGAGTCAGCAACGGCGATGGAGATGGTGGTGGAGTCGATGGAGATGGCTCCGGGGGCAATTCCCCGTCCCGGCAGGGTGCCGGAACAGAGACTTCTGTCCCCTGGATCTTGTCTTCGGCGGCGGCAGAGCTACGGAACTTTTCGTGGATGGAGGCTTGTGTCTTCAGGGTTTTCCCGAGATCGTGAATAAATAGGCGGAAGGGCGAGGTCGGTGGAGGCCAGGGGGCCCCACACCTGCCCTAGGCGCGGCCAGGGCCTGGGCCGCGCCAAGGGGTGGTCTGGTTGCCCTGTGGCGCTTCTTCGACTCTCCTTCGGACTTCGTCTTCGTTACGGAAAAATAAGATCTTCGGCTTTTGTTTCGTCCAATTCCGAGAATATTTCCTTTACAACTTTTCTGAAATACAAAACAGCAGAAAACAGGGAACTGGCACTGTGGCATCTTGTTAATAGGTTCGTGTCGGAAAATGCATAAAAGTGCCACAAAGTGTAAACAAAACATATAGCAATTGGTGTAAAAAAGCATGGAGCATCAAAAATTATAGATATGTTTGCAACATATCAGTCCCCGGCAACGGTGCCAGAAAATCTTGATGGTGCTCCAGGTACGGCGCGAGACAATCTTGGTGGCGGTTGTGGAAGCTGTTGGGAAACCCCAAGAGGAAGGTGTGATGAGCACAGCAGCAAGTTTTCCCTCAGTAAGAAACCAAGGTTTAATCGGCCAGTAGGAGAAAGGAGTGACTTCTGAAGGTGTTGCTAGCTAACATGTGGCAGGGCGCACTACCGGCGTCAGCAACAACGTGGAACCTACACACAACACAATCGCAATACTTTGCCCCAACTCACAGTGAGGTTGTCAATCTCACTGGTTTTGTTGATAACAAAGAGTTAACCGTATGGTGTGGAAAGAGATGTTTGCAGTGGAACAGTATGAGAACAGTGCTTGCAGTAAGTAAACAGAACATGATGATTTTATCAGTGTACAGGAAAAGGACCGGGGTGCACAGTTCACTAGAGGTGTCTCTCCATAAAGATAAATAGCATGTTGGGTGAACAAATTACAGCTGGGCAATTGACAGAATAAAGTTCATACATGACAAGATGATTACTATGAGATTCGTTTGGGCATTACAACATAATACATAGACCGTAATCCAACTGCGTGTATGACTAATAATCCACCTTCCGGTTAGCATCCGCACCCCTTTCAGTATTAAGTTGCTAGCAACAGATTATCGCATTAAGCAATGTGTGTAAAGTAAACAATAGAATTATCCTTAGACAAAGCATTGTTGTTTTCTCCCTAGTAGCAACAACACATCTACAATCTTAGAAGTTATTGTCACTCTTCCAGAAAACTAGAGGCATGAACCCACTATTGAGCATAGATACTCCCTCTTGGAGTCACAAGTACATACTTGGCCAAAGCATCTACTAGCAACGGAGAGCATGCAAGATCACAAATAACATATGACAAGTATATAATCGATCTCAACATAGTATTCAATATTCATCGGATCCCAGCAAACACAACATGTAGCATTACATAAGGATGATCTTGATCATGATAGGCAGCTTGCAAGATCTAAACATGAGGCACAAATTGGAGAAGACAACCATCTAGCTACTGCTATGGACCCGTAGTCCAGGGATGAACTACTCACGCATCACTTCGGAGGCGGCCATGGCAATGTAGAGGCCTCCGGTGATGATCTCCCCCTCCGGCAGGGTGCCGGGAAGAGCTTCAGAACCCTCCCGAGCTAGGGTCGGTGATGGCGGCCGCGACGGAACTTTTCGTGGATGGATGCTCGGGTATCCAAGGTTTTCCCGAGATCGTGAATAAATAGGCGGAGGAGATAGGTCGGTGGGGTGCCTGGGGGGCCCACACCACCCCTAGGCGCGGCCAGGGGTGGGGCCATGCCCAGGCATGGCGTGGCCGCCCTGTGGCGCCCCCCGGCTCTCCTCGGGACTCTGTCTTCATTTCGGTAAATTAGGCACTTCGGCTTTTGTTTCGTCCAATTCCGAGAATATTTCCTGTACAACTTTTCTGAAACCAAAAATAGCAGAAAACAGGGAACTGGCACTGTGGCATCTTGTCAATAGGTTAGTGCCGGAAAATGTATAAAAGTGGAACGAAGTGTAAGCAAAACATATAGACATTGGTGTAAAACAAGCATGGAGCATCAAAAATTATACATACGTTTGAGACGTATCATATAGCCAAGTCTCCAATGCCCTCCAACAACACCTATTGATCAAGTTTGAGCTTGTTGGTCCCCAACCAAGTTGGGTCCTAAGAAGTTAGTTACAATAGGCTTGGCAACCCAAATGGTTCTTTTCTTGACACCACTTTGAGTTCCAACATATTTGGCAAACATATTGCCACCCTCATCCTTATTAAGAGAATAAATATCATTAATTGTGATAGGGTTGGATGAGGTACCAATAGTGCAAGAGGAAGAGAGGTGACCCTTCTCACGGCATATGTAGCAAGTTCTTCTCTTCCCATTCTTCTCACTAGATTTCTCCACAATGGGAGCATTAGCTTGATTCTTCTTGGGAAGTGGCATTTCTTCAACTCGAGGTTGAGCATGGCCTTGAACTTGAGGCCGCTTCCCTTGTTGCTTCTTACTAGGAGGCTTCTTCTTCAATGGGTAAGATCTAACATGATGCCCTTCAATTTTGCACTTGAAGCAAGTAATCTTGGCTGGGTCTTTGACTTGTACTTGGCCCTTCTTCTTGTTGTTGTTCTTGGACTTTTTCTTGTTGTTGGAGTTGAATCCAAGTCCACTCTTGTCATTGGGGAATTGTTGCACACTCAACATCTTGTCAAGTTTGCATTTCCCTTCATGAATCTTTACCAAGTCTTTCTTCAAGGAAGTGACTTGGGCCTTGAGCTCTTTGATTTCCTCTACATGGTTAGTAACAAAACAAGTACTAGAGGAAGTAGAAGCTTCATTGTTAGAGCAACAAGGCAAGGAAGATAATTCATCACAAGATTTTGCAATACTATGAGTGGATGAATTACTAGGACTAGCACATGGCAATATAGCATTTTGAGTAGTAGTGCTAATGTCCACATGAGGCTCACAAGATGTTACCTTTGACATAATGGCCTCATGAGCTAACTTTAGCCTATCATGGGAAGCTAGAAGATCCTCATGGGAGCTAGATAGCTTTCCATGACTTTCTTCCAATTTACCATAATTGCTAGTTAGCAATTCAAGTTGAGCCCTTAGCTCAACATTCTCCTTCAAGATAGATGCTTCACAAGAATTAGAGTTAGTAGCACAAGCATCATCATTAATAGTAACAGGAGAGGGCAAGTTGGCATGTTCTTTTAGATAAGAAGCTTTTAGTTGCTCATGCGACTCGGTGAGTTTGATGAGCACACTCTCAACGTCCCTTGAGCCATTTTTGAGGTGCTCAAAATCCTCAAGGAGTTTAGCATGAACAAAAACAAGCTTATCATTCTTTAATTTTAAATCATTTGCCACCTCAAGAGCTCTATCATGGTTTTCCTTTTCTCTAGATAATTCTAGAGCAAAGGTCTCCTCAAGAGCTTCCTTGGTGGTTTGTTCTTCTTCAAGATCATTCTTTAGGGATGCTATATCATAGGCATACTCACGTTCAAGAGCACCCATTTTAGAAATGGTGTTGTCACGCATCCAAATAAGTTTTTGGCTCTCAATAGCAATAGTAAAGATTTCAAACAAGTGAGAGCCAGCAATTTTATCTTTGCAAAGAACATGATATACACTCTTACCCTTATCGTGTAAAGAGGCAATCCAGTCCTCTTCTTCATAATTATCCTCATCATATTCTTCATATTTCTCATCATGACAAATATTAGCTTCCAAGGTACGATATACCGTATAAGGCTTAGCCATAAGGCAAATATGAGAACCTTGAGATGATGAAGATGAAGAGCTACTCAAAGCTCCATTGAAGACCTTGTCATTACCAATAAAATCTTCAGTTTCCTCTACATTGTTAGACACACAACAACTAGAGGAAATAGAAGGATTTATATTATGGCAACAAGGAATAGCAAGCATATCATCATGGCATTTAGATGAGCAATTTACACATGATATGCAAGGATTATCAACACAAGCATGTAAATGATTTATAGTGCTAGATGTGTTTATGTCCAAAGATGAAGCATTGCAATGAGATAGAGATGAAGAATCATCAATAGTAAGCTCAATAACAACATTGCAATTTTCATCACCACTCACCATATCATTACCTTGTGTCTTGCCACACATTGGTGAAGTGGATGAAGATGAGAACTCATCACGGCCGAAAGTGGAAGAAATGCAATCATCCTTAATAATATTGGACACATCATATATATCATGAAGCTTTGTCCATAACTTATGAGCGCTCTGAAAAGGCAAGAATGCAAAAATACCTACATTGCTCAAAGCATTAACAAGCGCATTAGTAGCTTGAGCATTGAGATATAAGTTTTTCTCATCCTCGAAAGATAGATTTTGGGAATCAATAGGAGGAGAAAAACCTATATCTACAATTTGCTCCACATAAGGGTCAATGGCCCGAAAATGACCAAGCATGCGAATTTTCCAAACATCATAATTTGTGCCATCGAATATAAGAGTGTCATTATGCACTAATCCCAAGCCGACATCTTTACTCTCAAGGCGGTGAAGCCTAAAATGAGAGACGAGGCTCTGATACCAATTGAAAGGACACGGATGTCTCCTAGAGGGTGTGGGGGTGAATAGGCAGTTTAAAACTTTTACGAGATGGGCTTAACAAATGCGGAATAAAACAAGCATTTACTTTGTCAAGCCCAAAACCTATACACTATGGTTCACCTATGTGCACCAACAACTTATGCTAAGCAATACAAGCAACTATGTGATAGCAAGATATATATAACTTCAAACACGAAGGCTATCACAAAGTAAAGTGCATAAGTAAAGAGCTCGGGTATAGAGATAACCGAGGCACGCGGAGAAGATGATTTATCCTGAAGTTCACACTCTTGTGAGTGCTAATCTCATTTGGAGAGGTGCGATGGCATAGTGCTTCTCGAGCGCCACAAGAGGCCTCACCTTGAGGTGTGGTTGCTCGATACACACCAACGCCACAAAGGCCTCACCCCAAGATGCGGTAGCACACCACACACCCAACGCCACGAATGCCTCACCTTGTTCTCCGGTGAGCACCGCCACAAAGGCCTAGCTCACTTGTCCACTAAGGGATTTCCTTCGAGGCAAAAACCGGGCCTTACATAAAGCTTGGGGCACACTTCCACAACTTAATTGGAGGCTCCCAAGAAATCGCCACAAAGGCCTCAAAGCCGTCTAGGGTTCCAAGAACCCAAGAGTAACAAGCTTCTCACTTTCACTTCCACGAATCTTCGTGGAAAGCTCAAACTGGTGCACCAAATGCAATGGAAAGAACACCACTAAGATGCTCAAATCCTTCACTCTCAAATTCCACCAATGCTACAAAAGCTTTTGGGGGAATAAGAGAGAAAGAACAAATGAAATCCACAAAGAACTCCAAGATCTAGATCTAGTATGTTCCCCTCACTTAGAGAGGATATTGATTGGTGGAAATGTAGATCTAGATCTCCTCTCTCTTTTACCTCAAATGGGGGCAAGAATCATGGAGGGATTGAGAGATAGGACAAGCTTCACAAGGTCAACAATGGAGGAGAGAGAAAGTGAGAGAAGTTAACATATTTTGGGGAAGAAGGGGGCTATTTATAGCCCCCCACGAAATATGGCCGTTGGGACTGTCCAGGCCGTATTATCCGGCCTAAGTTGGGGCCGGATTATCTGGCCTGCCCAAATATCCGGCCAATAATCCGGGGGCATATCAGAGAGCAAATCCCGTAAGTCCTTAGCCGATTTTTGGGGGCCAGATATTTCCAAATAATCCGGCCCAGATTATCCAGCCTCCTGAATAATCCGGTCAATAATCCGGCCAATAATCCGGGGGATATACCGAGAGAAAATTCCAAAGTCCTTGGCCAAAATTTGGGGGCCAGATTATTGCAAATAATCCAGCCCGGATTATCCGCCCCCCACATTGGCCGGATAATCCGCCCCCCTGAAAACTAGCAGAGTCAGCTAAACGAGAACGAACATAACTTGAGCATCCGGACTCCGATTTTGATGATCTTGGGCTTGTTTCAAAGCTAGTAACAAGCTCTACAAGATCATGCACGGAACCATCATATTCCAGCAAGGGAGGATAGAAACAAATGATGAAAGGTTTGACCTATCTATAAAAGACAAACCGGTAAAACCTCCAACCTTGAAAATACAATAAGTTTCCCGTGCAAAATCCGTTTTTGATGAACTAGAGCTTGTCATGAGAATAAGCACAAGCTCTAAAACATCACATGGATAGGATCCAAATAACAACCAAGAAAGATGATGCAAGGATGCAAAGGTTTGAGCTGTCTTCGAAGGATACGATCGAGTTACTCACTCGAGAGCCCTCTTGATAGTACGGCCATCTATCCTATAAATCGGTTTCCCAACTACACCACGAGACCGGTAAGAAAGAAACCCTATCAATAACAAACCTTAACCTTGCGTGTTCCACTTGAGCTAGATGATAACGGTCTTGACCGCAACAAGATGGAACGCCTTTCTTCATTGTGCTTGCTTGATGAAGTCTTGCGGATTGCTCCCCCATACACCACTATGGGGAGCTTCTTCTTTGGCGCATCTTCACGTATCCATGATCACCATAAGAATGACAAGCTTCAAGCATATGATCTCTTCGAGATGGCTTCATCTTGAACTTGCACATATGCACAACATTTCTTCTTTTGTCCTTATGTTGATGTATTGAAGATACACTTGAGGGCACACTTCATCTTCGTCTTCAGGGCATACTTGACACTTGATCTTCTTCATTTGCTTCTTATTACAACCTTGAAGCCAACATATGGTTCAAGCATTGCCTATGGGCAAATCCTATAAATACAACTCAATGCAAACATTAGTTCATAGAGATTGTCATTAATTACCAAAACCACACATGGGGGCTCCTTGCACTTTCAGTTTTGTATAATAAAGAAGAGGTGGGTCTACACCCTGATACATGTTGTGCCTGGCTCTTTCGTGTCATTTATATATGCACCGGTTGAGCCAGCGTATATTTTCTATTCAATATATACAACTGTAGCTTTCCTCGTTCTGCTTTTGAGATGAGTTAATCATGCCATGCTAAAGTGTTCCAGTTGTTGACATACACATCTTTTTTAGCAAGTGTTGACATACATGTATGCTTCATTGTCTAAAATAAAAGAGATCATAAGAATGGCTGGGCCTAGCAAGACAAAGAAAATAAATTGACATACAGAGAGCAACAATACTCAGCTAGGGAACATCCCGCAAAATTATTATTTACAATTAAATAAAGACAAGTAAAAATTCAGAGAAGACATCATCTCATTATCAGATTGCTCTCATCTATCTTTTTTCGATAAAGGGGATATATTAATACCAAATGATACCAAATACACTTAGCCTTTGCAACAACATAATGTCTAGATCAAGTCTAGACATTAAGGATGCACATAGCCTAAAAGACAAAATAAGAAGGAAAAAGAAAACAAAGTCCTCGCCGAAGTAATCAAAGACTCGCGGCAGCAAGAACGCCACCTGTGGTGACGACACCTATACCCCGAAAAAGGTTCTACAAAACGACGCCTCATGAAGGAAACAGTGCACAAACACCATCATCATCCGGTCCAACCATCATGGTCAGATCCTAGGTTTTCACCCCAGAGAAGGACCAATCTCCAAACAATGCCTTCAACAAGGGAACGACTAGGAAGATGCCATTGCCAAGTACAACCACGAAGGTCAGCCTTAGGGTTTTCACACTGGAAAACTGAAACCGCCAAGAATGAAGTATGCCAATGGCAATGCCGCCCACTCTCCGAGAACACTACTGTAAAACACCGATCATTCGACACGCATACTTCTCCCGATCTGCTGCAAGTACTCCCAGGAAACTTCACGAAATCTCGACACGACTTGAGCATGCGAGATGGAACCTCCCGAGTCAATCTGGTCTTCTTCAAACACGAACGCCATGATCCCCCATCAACACCTAGGAAAACGCAGCAATGAAAATGCCAAGGCGGACCCAAAGTGAATTGTGATAGCCGCTAGCCATAGGAACATGGATCATCACATCGCCATTGATGATGGTAGCACCCGCACTCCCGTGGCGAAATCAGAGTAGGCAAAGAGACATCACTCTGTCTACCACATTTGTTGACCCGGTGCCTGTAGATCCAAGCACACACGCCACTTAGGCGAATTGTTGTGCAAGTGCTTGGCTGAAGCAGTGGGGCATCGATACCAACAAGATGCCCTGGGCGTCATCTCCTGCAGGGATCTGCCCGCCCTCGCCGCCCGCAGTGGCACCATCATGCTGGGCGGAAGGCAGATCGCACGACGCACACAGACAACCGCGTCCATATTTCTGGAGGATGGCGGTGGAGTCCAAGTCGTGCAGCAGGGAGCACACGCGGTGTTGGATAATTAGGCACAATTTCCATGATTAATTCCAGAATATTAAGCATGACGACAACAACTACTATCATGTGAAACTCGAACATACTAGATGCATTAATCAACATGAATAGTAGCAGGGCAAACGACACAACATCCATCGCTAAACAGATCAAGATATGTCGCACGTACCGATCTGGTGGAGGTGGTGGCGGCTGCTGACGTGCGACAGTAGCTTCCTTGTGACGGTAAAGCACTCGTCCGTTGGGAACCACAAGAGGAAGGTGTGATGCGTACAGCAGCAAGTTTTCCCTCAGTAAGAAACCAAGGTTTATCGAACCAGTAGGAGATGAAGGCCACGTGAAGGTTGTTGGTGGAGGAGTGTAGTGCGGCGCAACACCAGGGATTCCGGCGCCAACGTGGAACCTGCACAACACAATCAAGATACTTTGCCCCAACTTAACAATGAGGTTGTCAATCTCACTGGCTTGCTGAAAACAAAGGATTAATCGTATGGTGTGGAGAATGATGTTTGTTTGCAAAGAACAGCAGAGAACAATGATTGCAGTAGGTTGTATTTCAGATGTAAAAGAATGGACCGGGGTCCACAGTTCACTAGTGGTGTCTCTCCAATAAGATAAATAGCATGTTGGGTGAACAAATTACAGGTGGGCAATTGACAAATAGAGAGGACATAACAATGCACATACATATCATGATGACTACTATGAGATTTACTTAGGGCATTACGACAAAGAACATAGACCGCTATCCAGCATGCATCTATGCCTAAAAAGTCCACCTTCGGGTTAGCATCCGCACCCCTTCCAGTATTAAGTTGCAAACAACAGACAATTGCATTAAGTATGGTGCGTAATGTAATCAACACAAATATCCTTAGACAAAGCATCGATGTTTTATCCCTAGTGGCAACAGCACATCCACAACCTTAGAACTTTCTCACCTTTGTCCCGATTCAATGGAGGCATGAACCCACTATCGAGCATAAATACTCCCTCTTGGAGTTACAAGTATCAACTTGGCCAGAGCCTCTACTAGCAACGGAGAGCATGCAAGATCATAAACAACACATATATGATAGATCAATAATCAACTTGACATAGTATTCCATATTCATCGGATCCCACCAAACACAACATGTAGCATTACAAATAGATGATCTTGATCATGATAGGCAGCTCACAAGATCTAAACATGATAGCACAAGAGGAGAAGACAACCATCTAGCTACTGCTATGGACCCATAGTCCAAGGATGAACTACTCACGCATCAATCCGGAGGCGGGCATGATGATGTAGAGTCCTCCGGTGATGATTCCCCTCTCCGGCAGGGTGCCGGAGGTGATCTCCTGAATCCCCCGAGATGGGATTGGCGGCGACGGCGTCTCTGGAACTTTTCTCGTATCGTGGCTCTCGGTACTAGGGTTTTCGCGACGGAGAGTATAAGTAGGCGGAAGGGCAGAGTCGGAGGAGGCACGGGGGCCCCACACCATAGGGCGGTGCGGGCCCCACCTTGGCCGCGCCGCCTTGTGGTGTCGGCCCCTCGTGGCCCCACTTCGTATCTTCTTCGGTCTTCTGGAAGCTCCGTGGAAAAATAAGACCCTGGGCGTTTGTTTCATCCAATTCCGAGAATATTTCCTGTGTAGGATTTCTGAAACCAAAAACAGCAGAAAACAGGAACTGGCGCTTCGGCATCTTGTTAATAGGTTAGTACCGGAAAATGCATAAAAATGATATAAAGTGTATATAAAACATGTGAGTATTGTCATAAAACTAGCATGGAACATAAGAAATTATAGATACGTTTGAGACGTATCAGCGGCGGTGTAGCAGTCGCCGATGCAGCAGTTACATTGTTGATGACAACGTTGTTGACGATGGGTCGAAGTAGATGGCGTTGAAGATGACGGTAGGTAGCACCGCCCGACTTGGACGGAAGACGACCCGTGATGAAGAGCTTGAGCAGTCGCGCAGAGTGCTTCCCAAAAATCTAATTCGCCCTCTCCCGTACATGCTCGCAAAGGCGAGCGGTTCCAGAGACCTGCTCTCCCATTCACCGGTGCACGCCGGCGGGCGGGATGGAGTAGACTACGATGGCGGCGCAAGAAGAGAGAGGTGGTAAAACCCTAACTCGTATATTAGATGTGTTTCTGCGGTAGCCGGGAAAGAGATTATATAGGCTCAGGAAACCCTAGGCAATCTGGGCCACGCCCTCGTCGCACGTATGTTTCGAGTCGGTTACAGATAGCCCACGGTCCGGGAGCGACCCGAACCGACTAACTGCGATGCGTCCGTCTAGGACTCTATTCATTTTCCTGAACTGCAAAAAGAAATGAAAGTCTCGTCTCGAGGCTCAATGCACTCACCACGAGCGTGGCGCGCGCGTCGTGACGTGTCGTGTCGTGTCGTGTCGAGATGAGCGAGCGAGGAGGAGGAGGAGCGTGCGTGTACCACTCCTCTTCTCACTCACTTACTAGTGGTGGAACAGCCCACCTTATAAGGTGGTCTAACTTCCTCCCAACTTTCCATGTGGGACTAAACTTCCCACCTCTTGTCACTCCCTAGTGAGCTGCCACCAACTTTGGCTCAAACTCACATGAGTTGCCACAATGTGGGCTTTGAGATTTATAGGGAAATCTGAAATCTAATTTGGACCACTTCATATGGGCCCTATATTTCAACAATCCCCCACCAGATCTAAAATGCCCATCTAGAGATTTACCAATACTCGATGCTTGTTTATATACCAGTGTTTCAGCGGAGACTGTTAAGTTGAACTTCCGCCTAGATCCTTAAGCTACATCCATTCACACTTGAACAATGGACTAAGCCTTGAATTGCAAGTTTTGCGTGAACATGTTTCACTCAAAGTCATAACCAGTACATGGCTGCCTGTAGCCTACCCCGTGGGTGAAGCATATGCGTCATACTTCGTGGTCTCTTCATGAGTTTACTAGAGATCACCCAAATCTCATAGAATGTGACGTTTAACAATCGGACTCATATAGGTGTGTTCTTTCAAGAATGCTCTGTAGGACAGCATCTTTGCTAAAATAGCCAACATAAACACATTAAGGCTTGTTGCCAACTTGCCTTACAGTAATTGAGAGTTGTGCATCTTCACATAGAGAGGGTTACATAATACTCTCCTCAATTAAACCACTAGTTTGTTCTTCCCAGGTCTCACGGGATCTCCGATCACAAAGGTTGGGCTACTACTATGGTGTAACATCAATGGGTCTCAAACCCATCTCCCTCGATGCACTTTTTATCACATTACGTGATAGTCCCTTTGTAAAGGGATCTGCCAGGTTTTTGTCTGTTTGAATATACGTAACAGTTATCACTCCGGAGTTTCGCAATTTCCTGATAGACTTCAAACATCTCTTTACGTGTCTTGATGACTTCGCATTATCCTTAGAATTGTTCACTTTGACAATTACAGTTTGATTGTCACAATTCAAAAGGATTGCCGGAACAGGTTTTTCAACCACAGGCAAGTCCATCAAGAGCTCTCGCAGCCATTCTGATTTAACAGTGGATGTATCTAAAGCAGTAAGTTCTGCTTCCATAGTTGACCTCGTCAATATGGTTTGCTTGCAAGATCTCCATGACACTGCGCCACCTCCAAAGGTAAATACATACCCACTAGTGACGTAGAGATCAGCTACATCAGATATCCAATTTGAATCACTATATCCTTCAAGCACAGCTGGGTGCACTGAATAGTGAATCCCATAACTCATTGTACCACATAGGTAGCGCATGACCCTATCAAGTGTATGCCAATGATCAGTACCCGGTTTTGACATGAACCTACTCAACTTGCTAATAGCAAAAGAGATGTCAGGTCTAATCGTGCTCGCTAAGTATATGAGTGAGCCAACGATCTGAGAATATCTCAATTGATCTATGGCAATCCTCCGGTTCTTGCGTAGCGTCACACTGGGATCATAAGGTGTTGGAGAAGACTTGCTATCAATATAGCCGAACCGGCTCAAGATCTTCTCAACATAATGGGATTGCGTTAGAGTAATCCCACTCTCGTTCTTAATTAGCTTGATGTTCAGAATCACATCAGCTTCTCCCAGATCTTTCATATCAAAGCTATTTGACAAGAAAGACTTGACTTCGTTTATTACTTTCATGTTTGTACCAAAGATCAGAATATCATCCACATACAAACATAGTATAACCCCTTCGCCCCTACCATGGCGATAGTAAACGCACTTGTCAGCCTCATTAACAGCAAAGCCTACAGAAGTTAAAGCTCTGTCAAACTTCTCATGCCATTGCTTAGGTGCTTGTTTCAGGCCATATAAAGATTTCAGCAATTTGCACACCTTTCTTTCTCCAGTTTTTACTACAAACCCATCAGGCTGATCCATATAGATTTCCTCTTCCAACTCTCCATTAAGAAAAGTTGTCTTTATGTCCATTTGATGAACGATAAGACCATAGGAGGCAGCCATGGATAGTAGTACTCGAATGGTGGTAAGTCTAGCGACAGGTGAATAGGTGTCAAAGTAATCTTCGCCTTTTCTCTGTGTGTAGCCTTTCACTGCAAGATGCGCCTTGTACTTCTCAATAGTACCATCAGGCCTTAGCTTCTTCTTGAACACCCATTTGCAGCCTGATACGTCTCAAACGTATCTATAATTTTTGATGCTCCATGCTTATTTTACACCAATTCATATATGTTTTGCTTACACTTCGTTGCACTTTTACATGATTTCCGGCACTAACCTATTGACAAGATGCCACAGTGCCAGTTCCCTGTTTTCTGCTATTTTTGGTTTCAGAAAAGTTGTACAGGAAATATTCTCGGAATTGGACGAAACAAAAGCCGGAGTCAATATTTTACCGTAACGTAGCCAGAGACCGAAGGAGAGTTGAAGAGGGCCAGCAGGGCACCCAGGCCACCCCTAGGCGCGGCCCAGGCCCTGGCCGCGCCTAGGGCAGGTGTGGGGCCCCTTGGCCTCCACCAACATCGCCCTTTCGCCTATTTATACATCTTCTCGGAAAAACCCCAGATACCCGAGCCTCCATCCACGAAAAGTTCCGTCACGGCCGCCATCGCCGACCCTAGCTCGGGAGAGTTCTGAAGCTCTTCCCGGCACCCTGCCGGAGAGGGAGATCATCACCGGAGGCATCTACATTGCCATGCCCGCCTCCGAAGTGATGCGTGAGTAGTTCATCCCTGGACTATGGGTCCATAGCAGTAGCTAGATGGTTGTCTTCTCCACCTTGTGCTTCATGTATCGATCTTATGAGCTGCCCTACATGATCAAGATCATCTTTATGTAATCCTATATGTTTGGTTTGCTGGGATCCGATGAATGTTGAATACTATGTTGAGATTGATTATATATTCATGTCATATGTTATTTGTGATCTTGCATGCTCTCCGTTGCTAGTAGAAACTCTGGCCAGGTGGATACTTGTGGCTCCAAGAGGGGGTATTTATGCTCGATAGTAGGTTCATGCCTCTAGCTTCCTGGGAGAGTGACTTTATAACTTCTAAGGTTGTAGATGTGCTGTTGCTACTAGGGAGAAAACAACAATGTTTTATCCGAGGGTAATTCTATTGTTTACATTACACACAATGCTTAATGCAATTATCTGTTGCTTGCAACTTAATATTGGAAGGGGTGCGGATGCTAACCGGAAGGTGGATTTTTAGTCATAGACGCAGTTGGATTACGGTCTATGTATTATGTTGTAATGCCCATATCAAATCTTATAGTAATCATCTTGTCATGTATTGATCGATATTCTATCAATTGCCGAGCTGTAATTTGTTCACCCAACATGATATTTCTTTATGGAGAGACACCTCTAGTGAACTGTGTACCCCGATCCTATTTCCTTTACTGATAAATTCAACTGCAATCCTGTTTTGTTTACTTTCTGCAAACATCTCCTTCCATTCGATACGTCTAATCCTTTATGTTCAGCAAACCGGTGAGATTGACAACCTCACTGTAAGTTGGGGCAAAGTACTTTGGTTGTGTTGTGTGCAGGTTCCACGTTGTTGCTGACGCCGGTAGTGCGCCCTGCCACTAGTCAGCCAGGAACACCTTCAGAAGTCGCTCCTTTCTCCTACTGGTCGATTAAACCTTGGTTTCTTACTGAGGGAAAACTTGCTGATGTGCTCATCATACCTTCCTCTTGGGGTTTCCCAACCGCTTCCACAACAACTTCCAACAAGATTGTCTGGCGCCATCACTGGAGCACCATCAAGATTTTCTGGCGCCGTTGCCGGGGAGAAAGAGGATTTCTGCAAGGGGAGTCTCTCATCTCCAATCTCTTTACGTTGTTATAGTTTTGCTTAGTTTACTTTACTTTGTTTTGTTTGCTTCATTATATCAAAAAAACAAAAAAATTAGTTTACTTTTATAGTTGTCTTTGTATCAAAAACATAAAAAAATTAGTTTCTATTATAGCTTTTATTTCTGTTGTTCTATTTAAATCTTGCTAAAATGGGTACTCTTGAAAACACCAAGTTGTGTGACTTTACTAGTACAAATAATAATGATTTTATATGCACACCTATTGCTCCACCTGCTCCTGTAGCAGCCTTCTATGAAATTAAACCTGCTTTATTAAATCTTGTTATGAAAAAAGCAATTTTCTGGTGTTAGTACTGATGATGCTGCTTCTCACCTTAATAATTTTGTTGAACTTTGTGAGATGCAAAAGTATAAGGATATAGATGGTGATATTATAAAACTGAAATTGTTTCATTTCTCTTTGAGAGGGAGAGCTAAAGATTGGTTGCTATCTTTGCCTAGAAATAGTATTGATTCTTGGATTAAATGCAAAGATGCTTTCATGGGAAAATATTATCCTCCTGCTAAGATTATATCCTTGCGAAGTGACATAATGAAATTTAGACAATTTGATAATGAAAATGTTGCTCAAGCTTGGGAAAGAATGAAATCTTTGGTAAAGAATTGTCCCACTCATGGACTGACTACTTGGATGATCATCCAAACTTTTTATGCAGGACTGAATTCTTCTTCAAGAAATCTCCTGGATTCAGCTACTGGAGGTACCTTTATGTCCATTACTTTGGGGGCTGCAACAAAACTACTTGATGATATGATTATAAATTATTCTGAATGGCACACCGAGAGAGCTGCACAAGGTAAGAAGCTAAATTCTGTCGAAGAATCCTCCTCCTTGAGTGATAAAATTGATACTATTATGTCTATGCTTGTTAATGGTAAAGCTCATGTTGATCCAAATAATATTCCGTTAGCTTCTTTGGTTGCTCAAGAAGAGCATGTTGATGTGAATTTCATTAAAAACAACAATTTCAACAACAATGCTTATAGGAATATTTTTGGTAGCAACAATTATAGGCCATATCCTTCTAATAATGGTAATGCTTATGGCAATTCTTATGGTAATTCCTACAGCAATAATAAAAGTGCACCCTCTGATCTTGAAGTCATGCTTAAGGAATTTATTAGTAAACAAACTTCTTTCAAAAAAAATGTTGAGGAAAAGCTTGGCAAAATTGATATTCTTGCTTCTAAAGTTGATAGCCTTGCTCATGATGTTGATTTTATTAAATTAAAAGTGTTTCCTCATGATGTTAAAGAAAGTAAAACTTTGAATGCCATTCAAGTTAGAATTGATGAAAATGTTAGGATGTTGGCAGAATTGCATGCTAGGTGGGAAAGAGAGGATGAAATTGCTAGAAATAATAATATGACTAAAGTTTGTACCATCACCACCACTAGTACTACTGAAACATCAAATGCTAGCAAGCCTCCTACTATTAATGGTAAAATAATTGGTGTAGGAAAAGTCCCCACTCCTTCTACAAAATTGCCTAGAACCGCTGAAACTGTTTCTGATAAGAGCGCTGAAATTTTTCGTAATATGGGAAACAATAGTCCTTTTACCTTTGATAATAATGATTTTGATTTTGATGGTTGCAATATCTCTGAAGTAATTAAGTTCCTACAAAATCTTGCTAGAAGTCCTAATGCTAGTGCTATAAATATGGCTTTTACAAAGCATATTACAAATACTCTCATGCAAATTAGAGAAGAAAGGTTAAAACATGAAGCTTCTATTCCTAAAAAGTTAGAAGGTGGTTGGGAGCCCATCATTAAGATGAAAGTAGATGACTTTGATTGCAATGCTTTATGTGATCTTGGTGCAAGTATTTCTGTTATGCCTAGAAAAATCTATGATATGCTTGACTTGCCACCGTTGGAACAATGTTATTTTGATGTTCATCTTGCTGATATTGCTAAAAACAAACCTTTGGGGAGAGTTAATGATGTTCTTATTATGGTTAATAATAACTTTGACCCCGTTGATTTTGTTGTTTTGGATGTTGAATGCAATGCTTCTTGTCCTATTGTTTTGGGAAGACCTTTTCTTAGAACTGTTGGTGCTACTATTGATATGAGAGATGGGATTATTAAATATCAATCCCACTCAAGAAAGGTATGGAACACTTCCCTAGAAAGATAAAGAAGTCACATTTTGATTCTATTATTAGAACAAGTTATGATGTTGATGCTTCATTACTTGACAATACTTGATGCGAACTCACTTTCTGCGCCTAGCTGAAAGGCGTTAAAGAAAAGCGCTTATGGGAGACAACCCATGTTTATTTTCTGTAATTTTTCTTTTGTTGAGTATTGGAAGTTGTTGCCTCTGTAACAACATCTCCTTATCATTTTTATTTCGTTTTTGTGCCAAGAGTAGCCTCTAATAGGAAGAAAGTAAGATTTGGGGAAGTTGCTGTCCAGAAACGGATTCTGTGCTGTTACCATAAAAATTCGTACTCCCAGCCAGTACGTAATTTTGAGCTGTCAATTTTTGAGCATATGCCCCAGGTTATTATCTAACTTTCGTTAGTTTTGCACTTTTCGATTTGAGCAACAGACGATTTTCGAACAAATCGATCTTTACCCGCTATTCTGTTTTGACAGATTTCTGCCACTATTTGCATTTGCCTCTTAAATCTCTTTATTTTTGAGTTCTTTTGATCAAAGAGCTTTTTAAAGAAGTTGCTACAGTAGCTAATGTTTTAATAGATGTTTGATATATGTTAGTACTGAACACAAGTGGATTTGTTTATTTTGATTGTACTGATGCTGCTAATGAAGAATTGTGCGAAGTTTTTGTATGAAGGAAGTTTTCAAGTGTAGGGAGAGAAGAATGATGTGATGAGATGAATAATGGACAAAAGCTCAAGCTTGGGGATGCCCATGTCACCCCAAGAAATATCCAAGAGGTGCAAGCGTCAATGCTTGGGGATGCCGCATCCCCTTCTTCATCAACAAAGCAACAGGTCATCTTTCTGTGCGCTATATTTTTATTGCTTCATATGCTATGTGTTATTCTTGGAGCGTCTTTATTTTTGTTTTTAGTTTTCTTTTGTTTTGTTTGCTGTAGAATAAGGTTGGATCCCAACATATTTGTTTTGGAGAATGACACACTCCGTTTTAATTGCATAGAACACTCTAGTTTTCACTTTTATTGTTCTGCGAGTGTTCTAGTTTGCTAGTACTTCGTTTAGCTCTGGTTTCTTCACTTTTACTTTGTTCAGAGCTTGTTAGTTTTCTTTATTTATGTATGATTAGCTCTGTGGTCCATAATGTATTTCATCATGAGAGTTGTTTCAAATAAATTGATTGGTGTTGGAGACGAGTAAAATATTTCATGCTTATAGTGATGCAAAATGAAGCTTGTCTAGACTGTGGCATAGACTTTGGCATGTCATGTTGGATGTTATTCTTATTATATGCTTAGTATTTATTGTTTTAGCATGACTTGTTTCAAATGGCTGAGGGTGCATAATGTGTCATTTAAAGAATCATGTGTTGTTTCTATCATAAAAGCATAGTATTGTGGTATTCTCCTTTGATGCTTTATTGGGTTGACTTGGCACATGCTTACACCATGTTATGACTAATAACCAGTTAACTAAAGCCTCTATGATCATTTAGTTTTTGACTTGTAATATCACTTTATGCTTTTATTGATAATGTTTTGTCGCTATGCATGATTATGGCCATTATTGCTCTCTTAGTTGGTCGTTTCCAGTCTTTTGCTAGCCTTCACCTGTACTGAGTATGAGCTCTACTCGTGCATCCAACCACCAAAAACCAAAGTTGCCAATTGTGTCCACCATATCTACCTATATGTGGTGTTTCACCGCCACTCCAAAGTAAATTTCTTGTGTGCTACCTTTAAACTTTCAAAAATAATCACTTGTTTTTGTGTAATTATAGCTCATGGGAAAGTAGTCTAAAAACTATTGCGGTAAATATTATGTCCTATGCATTTTTAGTTCTTATAAGTTGCTTGTTGTGTGATAACCATGCTGTCATGGGGAACACCATCAATGTGCCTTTATTGAATATCATGTGAAATACTAGGCATGCTCATCTTGTTTGAAGTAAGGGAGATTTACCATGAGTTGCAAAGATTGGAGTATGCATATTGTTAGAGAGGAACATTGGGCCGCCAACTAAAGCCATGTTCACATGGTGGAAGTTTCAGCTGGGCAAAAGTCCAAATATCTGTTGTCCTTGTTTTCCCGGTATGGATGTCCAAAAAGTTGAGATTCATCAAAATTGAGAAATCAAATGAGATTCATCTCCTAGGACCTTTGTACAGGAGGCAAGGAGGTACCCCTTTGTGACACTTGGTTAAAACATATGTATGTGATGAAAATCCATGGAAGTCCAAGCTAATTAGGACAAGGTGTGAGCACTATTAGTATATTATGCATGAGGCAAGCAAACTTATAGGAAGTAATTATGCATAAGCCATATTATTCATCACTACCGTTGACATAAGTAGCACCTCTCAAAATGAATATTTTCAACACTCCTATTGCTTTCAAAATAAAAAGCTCTAGCACATGAGTAATCCCTGCTTCCCTCTGCGCAGGGCCTTTCTTTTACTTTCATGTTGAGTCTTCATCTTCTACCTTATGCACCAATTAATAGAGCATAGTTGTCATTCTTAGTGCAATGTGCATAGTCCCAAAATTATTATTGATTGATTCATGATTGTGCTATTGCTTGCTCTCAAATTACTTGTATCTAGTCACCCTCTGAACTTTGAAGGTGTCCTAGCATTTATGTTTTGCTATTCCATAAGGACATGTTGAGTACCACTTTATTATGCTTACTTTATGATCATAAACACATAGTTGCTTTCAATGCACTATTATTCATGATCCTTTGTTTGAGTTACTCTTCATGTTATAACATAGTTGCTAAGTTCAATTGAATTATATCTATCATGCCTATGTTAGAGTACTTAGATCCCAGCACACAATGCTTTACATTCTTGATCAAGATTGTGTTGGCTTCATGTCACCTCAAAAATTATTTTTTGTTAGCACTTACCTACTCGAGGACGAGCAGGAGTTAAGCTTGGGGATGCTGATACGTCTCAAACATATCTATAATTTTTGATGCTCCATGCATGTTTTACACCAATTCATATATGTTTTGCTTACACTTCGTTGCACTTTTACATGATTTCCGGCACTAACCTATTGACAAGATGCCACAGTGCCAGTTCCCTGTTTTCTGCTATTTTTGGTTTCAGAAAAATTGTACAGGAAATATTCTCAGAATTGGACGAAACAAAAGCCGAAGTCAATATTTTACCGTAACGAAGCCAAAGACCGAAGGAGAGTCGAAGAGGGGCAGCAGGGCGCCCAGGCCACCCCTAGGCGCGGCCCAGGCCCTGGCCGCGCCTAGGGCAGGTGTGGGGCCCCCTGGCCTCCACCGACATCGCCCATTCTCCTATTTATACATCTTCTCGGGAAAACCCCAGATACCCGAGCCTCCATCCACGAAAAGTTCCGTTGCGGCCGCCATCGCCGACCCTAGCTCGGGAGGGTTCTGAAGCTCTTCCCGGCACCCTGCCGGAGAGGGAGATCATCACCGGAGGCATCTACATCGCCATGCCCGCCTCCGAAGTGATGCGTGAGTAGTTCATCCCTAGACTATGGGTCCATAGCAGTAGCTAGATGGTTGTCTTCTCCACCTTGTGCTTCATGTATCGATCTTGTGAGCTGCCCTACATGATCAAGATCATCTTTATGTAATCCTATATGTTTGGTTTGCTGGGATCCGATGAATGTTGAATACTATGTTGAGATTGATTATATATTCATGTCATATGTTATTTGTGATCTTGCATGCTCTCCGTTGCTAGTAGAAACTCTAGCCAGGTGGATACTTGTGACTCCAAGAGGGGGTATTTATGCTCGATAGTAGGTTCATGCCTCTAGTTTCCTGGGAGAGTGACTTTATAACTTCTAAGGTTGTAGATGTGCTGTTGCTACTAGGGAGAAAACAACAATGTTTTATCCGAGGGTAATTCTATTGTTTACATTACACACAATGCTTAATGCAATTATCTGTTGCTTGCAACTTAATATTGGAAGGGGTGCGGATGCTAACCGGAAGGTGGATTTTTAGACATAGACGCAGTTGGATTACGGTCTATGTATTATGTTGTAATGCCCATATCAAATCTCATAGTAATCATCTTGTCATGTATTGATCGATATTCTATCAATTGCCGAGCTGTAATTTGTTCACCTAACATGCTATTTCTTTATGGAGAGACACCTCTAGTGAACTGTGGACCCTGGTCCTATTTCCTTTACTGATAAATTCAACTGCAATCAAGTTCTGTTTACTTTCTACAAACCTCTCCTTCCATTCGATACGTCTAATCCTTTGTGTTCAGCAAACCGGTGAGATTGACAACCTCACTGTAAGTTGGGGCAAAGTACTTTGGTTGTGTTGTGTGCAGGTTCCATGTTGTTGCTGACGCCGGTAGTGCGCCCTGCCACTAGTCAGCCAGCAACACCTTCAGAAGTCACTCATTTCTCCTACTGGTCGATTAAACCTTGGTTTCTTACTGAGGAAAAACTTGCTGCTGTGCTCATCATACCTTCCTCTTGGGGTTTCCCAACCGCTTCCACAACAACTGCCAACAAGATTGTCTGGCGCCATCACTGGAGCTCTCATCTATCTTTTTTTCGATAAAGGGAATATATTAATACCAAGATGATACCAAATACACTTAGCCTTTGCAACAACATAATGTCTAGATCAAGTCTAGACATTAAGGATGCACATAGCCTAAAAGACAAAATAAGAAGAAAAAAGAAAACAAAGTCCTCGCCGAAGTAATCAAAGACTCGCGGCAGCAAGAATGCCACCTGTGGTGACGACACCTATACCCCGAAAAAGGTTCCACAAAACGACGCCTCACGAAGGAAACAGTGCACAAACGCCATCGTCATCCGGTCCAACCATCATGGTCAGATCCTAGGTTTTCACCCCAGAGAAGGTCCAATCTCCAAACAATGCCTTCAACAAGGGAACGACTAGGAAAATGCCATTGCCAAGTACAACCACGAAGGTCAGCCTTAGGGTTTTCACACTGGAAAACTGAAACCGCCAAGAATGAAGTATGCCAATGGCAACACCGCCCACTCTCCGAGAACACTACTGTAAAACACCGATCATTCGACACGCATACTTCTCCCGATCGGCTGCAAGTACTCCCAGGAAACTTCACGAAATCTCGACTCGACTTGAGCATGCGAGATGGAACCTCCCGAGTCAATCTGGTCTTCTTCAAACACGAACGCCATGATCCCCCATCAACACCTAGGAAAACGCAGCAATGAAAATGCCAAGGCGGACCCAAGGTGAATTGTGATAGCCGCTAGCCATAGGAACATGGATCATCACATCGCCATTGATGATGGCAGCACCCGTACTCCTGTGGCGAAATCAGAGTAGGCAAAGAGACATCACTCTGTCTACCACATTTGTTGACCCGGTGCCTGTAGATCCAAGCACACACGCCACTTAGGCGAATTGTTGTGCAAGTGCTGAAGGAGATATGCCCTAGAGGCAATAATAAAGTGGTTATTATTTATATCTTTATGTTTATGATAAATGTTTATATATCATGCTAGAATTGTATTAACCGAAACATTAGTACATGTGTGATATGTAGACAAACAAGAAGTCCCTAGTATGCCTCTTAAACTAGCTTGTTGATTAATGGATGATTAGTTTCATAATCATGAACATTGGATGTTATTAATAACAAGGTTATGTCATTGTGTGAATGATGTAATGGACACACCCAATTAAGCGTAGCATAAGATCTCGTCATTAAGTTATTTGCTATAAGCTTTCGATACATAGTTACCTAGTCCTTATGACCATGAGATCATGTAAATCACTTATACCGGAAAGGTACTTTGATTACACCAAACACCACTGCGTAAATGGGTGGCTATAAAGGTGGGATTAAGTATCCGGAAAGTATGAGTTGAGGCATATGGATCAACAGTGGGATTTGTCCATCCCGATGACGGATAGATATACTCTGGGCCCTCTCGGTGGAATGTCGTCTAATGTCTTGCAAGCATATGAATGAGTTCATAAGAGACCACATACCACGGTACGAGTAAAGAGTACTTGTCAGGAGACGAGGTTGAACAAGGTATAGAGTGATACCGAAGATCAAACCTCGGACAAGTAAAATATCGCGAGACAAAGGGAATTGGTAATATATGTGTATGGTTCATTCGATCACTAAAGTCATCGTTGAATATGTGGGAGCCATTATGGATCTCCAGATCCCGCTATTGGTTATTGGTCGGAGTGAGTACTCAACCATGTCCGCATAGTTCTCGAACCGTAGGGTGACACACTTAAAGTTGGATGTTGAAATGGTAGTTCTTGAATTATGGAATGAAGTTCGAATATTTGTTCGAAGTCCCGGATGAGATCCCGGACATCACGAGGAGTTCCGGAATGGTCCGGAGAATAAGATTCATATATAGGATGTCATTTTATGTGAAATAAAATGTCGCGGAAGGTTCTATGGAAGGTTCTAGAAGGTTCTAGAAAAGTCCGGAAGAAACCACCAAGGAAGGTGGAGTCCACAAGGGACTCCACCTCCATGGCCGGCCAGCCCTAGTGGGGGTGGAGTCCCAAGTGGACTCCACCATAGGGGGCCGGCCACCCCCACATGGGAGGTGGGAATCCCACCTTTGGGTGGGAGTCCTAGTTGGGCTAGGTTTGCCCCCTCCTATGGAAGGTTTTGGTTTCGGGTCTTATTCGAAGACTTGGACACCAACACTTGGGATCCACCTATATAATGAGGGGCCAAGGGAGGGGGCCGGCCACCCCAAGACCATAGCTTGGCCGCCCCCTTGAGTGGCCGGCCACCCCCTCCCAAACCCTAGCTTTGCTCCTCCACTTCATATTGTCCGGTTTGCTTAGCGAAGCTCCGCCGGACTTCTACACCGCCACCGACACCACGCCGTCGTGCTGTCGGATTCAAGAGGAGCTACTACTTCCGCTGCCCGCTGGAACGGGGAGGTGGACGTCGTCTTCATCAACAACCGAACGTGTGACCGAGTACGGAGGTGCTGCCCGTTCGTGGCGCCGGAACCGATCGTGATCAAGATCTTCTACGCGCTTTTGCAAGCGGCAAGTGATCGTCTACCGCAGCAACAAGAGCCTCATCTTGTAGGCTTTGGAATCTCTTCAAGGGTGAGACTCGATACCCCCTCGTTGCTACCGTCTTCTAGATTGCATCTTGGCTTGGATTGCGTGTTCGCGGTAGGAAAATTTTTGTTTTCTATGCAACGTTATCCTACGGTGGTATCGCAGCCGTGTCTATGCATAGATGGTTGCACGAGTAGAACACAATGGTTTGTGGGCGTTGATGCTCTTGTTATCTTTAGTTTGAGTACTTTGCATCTTTATGGCATAGTGGGATGAAGCGGCTCGGACTAACTTTACATGACCGCGTTCATGAGACTTGTTCCTCGTTCGACATGCAACTTGTATTGCATAAGAGGCTTTGCGGGTGTCTGTCTCTCCTACTATAGTAAAGATTCAATTTACTCTTCTATTGAAAACATTAGTATCAACGTTGTGGTTCATGTTCGTAGGTAGATTAGATCTCTCTCGAAAACCCTAAACCACGTAAAATATGCAAACCAAATTAGAGACGTCTAACTTGTTTTTGCAGGGTTTGGTGATGTGATATGGCCATGATATGATGATGAATATGTATGAGATGATCATTATTGTATTGTGGCAACCGGCAGGAGCCTTATGGTTGTCTTTAAATTTCATGTTGAGTAGTATTTCAAAGTAGTTGTAATAGTTGCTACATGGAGGACAAACATGAAGACGGTGCCATTGACCTTGGTGCTACGCCGACGATGATGGAGATCATGCCCGAAGATGATGGAGATCATATCCGTGCTTTGGAGATGAAGATCAAAGGCACAAGAACAAAAGGGCCATATCATATCACATATGAACCGCATGTGATGTTAATCCTTTTTATGCATCTTATTTTGCTTAGATCGCGACGGTAGCATTATAAGATGATCCCTCACTAAAATCTCAAGATAATAAAGTGTTCATCCTTAGTAGCACCGTTATTAAGTCTTATCGTTTGAAGCATCGCGTGATGATCGGGTGTGATAGATTCGATAAGTACATACAACGGGTGAAAGACAGTTTTGCACATGCGGATACTAAGGTGGCCTTGACGAGCCTAGCATGTACAGACATGGTCTCGGAACACGTGATACCGAAAGGTAGAGCATGAATCATATGGTTGATATGATGAACACTATGAGTGTTCGCCATTGAAATCACACCTTTTCTCGTGATGATCGGGTTTAGGTGCGGTGGATTTGGTTCGTGTGATCACTAAGACAATGCGAGGGATATTGTTTTGAGTGGGAGTTCACCTAGGGTTTTAATTATGTTGAATTAAAATTTGAACTCAATTTGTCATAAACTTAGTCTAAACTATTGCAAATATATGTTGTAGAGATGGCGTCCTCAATCAATTTTAATCAGTTCCTAGAGAAAGAGAAACTTAAGAGCAACGGTAGCAACTTCACCGATCGGTTCCGTCATGTGAGGATCTTCCTCTCTGCGGAAATCTGCAATTTGTGCTTGATGCACCGCTAGGTGACCCTCCTGCAGAAGATGAATCCGATGAAGTAAAAGCTGTTTACGCAACTCGGAAAACTCGGTACTCTCAAGTTCGATGTGCCATCCCTGTGCGATGCTGGAATCCGATCTTCAAAAACGTTTTGAGCACCATGATCCTCATGAGTTGATGAATGAGCTGAAAGCTATATTCGAGACTCATGCGGCGATGGAATGCTATGAAGCATCGAAACATTTCTTCACTGTATGATGGAAGAAGGCAGCTCCGTTAGTGAGCACATGCTCGCCATGACCGGGCATGCGAAGAAACTCGATGACTTGGGAATAGTGATTCCTAACAGACCGGGGATTAATCGTGTCCTTCAATCACCGCCACCAAGTTACAAGAACTTTGTGATGAACTACAATATGCGAGAACATGAACAAGGAGTTACCTGAACTCTTTGGCATGCTAAAAGCTGCTGAGATTGAGATCAAGAAAGAGCACCAAGTGTTGATGGTCAACAAGACCACCAGTTTCAAGAAACAGGGCAAGTCTAAGGGAAAATTCAAGAAGGGTGGCAAGAAAGCTGCCACGCCTCCTATGAAACCTAAGAACGGCCCTAAGCCCGATGCCGAGTGCTATTACGCAAGGAGAAGGGACACTGGAAGCGTAATTGCTCCAAGTATCGGCTGATCTAAAGAGCGGCCTTGTCAAGAAGAAGAAAGAAGGTATATCAGACCTACCTGTTATAGCTGTCTATCTCACTAGGTCTCGTTCTAGTACCTGGGGATTTGAGACTGGTTCGGTTGCTCCTATTTGGAACTCGAAACAGGAACTAAAGAATAAACGACAACTGCTGAAAGATGAAGTGACGATGCGCGTTGGAAACGGATCCAAGGTCAATGTGATCGCAGTCGGGACACTTCCTCTACATCTGCCTTCGGGATTAGTTTTAAGCCTAAATAATTGTTATTATGAAACTGCGTTGAGCATGAACATTATATCCTGGATCTTGTTTAATGCAAGACGGTTATTCATTCAAGTCTGAGAATAATGGTTGTTCTATTTTTATGAATAATATCTTTTATGGTCGAGCACCACAAAAGAATGGCTTATTTCTGTTAGATCTCGATAGTAGTGATACACATATACATAACATTGATGCTAAGCGAATTAAACTAAATGATAATTCTACTTATATGTGGCACTCGTCGTCTTGGTCATATTGGAGTGAAACGCATGAAGAAACTCCATACCGATGGATTACTTGAATCACTTGACTTTGAGTCACTTGATAGATGCGAAGCATGTCTAATGGGAAAAATGACAAAGACTCCATTCTCTGGTATGATGGAGCGAGCTCGACTTATTGGAAATCATACATACCGATGTATGTGGACCAATGAGCGTAGCATCGCGCGGTGGTTATCGTTATGTTCTAACCTTCACAGATGATCTGAGTAGATATGGGTATATCTATTTCATGAAACATAAATCCGAAACTTTCGAGAAGTTTAAGGAATTTCAAAGTGAAGTAGAAAATCAACGTAACAAGAAGATCAAATTTCTACGATCTGATCGTGGAGGTGAATATCTGAGTTATGAGTTTGGCATGCATTTAAAGAAATGCGGAATACTTTCACAATTGACACCGCCGGGAACACCTCAACGAAACGGTGTGTCCGAACGTCGTAATCGAACTCTCTTAGATATGGTTCGTAGTATGATGTCTCTTACTGATTTGCCGTTATCATTTTGGAGTTATGCATTAGAGACAGCCGCATTCACTTTAAATAGAGCACCATCAAAATCCGTAGAAACGACACCGTATGAAATATGGTTTAATAAGAAACCTAAGCTGTCGTTCCTGAAAGTTTGGGGTTGCGAAGCCTATGTAAAGAAGTTACAACCGGACAAGCTAGAACCCAAAGCGGAGAAATGCGTCTTCATAGGTTATCCTAAGGAAACTATAGGATACACTTTCTATCACAGATCCGAAGGCAAAATCTTTGTTGCTAAGAACGGAACCTTTCTTGAGAAAGAATTTCTCACTAAAGAAGTGACTGGAAGAAAAGTAGAACTCGATGAGATTGATGAATCTATACTCGTTGATCGAGTAGCACGATGCGGAAGTTGTACCTGTACCGCCTACACCGGCAACAGAGGAAGCTAATGATAATGATCATGAAACTTGAACGAGGAAACTACATCGAACCTCGCAGATCGACAAGGGAACGTGCCACTCCTGATTGGTATGATCCTTGTCTAAATGTCATGATTGTGGATAACAATGATGAGGACCCCTGCGACGTATGAAGAAGCGATGATGAGCCCATATTCCAACAAATGGCAAGAAGCCATGAAATCCGAAATGGGATCCATGTATGATAACAAAGTATGGACTTTGGTAGACTTACCCGATAGCCGAAAGGCTGTCGAAAATAAATGGATCTTCAAGAGAAAAACAGATGCTGATGGTAATATTACTGTCTATAAAGCTCGACTTGTCGCAAAGGGTTTCCGACAAATTCAAGGAGTTGACTACGATGAGACTTTCTCACCTGTAGCGAAGCTGAAATCTGTGAGGATTTTGTTAGCAATAGCTGCATTTTTCGATTATGAGATTTGGCAGATGGATGTCAAAACGGCGTTCCTTAATGGAGACATTGAGGAAGAGTTGTATATGGTACAACCCAAAGGTTTTGTCGATCCTAAAAATGCTGACAAAGTATGCAAACTTCAGCGTTCAATCTATGGACTGAAGCAAGCATCGAGAAGTTGGAACCGACGCTTTGATAAGGTGATCAAAGACTTCGGGTTTATACAGTGTCATGGAGAGGCCTGTATTTACAAGAAAGTGAGTGGGAGCTCTGTAGCATTCTTGATATTATATGTAGATGACATATTATTGATCGGGAATGATATAGAACTATTAAGCAGTGTTAAGGGTTATTTGAATAATAGTTTTTCAATGAAAGACCTTGGTGAAGCATCGTATATATTAGGCATCAAGATTTATAGAGATAGATCAAGACGTCTAATAGGGCTATCACAGAGTACATATCTGGACAAGATTCTAAAGAAGTTTAGAATGGACGAAAGTAAGAAAGGGTTCTTACCTATGTTACTGTGCAAGGTATTGAGTAAAACTCAAGGACCGGCTACGGCAGAAGAAAGAGAAAGGATGTGTAACATCCCCTATGCCTCGGAAGTAGGATCTATCATGTATGCCATGCTATGTACTAGACCGGATATAGCACATGCTGTTAGTTTGACTAGCAGATATCAAAGTGATCCAGGAATGGAACACTGGACAGCGGTCAAGAATATCCTGAAGTACTTGAAAAGAACTAAGGATATGTTTCTTTGTTATGGAGGTGACCAAGAGCTCGTTGTAAACGGTTACACCGATGCAAGTTGGAACACTGATCCCGATGACTCTAAGTCACAATGCAGGTACGTGTTTATATTGAATGGTGCTGCGATGGCTGGGCAAGCTCGAAGCGGTGCACGGTGGCAAAGTCTTCAACAGAATCGAGTACATAAGCGGCTTCAGAGGCTTCATCGTAAGCGGTATGGATGAAGAGGTTCATTGTAGAGCTCGGTGTGGGTCCGAGTGCATGGGACCCATGACTCATTTACGGTGATAACAGGGGGGCCATCGCCAATGCACAAGAGCCAAGGTCACACAAGAGGCTGAAGCATATCAAGCTGCGTTACCACTCGATTCGCGAGTACATCGAAGATGGAGAAGTAAAGATTTGCAAAGTACACACTGATCTGAATGTAGCAGATCCGTTGACTAAAGCTCTCCCTAGGGCAAAGCATGACCAACACCGAATGCCATGGGTGTTAGGTATATTACAATGTAATCTAGATTATTGACTCTAGTGCAAGTGGGAGATCAAGGAGATATGCCCTAGAGGCAATAATAAAGTGGTTATTATTTATATCTTTATGTTTATGATAAATGTTTATATATCATGCTAGAATTGTATTAACCGAAACATTAGTACATGTGTGATATGTAGACAAACAAGAAGTCCCTAGTATGCCTCTTAAACTAGCTTGTTGATTAATGGATGATTAGTTTCATAATCATGAACATTGGATGTTATTAATAACAAGGTTATGTCATTGTGTGAATGATGTAATGGACACACCCAATTAAGCGTAGCATAAGATCTCGTCATTAAGTTATTTGCTATAAGCTTTCGATACATAGTTACCTAGTCCTTATGACCATGAGATCATGTAAATCACTTATACCGGAAAGGTACTTTGATTACACCAAACACCACCGCGTAAATGGGTGGCTATAAAGGTGGGATTAAGTATCCGGAAAGTATGAGTTGAGGCATATGGATCAACGATGGGATTTGTCCATCCCGATGACGGATAGATATACTCTGGGCCCTCTCGGTGGAATGTCGTCTAATGTCTTGCAAGCATATGAATGAGTTCATAAGAGACCACATACCACGGTACGAGTAAAGAGTACTTGTCGAGACGAGGTTGAACAAGGTATAGAGTGATACCGAAGATCAAACCTCGGACAAGTAAAATATCGCGAGACAAAGGGAATTGGTAATATATGTGTATGGTTCATTCGATCACTAAAGTCATCGTTGAATATGTGGGAGCCATTATGGATCTCCAGATCCCGCTATTGGTTATTGGTCGGAGTGAGTACTCAACCATGTCCGCATAGTTCTCGAACCGTAGGGTGACACACTTAAAGTTGGATGTTGAAATGGTAGTTCTTGAATTATGGAATGAAGTTCGAATATTTGTTCGGAGTCCCGGATGAGATCCCGGACATCACGAGGAGTTCCGGAATGGTCCGGAGAATAAGATTCATATATAGGATGTCATTTTATGTGAAATAAAATGTCGCGGAAGGTTCTATGGAAGGTTCTAGAAGGTTCTAGAAAAGTCCGGAAGAAACCACCAAGGAAGGTGGAGTCCACAAGGGACTCCACCTCCATGGCCGGCCAGCCCTAGTGGGGGTGGAGTCCCAAGTGGACTCCACCATAGGGGGCCGGCCACCCCCCCACATGGGAGGTGGGAATCCCACCTTTGGGTGGGAGTCCTAGTTGGGCTAGGTTTGCCCCCTCCTATGGAAGGTTTTGGTTTCGGGTCTTATTCGAAGACTTGGACACCAACACTTGGGATCCACCTATATAATGAGGGGCCAAGGGAGGGGGCCGGCCACCCCAAGACCATAGCTTGGCCGCCCCCCTTGAGTGGCCGGCCACCCCCTCCCAAACCCTAGCTTTGCTCCTCCACTTCATATTGTCCGGTTTGCTTAGCGAAGCTCCGCCGGACTTCTACACCGCCACCGACACCACGCCGTCGTGCTGTCGGATTCAAGAGGAGCTACTACTTCCGCTGCCCGCTGGAACGGGGAGGTGGACGTCGTCTTCATCAACAACCGAACGTGTGACCGAGTACGGAGGTGCTGCCCGTTCGTGGCGCCGGAACCGATCGTGATCAAGATCTTCTACGCGCTTTTGCAAGCGGCAAGTGATCGTCTACCGCAGCAACAAGAGCCTCATCTTGTAGGCTTTGGAATCTCTTCAAGGGTGAGACTCGATACCCCCTCGTTGCTACCGTCTTCTAGATTGCATCTTGGCTTGGATTGCGTGTTCGCGGTAGGAAAATTTTTGTTTTCTATGCAACGTTATCCTACAAGTGCCTGGCTGAAGCAGTGGGGCATCGATACCATCAAGATGCCCTGGGTGTCATCTCCTGCAGGGATCTGCCCGCCCTCGCCGCCCGCAGTGGCACCATCATGCTGGGCGGAGGGCAGATCG
Organism: Lolium perenne; assembly: GCF_019359855.2. Taxonomy (NCBI): domain Eukaryota; kingdom Viridiplantae; phylum Streptophyta; class Magnoliopsida; order Poales; family Poaceae; genus Lolium; species Lolium perenne. The sequence continues at coordinate 272,681,065 of NC_067249.2, forward strand.
CACGACGCACACGGACAACCGCGTCCATATTTCTGGAGGATGGCGGTGGAGTCCAAGTCGTGCAGCAGGGAGCGCACGCGGTGTTGGATAATTAGGCACAATTTCCATGATTAATTCCAGAATATTAAGCATGACGACAACAACTACTAACATGTGAAACTCGAACATACTAGATGCATTAATCAACATGAATAGTAGCAGGGCAAACGACACAACATCCATCGCTAAACAGATCAAGATATGTCGCACGTACCGATCTGGTGGAGGTGGTGGCGGCGGTGTAGCAGTCGCCGATGCAGCAGTTACATTGTTGATGATGGGTCGAAGTAGATGGCGTTGAAGATGACGGTAGGTAGCACCGCCCGACTTGGACGGAAGACGACCCGTGATGAAGAGCTTGAGTAGTCGCGCAGAGCGCTTCCCAAAAACCTAATTCGCCCTCTCCCGTACAGGATCGCAAAGGCGAGCGGTTCCAGAGACCTGCTCTCCCGTTCACCGGTGCACGCCGGCGGGCGGGATGGAGTAGACTACGATGGCGGCGCAAGCAGAGAGAGGTGGCAAAACCCTAACTCGTATATTAGATGTGTTTCTGCGGTAGCCGGGCAAGAGATTATATAGGCTCAGGAAACCCTAGGCAATCTGGGCCACGCCCACGTCGCACGTACGTTTCGAGTCGGTTACAGATAGCCCACGGTCCGGGAGCGACCCGAACCGACTAACTGCGACGCGTCCGTCTAGGACTCTATTCATTTTCCTGAACTGCAAAAAGAAATGAAAGTCTCGTCTCGAGGCTCAATGCACTCACCACGAGCGTGGCGCGAGCGTCGTGACGTGTCGTGTCGTGTCGAGTCGAGACGAGCGAGCGAGGAGGAGGAGGAGCGCGCGTGTACCACTCCTCTTCTCACTCACTTACTAGTGGTGGAACAACCCACCTTATATGGTGGTCTAACTTCCTCCCAACCTTATATGTGGGACTAAACTGTCCACCTCTTGCCACTCCCTAGTGAGCTACCACCAACTTGGGCTCAAACTCAGATGGGTTGCCACAATGTGGGCTTTGAGATTTATAGGAAAATCTGAAATCTAATTTGGGCCACTTCATATGGGCCCAATATTTCAACACGCGGACGACCGCGTCCAGATGCGGACGACAACAACATGGCGTGTACCTCCGAGCCGACGTCCGACGGCGAACTCCCGCGATGTGGCAGATGCGCGTCCAGATCGGATCGAACCCAACAACGGCAGGAAAGTACACTGGAAGCAAAGGAGGAGGCTAAAAAAGAAGGGGCACCCCACCACCGCCGTCCGCCGGTGGCCTCCTCCGGCGGCGGCGGGGTGAGCGGGGCGTCGTGGAGTCGGGTTTTTTGGTAGCGGCGGGGTGGCCTCCGGAGTCGCCAGAGAGGCGACCCGGGAGGCAGGGTAACGCTTCGTCTCACATATGAGTGTCCGCTCTCATCTATCTGAAGATGCCATCTCGGTCTGAGACAGCTGCAAGGAAAGGAGTGTTTCAATATCTTCCGCTCTGTTGATATTGGTCTTCAGTACTTCTCTGTCCTTCTGCTGAGCTTGCACTTCATTATTTAGTGCAGTAAGCTTGATATGGAGAATAGCAGAGGTAATACGAATGTTGGAGGATCAAATCCTATAAAGTTTGTTCTGAATCATAATTAATGAAGAATACCTAAGGAGGGAACACATGTGGTGGGAACTACGGTTCAAACATGCATGTATTTATATGGAGTAGATTAAGGATCCAAATTCAGATAAATTTCCCCTGGATCGCCAACCGAGCACCAGAGTTGGAACACTGTTACTACTAGAGGTTGGTGAACTTGGCAATTCCCTTATGTATCCTCGCGAATCACGTTTCCTGCCCTTATGGCTGTAGCGTCCTCGCGAATCACGTTAAGTATATATTCGTTTCCTTCCCCTATGCATGAAGTATTGAATGTCTTAGTGGCTAGGCTGCTAGTCCCCTTTAAATCTTGTGCACCCTCTTGTGCATCTCCAGCCATCGAGCCTTACTTTTTCAAAACAAAAAACCAATTGAGGGAGAGATCAGAGAGAGTGAGAATGGAGGGCGCGGCGCAGCTTGTGTCGACGGTGGGACAGCTGGTGGGCGAGGAGTACCGGACACTCCGCAGCGTCGGAGGCCAGGTGGCGGAGCTGAGGGACGAGCTGGACACCATGAACGCCGTCCTCCGCATGCAGTCTGATGCTGACGACGGCTCCATGGACCACTTCGTTCGGGTGTGGATGAAGCAGGTCCGGGAGCTGGCCTACGATGCCGAGGACTGCATCCACCTCTACATCTTCCGCGTCCGGAGCAGACCCAACGACCGCTTCTTCGTCTGGTCCAGACGGCTTCTCTCCACGCTCTTCTCTCGCCGCCGACTGGCTGATGAGATCCGGGACCTCCGCGCCCGTGCCGTCGTCATCAGCGAGCGCCATGCGCGGTACGGCCTCATCCGGGAGGCGTCGTCCCGCTCCTCTTATCTTGCCCCCACGCCAAGAGCGACGACACACGCGCTCCGTGCTGCCAACGACCCAGAGCAGTTCGTCGGCATCAGCGACCAAGCTAAGCTCCTGGCCGCCAAGGTCGAGAAGATGGATGATAACAAGGAGCGCAAGGTGTTCTCCATAGTGGGTTTCGGGGGCCTCGGCAAGACTACGCTAGCCATGGAGGTGTGCCGGCAGATGGAGGCGAGGTTCGATCGGCAGGCGCAAGTGTCCGTGTCCCAGACCTTCGACGGAAGGAAGGACCTTCAGGCCTTGCTCAAGCGCGTGCTGCAGCAGATCGTCATGATGAAGCCCGACAAGGAGAAAGGCATCAAGGAAGAGGACTCCCTCACTCCCGGTGATATCGACAAGATGGATCTCGCAAGCCTCACCTCCACGATCGAGGAGAAACTCAAGGACAAGAGGTACGAATAAACACACACACACACGTTTTCCTGCGGTTCTTTTCTCAGATTTCACCGACGCGTAGTCACAGTACGAATAAATGCACGTTCGAACTAGGCACACTCGGGATCTAAAGTGCAGATTTTTTTAATTTTTTTTATAGAATACTATTAATATTCTCGAAATAAAACATATTTAATCTTTTTTTGATGAAATTGCACGTATCTAATAATAATCATTCACGGTAGTACAAATATCTCAAAAAGTAATAAAACTGTACAAACAAGTACTCCGACCACCTACCGACGACTACAGATACTAGCACGAGCCAAAGGCGTGCCACCATCCTCGCCCCTCCATCACTAGAGCTCGACAAAAGTTTGTCGTAGTTGGGATTGTTGTACTAGGCAGATGGAAAGTCGTCATGCTAAACCCTCAAAGGACCAACGCACAAGAGCAACAACTATTGCGAATGATTACAATCGTAGATCGAAAGAGATTGACAAAACAACATGAACGGACAAGGAAACCAACGGGATCTGAGAAGATCTGGCTGTGCACAAAATAACATATATAGCATATATGTATTTTTTCGATAGACGACGTTTTTTATTAAATGAGAAGGGAGGCACACGTTCTCACAAACAAAGCTACAACCAAAGATAAGAGGCAAAATACTAGTTCATGCATGAATTGTCATGATGGGAATGGACCGATCCGGATCTGGTTTTGGACTTGGCCCTGCTGACCCTAAGGCCAGTTTAAGAGGCCATGGGTGGACCTCACGCTGTGCATAACCGAACTGAAACTAAAAACCGAACCAAAAAAACCGAACTGCAACCGTATTCCAGTTATTTCAGTTATACAGTTAGGTTTAAGTTAGCAAAATACCTAACCGTAAAGACTTCAGTTAATTCGGTTAATAACCGAAATATTTCGGTTAACCGAAACTAACCGAACGTAACATCTCAGCCATAGAATGACGTTTTTGGCCAAGCTCAACTTCACTCTGGCCGTTAATATATGACCGTAAGTACAATAAAATCACTGAAGCGCTTCTAGCTTGAAGATCTGGACGTGTTGTTATGTAATCTGTGTACTGTGAGGTCGTGAGTTTAACTCCTCACATTGTCATGAATTTTTTTGTACTATTTTCTCCCTCTTTTTGTTTCTTTGCATGCAATAGGTTCTATTTGGTCATAGAAAATACAGAATTGCAGTATATGCAACCATAAAATTTAGTTCATATTTAAAAATCGCGCTAACTTTGGTTAGTTTGGTTATTACCGAAACCGAACCGAAGTTGACTGGTTATTACCGAAACCGAATTGCGTACAAAACCGTATTTACCGAAGTATTGAAATTGTATTAACTTAAAAACCGTATAAACCGAACCGAATTAACCATATTAACCAAACGTGCAGCCGAAGGTGGACCCATTTCGGAAAAGTCCGTGGACTCGCTGACCCGACGGGTACCTCGGGTCGACCCAAATTTTGACTTTCGTACAATTTTTTATCTACAGGTAGAACTTTCTTAAAAATATATTGTAACACAACAATAAACTAGGCACGATAATATGCAAAATAGATTGATCTGATTAAGTGTGGTACGGTCTATGAAGCTAGCTAGCTGTTTTTTTACACTTGTCTAACACTTTAAGATGTTTTGGTAACATGGTATGATAATAAATGAAAAAAAGAGTGAGATGGTAACTAGCTATATTACTATAAAATCACCAACCAAAGATAAGATGAGTATACAACATAATAAATGACACATTGCATAAAACCACATGTGCGTTACTATCCACTATGGAGGTAGTAATTTACACTAGTAACATGGCATATGTTACTAGTCTAAATTACTCCCCGCTGTGACCAGCCTAATTGATATAGAATCTAGCTGATTGCTGATCGGTAGACTTGATCGATCGGGTGATGTACAGAGCCAAAGAAAAACTGTGCACGTGAGATAACTTTGAAGAGAAAACCAAGAGGCGTCAAGAACTAATTTGTGCTATCAAACAGCAAGGGAAGAAAGAAAAGAATGTTCTACGTGTAGAATCAATGTGTGCTTTATACAGAGTTCTGCATTGCTACTCGCCGAAACTATCACCCAAGAAATAATCATTCGGAGTTGTGGCATATTTGGCTAAAGTATGAGCTTCAACATTGGCTTCTCGTCGTTCGTGACCAAAACAGGTCTGCTGGAAACGGCTCCGTCGCTGAACAATATCACGTATAATCATACCATGGTGCCCTAAAAAGGAAGAGGAATTGATTTCCTGGACGACGGTCAGGCAGTCGGAACTGAAACTCGCTCGTTGTACTTGGAGATCTTCCGCCAGGTCCATGGCTTCCCTGCAGGCATATGCTTCTAGTGTCGTCGGATCAGTAACTCCGTCAAACACCATGGCAGAAGCTCCCTGGAAGGCTCCTCGATCATCTCGACATACCACACCCACAGCCCCCTTGCACTGTGTCTTCGCAACCGCCCCGTCTGCATTAAGCTTCATAACACCATCCGGCGGCGGCTTCCACTTGGCCACAGGTTTAGGAGCAGGAGCAGACGAAGTTCCTGATTCTTTCCCAGCCATACCGAGGTCTTCCATATACCTCTCAATGCACTTCTGCTTCGATGCTCCTCCCTTAGCAAAACTGTAGGCGCGTCAAAAACAAGGACGGTGTAGATCTTCCCATATCCCTTCATAAGCGGGGGCACGATCGTAGAATCACCAAATCTGACATGTACATACAGCCCTGTAGAGGCCCATATGGCCCGCGTTGTCGTGTACGAGCAAATTCTGTACGTATGGCGTACTCATACACTCACGTGCGTGCGTGACGCAATGTTTACCGAAAAGGCACCTCTTTTTTTCTAACGTGGCGTATAGATACCGTATGTATATATACGGGTATAAATGGGCTGGATATGGGTTTGGGCGGACCGAAGGTAGGAAAAAAAAGCCAAATATGACCCCTCAACTTCGGTTAGGGGGGAGCACTGAAGCAGAGCTCCTCTCAATGAACTTGTGAGTAGTAAGGGGGCTCTGAAATTCGTCTTCATGAATCGCCCGCCTCCGTGCCCACCAAATCGCCCACAGTGTTGTCAAAACAAGGATGAACTTGCTCTGACCCATGGTTTCGCACAATGAAAGTAACCAAAGCTTTGGATCACCACTTCAGTCAGCTAGAAGGTGTTCAAAAATGTCCTCATCGGAAAGAGACCAAACCGCACTCGCCATATTGCATTCAAGCAATGAGTGACGCCAGGAGTCAGTTGCTGCATTGCAAACCGAACACGCCTCAGACATCGCCATATGACGCCGAGCCCTCTCCTGGCCCGTAGGGAGCGAGGCACGCACTAGCCTCCAAGCAAAAATACGGAGCTTGGATGGTACCTTCGTTTTCCGTAGTTTCTTCCACAGTCCTTCAGATTGCTCAACTTCTGATGCCTCAGCTCTCCCTTCTAGCCAACTCTCTCGGCGATGCTTCGTATCAACAATCATACGTTATGCTGACCGAACCGAGAAGTTGCCTGGGTCTTCTCATAGTGCCAATCCCAGAAGTCTGCTTGCACACTGAAACTGATAGGAATGTGCCTGATAATCTCCACATCCATCGGGAGAAAATGTTTATTTAGGACCTCCAGATCCCAAGTGCGTGTTACAGGGCAGAATAGCTCCGAGACCATCTGGGGAGGATCTTCTGCAATGGGGCAGAGGGGCCTCAAACTGAAATCTCTCGGTAGCCAATTAGAATTCCAGATATGTGTGGTTGTTCCATCTCCTATCCTTCGGACTAGTCCTTGATTCAAGATATCTCTCCCTTCACATAAAGAACGCCAAACCTGGGAAGGGTTCCCCCCAACCGGTGCATCAAGGATGTTCGAGTTAGGGTAGTAAATAGCTTTCATGATTCTTGCACTGAGGGAGTTTGGCTCCACGAATAATTCAGAGCTAATCAAGTTATGCCGATGGATTCCAAGCTTCGAACGTGGGTCGGCCACGTTGACCCAGTGGGTCACTTGGTGCTGGCCCAACTGACCCGATTCATGTATGTTGTCGACCCGACCAGCCTAACAACCTTGATTTTTCGGGTCAGGCTGGAGACCAGATGGGCCGACCAGACCCATTTCCATCCCGAATGAATCGTATAGCGCTAAAGGAGATGGAGAGCCGATCTGGATACTCTGGGTCTATGCGACCATATATACAAGGCCACATAGACCATATTAATGTAATCACTCACACCATAATGTGGATTTTGAATTTGCGGTCAAGGCCATTGAACTAGTGGAAAAAAAATACTTGCAACACTACATATTGGATAAAATTCGAAGTCACATGGATGACTGACCATATAAAATGGAAAACTTGTATTGAAAGAATTAATGTTCAATAGTTTGTCATGATGATAGCATAGACACTTGCACTTCCTTGGGAGCTGCACTTTGTAAGGTTTTTTTTTTGTTGAGGATGACAACTTTGTGTAGGTATCTTCATTTTCCAAATTTCATATTAATGTTAACCGGCCTAGCAGAATAATAGCGGGCTATTGCATTTAGCCGCGGTGATTCCAACAGTTACGAAAGGATATAGCCGGGCTATACCGCAGCTAAGGCCATATAGAGGTTTTTGTATTACTGGAAAAACCTAAATTTGAGCAGCATATTTTCGAATATATATAATAATTCAGAGATTCATATAATTTTAACACAGTCACATATGAGATACCAATAACCAGGAGTCCTGGACATAGTCTCGTCCACATATTACAATAGAAAGTAGCAGAATTCAGGGCATACTTATGTCCAAATATTGCATAACCAACAAAATCAATTAGCATGTAGCAGAAACGAGGGCAGCCGGGAGTGGGAGCATGAGCGCTGCTAACATGGTTGGCCTCTCCTGCCCTTTTTGAAAGAGAGAAGTGGAAAGTGGGGATTTGGGGGATGTGGTTAGGAGAGGGGTATATTTTGGCTCGAAATTGGGCCACCAGTCCTTTTTTTGGTCCCATTGAGTGAGAAACTTAGCGGCTAAGAGACTAAATTGTGGCTAAATCGACTTAGCGGGGCTATTTCCGGCTATTCTCATTTTGGCCCATGAAGTTCATAGCTGTAGCGGGAGGCGTCTCAAAAGGATATAGCCGGGCTATAATTGGGTATTTAAAACATTAATCAGAATGCACAATTTCTCTATATATCGAATCCATAGAGAATTTGTCATTCTCAAGTAGGTTATTTCGGAATTCGTCATTCCATTGAGAATACTGGACCAAATCTACCCGCCCTTGTAGGAATTCCATGAGGCCAGGCGTGCTTCACCTAAATCATGCCTAGTGACATTCCATGGAAAATTTCCAACACCTCAGCGATATTATTGCTTTTGTTATGAACAATATTGTGCATAGTAGGATTGTTCTCTGGGGGTTGTACTGCCTAGACACCGGTTCTTCAATCTGGCCATTTCTTTTAGCTCAATCAATCATGACGTCCAACATGTTTCCCAATTTGGTGAATAACAAGGGCCATAAGAGTTTGCCTTAAGGTAGAACTTTTTTTTGTCTAGAAGTAATGATTTACATCATCATCGACTTTAAAGGCGACATTACCTCAGAAACGAAATCATTGATCAAAACATGCCATTTTTTCCAGAGAATCCTTTCATTATCAAAGTTTGTTGGACAAGGAACAATTTGAGGATTGTGGGGCATGTACATCGTTTGCTTTTTAGAGGTGTTCCTATTGCAAAATCTTTCTAACCCCAAGTGTTAAATCACATTGTTAGTGTTGCATATTGTTGATCAGTATGGCATGACATTTAGGTGTCATGTGTTATATTTTTTCATTCCAAATTTTATCTAAACGAAATGCCAATCAATATAAATCCTGATGTACGTTCTTGATATGACTCTTGATTTCGAGTCGACATAGTAGTCGTAGTCATTTGTATCTGGTATGTTTTTTATATTAATATATTGTCTATCTATACCTAATAATAAAAGCAAAAGGGTTTCTCCCTCGGTCGTTGTCCAACTTGAATATACCCCGAAAAGTGGAGGGAAATTACCCACCGTGCCACCCATAAGTAACAAACCAAACGTTTTTTTTCATGTCTTTTCCGTCCACGTCCCTGTGTTGATTTTGGTTTCGTACGTCGTCCTTGCCCACTCAATCTCTCCATCCGCTTCTTTCTCAAATTATAGGACGTGGGCCAATGGGCAAGATCCTGACGGGAAGGTCATGAGTCATGACAGGACTACAACAGAGACACGATTCGTGTAGAGCAGAACCACGATCTGGAGGATGACCCCCATCGATACAAACATGGACTCCATGAATTCAGTTGCCGATATAAGCAACCCCAGGCACCGCGGATAAGCATAGCAGGCGGCCCATCCCTTATGCGGCGAAATTGTTGGGCCTCTGATTGAGGACACGGCGGAACAATTTCGGCGAGGGCGCGAAAGCGGTGAAGGCGAGCTCCCTGCGATCATATAATATCATGTCCGTAGCAGCGATAGAGGAGGAGCCTGGATAGCTGCTTATGTTTGGTGTCGTTCCCGCTGCTGCCGGCATGTACATGTCCTCTCAGATAATACTGGCAGGCGCTCCTCAAGGCTGAAGTCGAGGGCTATGCGCATGCGGAGGCGGTTTCCTGCACGATGTTGTCCAGATCCTGTCTCCAAGTAGCTGCTGAGACAATTACAAGGTCCATGCGAGAGGACGAGGCTGATGACGTTAAGCGTGAGTACGTTGGATGAATTGTTCCAGGAAGGATGTTAGTGTTGCATCGAGTTTTCGCAGCCTCGCAGGCGTTGCCGACCATGGAGGCCACCCCAAACAGCTTCTACGTCATGGTGGTACCGACGGCGAGGGCCAGGAGGGAGAAGAGGAACTCGACCGCATTCATCGCCGACCTTAGCCGCTGCACAAACATGACGGATTTGGTGTCTACCCGAAGCTTCAGGTTAGTGGCGCCGGTGCGGCTGTAGTGGCAGCCAGTGTTGGGGATGGTAGAGCAGGTGATGTAGCAGGTCACAATGGAGAACTTCTGCCATCTGCTGATGCACGCTGGACGACAGCATGGTCGACGTCCCAGAGGCCCTGCCTCGGGAGAGGCCGGCTTGGACTAGCAGGTCGCGATGTTTTCTGCTGAAGGTTAGGCCATCGATGTTCTTTAGTGACAAGCACACTGCACCGTTAATCTCACGCCTATTTCCATAGAAGGTGCTCTGCAGCGACAGATATAAGTGGCGCTGTTGTTCACGTCAGGTACTCCAAAACTGCCTATGCGTGAGCATATTACGTGTGCAGAGTTGGACTTGAGCGAGTTGTTTCAGGGATACAGAAAGCTGCTTATGAGAGATAGGGTTCTGCCCGTGCTTCTGATCTTTCACTTCAATTTTCACGTCTGCTCAATGCTCACGTCCATGATCATGAGGTGAAGGGGCTGCAGTGTTTGCTACCAGCCATCATGCAGATAAAATTGATGCTTCCTTAAGCAAGGTCACAAGATTAGGATAAGTAAAGAGAAAACAACACTGATAGGAAATGTTATTAAATATTTTTTTAAAGAAGTTAGGTAAAAAAATGACATATGACGAGAGACATATGTCTACTTTGGCGCAGATGTACCCGTAAATATAGTGTCACTGTTGTTGTCGTTTTACGGGAAGATATATACTGTACTTTTATTGTTTTGTAGCTAATTGCAACACCTTTTTTGACCCTATGAGCTACGACATGTATGTTATCTTAAAATGAACTTGAAATTTTTTCAAAAACGTGCGCTATTTTTATTGCGATTTAAAATTTAAAACAACAGCTAACATATATAAAATGGTACAAACCAAAAAAAATCAAAGCGAAAGAATTTTTGAGTGCTAAATTACACCATATTATTTTCTAGGTCTGTAACCATTTGGATTTTACTTTAAACCCATTGCATCGTATGGGTACTTTTGCTAGTTATTGAAAAAAGAAAAAACACTGAGAGGAAGGAAAGCTATCTGGCAGGCTTATATAGTACGAACTTTTTCTTTTTAATAAAACCGTCATTTGCCAAAAATATCTTGCTAGCTTGGGAGTGCCCACTTCGATTGGATGATAAAACGACCATACGAGCGACACGTAAGTGATTGGTGAAATAGCGTTTCTGTTTTTCAAGGTAAACAATCCCAGCTAGTGAATAATATTTGGATTTTTTTAAAATATAACATGTAAACATTGTCTACCTTAGGAATTAGCACGTAAAGCTCCATCTAACTATATATATGCTTATAATGAAACCAGGTACCTCATCGTGATCGACGATGTATGGACCATATCAGCGTGGGAAGTGATCCAATCCAAGTTTCCTAGAAACAACAATGGGAGTAGAATCATAGTGACCACTCGGATAGACACTGTGGCTAAAGCATGCAGCCCTGGTAGTGACTGCATACATCAGATCAAGCCCCTTGATGAAAAGGACTCTGAAAAGTTGTTCCTTAGTAGAGCATTTGGCTCCAAGGATGCCTCTTGCCCCAAGGAGCTCGCAGCCGAAATGGGAAAACTCTTAAAGAAATGTGCTGGGCTGCCAATGGCCATTGTTAGCATTGCCAGCCTTTTGGCGAGCTACCAATCGCCGGACAGTAAAGGTATGTGGGAAAGAATTTGCAGATCAATTGGTTCTGAGATGGAGAGCAACCCTACCCTGGAGGGGATGAGGCAGATAGTCACACTCAGCTACAACCACCTACCTCATCACCTGAAGCTCTGCATGATGTATCTTAGTATTTTTCCTGAGGATTATGTGGTGTTTAAGGACCGGCTCTTGCATAGATGGATTGCTGAAGGATTGGTAGAAGAGAAGAGGGGTTTGACATTGTTGGAGGTAGCAGAAGGCTACTACAAGGAGCTAATGAGTAGGAACCTGATTGATCCAGCCCCTTTCGCAAGCAACGATGATGATGGGGGGGTGGAGACCTGCAAGGTTCATGACATGATACTAGAGGTAATGGTGTCCAAATCACTGGAGGCAAATTTTGTTAGCCTGGTAGGTGGCCAATACATAGGGATGTCTTACGATAAGATTCGCCGCCTTTCCATCCATGGCATAGAAGATGAAGCCAAGGATTTATCTCCACCACCCAAGAAAATGGCAGCGGGACGACATGGTAGGAGGAATGTAATGGAGGGGATGAACTTGAAACACGTCCGATCATTTAGCATGTTTGAGCTGAAAGGGCACAAGCTGCTTGATCGACTAGACGAGTTCACTCTGCTAAGGGTACTTGATCTGGAAGGCTGCAAGGGCCTAAGAAACAAGCATCTTCGGGATATATGCCGGATGTACCTCCTAAAGTTCTTGAGCATGAGGGGTACAGATATAACTGTGATTCCTCCAAGTGTGGGTGATCTAGAGCACTTGCAGATGCTAGATGCACGTGGTACGTATGTGAAGGAACTACCAGAAACAGTGACAAATCTAGAGAAGCTTGAGCGCCTGCTCTTCTCCACCAAGGGCTTCTGGTCACCAACGTGGCAGCCACCAAGTGGGATATCTCGGATGAAGGCTCTGCGAGAGGTGAATAACATAGTAATCAGAGACAACATCCAGGTCGCCAAAGAGATCGGTGATCTGGAAGGACTGCAAGGCATAGTTGTGTACGTCAATGGCAGATCAAAGGTTCATGAGGAAGTCCGTAAGCATCTCGCTGCCTCCCTGTGTAGGACAAACGCCCTCCGGTGGCTCAATGTTGGAGACACTAGTACTAGTTTCGATAATCATTTGGATTATCTGATGGACCTCCCCTCGCCGCCGCAGCTCCTTCGTTACCTTCGGTTTGATGGCGGGTTTTCTAGGTTGCCAAACTGGGTCGGGTCACTCTCATATCTTGTAGAGTTCTGCATGTCCTATGGACTCCTTGAGGGTGACCAACCATTCGCTGTCCTTTGCAAAGCGCCCAACTTGAGGATCATCCGGCTGCAGAAATATTTCTACAGGGGTGACCAACTGGTTGCACGAACTGCCCACAACTTCCCGGCACTCAAGGAGATGAGAGTCAGCTGTATAACTCAATTCCCGAGCATTTTCAGTTTTGAGGAAGGATCCATGACAGAGCTCGAGACGCTGGAAGTGGAGTTCTATGACAAGCAAAAGAGCATTGAGGGCGTGGAGCACTTGAAGAAGCTTAAAGAGGTGCAGCTCCGTGGCTTTAAGCACAACCCCGCAATAGAGAGTGCTCTCAAGCTCCTGAAGGAGGACAGTGATAGGCGCTCCAAGGACAACAATCAGTTTGTAGTTGGAGTCAAATACTGGGGAAGCTAGCTGTGGGTGACGCCACATGCTGCCGTGGTCTGTATCTTTGCTTCTTTTCCCGTAAAGTTTTTTTTTGAACTGTTTTCCCGTAAAGCTGGACTGTTTGCTTTTCGCTACATCTTTATTCTTGTAATAATAAGACTAGACCGGGATGTGGTCGAGTGGTCTAGTAGTGTACTTGAGTGTATTTCCTTTGAATTGAGAATTCCCTGTGGATGCCATTTGCAACTTTATTTCACACAAGTACATGCAGCTGTGCACGCAACTCGTATTTATTCACACAGGTACAGCAGCTATCTTGGCGGAGCCGTTTTTTCGTCTTCTTCATATTTCGCATAGGAAAACACTGCCTCTGCCCCGGACGCAGCGGGCGACGCGTGTCCCTTGTCACCTCTTTCTTCCCCACGAGGCTCCTCCGTGCTCCGATTCCTCTCGGACTCCTCCGCCCCCCCCCCCCCCCCCCCCTCCTGCCGATTCCCGTGCGCAGCCCACGCAGACGCCGCGCCCGCCGCCGCTTTTGCCCGCGCATCCTTGGAGGCGCGACCGCTGCCGCTGACTGTGCAGCCATGGGCGAGCTCCAGCGCTCCGCCGCCGCTGTCCACCGCCAAGGCTGAGCTCGAGCAGATTTCTCTCCCGGCGGCGCAGCCACCCATGGTTGACGTCCGCGCCGGGCCGGGCCCCGATCGTGCAGCCGCGGCGCGCGCGCTGGTGGCTGCGTGCGAGGAGCAGGGCTTCTTCAGGGTGACCGGGCACGGCATGCCGCAGGAGCTGGTGCGCGCCGTGGAGGCGGCCGCGGCGGGGTTCTTCTACCTGCAGCAGGCCGAGAAGGAGGGCGGCGTGGGGGAGCCGGTAGGGTACGGCTGCAAGCAGATCGGCCACGGCGGCGACCTCGGGTCGATCCTGCTCTGCCTCACCTCCGCCGGCACCGTGTGCCGGCCGCGTCGTTCCTGTTCTCGACATTGCCTTGCGCGACCGTGGCCGCTGCCGCCGCCGCCGCCGCTTACGGTGAGTTCGTTCGACACCCACACATCGCACCACTTACATACGGAGTACTTGCAAAATCATACTCCGTAATATTCAGTGTGTAGAACTGTTAGCTTTAATCTTGATTCATACATCTGCTTTGTTCATTTCCTTGTGCATTTAGCTAGCTAGTTGTGTTCTCCGTAGTAGTTTGTTGCCGGCAAGGTGTTACGTGTGACGCGTACGAAGCCGACGAAGTTTCAGTGAGGCATGTTTGGCGAGATGCTGAGGCGCCGTGTGATGCGGCAAGCTTGGTGAGATGCTGATGGTGGCGTGAAGCTGCTGCATGCAAGTACTGAAGACTACACGGGAAGTAGCCGAGTGCTTCGGTGGACATTCAGTTAGCAGATAGTTTGCACGCGTGGAGTTGTTAGCTAGGTGATCAGTTAGCTGCATGTGTGTTGTTAGTGTTGGCCTGGTCGTGTGGGTCATAGAGGGATTCTAGGAGGAAGAAGTGGTCAGCTTAGTTAGTGCGTGAGTGGCATAAAAGTAGGATTAGTGGTTTGCTTCGGCAGGTGCATGTGTGCCTATTTAAGGCCTTGTAAAGCATATGTTTATTGGTAATGAGAAAGAGGGAAAATGTAGCACTTGTGGCTGCCAAAGAAGAGTCTCAGCCAAGCTTGTTTCTTCTTCCTTTGGCTAGTGTGTGTGCGTTCTGAGTTCCTTTCATGGGTGTGTGCTTGTGAGAGGGACAAGATAGAGTTGAGAGGTAGAAGAAGAAGAGGGGCTGCGAGGTGCAGCTCCTACAAGAACAACGTTTCTGCTCCACGTTGCACCCTGAGTGTCCCTGACAAAGCTCATACTTGCGGTCAGATTGCTGTACTGGAGTAGCAGTTAGCTCGATAACTACTCTATAACAAGAAGCTCTAAGCAGCATGCCCTGTCATGCTAGTTGGTCTTAATTCCGACAGAACATGACCTCAAACCGTAGCGACAATGGAAGGGGGAGGAGGAGGGCACCTTCGTCCAAGTCTCCATTCAGGTTCCGCTGGAGAGCTCGCCGGAGCGCTGTCGTCCAATGGTGGTCGGAGTGCTGCAGGTGCTCGACCTTGCCGCCCCAGGCCTGTGGCCATCTTTTTTCGGTTTTTATGTGATAGCTCTATACAGAGACCACACTGCTACCCTAGTTCCATGATAGCTACAATAACATTTTTTTTTGCTACATTTGTTCTCTGGTTCTATTAATATAGTATAAATTGTTTGCTATGATGTTTTCGATGAAATAAGTTGTTTGCTACATTTTATTTTGTACTTTTGCTATAAAAGTGTAAATTTGTTGCTACTAATGGTGGTCGACGCTGCTACAAACAGTCATCCGCCTTGCTACCAATTAGGATGGCATTTTTTGTTGATTTCGTTCCGGCCAGGAGGGTTTTCCTACATACCAATATTTTTCTTGCTATTTTGGTTATGTGTTTTTGCTATATTCCTATAAAATTCATGGTCCGAGGTTTTTGGCGAGTCTCCGGCAAAGTCACTTCCGCTACTTTTGTTCTATATTGTTGCTACAATTGCTCCGTATTTTGCTATAATAGTACACATTTGTTGCTACGAGGTCTCCGGTGAGAATCTCCGGCGGAGTCCCCGGCGAGGTCTCCGATGAAGTCGATTTTGCTACAATAGCAGACTTCTTTTTGCTACAATAGTAGAATATCTTTGCTACGATGTCTCCGGTGAGGTCTCCGGCGAGTCTCCGGCGAGATTTATGTGTTTTAGTCGGTGAACCATTTTTTGGTTGCTACAATCTTTGTCGGCGGATGCTACAACCGGAGGCGAGTATAGCTGCAAGTTGTGGCGATGGTTGCTACAAGTAGCGGTGGCGGCGGCGACGAATACAGTCATGCAACGTTGCTACTTTGGGAATCTCGTGTTTTCCTACTTCGGATGGCTGCCGTTTGCTGCTTTTGTGCGCCGGAGTTGCTACCTTGGCAGCCGGAGTTACAAAAGGCCACCAGCGCTGCTAGAGGCGACCGTCGACGTTACTACGATGGGGCGCCTTCTCCACTAGAAAATGTTGTTTGGATCTGCTACAAAAGGCTACTGGCACTGCTACAATCAGCCCCCGACGCTGCTGCTATGAACCGCCGCCGTCGGCAAGCCGTCCACCGCTGTTGCTACGAACGCTGCTTCAAGTCGTCATTGCGGCAGTGCTACGAGGGAGCACCGCCAGGGCTACCAAGGTACCCGGTGGTGCTACGAGGGGTGTGTGGCGGTGCTAGAACCTCGGTGGTGCTACTAAGAGCGTGCGGCGATGCTGCAAATGTACCATGCCAGTGCGACAAGGGTTTGTGGCGGTGCTGCAAAAGTGTCCGGCGATGCTACAAGAGGTAGACGGTAGTGGAGAATTGCTACATACATTTTTTTTTTTTTTTGCTATGAAGCAAAAGTGGGATTTTAGGTGGGAATAGATTTTGCTACAAACGAAACGTTTTTTGCTACTTTGGTACATTATGGAAGCAAAAGTGGGATTTTAGGTGGGAATAGATTTTGCTGCAAACGAAATGTTTTTTACTACTTTGATACATTATGGAAGCAAAAGTGGGATTGAGAGCTACTGTGACACGTATCGTGCTCTAGACGGTTGATTTTGGCTAATCCAATGGCAATCCACCCGGGGATGGGGGATTTGATCGCCCGGGGACGCCCAGCACTATCCTTTCGCATACGTAGTTGATGGATCTGAAGTCTTACGGCACACAGTCCCTCGTTAGTACGGATAAAAGAGTCCTCGATGGATGTGTGTGTCTACGTACATATTCCTTGCAACGAGTCCTCGATGGATGTGTCCTCGTTAGGATAAACGAGTCGTGCATGTGTATGTCTACGTACTTCGTGAGCTATGTTATGCCAAAGTTGGTTAGTTTGTCCCACGACCGTCTTAGTTAGTCTTCGGGACGGAGTGGAAGAAGGGCGGAGACTCTCGAACGAGAAAAAGGATCCCTTTGAAAGAATTGACGAGCTGAGGAGGCGGGTGGACATGATTTTGTAGACGGGAGAAGCATACCGCTAACTTAGCGGCATTACGCCAACAAAATTACCCAGCGATTCGTTTCCGTATCAGTTTTTTTTTTTTTTTTTTGAGAACACGTTTCCCTATCAGTTGAGCGCCGTGGCAGACGGCTATTTAAGGTGGTGATACTCATCCTCGGACGGCGAGGTAGGACTAAAAATTAAACACATAGCTGTCGGTGTACAACCCGCCCGGGCGACGCTTCTCTTGCATGCTTTGTGCCTGACGCGCTGCAGTCTGTCGGGTACTGGTGGGGGGCTACTGTTGAACAGGGGGCACTGCTTTTGCATGCGCATGGTGCCAGGGGGTACTAGTGGTGGTGCTCGCTGCTTGTGTCAGGCGATGCATTTCTATGATAGAGAAGTGCAATCCTGCATGGTACCAGCTAGTGGTGGTGAAGAGAGCATAACGCCACATGGTCTGCTTTTTTTTATAGCTAGCTCACGGCTGGGGCACATTTGTATTAGAAAGCCGGAAAATACATGCACAAACATGCATGTACGTGCAGATACGTATGGGAATGAAACCTAAATATCTCTATCTTCTAGGCGAAGCATCTATCCATTGCAAAAAAAAAAAGGAAATTAAAGAATCAAAAACATGATTTAGTCGAACTTTGAATTAAATAATTATGCAGTCAGAAAAAATATTTATACACTACAGAACAAAGAAAAATATTACTGATACTAACTTTGTAGAGTAAGAGGAACAGAACTTCCTAAATAAATAAACAAATAATTATATAGTGGGAAACAAATATTTATACAGTAGGGAACAAATCTTTCTGGATGAAGGAACAAATCACTATACACTAGGGAACAACAGAGAACATCACAGAGAACAATAAAAATACATCCAGAAATAAAAAAAAACTTTATGGAACAAATTTTATAGAACAAAAGGAACAAATATTTCAAGAGAAAGGAACGACTCACTATGAAGTAGGGAACAACCCAAAACATAACACGGAACAAGAAACATACAACCATGAATAATAATTTCGTGGAACTATTTTTTTGGAACATAAGGAACAAAAATCTTCTAACGAAGGAACAAATCATTATACACTAGGGAATAACAGAAAACATCACAAAGAGCCTAGACGAAGGGGAGAAAGATCCTTTACATTGGGGAACAATAACCAGGATAGAGGGGAACAACAACCTAGATAGTGAGGAACAACAACCTAGATAGTGAGGAACAACATCCTACACGGAAGGGAACAAGAGTTCGGACGTTGGGGAACAACATCCTAGACGGTGGGAAACAATAGCCTAGACGGAGGTGAACAACAACCAAGATGGGGGAACACCCTGGACGGAAGGGAACAACAACCTGGATGGAGGGGAACAAAAACTTGGACAGAATGAAACAATAGCCTAGACGGTGGGGAACAACAGCCTAGACAGAGGGGAACAACCGCGTAGACGGTCGGGAACAAGAGCCTAGATAGAGGGAAACAAGATACTAGAGAAAGGGGAACAACAGAACGGAGGGGAACAACCTATACGGTGGGGAACAACAGCCTCCACGAAAGGGAACAAGAGTCTAGACGAAGGGGAACAACATCCTACACTATGGGGAACAACATCCTACACTATGGGGAACAACAGCTTTGACGGTGGGGAACAACCTCATAGGTTGAGAGAAACATAAACGTTTATAACGAGGAACACAAAACTTTTATAATTTTTTTTATAATGAGGAACAAAATTCAAATCAATGGGACATAAAATTAAGAAAGAACATATTCTTGAAAAAGGTAAAGAAAAGAAAGAAAAGTACAGATGAAAGGAAGAAAGGAAAGAAATTGAAGAATAAAAGAAGAAGGAGAAGAAGAAGAAAATAGAAAAATAAAGAAGAAAAAAGCGAAAAAGTAAGGAAAAAAAAGAACGTACTAAGCTGCATGTACTAAAATGGAGAAATATAAAAAAATATGAAAATAAAAATGAAAAACACAAGACGAGAGAGCAGCGTATGTATATATAAAATGTTACTTCTGTCATTACAATAACTAGTATTGGTCTACCGGTTCCGTTCTAGTTTAATCATTCCTAGGGCGTTTGTTCGATTCCTGAATCCGGCGTCTGATTTTGCCTTTTCTCGCGACAGCAGCGAAGGAAAAGATTAACGAGCTACATGGGCCGAGCCCACAATCGAAACCCTTCAGCGAAATGTTGCTTCGTAGCGCACGCGCGCTACCGAGCAATTTCCCCTATTCGGCGCTCGTTGCATCCGTTACGGGCGCAACACTTGAACCATCGTGCGACGTGGGCCGACCCATTAGCACCAGGTTGCTCGGTCGCTCGCCCCAGAATCTTTCATCGGTTCATACTCTCGCTCTAGTAAAACATCAGGTTCGCCACTGATCGGTTAATTTTGATTTTTTTGATGAAATAAAGTATTCAGATTTTAAAATGTTCAAAATTAAAAACTGTTTAGATTTAAAAAAAATGTTCAGATTTTTAAAACGTCCAGAATTTTGAAAATTGTTCAAATTTTAAAAAAATCATATTTTTAAAACTTTTCTTATTCGAAAAATATTCAGATTAAAAAAAAAAAACTGTTTAGATTTGATAAATGTTCAGTTTAAAAAAGTTCATATTTTGAAAATTTGTTCAGATTCGAAAATTGTTCATATTTGGAAAATATTCATATTTTGAAAAGTTGATCGGATTTAAAAAAAAAATCAGTTTACGAAGTTTATATTTTGAAAATTTGTTCAGATTTGAAAATTGTTCGTATTTTGAAAATCGTTCATATTTGAAAAACATTCATATTTTCAAATTTTGTTCGGATTTGATAAAATGTTCAGTACAAAAAGTTCATATTTTGAAATTTTGTTCAGATTTGAAAATTATTCGCAATTTTAAAAATGTTCATATATTGTTAAAAAAAGAAAAGAAAACAGTACAAAACAAAAAAGAAAACAGAAAAACAAAAAAAGGGAAAAACAGCTGAAAACCGGCTTAGAAAAACAAAACCGAAAGAACAGCAGAAATCCTGACCGGAAGGTTCTGGAAAGTTCCTAAAACCGGAATAAACCAGAAAACATCGAATTCCTGCTGAGCTGGCCCATTTGGTGGTAATTGCGATGGGAGAAGGTACGCGTTTCGTGGCTAATGGACGCAACGAGCGTCAAATAAGGATTGCCGTGAAATAAACGGTCAACGCGTTCATGGCGGGGCACTCCTACTTCACGCTTCACGCGAAGCATACGCGGCTGACGCCTGCCTAGGTTACGCGTGGTATACGGTTCGTCTTGGTTCGGGTTTCCTCCATTAACGCAGATTCCGCTCGTTTTTTTCAGGTCGGGACACTAAAAAAATCCTTCAGATTTGAAAATTAAAATGTTCAACATTTTTAAAAAATGTTCAAAATCATTGTTCAAAATTTAAAAAAATCTGAAAATGTTCAAATCTGAAAAATGTTCAAAATTTAAAAAATGTTCATAATTCAAAAATGTTCCCATTTTAAAAGGTTTGGATTTGGGAAATGTTCAGATTTGAAAATATGCAAATTTGAATAAAATGTTCAAACTTGAAAATGTTCACATTAAAAAAAGGTTCAGATTTGAAAATATTCAAATTTTAAAAAAATTGCAAATATAAAAATGTTCAAATTAAAAAATGTTTATAATTAAAAAATGTTCAAATCAGGGAAAACCGACCGGAAACCAGAAAACTAGAGAAAACCAAACAGGCAAGTTCTAGAATATTCTCAATACCGGAAAAAAAACAGACACACAGTTTGTACTGGGCCGGCCCAGTTTAAATCGCTAGCGAAGGGAAGGGGTTCGCGTCGGCTCGTAATGTTCGCACAAATGCGTCAAATAAGGATTACCTTCATTGACTCAATCGTAACATATTTGGTTTACACGGATATGGTAGGGTAATATTTCTAGCATGATTGACTCCATATCTCTAACATCCCCCCTCAGCCGTAGCAGGTGTAAAGTGGACGACTGTGGATCAATTTTCAAGTGATTCCAGCAGGATCAATTTTCATTACCTTTGCGAGAACTAACAAAGAAAAAAATGTTCTAGGTAATTTCTGGACCATATAAGAAAAAACAATTCCATAAGAAACTTTATAGATCATATAAGAGACTTCCGTTCACAATTCTGGATCATGCTCTAAATATTTTGTTTGCTCACAATTGTAATTGATCTGGTACAACTTCCTGAATCGCTGGACCACATCATGGTTGAGTGCCCAACTTCTCGAGTTTTTTGGTTCCAAGTTCTAGCTGACGGCGGTTTCAGTAACTTTGCACCACATGCAGGGGGTCAGTTTGAGAGCTTGGTGGGACAGTTTGTATGGCTGCCGGCCAAAAGAAGAGATTGGAGCTGGCTATACTTTTAGCATCGCGTGCTGTCGAAGGTATGTGCCGAATTGCGAGAAGAAAAAATGATCGGATTAATTCCAAATTTCCAACAACTCGACTCGAAGGAGTCCGGAACCTACACGCACATAAAGGAGACGAATCGTTCCGCACCACGGCACCAGCTATGAATCAATCTCTTCTCTCAGAAAAAGATTGATCGATAGGAGGAGGCGATCGATGAGCGACCACTACCGGACGCTGGGGCTGCAGCCCAATGCCAGCAAGAGCGACATCAAAAGCGCCTACTTCCGCCTCGCCCTAAGCTACCATCCGGACCACCACGCCAAGGCCGACGCCGCTGGCCGCGCCGCCGCCGCAGTGTGGTTCCGTAGGGTCAAGGACGCCTACGAGGTGCTCTACGACGACCGCCGCCGCGCCGAGTACGACCGCACCATCCGCGCGGGTGGCGGCTACGGGAACCGGCAGCATGGCGGTCCCTCCCCGAGATCGAGTGGCGGAGGCACCTCCTACTCAAAGGAGTCAGAACCGGAGTGGATCTTGAAACGGGCGCGGGCACGGGGCCACGGCGGCGGTGCCTACTCGAGCTCGAGCGGCAACGGGAACCGGCAGGGACAACAACACGGCGCCGGCGCCGGCGCCTCCTCGAAATCGAGTGGCGGAGGCCCCTCCTCCACAACAGAGTCGGACTCGGAGTGGATGTGGGAACGGGCACGGACAAGGTGCCACGGCGACGGCGCCTACTCGAGCTCAACTGTCCACGGGAACCGGCAGTCACAATCCGGCGGCACATCCTCGAGTTCAAGTACTGGTGGAGGCACCTCCTCCTCCTCAGGCCCGGCGCTGAGGCGGTGCAACCGGTGCGACCGCACCGGGCCCCTGATCGCTAGAGGCCCCCGATCGCTATGTATACTAGTACGTATATTAGTACCCATAAGTGGAGGTGCAGCTCACGTTTGTAAATTTGGAAAGAAAAAAAATCGAATCAATCAGCTCACCTGCCTGTACGCACCACGCACACATCAATAAAGAAAGGAAAGGCATTGACTCAGTCCGGCCGGTCGCCTAATTACCTCACGCATCGTCTTCTCCCCTGACCTCCTCAACTCCTCTTCACTTTTCCGTTCCCCAACCTCAATCAGCGCCATGGGACGGCTCTGGTTTGTCGAAATTTCTAGCCGTTTTGCAGAAATTAATGGAGGAGGAGATCATGATTCATTGATTTCCAAGAAATCTCTTCCGAATTTGCAACGGTCAGTACAATCTCCTTCTATATATTCTTCAAGATTAGTCTGTTCTTGGTTAGTCCTGCCGATCTCCACTTCTCCTTCCTTATTCCCCAATCCTCATGTGCTTGACTAAGGCAGAAGATTGAAGAAAGGGGGAAATCAGAAGGGGAATCGCCGAATCGGCAACAGCACGCAGCTGGGCAGGTCAGCAACAAGGGCCAGCACGGTGGTAATGTGGTAGGGCAAGCCAGCGAGGCAGCGACATCGAGTTGAGCATCATCTTGGCTGCAGCCTCCAGGTGCATTCGTTTCAACTTTTAATTGCATTTCCTAATTCATTTTGTGTAGTGCCAACATGTCATCGAGAAAGTATATGTCAGGTCATGAAAAGCGAGAAAAGAGAAAGCGAGTAGATGAGCTAATAGAATCCCAAAAGGGTGCCATGGAGAAATTTATTAGAAAAAATGCAAGTTCTGCTAGTAATTCTCAAGAATTAGCTCTAGCAATTGCTGAACATTCCAATGAAAATTTAGATACGAACAATGCTAGTGGTCATGAAAAGTCGGGCGAAGATGATAATGCTGCGAGTGACCATGAAAATTCCGATCGGGGTGATAAAAATGTGAGTGACCATGAACCAGAGCAACAACATTTTACCATGAATATTTACGATCCAGCAAATTGGGATAACTTAAATGATAAATTAAGGGATATGTTAGTGGAGAAGGGACCTATAAGAGAAAAAAACCTTGTTTTTCGTTTAGATGATTCTGGTAGGCATTTTTCATATTCTTATTATTCCAAAAAACTGAGCAATGGAGAAGTTTATGATCGAGAATGGCTAGTATATTCGAAGCGTGTCGACAAGGTGTTTTGCTTTTGCTGTAAGCTTTTCAAGTTAACAAATAACAAGAGCGCATTAGCAAGGGATGGAGTGGGAGATTGGAGACACCTTAGTGACAGGATAAAAGATCACGAAAATAGTGTTGAGCATATTAGTAATATGAGCAATTGGAATGAGTTGAGAATTAGACTAGGAAACAACCAAACCATTGATAGAGATTTGCAAAAGATATTCGCAAAGGAGAAAGAACGCTTGAAACAAGTTTTGCGAAGAATAATTGCTGTTGTAAAATATCTTGGAAAACGAAATTTGGCATTTCGGGGATCTAGTGAGAAGCTTTACGATGACAATAATGGAAATTTCTTAGCGACTGTTGAGATGATTGCCGAGTTTGACTTGGTAATGCAAGATCATCTTAGACGCATTGAAAATAATGAAATTCATCATCATTACCTTAGCCATTCAATTCAAAACGAGTTGATCTCTCTTTTAGCATCAACTGTTACAACTTCTATTATAAAAATTGTTAAAGAGGCCAAGTATTTTTCCATTATCCTTGATTGTACTCCGGATGTGAGTCACGAAGAGCAAATGACTCTACTTGTTCGATGTGTTAATTTGTCAACTAAAAAGATGATGGCAGAAAAAACTTTCCAAGTTGATTTCTTTTATGTTATGGTGGACATGGCAAATACTTCATTGAAAAATAGATTTGAGGAACTTGGAGTTTTCAAAGAAATATTTGGGTTTATGCTTAGCTCATCAAATTTGAAGTCACTGGATGATGTTGAGATACAAAAATGTTGCAAAAAATTTGCTAAAACTTTCTCTCGTAAAGATCCAATCTCTCATAAAGATGTATTTGATGTTGACTCTGATGATCTTTTTTCCGAATTAAGAATGTTGCAAATGACCTTATCAGATGAACCTATGTGTGCTGCGGAGATGTTTGAGTTTGTTAGAAGTATAAATTGTTTCCCAAACATTGCTGTTGCTTATAGAATTTTATTTACCATACCCGTGACAGTAGCTTCAGCTGAAAGAAGCTTTTCAAAACTGAAATTGTTAAAAAATTACCTAAGATCAGCAATGTCACAAGAGAGATTGAATGGTCTAGCTACTATATGCATTGAGAAGGGCCTATTGGACCAGATTAATGTTGATAATATTATCAATGACTTTGCCTCAACAAATTTTAGAAAAAAACGATTTACATAATTAGTGCACTTGTCTATTTTGCAAGTCAATACAAGATCAGAGTACAAGCGGGAGTATTGGCAGGAGACCTGGAGTGCAAGAACAAGTGTGAGCAGGAACACGAGCTAGAATTTGAGTTGAAATGCAATAAGATCGTGACTCGTGAGTAGCCGCCAAGATTGTATTCAATGATCAAATTTCTATGAAATAAAACATCAGAAATCATCTCTATTGCTTGTGTATGGGGGGGCCTTTTTTTTTGTCTTGCACCAGGGCCCCTGACATGATAGGGCCGGCCCTGCTCCTCCTCCTCCACGGAGCCGGACTCAGGGTGGATATGGGAACGGGCAAGGACACGGGGCCATGGATCAGGCGGCGCCTCCACGAGCTCGACTGGATACGCACATGGCGGTACGTCCTCCTCCACAACTTCAGTGCACGGCGGAGCTTCTGGAAGCCGGCCACCACCACCACCATGGGTGCCACGGCGGATGGCGGCTCTCTTCGTTTGCTGGTATGTTCTCTTTCTCTCGACTGTCCAGCGTTGCTAGCTAGCTGCCTGTCTAGCTAGGCCAGCAAAGCAACGTGGATTATTGAAATTTGATGATAACTGTTTGCTGCAGGGCCGGGGTGCTCGGAGGATCCACACTGCTCTGGTCTATGCACAACAAACGCTCTGCACTGAAGCAACAAAAGAGTTAGAGATGCCAAGAAAAATATGAATGGGATGTACTTGTCAGCACGGAGAGATGGAGACCAAATCGATAGTGAGTTTACCGAGAAAATGAATATATTGGACGTATGGTTAGACTAGTTTTCCCCATAAGTTGTGGTTAGGTGAGAGGCAAGTTAATGGCCATTTGATCTGCAATGGCTTCATGCATAGTTAGGGTACTTGGTTTTTTCATCGAGAAAATCTAGTAAATCATGATCCAACAAGTAACTCTAATTCTAGAAGAGGACATCGACAGGGTAATGGCCTAGATGTCCAAAAGTATGGAAGGGGTGCCACCCACGCTGGTTTCCTCTTTTCCTTTTTCTGAATTTTTTGTTGCATATAGTTTCGCATGTTTCCTCTTTTCCTTTTTCTGAATTTTTTGTTTCACGATCCAATAGCATGCTGGACTCCAGGGTTTTTTTCCTGTTTGTGATCCATATCCACCAGATATTTTTGTTCAAGGAATCAGTCCATTCTTGATCGACCAGATATCTTTGTTCATGAATCACTCTATTCTTGACCCACCATATATTGTTTTGTTCAAAATCAATTTCTTGTATGAGTGATTGAGTGTTCAAACAAAATCCCAAAACGGGCATGATTCTACTAGTTCTTTGCAAACAATGAATTGGTTTTAATCATTTGCTGTAAAATATGAGGGACCTTAGCTCGTAGTGCGGACTGGATTTAGTTGAGCGTCTTTGTTGTAGATTATCAGCATTGATCTTAATAAAGCCTAAAAAGGAGGATTTTTTTGCGAAACACAGTACAATTACACACGCTCACACATACGCTCACACACTCACCCCTATGAACGCACGCAAGCACACCATACCTCTATGAGCACCTCCAAGAGACTGCGTTGAAGAAACTGATCCGGCGGGTCTCGAGATTGACGAAGTCACCACATGCGCCTCGCTGTCGACGGGAACGTCGCCTCCCACTGAAGAATATTCCGCCTTCAAGGAATGGATGGCGTGATAAGCCACAAAGTTGTATAGAACCTTTTTTTTGCTGACACGACTTGTGGTTCTAGGATCGACCTAGAGTCCATAATAATTCAGTTCCACATATATTGGGATAAAAGCATCCAAAAAATGAAACTGAGCATAAGATTTTCAGTACAATTTCTGCGAGAAACTCTTTGGACGGAAGATCGATATCTGAAATTGCTTTTAGGTACGTGTGTCTGCGACTAAACTCAACCCAAGGAATCGGCCTGTTTGTGATCCATTCTTTTTGATCCACCGCATGTTTTCCTGCCTTGATCCAGCTGACTCGATTTATCACGAGTTAATTTCACAAGTTTGCACGCACGCAACGTATTCTTGTGGGACACGCATCGCGGTTATTTCCAACAAGTTCTTTTGCGCCGCATCCACGAGCTGATCGCAGAAAAGGATAGCTAGATTGATGTCCCACGCGATGAGAGACCACTACGAGACGCTAGGGCTGCAGCCCAGCGCGCGCCAGCAAGACCGACGTGAAGAACGCGTACTTCCGGCTAACTCACCGCTACCACCCGGACCACCACGCCCAGGGCGATATGCCGCAGGCCGTGCCGCCACCGCGGCTGCGTTCCGTAGGGCCAAAGGAAGCGTACGGTGTGTGCTCTACGATGAAGGCCGCCGCGCCGAGTACGACCGCACCATCCGCCCCTCCTCGTCCGCTTCGGGTGGCGGCAATGGTAATCGGCATGGTCAGTACGGCGCCGGCGCCTCCTCCAGATCGAGTGGCTTCACCACGCAGACGTGGGAGGCACGGAAGGAGTGGGCGGAGTGGGACGACAAGTGGGAGGCATCTAAGAAGAAGTGGGCGGAGTGGGACGAGAAGCGGGAGGCGTCTAAGAAGAAGTGGGCAGAGTGGGACGAGAAGTGGGCGGAGTGGGACGAGAAGCGGGAGGCATCTAAGAAGAAGTGGGCAGAGTGGGACGAGAAGTGGGAGATGTAGTGGGCAGAGTGGGACGAGAAGTGGGAGACATCTAAGAAGAAGCAGGAGGCGGAGCAGAAGAAGTGGAAGGTGGAGCAGGAGAAGCGGGAGGCGGACTGGGAGGCGTGGCTGGAATGAGATGGAAACGTCTAGCGTGGCTACGGGGCGACCGTACCGCCTCCTTCATCGTGGATTGGGAGTCGGAGTGGGCATCACTCTGGGAACGGGTAGTACGGACACAACCCTTCCCTGACACCACGGTACGCATGGATTGGGATTTGGAAATCGATATACTCTAGGAGTGGGTAGAACGCAAACGGCAGGGCCAAGCCGCAGCACCTGCTCGCACTCCTTCTCAGCGGCTTCATCGACTGTGCATGGGAACTCGCATCATGGACAACAAGGTACATCATCCTCGCCTTCAAGTCCCCCCTACATGCGTGGAGGCGTGTCGTGGGACTCCTGGGACATTGCAAAGGCACAGGGCTTCCATGATGTCAGCATCTGAAATTGCTTTTAGGAAGAACTGGAGTCACTCTGGAAGGGCGACATCATCTTCGCCTTCTCCCTGGAGTGGGAGTCGGAGTGGAAGTCACTCTAGGAACGGGTAGCGGAAACGCAGCGCCGCAACGACACACCTGACTGGCCGTCAGAGTGGGAGACCCTCCAGGAAAGGTTAGCACGTGCACGGGCACGCTATGAGAAATGGCGGGGACCATACTTAACTTGGTGCAGCCGCAGACACGGCCGTACCTCTTCATCCACAGCTTCAAATGGGCAAAGAGGACGCGGCGGTACGTCCACCTCCGCTACGGGTTCAAATGGAGGTACACGAAGCGGGCCGCCACCACGGGTGCCATGACCGATGGCACTAGAAACTGCGCTCGTCATGTGCTGGTAAGTTTCTCCAAGCTAATTCATCAGCAATGCAAAGCTAGTAATGTTTGTTCACTATTTCAAGTACTCTATAATAAGAGCATCTCCACTCGTCCCCCCGAACAGGCCCCCGGCGAGCGTTTTTTCCATCCGGACGGCGAAATTCGGCCCAGTCGCGCCCCCGGTTCCTCGTTTTCGTCCGGATTTGGGCCTAAATTCATCCGGCGATCCCACGCCCCCCCCGGCCCCCCGGGGAGCGCTCGGGGACTCCGGACGAAACGAAAGCGCGCGAAACGGCGAGGAAACTTCCCGCGCGTCTGGTGGCCCCAACTTGTCGGCGAGAGAAACCGATCGTCGTCCTCATCGCATCGTCTTCCGCGCGCTGTAAAAGCCTGCCGCCGGTCTGCATTCGCCGGCCACGCGGCGAGTTAATGTCGTCGTCTTCCGCGCGCTGTAAAAGCCTGCCGCCGGCATGCATTCGCCGGCCACGCGGCGAGTTAATGTCTTCGTCTTCCGCGCACGCATCGTCTTCCGCGCGCACTAAAGGCTGCCGCCGGTCAGCTCGCCGCGATCCACGCGGCATTTAATCCCCGCGCCAGCCACGCCTATATACGCCGGTCCGCTCGCCGCGAGGCGTACCCCGTGCTCCACTCTCCCTCCATTCTCCCTCTACTCTCAAGATGGCGTTCTACGACGACGACGGCGCAGCCAACAACGGCTTCGCCCGCCGGTCTCTCCACGCGTGGGAGGGGCACCTCCTCCACCAGGCGGGGTACCCCTGCCCGCCGGACACGAGGCCTCCCGGAGGCGGCTGGCGGCTAAGTGCTGGCGGCGTTCCAATCCCGCCGCCGCCGCGGGGCCATGCCCTCGACGTCGCCATCGAGGAGGCGAGGATGACGATGACCGACGAGGAGCGCGCCGACCCGCGCCACCACCCCGACAACTACACGCGGTGGAACTCCTACTTCCTCCAGCGGTGGGAGCGGGAGCTGGCGGCCTACGACGGCCCGCCGCCTCCGCCTGCGCGCAACAACGCCGCGGGCCGCCGACGGTGGTGGGGCCGGACACTCGAGGCCGTCATCGAGCACATCGAGGGCGGCAACTCCCCGGTGCTCACGATGCCCCCTCTATCGGCATCGAGGGCATCGGCGAGCCGCCGTCGGGGAAGCGTCTGGCAGCCACGGCGCATGGCTGCCAGCTCGTCGTCTTCGGATCGGCGTCAAGGTCATCCTTGGCGCCGGTGAAGAGGAGGAGGCGACGCCGCCTTCGACGCCGGTGCGCGTCAAGAAGGAGCCGGCGTCTCCGCCGGCGACCAGAGGGCGCAGCAGCGGCGCCCTCGTCATCCGAGAACAGCCTTCCGCGCCGCAGAGCGGCCGGAAGAAGACGAAGAAAGAGGCCGCCGCAAGCCAGCTCGCCGAGGAGGAGGCGAAGCGCGCGGAGGAGGCCGCGATGGCGGAGGCGATCGCCAGGTCGCTTGCCGACATGGAGGAGGAGAAGCGCGCGGACGACGCCGCACCGGATCGGCCAGCGCGATCGGCAGCGCCAGGAGGCGGAGCAGCAGCGGCGGCTGCCGGACCTGGCCGCCGCACGCCAACTCGCCGCCCGCGCCGCTCCAACCGCCAACGACGATGTCGCGCGGTACCGCCGTCCTGCGACACCTCCATCCGGCGTCGCTGTCCCCGTCGTCGACCTCGAGTCCTCCGACGACGACTGGTACAAGCCATCCCCGGGGTGGGGAGACGCCGGCCAGGGCAGCAGCAGCCAGGCCGCGCAGCCGAAGGTGCCGAAGGTCGAGGACGACGGCTCCGACGACGGCGGCGACGACTACACGGTGTTCTACCGCCGTATGGGCATGTAGAGCGCCGTGTTTTAAAATTAGCGTTTGAATTCCCCTAGCCGAATTCGAAATATAGTCGAATTCGGCCTTTATGTATGAACTCCGCCCGTTTTAGTCTAAATATCATTAAATTTAGTCTATATTCACCCGAATTTTAGCCGAAGTTTGTCAAGTTTCCGTTTTTTAAATTCGCATCGTCGACTTCGCCTGGGCACGCGGCTGGGAAACTAGCGCTCCCCACGCCAAAACTTCATCCAATCCGGACGAAAATTTCGCCGGATTTGGGCGTGGGGAGCGCCAACGAGTGGGGATGCTCTAAGTGTTCACATCCATGGATTATGTAGTGCCGCGGTGCTTGGAGGATCTGCACTGCTCTGGTCTATGTACAACAAACGTTGTGCAAGGAAGCAACAAGAGAGCTAGATGACAAGGAAGAGTGCTTGGGATTTATAATTACCTGACAAGGAAAACAGCAAGGGGCCGGGTGTGCTCTTTTTTATCAAGGTGAAAACACGTTGTGTGTTCTCTTTTTGTTTTTTACTGCTGCAGTTTTTGAAGATTTGATTCTTTAGATGGCTGACATCATTTCTAGTAGTATGAAATCTAGCTTTTCCATCCAACAAACAACCTCAGGTAGATTCGATCGATCCATATGGCCACCGCATATCTGGAAAAAAAAAACAAGCAGCTGGAGCACCATTGTGCTTTCTGAATTTTCCGAAGGGCTTCACCTTCACATTAGGTCTGGAGTACATGACTAGCACGAGCGATGGAGCTGCGTACCAACTACCAACCCTTGCTTCCTTGGTTGATCTCCTGTTTACATGTACAGTACTATAGCTGATGAGCCTATATCAACACAAGGTTTTAACACTAGGTTGTTGCAGAGGTTGGATGTAACAAAAATAATAATAATGGATCGACCTTGTCGTGGACATATGCATCAACCGGCCCATGCATGCAGCCCAAGAACTCAACACATGGAGGTCTGATGACATCTCTAATTTCCCCTCAAAAATAAAGATGAGAACTCTAATTATTATGGATATATACTAGGTCACATTCGCAGGAGGCCTGGTTAGGGCTTTGGCTGCTTCTTCCGATCTTCCGGCCGTGCGGCAGGCCGGGAATAATGAGGAAGGCGCGGCGGCTGCTGAACATGCATGGTCATGGTGACGGAGAAGCTCGGCGGCGGTTCGCTCAGCCGCGTCGACGCCAACCGCCACATCTTCTTCCCATCTACCGCCCAAGCACTAGAGCACCGTCGTCAGATCCAACAACAGCAAGCGGCGGCGCCGGCGGCGCCGGCCACTGAAAAGGATGACTACGACGGCGTCATGAGGCTTGCCCCGCCAAAAACTCATGTTCGAACCGTCCCCCTCAAAGAAGACCAGCATTCTTGAGTTCTTCCCCTTGGGCGGCGAGGGAAGTAAAATCGTGTGCGTGGACCAAGCCGGCCGCTCCCTCCTCTACGACGCCGACGCCTGCACCGTCCACACCATGCCCACACTCGATCAGCACCCCCACCAGCTTGTGGTCACCCTCACCGACGCCCACGACCCTGACCGCCCCGACGCGCTCTACCTCCTCGACCAAGCGGGCGGCAGCTTCCAGTTCCAGGCCCTCGTATACGGCAACCCCGACCGCGACCCGCCGCCCTGCCCAGAACTTGCTAGACCGAGTATATGGCTGCACGTTGCTCGAGAAGGTTTCGCCTGGCACTGGCGCCAACTCCCTCCGCCCCCCGTCCACGACCACGAGGACCCCTGCAGGCTCCACCTTCTTCCTGCAGTCCTACGCCCTGCTCCATGGAACCACCATATGCGCCTCCTTCAACTGCAACCTGTCCACGGACTCCCGATGCGGCACCTGTTGGATATTTTGGTGATCTAGGCTGCTCTCCTAGGTCAGATCTTTTTGGGTTGCTACAGTAGGACGGTGCTACAGTAGGGCGGTGCTACAGTAAATGGCCACCTATCCTTATGTGTTGTCTTGATCGGAGACATCGATTTTGATCCAACGGTGCTGGTTCCCCTAGTGCATAGTGCTAAACATATATAAAGGGGTCAAATGACCCTAGAAGAGTGGAGAACACACGGCTGCTCTCAGTTCTCTCTCTCACTCTCTCTCTCACACAAATTAAGCCACCGATCAGGCTAGCACTAAAGCACTGGGAAGAATCAAGCACAAGTTGCTCCATTTTGGTGTGAGCAATTAAACAAGAGGAGACATGGCATCATCTTCAGATCAAGGTATTTCTGATCTTATTCTTTTGTGGCTCAAACTAGAGCTAGTTGATCCTGCTGGATCCAACAATGGTATCAGAGCATCTAGCTCTTAAGTTTGAGCCCTCTTATGTTAAGATTCATGCTTGATAGATCAAGCCAAAATCAAGATCAGGGGCATATGCACATACCCATGTGTTTATATGTTGTCACCAAGTCAAGACATATGCCCAAGTTGCTTCTGTGAAAGAATTTTATGCTTATGTTTAAAGGCTGTTCTTCCTGGTTATCAATTATGTTTTAAGTTTAAGCCCTGTTTTCTTAAGTAATAGCCCTAAAAGTTCTAAAGTGAATCTAGGGTTTTCTCGGTTTTAAGCATATATGAAGGGGATTAAGGCAGATTCTTGCAAATCTTCAAATTCCCCAATTCCTAGAAACCCTAGAGTTAAAATCCCTTATGATTCTCCTCTGAAATCAAGTTGTGGTTTCGGCTTAAGCATGATTCTTTAAAGGGGAATGAATAAATAATGATGAATTTAAGCACTTCTTCCCAATTCCGAAACCCTAGATTACGAAATTCCCCAAATTTGAAGGAACCCTAACCCTAATTCAAGATCAAGATCAAGGCGGACTTTACCTTATGGACCTCGTCGTCGTCGCTGGCCACGGCGGCATCGGAGCCATCTTCTTATGTTGGAAGGTGTGCTCGGACTCGAACCCGAGCAGCCTTGCTGTCCGCTGAACTGGCCGGTGTGGCCGCTCTCCCCGCGCGCTCGACGCCGTTGGAGACCAGCTGCTGTGCCGGTTCCTGGCGAAGGAAGCTGTCGCCGTCGCGGGGACGCCCACACGCACACGCTTGCCTCGCACAGGGGCGCCGCCCAGAGCCGCTCGATGGAGCTGCGCGCTGGCCAAAGCTGCACGCAACTCCGGCGAGAGGGCATGGTTGACGCCGAAGCCTTTTCCCCGTCGCGCGGTGCTCGCCGTCTTCGCTATTGCAGCGGCGGCGTCGCCATTGTCGGGAGAGGAGAGCAGGAAAGAAAGGTAAATGGGCTAGGGTTTCGTGGGGAGCCGGGCGGCGACGACGCGCTGGTTTTGATCCAGCCGGGGTCGTTCCTGGCCATCGGATTGCATCCGACGGCTCGGGTGGTCCTGGCGTTGCAAATGGGCTGTGGCCCAAGAGGGGATCAGGGGGAGCAAATACTGGGCTGGGCCAATTTTGGCCCAGTTCAGCAGGATTATTATGCTAATAATAATAAAAAATAAAAAAAAAATTAGGGCTGAAATAAATATCTTTTCGGGGCTATTTTTTCTGGATGAATTGATTATGCTTATTATGTTTATTTTAGGCCACAATTTTAATTGTCATGCTTAGTTAATTTACATGTTGATATTACTTTTATTATTTAGTTTATTTATGATTAATGAATTATGGTGATATTTATCACTATAATTATTATGTGATAATGCTTCCGCTGCAAAATAAAGTTTATGGATCCTCAAATAAAGTGTGGTTTTATGCCTTGTCATTCTGACCAAAGTTGTTTGACGGGCATTTTAACTGCAAAATTCTTTTATTGGTCTGTTTCACTTCTGGCCAAAGCTGATGTGAACCGGGTCGGTAAAAGAAAATAATGAATGAGGATCATTAATGTGTGGCTTCTATTTATCAATTTGGCCAAAGCTAATTGATGAATATTTGTCCACAAAATTTTGTTGTTCATTTTCATCTCTGGCCAAAGCTGATTTGAATTTGATCAATAAAATTTTAATGATGATTATGATGATGCTTACTAAAGCATTTTTTTTTGAATTTTTTCTTTTGCAGCAACTAATGTCTCTAATATTGCTGGAATGCTAAATGGCATCGAACAGCTAAATGGCAGCAATTATGTCACGTGGAAGGAGAAGCTTGAGATCACTATGGCCTTACTCAATATTGATTATGCTCTCCTTAATGATCCTCCTGAGGTGCCTAAAGAAAATAATGAAAAATTATGAAGCCCTCAAGAAGGAATATGACATTATTAAGACTAAGTGGGATGACTCTAATCGCAAGTGCCTTATGATGATAAAGGGCTCCATTACACAGAGTATGAGGGGAGCCCTTCCTGATTGTGAGACAGCAAAAGGGTACTTTGCAAAAATTGAGCATCAATTTAAAGGGTCTTCTAAAGTTTATGCAACAAGTCTTATCAGAAGGCTAATTGATGAAAAATATGATCCCACTGGAAGTCTTCGAGAGCATATTATGAAAAAGTGCAACATGGCCGCCAAACTAAAGTCAATGGAGATGGAAATCTCTAATGGTTTCCTCGTCCATTTTATTATGTCATCTTTGCCTCCCCAATTTGATCCATTTATGATCAACTATAATGCGATGGATGTTAAATGGGAGATTGATGAGATGATGGCGCGATGTGTGCAAGAAGAAGAAAGGCTTAAGGCTGACAGAATTGATCATGTTAATCAGTTTGGTCATTCACAAAAGAAGAAGTATAAAAAAATTTGTGAATGAATATGTGAAGCCCAAGCCTTATAAGTTCAAGGAAAAAGGCCAATCCTCAAAAGGTTCACAGCAAAAGAAGCCAGAAAAAGCGCCTAATGCTGAAGGAAATAATTCCAATGCTTGCCACTTTTGTGGAAAAGGTGGGCATAGGCGAAAGGATTGTTTTGGCTTCAAGAGATGGCTCAAAGAAAGAGGTACCGACACTATTACAGTTGTTGAAGAATCCCTTTATGTTAATTATGCCACCAATACTTGGTGGATTGATTCAGGTGCAACAATTCATGTTGTAAATTCGTTGCAGGGATTCAATATGAGGAAGACCCTAAAAAGAGGGGAAAGAACAATTAGAGTTGCTAATGGTGTTGAAGCTTATGCCGAGGCGATTGGAGACTTCACTCTTACACTTCATGGCGGTTTTAAGCTTCAGCTAAATAATGTTCTTTATGTACCCTCGATGAAACGGAATTTAGTTTCCGTCTCATGTTTAGATGATGATAGTTATGAGTGTCACTTTGGGAATAAGCAGTGTATAATTATGTATGACAATAATAATGTTGGCCTTGCCTGTCGACACGACAAACTTTATGTAATTTCCCTTTGTGATGATATAAATAATGTGGGTTCTACCTCAAATATAAATGTCGGTACCAAACGCAAACGTAATAATAATGAGACTTCTTCGAAATTATGGCACTATCGTTTAGGCCATATTTCGAGGGGGAGGATTGAGCGTCTCATTAAAGATCAAGTTCTTCCTTCTCTTGATTTTTCGGATGCGGATGTTGATCATTGTATCGACTGCATCAAAGGAAAATATGCCAAGAAAATTAAGAAAGGTGCAAACCGAAGCACGGGAGTTTTGGAATTAATTCATACGGATATATGTGGTCCGTTTAATGTGAGATCGGTGGACGGTTATAATTCATTCATAACGTTCACTGATGATTTCTCCCGTTATGGATATATTTATCAAATCAAAGAAAAATCAGAGGCATTAGACAAGTTCAAGATTTTCAAAGCTGAGGTTGAAAATCAGTGTAATAAAAGAATTAAAGTTGTAAGATCTGATCGTGGTGGTGAATACTACGGCAGACATGCAACTTATGGTCAAATTCCTGGACCATTTGCAAAATTCTTACAGGAAAATGGCATTGTCGCCCAATACTCAGCACCGGGTGAACCTCAGCAAAACGGGGTGGCTGAAAGGAGAAACCGCACACTTATGGATATGGTGCGGAGTATGTTAAGCCACTCCACTTTACCGGTGAATTTATGGATGGAAGCCCTTAAAACAGCAGCACATATTCTTAACAGGGTTCCCAGTAAATCGGTGCCCAAAACACCGTATGAATTATGGACTGGGAAAAAGCCAACCCTGAATTATTTTCATGTATGGGGCTGTCCTGCTGAAGCAAGGATTTTTAATCCGATTATGGGAAAATTAGACCCCAAGACAGTCAGTTGCCATTTTATTGGTTATCCTGACAAATCTAAAGCATATCGATTTTATTGTCCAAATCAGACAACGAAATTTGTTGAAACAAGACACGCTGTGTTCTTGGAAAGTGATATAATGAGGGGGAGCATGACTCCCAGAGAAATAGTCTTGGAGGAAAAACAGGAATATGTCCCGATGCCTGTAATCCAAGAGCCAGTGTTTCCAGTACATACTGAAATTGCACCTCAAGTTTCAGCTCCTGTAGCTGATGGTGCTCACATAACTGGACAACAAAAGGACCAAGAACAGCAATTACGAGTGTATTGAAGAAGGCAACGTGCTGATAATGCAACACCTGCTGATACACCGGCGACTGTTCCAGATGTCACATCTAATGATGCTCTTATTGAAAATAATCAGCAGTCTCAAACTGTTATTAATGTGCCGAATAATGAGCCTCTTAGAAGGTCACAGCGGGCTAGAAAGCCTGCTATTCCTGATGATTATCTCACTTACATGAGTGAGGATACAAATGAGCCAGTGTTGGATAATGATCCCACCTCATTTAAGGAGGCTATGGAAAGTGAATATTCGTCTAAATGGCTCGATGCTATGAAAGATGAAATGAAGTCCATGAGCACTAATGATGTATGGGACTTAGTAGAAATCCCTGAAGGAGCCAAAACAGTTGGATGCAAATGGGTCTATAAGACCAAACGTGACTCCAAGGGTGATATCGAAAGGTTTAAAGCAAGGCTTGTGGCAAAAGGATTCACTCAAAGAGAAGGGATTGATTATAATGAAACTTTTTCACCCGTCTCTTCGAAGGATTCATTCAGAATAATTATGGCACTCGTGGCTCATTATGATTTAGAGCTACATCAGATGGATGTCAAAACGGCATTTCTAAATGGTGACTTACATGAAGATGTATACATGGCACAACCGGAAGGTTTTGTTATGGAAGAAAATAAACATTTAGGATGTCATCTGAAGAAATCCATCTATGGTTTGAAACAAGCATCAAGAGAGTGGTATCTCAAATTTGATCAAGTCATAAAGAAATTTGGTTTTAAGGAAAATAAGAAGGACAATTGTGTTTATGTTAAGTTCAGGGGGAGTAATTATATCTTCCTGATATTATATGTTGATGACATACTCTTGGCCAGCAGTGATAAAAATATGTTGATGGAGACCAAGAGATTCCTGTCTTCAAAGTTCGATATGAAAGATCTCGGTGAAGCAACTTATGTTTTAGGAATTGAAATTCACCGGGATAGATCCAGAGGGATCTTGGGGCTATCTCAGAGAGCATATATTGAAAAGGTACTGAAAAAGTACAATATGTATAAGTGCTCAGCCTCGCCTGCTCCTATTGTTAAGGGCGATAAATTTGGGACTTTCCAGTGCCCAAGAAATAATTATGAATCTGCGCAGATGAAGTCAATTCCTTATGCCTCAATTGTTGGGAGTATTATGTATGCACAAGTGTGCACTCGCCCTGATTTAGCTTTTGTGACCGGGATGCTTGGCAGATATCAGTCCAATCCAGGTCTGGATCACTGGAAGGCTGCTAAAAAGGTCTTGCGTTATTTGCAAGGTACTAAAGGCCTCATGCTTACTTATGAGAAATCTGATAATCTCGAAATAGTGGGTTATTCAGATGCTGATTTTGCGGGGTGTGTTGATACTAAGAAATCCACATCAGGTTATATCTTCACCCTTGCAAAAGGAGCTATATCATGGAAAAGCTCGAAGCAAACTGTTACTGCATCGTCGACAATGCAGGCAGAATTTGTAGCATGTTATGAGGCAACCGGGCAGGCGGTATGGTTGAAGAATTTTATCCCGGCACTAAGAGTGATTGACAGCATTTCCAGGCCTCTCACTCTATACTGCGATAATCAACCCGCAGTGATCTATGCGAGTAACAACAAGTCAAGTGCAGCTGGCAAATTTATTGACCTTAAGTATCTTGTTGTGAAAGATAGAATCCAGGATCAAACAATAGATATCAAGTACATTAGTACTAAATTTATGTTAGCGGATCCGCTCACGAAAGGCTTACCACCCAGCGTATTTAGAGAGCATGTTGCCGGCATGGGTTTGGTTGAAAGCTTTTAATCCTGGAGAAGTTGGAACTATTATGGCACCATCTCCCCAAAAGGGGCTCATTTTGAGATCAGATGGGAACCATAGTCACTTGGTTTAGCAGTACTTAATTGACTATTGTAACCTATTGTCTTGGTGTACCATTTTATCAAAAGATGAGTCTGTAATGTTTATGATGTTTATGTAAAGAATTATGTAAATTAAGTTAATATATGATGTGAATAAAGTTTATGGAGCTCATAAATTAAAGAGGTTCATTTTGATATGAAGTAATGTGCTATAGTCACTAGATTAAATGGTACCTAACAGACCATTATAATCTTTTCGTCCTAGTACATTATTTTGTTGAAAAAAATGAGCTTATAATGATCAGCCTTACGATCAAGGGGGAGAATGTTGGATATTTTGGTGATCTAGGCTGCTCTCCTAGGTCAGATCTTTTTGGGTTGCTACAGTAGGACGGTGCTACAGTAGGGCGGTGCTACAGTAAATGGCCACCTATCCTTATGTGTTGTCTTGATCGGAGACATCGATTTTGATCCAACGGTGCTGGTTCCCCTAGTGCATAGTGCTAAACATATATAAAGGGGTCAAATGACCCTAGAAGAGTGGAGAACACACGGCTGCTCTCAGTTCTCTCTCTCACTCTCTCTCTCACACAAATTAAGCCACCGATCAGGCTAGCACTAAAGCACTGGGAAGAATCAAGCACAAGTTGCTCCATTTTGGTGTGAGCAATTAAACAAGAGGAGACATGGCATCATCTTCAGATCAAGGTATTTCTGATCTTATTCTTTTGTGGCTCAAACTAGAGCTAGTTGATCCTGCTGGATCCAACAGCACCTACTGCTTCGACACCGGCGCCGGTGAGTGGATCAAGGCCGGCGACTGGACGCTGCCCTTCTACCAGTCCCGGGGCCTGCACGTCCCCGAGCTCGGCAACGACCTCCTGTTTGGCTCATCTGGCCTCAGCTTCTGCGCCGTCGACGTCTCTAGCTCCGTGAAAACGACCAACAATGGATCATCATCAGCCCCGGTGCTGCGGCACGAGTGGAAGGATGTTGACCCGCCGCCGCCCGAGGACTGGCATCCGTCACGACACAGCGTGGCCTACCTGGGCGCCGGAAGGTTCTGCATCCACAGAGGCTTCGACATCATGGCCACAGATGGATATGGTGACTTGTACACGGTCCACACCACGTCTCTGCTCACCGGCGTCGAGGTGGTGCAAGAAGCAGGATCCCCAAAGCTCCGGATGGTCAAGCATGCACAAAACCAAACGTCTCGACTCTAATATCCACAATCTGCTCTAGATTACTACTAGTACTACGTAATACTAGTTGGTGATACAAGAATGTATGCAGCTTCGGTTTAGCAGTAACATGTTTTATTCTGTTGTTAACTAGCACTAGTAGAAACAAGGGCTATGGTTTTTTTGCTCCAAAGAGCTTTTGCACCGGATTTGGCATGAACCGGTGCTAAAGGGGGTCATTAGCACCGGTTCGTGCCCTTTGGACGTACCAGGAACCTTTAGCACCGGTTCGTGTTACGAACCGGTGCAAATGAGATATCTTTTGCGCTACGAACCGGTGCAAAGCTCATTTGCACCGGTTCGTAATACGAACCGGTGCAAAAGGACCCTTTGCCCTATATATTCAGCTCACCCCCAACCAGCCAACTCACTTCATTTTTTCTAGGGGAAAGGTGTGTGTGTTGAGTGCTACCTTGCTTCTCTTTGGCATGCACATAAGGTGCTCGATGAAATGTCTGAGAGAATGATGCCGCTTGATTTTACACAAAACAAAAATGATATGAGGTGCCGGAGCGACACTTAAGATTTCTCCTCTTCTCCTCGATCAAGGTTAAGCAACAACTTTACCCTTTCATTTGTACGGTGCTAATTTCCACTATTTATAAATATTATGATATTTTGTAATAGTTTTTTGATAAACTTAATTAATTATTTGATGTAGATGAACCGGCGGCAATGGATGTACGTTGACCGACGTCTACCCGAGTTCACTTCGGGCCTGAAAGAATTTATCCGTGTGGCTCAGGAAAACCCACAGGCGGATGGTTTTATGTGTTGTCCATGTGTTGATTGCTGGAACTTGAAGCAATACCCTGAATGGCAAGTCATTCACTCCCACCTGCTTTGGAAAGGTTTCATGCCCAGCTATAATTGTTGGACCAAGCATGGAGAAAGAGGGGTTATGATGGAAGACGACGACGAAGAAGAAGAGGATGATGATATGTACCCTAACTACGGTGATACTGCAACAGGGCATGATGAAGATGAAGATGCAGGAGGAGGTGAAGATGAAGAGGCATCAGATGAGCCCGTTGATGATGATCTTCGTCGGGCCATCGCTGATGCACACAGAGATGCAGAAACAGAAAACGAGAAGCGAAAGTTAAAGGGCATGTTAGATGATCACAAAAAGAAGTTATACCCAAATTGCGAAGATGGCAACACAAAGCTCGGTGCCACCCTGGAGTTGCTGCAATGGAAGGCAGAGGCTGGTATATGTGACAAGCCATTTGAGAAGTTACTAAAAATAATGAAGAGGAGGTTTCCAAAGGATAACGAATTGCCTGACAGTACGTACGAAGCAAAGAAGGTTCTCTGCCCTCTAGGATTAGAGGTGCTGAAGATACATGCATGCATTAATGACTGCATCCTCTACCGCGCTGAGTACGAAAATTTGGAAAAATGCCCGGTATGCACTGCACTTCGGTATAAGATCAAAGTAGATGACCCTGGTGATGTTGAGGGCGAGCCCCCTAGAAAGAGGGTTCCTGCCAAGGTTATGTGGTATGCTCCTATAATACCACGGTTGAAACGTCTGTTCAGAAATAAAGAGCATGCCAGGTTGTTGCGATGGCACAAAGAAGACCGTAAGAAAGACGAGATGCTGAGACACCCCGCTGATGGGTCGCAGTGGAGGACAATCGATAGAGAATTCCCGGACTTTGCAGATGACGCGAGGAACTTAAGGTTTGGCCTAAGTACAGATGGAATGAATCCTTTTGGGGAGCAGAGCTGCAGTCATAGCAACTGGCCTGTAACTCTATGTATCTATAACCTTCCGCCTTGGTTGTGCATGAAGCGGAAGTTCATTATGATGCCAGTGCTCATCCAAGGCCCAAAGCAACCCGGCAACGATATTGATGTGTACCTACGGCCATTATTTGAAGAACTCTTACAGTTGTGGAGCAAACCAGGTGTACATGCATGGGATGAGTACAAACAGGAGTCATTTAACCTACGAGCGTTGCTTTTCGTGACCATCAATGATTGGCCTGCTCTTAGTAACCTTTCAGGACAGACAAACAAGGGATACAATGCATGCACGCACTGCTTAGATGAGACCAAAGTTGCCTATTTGAATAAATGTAAGAAGGTTGTGTACCTGGGGCATCGTCGATTTCTTCCAAAGAGGCACCCCGTCAGAAAGAAAGGCAATCATTTCGGAGGTGAGGCAGATCACCGGGTGAAGCCTGAACTCCGTACCGGTGATGCTTTACTTGATATGGTCAAGGACATAAAAGTAATCTTTGGAAAGGGTCCTGGCGGTGTTGCGGTCAAAACCCACCAGCGAGCAGCGACGGGCAACACAGTAGAGCCAGGAACAACTTAGGGCTGCGGCTGGCCCTGGTCCCTCTGAGCGACGGCCCGCAAAGCCTCTGGTACACACGTCCGATGCTGGTGCAAGGGCGTGCCACCTGACCTATACCTGGTCAGGAAGGTGATGGAGATGTCTCGCTTAGTTTCCTGCATGGCATACACGTAAACATTAAATACGAGCCTCGATCGTCTCTCAGGTTATCCTGTGAATCGGCTCAAGGA
The DNA here is from genome assembly GCF_019359855.2 of Lolium perenne. NCBI lineage: Eukaryota > Viridiplantae > Streptophyta > Magnoliopsida > Poales > Poaceae > Lolium > Lolium perenne. The sequence continues at coordinate 272,723,419 of NC_067249.2, forward strand.
GCCGATCCACCCATGATTCGTACGAGGTGCACGAATATATGGTGGTCCTGCTTGATCAAGATAAAGCTAAAGCGATCTACGACGATTTAGGGTTTTCACCGCATAATCGGATCATCCTACTCACGATTGGGCCTCGCGGCCACGCACGGTGATCGTAAGCCGATCCTAGACAAGGCCTAAAAACCAACACGAGGTTGATCCCCGGAACATCCTGTCTAGGACTAGCAAATGACACCCTACGTGCCGCTGGATCCTCCAACCCTTTGTAAGGCCTAACTATTGCAGATATTAAACTAATCCTTGAAGAACAAGGAGCAACCGTAACGGATCGGATCTACTAAATAATGATCAAGCGGGGTGCCGCCCCTACACCTAAGATAGGTGTAAGGGCGGCTAGACATGCAAGGGTTGCACTACGATAGCATATGATACGAAGAACAATGCTAACCCTAACACATCTAAGATAACTACGTTGCTCGCCATCAAAAAGGCTTCAGTACGAGCAACGCATGAACAACGAGAATAAGCTTGTGCTGCCTAGATCGCAAGATGCGATCTAGGCAGCATGATGCTTACCGGTAGAAACCCTCGAGACGAAGGAGTTGGCGATGCGCCGAGATTGATTTGTGGTTGAACGTTGGTTGTTGTTTATTCCATAAACCCTAGATACATATTTATAGTCCAGGGGACTTTCTAACGTGGGAATAATCCCCACCGTGCACGAGACAAACTCTAACTTTTAATCTAAGATGCGATCTACTATAATACAGATACACGGGCAATCTAGCCCAAACTCTTCGTGTAAGGCCGCTTCAGAGATCTTCCACGTGTAATCTTCCAAGTCCATCTTGATCGCGGCCCACCTCTGACTCGGTCAAATGCTGGTGATAACACATGCCCCCCTGGTTTTGGTAATGATAATTTCAAAACCACTCTGTTTTTCCTTCGAAGGGTCATGTCGTGGCAGAGCAGACCGTCGCAGTATTCTTCATCATGATGACTTGCCTTCTCACCTTCTCTGTATGATTTGACAATTTTGGCTCTATCCCCTCGGAAACTGCAATGGCATTAAATCTCTACTAGGCTCCTCTTTATTTAACCGTGCCGATTGATTAGCCCTCTTCATCCCCTTTCTCTGTTCTAGCTATCGGCACCAAAAAACCCTCTTCCCCTGTAGCAATGTCTTCCTCTTCCTCTGTCTCCTCCGGCCTCTCCCTCCCATCCTTCTCCTCGAGCGAGCCGGAGTGGAACTCCGATCATGCGCCAGAGGGCGACCTGCCTCTGACCGATGGGGAAGACGACCTCAAGTTCCTCATCGAAGGGGAGCTGATAAGCGAAAGTGAAGACGACCTCCATCCCTGGGTGAAACCCACCTCCTCCGACGGGAAGGGGGAAGAAGTAGAGGAAGAAGAAGAAAAAGAGGAGGGCGGCCCCTCCTCCCCCGCTAAGCTTCTGCCGGCAAAGCGATTCCGCGCTTGGGCGGACAGCGAAGACGATGATGATGACGAGGAGGAAGAGGAGGAGGATGAATCCTCCTCCTCCATCGGGTACCCGCCGACAAAGCGCTTCCGCTCGTGGGCGGATAGCGAGGATGATGATGATGACGAGGAAGACGAAGCTCCGGCCGAGGGCTGGGGCAGCAGCGACGAGGAACTTCCTGGGAGCAGCGCCGACGACATCGACGACGGCGACGATGGGGACAGCGACGACTAGTAAAGTAGGACTAGTAGTAGCAGTGCACTAGGCACCAGATCCCTCTTTTGAGAGCCATCGGCTCTTTCTTGTAAAGCCGCTCTTTTGAATTAATGAAAATTGTTCTTTCAATTCATCTTTCAATTAATCCAATTTCAATCCTTCCGCTTGCCACACCAAGACCGATAGCAACGTATCGGATTCTTTTTCCTTTAGACGCCCATGAAGCCGGACTCAAATATCGATTAGACCGTCAGCCAAGCACTTCTCAAATTCAGACTGCGATTTGATACCCGACCATAAATTTTCGCAACCCCATAGCCGATGACTATTCATTGGCTATTTTGAGAATCCAATCTCTTTCCTTTTCTTGCAGCAACAGGACGGTCCACAACCTGTAAAAGCCGACGGCCTCCTTTTCCGGCTCCTCTCCGTAGCTTTAGCAGTCTTCTTCTGCAACACCTCACTGCTTTCAGAGAAGATCACGATGCAGGGCCAGCCGATGCAACTCCAATCGGCTCTAAAAACAGAGCATCTGCCAAGTTAGTTGCCCCCCGAGCCTTAATCAAGGCGAGAATACCGGCGAGGATGCACAGGTCAAACAAAAAGGCTTTGACCTTAGGTAATCTGGTAATCCGAGATAGCCACCATGAAGAGTCAATCAAACTTGCCCTCATTGATCAGCTTTCTTCCACTGAACGCCGATGTTGTAGATGAAACACCAACAGCTTAACTGACGCAAAGGGTTGTCGGCTCATTGCAGCCGAGGCTGCTTCTCATTGTACATTCCCTCCAAGGAAACAGAAGTTCTTGAGGCCGAACTGAAAACCATCTTGGCGAAAATGTGAGCCTTGAGAACATAGCCGGTAGGTCTTGGTCTTGTGTAGCTGTACTAGAGTCGATGAATGTGCATCGGCTTTGTTCCTTAGTTCTAAAGTCGATGCCCTTGCATCGGCTGTATATCGCGATGCTAAAAAAAAAAATTTTTACTGCCCGATTTTTCTATCGGCCCCCAATGTTTTACTGCATATATGTTCATCTGATTAGGTGCCCCCCGAGCCGAAGCTGACAGGTAACTGCAGATATCGGCTCTGTAGTCTAGCCAAGGCACCGTATTTGCACATCGGCTTTGGTAGGACCAATGTTGATTTTCCCTGACTCATCAGCCGACGTAAACCGCTGCCCAGTAGATCGACGTTGCATGTAAGAAGAACATGTGGTGAAGATAATTTTGGCCGATTGCTGGAATCGGTCTCCATATTGATTGAAGCGCTCAATGAAGGTTTCATAACGTTCCTTCGTAGATAATTTGGGCCGATCCAAAGGATCGGCCTCGCCACGTTTCTCATCGGTTTGTTCTTGCTACTCGGTCAGGCCGGTGGATAAGACCAGCCCAACCTCATCCTTTGTCATGTCGATGCACTCGCTGTCGTCCACCTTGAGTGCATCGTTTAATCCTGGAGCGCTAACTTCCATTGGAAGAATGAGCACCATATTTGTGCCAGCCGATGTTTCATCATCGGCTTTCCATTGCTTGGGGCGCCACTCCATTTTCCGTGGTCGACCCTCTTCATCCAGGGTTCGCTGAACTTTCGCAGCCAGATCAGGTCGCGCCTTCCTTAGCGTATGCAGGTATAACCTTTCGGCTTCTTCCAAGCCGCGCAATCGCTGAACCCTACGCTTTTGGGAACGGCTGAGTCCATCAGGGCACCACCTTGGACGGTGGTACCTGTCTTCTTCTTCTTCTCCCTCGTCTTCCGAATCCTCGAGATCTTCCAACCGAGGGGACTCAGCGCGTTTGCTTCGCGGTGGGAGAGGCCCTAGACGTCTGAACACGGACACGTTGGCTGCCTCCTTCTTCTTCTGGTTGCATTCTGGGCAATTGCCGATTGTAGGCAATCGGCTCATTCCTGAATCCCAGCAGTGTCTGAAGAAGGGACAGTCCCAGTGCCTATCCTCGTCGTCTCGCTCACTTGGCTTTTCCTTGGCACGGCGCTCGCACTCCTCCTCATCGCGATCATGCCAACGGTGTCTTCTGGCTTCTCTGTCCAGACGATCTCTTTCATCGTCATCGTCGCTGGATCGCCGGCGTTGGCTATACTGACTCACATACTTGTTGAGGAGGTGATCAGAGAGGGGTCGCTGATATCTTATATTCTTCACTTCTCCCTCTGTGACGTAGCGCTTGCCATCATGACGGAGCCGATCGCGTGGAGCAGCCTCCTCTATGTCCTTGCTACGAGAGCAGCTGCCCTCGTCTCCATCCTTGCCAGAGTGGTGCCCAGGTCCTACCATGTTGATACTGAACGAGGATCCTGGCTGGCAACCTTCAGGGTAAGTGCACTCCACCAAGTTAACGGCGGGGAAGGGGTGGGTGTCGACCTTCATGGCATACTGGTTGAAAATCAGACGTCCTTGTTCTATCGCCATTTGGATCTGCTGACGCCACACCCTGCAGTCGTTGGTGGCATGGGAGAGCGAGTTATGCCATTTGCAGTATGGCTTTCCGTTCAGCTCCTGTACCGTGGGGAATTTGAGACCTTCGGGTATCTTCAACTGCTTCTCCTTGAGTAGGAGGTCGAAGATTTGCTCAGTTTTGGTCACGTCAAAATCAAACCCTCTGGGCGGACCTGGTGGCTTAACCCATTTGCAGGACACGGGGGTTGCCCCCCGAGTCCATTCAGCCACTGCTACCTCTTGGTCTCCCGCAAAGCCTTCATCTTCATCTGCCTCGACCAGGACTACCGCACGCTTGAATTTTTCCTGGTACAAGTCTGGATGGCGCTGTTCATATGCTGACAGTTTCTGAACCATGTGCGCCAGTGAAGGGTAGTCTGCTTGGGAAGCCATATCCTTGACTTGCGAGGCAAGGCCCACCACTGCCAACTCGACTGCTTCTTTTTCAGTCACACGAGCCGAATAGCATCGGTTCCTCAGATTTCTGAAGCGCTGGATGTATTCTGCCACAGTTTCTCCACGCTTCTGACGTATCTGCGCTAGATCGGCAAGGCCAGACTCGGAAGCTTCTGAGTGAAACTGCATGTGGAACTGTTCTTCCAATTGCTTCCAAGTCCGGATTGAGTCCGGTGGCAACGAAGTGTACCACCCGAAAGCCGATCCCGTGAGGGACTGCGCGAAGAACCTCACGCGTAGTGGATCCGACGCTGAGGCCGTTCCTAGCTGTGCCAAATATCGGCTCACATGCTCGATGGAGCTGGAACCATCTGATCCACTGAACTTGGAGAAGTCAGGGAGCCGATACTTGGGTGGTAGCGGGACCAACTCGTATTCATCGGGGTACGGCTTGGAATAGCCGATTGTCCTCCTTTTCGGCACCATGCCGAACTGGTCCCTCAGGATCGTACTGATCTGATCCGCGGTGCTGGCTGCAGGAGTCGAACTCTGAAGATTCGCCGGGGTGGCGTACTTAGCCAGCCATTCTTGCTTTTCCAGCTCTGAGCCAACTGCAGGAGCTGAGCTCTGGAGGTTCGTCGGGGTGGCATATTTAGTTAGCCACGTCTGCTTCTCAAGATCTGTTGCTGACGTTCCTCCTGCTTTCCCAGAAGTCCCTGATGTCGCGGCCTGGTTTGTGAGCGCCCAGTTACCGCAGTCTGGCACGTATGTGCACATGTACCCGTGAGGGATCTCCTTAGGCGCCTCATGCAAGAACTGGCAATCACTAGGGTCACCACCGATCTTGTAGACGACGAATGCCGGTGAATTCGGCACTTCTGGTGCTGCCAACGCAAATGGCAGCGGTGGACGGGACTGGAGTGGCATCTCTCCTTGGTGTGTCCCGAGAGCTGGTCCTGACGGAGAGTACTGGTGCCTCATGATCTCCTGGATCACCCGGAGAGCGACACGCTCCAAAGTGTTCACCAGGTTCTCAGAGTGGCGGTGCAGCGAGTGAGCCACCAAGTAGTTGATCTCCTGACGTAGGGACCTGGTGCGTTCTTCTGACGGGGCAGAGAGGTCTATCCCATCGAGTGCACCATCAGGCGAGAACCCCTTCCACCTGATGCCGTGTGAACGGGTTCTGTGAAAAGAGCCGATGAGGTCGGCTTCGAGGATTGCTTTGACCTCGTCATACTTCTTCTTGAGCTCGTCGGTCAGATCCTCGTACGTGACTGGAGTGCCGTCCGCCATCTCAGATGTAGATGGCGATGTGGTTGATGTCGAAGCTTGTCCCACCGGGCGTGCCAGAATGTGTTGCGGTTAAAACCCACCGGCGAGCAGCGACGGGCAACACAGTAGAGCCGGGAACAACTTAGGGCTGCGGCTGGCCCTGGTCCCTCCGAGCGACGGCCCGCAAAGCCTCTGGTACACACGTCCGATGCTGGTGCAAGGGCGTGCCACCTGACCTATACCTGGTCAGGAAGGTGATGGAGATGCCTCGCTTAGTTTCCTGCATGGCATACACGTAAACATTAAATACGAGCCTCGATCGGCTCTCAGGTTATCCTGTGAATCGGCTCAAGGAGCCGATCCACCCATGATTCGTACGAGGTGCACGAATATATGGTGGTCCTGCTTGATCAAGATAAAGCTAAAGCGATCTACGACGATTTAGGGTTTTCACCGCATAATCGGATCATCCTACTCACGATTGGGCCTCGCGGCCACGCACGGTGATCGTAAGCCGATCCTAGACAAGGCCTAAAAACCAACACGAGGTTGATCCCCGGAACATCCTGTCTAGGACTAGCAAACGACACCCTACGTGCCGCTGGATCCTCCAACCCTTTGTAAGGCCTAACTATTGCAGATATTAAACTAATCCTTGAAGAACAAGGAGCAACCGTAACGGATCGGATCTACTAAATAATGATCAAGCGGGGTGCCGCCCCTACACCTAAGATAGGTGTAAGGGCGGCTAGACATGCAAGGGTTGCACTACGATAGCATATGATACGAAGAACAATGCTAACCCTAACACATCTAAGATAACTACGTTGCTCGCCATCAAAAAGGCTTCAGTACGAGCAACGCATGAACAACGAGAATAAGCTTGTGCTGCCTAGATCGCAAGATGCGATCTAGGCAGCATGATGCTTACTGGTAGAAACCCTCGAGACGAAGGAGTTGGCGATGCGCCGAGATTGATTTGTGGTTGAACGTTGGTTGTTGTTTATTCCATAAACCCTAGATACATATTTATAGTCCAGGGGACTTTCTAACGTGGGAATAATCCCCACCGTGCACGAGACAAACTCTAACTTTTAATCTAAGATACGATCTACTATAATACAGATACACGGGCAATCTAGCCCAAACTCTTCGTGCAAGGCCGCTTCAGAGATCTTCCACGTGTAATCTTCCAAGTCCATCTTGATCGCGGCCCACCTCTGACTCGGTCAAATTCTGGTGATAACAGGCGGTCAATCTGTTCCAATGACATCGTTACCGGACACGCACCCATGTGGAAGAAAAAATCTCTATTTTGGGATCTACCCTATTGGAAAGTCCTAGAGGTCCGCTCTTCAATCGACGTGATGCACGTGATGAAGAATCTTTGCGTGAACCTGCTAGGCTTCTTAGGCGTGTATGGGAAGACAAAAGATACACCAGAAGCACGGGAGGACCAGTATCGTATGAAAGTCACAAAAAACAAGCAAGAACAGAATAACAAGACGGATACAGGGAGTCGCTTAAGTCCTGCCAGCTACGCTCTTACCAAAGCAGAGAAGGATATCTTTTTTGAAGTCCTTTACAGTATCAAGGTGCCGTCTGGATTCTCATCAAATATAAAGGGAATTGTAAATATGGCGGAGAAAAAATTCCAAAACCTGAAGTCGCATGACTGCCACATTATTATGACGCAGTTGCTTCCTGCAGACCGAGGGGCTTCTGCCGGAAAATGTTCGAATACCCATTGTGAAGCTATGTGCATTCCTTAATGCAATATCTCAGAAGGTAATCGATCCAGCTAGTCTTCCAAGGTTACAGAAGGATGTGGTGCAATGTCTTGTTAGTTTTGAGTTGGTGTTTCCACCATCTTTCTTCAATATTATGACGCATCTCCTGGTTCACCTTGTCGAAGAGATTGCCATCCTCGGTCCTGTCTTTCTACACAATATGTTCCCCTTCGAGAGGTTCATGGGGGTCTTAAAGAAATATGTTCATAACCGTGCTAGGCCAGAAGGAAGCATCTCCAAGGGCTATGGAACAGAGGAGGTCATTGAGTTCTGTGTTGACTTTATTCCTGACCTTAAGTCGATTGGTGTTCCTGAATCGCGACATGAGGGTCGACTAAGTGGAAAGGGCACGCTAGGAAGGAAATCAATGATATGTAGGGACGGGATTTCTTTCACTCAAGCACACTACACAGTTCTACAAAGTTCCACCTTGGTGGCCCCGTATATCAGTGAACACAAGAATATTGTATGCTCCCAACATCCGGGGCAGTCTGAAGACTGGATTACACATAAACATATGCAGACATTCGGCGGTTGGCTCCGAGCACATCTCATTAATAACAACAATATTGGAGATCAGTTGTACTTGTTGGCCGGGTCACCATCTTCGACTGTACTGACTTTCCAGGGGTACGAGATAAATGGAAATATCTTCTACACGTTCTCCCAAGATAAAAAGAGCACCAACCAAAACAGTGGTGTCCGCATTGATGCAACAAACACTAGCAGTGGGGAAAAGGACACATATTGTGGTTACATAGAGGAGATATGGGAACTTGACTATGGACCTTCTTTTAAGGTCCCTTTATTTCGGTGCAAATGGTTCAAGCTGGATGGAAAAGGGGTAAAGGTAGACCAGCTGTACGGAATGACAACAGTGGATCTCAACAATCTTGGTTACAGAGACGAACCATTCGTCCTAGCCAATGATGTGGCTCAGGTTTTCTATGTGAAGGACATGTCCTCCAGACCGAAGAAAAGAAAACATAAGGAAACGAGCTCATCCGATGAGCCAAAGCGTCACATAGTTCTTTCAGGTAAAAGAACCATCGTGGGAGTCGAGGACAAGACAGACATGTCAGAAGATTATAATAAGTTTGCTGAAATTCCGCCGTTCATAGTGAACATTGACCCAACCATCGCGTTAAATGCTGAAGATGCTCCATGGTTACGGTCGAAGCGATCATAATGTATTATTATCATGTACTGTGAAGCATTTGTGGCGATTCTATCAGTAACATTGGTCGTTTGCCCTAAATGCCATGAAACCTCGAACACGATAGCCCATATTGTGAAGGATTTTTTGTGATGTGTGCAATTATCCAAGTTTATTATTTTTCCTTGCAAGTATGACACATAATATGACGGCACGCGAAGGTTTCGCGTTGTTTGGGTCATTTTTGAATTTTTTATGCTCATTTCAAACTATATTCAAAACGGCGGGCATGAAGATCCTTCGCTCGGGGCGGAGTTTCACTAAACTTTCACTGGATCTCTGATGAAATAGCATGTTATGAACCCAATAAATATTTTTACAAAAAATCTTGAGCATTATATCATGTGCTTGTAGTTCAAATCTGGCCGGCCTCCTACCGATTCGGCAGGAATTTGTCTTTTTCACGAGGGGTGGACGGAAAGGTTCCAGATACACATGGTTGGGAAATTATCCATCTTAGGTGGTCTACTATTTTTGAAAAATGTGTTGGTACCAATGTGAAACTTTAATTTTGTGGTTCCTTCACAAAACACCCCTTTTCGGCACCTCGAAAATGGAAAATGGATTTTTCGTGCGATGAAAAGGAAAACTTCCTCCTGCAACATTGTAAGAAATCCCAAGATACACATGTGTGCACAATATGGATACATTATCACAAACTATGTGGCGATTCTATCAGTAACATTGGTCGTTTGCCCTAAATGCCATGAAACCTCGAACACGATAGCCCATATTGTGAAGGATTTTTTGTGATGTGTGCAATTATCTAAGTTTATTATTTTTCCTTGCAAGTATGACACATAATATGATGGCATGCGAAGGTTTCGCGTTGTTTGGATCATTTTTGAATTTTTTATGCTCGTTTCAAACTATATTCAAAACGGCGGGCATGAAGATCCTTCGCTCGGGACGGAGTTTCACTAAACTTTCACTGGATCTCTGATGAAATAGCATGTTGTGAACCCAATAAATATTTTTACAAAAAATCTTGAGCATTATATCATGTGCCTGTAGTTCAAATCTGGCCGGCCTCCTGCCGATTCGGCAGGAATTTGTCTTTTTCACGAGGGGTGGACGGAAAGGTTCCAGATACACATGGTTGGGAAATTATCCATCTTAGGTGGTCTACTATTTTTGAAAAATATGTTGGTACCAATGTGAAACTTTAATTTTGTGGTTACTTCACAAAACACCCCCTTTTCGGCACCTCGAAAATGGAAAATAGATTTTTCCTGCGATGAAAAGGAAAACTTCCTGGTCATTGCCTCTCCTCTCTCTGTGCTTGCGAGAAACTTCGCCGGAGAGGCTCTTTCCTTCTTGGTCGTTGCCTCTCCTCTCTCTCTGCTCTCAGGCTGCTCTCTCTACTCTCCAGGTTCCTTCACAACGACAACGACTTTATTGAAATTTAACATTAACTAAATTTAAACTAAAATAACAACTTCTACTAGTTCTTCCGCGCATCCGCTGCCGCCCTCCTGGCTGCCGCCTCCTGCCGCAGCTCCTCCTCACGACGACGCTTATACATCTCCTCACTATCCAGATCCGCCACACGCGGCCGCTTATGCAGCTCCTGAAGACTCTGCCTCTCAAATGCTTCTATGGTAGCCGCTAGCGCCGCCTCCTCCCACTCCTCTATCTCTGCAAGCTGCGGGTCCACCTCATCCGCTGCTGCCCTCCTTGCTGCCGCCTCCTGCCGCTGCAGCTCCTCCCACTCCTCTATCTCCGCGAGCTGCGGGTCCACCTCCACCGGCGGCGGGTGCGGCTTTGGGGGCATTGTGCAATGGGCTAGGATTCGGTGATGAGTGAAGTGGGAGAGATGGGGACGTACTATTTATAGAGGAAAAATATCCCGCGCGGCGTCGTGGCGGGAAAATATCCCGCGAGCCGTTTGCGTCGTGGCGGGAAAATATCCCGCGCGGCGTCGTCGCGTGGCGGGAAAATATCCCGCGCGGCGTCGTGTGACGGGAACCTACCACGCGCGGCGTCATGGCGGGAACCTATCCCGCGCGAAACACCCAAAAAAAAGGCGGGAAAATGCAAAAGGCAGCGAAAATTTTGACCTTTTGCACCGGTTCGTGGCTGGAACCGGTGCAAAAGGGTCTTTTGCACCGGTTCCAGCCACGAACCGGTGCAAAAGGGTGGTGGTATAACTGCCCCCCGCGCCCACCCTTCTTCTCCATTCGCGCGAGGACAGTTTGCCTACCGAAACTCTGCCCAATTTTTCGGTCAAGCCGCCACCGCCATCGACCGCGCCGCCCGCGCCACCCGCGCCGCCCGCGCCGCCGCCTCCTCCGGGCCGCCGTCTCCTCCGCGCCCGTCCCCGCGGGCCGTCGCCACCGCCGCGCCCCGCTGGCGCGCGCGTGCGTCGGCCTCCTCCGCAGCCACCGCGCCGCCGCCGACCGCCACCGCCCGCGCCGCCGCCCCGCGCGCCGCCCCTTCTCCGGCCGGCAGCCGGCTAGCTAGGTGAGCCCCCCGGCCCGGCCAATTTTTTTTTTTGTTTTCATATTTTTGTTTTAATTAGTTAGAAAATTTAGTAGTTAAATTAGTTAGATAAATTGTAGTTAGAAAATATTAGTTAGAAAAATTTAGTTAGAAAAATTTAGGGTTAGAAAATATTAGTTAATTTAGAGTTAGAAAAATTTAGGGTTAGAAAAATTTAGAGTAATTGTAGTTAGAAAATATTAGTTAGAAAATAGTAGTTAAATTTTAGTTAGACAAATTTAGAAATCTTAGTTAGATAAATTTTAGTTAGATAAATTTTAGTTAGACAAATTTAGAAATCTTAGTTAGATAAATTTTAGTTAGATAAATTTTAGTTAGACAAATTTAGAAATTTTTGTTACATAAGTAGTAGTGAAATTTATATGTTAGAAATATTTGTTAGATAAAAATGTATGTGTTAGACAAAAGTAGTAATATTTGTTACTAATATATATATTCATAAGTACTTTATTCAAATTCAATATTATATGTGTTAGTTTGCATACGATGCCGCGCCCTCCGCGTCCTGGAGCTAGGACAATTTTAGAGCAGATGCAGCTGATGGGGGATGTTCGGGACTGGGCTCCGCCGGGGTGGCACTGGGAGGTGTTATCTTCCGGGACGCGCACCTTGGTCGGAATCCGGGTCCCGTCGTCGACCCGGATATTCTCTGGTGGAGGTCGCGTGGGCCACGGTCGTTTCAGAGGGAGCCGACGCCGCCGGAGGTGGCAGCTCAGCGTATTAGAGAGGAGGACGAGCACGTTCGCCGTTACATGTATGCGTTAGAGACCAGGTATACAGGCGGATGGTCTGTTTTGCAGGGATCTCACATTAGCTATGATCCTGTTAATGTTCCGTGGCTTTGGGTGTTCAGCGGGCGCGGCTCAGGACCCGGTCGGCGCCGTTGAGAGGTTGTAGTGTGATGTATTAGGGACCGATCGAGCTATATGTGTAACTCAGATCTTTGATTATGTATTGAGCATTATCCTTAATTTGCACCTATATATATGTGTAACTCTAATATTTGATCATGTATTGAGCATTATTCTTAATTACTGCTTCGTTGTGTTTATATCATTAGAATAACTTGTAAGTCTTTGCAGAAACTATGGAACGAGACCTAGAAAAAGAATACATCGTCGAGGAGATTATCCGTGATGATGACGATATCACCTCTATTTACCTAAACCAATCCGGCGAGGGAGACGAGCAAACCCGTGGAGACGCCTCCGGTGAGGGAGACGAGCGAACCCGTGGAGACGGCTCCGGTGAGGGAGATGAGCAAGACCACCGTGGAGATCGCTCCGGTGAGGGAGAAGGTGACGACTCCGAGGGAGAAGCTCACGGCGCCGAGGTGTATATATATTAATTAACCAAGCCTCCAGATTTGTGCATATACATATATTAACGTTGTTTCTTCTTTTAGACCTCCCGATCAACAAACTCTACTGGCAGAACTAAACGAGGCGCAGCCAGAAAGATGGAAGACCATGAAAGGTGCACCATCACGGAAATCGCTGTAGATGGCGAACCGATTTCTCCCAAGGCTCACGCAAAAAAGTTTGTAAGTCAATGCGGAGTTATTGTTAGGGACACCATCCCGATCACCACTCAAGAATGGAAGAAACCTGCAAAGGGGGGCGAAGGAGTTACTTATGTCGACACGAGATCCAAAAATCTGATGTTTAGGAAGCTCCTGGTAAATTTCATCTTACCGGAGCCAACTGACTCTGATAGTGAGAATGACAGGCCAGACCCTGAGGATCCCGAGCTGAATAGCGTACAACGAAGAGCCAAGAAGTGGGCTCTTAAGAAAATGGCAGTACAGTTCAACGACTACAAGAAGAAATTGGACAACTTCTTTGTCAAGAAAAATAAGACTCCGGATTTCAATGGCCCCTATGAGAAGATAAAAGACCACTGGGAGGCATTTGTGAAGTACAAGACATCGGAGAGAGCAAAGAAAAGGTCAGCCACCAACACTCAAAATGCTGCTAATAAGATGTACTTCCATACCATGGGGCAAGGAGGCTACAAGGCTGGCAGGCCTAAGTGGGAGAAATGGGAGAACGACCTAATTGAAAAGGGGATCTAGCCAGAGGTACTAAAATGGAACCAGCGGTCAAGGGATTGGTTTTACGCGCATGGGGGCACGTTGGACGCACAAGGGCACTGTATATATACACCAAGACATCAGGACAACCCACTTCCCATCGAAGCCTTTAGAAAATGTTGCAAAGGAAGTTGAAGATGGGAAGTTCCATCCCGAAAGAGAGAAGGACCAGCTCACACGCGCCCTTGGGAATCCTGAACACCCAGGACGAACACGAACCATACCAGGTGGCAAGCCGTGGTGTATTGGGTTTCCTGCAGAAACGAAGAAATATCCCGATAGAAGCCGTCAGAGGAAAAAAGATGTGGTTCAAGAACGCGTTGCTAAGCTAGAGGAGCAAGTGAGGATGATAATGTCAGGCTCAGTCACCCAACCTCAAGCTAATCCGCAGATAGAAGAAGTTGCATTCGATGCTACCGGCCAGGGATCTCAGCGGAAAAGCAGCGTGGCTTCCACGGAGCTGCCGGGTAATGATGCAGATGTGGATCCACATATGGCTCCTCCCTCCCCTGTGGATCCGCAGATGGCTCCTCGCTACCCTGTGGATTATATCACAGAGTCGACACCTTGTGAGCTACATTTCAAAACGATGGGCTACTTAACGCTCAAGGCGGCGATCGGCTATGTCTTACCGCCAGTACCTGATCAAAGATACCACTTCAAACCGGTTCCACATGGCTACGCTCTTACCGGGGTGGATCAAGTTATGGATGGGTATGGGCCGCTGAGGCTTGACCACCCTGCCGGTGAAGGGGATTTGCTAGAGCTGGGAGAAGCCAAGAACACTACAGTTCTATGGCGAAAGGAATTCATTGTGATTCCGGGTTGGAAGGCGCCAACAAGGTCTCCACCGAGCCAGCATTCTCCACCGATGCAGCCGTCTCCAGTTCGTCAGCCTTCTCCATCGGCGCGTGAGCCTTCTCCGCCGGCGCGTGAGCCTTCTCCGCCACCGCGTGAGCCTTCTCCGCCGCCGCAGGCCTCCACTCAGTCTAAGAGCAAAAAGCGGACCGCTACGGCAATGAGTCGTAACCGATCACCGAAACGCAAACAAGAGCCCCTCCCAAGAGTGCCTAAGGTTCCTCCCAAGAGACCTTATGACTATACAGTTGAGGAAAATGCCAAGATGGCAAAGGAACAACACATGAAATCCATGTTTGGCAAGAAAAAGCCCCAGCCTGAGCCCGAGCCAGCTATATCCAAGGAAAAGAAGTTGAAACTGCTGAAGAACCTTCATCAACCTGAGCCAAGTCTTTCATCGAACTATGACCGGTCTATTCGCAAGTCAAATGTGGTAGCAAAAGAGCGGTGGCAAAAAAGTAAGGAAGAAGGGAAACAAGTTCCCCAGCTTGGAACCCAGAAAAACTCGTGCCCCCCCGCTCAATGTGTATCCCGATATCATAGACTGCCTTGATCCGACGCTGGTAGCACTATACAAAGACGAGGCAGATGCGAACAATATGAGTATTCCTGAGTACTTAAGCCGCCTCGAATTCATTCAGACGGATGATGTCCAAATAGCATACCAGTACAAGTACGGGCAATCTCTAGTCAGAGCTGAGGAGTTGCCTAATCTATCGACACAACTGCGAAGACTGCATAATTGGTACTTGGATGCATGTAAGGACGGTCAGAACTGGATCATGGTGGCAATCAAAGATGAGCACTACGGGCGAACTGACGTGATGAACATCGAATTTTGTGAATTATTTCAGTTATTCAATCAAGACGCCCTCGACAAATCTCTGCTCAGTGCCTACTGTATATAAGTATTATTTATATAATTAAGTCTCTACCGCGGCTCGTCCATTGCATGCATATAACTATACTCTCACTATATTATGCAGAATGAAGATCCGTGAATGCCGCAAGGGGCAAATCTATGATCTTGGGTTCATTGACCCATATACCGTGAATGGGTATACTGTCGACAACTCTCCCAAGGACACGGAGAATAACTTGGTATATGCCTTAAGGAAAAACTTATACAAAAGGGCAATACTATTTCCTTACAACTTCGCGTGAGTGTTACTGTCTTCACACATTAAATCTTTTTCGCTTACTCCATGTGTTAAGTGTAATTGATGAGTTATGCATATATATATGTGTCCGCAGGTTTCACTATATCCTGCTAGTCATTGAACCCGACACCGGAGTAGTAGAAGTCATGGACTCGAAGAGTAAACCCCTTGAGGCGTGGGGGGACATGGCTGATATCCTCCAGAAGGCTTGGACACGGTTCGCCAACAAGTCTCCGGGTTTACGGAATAAAGAGCTTCGAATAAAACCTGTACGGGTAAGTACTACTAGCTAGGTCGCGCATCTCTTTGATTCTAGTTTCAATACCATTATTATCATCCTTGATTATTATTTTGATTGAACTTTGTTCTCGTAAAGTGCTTGAGGCAAGAGGACGGGAATAATTTATGCGGGTTCTACGTTTGCGAGTTCATTCGCCAGGATACCCACCATATGACCAAAATTTTGGAACAACTTGATGTACGTAAACAACATTCATGACTTTATTTTATCACCTTGTGTTTCATTCACATACACATATATATATACTGACCACCGTACCTTCTTGAAATTATTAGATCCAACGGTTGCGGGACGGACTTCTAGCAACCGAGCGTGTACGGGCAATTCAAGAAGAACTGGCGGGATTTTTACTTGAGCAAGTTATAGCTCCAGACGGAGAACACTATGTGCCCGGCATTCAATATTGAATAGAAATTATTTTAAAAGTTGATGTAGACATATATATATGCATGAACGTGTGTCACTTCGATCGATATATGTAATATAATGGTTTCCTATATATATGTGTCTGCATTATATTATAGCGTGTTTCGAATGGAGGCAGAGTCTACCGCGGCAGCGTTTTAGTGCAAATTTCCTGCCGTGGCAGCGTTTTAGTGCAATTCCCTGCCGCGGCAGAGTCTGCCGCGGCAGGGAAGGGCACCAAAACCCTGTCGTGGCACAACCATATACGAACCGGTGCAAAAGGTCCTCTGCCGGGCGCTCCACAGAGGGCCACGTGGTGCCCCCTTTAGCACCGGTTCGTAACTGAACCGGTGCAAAAGGGGGGGGCCTTTTGCACCGGATTGTTTGCATCGGTTCACAATCCGGTGCATATGGCCCTAATGAACCGGTGCAAAAGAGCAGTTTTCTACTAGTGTAGTAATAAACTAATAATTACCAACTTTGCACGCTAACCTTTTTTTTTTTCTTTTGTTGTTTCTCTACACTGAGCAAAGACTACACACTACTGGAGGAAGGCTCTTCAGTCCCGGCCCGTAAGCCGGGACTAAACATGATTACCATGTTAGCACTAATCTTGATTTGTATCTGCATGTTTAGTTTCGTTCTGCATTTAGGTAGATGCATGGAGTGTGGCTTGGCTCCAGCAGGTGCACATGGTGAGATGCCGGAGATGGCCGTGCGATGCGGCGTTCCGGCGAGATGCCAACGGTGGCGAGAGGCTGCTGTGCGTGTCCTGGGCTAGCTGCATGTGTGCATGTGTGGCTGGCCGTATGGCCGTGTTGTTTCTCCTGGAGTGTGTCTAGGAGGAAGACGTGGTCATAGTTAGTTGGTTAGCTAGTGCATGGCCGGGTCAAGTGTTAGTGGCCGGCGTAGTGGTGTGAGTGCGTGCGTGTGTGGAGTTAGTGGTGAGTGTGACACTCACGTTGGGTCTATATAAGGCCATGTAATTATTTGAGAGATTAAGAGAAGGAGAAATACAGAGTAGAAAACGTTGGCTGCGTGAGGCAGCCGGCACCAAACTCCATTGTCTACCATATGCTTGTGAGAGTTCAGAGGTAGAAGAAGGAGCTGCGAGATGCAGCCCCAACATACCAGCCGGGACAAAAGGCCATCCACGTGGGCGCCCCGGAGCGCGCTGGGGCGAAGAACCTTTAGTCCCGGTTTGTAACACCAATCGGGATTAAAGGCTATTTCGTTAAAAAAAAAATTATCCATTTTTTTCTAATTATTTTTCACTCCCTCTTTTTTCTATTTTTTTTAGAATTGCTAAACTTCTCGCTCGGTCACCCATCCTCCCACTACTCCAGCACTAGCACGTTTAACTTCTGAGTTCCTTCCCGTCCCGTCTCCAAGTGCTTCGCGCACATGTTACTGATACTAGTATCATATCAATCCTATTAACATGTAGGTCGATATCACATTTCTTTATTTTTTGAATTCCAAATAATTCTTTTAATAAACAAAAGTAATGATGGAATAATAATCTTGAATAAATAAATAAACAATAACTTTTTAATTTTGTATTATTTTTAATTTTTTTAATATTTTTTTGCCAACCCTAAACCTGAAAATTTGAAAATCTAAAAATGGCTAACCTTTATGGTTAAGTAATAGTAATCTTTATGCAGGATGAAATTATTAATTTAAAATTTTAAAAATATAAAATTCTGAATTTCTGGCAAAAACTAAAATCTTCCTGCTTTCATATTTCCATTTGGAATTTTGAGAATCTAAAAATTAGCCAACCGGGTAAACCTAGGTGAATTCGGATGTAACTTTTTCCCACGATCATTTTAATATATTATACCTTTTTTTTGGACGTCGTATGCAACCAGAAAAGCCATTTTACCTTTTTCTAAACCTTTTTTGCATAAAAAGTCGAAATTCAAATTTGTTAATTTCCCCTAATAGTAGGTTGTGTAGCATACAGGACCTGGAACCGGGACTAAAGGCTTTTCCCCTGGAGGCAGCCTGCCGCCACCCCTTTAGTCCCGGTTGGTATTACCAACCGGGACTAAAGGTTCCTAATGAACCGGGACAAAAGGATGCCGTACGCGTGGGCGGATTCGGGGCGACGTGGCCAGGCCTTTAGTCCCGGCCCAGACTCCGGCCGGGACTAAAGGGGCCTGACAAATGGCCTGTTTTCTACTAGTGACAAACATCCCCACCGCCGGACCATCCCTAACGCCCAACCGTGCGACATCCCCGCCGTCGGACCGGGCGCGCCCCCTTCTCGTCCTAACCACCAGTGTGGCTCCTATCAACGGGTGCAGCTCCCCTTTAGCCGGAGCAGTTCTAGTCACCGGCGTGGTTTTCGGGCCGCTGGTGCTACTCCCGTCTGCCAGCGTGTTTCCCGGCCTCTCGTGCTCCTCGTGGCTGGCACACTATATGTCGAGCTCGCTATAGACGTGTGACTGTGTTGTGGATGATGCGAAGCCTTGCGGTGGCGCTGCAAGTTTTACGATGTTCAGAGCCGTGTTGTTGCAAATCGCCGACATAGCTAATACATAGGCTATCGATGGAGCTGCAAATGCTTCCGCGCGGAGTTCCGGCGATGCTGCCGATGCTATGAATCTCGAGCATTGTTGGTGCAAACCGCCGACACATTTGCTACAAAGGCCATGGGATGGAGCTGCAATGGCTTCCGGGCGTAGGACGCTCGATGGTGCAAGCGATTGGTGCTCCCACAGTGCTGCAAGGACCTCACAGAAGATCTCGTAAAAACATTCTATGATGGTACAATAGTATAAATTGTTTGCTATAATTGTTCTGTTATTTTGCTACTTTAGTACAAAATAATTGCTACGAAGTATCCGACGAAGTATGGTGCCCGGCGAGGTCTCCGGTGGGGCCACCAGCGAAGTCTCCAGCGAGATCTCTGGCGAAGTCTCCAGCGAAAATTAAGGTAATTGTTAATCAGCGAGAATTAGATAAACCGATAAATCAAATGAGCTAGTTTTGTGCCCAAGAAAAGTGGCCATGCCATAAAAGTTACTCTAAAGAGTAGAAACCGAAGCTTTAGAGCATCTCCACTCGTTTGCCCTCCCCACGCCGAAATCCGGGGAAATTTACGTCCGGATTGGACATAAATTTGGCGTGGGGAGGACTAGTTTCCCAGCCGCGATCTCAGGCGAAGACGCCGATATAAATTTGAAAAACAGAAAGTTGACAAAATATGGCAAAAAACGATTGAATTTAGACTAACTTTAATGATATTTACTATATAGAGGGCGAAGTTCATACATAGGGGCCGAATTCGACTATATTTCGAATTCGGCCGGGGGAATACAACTCTAAATATTAAAACACGGCGCTCTACATGCCGAAATGGCGGTAGAACACCGTGTAGTCGCCGTCGCCGCCGGCGCCATCATCGTCGGAGCCGTCGTCGTCGAACTGCGGCGGCGCCGACGCCGCCTGGCTGTTGCCTTGGCCGACGTCTCCCCACCGTCCACTGGTGCGAGGCGGCGACGGCTTGTACCAGTCGTCGTCGGACTCCTCGAGGTCGATGATGGGGATGGCGACGCCGGATGGAGGAGTCGCAGGCCGGCGGTAGCGAGCGACATCCTCGAGGAGCCTCGCCTGCCGCTCCGCCTCCTCCTTCTCCCACTGCTCCCTCGACCAGGCGCAGGCCTGGTCGAGGGGCATGGCGTTCTCGGCGGGGACGAGGTCCTGGAGGGACCTCGCCATGACGGCCTCGAGGATGGCGGCGTCCTCGGCGCTTTCGGCCTCCTCCACCTTCACCTTCGCCTGCTTGCGCTTCCGCTCGCCGGAGGTGTCGGGTTCGCGCTTGGGGCGGAGCCGTCCTTGTGCCGTCGAGGGCTCGCGGATGACGATCCCACCGCTGCCGCGCGCGCGGGTGCTCGGCGGGGAAGACGGTTCCTTTTTCACCGGCGCCGAAGATGGCGCCGACCTGGAGATCGCCCTCGACGCCGAACCGGACGACGAGGAACTGGCAGCCATGCGCCGTGGCTGCCAGCTGCTTACACGGCGGCGGCTGGCCGATGCCCTCGACAGCGGGGGCATCGTCAGAAGGGGGAAGTTGCCGCCCTCGATGTGCTCAAGGACGGCCTCGAGCGTCCGGCCCGGCACGCTCCACCACCGCTTGCGTCCGGCGGTGTTGTTGCGCGGAGGCGGAGGCGGCGGGCCGTCGTACGCGGCGAGCTCCTGCTCCCACCGGCGAAGGAAGTAGGAGTTCCACGCCGTCAGGTTGTTGGGGTGGTAGCGTGGCTCGGCGCGGTCCTGGTCCGACAATGTTAGTCGGACCTCCTCGATGGCGGCTTCGAGGGCGCGTCCCTGGGGCGGCGGCGGGATTGGCACGCCACCCGCCGCCGGGAGGCCTCGTGTCCGGCGGGCAGGGGTACCCCGCCTGGTGGAGGAGGTGCCCCTCCCACGCGTGGAGCGACCGGCGGGGGAAGCCGTTGTTGGCCGCGCCGTCTTCGTCGGAGAACGCCATGGATCTCGTCGAGGGTCGAGGGAAGGAAGAGGAAGAGGAAGAGGAAGAGGAAGAGGAAGGGTGGTGCGACGCGTCGCGGCGAGCAGGGTATTTAGGCGGGGCTGGAGCCGGCGATTTAATGCCGCGTGGATGCTGCGCATCTGCGGCGAGCTGACCGGCGTTACTGCGCGCGGAAGACGATGCGTCTGTCGCTGACCGGCCGGGTCCATTTCTCGCGCGGAAGCCGAAGCGAAAGCGCGGGAGAGAAATCTCGGCGTTTCGCGCGCTTTCGCTTCGTCCGGAGTCCCCGAGCGCGTCTCGGGGGACCGGGGATGGCGTGGAATCGCCGGATGTATTTAAACGGCGCTCGGGGCCAAGCCGGGGAGACGAGTGGGGATGCTCTTACGGGTGGTTTCTCCTTATGGGGAAAAAAAATCCGGAGACACCAAATTGGTGACGTCATGGACAAATCTGGCTGGAGCGGCGTGTCCGAAAGCGGCATCCGGCCTGGCCAATCAGTCTCAGCGCGAGTGAGCTGAGCTGAGCTCAACTTGGCTGGCGGTGGTAATAAAAATCGAGTCTTTTCCCTCACTGAAGCGACTGCTGCCCCTGACTCGTCTCGGCTCCACCCATTAGAGCATTCCATGCCAATAGCCTTTGTCCAAGCAAAACCCGTCTGAACGTCACATTCGGGGGTGAGGTAGCCATTACTGTGGCAATGATATCACCTTTGCGACGAATAATACTATACATAGCAGGATACTGTTCACTTAAGGGAGCATTGTCTAACCAAACATCTTCCTAGAAACGTATCTGTTCTCCATTCTTTATCGAGAAAGTACCATGGCGAAAGAAAACATTCTTTGTCACCATGAGTCCAGCCCAGAAGTGAGAATCCTCAGGTTTCCAAACCACTTGGGATAACGTCTTCGATCCAATATATTTTCTCCGAAGGATAGTTTGCCATATCCCATCCTCGGTAAGAAGCTTAAAAAGCCATTTACCCAGCAGAGCTGAATTCTTAACTTCTAGGTCGTGAACTCCAAATCCGCCTTGATCTTTGGGACTACAAACTATACTACATGTCACCAGTTGGGATTTCTTTTTCTCGCTACCCCCTTGCCAAAAGAATCTGTATCGATAATAATCAAGTTTATGCAGAATTCCTTTCGGCAGCAGAAAGAATGATAACATATACAATACCATATTTGTGAGTATCGAATTAATGAGTACCAATCTTCCTCCCAGGGACAACAATTTACCTTTCCAACTACTAAGGCGTTTTTGTAATCTTTCTTCCACAATTTTCCATTCAGCAATTGTAAGTTTCTGATAATGAATCGGAATACCCAAATAGCGAATAGGAAATTGGCCTTGCCCACAACCAAACAACTCTGTATATAGAGAGAATTAGATAAACCGATAAATCAAATGAGCTATAGTTTTGTGCCCAAGAAAAGTGGCTGCCATAAAAGTTACTCTAAAGAGTAGAAACCTTATGGGGAAGCTTTACTGGTGGTTTCTCCTTATGGGGAAAAAAAATCCGGAGACACAAAGTGGTGACGTCACGGACAAATCTGGCTGGAGCGGCGTGTCCGAAAGCGGCATCAGGCCTGGCCAATCAGTCTCTGAAGCGCGAGTGAGGTGAGCTGAGCTCAACTTGGCTGGCGGTGGTAATAAAAATCCAGGCTTTTCCCTCACTGTGGCGACTGCTGCCCCCGACTCGTCTCGTCTCGGCTCCACCCATTCGCGACCTCCCTCCCTCCTTCGCTGGCGGCGATGGATTCAGGTGGAGGAGGCGCGCCGCCGCCACCCGCCGCGGACGAGGAGGAGGCGCGCCGCCGACGGGGCACCGACTGCGTCTACTACCTCGCCTCCCCGTTGACCTGCAAGAAGGTACTACCGCCTCCCGTGCTCCCCAATTCAAATCGTCCGTCCACCCGCCATGCTCTGCCTCTGTCTCTGCTCTGCTCCAGCGGATGGAGAATTCGCCTTGGCGCCGTCAGATTCCGATAGATTCGCTTCCGATTCGGGCTCCCGCTCGTGCGGCCGGAGCTGCAACTCGGTTTCGATCTGGAGCTCTTATCCTCTGGCTCGACCGTCTTGGATTCAGTCCAGTTTCTCGGGGAACGCCGGCGCTAGCTCCAGCTCGAGATGCCTCTGCCTTGCAGGGATACGATTCAAGTCCCCGACGTCCCTGTATTTGCTTCGTGTTGGGGGGGGGGAGGGAAGAACTAGCTGGCTACGCGTGAATCATGCTAGTACGATTCTGCTGTGATTCAGTCGAGATCTGTTTGCTTGGCTGCAAAGACTGGTTCAGTGCTGGGACTACCAGACTTTGCTAGGTTACCATGCGGTGTTTCAAATGGTGGGTGTTGTTTGGTAGCTACCTCGTTCCAACAGTTATGCTTGCTTGCGATGAATTTTCTGTTTAGTTTTAGCTCTAGTAAGTAGGTGCTTACACTTTTGAAAACCTGACCCATGGGCACGAGCACCCAGGGCTTTCTGTTTAACAAGTGAGGCGCCCTGCAGAGGCTGCGCCTCGAACCCGGGTGGGTCGAGCTCATAGATGTGCGCTCTAGCCAACCAACCGGTTCCCGGTTCTTGCTTGTTGCTACTTTAACATATAATTTTAGACCGTCACCAATAGTTGCTTACCCGGTTAGTTTTTGGACTTTCCTATCTGAATCTTGCTTCTTTATGCATAGACGAGCTTCTTTT
The DNA here is from genome assembly GCF_019359855.2 of Lolium perenne. NCBI lineage: Eukaryota > Viridiplantae > Streptophyta > Magnoliopsida > Poales > Poaceae > Lolium > Lolium perenne. The sequence goes on from NC_067249.2 coordinate 272,746,755, forward strand.
TTTGTGCTTGCATCTTACTTAAATTGTCTTGCTATTACTGAAATTGTGCAAAGTAGCACATCTGCAAATTTTTGAAGAAATATAGTATTTCAGCTGTCACACAGAGATGTACCAAAAATTCACATGTCTTCCCTTTTTAGAAATAGCAACGACACGAACAAATTGTCGGGAGGATGGACGTCTAAGAAGCTAGGTTAACATGTCGTATTTCAAATGGATGTTAAACTTGCTTGTTTCAACGGCTAGCTACCTGCTCGCTTGCCATCCCGATTTGCTTTTTAGTTAGGACGTGGTGGGGGGATTTTTGAATGTTTGGATAATATAAACTACCAGATGTCAGGGCTTCATTCCTGTAGCTATATATGTAGCAGTAGTAAGATGGTGTCTGTTACTACTTCAAACGCTCGACCTATGGGCCCTAGCACCCATGGTGGGTTTTTTTTTCAAGAAGCAAGGCACCCTGCGGAGGCTGCACCTCGAATGCCGGTGGGCGAGCTTGCAGATTTGTGCTCTGGCCAACTGAAGCTCCGCTTGGCTCTAGTTTGTTACTACTTTTATATGATTTTACACCAATAATCAATTCTGTATGCATATGTGCGCTTCCATTTATGCTTATGCTTTACATGAATTTACTTGATATTACTGCAAATATGCAAAGTAATCATCTACCATTTTCTTTTATCACTGCACCATTCTACAAATTGTAGCGAAGCATTAAGACTATAGTCTTTGAGCTGTCACAAGTACTACAAATCTGTACAACTAGGCTACTTAAAAATAAAAATGGTATGAACTAAATATACCGATTATAACTTAGAGAAGTTGTAAATAATGCCAAATTGGATCTGCCCTGGTTGCTACTGCTGTGTATTTCCAGCACAAATAATAAAACTATATATGGTTTATGCTGACTTGTTGTTTTCCTTCATCCAGGGGAGTGAATGCGAGTACCGTCACAGTGATGCTGCCAGGGCGAATCCTAGGGACTGTTGGTATTGGTTTAATGGCAACTGCGCCAATCCTAAGTGTTCATTTAGGCACCCGGTACAGTACCTCCTCTCTTCATCACGAATCAAAATTACTACAGTTTTAATCAGTCCAGTGCTTCAATTAAACAGATAAACATTATAAGCTACTGAAATCTGTCTTATTCTTGTGGTAACAGTTTCTGTACAAGGAATCATACCCAGTTACTCAATACATGACCAGCTATGATTAATAACTAGTAATTCTGCTTTCTTTTCAGCCATTGGACGACATGCTCGGAGCACCAGCAACTCCACGGATATCTCAACAATCTGCACCACAGGTTCCTGTGCTGGCTCAGGCCCCTGCCATTGGTGCAGCAAAGCCAGGTGTTCCATGTTATTACTTTCAGAAAGGGATGTGCGCAAAAGGAAACTTGTGTGCCTTCTCGCATGTACCACAGTTTGCTGGAAGTCCTGCTTTGCATCAGACAGCAAAGGGTTTTGCTCCTGCTGTGCAGCCTCATCTTCAGTCGAAGAACTCAAACTCGTGGATAAAACCAAGCAATTCAGCCCAGCAGAACACAACTCCTGCCATGCATGAAGAGGTTAAGGTCAGTGCTCGCAATGGCGTACCAGCTCAGCAGCAAAGCAGGGCCTATAACTCTTCAGAAGCTTATCAGAATCACAGAAACTCTTATGTGCTTTCAAGGAGTTACCAGCCACAGCCTTCAGCTGAAGATGAAACTGCTGAGACCGGTGAATTTGTCAGGGAACCTTCTGCTGGTTCCAGTGTTGTTGCTGGCAGTGTTGAGGATGACGCCGAACGGTCATTCAAGGAAGTGCACAACAGTTACCGTCGTACTGGCGTGGAGCAAAACACTGGGATGCGTAGGCAAACACATGTTGGCTATGAATTAGAAAAGTCACATAAAAGCTCATCCGACAGATTGTCGTCAGAGAGAAGGCTTTCTTCCCAGAGAGAGTCAGCACCTGTGACTGCAAACAGTTCAGATTTGCGCCACAGGCTACTGAAGCAAAGAAGGCTCAATGATCCAAGATCGGCGCAGGTCCCTAACAGGCAGGATAGAAGATACCCTGAAGATGAGCGCCACAGTGATCATCGTCGTCGAGGGGAAGAGCGGGCTACCCATGACAGCCTCTCACGCTCTCGATTACATGGTAGAATAAAACTTCCAGGGGAGACATCGTTGGACAGACTTGGCCCATATTCAGAGAAAGAGAGGCGGCCTAGAGACAAACTGTCACCACCGAAGCAAACGGACCTTCGGGCGAAGATTCATGACAGGCTAAAGGCTAGATCAGCTGAGGACGCACCTGTTAATAATGTAAAAAGCTCAGTGGTGAAAGCAAATAGTGGTGAAGATGCTGCTGGAGTGGTGAACTTTTCTGGTCCGAAGAGCCTCGCAGAGTTGAGAGCAAAGAAGGTTGCTGCTAACAGCTCAGTGGAACACAGTACCACCAAGAATGCTGATCGTACCGTGGCGCCAGTTCGAATGACATCTGAGATAGTCACCAGCAAGGTCTCACCAGACCCTGTCCCCTTTGACGGTCCGAAGCCGTTGAGTGCCATCCTGAAGAGAAAAAGAGAGGCAGCTTCTGCCGATTCTGGCAGCATACAAGAAGAGCAGATTGCATGCGAGGAGGAACAGTCTGTGAATAATAATTCCACCATCCTCGGGAATAATATAGTCGGAACAAACGCCGAGAACAACGAAGAAGAAGAAGCCTTCAACCCGGAAGATGACGTGATGTACGACGACAGCCTTTCTCCTGCTGATGACAATGCCGCTGAAGCCGCAGCCGATGTGGTGGAAGAAGAGCTAGAAGAGGGGGAACAGCAGGAGGACCTGGAGACGGCAGAAGAGGAATATGAGTATGAGGCAGCTGACGACGTCAATGCCGAAGAAGACAAGGACTACCAGGAGTACGAGGATGACGACGACGATCTGGAGGACGATGACGATTTTGCACGCAAGGTTGGCGTGCTGATCTCATAGTGTGCAATAAGCTGGGTGTGCCCCCAAGGGCACGCCTTTGTAGACTGAAGCAAAGAGGAGGAGCTACTTCCTCCGAAAATCTTGATCTGTATTCTTTTCGCGCTAGTTACGTTTTAGTTCGCTGCGCTGAGTACCTGGGGGCTAATAAAGTTTGGTGAAGATGAAATAGGTGACAAAGTTAGCTGATAAAGCGAACAAGCAAAGCAGCTGATACCTGTTGTATTCTAGTGTATGTGTGGGTGTGCTCAGATGATCTCCTACCTGTTGTAACATTATTATTGATTAATTGGTGAACAAAACAGACAGATTACACAGTTGTGCCTTCTATTTACATTTTTAGTGCATAAGATAACAGGTTACATTTTATTTTAGATCATACATACATCTTGTTGTTTCCTCCAGACTGTATATGTTTCTATGTCATATTTGGATTTTGCTGGAACTGCATTTTATGCACTCTCTTACCGTATTATTACGAGCAAACCATTATTCTAAAAGGGTAATTTTGTAAATTAAGTTTATTTTGAACATAGAACTTCATTAAGTTGACATATCTCTGTCTGTGCTGGGAAACTCCTTGACATCCAGACCAAAAAAGACAAGAGGAAATCAGGAAACCTAAAGAAAGAATAAGATCAACCAGCCACTGGTCACTGTTGGGTAGATAACTAGATACATCAAACTGGTCAGTTGAAGATCGGGAAAATCGTACAGATTTTATGAACGATGGCTCGAATCCATAGTCAATCCTATTTTCGGTAGGACCGGTTGATAATTGAATCTAATTTTTCCCATTATTTAACTATCCATAATAGTGCGGAAAGAAAGCCCGGAGAAAGAGTGGCCTTGAATTTCTCGCCCCTTTACCTTAGGATTCGTTAATTCTCTTTCTCGATGGGATGGGGAAGGGATATAACAAACGAAGATGCCCCTCACCTGCGTGCGTGCTGTGGGCGAGGATGAGCGGCCATGGCCAACAGCCAAAGCTGACCAGATAACACGCCATCCTCTCGTCTTTCTGAACGAGGGAAGCTTTTCTTTTCCCTCCGTCTGACGTGATGATACCAGAAGATACTTTTAACAGTTTCTTCCCCTTCCGTTAACAATGGAGAAAATCAGGGAAAAACAGAGAGAAAATCCTGTTATAAAATAGGGAGAAAATCCTGTTATGAAATAAGCCAAATGGCGTTCTTTTTCTGTCCTCTAGAAAATTTGCAATGTGAGGTAAGATATAAAAAAAAACGTCACAAGGCCACTGTCAAAACTGATGTATAGTGACTAATTCATCTGAAACTGCTCCGGACGCCACAGGTGCTAATGCAGATAAGCCCGTTTTCTACACAAGTTGGAACACAGATCCACATCAGAATATTACAGGAAGGCGACGCGATCCAGCATCAGAACACGGCCAACATCATTCGTGACGAAATCCATCCATGGAGACAGCTGCAGCCATATATAAAGGCTCCGCAACACTATGGAAATTGCAGGATAAATAAACATAAAGTAAAACATTCGAAAACTCAAAATTGGGCCGCCTGGTTCAACGCTGAAGAGAGAAGGGAACTGCTCCTTTCTTGTGTATAACCGTTGCAGTCCCACCCGGACAGCCAGAGAATCTGATCTCAGAGCTCGTGCCCAAGAATGCACCGCAGGCGATCTAACCTTCTTCAGCTTCTAGCTGTACAGGCCGCAAAACATAGCGAAATAATCCCCTGCGCCGCAATTGTGTTCCGCGCAACCACTCCACCACTCAGCGTCCTTGCTGTCTGTCCATACACAAGGGCCAAGAGGCATACCAATCAAGTCATTTCTCCTCACCGGATATGATTGTAGCCAGTGGCGGCGCACACCTCCAAAAAAAAAATTTTTGCACCGTCAAAATTGTGAATAACGTTTGCCAAATGAACAATATATAAGGCTCTGTTGGGATGTTCATATTGGGAGGCTTGGCATTGCGTTTAGTTGAATGTCGATAACCTAGAATATTGAGATTGAATGCCAATATTTCTGTTTGGATATTTAGAAGCTCGACTTAATATGGAGGGTGAATGCCAAATGTTGTTTGGATGGTCAAAGTGTTACAATAAATTGTAGTGGTATGCGAGTATGATCATTTGTATCGCATAACAATAAGAAGGATAAGCAAATATTATATAAAATAGTCAGATAAGCTCTGAATTTCTGAAAAACTAAGAAACAATGTGTACAACACAAGGAGCTCGGGTTTCCGCCTCGTCACTGCCGCTCCGGCCGCCGGCGGGGCGGGCGCCGCGTGCCCACGTTTCTCAGATCGTCCGCAACCACCTCAACATTTTGCTACATATATGCAACTAAGTGATGAAAATATCTTCAGTACTTAAACATTTTTGTGACATACAACAAGCACCCATTCTCTGAACATCGATTCATTATTTTAGGCACATTATTAAAAACTAAACTTTTCAATCTGGGGAGAATAGCTGAATAGGTGCAATTTTAAGTTTTGAACACTTAACACTAACACACAGTATAGCACATGGAAGAGCCGGGGAAGGTGTACACTGGCGGCCGGCGGCCAGCGCCGCGGCGGCCGAGCCCCAGCCCGTTTCTTCTTGAGCGCGGAGCGGCGGCCATCCGCAAGCCTCACAAGTGCAGAGGGAGGGAGTCCAGAAAGGGGGCAGCGACGAGCGGATAGGCTAACAGCCCCGGACGGGAGAGAGCGTAGAGGGCCGAGCGAGAGATTGGCGGCGGCGCGGCACGGCGGGGAATTGTGTGGTCGCTCTCCTGGTCTCTCGTCGATCCTTAGAACGAGACAGGCTTATTGGGCCTTTTTTTCAGCACTTAAATTAGGGGTATCAAAAACGTTTTCAGCAATTCTGGGTGCCCATGATTGTGGCTGTTGAACATTCCAGTGTGGCGAGTCTTGACTGCACAACTGCCAAAAACATTCCCGAAACAGAGCATCTCATTGTCTGCAGCAGATGCCACCATCAGGGCTCTGCAAAGTTGCTGAAACACAACGCATAAGACATTTGTGCAAACAAACATGTGAGCTACACAGGCAGCATAGATGATTACCTGAGCCATGAAAAGGACACGAAGAGTGCCCTCCTCTGTTCGTCACCCGTTGTGTATGGAAGATTGAGTTTTACCGGGGGGAAATGATTTCGACTGGACAGAGCCACCATTCATTCATGCAGGTCAGGAGGTCATCGGAGGCCGGGGGCTGAAGATATTTCAGGATGAAGCCGCGTGAGGGCTGGCGGACGCCGCCGAGTGAGGGCTGGCGGACGCCGCCGAGGAAACCTCGCCGTAGGCTGCTCCTTCAGCCGATCGGGCTAGGGAGATCGCCGGCAGATCGGCCGGCGGCCACTTCGTCGAGCCCTGGTTCGCGTTTTGATCTTCTCGGTGAGATCTCGGGAGGCGAGGAGGAGCTTTCTGTGGCGGAGGAGGTGGCATGGCGCGGTCTGGCTGATGAACCACGTGTTCCACCGCCGGATACCGCAGCTGTCCTCATCGGCGACGAGTTGCTCGGAGATTTCTGGTCTCGTATTGGCTATCCTACGGCGGAATCCCGTGTTTGGGAGAAGGCCGAGTCAAGGCCGACCGCAGCGAGGGCAAGATCTTCCTCGCCGCCAAGATCATCTGTTCGGGAGGAGGTTCGTCGACCGGCGTCTTCTTCTCCGTCGGGTCTGCGGCTGTCCAAGGCCCCGGTGCGGCTGAAGGCGTGGAAGGGTCCTTTGCCGCCGAGACGGGTCACGCCGCCGGCGGTTCTAGGAGACTTCTTCGTCGAGTCGCTGCCGGTCGAGAGAGGAGCGTTTTCGATGGTCGACGAGTGGGTCGAGGAGGGGTGGGCGGAGAAGAGGACGCCGGCGGAGGTGGCGACCTCGCTGGCGCAGTCCGCGGTCGAAGCGGTGATCGCGCCTCGGTTCCTGCCTCCGGACGCGGGATCTTCGGATCGTGCAGGTGGGCCACAGCAGAGGTGGGCCGGGTTTGCACATGCAGTGAAGGGCCTCCAACGCGCGGCACGATATCGTGGAGGAAGTCACGATCGCGTGATCCCATCGTCTCGTACTTCTGCCGCCGTCGCCGCTGCTTCTCTTCGCCACGTCGCTGCCGCCGCCAACGAACATCTCCAACCTTCGGCAGCGCGCGACCGTTCCTCCCCGCCTCCGTCACTCCCAACCCGCTCCTTCGCGCAGGTGGTCGCGGGAGGCCGAGGCTGCGCCGCCATGTCCGGCCCGTCGCGGCCGACGGTGCCGCCCGGGGCATCGACGTCGACTCAAGGGGCTGCGGTGCCCACGCCTGCTGCGGTGCGGCCTGGTGCGCCCCCTGTCGCCGGCGCTGCGACGTACCTTGGCCCGCCAGGTTTCCAAGGATGGCCGGCCGGCGCCCCAATGCCGCCGCAGCCTGCCCCTGCACCGCGGCCAAATATGGGGTTTCGTCCGCCTACCCGCGCACCCGCTCCTCCGTTGCAGTACGTAACTCCGCAGCAATCTTACCAGCAGTTTTCTGGACAGTACTATCAGTATCCGCAAGTGGGGCAGCAGTACATGCCGCAGATACCTTTGCCACAGGTCGCCCCTACGCAGCCGCAGACTCAGCTGCCACCACCTCAACAGCAACCGCCTGCTCAGCCTGGTCAAGGGAAGAAAAGGCGGAAGAAGAAGGCGGTGGCCGTTGTGGGTCCGGAGACTGCCCCTCCTCTTGGGCAGCCCACCCCGGAGGCTATGGGACAGCCAGCTGTAATTGCACCGCAGGGTATGGCTGCTGCACCTCAGCAGATTTTTACAGTTGCTCCAGCTCCTGTTGCACCAGTGAAACAGAAGAAGGTGGGTCGATGTTGGAAATGCGATGTGAATACTCATACTACTAAGAACTGCAAGGTCCTGCATTATTGTTTGGTTTGTGATTCTGGGGACCATCCGACTGTTAGATGCCCTGTTCTGAAGGTTCCGAAGCCCATGAGCTTTTTTGTTGGTTGCGGTAATGATGCTACTCTTGACCTGCAGCTCCCTGACTCGGTGTATAAGCCTCAGTTGATTGCCTCTGGTACACCCACTGCTTTGGTTCAGGTGTCTGGTGAGGGGACAGTCACGGCGGCGGATATTCAGAGCCTCCTTGCACGTATGTGTCCTGGGAATCCCGCCTGGAGATGGGAGGCGTCTCCACATGGGGAGAAGGCCTTTCTTGTTGGGGTTCCTACACATGATGATTTGGCGAGGATAGACGGCATGCAGATGAGTGTGCCCAAGGTTCAGGCACAGGTTCTTGTCTCTACTTGGGAACACCAGGATATTGCTCCGGCCTTTGTTATGAAGCCAGTTTGGGTGCATGTTGAGGGTGTACCGGATTCTGTGAAGCACTTTCTTGGGCTATGGGCTGTTGGGACTCTCATTGGTTCTACTCTTGATGTGGACTTATTTACTCTTCGCAGTCAGGGGATTGTTCGCATTTTGGTGGCTATGCGGGATGTTTCGGTGCTCTCGAGAGATAAACGTGGCTTTTTGGAGGTGGTTGCTTTACTTCACCTCAATGGCTACAGATTTTGGTTTCGGAAGGAGGCGGATGGTTTCGAGCCCGACTCACGGTTTCGGCCTTTCTTCTGGAAAGATGGAGAGGATACTGATGATTCCCAGGGTGCGGAGGAGAAGCGACTAGAGGATGGTTCAGCGGAGGCTACACCAGGGACGGCGAACATGGAGGTGGATACCCGCCCTCCTACGCACATGACTGGTACATCTTCGGCGACGGGTGCACAGCTGGCTCTGACTCCTTTTAATCACTCACCGGTGACCGATAGAGGACGAGAGATAGTGGCGAGGGCACGGTCCCAGACACCGCATCTAGTTGCTTCTCCACCACGGACATCTCGGACTCCTTCACCTTCTCGTGTTCGGACTTTCATGCAGGGTCGGACTAGGCCGGCTTCTTCTCCATCGTCGAGCTTCGCGCCTCCAGGGGCATCGCAGCCATCTTCAGCCTCGAGGGTGGAGGCGGTGGAGCTGGCCTCGAGGGCTCCGCCGCCCTCACCACCACCTGGCGGCCTGCTGCCGCATGGACCGGTCCTGGAGGAGGAGGCGGCGAGCGACGCCGCGCTGCTGCGCCACCAGGACGAGGCGCGGGGGGGAGTGGCCTCAGCGGAGGCCGCGCCATGCACGCCCACCGTCGTCTCGTCGCCTCGGCCGTCGCGTGGCTTTGACGCCGGGAGGGGGGTCGCTGCGGCTGCCTCTCCTTCGGTGGACGCGCAGCCACGCCGTGGCGTGGCCTACGTCGACGGACAGCGGGACTCGGACGCTCCTCGGGAGACCGCTCCATCCCCACAGGTGGTGGGGACACAGGGGCTGGGGCATGGCCTGGACCCTTTGGGGTCGGCTGATGCCCCATCGTCTACGCCTTCTACTCCAGTAGCCGGTGGGTTGTCGAGGTCGGGGTCGGTGCGGGGGGCTTCATCGCCTCTTACCCCTGCATCACCTACCTCTTCACCCGCTTCGTCGATCGTCCCTGTTTCGACCACTTCTTCGCCACGCCCGAGCTCTACTTCACCGATCCCCGCTCCGCAGCATCCTCCCCCTACCGTCCCTCCTCCGGTCGTTCAGCCGACTTTGAGGAGGAGTGGGAGGTACGCGCTTTCGGAGGATGGGGCGGGACCTACCGATGAGGACGCCATGCAGAGAGCCATGCGACGTAAGGCGGAGAAGAACTTGGATACGGCAGGTACGACACATTCATCCAAGTCTTTCACTTCTTTTTCAGATTCTCGCATTTCTTCTAATTTGATCAGTTTAGGAGTTTCGTTGGGTACTAGACCTGACGAGGTTTCGGGTTCTGCCGATGTGTTGAGACAGACGGAGCTTGACCGTTTAACGGTTGCTCCGAATGACTCCACTGGGCTGGAAACCCCTGTTGATGACGATGATGGAGCGGAGGACATCTTAGATGGTCAGCTCCTCTCGTCTATTATTGGTACTCTTACTGAGGTCGATTTGGAACACTCGGAGCTTAGTTCAATTTATGATCTAAAAGCTTCTGCACGTGGTTCCCGATCTTCCGCTGGTAAGAAGTCTCGTAGATATGGCAAAAATACTAAATCTACAAAAGTTTCTCGATGATTGGCATGTTTCGGAATAGCAGAGGTCTTGGAGACTTGGCTAAACATTCTCACATTGCCGATGGTTGTAGAGATTATGATTTAGATTTTATTGCAATATCGGAGACGGGCAGACGAAATTTCTCACAAAGTTTCCTCGACCGATTGTCAGGCGGGATTAACTTTCAGTGGTTTTCTCGTCCGCCTCGTGGTAGGTCTGGGGGCATTTTACTTGGCATCCGCATAGACACAATGACTGTTCTTGCTAGTTCAGATGGAGAGTACCACATCAAACTCGATATCCAGAACAAAGCAGACGGTTTCATTTGGAGTCTGGTTGCTGTGTATGGTGCTGCCCAAGACGCTTTTAAGGCCGACTTTCTTCGTGAGTTGGTAAATCTCACAAAGGATAATCCGCATCCGATTTTAATCGGCGGGGATTTTAATTTGATGAGATTTCCTCATGAGAAGAGTAAAGGCCCTTTTGATGGACATTGGCCTTTCTTGTTTAATGCTGTCATTGATAGCTTGGACTTAAGAGAGGTTTTTATGTCTGGTCGACAGTTTACTTGGGCCAACAGCTTGCCTGAGCCAACATACGAGAAACTAGATCGTGTGTTGATGGACACCGAATGGGAGAATCATTATCCCATGGTGTCTGTCCGCGCCCTAGAGCGTATTGAAAAACTGTCTGACCACGCTCCCATTCTCTTAACCACTGGGAATCCACGTCAGGTTTGTAAACGGCCGTTCAAATTTGAACTAGGTTGGCTACAACGTGATGGATTTCACGAGATGGTTAAGAGGGTGTGGGAAAGACCAGTTAGGGGCAACAATCCGATGACGAGATGGAATAATAAAATGCGCGCTATGCGTAAACATCTCACGGGTTGGGCTGCCCATACGGCTGGTATTCTTAAGAAAGAAAAGATTCGCCTTTCACAAGTGATCGATGACCTAGAGGCCCTAGCGGAAGTGAGACCGTTATCCACGCAAGAGATTGACCTTAAGAATCAATCCAATGCGCAGATAGCGAGCCTTCTTCGCGAAGAGGAACTCAAATGGTATCAACGATCAAAGGCCAAATTCATTTTGGAAGGGGATTCGAATACACGATATTTTCATGGCTTAGCCAATGGAAGGCATCGGAAAAAACGTATTCATTCTCTCATCCAAGATGAAGGGGTTGTTGAAGGGCACGATCAGCTCAAATCTTACATTACTAATTACTATAAGGATCTGTTTGGGCCTCCGGAGGAAAGTTCTTTCTCCCTTAATGAGGATCGCACGGACGATATAACCCAAGTTTCTCCAGAGGAAAATGGCCTCTTAACTGCGCCTTATTCTGAGGATGAGGTTAAGAAAGCAATTTTCCAAATGGAGTGCAATAAAGCACCGGGTCCAGATGGTTTCCCAGCGGAGTTTTATCAAACGTTCTGGGATACTATCAAATTGGATCTTCTAGATTTGTTCAGTGACCTTCACACAGGACAACTAGAACTATTTCGTCTAAATTTTGGTGAAGTAATTTTGTTACCGAAGGTTAATGAGGCAGAAAGGATTCAACAATATAGACCTATTTGCCTCTTAAACGTCAGTTTCAAAATTTTCACGAAAGTGGCCACCATTAGACTGAATACGGTCGCGGATCATGTTGTACAACCTTCTCAGACTGCTTTCATGCAAGGAAGGAATATCCTTGATGGAGTGGCAGTTCTGCATGAGACGGTACATGAGATGCATTCCAAGAAACTTAATGGAGTCATATTAAAATTGGATTTCGAGAAGGCTTATGATAAGGTCAAATGGTCTTTCCTACAACAGACACTGAGGATGAAAGGTTTTTCTCCTGAGTGGCGTGCTCTAATTTACGATTTTGTGTATGGAGGTAGCGTGGCAATTAGGGTCAATGACGACACCGGCCACTATTTCCAGACACGAAAGGGGTTACGCCAAGGCGATCCGCTATCACCAATGTTATTCAACATTGTAGCAGATATGCTGGCAATACTCATAGAGCGTGCCAAGTCTGATGGTCAAATTGAAGGTGTGATCCCACATTTGGTTGATGGGGGTTTATCTATCCTTCAATATGCCGACGACACAATTCTTTTTATGGATCATAATCTCGAAAAAGCTCGTAATCTCAAATTAATTTTAGCAGCATTCGAGCAATTGTCGGGATTGAAAATTAACTTCCATAAGAGTGAATTGTTCTGTTTCGGCGATGCCCAAAACGATATGACTCAGTATTCAGAGTTGTTTGGTTGCGGGCAAGGCCATTTCCCTATTCGGTATTTGGGTATCCCGATTCACTATCGGAGACTTACCCTTGCTGAATGGAAGATTGTGGAAGAAAGATTACAGAAACGCCTTAGTAGTTGGAAAGGCAAATTGCTGTCCATAGGAGGAAGACTGGTACTCATTAACTCGGTACTAACAAATATGGTACTGTATATGTTATCATTCTTCCTTCTGCCCAAAGGAATTCTGCATAAACTCGATTATTATCGATCCAGATTCTTTTGGCAAGGGGACAGCGAGAAAAAGAAGTATCGATTGGTTAAATGGAGTATAGTGTGTAGTCCCAAAGATCAGGGCGGACTTGGAATTCATGACCTGGAGGTTAAGAATTCTGCTCTGCTAGGTAAATGGCTTTTTAAGCTTCTTACCGAGAACGGGACTTGGCAAACTATTCTCCGGAGAAAGTATATTGGCTCGAAGACGCTCTCCCAAGTGGTTTGGAAACCCGGGGACTCTCACTTCTGGGCTGGTCTCATGGCAACGAAAAACATTTTCTTTCGTCATGGTACTTTTTCTATTAAGAATGGAGCACAGATACGTTTCTGGGAAGATGTTTGGTTGGACAATGCTTCCCTGAGTGAACAATATCCTGCTTTGTATAGTATTGTTCGTCGCAAAGGTGATACCATTGCTACCGTCATGGCTACCTTACCTCCGAATGTGACGTTCAGACGGGTTTTACTTGGACAAAGGCTAACAGCATGGAATACTCTAGTTCAACAGTTGGGTGATATTCAATTATCCCCTGAACCGGATGAATTTAGATGGAATCTTCATGTAGATGGTTCTTTCTCAGTTAAATCTTTATACAATGCAATCCTCCATTCTGATTTACCAGTTGATAACAATAAGAAAATTTGGAAGATGAAGATACCATTAAAAATCAAGATTTTTGGATGGTACCTTCGTCGAGGAGTTATTCTTACTAAAGATAATCTTGTTAAGCGGAATTGGCACGGAAATACACGGTGTGTTTTCTGTCATCACGACGAAACCATCAAACACCTTTTCTTCCAGTGTAGTTTTGCGAAATCTATATGGTCAGTCATCCAAGTAGCGTCTACCCTGTATCCCCCGACTAGTGTGGCAAATGTCTTTTGCAATTGGCTTCATGGTGTTGATGCAAGGTTTAAGTTGCTTCTTAGGGTGGGGGCGCTTGCAGTTATCTGGGCGCTATGGCTATGTAGAAATGACAAGATTTTTAACGATAAAAACTGTTCTTTGTTGCAGGTCATCTACAGATGTACAGGTATTCTCCGTTCATGGTTACCTCTTCAGCGGGCGGAGAACCAAGACCTATTTACGGAGGTCTGTACACGGTTGGAGGCTACGGCGAGGGATACTTTTTCCCGACATGGGTGGCAGCATAGTCTACGGATTGAAGCTCCACACTTGCCTTAGGCGTTATATAGTTTATCGTCTCGATATGTATTTCGCCTTTTTTCTTTTAATGCTCGTTCTAGACTGTTGAAACAGCTGTGTGCATCCTGGTTATGCAGAGGCTGGATGTAATTGCTTATCAAAGTAATAAAACATCCTTTATCGAAAAAAAATGAAAAGGACACGGGAAGTATCAGCGGTGAGCCTCAGTGTAGGGCATGAGCCTGTCGCCCTGCAAAACAGCAAAGCAGATTTTCTTTACACCCTGTTCGTTCTGCCTGGCGTTTCGTCGAAAGAGGTACTTGCCATAATCCGTATGGTGGTGGTAGCGTCACCGTCGAAAAGCAGCTTCCTCCTTTTCCTAGAGCACATGTTATACATATCCTTCCTTGTAAACCCCCCACACCGGCATATGTACGAGATGTTGCAATGGAGGATCGCATAATGAGGTGCTTTCTAACCCCGGTGGCTCCCAATGATAATATCTCAGCTCTCTGAGAATCGTTGATCCTCCTATGGGACCGAAGAAACGGTACTTGATCCGGTTCAGCACGGGTATGGCTATGAGTGTCACGAAAATCTTCAACAATCCAGAGACCGGTTTATCCATCAAAATTCACCACAAAACGTGTCTTGCAGTTGCAGCGAGACTCGGGTCTAAGCCTATATTTGAGACCTTCCATGATCAGTAGCTTTTTGAAACGTCTCCCTTCTCTGGAACACACATAACGCCTTAGCCGGATTACTCCATCATCAAACTGCTTCACCTTGTGCAAGAACACTAAACCCAAAATCTTTAGCATATCTGTTGTAGAAAGAATATGTTGATGCTTCAGAAATAAAAGTCATCCCCTTTATCTTCCAGTATAAATCCCGCTTATCATCAGGATATTCATTGTCATTGCTACATTTATGTGTATTCTCATGTGTACTCTCAGCCTGACTAGCACTTGATGTCGCCTGCATGTTCCGTAGGCATTACAACTATAATTTTATGTGTGCCAGTTGTATGACTGATAAAAAAAGATAAGAACCTCGCTCGTGTCGATAGAACCACCAGAAAGTGATTCACCCTCCACATCATCAGTATAGTCCATGTCCAAGTCTGATTCACCATAATAGTCATACTCAATACCAGAGCAAGATACTATATCGCGAAATTTAGTGACCATTCTACAATTGCCATCATTGCATGTCATATAGAATTTATCACTATACATACCTCACTAATGTTTTCTGTGTCTGGCTCTTCACCATGGTTCTGATCATTATCAAAGTTGTCGTAAACAATCTAAAAAATATGATAGGACAAACCGTATATTATTTGATGTTGTTGCTAATCGACATGATAAATAATGCAACATGAATACATACTAATATGACTCACATCATACTCGTCTTCGCTCCCGCCGGCATCGTGCTGCAAATTCTGCTGCATTGACATGTGCTCGGAATCATCGTTGACGTACTCGTTTTGTTCCTTAATCGTGTACCAGACCTAGAGTTCTCCATATGCTCTAGTATTGCGTCATATAATTAGAATCGATAGTATTGCATCCTCTTGACTATATTGCAAGTTGAAATCTTGGATCCGGTATCCGAGGAAATACCTCAATTTTGAATTGCATAGAATCCTCCACGATTTGTATAGAACCCTAGCGGCGAAGATGCCGAGCCGGTGGCGCGCCTTCGACGGTCGCGGGGGTGCGGAGGCATCACGATCAGCGGCGACGAGATGCGAAAAGCGAGGAGGCCCAGGTCTAAGCGCCGTCAAACGGGATACCAACGCCGGTGTTTCACCCAGCGGCGGCGGGGAGCAGCGGCCCTCAGATCTTCAGTTCCGCTCAAAAGTGTTGCATGCACTAACATGGGAGGTAATCATGGTGATTAGCTTAGTAGGTGGGACCCACATGGGGCCGTATCGATACGTCGGGCCCTGTATACCCATACGAGCCTTGTACTGGGCTTGGATATGGGCTCCGGCGGGCAGAAAAAAAACTAAGAACACCATACCCCTTCGACGAGGAGGTCCGAGTTCCGCCGTGGGTGCGCATTGAAGCAAACCTCATGTTTTGTAGGTCATGGGTCGATTTTTCTTAAGAAGAAAACAAACTGATTTTAATGTAGGAACCTCTTGACAACCTCAGCCTGCAATTGGATGACTTGGATGACCTTGATCCCAAGAGATATTAACTTGAATGACCTTGATCCCAAGAGATATTAACTTGGATACTTGATCCCAAGAGATATTAACTTGGATGACTTTGATCCATCTGATATGTAAGCATAAATAAGTACTATTAGTCTCCTTCGGTCTATCAATTTCTAAAGCGAGAGCTAATTTTTCATGTTGGCACAATATCACTAGAGATATGCTTTTCAACAATAAATATGGTCAAGAATGTGTCGCGGAATAAACTCGGCGAGCAATTCATGAGTTATATTGTCTAATTTGCTTTGCGGAGAAATATATGTCTTTGACTATTCCTAAGGATGCCATGATTTAAATGTGAGTCTTGACACATGTTTTACTATTACTTTCTCGTCTGAATTATTTTACGTGCAATTATTATGAAAAGATCCGGTGGCGGATGGCGCGCCCTACCTGACCCCCCGCTCGACTTCCTCGCCCGCACGCGGTCCAGGCCGGGGTGCCAGGTAACGGCCTGCGTGGCCACCGGGTCGCGCGTCTGGGTCTCGGCGGCGGACAGGGGCACCTACTCCCTGGAGCTGGAGGGCACTGCTTGGCGCAAGGAGGGCGACTGGGAGCTGCCCTTCCGCGGCAGCGGCCTCTTTGTCCCGGAGCTCGGCGCCGGGCTCTGCTTCGGCCTGTGCCCTCTCACCGGCCGCCTATGCGCCTACGACATCAAACAGTCGCCGCCGGCCGTCCGGTACGCCTGGGACGACACCATGCCGCGGTGGCTCCCGGACGTCGGCGGCCTCGACATGGTGGTGGTATCAGTGGCCAGGTACCCGGAAGGCACCCTGGCCTACCTTGGCGACGGCAAGTTCTGCATCGCATGGACCCTCGCGCTCAATCACCGTGCGAGGATCATACGCCAAGCCGTCCACCTGATGGGCGTCAAGGTGAGCAAGACTTCCGGTGGTCGGCTCAGGATGGTCCAGCACAAGGTCTGCTTCTACGAACTGCCATCCAATGCTGGAATGGGCTACGTTCTCCATGCTCATCCGGATGCTCCTTTGATGAAGCTCTCTCAAACAACACTTGATGCAACTGAAACGGCACTTGCATCCTAAACTTTCTTGGATGCATGGCTGCCATCAACTAGTACCAGGGCTCATCTTCAGAAGCTGCTCGGTTCTGCACCTAGTCCATGCAATTTCAGATGAAGCGAGTCAGTGAAGAATCCGCTAAGAAGCTGAATTTCTGTCTATAGTCTATAGTAATAGAAATTAGACTATGACAGTGCATTAATTTCCTTACAGAACAAACAAATTTCATTTATACTCATGACTCAAGTTGGCTAATTTTGACTGACTGACTTCAAAGACTAAATCCTTCCAAAAAATTTGAGTCGTCTCTAAACTCTTTTCTTTGTCTCATTTCGAGCGAATTTACTTTTATCCCTTATTCTGATCCAATTCTGCTGTTGAGATAATTGAAAATTGTGTTTACTTGTTCTGGAATCCTTTATCTTTGATTTGTGAAATCCTTGGGTTTAGACATTACTTCGGGAATTACTATTCTTTTTTCTTTCAAAAGAGTAGCAACATACCCTCTTTTTCTTATTTCCTTCGATAAAGCATATCCCTCTTATATAGAAATCAAATAAGCCAGATTAATTTTGATATACTTTTAATTAAAAGAGTTTTCCCTATCTTCAAAAAGAGGACTTGCCTAAAAGACAACTTTTTTCTCTTAATTTTGTCGAATCATTACACTGATTCACTAAATGATTATCCAGTGGTTCTTATTCGAAGAACCCTTGGTTTAGCTTTAGACTCAATCATCGTGGATCTAGTATGAATCTAAGGTTTTAATTGAACTGATTCATAGGATGGCAACAAGATAATTTCTATATTACGATTATGCAAAAAAAAAACAAATCCAAAATAGGGAAGAGAAAAGTAATTTAAAGTGAGTAAACAGAATTCCATACTCGATCTCATAGATCCCTATAGAATTCTGTGGAAAGCCGTATTCGATTAAAGTCGTATGTATGGCTTGGAGGGAGATCTTTCCTATCTTTCGAGATCCACCCTACAATATGGGGTCAAAAAGCCAAAAAAAAATAAGTGATTTTAGCCCTTATAAAAAGAAAACGGATTCTTGAACCTCTTTCACGCTCATGTCACGTCGAGGTACTGCAGAAAAAAGAACTGAAAATCCGATTATGGAAATGAGTTCAAACGGAAGATAAAAATCGGTTGCTAAATGAATCCCAATTTGTTGAACATTATTTATGAGACCCTGTTCTACTATTTTTTTTTTGAACCAGGAAAGACCCCGAAGGGTCAGGAAGCTTTCATTAGTCAACGCGGACGGTACATTTTACAGACAGGCCCCCTAAGAAGAAGAAGATGAAAAGCAGGCCTCGAATATTACAACCAGGACCCTGAAGAAAGTTGCAAAAACGTGATCGAGTCCTCAGTCGCCGCCGCCGGTCTGAGACCTCCACCTTCAGGCACCATCGTCGCCGCCGGGGACGTTGCCACTTGGGGCGTCGATAGCGTTGGTTCCTGGAGCGGGGTCGGGGAAGATCCTCACTCATAGGATAGATAGCCAACGAAGAAGTCGGCTTGGAGTGGCTCAAAACGCCGAAGATAGCGCCGGCGAGCCATGGCCGACGCCGGTGAACTCCGAGAACAGCAGCTTCCAACGTGCGAAGCGCACGCTCGTCGTCTCCCTGCCGAACTCCAACTCGAGGACCTTTGGATCCCTCTTCTCCCCCTTGTCTATCACCACGACCACAAGAGGGGATTGGAGAGATCCTCAGATCCTTGCGATTTGGCATCCAGCTCCCGAGCTTTATTGAAAGGGATGAACGGAGGACTCCACTCCTCGCCGTCTCCGACCACCGGAGCGCAGCAGCGAAGGAGAGCAGCTCCCTAATCCAGCCGGAGAAGCTCACCGTCTCCAGCCGAAACCACCCCATCGGCATGACGCCAAACTGGCACCAAGGCCAACCACTACTACTAGACCTACTGTAATATACATAGCGGCCTCCTCTCCCTCTCCAACTCCGGCCGGCGAGGCCGCCGGAGAGGGGAGGGAGAGGAGCCGTGACCCTCTCAGCTACTCTCAAAGAGGAGGCACTGTTCACTGCTGAGAGCGGTGTGGGGGGGGGGGGGGAAATGCGGTGACCCTGTTCTACTATTTGGTTTGATCTTGTCGTCCAAAGAATTCCATACCATGATGTATCTGGGATAGTAGTCATTAGTGAAAAAACAATAGTTATACAAACGATTGAAGTAACCCATCTCCAATAGTCCAATAATTCTTATCTTTAGACCATTCTCTAAATCCATTATGGATAAAAAGAAATTAAAATAGTATAAAAAAATTCATGAACCGACTAAAACTAAAGGATTCAAGGAAGTAAAAAGGGATTAGGATATTTTTATAACAAAAAAATATGAGTTTAGTAATCAGTAATAGTTCTTGAATTCGACGATTTCTCTTCTTCAACAGGTGACAAGGGATTAACTTGTCAATGCCTATGGATTGTAGGCTAGGGTTTAGTTGGAAGTAGAGGGTAAGTAGATCTCGAAGGTTTCAGCCAAAAAGTACTCGACGATTATGAAAACTAGGGTTTGTAAACAATGATTCGATTCCTTCCTCGTCCCTCGACTCCCCCTTTATATAGGAAGTGGAGCCGAGGGATTCGTGTTGTACAAGTTACAGAGTCCGGGATGGTTTCTAATTCATCCCGTAAGATTACAAATAACACTTCCTATTACAACTCTAGCTTTCCTTAATAACATCTTGGGCTTCCGAATCTTCTTATTCTTCGGGTAGTGGGCCTTCAGTAAACCCCGGGTACTATCTTCGGCAGGCCCATTTGGGATGCCTATGTCAGTAGCCCCCGAGATTTTGCTTGAATCGTAGGGTCAAGGAGAATCTCCACTGTTTATTTTTATTCGACAGCTTTAACTTTTCTCTATTTTTCATCATTGATATCTATATTGTACAGGGATAATGGTAATTGGGGCTAGTTCATCTGACGGATCAGGTACTAGTTAACTGCTCTAGTGGCAATCCGCAAAAACTTACTTCAAAATCACGTCCCTGGACATGATCTCGGGATACTGGTGTAAACTTCGACAGGTGCCGCTTAAGGTCTTACCATTCTGTCGAGTCCCAGTAAAGTTTATCGGGTACCTAACGCGTCCGTTAGGATTTTTCTTCGTATCTGTTGATACGGATAAAAGTAGCAGAGCGCAGTCTTCGGCGATGCCACGCCCAGCAGAACGGATCTGGGGTCTTACCTTCGCAAACTTGCGGCATTCAGAAATTGATCGCAACTTTGGCGTTCTGAGAATATATTGTCGAGTGCTTTTTCGGCTGTTTGAATGGCACATTTTATCGAGTCAAAGATGACTTATATTGCTCTCCCGATGGGAGTATATGTAGAGTTAATTATAACTCGAAATATACTCTTTTGCTCTTCTATCTTTCTTTTTTCTCTTTCTTTCTTTCTTTTATAATTTCATCGGGCACGCGAACAGCGTTCCCGATGGGAGTAGCCCCCGAGGCTACAACCAAGGACTTGTACTTGGGTGTAGGCTCCACGCCTTATGCCGATATATTTCCTTTTTTCTCCCGAAGTTTTATAATTTCTCGGGTGCGCGAACAGCGCTCCCGATGGGAGTAGCCCCCGAGGCTATGAACAAATATTTGTATTTGGTCATAGGCTCACACCATTTCTATTTTGTCTTTCTAGATCTTTTTTCTTTTTTCCAAAGTAGCCCCCGAGCATTTGATCAGAAACTTGTATTTGATCAAAGGCTCAATCATTATTTTTCCGTGTCGCCTTTTATGAAGCTGTTGAGTCGAATTTTTTCTTCTGTCAAGATGACGTTGTTGCTGACGATAGCCATGATTGCCTGTCAAAAATTTGCGACAAGCCTTTTCTCGCCGCCATGCGGGCCCAATTAATCCACTATCTTGACACGTCGTGCAAGTGGGGGACACACGTCCTCCGCTTTTTCTGGCGCACGCACCGTAACTTCCGCGATGTGGAATTACTTTTTTTTTACCCTTGATGCTACGTGGCTATCATCTGTCACACATTTCCCTTATCCAACGGTTCGTCGTTTCACCGCACCTCTATATAAATTCGTCTTCTTCCTCCTTGGACACTTCCGCCCGCGCCGTCTTCTTTCTCTCAGCTGCAAATTTCTCCTGCGATCCACAGCTTCCTAAGCTCTTTGCCTCCCTGCTGTGAATCCTGCGCCATTGTTGATGCCACCTCATCGCTTGACAAGGCATAGCACGCCGGAGTCCTCCATGGCCGCCGTGGATCTTGGAACGGCTGAGTGGGAAAGATCGAAGATTTCCGCTCAGGACGTCAACATGCTGAGGAAGCTGGGGATCAGCAAGAAACCCCAGGCATTGCGCTTCCCCAGTGAGGAAAGTTACCCAACCCCTCCAATGGGGTATCGGGTAAGTTTTGTCGACCACCTCATCCGCGGTCTTTCCGCCCCCATTCATCCTTTTCTCCGTGGACTTCTTTTTATCTACGGTCTACAACTTCACCACCTTACGCCAAATTCAATCCTCCATATTTCCATTTTCATTACTCTGTGCGAGGCCTTCCTTGGCGTCCAGCCTAACTGGGCGCTTTGGAAGCGCATTTTCTTCTGCCGCCGTAATGGCTCGCCCAATGTCGCCTATAATATAGGCGGCGTTGTGATTTCTGTTCGGCCCACTGTCGACTACTTCGACGTCAAGCTTCCTGACTCAGTTCAAGGTTGGCGCAAGAAGTGGTTATACATTCAGGAGGAGAACCATGGATGTGCAGAGGACAACATCCCTCCTTTTGATGGTGCCGAGAAAATTTTTCGCCGCCGCTCCTGGGACGCGGAGGCCACCGAAGAAGAGAGGGCGTCGACGGAAAACTTGATGGCTCGTATTCACGAGTTGCAAAATACTCGCGGCAAAGAGTTATCGGGTATCCAAATTACTGCATATTTTCTTAGGACTAGAGTGCAGCCGCTTCAGGCTCGCAAAAATCCTCTATGGAAATATGCTGGCAACGAGGATGTAGATCGGCTGTCGGTGGATTTGGAAGTCAAAAACTTGGAAAAGCTTGTCCGAAAAATCTCATCTCTCAGCAAAAAGGATCCTGTCCCTGCTTCTTGTCGTGTTAAACCATTCAGCGCCGCCAATCCACTCCCCCAGGTAATCTTTGTCTATTATTGTTGCTTTACTAACTTTTTTGTAACTTCTTTTCTGACATCGGTCCCTGTTTTTATTTTGCACAGAATCATCCGGACCTTGTCTCGCTTCCTCCTCTCCCTGAAGGTGGAGAAGTCGAAGAAAGGGCCATTGTCACTGATGACAATCAGGAAGCTCCATCTTGTGCGAATGAACCCGTGGATTCTCGAAAATCTGCGGGTTCTTCCGAAGGTACTGCGTCGGCACAATCTCCTCCTCCCGCTGTCTCCCCGAAAGGCAAAAGGAAAAGGAATGATGTCGAAGATTCCGGCACTTCCAAAGCCAAAGAAGTTGATCCTTCACATCCGAAGGCGGCTTACGATCCTTATCTTGAATCCCTCGTCAGCTCGTAAGTTATTTTTATTTCTCCTTTTTTCTGTACTCGAAATGTTTGTCTTGTCTTGCTTTTTATGCCATCGAGTTTTAATCACAGCGATGATGAGGAAGAAACACCAACTGTTGACGTGGCTCCTCGGACGAGCACGTCACATACTTTGCTTGCCTCGGATACGCTAGTTGAAGGAGAAGAATCCTCGCCTCCTCAACGAGATGTCGTCACCACTACTCCGCCATCAAGCCCCCTTGCTCCTTCACCAAAAAGGACAAGGATTGAAACGATCATTGAGCCTGCCCCTCAATTGGGTAGCTCTTCTACTCTGCTCTTGGATGATGTAAGTTTTTTTTTTTTTTTTTATACCGATGTTTTTCTTTCTTTGTCCTTCTTTGACAGCCCATGATCCAAGAGCTTATCCGCATCGGGTCCCAATTCATTGGGTACCGTGAGTATGCCAACAGAACCGAAGGTAATAACTTTTTTGCTGTCGTTGTTTTTGACTTCTTGCTCCTGTCGTTTGTCGCAATTTGTGACCTTTTTCTTTTTTATTTCAACAGAGAAACTTGCAGAGGCCAACAAACGTGCCGACGCACTTGCTCAAAAACTGGAGCAAAGTGAAGCGGCACGCAAGAAAGCCGAACTTGTTGCTAGCGAAGCCAAAACAGAGGCTGATGAAGCCAAAGCAAAAGCTGCTAGTGTCGAGGAACTGCAGAAAAAACTTGAAGATGCTGAAACTGCTTTAGACGAGCACAAAACCGCACAGGCTGCTCGCGAGCAGGGGATTCTCAAGCGCCTGAAGTCGCAAAGTCGACGCTTTCAAGGTAATATTATCGATCCCTTCTATTTTTTATGGGATCTGCTGTTTCTTTGTTTTTTGACCAACGTTTATTTCCTGTGGCAGGCCAAACAAACCAAGAGTTTGATCTGGAGGATCCCGACAATGATCCTCTCCTTGACGCGCTTTCTTATCTGGAGTTACATGGATCCGAAATTCGTGAGGGCGTGGCGAATGCTGACGCGGGACTGTCGACACTTTTTCCCTACTTCTTCCCGAAGAAAGAGGAGCCCAAGACTTTCCTTGCCCTTGCCCAGAGCTTCAATTCATCAGAGGACCTTGGACTGAAGATGCGCCAGGAAAACATGAAGATTGCTGTCGAGAGTACTGTTGCCCTGGTCGCTGACAGCCAACAAACTATTGATTGGATGAAAGTTGGCGACACCGATCAAATAGAGCAGTCAAGATGGAGGTCGTTGATTAAGGCAGCCAAGCCCAACACGAAGAAAATCCTGGCCTATCTCGGGATCAAACCAGCTTCAACTCCTAGCTCATCAAGGCCGGAGGTCTAGTTGCATGCCTCTTTGTTTTTTGCTTTCTTTCTCTTTTGCCCCTGTCGCCAATTTAGCTGTGGCGACCCTTATCCTGGTAGTCCTTTTTGGAGAAACTTCTTCTGTAATGTCTATGTAAATTTGTCTAGAAATTAATGAAATTCCCTCTGGCATTATCATTGATCCTGGCGCTTTCTTTTCCAGTTAATATTTGACAACTATTCGACCAATCCTTGCTCTGCCGATGCTTCACCTGCCTCTTCCTTCTCGAAGAAAATGCTAATCAATGATAACCCTCTCGAAGGTTCTTCAAGCAAACATTTGTCGGAAGATTTGCAAGAACTTCGACAACAACTTCAATCCACGAAGAAACAAACTCTTGCGATGATGGAAAAATATCGACAAGCGTCCGAGAGAGAGGAAATTGCTCTTCAACAGGCAAAAGAAGCCATCGCTGCGAGGGATCTTTCTTTATTCTTGAAGCTGCTGAAGCTTCTTCCCGCGAGAATTATATGCTGCAGCTAATGACTGATGCCAGTTCGGACATGACAGGTATGTTTCCCGCTCGTAACCATATTGGATATTATTTTTCACTATTCGTTCCTTGATTGTTTGTTTGATGTGTCAGGCTCGTTTCGGATCTTTGCTGCCGAAGACCAACGTGTTGAAGCTCGAACCACAGTTTTGCTGAGACTGGCTGCGCAACATGGGTCTAATTTTTGGGTTACTCCTGAGCGCACCCGCCAAATCGTCAGATTTCAAGATCGCGCGACTCAGGTCCGCGATTTCCTTGACTTCTGTACGAAGACTTTATTCTTGGTTTATGGGACCATGTTCCCTCGGAACAAAATGCCAGAAACCCTTCCAGCTTTAATGGAGAAATTTCGAGATGCTCCTCGAATCCATGGCTTTGTGCGAGCTCAACTTTCTGCTGGCGCAAGATTTGCCATGATAATGATAAAAATTTGTTATCCAAAATTGCCCATAGATCAAATTGTTCCTACTTGTTTGGCGAAGATGGCAAAGAAAAAGAGAAATATCGGCAAGATTGACGATTTGGTGACTCCTGTTGCTGAAGATATGATGGATGAACTTCTTCGGATGGATTCTGAGTTCTTCGTGAAGGGAAGCTATGCTGAACATAGTACTCGTCCTTCTACTGAGCGGATAACCATAGATCATGTGCTAGGTTTCCCTTGAAAACTTTTTCCTCTTCTTTGCTGTATTTCTATCATTGATACATCTTTGTATATTTGTAAACACAATCTATATTGTCAAGCTGTGTTTTTGATCACTGAGCCCCCGAGCCTTTGGCTGGAGCTGTTTTTCTGTCTCGGAGGTTTTCCCTCCTGTCATAATAAGATATCTCTGTTTTTTCATTGATGGGTTGGAAGCCCCCGAGTGTCGTGGTGTCACAGTTCTATATTTTTGTTGCGAGGTTCTTAGACCAAAGCAGTAAGTTTTTTGGCGCGTACACTATGTTTTCAGCTTCCAATATTTGGCGAGGTATTTAGTGTACCAAGGCGAAATATTTTGGTAAGTCTGATTTGTCTATATTGCACGTATTTTGAGATTTGAAGGCATTGAGCCCCCGAGCGTGTCGAAGAATAAGAAATATATCTCCACTATCTTCATTATATTGCAGCACCGCGAGCCCGCCTCATTAAAAACCTTTCCGGCCCCACTCGGTGCCCCGAAAAGGAAAAGAGTGCGTCTGAAAACTCGCGGGCGTTTCAGTACATTGTATTTTTACAGAGAAGGACTATATTTCAACTCTAGGCGTAGAACCGCCTCAGCTGTGCCACGTTCCAGGGGTTTTTCTCGGGAACCCCTGTCTTCTTATCTTTTATCCTGTACGCTCCTCCTTCAATTACTTCCGTTATGACGTAGGGGCCGAGCCATGGCGACTCGAGTTTTTCAGTGCGCTCTTGATTGAGTCGCAAAACTAAGTCTCCGACTTGAAAAGATCTTGGTCTTAAACGTCGACTGTGGTAATTTTTTAGGTCCTGCTGATATTTGGTTACCCTTGATAATACTTCGTCTCGAGCTTCGTCGAGTGCGTCGACGTCGTCTTCCAATGCTTTCCTGGAAGCTTCTTCATTATACTCTGTGATTCTGGGGGAGTCGTGCTCTATTTCTATTGGCAATACTGCTTCCGCTCCATGGATAAGGAAAAACGGGGTCTCCTGTGTCGCTGTATTTGGTGTTGTTCGAATGCTCCATAACACACTTGGTAGTTCTTCTGGCCAAGTATGTCGAGCTTTTTCCAGTGGTCCTAATAGGCGTTTCTTGATGCCATTACAGATGATGCCATTGGCTTTCTCGACTTGACCATTGGTTTGAGGATGTGCAACTGACGAGAAGTGCAATTTGATGCCTACCTCTGCACAGTACGCCTTGAACTCCTTTGACGTAAAGTTGCTGCCATTGTCTGTGACAATGCTATGAGGTACTCCAAATCGAAAAACGATGCCCTCCACGAATTTTATTGCTGATGCTGCATCTGGTGAATTTATCGGTTTTGCTTCTATCCACTTGGTGAATTTGTCGACAGCAACCAGCAAGTACTCATATCCTCCTGGCAAAGCTTTGTGCAACTTGCCCACCATATCAAGTCCCCATTGGGCAAAGGGCCATGACAATGGTATTGGTGTTAATTCCGCCGCTGGAGAGTGAGGTTTGGCGGCGAATCTTTGACACGCGTCGCAAGTTCTTACTATTTCCTTGGCATCCTCAATTGCTGTCAACCAATAGAATCCTGCCCGAAAAACTTTGGCTGCAATAGCTCGACTACTTGCGTGGTGGCCACATATTCCTTCGTGTACGTCCTTCAGGATTACTCTTCCTTCTTCGGGTGTGACACACCTTTGGAGGACGCCTGAAATACTTCGCTTGTATAATTCCCCTTTGATCATTGTGAAAGCTTTGGATCGTCGAATAACTCGCCTTGCTTCAACTGGATCGTCGGGTATTTCTTTCCTGAGGATGTATGATATATATGCTTGCATCCACGGAATTTGTACCATCATCACAAGTTCTTGGTCCTCTTCATCCTCAGTGGTTTCTTTGAGAAGCGTCGAAGTTTTCTCTTCTTTTGCTTTTTTCTGCACCTTTTTTGGCTTCGTGGATCTCTCCGCTATTTCTTCCCAAAATACTCCCGGCGGAATTGGGAGGCACTGCGACCCGATGTTTGCGAGAACGTCGGCTTCATCATTGCTCAATCGGCTGATGTGATTTACCTCGCATCCATCAAATAGCTTCTCGAGCTCATTGTACACTTCCTTGTATGCCATCATGCTATCGTTGACTGCAACACATTGGTTCATAACTTGCTGAGCCACCAATTGCGAGTCGCCAAAGATTTTTAGTCGAGTTGCACCGCAAGCTTTCGCCATCTTCATCCCGTGTATGAGGGCTTCATATTCTGCTTCATTGTTGGATGCATTAGGGAACGTCATCCGAAGGACGTATTTCAATTTGTCGCCTTCAGGTGATATAAGTACTACTCCTGCACCAGCTCCTTCTACTCTCTTGGACCCATCGAAGTTCATGGTCCAGGTTCTCGACAAATCTGGGGGTCCCGTGTTTTGTAGCTCTATCCATTCTGCAATGAAATCTGGCAGAACTTGCGACTTGATTGCCTTTCTTTTTTCATACGTGATGTCCCGAGGGGAAAGTTCTATTCCCCAAAGGGAGACACGCCCTGTAGCTTCTGGATTGTTCAGTATATTTGAAAGAGGTGCTTCGTTGACTACTATTATCGGATGTGCCGAAAAATAGTGGCGCAACTTCCTTGCCGTTGTAATTACTCCATATGCTAGTTTCTGGTACTGCGGGTACCGCTGTTTGGAAGGCGATAAAACTTCACTGATGAAATATACTGGCCTTTGCACTCCATGGAGTTTTCCTTCTTCTTCTCTTTCGACAACTAGTACCGTGCTAACCACTTGGGGCGTGGCTGCAATATACAGCAGGAGAGGTTCCTTTTCTTTCGGCGCTACCAAAATTGGTGGTGTCGAGATTGTGCGCTTCAAATCCTCGAAAGCTCTGTCGGCCTCTTCGTTCCACTGGAATTTATCTCCTTGCTTTATTAGAGCGTAAAATGGTAACGCTTTTTCTCCCAGCCTGGCTACGAATCTGCTCAAAGCTGCGACTCGCCCAGTTAGCTGCTGTATTTCTTTCAACTTTGTTGGCTTCCTCATTGTTACGATAGCTTGTATTTTATCGGGATTTGCTTCAATCCCTCTTGCTGAAACTAGAAACCCCAGAAGTTCTCCTGCTGGGACGCCAAAAGAACACTTCGTCGGGTTCAGCTTGAGACAGAATTTGTCGAGGTTGTCAAAGGTTTCCTTGAGATCCTCGATCAGTGTTGCTCCCTTTTTTGATGTTATGACGACATCGTCGATGTATACTTGCACATTTTTCCCAATCTGTGTCGCCAAACACTTCTGCATCATCCTCTGATATGTTGCTCCCACATTTTTTAGACCAAAGGGCATTGTTCTGTAGCAAAACACGCCGTAAGGTGTAATAAACGCTGTCTTTACTTCATCTTCTTCTTTCAATCTGATCTGGTTATAACCAGAATATGCGTCCAGGAAGGAAAGACGTTCACATCCAGCCGTGGAGTCGATAATTTGATCGATCCTCGGGAGGGGAAAGTGATCCTTTGGACAGTGTTTATTGAGACACGTAAAGTCGACGCACATGCGAAGGACCTTAGTGTTTTTCTTCGGCACCAACACTGGGTTAGCTACCCACGTGGCTTCTGTATGTAATTCTTTGATGAATCCAGCTTCTCTAAGTCGATCAATTTCTGACAACATAGCTTTGCGATTTGGTTCCGAGAAACGCCGCAAAGGTTGTTTGATTGGTCTCGCAATTGGATCCACATTTAGGTGGTGCTCGGCAAGTTCCCTGGGTACTCCTGGCATGTCAGCTGGACACCATGCGAAGATTTTCCAGTGCTCACGGAGGAACTCGACGAGCGCGCTTTCCTATGCGAGGTCCATGTTAGTGGCAATGGACGTTGTTTTCTTTGGATCTGTCGGGTGAATCTGCACCTCCTTGGAATCTTTCGTAGTGTTAAAGGTTGGCTCCCTGAGAGGTCTCCCTACATCTGGCAATACATCATAATCAGTCATGAGCCTTGACGCCATGTATTCTGCTTGCATCCCGAAAGTTTCTGACAGTCGATGAAAATCCTTGTCGCATTTATCAGCTAACGCGAAACTGCCCTTGACTGTAATTGGTCCATTAGGTCCAGGCAACCTCCATAATAGGTACGTGTAATGTGGTACCGCCATAAACCTGGCATATGCCGGTCGTCCCAACAAGGTGTCAACACCCGGCTTTTTAAGTCCAGATGCCTATTATGCCATTCCTCGCAATCCCAGGAATATTGTTTTTGCGAGGCATAATAGATGGATATCACAACACATCATTCATTACATACCATAATCGTCTTACAAATAAAGGATCACATGATCCAGTCTTAGTACCACATAAGAGATCTAGAGATCCAAATACAAAACACATAGCGGAAGCGAAATAGTAGCGGTCTTGGTCCATCTGTTCCACAGGCAACTGTTAACGTCAGGAGTGGTCCTAGTTGTCGTAGACGTCCTGCTGTCCTTCTTCCGGGTTCTGGTATTCCTCTTCATAGTCTGGCCATTTGAATAGCCAGGGACACAGCCATGAGTACTTTAAAGTACTCGCAAACTAATACTAATGTAAATACTATCAACTATAGTAAGGGGGTTCTAAGCTCTAGTTTCATTTGCAGAAAGCCAGTTTTATTTCATAAGCACTTTAATAATCAAAACCTCTTCATTTTACTAACTTAACTCAAGTGGGAACATTAGTGTCATTCCCACAACTCGGTTGTGATTCAAAGTCAAAGTCACCTTTCAATTCAAATCACAAGCCACCATTCATATTTTTAGAAAAGTTCTGATGACGGAACAGTATGGCCTTTCCAACTGTCCATGACCGCGGACGCGGCTATTCGAATAGGTTAAACTCTGCAGAGGTTGTACACTTGTGCCACAACAATTGCAATAGTTCGTCAGGGGTAATCGGCCTGATTTATCGTACGCAGTACGCGAACTACCAATCCTAACCTTTCATTTACATACCCTAGTATAGGCATCTCTCCCCATGAGCTTGGCCTCCCGGTGAAAACAAACCGTCAACCCGGGAACTGCACAGGGCTTGGGTAGGACATTCACCTCATTTCACGTCATTTCACATTCAATGGAGGCAGCCTCGGCATAACCCCTATGACGCTTGTTCAGAGGGAACCCATACTAAAATACATAAGTTTCCAGCTAAGCCTTACCTAGATTCAGGTATTGTGGGGGTACTTGTAAAATTGGAATGGTATCGCACCCGAACCCAACCATCAGTTTTTGGTAAGTTTCACCAAGTCATTCACAAATCATATTTACCTTCAAAAATCTCTCAATAGAATGACTCATCATTCCAAGGTTTCAAAGTCATTTCATTTCACAAGTTCCCAACTAGAGTAGTCACTTTTAATCTTTAGCACTAGCAACTAGTTATGAGGGGTGCTAAATAATTTGTAGCTATCTAGGCTAAGTTTGATACTCTTGTACTATTCTATACTTAGACCAAAGTTAACTATAAAAGTAAGCTTTAAATAACCAAAGTAAAAGCTTGTAAGGATAAAACTTGGGATTGGATCAGGAAACATAAAGAAATAAGAAAGTGTGCCTTGCTCTGGTAGAGCTGTGCACTTTGCAAGAATATTAGCTTGCCTTGATTGGGGAGGTGATCAAAGTTTTCTTCTCCTTCCTCTTGGTAGAATACCTCTTCCTCCTGATAGTCTCCGGTACTAGCGTCTATAAACGAAATACGAGGATACAATCACCAAACAATACTTAAGTAGACTTAATTAGCCTTAATGGCTCACACAAATGATCTATCATCACTACTTAACATATATTCCAAAATTGTGCTAGGGTTTCCTTATTTAGTAATGGGAAAATAATTTCCTTTTATTGAAATTGGAATTAGGGTTTCTCTTTAGTTTTGGAGAAATAATTTCCTCTCATTGAATCTTCTTAAGATTTAATCCTCTCAAACAACAAGGTATGATCACATGTTGACCCAGGTCAACACTTCACACTTATTATTTGAGAAACATGATTTAAATGAGATTCATCATCTCATGTGTTTTAAATACCCATTGCAATTTAAATACTATTTTGATTTAGTTTCCCCAAGTGAGCAAGTATGAGCCCATGCAATATGGGTCATCACATTACTTCATCATACTTGGGAAAGTGATTTAAATGAGGTGCTACTCCTCATAGATTTAATTTCCTAAAATTTGAAAGGGTTTAAAGGGGCTAGTTATTGACTACATAGCCAATATTTTGCTTCTAGCCCATGATCATGTACAGAACCCATACTATCTTTTTACACAGTAAATTAGAGTTTGTTAAATGTGAATTATTGCAATTGGATTCACTTCAAAATTCAAATTGGTTGATTTTTAAGATTTATTTGAATACTGAAAAGTATCTGTTTTGTTATTTTTGCTATTCCAAAACTACACAAGATATGGGGTTGAATCCAGTGGGATTGGATCAAGAATTTCGTGGGCTTTTTAACAGTATAAGATTTGGCCAAAATGGTTCAGTAGATTTGAAACTATTTGAATTCTAGCAAAGCATCTGTGAGCAAAAATAACTGAAATGTTTGATTTTGAATTCAAATTCTGGGCCGAGGCGGGAAACTGGATGGGCCGAAATGTTTTAAACGAAGGAACTGGCCCAGTAACGGTTCGGGCCAGCTGACAGGGGGTCCCACGAGTCAGTGGCTTTAAGTCACCGAAACGGTAAGGGCTCACCTCGTCCGTTGGATTAGATCGTTGATCGACGGTTCGCAGTCGTCGTCGTCGACGGGGGAGGGGAGCTTGCTGCGCCGGCGAGGTAGGGGGTCGGCGGCGTGACGGAGGTTCCCGCGGGGCTGGCGCGGAGGCTAGGCGACGTTGTCGATGACGAGACGTCGACTGGTAGCAGTTGCAAGGCTCGGGGTGGCGTGAATTGGCGACGGCGATCTGCGGGCTCCGGCGACCGTCGGCTTCAAATTGGAGCAGCTCCGGTGGAATTGGGACGAGGGAGGTGTTCGAGGAGATCAAGGAGGAGGAGGGGAGGCGACTGGTGTGAATGAATTGGCCGCGGGAGGTCTCTATTTATAGGTGAGGTGGTGACCGGCGGGTGCGGTGAGAGGTCATCGTCGACGAGGGCGCTCCAGGGCGCGAAGGGGCAAGCTAGGGGGCGCGCTAGGTAGCTGCGATCATGGAGAGGACGATGCGCGTGAAGGGGCAGCGAGGGGAGGACGATGGCATGCAGGAGTCGTTCGAGTGCTCGCAGTACGGGCGCGGCAGAAGTTTGATAATGGCGACGGCGACGGGTCCTCCGCTGGCTAGTGAGCATGTCTAGCAGGTAGATGTAGGGGTGGTGAGCATGCGTGCAAAGGGAGAGAGGGAGAGGAGGACTAGAGCGACTAGGCGGCGAGGGGTACTGGCGCGTCCAGGGCGTCGTCCGGGCACGCTCACCGCGTGCCTGGCACGTTCTGGGCGTGGTCTGGGCGTGCTGGTGGTGGCCAATGCCGTGCATGCTTCGATCCAGGGAGGGTACAGGCGTGCTCAGGGAGGTGCAGGGAAGCTTGCTGACATGGTGCTCGAGAGAGGGAAGGGCCAGAGAGGTTGAGTGCTTGGGTGGCCGGCATGGTACTTGGCAAGGATGAAATGGTGATCATGGCTCCACTTTAAACGAGCAAAAGGGTTTGGTTCGATGCAGAGGAGGTGCAGGGAGTTGATGATCACAAAAAATAAAGCGGTGGAGGCTAAAATCCAGTGGGTAAATGGGTGTGTGCCAAATCTGAATTTATGCCCGCCAAGTGTTTGACTAAATGGCCGCAATAACATTTTGGTCGAATTTTGGGATTTCTTTTTGGTGGAGCTCAATCATATAATTAAAGAGAAAGAATGGTGGTGGTGGTGGTGGATTTGGTGAAGGTTTGTGAGATTTCAAATTTGGTATGATCTTCTCATAGTTTCAAAGTCCCTACTTGTCAAATCTGAACTGGTCAACCTGGTCAACTTCAGTGCTGGTGGTCAACATGAAAGTTGTTCACCATCATATGGTCTTGGATGACATGGCAATAGTTTACCAAGTTTTGTTTAGGAATAAGAAGATAAATGGGTGCAAAGTGGTGAAGAAACTAAAAATGGGACATATGACCATTATCATATGTGAATTGAATTTGAGATTTTCTTTGATTTGATTCTTGTTTCTTTGATGCAATTGTGTTTGTTTATCATATATAAGTATTCTACAAGTAAGAGATCAAACCATGGTGGCCTTTAATGAAGATTTGCAAAAATGGCCATAATGCATAAGAGGTGAAAATCCAATTTTCTTAATTTCTTATTTTATTTTTTTCTTGGCTTTACTTGGGCAAGGTCTAGGGTTCATTTGGTGTGAGATTAGGTTTAAGGATGGTTCCACACCATTTGGGTAAGGTCTAGGTCATAGGACAAAATTTGGGTAAAATGGCTATGTGCCACATATGCCTCTAGGCATATGTTGCATTTGATTTTCAATTTGACTTGGCTTGACCTCATTGAGGTTGTTGAGTGTTGAAATGGTATATAGGAGTGATCCAACCATTCACCACAAGTCCTAGGGTCAAGACCCTCAATTTCACCAATTTGCTATTTACCCTCATATGCCTCTATGGCATTTTTAGTTTCTTTTTATTTTCTTTGGATTCACTTTGGTTTTGGTTTGATAAGTGCTAGGTAAGGTTTATGAAGGTTTTCCAAACCTCTCAACAAAGTAGAAAGGTGTAACACCCCAAAAATTCAAAACAAAGAAAAATCAATTTCCATTTATCAAAAATTTAGAGTCAACAAAAACTTGCCTATTTCAAAATCTTTTCTATTAGGTGAATGTGTGAATGTTTGCTTAGGCCATGATTGCTTTGATAGATGGATTTGAAAACCATTTAAAACTCAACACACTACTTTTTAGATCAAAGAGAAACAAATCAAAAATAAAATAAAATGACATAGTGGCATATGTGAGCCTATGGCTATATTTGTAAATATAGGCCTATGCCATGTTCTACCTTGTTTAGATGGTTTGAAAACCTCAACAAACCCAACCTAGTACTCACCAAGCCAAATCAAAAGTGAAACAAAAAGAAAATGAAAATACACATAGAGGCATATGTGGGTATATGGCCAAATTGCACATTTGAGCATATGCCCTACTCTCTTTGTTGGAATTGTTGAAACACAATCCTAAACTCAAAATGGTACATAAGAACACAACACAACACCTTTGGGATCAAGGAAAATCCAATCAAAAAGAAAGAAAATGAATTTTGCAAGTTACATGTGATAAGGGTCACATGTGACAATTTTAACATCTTACCCTCTTTGAGCCCCTGTATTAAGAAATTTCTAAACCAAAGTCTCTCAACTCTTTGCACCTAATCCAAGACCTCATCTAGTTGAACAACTTTGCTGTTGACCACTTTGACTATTTCTCTTTTTATTTCTTAATATAAGGAGGCAAAGTGACAACATCAAATCAGATTCTAGATTAGGCCAAATTTGGATTTTCACAAACCTGCCCCATTTTGCACACCACCACCACCACTGTGTGCCAAACATTAGTTGATTCACGCCCATGAAATATTTTGCCAAAATTCAAATTTTATTTTCTGGCAGCCATTTCATCAAACACCTGGTGGGAAGGAACCAAATAAAACACAAACCACTATTTCAAATAGTGTTTGGCCTAACTTGGTCCCCTCCAACATCTTGCCCCCTCCTTGACACCCTGGATATGCCATCCCCTTGGTCCCCTCCAACATCTTGCCCCCTCCTTGACACCCTGGACATGCCATCCTCTTGGTCCCCTCCAACATCTTGCCCCCTCCTTGACACCTTGGACATGCCCACCACCATGCTCACCATGTCACCCTCCTCTCCCTCCTTGAACCTATAAATAGAGCACTTCCCCCACTCCAATTCTTCACACCACTTCACTCTTCTCCTCCCATCCCTGATTCTCCTCAAGCTCTCCCTCCTCTCAATTTGATCCATAGCTAGCCAATTTGATCGCCGGAGCCCGTGGAGCCGCCGCGGAAGAAGAAGACGCTAGGCGCCACCCCCGGAGCTGCCGCGTGTACCTGGAGCTTCGCCGTCGTCCACAACGCCGCCCTGCATCAACGCCGACGACCGCCGGACCTCCGGTGAGCCGCCGACCCCCTAGGCTCGCCGCCAGTTTCCCGCCTAAGCCCAAAAGTTGAAATTCGTTTATTTCGTTTTAATCAAAATCCAATACTGGTGCCTTGCTAAAAATTGAATAAAACCAAATCTACAAATCTAAATGGAGTGATTCCAATTTTGTGAGAAAGTAGATGAAAATATCTAACCAACCCCACTGGCCCCAAATCAAAATTCATCTTAGATCATCTGTAGCAAAAATAACAAATCAGTAACTTTGCAGATTTCAAACAATTCTTAAAAATCAACCATAAGTGATTTTGAGTTGATTCCAACTCTCAAAATTTACATTTCATATTTTCTATTTGATTATGTAAAAATATGACAAGGTTGCTTCTTATGATCATGGGCTAGAGCAAAATAATGGCTATGTGGCCATTTCTAGTCCATTTAAATTACCCCCCAAATTATTTATTAAATAGTATGAGAGGTTTCCTCTCATTTAAATCTTTGTCTCAAGTAATCCAACATGAGGTAATGACTTTGGTCTATATAATCTCATATTGTATTATTTGGTGATATTAAATTATTTCCATAGTAGTGTTTAAATTGCATGAGGTGTAATACCTCATTTAAATCATTTTCCCAAATAATAAATATGAAGTGGTGACTTTGGTCAACATGATCTCATACTTATTATTTGAGGATATTAAATCTTAACAATGTTCAATGAGTGGAAGTTACTTTTCCAACAAGGAAAATAAAGCCAACCATGGTATTAAAATCCTGGTGATGATATTAGATCATCTTGATTGAACCACTAAGGTTACCTAGATTACTTAAGTATTGTTTGGTGATTGTTATCTTCGTATCCGTTTATAGACGCTAGTACCGAAGGCTACGAAGGGGAAGACGAGAACATCTACGGAGAAGAAGGAGGAACACTTTGATCAATACACCAACCAAGGCAAGCTATATTATTGCAAGATGTTACCAATGCAAGCTAAACTCTTGCAAGTTACCCTAGTGCAAGCTCAATTGGAGCAAAGCACTCATACCATACTACTTGTGTTTTACTTTACAAGTCCCAGTTTTTATCTCTCAAAGCTTTTATTTAAATTTCCAAGTCTTACCTTTATAGTTAACTTGAGTCTAGATAAGGTAGTGCAAGAGCATCAAATTTAGCCTAGAGAGCTACAAGTTAGCTAGCACCCCTCATGACTAGTTGCTAGTGCTAAACTAAAATTGTTTACTCTAGATGGGAACTTGTGAATCAAATGACTTTGAAAAAACCTTGGAATGATGAGTCATTCTATTGAAAGATTTTGAAGGTGAATATGACTTGTGAATGACATGGTGAATTTCACAAAAACTGATGGTTGGGTTCGGATGCGATACCATTCCAATTTTAGAGTACCCCCACAATACCTGATTATGGGTAGGGCTTAACTGGAAGTTTATGTACTTTAGTATGGGTTCCCTCTAAACAAGCGTCATAGGGGTTATGCCGAAAGCTGCCTCCACAATACAAAGAGATGACGTTGAAAAGAGGTGAATGTCCGGCCCAAGCCCTGTGCAGTTCCCAGGATGGCAGATTGGCATCACTGGGAGGCCAAGCTCATGGGGAGAGGTGCCTATACTAGGGTATGTAAGTGAAAGGTTATGGTTGATGATCCGCATACTGAGTATGATTATTCAGGGCGATCCCTGACGGATGTAATCAAAAGTTGTGGCACAAGTGTACAACCTCTGCAGAGTGTAAACCTATTCGAATAGTCGTGTCCACGGTTATGGACGATTGGAAAGGCCATACTGTTCCGTCATCAGACCATTTTCAAAATGTGACATATGACTGGTGACTTGAACTTGAAAGGTGAATTTAACTTGATCACAACAGAGTTGTGGGAATGACACTAATGTTCCCACTTGAGTTAAGTTCGGCAAATGAAGAGTCTTTTATTACTAAGTGCTTATGAAATAAAACTGGCTTTATGCAAATAAACCTAGAGCTTAGAACCCCTTTACCATTGTTGATAGTGCTTACACGAGTATTAGTTTGCGAGTACTTTAAAGTACTCATGGCTGTGTCCCTGGCTATTCAAATGGCCAGACTATGAAGAGGAGCAACAGTACCGTGAAGATGGACAGCAGGACGTCTATGATAACTAGGACTACTCCTGACGTCAAGCGTTGCCTGTGGAATAGATGGACCGCTACTACGTTTCTTCCGCTATGTGTTTTGTAATTGATCAATAGATCATCTCTTGTTGTATTAAGACTGGATCATGTGATCATGTGATGTAAGACTATTATGGTTTGTAATGAATGATGTTCTGTGATATCAATCTATTATGTCTCGCAAAAACAATATTCCTGGGATTGCGATGTATGGCATAATAGGCATCTGGACTTAAAAATCCGGGTGTTGACAAGTTGGTATCAGAGCCATTGTTTGACCTTAGGAGACCCTAGTTAGAATGGACGTCTGAAAAACTTAGTTTCAAAACAAAGAAAGTGAATATTTATAAAAATTTATTCTCCCTCTTATCCTTGAGATCTTTTCAAAAAGATTATTTCTGAAAATTTATTCTTACCCTTATCCTTGAGATCCTTTTTAAAAGGGTATTTCTGAAAACTTATTCGCACTCTTATCCTTGAGATCTTTTCAAAAAGACATGCTCTACTTTTCTTTGTACTGCTCCATAGAATTTTGCACACCTTGACTTCATACTGCACAAGACCCGCAAGGAATTGGACAGCATCCGTGCCTTATACCAACGACAAGCATCTCACCTATGAAGACGAAGAAACCACCATTCCAGATGAAGAGTAGTATCACTAGAGCACTTGCGTAAATTCGTAGCAAGAGAGCACTAAGTGTGAGTTTTGTATCCTGTCCCTTGTATCGTAGAACGAATGAATGGTTCTTAAAACCAACGGTGTGTTAATTTTGTAAATGTGTGATGTTTGGTATGAATGAAAAAGTGTTGTTGGTTTTTACCCCCCTCAACACTACTCAAGTTTTCAAGTTTTGAACTTTTCAAATTCTTATCCAAACAAACCCTAGAAAAATTCCCTCTCACCTTGTGACTTGCTATGAGTGTCCCAAGAAGATGATGAAGGTAGCCCCTCCCAATACTGCTGCACCTGCCCAGCAACAGCGTCGCTTCGCAGCTAGAAGGAACCCGAACAACCGCAACGGTCGTTACTATCGCATGAATGCCACAGAAGCACAAGAAGCACCCCATGCCATGCAGAGTATGTTTTACTGTTAATCCCTCTGCCCAATCTCTCTTAGGAACCTAACCTTTCTTAAATCTCGGGACGAGATTTTGTTTAAGGGGGAAGGGTTTGTAACACCCCAAAAATTCAAAACAAAGAAAAATCAATTTCCATTTATCAAAAATTTAGAGTCAACAAAAACTTGCCTATTTCAAAATCTTTTCTATTAGGTGAATGTGTGAATGTTTGCTTAGGCCATGATTGCTTTGATAGATGGATTTGAAAACCATTTAAAACTCAACACACTACTTTTTAGATCAAAGAGAAACAAATCAAAAATAAAATAAAATGACATAGTGGCATATGTGAGCCTATGGCTATATTTGTAAATATAGGCCTATGCCATGTTCTACCTTGTTTAGATGGTTTGAAAACCTCAACAAACCCAACCTAGTACTCACCAAGCCAAATCAAAAGTGAAACAAAAAGAAAATGAAAATACACATAGAGGCATATGTGGGTATATGGCCAAATTGCACATTTGAGCATATGCCCTACTCTCTTTGTTGGAATTGTTGAAACACAATCCTAAACTCAAAATGGTACATAAGAACACAACACAACACCTTTGGGATCAAGGAAAATCCAATCAAAAAGAAAGAAAATGAATTTTGCAAGTTACATGTGATAAGGGTCACATGTGACAATTTTAACATCTTACCCTCTTTGAGCCCCTGTATTAAGAAATTTCTAAACCAAAGTCTCTCAACTCTTTGCACCTAATCCAAGACCTCATCTAGTTGAACAACTTTGCTGTTGACCACTTTGACTAGTTCTCTTTTTATTTCTTAATATAAGGAGGCAAAGTGACAACATCAAATCAGATTCTAGATTAGGCCAAATTTGGATTTTCACAAACCTGCCCCATTTTGCACACCACCACCACCACTGTGTGCCAAACATTAGTTGATTCACGCCCATGAAATATTTTGCCAAAATTCAAATTTTATTTTCTGGCAGCCATTTCATCAAACACCTGGTGGGAAGGAACCAAATAAAACACAAACCACTATTTCAAATAGTGTTTGGCCTAACTTGGTCCCCTCCAACATCTTGCCCCCTCCTTGACACCCTGGACATGCCATCCCCTTGGTCCCCTCCAACATCTTGCCCCCTCCTTGACACCCTGGACATGCCATCCTCTTGGTCCCCTCCAACATCTTGCCCCCTCCTTGACACCTTGGACATGCCCACCACCATGCTCACCATGTCACCCTCCTCTCCCTCCTTGAACCTATAAATAGAGCACTTCCCCCACTCCAATTCTTCACACCACTTCACTCTTCTCCTCCCATCCCTGATTCTCCTCAAGCTCTCCCTCCTCTCAATTTGATCCATAGCTAGCCAATTTGATCGCCGGAGCCCGTGGAGCCGCCGCGGAAGAAGAAGACGCTAGGCGCCACCCCCGGAGCTGCCGCGTGTACACTGAGCTTCGCCGTCGTCCACAACGCCGCCCTGCATCAACGCCGACGACCGCCGGACCTCCGGTGAGCCGCCGACCCCCTAGGCTCGCCGCCAGTTTCCCGCCTAAGCCCAAAAGTTGAAATTCGTTTATTTCGTTTTAATCAAAATCCAATACTGGTGCCTTGCTAAAAATTGAATAAAACCAAATCTACAAATCTAAATGGAGTGATTCCAATTTTGTGAGAAAGTAGATGAAAATATCTAACCAACCCCACTGGCCCCAAATCAAAATTCATCTTAGATCATCTGTAGCAAAAATAACAAATCAGTAACTTTGCAGATTTCAAACAATTCTTAAAAATCAACCATAAGTGATTTTGAGTTGATTCCAACTCTCAAAATTTACATTTCATATTTTCTATTTGATTATGTAAAAATATGACAAGGTTGCTTCTTATGATCATGGGCTAGAGCAAAATAATGGCTATGTGGCCATTTCTAGTCCATTTAAATTACCCCCCAAATTATTTATTAAATAGTATGAGAGGTTTCCTCTCATTTAAATCTTTGTCTCAAGTAATCCAACATGAGGTAATGACTTTGGTCTATATAATCTCATATTGTATTATTTGGTGATATTAAATTATTTCCATAGTAGTGTTTAAATTGCATGAGGTGTAATACCTCATTTAAATCATTTTCCCAAATAATAAATATGAAGTGGTGACTTTGGTCAACATGATCTCATACTTATTATTTGAGGATATTAAATCTTAACAATGTTCAATGAGTGGAAGTTACTTTTCCAACAAGGAAAATAAAGCCAACCATGGTATTAAAATCCTGGTGATGATATTAGATCATCTTGATTGAACCACTAAGGTTACCTAGATTACTTAAGTATTGTTTGGTGATTGTTATCTTCGTATCCGTTTATAGACGCTAGTACCGAAGGCTACGAAGGGGAAGACGAGAACATCTACGGAGAAGAAGGAGGAACACTTTGATCAATACACCAACCAAGGCAAGCTATATTATTGCAAGATGTTACCAATGCAAGCTAAACTCTTGCAAGTTACCCTAGTGCAAGCTCAATTGGAGCAAAGCACTCATACCATACTACTTGTGTTTTACTTTACAAGTCCCAGTTTTTATCTCTCAAAGCTTTTATTTAAATTTCCAAGTCTTACCTTTATAGTTAACTTGAGTCTAGATAAGGTAGTGCAAGAGCATCAAATTTAGCCTAGAGAGCTACAAGTTAGCTAGCACCCCTCATGACTAGTTGCTAGTGCTAAACTAAAATTGTTTACTCTAGATGGGAACTTGTGAATCAAATGACTTTGAAAAAACCTTGGAATGATGAGTCATTCTATTGAAAGATTTTGAAGGTGAATATGACTTGTGAATGACATGGTGAATTTCACAAAAACTGATGGTTGGGTTCGGATGCGATACCATTCCAATTTTAGAGTACCCCCACAATACCTGATTATGGGTAGGGCTTAACTGGAAGTTTATGTACTTTAGTATGGGTTCCCTCTAAACAAGCGTCATAGGGGTTATGCCGAAAGCTGCCTCCACAATACAAAGAGATGACATTGAAAAGAGGTGAATGTCCGGCCCAAGCCCTGTGCAGTTCCCAGGATGGCAGATTGGCATCACTGGGAGGCCAAGCTCATGGGGAGAGGTGCCTATACTAGGGTATGTAAGTGAAAGGTTATGGTTGATGATCCGCATACTGAGTATGATTATTCAGGGCGATCCCTGACGGATGTAATCAAAAGTTGTGGCACAAGTGTACAACCTCTGCAGAGTGTAAACCTATTCGAATAGTCGTGTCCACGGTTATGGACGATTGGAAAGGCCATACTGTTCCGTCATCAGACCATTTTCAAAATGTGACATATGACTGGTGACTTGAACTTGAAAGGTGAATTTAACTTGATCACAACAGAGTTGTGGGAATGACACTAATGTTCCCACTTGAGTTAAGTTCGGCAAATGAAGAGTCTTTTATTACTAAGTGCTTATGAAATAAAACTGGCTTTATGCAAATAAACCTAGAGCTTAGAACCCCTTTACCATTGTTGATAGTGCTTACACGAGTATTAGTTTGCGAGTACTTTAAAGTACTCATGGCTGTGTCCCTGGCTATTCAAATGGCCAGACTATGAAGAGGAGCAACAGTACCGTGAAGATGGACAGCAGGACGTCTATGATAACTAGGACTACTCCTGACGTCAAGCGTTGCCTGTGGAATAGATGGACCGCTACTACGTTTCTTCCGCTATGTGTTTTGTAATTGATCAATAGATCATCTCTTGTTGTATTAAGACTGGATCATGTGATCATGTGATGTAAGACTATTATGGTTTGTAATGAATGATGTTCTGTGATATCAATCTATTATGTCTCGCAAAAACAATATTCCTGGGATTGCGATGTATGGCATAATAGGCATCTGGACTTAAAAATCCGGGTGTTGACAAAAGGCCTAGGGTAAAGTTTCACAAAAATAGCCATAGGCACATAGGCCTTTTTCTTATTTAATTTCCTTTTATTTTATTTTAACTTGGATGGGGAAAAGAGGGGTGAGGTTTAGGGTTTAAGACTATTGCAAAGTAGTTCAACAAGCAATCATGGCAATAGCACAAGAATTAAGCATGCTCACTATGTATCAAACTTAATTGAATAAAAGTTTTTGTTAGTTCCAAAATTTGGAAATAGGGAAATTCATTTTCTTTGTTTTGAAAATTTTGGGATGTTACAAACCCTTTCCCCTTAAACAAATCTCGTCCCGAGATTTTAAGAAAAGTTAGGTTCCTAAGAGAGATTGAGAAATTTGATTAACAGGAAACATACTTGGCATGGCCTGAGGTGCTTCCTGGGCTTCAGTGGCAGTCATGTGGTAGAAACGACCGTTGTTGTTGTTCTGGTTCCTTCTACCTGCAAAGCGGCGCTGTTGCTGGGCAGGTGCAGCAGTATTGGGGGCAGTCTTGGCAAGTTTCTTGGGGCATTCATTTGAGTAGTGGCCTACAGTGCCACATTCATAGCAGGTGATAGTTGACTTATCCTTTGGGGTGACGGGGATGGCATTGCTTCCAGTCCTCGGACCAGTATTGGTGTTGTTGTTGTTGTTGCTGTGGGGGTTGTTGTTGTTGTTGGTGTTGCCTCCGGTCTTCGGGGGTCCTCCATTGTTGTTGGTGTAGTTTGGGCGATAATTCTGAGCAGTGGGCTTGTGGTATCTTGGGGTGAATCCTCCAGAGGAGTTGTTGCAGTACTTCTGGGTATGGTGGGGTCCATTCTGGTTCATCATTCTTCTCTTGCGGTTCTCGTTGGCTTGGTGAAGTTTCCCTTCCATCTGTATGGCTGAGTCTACAAGGGCTTCCAGGTCAGCGAACGGAATGTTCACTAAAACAGTTTGCATCTCGTCGGGTAGTCCGTTCAGAAATCTCTCCTTCCTTTTCTCATTGGTGTCGGTCTCATCCGGGGCGTACCTTGACAGAGTAAGAAACCTATCGCGGTATTCCACCACGGTCATCCT
The DNA here is from genome assembly GCF_019359855.2 of Lolium perenne. Lineage (NCBI taxonomy): Eukaryota > Viridiplantae > Streptophyta > Magnoliopsida > Poales > Poaceae > Lolium > Lolium perenne. Next base: position 272,790,060 of record NC_067249.2, read on the forward strand.
TCCTTGCTTGAGTTCGCGGAACTCGTCTCTCATCTTCTTAATCAGTCCTTGGGGCACATGGTATTTACTGAACTTGAGTTTGAAGTCTTCCCAAGTCATCATCTGTCCCGCATTCATTGCGCGGGCACTTGTCCACCAGGCTCGGGCAGGTCCTGACAGGTAGTGGGTGGCGAACAGTACTTTCTCTGCGGCTTCTACTCCCGCAACTTCCAGGTTGTTCTCCATTGTCTGGAGCCAGTCATCAGCATCTAGGGGCTCTTCAGTCTTGCTGAACATGGGTGGGTTGGTGTTCTGAAAATTCTTCAGCTTCGATCCAGGGTGATCGTGGTTTCCATGGCCTTGATTGTTCTGAGCGATCTGTTGCAGTGCGGCAATATTGGCTTGCCTTTCAGCTCTCTCAGCTTCTCGGTCTGCCATCATCATCTGGAGCATCTGCATCATTGCGTCTTGGTTGGTGCTGCGAGTTGGAGGGGCCATCTGAACATTGAGGTAGATGATAAGATAAGAGGGAAATTTCTATGTTTTGTTTTGGTAAGGTTTTAAAAAGTTCATAACTTGAAAATTTGAGTAGTGTTGCGGGGGTAAAAACCAACAACACTTTTTCATTCAATCCAAACATCACACATTACAAAGCTAACACACCGTTGGTTTGAAGAACCATTCATTCGTTCTACGATACAAGGGGATCCTGATACAAACTCACACCTACGATAGTGTTTTTAGTGATACTACTCTCCAGGGTGAATTCTTCGTTTTCATGGGTAAGGTGCTTGGCGAAAAGCAAGGGCGTTGTCCAACTCCTTGCGGGTCTTGTATAGCATGTAGTCGAGGTAGGCAACAAGGTGGTTCATCTCCGGGTGCGGGGGCATGATTATTGGTCTTCCCATGGGGTCATGTCTTGGGTAGTAAATGAAGCGGGTATTCTTGAGCTTGTTTCTATTCTGTCCGCACAGACGGGCAATTGCTTTTTGCATCGCTCTAGCTATTCCATCCTTCCAGGTAATTCCCGTTACAGAAAACCAGATGGTTTCCCATATTGGGGCTCCAAGGCTTCCTCTCAGATCTGCAGTAACTTCCCACCGAGGTTGTCCTCCCGATGGATTGTTGAGGGGTATTCCGAAGAACTCGGGATACGGGCGTCCTAAATATTCAACCAGTTGTTTCAAATCCTTCTCGAACATAAGGTTTCCTCCGTGACCAAGCTGATAGGACTTGCAGATGTACTCCATCTGTGAAGAATTATGATGAGTAAGTTAGAGAGGGGGGGTAGTGTGTCAAAATTCTATGTAGTAGTAAGAAGAATAGGGCATAACTTTCTTATTTTGAAGAAGATCTCAAGGATAAGAGTGAGAATAAGTTTTCATAAATAATTACTTCATTGGTTTTGAAACTAAGTTTTTCAAATGTCCATTCTAACTAGGGCCTCCTAAGGTCAACAATGGCTCTGATACCAACTTGTCAACACCCGGCTTTTTAAGTCCAGATGCCTATTATGCCATTCCTCGCAATCCCAGGAATATTGTTTTTGCGAGGCATAATAGATGGATATCACAACACATCATTCATTACATACCATAATCGTCTTACAAATAAAGGATCACATGATCCAGTCTTAGTACCACATAAGAGATCTAGAGATCCAAATACAAAACACATAGCGGAAGCGAAATAGTAGCGGTCTTGGTCCATCTGTTCCACAGGCAACTGTTGACGTCAGGAGTGGTCCTAGTTGTCGTAGACGTCCTGCTGTCCTTCTTCCGGGTTCTGGTATTCCTCTTCATAGTCTGGCCATTTGAATAGCCAGGGACACAGCCATGAGTACTTTAAAGTACTCGCAAACTAATACTAATGTAAATACTATCAACTATAGTAAGGGGGTTCTAAGCTCTAGTTTCATTTGCAGAAAGCCAGTTTTATTTCATAAGCACTTTAATAATCAAAACCTCTTCATTTTACTAACTTAACTCAAGTGGGAACATTAGTGTCATTCCCACAACTCGGTTGTGATTCAAAGTCAAAGTCACCTTTCAATTCAAATCACAAGCCACCATTCATATTTTTAGAAAAGTTCTAATGACGGAACAGTATGGCCTTTCCAACTGTCCATGACCGCGGACGCGGCTATTCGAATAGGTTAAACTCTGCAGAGGTTGTACACTTGTGCCACAACAATTGCAATAGTTCGTCAGGGGTAACTGGCCCTGATTTATCGTACGCAGTACGCGAACTACCAATCCTAACCTTTCATTTACATACCCTAGTATAGGCATCTCTCCCCATGAGCTTGGCCTCCCGGTGAAAACAAACCGTCAACCCGGGAACTGCACAGGGCTTGGGTAGGACATTCACCTCATTTCACGTCATTTCACATTCAATGGAGGCAGCCTCGGCATAACCCCTATGACGCTTGTTCAGAGGGAACCCATACTAAAATACATAAGTTTCCAGCTAAGCCTTACCCAGATTCAGGTATTGTGGGGGTACTTGTAAAATTGGAATGGTATCGCACCCGAACCCAACCATCAGTTTTTGGTAAGTTTCACCAAGTCATTCACAAATCATATTTACCTTCAAAAATCTCTCAATAGAATGACTCATCATTCCAAGGTTTCAAAGTCATTTCATTTCACAAGTTCCCAACTAGAGTAGTCACTTTTAATCTTTAGCACTAGCAACTAGTTATGAGGGGTGCTAAATAATTTGTAGCTATCTAGGCTAAGTTTGATACTCTTGTACTATTCTATACTTAGACCAAAGTTAACTATAAAAGTAAGCTTTAAATAACCAAAGTAAAAGCTTGTAAGGATAAAACTTGGGATTGGATCAGGAAACATAAAGAAATAAGAAAGTGTGCCTTGCTCTGGTAGAGCTGTGCACTTTGCAAGAATATTAGCTTGCCTTGATTGGGGAGGTGATCAAAGTTTTCTTCTCCTTCCTCTTGGTAGAATACCTCTTCCTCCTGATAGTCTCCGGTACTAGCGTCTATAAACGAAATACGAGGATACAATCACCAAACAATACTTAAGTAGACTTAATTAGCCTTAATGGCTCACACAAATGATCTATCATCACTACTTAACATATATTCCAAAATTGTGCTAGGGTTTCCTTATTTAGTAATGGGAAAATAATTTCCTTTTATTGAAATTGGAATTAGGGTTTCTCTTTAGTTTTGGAGAAATAATTTCCTCTCATTGAATCTTCTTAAGATTTAATCCTCTCAAACAACAAGGTATGATCACATGTTGACCCAGGTCAACACTTCACACTTATTATTTGAGAAACATGATTTAAATGAGATTCATCATCTCATGTGTTTTAAATACCCATTGCAATTTAAATACTATTTTGATTTAGTTTCCCCAAGTGAGCAAGTATGAGCCCATGCAATATGGGTCATCACATTACTTCATCATACTTGGGAAAGTGATTTAAATGAGGTGCTACTCCTCATAGATTTAATTTCCTAAAATTTGAAAGGGTTTAAAGGGGCTAGTTATTGACTACATAGCCAATATTTTGCTTCTAGCCCATGATCATGTACAGAACCCATACTATCTTTTTACACAGTAAATTAGAGTTTGTTAAATGTGAATTATTGCAATTGGATTCACTTCAAAATTCAAATTGGTTGATTTTTAAGATTTATTTGAATACTGAAAAGTATCTGTTTTGTTATTTTTGCTATTCCAAAACTACACAAGATATGGGGTTGAATCCAGTGGGATTGGATCAAGAATTTCGTGGGCTTTTTAACAGTATAAGATTTGGCCAAAATGGTTCAGTAGATTTGAAACTATTTGAATTCTAGCAAAGCATCTGTGAGCAAAAATAACTGAAATGTTTGATTTTGAATTCAAATTCTGGGCCGAGGCGGGAAACTGGATGGGCCGAAATGTTTTAAACGAAGGAACTGGCCCAGTAACGGTTCGGGCCAGCTGACAGGGGGTCCCACGAGTCAGTGGCTTTAAGTCACCGAAACGGTAAGGGCTCACCTCGTCCGTTGGATTAGATCGTTGATCGACGGTTCAGCGATCGTCGTCGACGGGGAGGGGAGCTGCTGCGCCGGCGAGGTAGGGGGTCGGCGGCGTGACGGAGGTTCCCGCGGGGCTGGCGCGGAGGCTAGGCGACGTTGTCGATGACGAGACGTCGACCGGCAGCGCTTGCAAGGCTCGGGGTGGCGTGAATTGGCGACGGCGATCTGCGGGCTCCGGCGACCGTCGGCTTCAAATTGGAGCAGCTCCGGTGGAATTGGGACGAGGGAGGTGTTCGAGGAGATCAAGGAGGAGGAGGGGAGGCGACTGGTGTGAATGAATTGGCCGCGGGAGGTCTCTATTTATAGGTGAGGTGGTGACCGGCGGGTGCGGTGAGAGGTCATCGTCGACGAGGGCGCTCCAGGGCGCGAAGGGGCAAGCTAGGGGGCGCGCTAGGTAGCTGCGATCATGGAGAGGACGATGCGCGTGAAGGGGCAGCGAGGGGAGGACGATGGCATGCAGGAGTCGTTCGAGTGCTCGCAGTACGGGCGCGGCAGAAGTTTGATAATGGCGACGGCGATGGGTCCTCCGCTGGCTAGTGAGCATGTCTAGCAGGTAGATGTAGGGGTGGTGAGCATGCGTGCAAAGGGAGAGAGGGAGAGGAGGACTAGAGCGACTAGGCGGCGAGGGGTACTGGCGCGTCCAGGGCGTCGTCCGGGCACGCTCACCGCGTGCCTGGCACGTTCTGGGCGTGGTCTGGGCGTGCTGGTGGTGGCCAATGCCGTGCATGCTTCGATCCAGGGAGGGTACAGGCGTGCTCAGGGAGGTGCAGGGAAGCTTGCTGACATGGTGCTCGAGAGAGGGAAGGGCCAGAGAGGTTGAGTGCTTGGGTGGCCGGCATGGTACTTGGCAAGGATGAAATGGTGATCATGGCTCCACTTTAAACGAGCAAAAGGGTTTGGTTCGATGCAGAGGAGGTGCAGGGAGTTGATGATCACAAAAAATAAAGCGGTGGAGGCTAAAATCCAGTGGGTAAATGGGTGTGTGCCAAATCTGAATTTATGCCCGCCAAGTGTTTGACTAAATGGCCGCAATAACATTTTGGTCGAATTTTGGGATTTCTTTTTGGTGGAGCTCAATCATATAATTAAAGAGAAAGAATGGTGGTGGTGGTGGTGGATTTGGTGAAGGTTTGTGAGATTTCAAATTTGGTATGATCTTCTCATAGTTTCAAAGTCCCTACTTGTCAAATCTAAACTGGTCAACCTGGTCAACTTCAGTGCTGGTGGTCAACATGAAAGTTGTTCACCATCATATGGTCTTGGATGACATGGCAATAGTTTACCAAGTTTTGTTTAGGAATAAGAAGATAAATGGGTGCAAAGTGGTGAAGAAACTAAAAATGGGACATATGACCATTATCATATGTGAATTGAATTTGAGATTTTCTTTGATTTGATTCTTGTTTCTTTGATGCAATTGTGTTTGTTTATCATATATAAGTATTCTACAAGTAAGAGATCAAACCATGGTGGCCTTTAATGAAGATTTGCAAAAATGGCCATAATGCATAAGAGGTGAAAATCCAATTTTCTTAATTTCTTATTTTATTTTTTTCTTGGCTTTACTTGGGCAAGGTCTAGGGTTCATTTGGTGTGAGATTAGGTTTAAGGATGGTTCCACACCATTTGGGTAAGGTCTAGGTCATAGGACAAAATTTGGGTAAAATGGCTATGTGCCACATATGCCTCTAGGCATATGTTGCATTTGATTTTCAATTTGACTTGGCTTGACCTCATTGAGGTTGTTGAGTGTTGAAATGGTATATAGGAGTGATCCAACCATTCACCACAAGTCCTAGGGTCAAGACCCTCAATTTCACCAATTTGCTATTTACCCTCATATGCCTCTATGGCATTTTTAGTTTCTTTTTATTTTCTTTGGATTCACTTTGGTTTTGGTTTGATAAGTGCTAGGTAAGGTTTATGAAGGTTTTCCAAACCTCTCAACAAAGTAGAAAGGCCTAGGGTAAAGTTTCACAAAAATAGCCATAGGCACATAGGCCTTTTTCTTATTTAATTTCCTTTTATTTTATTTTAACTTGGATGGGGAAAAGAGGGGTGAGGTTTAGGGTTTAAGACTATTGCAAAGTAGTTCAACAAGCAATCATGGCAATAGCACAAGAATTAAGCATGCTCACTATGTATCAAACTTAATTGAATAAAAGTTTTTGTTAGTTCCAAAATTTGGAAATAGGGAAATTCATTTTCTTTGTTTTGAAAATTTTGGGATGTTACACAAGGCGTGGTATTGTGACGGGAAATCCACGACTTCGAACTCCAACTTTTCTATTCTGTAATTTTCTCGGGTCCCAAACTGAACGTCGAGATTGATTTTTCCCAGCGGATAACTCGGCTTCTCTGGCGTGATACCGTGGAACCTTGTGTCTGTTGGTTTCAAGTTTGCTAAGGATATGTTCATCTTCCTTAATGTATCTGCATACATAAGGTTTAAGCTGCTGCCGCCGTCTATGAATACTCGAGAAACATCAAATCCCGCAATAACTGCTGGTAAGATAAGTGCTGATTGTCCTGGTCGAGGAACTTGCTGCGGATGATCTGCTATGGTGAAGCCAATATCTTGCCCTGACCAATTAAGATAATCGACTGTTGGTGGGGGCATCTTTTCTGCCATAAACACCTGTCGTGAGATTACTTTCTGAGCTCTATTGGATGGCCTTCCTTTCTGAATCATCGACACCGCTCCGTTGGAGTTAGGATCAACATAAGGCGGTGGTGGAGGTGCTGCCGCTATTCTGAGCTGATGTCGATTGTCGTCTGTAATCGCGGGAGGAGGTGGTAGGTGAATCTCACTCCTTGGTCCTTGAGGATTTCTACTTGCTGCTTGAGCATTGGCTTGCCCTGCGAACCTCAACATTGCTTGGAAATTTCGACAATCCTTCTGCAGGTGTCCTGACTGCCTCTTCCCGTTATTATCGAGATAGAAATGCATCTGACATGGTCCGTTCATCATATCCTCGCGAGATATATATGGTCGCTGGAACCTTGGTCCACTATTTTGCTTATTATATCGGGAATCATCTCTATTGTCGCCTCGTTGCTCATTGCTTCTTTGATGATCATCTCTATTGCTTCCTCCACTGTTTCCTCGAAAACCAGCCGATATTTGGCCAGGAGCGTCGTAACTCGAGTACTGTCGAGGAAAGCGTCGTCTATTTTGAAAATTTCGACCACGGTCCTCCTCTGGTGACCTATGTCGTTTATTATGAACGGCATCTTCTCCATCTGCCCACCTGTTTGCGATCTCCATCAGTGCTGATACTGTCTTTGGGTTGGTTCTTCCTAAATCCTCGACGAAATCACCTCGCCGGATTCCTGCCACGAACGCATCTATTGCCCTCTCGTCAGATATGTTCTCTGCCGAGTTTTTAATGATATTCCACCTCTGGATATATTTTCTCATGGATTCGTCATGCTTTTGTCGACATGACCTCAGCTCCTCTAGTGATGCAGGCTTCTTGCAGGTGGACCTGAAGTTCTTGACGAACACGTCCTCGAAGCTTTCCCAGCTATCGATAGATCCTGGAGTAAGTTTCTTTATCCAAGATCGTGCGGCTCCACTCAAATGCACCTGGATGCTTTGCATAGCTGTTGCCCTGGTTCCTCCTGTGAGCTTCACTGTCTCGAGATAATCAACTAGCCAATCCTCTGGATCTTGAAGGCCGTCGAATTTCTTGAAGTTGTCAGGTAACTTGAATCCTGAAGGGACTCGAGTTTTTCGGACTCTCCTCGTGAAGCACGGCAAACCACACATATCCTCGTCGTTAAGCTCCGGGGATTGCCGATGTTCCCTTCTGCTTTGCCGCGCTCTATCGACCCTTGCTTGTGCTGCCGTGTCTCTTGCTCTACTTGGTCCTTCAGGGGCTGCCGCTGTTGCTGCTGCAGGTCGTGGACTATTTTGCCTTGCCGCTCCTTCGGGAGGTGTTGATACAAACGCTGCTCCCATAGCTCCAACTCCTGCCATAGCCATATTGTACAATGCCTCTCTTGGATCTCCGGCAGGTGGTTTGGACGCGAGGATAAAAGCTTGCGTCGCCATATACCCCGCTTCTGGTGTCTTAGGAATAATGTTCCCCCTCGTGTCTATCGACATAAAGGACATGTCGAGGTTTTGGACCAGATTCTCCCTCTCAGCTTCGGGTATGTTGTTTAAACGAGATCTTGCCCTGTTGCGAGCTCCTCTTTGATTGCTTCCCGAAGTTCCTGATTGTCGACTCTGTTCCGCTCTTCGCCTGCTTGACGCTGATGCTGCTTCTTGCCTCCTGTCTAGCGCGATCTTCTGTTTTTCAAGTTCTCGCCTAGTACGCGCGAGCCTATATTGATATGCCTGTAGTTCCTCTGGCGTCGCTGTTACGGTCATCGGCTCTGTGCCATTGATAGCTCTCTCCACTCGATCCCATACTGCCTGCGGAAATTGCACCATCTCTCGCGTCGTCGTGCCGATGTATTTTGTCCCTAGGCCTCGCGTGAGATCCGCGGGATCGACGAACGGATTTCCCGCCTCGTCGAAGTTTTCTGATGTCTCTTCTTGAGGTCGACTTGTTTCTCCGATCGCGTAAATCTGATGATATTTCGTTTTTTCTATTTTGTCGAGATTGGTGACGCCGTCGCGTAGACTGGCGAAGACCTTTCCCATAGTAATGGATTTGTCGATGAAATCGAAACTATCGACACTGTCAGAATCGCTGCTTATATTGGAGTCCGCAGACGACTCGAAGGACATGTCGCTGAAGATCTTGGCGAGTTTTTCACTTGCCCTGGTGCTGACGTAGCGTGTCGACGAAGTTTCTTCTTCTCCTGATTCGGTTGACGATGTATAGCTTAAAAAATCAGAATCGACCGCCGACGATCCCGACGAAATCGGAATTTCGACACGATACGATCCTTCCTTCTCGACGCGAAAGCGAAATCTTCCGAACGTCATCTCCATAGGCTCCGCCAGATACGCATATGCATCCAAACGGGAGGGTGGGTGAGGAATAAAATCGACAGGACCAGCAGCGATCTGTTTACCTCGATCCATCGCGTTGCTTGCAGTTGATGATACCAAAGATCTTGAACGTGCCATCGAAATCAGATCCTTACGCCTCTAGTTCCCACAGACGGCGCCAATTGACAAGGGATTAACTTGTCAATGCCTATGGATTGTAGGCTAGGGTTTAGTTGGAAGTAGAGGGTAAGTAGATCTCGAAGGTTTCAGCCGAAAAGTACTCGACGATTATGAAAACTAGGGTTTGTAAACAATGATTCGATTCCTTCCTCGTCCCTCGACTCCCCCTTTATATAGGAAGTGGAGCCGAGGGATTCGTGTTGTACAAGTTACAGAGTCCGGGATGGTTTCTAATTCATCCCGTAAGATTACAAATAACACTTCCTATTACAACTCTAGCTTTCCTTAATAACATCTTGGGCTTCCGAATCTTCTTATTCTTCGGGTAGTGGGCCTTCAGTAAACCCCGGGTACTATCTTCGGCAGGCCCATTTGGGATGCCTATGTCAACAGGCATGCGGTCAGAGATCACTTTCCCCTCCCACTGCTTGGGAGCTCAGCACGGTTTCACGTTCTATTTCACTACCCACTGGGGGTTCTTTTCACCTTTCCCTCCCTAACCACAACTCATCCGCTGATTCTTCAACATCAGTCGGTTCGGACCTCTGCTTAGTTTCATCCAAGCTTCATCCTGGTCATGGATAGATCACCCAGGTTCGGGTCCATAAGCAGTGACAATCGCCCTATGAAGACTCGCTTTCGCTGCTTCTCCGGTGGGTTCCGTTCCCTTAACCAAGCCACTGCCTATGAGTCGCCGGCTCATTCTTCAACAGGCACGCGGTCAGAGATCACTTTCCCCTCCCACTGCTTGGGAGTTCAGCACGGTTTCATGTTCTATTTCACTACCCACTGGGGGTTCTTTTCACCTTTCCCTCACGGTACTACTTCGCTATCGGTCACCCAGGAGTATTTAGCCTTGCAAGGTGGTCCTTGCTGATTCATACGGGATTCCACGTGCCCCATGCTACTCGGGTCAGAGCGTAGTTGCTGAAGACGATTTCAGAATCAAAAAAAGAAAGTCAAATTTAGCTTATTCTCTCAATTTCAATCGACCACTGCTGAATTTAGTATATCTAATATGAATTGGCGATCAGAACACGTATGGGTAGAACTTCTAAAAGGTTCTCGAAAAAGGGGTAATTTTTTCTGGGCCTGTATTCTTTTTCTAGGTTCACTAGGATTCTTATCGGTTGGGGCTTCCAGTTATCTTGGTAAGAATATTATATCTATACTTCCATCTCAACAAATTCTTTTTATTCCACAGGGGGTCGTGATGTCTTTCTACGGATTCTCCTCAGGAGGATAGATGGGGCGATTCAGGTGAGATCCCATGTAGATCTAACTTTCTATTCACTCGTGGGATCCGGCCGGTCCGGGGAGGGTCCACCACGGCTCCTCTCTTCTCGAGAATCCATACATCCCTTATCAATGTATGGAGAGCTATCTCTCGAGCACAGGTTGAGGTTCGTCCTCAATGGGAAAATGGAGCACCTAACAACGCATCTTCACAGACCAAGAACTACGAGATCACCCCTTTCATTCTGGGGTTTAATTTATCCTTTTAATTGATGTTTTTTATTTTATTTGAAATCGTGTAAAGATTATTTGGATTTGATACAGCTACTTGTGCAAGCATTTTACGATTAAGAATCAATTTCTTCTTGTACAGATTGTGTATTAATTTACTATAACTATCAAATACTTTATATATCCGCGTTGCTGCATTTATCCGAGTGATCCACAAATGACGAAAATCTCTCTTTTGCCTACCTCTATCTCGATGAGAGGAAACAAAAACTCTTTTTACCTGTTGATATTTCTTGCCCTACTATAGGCCAAACTACCTGAGCACTGGGTCCAATGTGAGTAGGATCACTTAGCCATGCTTCATAATTGGAAAAACGGGCACCATGAAAGTACATACCACTCAACCAAACAAAGATAATGGAGAGTTGCCCGAAATGAGCACTAAAGACTTTTCGAGAGATCTCCTCTAAATCACCGGTATGACTGTCGAAATCGTGAGCATCAGCATGTAGGTTCCAGATCCAAGTGGTAGTATCGGGGCCCTTAGCTAGTGTTCTTGAGAAATGGCCGGTTCTGGACCATTCCTCAAAAGATGTTTATACCGATGAATCGTCTCTGCTTCCTTTTTTTCTTCTCTGCACTTATTTTATTTTGTCCTCAGTCTTTGGGCCAACATATACATATTCTACCTGCTCCTAATCAGTTCTAATTTCTGTTTGCCAAACTCAGTACAAACATAAACTCTCACAAATACGTATATATATACACTCACCCCTACGAACATGGGCAGCACACTCTACCCCTATGCCAGCTCATCACATAGCCCGAGGGGCAGTTTGAAGACGCTCATGACATGAACACGAATGGCTCATGACATAGAATGAGGAAGAAACATGCTGAAAGATTTAAAGAATGGCTTCAATCTCAAGTTTAGATGTTTGTAACTTAGTTTTCTTTTTCTTTATTGTATTTTCTTTGTAAAGTTTTACTTTCGTCATTAATAAAAATTGCAGTGGGGTTTTTTTCACTCTTTTACCTTTAAAAAGACGCTCATGACATAGAGATGAATGGCTTGGGCAATTGCTTTTATTAGGATTTCTTTTGCTGCCTAGGATTTATGATTATCTTCCCATTACACTAGCTAGGCATTTAGCTAGTTTTGCTTGCAAACTATGAAACTTCCCACTAGACATTTTTCTCTAGGACTAGATAATTTGTTTCAAATGCTTCTTGTGTCACATGTAGAGTCGCTTTCACCTCTGAACGCCTGGGCAGGGGCAAGAATTACCAAACATGATGGAGCATTTTCTAGGGTTTATGAGTTTTCTTGTGTTGGATGCATAAGTATCTAGGATTGTTTTCACATTTGCTGCTTGTTCAGTCGTCTCTGCTTTGCCTTGAAGAAGGGAAAACTATTATCTGTAAATAATAGATGGGAGATCCCATGGGCTTGGCAACATATTTTAACAGGGGTAATATTGTTCCTTCTCACTTCTCTTTGTAATAAGGTAGACAGACCATCCTCCACGAATAAGAATCTAAGAACATAAGGTGAGAGAGGATCACCTTGCCAGAGGCTTCGGCAAGGCGAAAATTAATCCAAAAGGTTTTCATTGAACTTAACTTGTATCTCACCGAGGTGACACATGCTATTATCCAGTCCACCCATCGATAAGAGAAACCTAACTTTTGCATCACTTTCTTTAGATAATCCCAATCCACTTGTCATACGCTTTAGACATATCCAATTTGTACACACAATGCTCAATGAATGTAGGCACTCAAACGCCACTAGGGCAGTATCTGTAGTTAGCATCCCGAGTACAGATGCACTTTGGTTCACAGACACTATCTCTCCCACAATGGGCCTGAGTCTGTTTACCAAGCATACACTTGGCAATAACTTTGTATATAACATTTTCGCCTTTGGCAGTATCATTAACAGCTTCTTCTGGCATATGATAGTCGCAAAGAACAGCTTAACCGCATTTATTACCTCTATTTTAATTGTAGTGAACAATTCCGTAAAATTTCCAAAACTATTCTGATCACTCCGGGACATTTCAAACATACTGGAACACTTCTGATAATGTTTCTCTCCCATATTTTAGTATCAGATCGATTCCGGTGTGCCTCGGAAACTATTAAGATAACACCGAAATGACTCTGGTACTTCATCAAAACTATTTCAATGTCACCGAAGTTGAGAGAGAGAGTCGAGCTGTTTGAGAGAGAGAGAGGGAGTATTGTAGAGTAAATGTGAAACGAAGCTACAACAGTTTATGCAGATTGTTTGATGTTTTCGGGCTTGATTGGGATGGTCCAATTTTCTCATTGCCCAAGAGAGATGAATGGAGTAGCACGTCTAATAGCTAGGACTTGTTTGAATTCTAGATTATCTTGTAATTCGGTCGATGGGCCCCTAGCTTTATTTTGCCACCTCTTGTGGGCAATGTAACAATTACCTGATAGTAATAAAGCTAGCGATCACGGCTTTCCCTCAAAAAGAAATACCACCTTGAGCTTGTATTCAAAAATAAACATTAACTTCTTCCAAGCTTTCTTTCTAGCTGTATAGGCTGGATTCGTCTACACATAACGAAAGAATCTCCTGCACCCTCCATAAACAACGACGAGGGGCCTGTTTGGTAGCCTGCATGCCTCTTTTTGCATGAGATGAGAAGCGAAAAGGGCCAATTTAGTTGCATGAAGTCCTCCACATTGTTGCACGAACCGGTTTTTAAAGCACCACGGTGACAGGCCCGGGAGAAACGCTCAAAATGACTGTTGATGTTGAGCATGGCCCATTGTCTTTAGACGCCTGCACACGTGGGGAAGGGATACGGAAACGCCGCGTCCGTTCGGGAACACGCGCCATAACTAGCCTCACCGCTCCACTCTTCTTTGTCTCACTCGCCTCTTCACTCTCACCCCTCCCCCCTAAACTGTCACATCAGCAGGGCAGTTGCTCTACCGCCGACAAATCCGCCGCACCGTCGCAAGGAGGAGCAGCGGGATCGGAGGAGGAGACGATGACGAGAACCACCGCGACATAGGCCGGAACCTGCACCGCGCTCTTCACTGACATCTCAAGTTCGGGCGCGATCTCGACCTCGTCCTCGACCTGATCAATGGATGTAAGCTCCTCTTCCTCTTATCTTCGTCGTTGTTGTGCGACAACATGTCATGCTTCACCATTTGCGACGACATGCAGATTAGATCTGCTAGGGTTTCCATTAGGATTGGGTTCGGATAGACGATTGCTTGTTATTCATCACGATTGCTTGTTGTTTTTGTCGATTGCATGTTGTTCACGATTGCAATTTGCTTAGATCTGTTTGTGTACTTTGCAATCACGGTAGATCCATTCTAGATCGGACTGAGATTAGTAAAACTGTATGTACATGCAAAGAGGGGAAGGGCTTCTTGTGCTGGGATTTTGCATGTTGTGATTGTTGTGCCAAAGATTAAGCTGAGTAGCCCTAGTTTGTTCATACCCGGGCGCAAGACGAGCTAGATGAGTTGAAGAACGAGGTTGCTCTGCTCAAGAATTTGCAGAGAACTCAAGCACAAGTTATAAGGTCTAAGAAACTGGAATGGGAGGCAGAAAGAAAGACCACATTGGTGGCTGAAAACAGAAAGTTAGAGTATGACATATACAATCTACTCCAAGTGAATTTGCAAACAGGGAAACGCTCAAGAGGATCAGAGCTATTTGTGATGAGTGATGAATCTGTTGGAGATGTAGTGTAGGAGATTCTGATAATGGTTGAGCTAGGTAGAATTTGTAATGTACCCTAAGTAGAATTTGTAATATACACTAAGTACCACTTGTAATGTTCTCTATTTTAACTAGTACTTGTGTTGTTTGTGAGTGAATTAGGCCGACAATTATAACCAGGGATCATAGTATGGAGAGATGATTGATCAGAACCTATGGCATGACTGAACATGACCATGCCATTGGTTCTGATCAAACATCTGCTCCATATGTCCTCATATTATGAGGCTTATGTTACCTTGCTCTGCATGTTTTTGCTTCTTCAATTCTGTATTGGCCAATGATTCAAGTATGGCACAATGGAAGGCTCTTAGTCGTGTGTACCATTTTTCTTGCACACTAGACTTAGTTTGGAGACAGTATCTTTGCATGCCGTGTGACCCAATCTCTGAGGCCTCTTTAGGTTTCTCTTCTGCATTGGCCAATGATTCAAGTATGGCACTACGAAAGGCAAGGTGATGCCCTCAAATTTAGTCGTGTGTGTCACATTCCTTACACACTAGACTTAGTTTGGGGACAGTCCCTTGAGCTGCAGTGTGATCCATTGTATGAGGCCTCGCTAATATTTTTCATGTCCTTGTTCATCTACTAGAAAATCCAATTTGGGGCACCTGCGGAGGTTCCCGGCGAGGGACCGTCCAAGAAGCGTCTGGAACACGGAGGGGGTTCTTCTTCCTCGCTGGTGCACCGCCCAGGTTACCAAAAGGACCCGATAATGTTGATGCTTGACCCAACAGTGACACCACACTTAGATCATCTCCAGTCGCGTCCCCAAAGGTTTTTGGGGCTCGTCGGACATTTTTTCGGACCCAGTCACGCGCCCCAAAGCCTCCTTCCGCCCGGTGCGGCCCAATATGGTGTCTGGCGCCCCGAGCCCGTCCCCGCTCCACAGGGGACACTCCGGGAACGGAGGATAGAGTGAGAAGTGAGGCGGGGAGTGGCGGGCCCGACGCGTCATTGACCCATTGAAATTTAACAGGTCTCCCGCCACATCGCGCTCTCCCGTCACTTCCCGCCGCCAGTCGCACATATCTCTACCCTACCAAAAGATTTCACCCCCTCCCACCGATTCATTTCTCCCTCCTACCGCTGCTACTCTCTCCCTCCCATCGGCGATTTCATTTCACCCTCCCACCGCCGCTACCCTCTCCCAGCCATGGCGCCGACAAACCCCAAAAAAGTGGCCAAGAAATTGGCCACCAAGCCATCGGGAAAGTAAGCAGTGATGAAGGGGGCGAAGGCGCCCTTCGCGAAGCCGGGTGCCGGCGGCGAGGACGAAGCCGGACGGTTGGACCGATGAAAGGTGGCAGCAAGACTGCCTGCGGCGCAAGTTGTCGACGGCGGAGCGGAGGGGGCGGCAGGTGGTGGAGCATGAAAAGAAGACGGCGGGGTCGCTTGCGCAGCAGAAGACCGCGCTGGCCGCGTGTCTCGCTGCGACCGCCGCGCGCCCATGGAGTACATCGACCTGGTGTACACTCAGGGAGTGACGTCCCCGTCGACACCCGGTTTCTTCGGAGAGGCCGCATCGGCGACGCCCGGGTGCCCGACACAGAACTTGTCACCGCGGTACGAGGATGCACTGCCGCATGGCGGCTTCAACACGAACGCCTTGTTCTCCCCGACATACGACGCACAGCAGCGCCAGCAAGGCCGCGGTGTGGACGGCGTTGCCTTCACTGGACGCATGGGTCCGCTCGAATTCGAGGCCGTCGGTGCTTCGTTCGGGGAGGATGAGGTAGCGCGCGAAGAGGATGACAGGGAGGACGGCGAAGAGGATAACGAAGAACACGGCGACGAAGAAGACGAGGACGAGGAGGATGTCGCAGAGGATGCATCGGATCTCGTGGAGGTTGACGCGGCCAGCGTGAGGAAGAAGAAGAAGAAAGCAGCCTCGGGCTCACGAGGCCCCAAGTGGAAGGTTCCGGAAGACCAGTGCCTCTGCGAGTCATGGTTGACGGTTAGCCACGACTCGATCATCGACGCCAACCAAAAGTACGGGAAGTACTTGGCGAGGATCAAGGTAGAGTTCGACGAGCACAAATGTGTCGACAAGGATTACCGCACGATGCCAATGAAGAGGAGCCAAAAGGCGATGTCGACGCGCTGGGCCATCATCTAGGCGTCGGTGAACATGTTCCGTGGATACTATACCGAGCTCAAGAACAGAGTGGATAGCGGCACAAATGCCGGCGATACGGTACACATCTTTGTACCCCCAGGTTAGCGCCTCTTTTAATCACGATCTGATAGTCCATTGCACTTTCTTTGATCAGTTCGACCGTGCCATGGGGATGTACCGGAAGAATTCAGAAGAGTATAGATCTTTCGTGTTGTTGCATTGTTATAGCAAGCTCAAAAACAGCGAGAAGCGCCATTGATCTGGATCCGCCGCTCGCAACATCGGCAGGGCACCCTATCGGTAACAAGATTGCCAAGGCCGCGTTGGTGCACGCAACGGCGACCAAAAAGACGCAGTCATCGATCACCAAGTGCTTCGCCGAGGTCTCCTCGACCCTGCTCATCCGCGACAAAAAGGCTGACGAAAGGTGGGCGACGCTGCTCAAGAGGCAAGATGACAAGATGCAGCTCAAGAAACCGTAAGGACTTCCCCCTGTTGACCGCGTCGACAGCTGGAATGTCTCAGACGTTGGCGGCGCACAACTTCTACAAAGGCATGATCATCAACGACGTCCAAGCCAAAATGGCGGCGGCCAAGGCAGCGGCAGCAACCCCACCACCGGAGGCAGCGGCGGAACTAGCAGGCGCGTCGGCGACATCGTTTGCTAGTACACCTGCATCGGCATCGGCCTCGGCATCAGCGACGGAACAACCAGACCGGGCAAAGCACGATGAGGTCGTCGTGCTCGACGGCCCTGCGTCGACTCAGGATGCGTCGTCAACGTCGCCAAACCCCTTCTTCTAAATTTTGTTCAGTTTGCACCACCGGTCTGTAATATGATCTTGCCTAGTAATATGTAATATGATCTTGCCCAGTAATATGGTTGCGGCTACTTTGATCGCGACAACTTCAGCACGAATATTCTCTTTTGAATGCGAACTATTTAAATTTATATTTGGGGTAGTTATGGGGAACACGGCTGAGCAGCGACGTCCTCCAAACACGACACGAAGAAAAAACATCCCCAAATACTCAATCCATAACGCTGTTTTGGTGGACCCAACTGGAGATACCCTTACTGCTGTTGAACGGGGAGCTAGGAGGAATCGGAAGGCAAGATTAGCAGTATGTCGAACTCATTTTCTTGTCCATCCTGCCTGGACGACACGTCACAGAAGGAAGCACACCATGCGATACATGTGCATTATTACGTTGTTTATAGAAACACAAAATTCTCCCAGAGATGGATGGGTAAAGAGAACATTTCTCCAAGAGATGCAGTAACAAAAACATATCCAAGAGAATCTCACAGATTTCGAGGAATACATAACTCCTTTCTCATGACTCGAGAAAAAATTGCCATGCTTTTTTCTATGGCGAACTCGTCACTCTTGGAGATTGGCATCACATGAAAAAGCATGCAGAAAGAAAGATCAAAATGTTTCCTTTGCCTTGGGGAGAGATACCACAAGGCAAGACAGCAAAATTTATACATACTGCTCCAGCCCAACAAAAACTTCCCAATACTGTATGTACACTGACTATCAATCAGAGTCTACAGCTACGGCGATATCATATCAACTCCACAACCTTGCAGGGTAAATAATAAACATTCAAAATTCATAAATTGTGTAGCCGGACAGGATGTACCCATTCTTCCGCATAACCGGTCCAGTCGTCAAGGCCTTGCCAGCCATTCTCATCTCAGAGCTCATGTATGCTCAGTTGACACTAACCATCTTCAGCTTCTTCCTAGCTGTACACATAGCCAAGAAATCTCCTGCGCCGAGTCTGCCTACCCGATGTTGGCCACGAATGGCACCAGCCGCTTGTGATCCCGCTTCCGCCCAAGGGCGCATGTGTCAAGCACGCGCCCGAGCAGCAGCCGGGTGTTCTGCAGTGCCACGTCCCGCGCGACCACTCCACTATCCGCAGGAGTGCTCCCGCCACCCTGTGTGGCCATCATCATAGGCCCGAACCCCGACCCAGCGGCTGCGTACTGGAGCGGCCCGCTCCGGGCCTTGAACGACGACTGGGGAAGCAGCATCCTCTCCAGGACCTTCTCCCCCGCCATCCCACCACCGCCGTGACCGCCGTTCTCGCCGCCGAACCCTCCTCCCAGCTCATCCGCCTGCTGCCCGCTGACGCCGCTGCAGCTCCTTAACAGCGCCTCCAGCACGTTGAGCGCCTCGGCACACAGCGCGCCCTCCACAAGCTGTGACACCACATTGTACACCTGGGGGATCTGGGACGGGTCCACGGGGGTCTGCTGCAGCAGCGACTTGAGCATCAGGAGCACCACACGCTGGTAATCCAGGGGGCCCCGCTCGAGAAGCCTGAGCAGGTGTCCAAAGGCCAGGGACGAGTGCTTGGGGAACCACTCGGTGCAGATCGGCGGCGAGGCTCGTGCAAACAGATCTTCCAAGGACACGATCTCCCCATAAGAATATGCTCTGAAGACCTCAGCCAAAACATCCAGAGATTTCACGCGGCACCATCCTGAGATGTTCGACGCCACATAGTACGCTTTCTGGTTCTGTTCTTGTAGAGGCGACGCTGACCCGAGGGAGGAGGATGCTTCCTTGGTGAGCTGCAACCCGAGCCATGGGAGAAGACCTGTGATGTGCATCAGCAGCCTTGTCTCAGGGTTCCCGAATATAGAGTCACATGTGGGTATCGTGATCCTGGATAACACCTCGATTGCAGATCCATGGCTAGCGCTAGACATGAGCCCTTTCAGCACCAGCGGCTGAACGCCTTCAAAAGCAGGCACTTTTCCGGTCTCGGTGACAGATAGCAGTCTCTCAGAAGTAGTTCTAGACTCCAGCCTGTGGAGGTCACTTGAAAACCCATTGACGTCAAACTCATCACGAGGCATGCTTGAGAGCAACACATTTTCATTCGTCCGGTCACGGAAGGTCAAGCGATCAATCACCCTGCAGAACAATTCGAGCACTTGGCAGTAGATATGCACAAAGTCTGTGTGCATCAGCGCAACACAGCCCCAGAAGAGCTGCGGGTAAAGTATCACCTTCTCAGGCTCCATGTTCTCGACCATGACTTGTAATGTCAGCAGATTCTCCATCGCAAAACCCAGAACTGCCGGGACAGGGTTACCCAAGCATCTGTGGACGCACCTCAGAAGCAGTACGCAGCTGTCGCTCTTGACGCTAGGGCGTAAAGCACGGTATATCTGGTGCGATCGGCAGGCCAAGTGACGAGATGTGCACTCCATGGCCCACTTCAGTGCTTCAGCACCCCAAGTCTCACGAAGATCACCCTGGAAGAAAATAGCACTGACCATGCTTTGTACAAGCGCTGATAACAGTGAAGAGCTAGGAAGTTCAGTCCGGACAAGGGTAGGATCCTCGTTCTCCCACATCAGGCTGCCCCTTTTAGACTGGATGTATTTTATCAAGCTCACCACATGCTGCTTATTCTCCCTTTCGCTGCTTTCAACCTCATACAGTTCAAGATGCCGGCCAGCAAGTGAGTAGAGGAGATTCACAAGCAAATCCTGGCAATGCTCAAGTACAATGTCTTCTGAGCTATCCATTGAAACACACGTGACATGGAATAGCAGAGGCAAATTTTCACGGAAGTCCTCATCATTCTCATATGCAATTTCAGCAAGGAGAATCAAAGCTATGTCGGCACGTGAAAGCAAGTGCTGGTGCCCTTGTAATGCAGATTGAAGCTCATTGGCATTGATCCCATGAACTCCGCTGCCACCTGGATGCAGAAACTCATCATTTGAATTTGGGGTGTCGAAATAGTAGTCTCCACTATCTCTGGAAACATGACGGCTCCTCAGATGACCAGCTGAGCTTCGGACACCCATTAACGGCCCAGACATGTTCATTAATGCTGGAAGGAGCTGGCCTGACCGGCCTGTAGTGGGGTTTGGGATGCTGCTTACTTCTGGGGCCAAAGGGCTCAATGGGCCAGACACACTTCGTCCAGCGACTGTTGATGTCCGCCAGCTCAAGTTGCCGCTGACGTTCCTGATTGCACCATCAAGAGAACCACGGACAAGCAGGGGGGACATGTGAGGCTGGCTATCAATTACTGATGCTACCAGAGAGGTAGTAGGTCCTTGAGAAAACTCCAATACAACATTTGCAGAAGCATCAACCTTCCCAGGCCTGATTGGCTCTTCGTTGTCTTCAAGCATTCTCTGAGATAACTCACAGACCAAATGATCAATGGTCTGCTGTGGGCAAATTCGAGCTAGATATAGACTGACACGTTTGGCAACTGAAAAGTATGTAGCAAATGCACCAGTGATCTCTGCTGATGGATTGGCGTCACAGTCCTCTATCCCTCTGGTAATCAAGAAGTTAAGAACGGGGATTATATTGCGAGTATTGCTTGCAACGGTGCTCCAAAGTTTCTCAATCTCGTCGGGAAACTGATCACCATGCTTCCAGGTGACATAATAAAGACTTTTCAGCAATCTCTCACTCCACCCAGATTCCTTTAATCTCACAAAGTTGAGATTTTCAATCCAAGGAGCCATGCATGTGAGGACCTGATGCTGTGCTATAATGTCCACTGCGTCAAGCTGGCGCTGCATTATTTCCTCACATAGATGCTCACTGAGTTCAGGATGGTCCTTGGCGAGCTTTGAGGACAACTTGTACTGGAATTGCTGATAGGAGTCTGGGAGGTTGCCAACAACTGATGCCCGGTAGTGTCCAACACCATCAGCATCATCTTCTGCCCACTCACGGAGAGAGAGAGTCTCCAACATCTGGAGTGCACTGTCACGGATCAGTTTTGTTTGATCGACCACCTTGTAGAGGATCAAACTCAAAAGTCTCTGGATTTCACATTTTGGAATTTCTTGACGCATGTAAACTTCAGCCAGAACACTGAAATACCCATCTGCAATAGAAGCATCTGGAGAGTAGCACTGCAAATGATTGACACAATCAAAATCTAACAGTGATGGCAACCGTTGAAAAAAGCATAACACCTTGAAGGAAATTATTAAGTATGACTAAAGGAAGGAGGATTAAAAAGGAAAAGGAAAATTTTAAGTTGTGAAGGACTAATTAATAAGATGTGTGATTATCAAATACTCTCTCCATCCCACAATATAAGATGATATTACAACCAATATACTCAGTAATTGATAGGCCACTTCGAAAAGAAAACTTCAACTGAAGACTTTTACAGCAAATGCAACTAAATGACTAATGCATAAAACACACTTTCCAGGTATACAACATCAAAAAGTAAAGACATAAGAATAAAAGTAGAAGTTACCTGATCTATGCAAGCAGGAAACAAATCCAAATTTGTCTGCAAAATATTCTTCAACGCAGTTTTTGCTAAAAGAATTCGAAAGTGGCTAGCTTTTTGTTTGTCCTTCCCACCAAACCGTCCTCCATCAGTATGCTTCGAGTATGACGGTGTTCGAGGATCTACTGGTGAATGCCCAAAAGGTGCTCTCAGAGCTGGTTCCCCGAACAGACTATTGATCCACAATATTACCCGGCCTGACATCTTTCTAGCATTATCATCAAAACAAGGACCATAAAGCAAAGAAGCAATAGCATTCATGGAAGCCCAATTGATAGCATCCATCTGCTCAGCGATTTCCCTGTCAAAGGCAAGCTTGTCAAGTGATTCCCTCGACCTATTATGTTGAGTGGCTTTATATCGCTCAAGTTCACGGCGATAGTCAGTGCTGCTTTCCTGCCCCCATGTGCTGCCAGAATCATCACTCAAGTTAAGGAGAAGATCAAAAAGTCTCTTGCGTATTCTGTTGTCAAACCTCTCAGACTTTGCATCAACAAACTCAGGAGCTAGATATCTTATAACAGAGGCTAATGCATATCGGAGAGGCTGCAAATCCTGAAAGCTATCGGATGATGACATGTTGATTTGGCGGTATGTTTCTTCAATAAACTTCAGAAAATGTAAACGGAGGACAGGCTTCCGAATAAGCATCCCAGGCCAAACCTTTTCAGCTATCATTCGATGTATGTTTGCAACATGAGTGCGCAGATCCTCACGACGGAACCTAGCATTCTGCAGAGGCAAATACATAAGAAAATAACTACAATGAGAGAGTTACATTATTGTACCTACAATCCTTAATATTATGATCTGAGAAGTCATATGTATGGATTGGGTTCAAATCATAACCTGATTGTTCTTGCATAAAGGGACAGAGTTAAAATACAAATATGATTGATATATACATTTTATGGTATGAACAAACAAGTGATCGATATTAGGCATGGAATATGGTAAACAAGCAATATGCTTCCAACTGTATTAATTTAAAAGTGATATTTGTGGATACTAGTAGAGTTGCTCAGTAAGAAGAGAAACTAGCCCCGAACTAAAACTACAATTTTGCTGTCCCAGAAAAAGCATGAACACAGCAAATAAGCTTGAGAAGAAAGAAACATCGTAACATGGATCAGTGCTCATCAAGCCAAGTGAATCAAATAAGGTGTGTCAGCCGAGCAGCAACAGGTTAATTTTCAGTAATATGGAGAAGTCTATTATTTGAAATATTAAATGAATATGATTAAAGAATAAAGAGGCAGTGCGAGTTAAATTAATCCAGCAATTTAACCACGATACTGGCATTAGAAGAAAGTTGAGCCACTTTACCTTCCATTTTGGTTTTGTTTCTGTTTCTGATGAAACATCCTCAAGAAAAGATGCAAGTTCACCAAACATGACTTCGCATACTTCTAGATGTGAGTGCCCAAGGGCAGCCGTAGCAGCAAGCTGCAGAAATAGAAACAAAACAAAAGGAAAAAAAATCATCCAATGCATTGATGCAATAATCAACTATGCAGAAATAAAAATTACGTACTATGCTGAAGTGTTCGATTCAGATTCAGTACACAGAAAAATGTCATTAATAGACCGTTAGCTCATTATCCCACAGCAAATCCGTACTAGTTTACTTGTGTGGATTTTTTGTAAAATTTTAAAAATAGAAAAGAAAGCACTTCACCCCATAAATAACAATCTAGAGAAATACATAAGGTGGGTTTAAGCACTTATAGAAGTATAATAATCTTACTGCATATCCTTCTGAACCATGGCGCAGTGATGAGAAAATTGTATGGAATATGTCTTTCGCTGATTTGACGCCGGATTCTTTGTTTTCACGTGGGCAAGAGCACGCAAATGTTGCATAAATCAGCCACTGATCAAGCTTAGCGTCAGAATCTTGTGATTGTTGAGACTTTCCACCTAATTCAGAAGGAGTGATCTGCTCAAGTCTCCTAACAACTTCTATTCTGTCCGAGTCAAGAAACAGGGTCAATAAGATGTCCAACCAAATTGTCAAATGAATGAAAAAAATTATGTTGTTTATTATGAAGTGAATTAACGACAGTACATATTATTTTTTAAGATATTGCAAATCTTCATATACCATCCTGAAACAAATATCAACCATTGTTGGATGGCAACCAATGGTTCTCGGGATTCTAACAAAAAGGAAAGAAGCAAGACTAGACTGATAATTACTGTGTCTCTAGACCTAAATCCTTAATCTTGGTAAGGACACAAACTGACAAGCTTGATTCTTGGTCTTCATAGGGCAGAAAACTGATGCTGGCCTATGAAGTAGGAGAGAACTCACATTTCATCAATTCTTCTTTCTCATGCCCACATACAAACACTAGTTCTGATATCTCAGGCACTAAACTAGTCAACTCTCCATCTAAGCAGGTCTTAAGCATCCACCACAGAACCAAATTGTATTCATCTACAAGCTTCTACTAAAAATGTCCTTGCTAACAGGACATTCAAAAAGAAAGGTTGTAAGCCAAACTGTAGTGTTTCTATAGTGCAGAGAAGTCCCTGTCTAATCAAACACACACACAACAAAATTCGGTGGGGTGTAAGGCACAAAATTAAGAGAGATCGTAATAAGGCTGCTCATGAGATAATTCTATTTGCTAGGCGTGACGGCAACTGTGTATCGTGGAATACGGTGTCAAATTGTACTTGTTATCCTTGCATGAAGGATTGTAATAGCTCTAATAATTGTTAATATAGTTTCACTTTCCATCAAAATATATGGACGACAAAAATCCAGGAAAAGACCAGAGTTCTTGCCTTGCATCATGCACAGAGATCGGGCAAAGTTCAGCTGCGTATTTCACAATTTCGCTAAGGTAGCGGGCCCATCTGCTTTTATCAGCGCTCTCCAAGATGGATTGAAGCGTCACATCCAAAGGGATGGGATCCATCTCACGTCTCAGATCATAAGGTCGCCCTGGATCCCAATAACAGCTCTGAGCAATGTCTTCCTGTAAATTTATTATGATTTAGTGATATGAACAAGCATATTATGTTTCAATGACAAACTTTAAGCCACTGTGGTATTGTTGAAGACATAAGAAACTCACCCCATTTTCCTCTATGATGTCAATGATAAATATTGGTTCTGGTTCAAGTTTCAGTTTATTGTCGCCCCATTCATTTGTCGAGCAATCTCTTAGATCGTTTTTTAGAGCTCGAACACATCGCAATAACTCCAGAGCTGTAAGCCGTATTTGAACATCAGCAGAGCTGAGAAAGACAAGCCCAACTGCATCCATTTCTGAGGCACGAAATTCAGATGATCTCTGCAGTGTATCGCCTCCTAGGCTCGAGCGTTTAAAATTTTGAACATCTTTGGCCAGAAGTTCCTCAGAGAGGCAACCTCTCCACAGCCGCATAAGCTCTACTAAGCGACCCAGTGAATTGAGAATCAAAATAGGGAACTCGTCAGGAAGTTTAAGGATGAAATTAGCCATTCCTTTCAACACAGCAAACCGACGATTAGGCAGGTATCGTACGATCCTGTTCAACACTAGCACGGCTTCTTCACGGACAACAGGGTCAATACTTGTCACATGTTGAGGTATAATCTCAGTCATTCTATCATTACGGCCCACCTCTTCTATCAAGTATGGTATACATTTAAGCACAGATCTGAAGAGTGATCCCTGAGATTTGTCCTTCGTTACATTATCTGAAAAGGCAATATTAGAATAATGCGTAATTCGAAAATGGAAAATGGATTAAAACATTTGCTGCTTTAACAATTTCGGTATCACTCGTGCACAAAAGATGGTCCAAAATTAGTCCATAGGAACAATAGAACTTGGCAAGTAATTTGATCATTTGCTACATATGATGATAAATAGCAACATACCAATTGTAGCCTTTGATGATGTGAGAAGGGCTAGGCTGTAAGCCTTGCTACAAGACCTTAATATTAACTCGATAGCTGACTTGACTTTTGGAATGTAGTGGCCAATACCAAACACTGAAATTGCAAAGTAATATAATGTTTACCATGTTGCCACGAAATGATAAGCTTATAAAAACTGCTACTGCTCCCAAAGCAATGTTACCTTGGAAAACATCCAAGCCAATTTGTTGATTTGATGGAGAAACAACAATCTCAAGCAAAGCCCTAAGACCAACAACCTTTGCTTCACTTAAACTATCTGTTTTCAACAGTTCCAGTATCATATGGTTCATTGCAAAATCCAGGTTGCTCTCAGCTAAGGTCACACAAAACTCAACAAGTTTATCATGCTGGACATCTTGAGTCAGCAATCCTTTCTTCAAAACAGTCAGCAACTGAGATGTAACACTATCCAAATAATCCCACACCTGATTTCTGGGCTGATACTCTGCATAAACATTTACATAAAATTTTACTACCCGATGAAGACAATCTAATGCCATTGATCGATGATTCTTGTCCTGCATCATAAACAATCAATCAGAATTATGCTTCATGGAGCAGAAAGGAAGAATACAAGTTTCATAAGAGCATCTCTAGCCGAACCCCTATAATGCTTTCGCGGAGCAAAATTTCTGGTTTCTTCTCTAACGTGCACCTAGCCGAACTAAAAATAGGAGTCGGCCTCTGCGACTCCTAAAGATACTCAACCTGGCCGAGCCCAAGTAAAACTGCCGGCCTCAAATTTTGTCCCCTTCCGGCCCCACCCGTGCTTTCCCACCCCCAACGCCTCCAACTTCGCAGCCGTCGGTATCCCTAGCTCCGAGTGCCTGTTTGCGCTCGCCGGTGGAGTACCGGAGCGCCGCCCTCACCCGCAAAAGCTGGATCAATTGCGCACGAGCGGGATGCCGAAGGGCGATGAGAACTGGAGGTAGCTGGCCGCCTCGTCGAGCGTTGACGTGGCCGGCTCAACGGGCCTCCTCTGCCGCCCCTTCCTCTTTCTCCCCGCCGACAAGACCGTCCGAGGGGGCCACAATCGCCTACAGGAGCTGCTTCTTCTACCGGCGATTCCTTGTCAAATTCGGCCGTCGCCGACCTCCACTGTCTTGTTCCTATACTGCAGCTGAGCCGTCCGCATCCGTCCGAGCCGACCATGCCGCCATGGATGTCCGCGACGTCGAGCTTGTTTTGCAACCTTGCCGCTGCTTCTACTTACCTCCGGTGCACAACGCACACGCGCCGCCCGCTTCTGGTCCTTGTCGCCGGAGTTCCCAGTTGCTTGCGCTCATGGGCGACAGCAGAGGAGACCCCCTCCTACTGGGATAACAGGTCTTCGGGGCTGGGGGTGGAGGCGGAAGGAGGGGTCGTCGGGGCGGGGTGGAGGTGGAGGTGGGAGGAGGGGTTGTAGGGGCTGGGGGTGGAGGCGGCCAGCTACCTCCGGTCTTCGGGGCAGCCCCTGCACATGGCTAGCTTGGTTGGTTCTCTGAAGTTTAGCACTACCCCTGCACATGTGTATTTCCTTAGCTAGATTGGTTCTCCGATTTGGCTAGCTGTGTTCTGCTGAATTTATTTTTTTGAGCTGGTAGTGCTGTACGGGTATGCATCAGGTGTAACTGGCTAGCTATTGCAAATTTTTCCTAAATTTGTTTGTTCAGCTCAGCTCATTGGAGATGCATAGCAAGTGTTCAACGAAATGTATGAGCCAATTGTGTTTTAGGGAGTTGCGTTTAGGGGATCGGCTAGAAACCAAATTTCTTTAGAGGAGCAAATATAAGAATTTAAGAGATAGGGAGGCTAGAGATGCTCTAAAACAGTATCTCTATGCATAAATAAAAAACGACAGTACAAAATGATAATTCATAAAATATTAACATGATAATCTTGTCTCGTAATTAAATCAAATTTAACAGAAATCACCTTAAGATACTTATACAGGATCTCCAAATGCTGAGAGAAGTTAGTGTTGAACGTATGGGAATCACCAAGGCAAAGTAGAAGAGTGACCAGTGGAAATCCAACCTGCAAAGAAGTTTCGGCATTAAATATTATAAAAACAGAAAATATGTGGAGCAACAGCAAATCAGAAACTAGAAGGGACAACAAAATAATGAGAGAACGGAAGGAGTTTATTGCCTCAATTCACCCACAACCATTATTAACGCACCTCTGTTAATACACTCAAATAAAAACTAACCAAATTAAGAAAGTACCAGTCGTGTGTCATTAAATCCTCATGATTGCTAGCGAATAAACATGTAAACAAATTTGAAGGCCGAGTGATTTGATTGATAATGTGTGCAGGTAATAAACATGATTGACAAAGGGTAAGAAAGATAAATCTTTGGGAAAGGGTTAAGGACCATTTGTAGAATTTAATATCACTTCCAAATTAATAAGGCAATGACTGATATTTTTGGATAAAAAGCAAAAAAAAAAGTAAAAGGTGCACATACATACAGCTACATAATGCTCATAATAAGTTGGCAGACAAAAAAAAGGCTGGCTTGTGAGCTTCCAAAGTGATGAATAGCAAGAAGATTAAGAAACAAAATCAAAGCATACATTCTTTGTGCAAATGCAAAGGTCAAACTGTGTAAAGTATAAAATGAAATGTCATGTCATCAACTTACAGCAATATGCTTGCTCTGTTTATCCATCCAAACCATGAGCTGGACTCTTATTCGAGAAACAGCATCATACCAAAGTGACAATGCAGATTCCACGCCCAGTGGAGGCCAATAACTTCTACCTCCCTCGGCAAGTGGAGCCAGTATACTTGAGAGCATGTTGCACAAAGCATGTTGCAGCTCACTCTTTCTTTTGTTTGGAGGCCGATTTAGAGGATTTGCTTTTGCAATGAAGGATACTGAAGCATTTAACCCACCCTCTGTCTTCACCTGGACAAATAAATTAAGGGGATAATAATAATATAAGCGATCATACACTACATAGCCAAAAACGGCATTGAGGCATTCCATGCAGCCTTGTTATGCAACAAACAAGTTCATGGATGATGAAGAGAACTGCGTAGAGGTCTTTCTTGTGCAAGTGAATATACACTTTATTAGGAAGCAAAATTGTGCAAATCAAAGGGGCTTTCTGAAATTCAGTGTATCAGATTGATCATGCTATAATTTGGTCAGTGGATCCTATGAGTTGGAGCACAGTAGCATACTACTATCTCCGTTCCAAAAAAAAACTTGTCACACCTTTGTCTAGGTACGGATGTATCTACATATTAAAATGTGTGTATCTAGAAAAAACTGTGACAAGTTTTTTGGAACGGAGGGAGTAGCAAAACAAAATTCTTACGAAGTTTCCATATTTTTCTAAACAAATGAAATCGTTATAGGAAAAAAATTTATGTACGTGATGCCAGAACAAATCAGATGGGGAAAGTTATGCACTTCAAATATTCTTGAAGTAGTCATTATAAATTGACACAAATATTCGTGAAGTAGTCATTGTAGAATCATACCCCCAATTTGAGATAGCGCATCCCATTAATAATGTTGAGTGTCTCACTTCTAGCAACAGGAGTATCAACACGGCGATTATTAAGCTCCATGAAAAACCTCTCAGTCACAGAACTAAACCTGTGAGTCATCAGAGTTTTCAGCAACTTAAACAAAGAGATCACACGAAAATGCAACAGCTTTTGCAGTGCCTCTAAAGTTGCACACGCTGCCTGGTGATTCATGGAAGTTGGATAAATTAAGAAATATACCTGATACGTGATAAAGCTCCTAAAAGTTGAGCAACAAGATCTAAGAGGAGACCTCGCAAATCAACCAGCGAAGGATAATCTACTTGGCTGACAACCCTGGAAAATGCAAATTTTGCTCTAAAATCCACACAAGTAAACAAATTTACAGAATGAATTCGAGGACTTTGGCACATGTAGACAAAATAAGACAGCGTAATAAACATGATGAATCCATAAGACAGCGTAATAAGACAGCATACAGGCGTTGAATACAAATTAATTATGTGCTGTTCTGCCAAAATGCCAAGCAAGAGTCCAGCCATTAACAAAAGGCTAAAGACACATCATCAGCAACCCCAACCCCCCCACCCCCCACCCCACACACACACACCCCTGCTTTGTGACCATCCATTGTGGCCTGGCAAATGTCCACCATGGCTGCTGCGCCCAACAACCATTGGTGTCACAGCCGATGCCACATTCAAGCCGCGGCCAGAGGCACCCTTGGTGCATCACACCTCACAATCTCAAGCAACCTAACTCCCTTGCGCCACCGTAATACTGCCGTCCTGAGATCCCACGCCCCGGCAGCCGCCCACCTCCCACGGTCCCACCTTCCCTCTATGGTTGAGTATTTCCGCGAGCCTCACACGACCGATTTACCCTCAACCTAATACTTTTGTTAAGTTCTTTAATATGGCAAGTTTTTGCTCATTTGCTAAAAATTGGTTGTTCAACGTAAAGTGGTCCTCACTAAGATCGCAGAACCTGGTATGACATGTCCTTACCGTACAAGAAACCACATTTAAGAAAGCAGTAGGTTCTCACCTGTCTGCATTAATTAGCCAATCAAATACAAAACTTTCCAAGCCATTCCAAAGTTTCTCTGGAAAAAATAATGCATAAGTCAGTTAACCGTTTTTAAAATTAATGAAGTATGCAAAGTCCTCGCAGGAAACAAGAGCAACAGAAATAACCTGTTATTCCCTCTTGTGGGCAGTACTCAGCAAATCGAATGCAGGCTGAGCTGAATATGCACTCAACAGCAAGCTGGGTAAGGGAAAGGTTAATCCACGAACATATTAGACAAGAGAATGCATGATGAAGAGTTGGGGAACAGACAAGTTTGAGATCGGGGATGAAAATCCTTGCTAGTGACTATTTGTAACTATAAGATGATCTATGGAATGCATATCAGGTGAGCGTGGTCTTGGAAAATGCATGGTCGGTTGATAACAGACCTTCTTCTGGTATGTTGAGGCATCATGGGCACCTTTTGGTGATTCACTGTGGAACAAGGGTGTAGAAAACTTGAGTAAAAAGTACAAGACAGCAGAATGTTTCTAGAGCTGGAGCAAGCAACAGATCTGAAAGCTGAATGTAAGAAAGATGGAAAATCTAAGACTAACAGGTTGGGGTTTTCAAGAGTTGATGCGAATCAGCGTACCTTTCTCTCCAACGAAGGAGAGCATCCAAGAGAGGTAAAGGTGTGTGCCTCGCAACCATGGCGAGAGAGTCCAGTACTTGCTCGTAGCTTGGATCAGACGGCCGTAGGTATTGCCCATCCTGCTAATTATTTACATAATGAAGATTAGGATTGTACATTGCAGCATTTTCTGTGGTAACATAACTTGCTGGTGCATCATGCGGATCTGGATGGTAAAAATGTGTCTAATTTTTCTTTTCAAGAAGCAAACCTAATTGATATATTTTTCTTTTCAAGAAGCAAACCTAATTGATGATAGGTAGCATTCCTGACGGCAGTATACGGGCAGAGCAGAAATGGGAGACGGACGGGGGGGGCATCACCTGGGCCTGTGCGGTCTCGATGCGGCGGCGGGCGAGCGGGAGGAAGCGGGCGAGGAGGGAGTCGACGATCTGCCTGGCGGCGCCACCGGCTCCCGCGTCGTGGGGGGCCGCGGCGGAGGCGTGCGGCGTGGGGGGCAGCGGCGGCGGGTAGGAGACCCCCGCCGCCGCGATGGCGGCTGCGGCGGCGAGGTGGTGCGAAGAGCGCGGGGTCGCCATCCAGCTCGGCCGCGACGGACGGAGGTCCCCCAGCCAGAGCCAGGCGTGGCGTCGCGTCGATCTCTCCCAAGGAGCCTCCCCTAGTGTTAACTCCACAAATATTCGTATTCTCAACGAGAAGCTTCTCATATAATTTATTTTGAAGATAAATCATTTGCTTCACTTGATTATTCATCATTTTATAATGCTTAAAAGCCATCTTAATAGAGTCTGCACAAGAACTTACCCTTTCATGAAGGACCTTACTTTTATGAGAGCTTTCCATTATATCCCTATCAATATCATTTCAGTGGGAGGTGATACATTTCCATTTTTTCAGCGGAACACATAGCATGTACTTGAATAGGAAAAACATGGTTCATCAATAGGTAACTTGATACCCATTTCAGAAAGTTCCTTCAAGTAAGAAGTTTTAATACCCTTTTCGTTCATATACCTTGAAGCTTCTTTCATGTCTTCCTTAGGTAATTCAAATATACCACTCTTATTATTGTTCACTTCAATTTTCTCTTCCTCTTCAATATGCCATTGATGTCTACGCACGCTTCTATTCCTGTAGACAGTGTTGGGCCTCTAAGAGCAGAGGTTTGTAGAACAGCAGCAAGTTTCCCTTAAGTGAATCACCCAAGGTTTATCGAACTCAGGGAGGTAAAGGTCAAAGATATCCCTCTCAAGCAACCCTGCAATTAAGATACAAGAAGTCTCTTGTGTCCCCAACACACCTAATACACTTGTCAGATGTATAGGTGCACTAGTTCGGCGAAGAGATAGTGAAATACAAGTAATATGGATGATTATAAGTAGTAATTGCAATCTGAAATAAAAATGGCAGCAAGCGAACATGTAGCAGAACTTGTTGGAAACGGTGTTTCAATACTTAGAAACAAGGCCTAGGGATCATACTTTCACTAGTGGACACTCTCAACAATGATCACATAACTGAATAAATAAATACTACTCTCAAACACTCTCTTGTTGGATAACAAACACCATTCATTGTGTAGGGCTGCAAAAGCACACCTCAAGCCGGAGTAAACAAGCTCCACAACTTCATAAATGAATCACACACGATGCGCACACTGTCACCATCACACCGTGGAGAGTGAATCCGGAGTTCATATTAAAGTAACCTCTAGAGTGCATAATAGACCGTTGCAATTTAGACCGAGTACTAACATAGCATACACACTATCAACAATAGCTATGAAAGAGGGAATAGATCACATCAATACTATCATAGTAATAGTTAACTTCATAATCTACAAGAGATTACAATCATAACCTACGCCAAGTACTACATGATGCACACACTGTCAACTTTACATCATGGAGGAGGAATAGACTACTTTAATAACATCACTAGAGTAGCACATAGATTAATAGTGATACAAAGCTCATGATCACATAAAGATCACACCATGGGAGAGAGAGATGAACCACATAGCTACCGGTAAAGCCCTCAGCCTCGGGGGAAAACTACCCCCTCCTCATCATGGGAGACAGCAACGGCGATGAAGATGGCGATGGAGTCGATGGAGATGGATTCCGGGGGCACTTCCCCGTCCCGGCGGCGTGCCGGAACAGAGACTTCTGTCCCCCGAACTTGGCTTCGCGATGGCGGCAGCTACGTAACTTTTCGTGGCGGAAGACCGATATATTTAGGGTTTTCGCATCTGGGAGAATATATAGGCGGAAGGGGCAGAGTCGGGGGACGCCCGAGGGGCCCACCCCATATGGCGGCGCGGCCAGGGGTGGGGTCGCGCCCCCCTATAGTGTGGCCGCCTCGTGGCCCCTCTTCGTCTCCTCTTCGGTGTTCTGGAAGACTCCGTGGAAAATAAGACCGTGGGCTTTTGTTTCGTCCAATTCCGAGAATATTTCCTGTGTAGGATTTCTGAAACCAAAAACAGCAGAAAACAGGAACTGGCGCTTCGGCATCTTGTTAATAGGTTAGTGCCGGAAAATGCATAAAAATGATATAAAGTGTATATAAAACATGTGAGTATTGTCATAAAACTAGCATGGAACATAAGAAATTATAGATACGTTTGAGACGTATCAAGCATCCCCAAGCTTAGTTCCTACTCGCCCTCGAGTAGGTAAACGATAACAAGGATAATTTCTGAAGTGACATGCTACTATCATAATCTTGATCAATACTATTGTAAAGCATATGAGATGAATGAAGTGATTCAAAGCAATGGTAAAGATAATGACTAAACAACTGAATCATATAGCAAAGACTTTTCATGAATAGTACTTTCAAGACAAGCATCAATAAGTCTTGCATAAGAGTTAACTCATAAAGCAATAAATTCTTAATAGAAGGTTTTGAAGCAACACAAAGGAAGATATAAGTTTCAGCAGTTGCTTTCAACTTCAACATGTATATCTCATGGATAATTGTCAACACAAAGTAATATGATGAGTGCAAATAAGCAAGTATGTAAGAATCAATGCACACGGTTGACACAAGTGTTTGCTTCTAAGATGGAAAGAAGTAGGTAAACTGACTCAACATAAAGTAAAAGAAAGGCCCTTCGCAGAGGGAAGCAGGGATTACTCATGTGCTAGAGCTTTTTATTTTGAAAACATGGAAACAATTTTGTCAACGGTAGTAATAATTCATATGTGTTATGCATAAAACATCCTATAAGTTGCAAGCCTCATGCATCGAATACCAATAGTGCTCGCACCTTGTCCTAATTAGCTTGGATTTCCATGGATTATCATTGCATTACATATGTTTCAACCAAGTGTCACAAAGGGGTACCTCTATGTCACCTGTATAAAGGTCCAAGGAGATAGATCGCATTTGATTTCTCGTTTTTGATAGATCTCAACTTGAGGACATCCATACCGGGACAACATAGAAAACAGATAATGGACTCCTCTTTAATGCTTAAGCATTCAACAACAGATAATATTCTCATAAGAGATTGAGGATTAGTGTCCAAGCTGAAACTTCCACCATGATACATGGCTTTGGTTAGCGGCCCAATGTTCTTCTCTAGCAATATGCATACTCAAACCATTCAACTCATGGCAAATCACCCTTACTTCAGACAAGACGAACATGCATAGCAACTCACATGATATTCAACAAAAGTACAGTTGATGGCGTCCCCAGAAACATGGTTACCGCTCAACAAGCAACTTATAAGAAATAAGATACATAAGCGACATATTCTTTACCACAATAGTTTTTAAGCTACTTTCCCATGAGCTATATATTGCAAAGACAAGGAATGAAATTTTTAAAGGTAGCACGCAAGCAATTTACTTTGGAATGGCACAGAAATACCACATAGTAGGTAGTTATGGTGGACACAAATGGCATAAGTTTTGGCTCAAGGTTTTGGATGCACGAGAAGCATTCCCTCTCAGTACAAGGCTTTGGCTAGCAAGGTTGTTTGAAGCAAACACAAGTATGAACCGGTACAGCAAAACTTACATAAGAACATATTGCAAGCATTATAAGACTCTACACTGTCTTCCTTGTTGTTCAAACACATTTACCAGAAAATATCTAGACTTTAGAGAGACCAATCATGCAAACCAAATTTCAACAAGCTCTACAGTAATTCTCCACTAATAGGTTCAAACTACATGATGCAAGAGCTTAAACATGATCTATTTGAGAGCTCAAAACAATTGCCAAGTATCAAATTATTCAAGATAATATACCAATTACCACATGAAGCATTTTCTGTTTCCAACCAAATAGCAATAAACGAAGCGGTTTTCGACCTTCGCCATGAACATTAAGAGTAAAGCTAAGAACACCAGTGTTCATATGAAACAGCGGAGCGTGTCTTTCTCCCACACAAGGAATGCTAGGATCCGAATTTATTCAAACAAAAACAAAAAATAAAAGCATACAGACGCTCCAAGTAAAGCACATAAGATGTGACGGAATAAAAATATAGTTTCACTAGAGGTGACCTGATAAGTTGTTGATGAAGAAGGGGATACATTGGGCATCCCCAAGCTTAGATGCTTGAGTCTTCTTGAAATATGCAGGGATGAACCACGGGGGCATCCCCAAGCTTAGACTTTTCACTCTTCTTGATCATATTATATCATCCTCCTCTCTTGACCCTTGAAAACTTCCTTCACACCAAACTCAAAACAATCTCATTAGAGGGTTAGTGCATAATCAAAAATTCACATGTTCAGAGAGGACACAATCATTCCCAACACTTCTGGACATTACCCAAAGCTACTGAAAGTTAATGGAGCAAAGAAATCCACTCAACACAGTAAAAGAGGCAATGTGAAATAAAAGGCAGAATCTGTCAAAACAGAACAGTCCGTAAAGACGAATTTTTTCGAGGCACTTAACATGCTCAGATGAAGAAGCTCAAATTGAATGAAAGTTGCGTACATATCTGAGGATTACTCATGAATTTTTACAGAATTTTTAGATTCTCCTACAGAGAGAACAGCTCAAATTCGTGACAGCTAAAAATCTGTTTCTGCGCAGAAATCCAAATCTAGTATCAACTCTCTATCAAAGACTTTACTTGGCACAACAATGCAATAAAATAAAGATAAGGAGAGGTTGCTACAGTAGTAACAACTTCCAAGACACAACAAAACAGTAGCAAAATAAAAACATGGGTTATCTCCCAAGAAGTGCTTTCTTTATAGCCATTAAGATGGGCTCAGTAATTTTAATGATGCTCTCGCAAGAAATAAGAGTTGAAGCAAAAGAGAGCATCAAAAGCAAATAAGAAACACTTTTAAGTCTAACCCACTTCCTATGAAAAGGAATCTTGTAATTAAACAAGTCATGTAAGCATAATGCAATAAGCATAGGAAAACAAGACAAGCGCAACTTCAAGATTTTCAGCAAAAAGAGAGGTGTTTTAGTAACATGAAAATCCCTACAACCATATTGTCCTCTCTCATAAAGATTTTCAGTAGCATCATGAACAAACTCAACAATATAACTATCACATGAAACATTCTTATCGTGAGCTACATGCATAAAATTATTACTCTCCACATAAGCATAGTCATTACTATTAATTGTAGTGGAAGCAAATTCAATAAAATAGCTATCATTATTATTCTCATCACCATAATCATCATATATAGGAGGCATATTGTAATCATAATTAATTTTCTCCTCAATAGTAGGTGGACTGAAAATATGATAGTCATCATTGTAATCATCATATATAGGAGGTAAAGTATCATCAAAGTAAATTTTCTCCTCCATGCTTGGGGGACTAAAAATATCATGCTCATCAAAACCAGCTTCCCCAAGCTTAGAATTTTCCATAGCATTAGCAACAATGGTGTTCAAAGCATTCATACTAATAACATTGCCATTAGCATGCATATAAAGTTCCATAGGTTTTTTAATTTTCTCTTCAAACACCTCATGTCCTAATTCAATATAAATTTCATAAAGATCTCTAATTTTGTTGTTGTTTTCCATTAAGCCTAACTAGTGAAATAAAAACAAGAAACAAAAAGATGCAATTGCAGGATCTAAAGGAAATAGCTTCGAGCACTCACACACCGGCAATAGTGCTAGGAAATAGCTTAGTAGTCGGAGGATGTGAATACCTTTTACCTTACCTCCCTGGCAACGGCGCTAGAAAATAGCTTGATGTCTACGCACGCTTCTATTCCTGTAGACAGTGTTGGGCCTCCAAGAGCAGAGGTTTGTAGAACAGCAGCAACTTTCCCTTAAGTGAATCACCCAAGGTTTATCGAACTCGGGGAGGTAGAGGTCAAAGATATCCCTCTCAAGCAACCCTGCAATTAAGATACAAGAAGTCTCTTGTGTCCCCAACACACCTAATACACTTGTCAGATGTATAGGTGCACTAGTTCGGCGAAGAGATAGTGAAATACAAGTAATATGGATGATTATAAGTAGTAATTGCAATCTGAAATAAAAATGGCAGCAAGCGAACATGTAGCAGAACTTGTTGGAAACGGTGTTTCAATACTTAGAAACAAGGCCTAGGGATCATACTTTCACTAGTGGACACTCTCAACAATGATCACATAACTGAATAAATAAATACTACTCTCAAACACTCTCTTGTTGGATAACAAACACCATTCATTGTGTAGGGCTGCAAAAGCACACCTCAAGCCGGAGTAAACAAGCTCCACAACTTCATAAATGAATCACACACGATGCGCACACTGTCACCATCACACCGTGGAGAGTGAATCCGGAGTTCATATTAAAGTAACCTCTAGAGTGCATAATAGACCGTTGCAATTTAGACCGAGTACTAACATAGCATACACACTGTCAACAATAGCTATGAAAGGGGGAATAGATCACATCAATACTATCATAGTAATAGTTAACTTCATAATCTACAAGAGATTACAATCATAACCTACGCCAAGTACTACATGATGCACACACTGTCAACTTTACATCATGGAGGAGGAATAGACTACTTTAATAACATCACTAGAGTAGCACATAGATTAATAGTGATACAAAGCTCATGATCACATAAAGATCACACCATGGGAGAGAGAGATGAACCACATAGCTACCGGTAAAGCCCTCAGCCTCGGGGGAGAACTACTCCCTCCTCATCATGGGAGACAGCAACGGCGATGAAGATGGCGATGGAGTCGATGGAGATGGATTCCGGGGGCACTTCCCCGTCCCGGCGGCGTGCCGGAACAGAGACTTCTGTCCCCCGAACTTGGCTTCGTGATGGTGGCGGCTACGTAAATTTTCGTGGCGGAAGACCGATATATTTAGGGTTTTCGCATCTGGGAGAATATATAGGCGGAAGGGGCAGAGTCGGGGGACACCCGAGGGGCCCACCCCATATGGCGGCATGGCCAGGGGTGGGGCCACGCCCCCCTATGGTGTGGCTGCCTCGTGGCCCCTTTTCGTCTCCTCTTCGGTGTTCTGGAAGACTCCGTGGAAAATAAGACCGTGGGCTTTTGTTTCGTCCAATTAGGAATATTTCTGTGTAGGATTTCTGAAACCAAAAACAGCAGAAACGAGAACTGGCGCTTCGGCATCTTGTTAATAGGTTAGTGCCGGAAAATGCATAAAAATGATATAAAGTGTATATAAAACATGTGAGTATTGTCATAAAACTAGCATGGAACATAAGAAATTATAGATACGTTTGAGACGTATCAGCCATCATGATGATTCTGAGTAATCGTGTTCAATAATTCTTTAGCTTACTCAATAGTCATGTGCCTAAAAATATTTCCTGCAACACTGTCTAGATAAGATCTAGATCTTTCAATTATTCCACTATAAAATATGGCAAGTAACTCATTATCTTTAAAACCATGAGCATGGCACCTCCTCAGTTTTCCCACATAAGCAAGATAGATCATCAAATTTTATTAACTGTTCAAAAGGGAATTCTTCGTCTTTCCCATAGAATTTAGATGCTTCAACCCTTTCTATTATTTCAGAGTCAACGGTGAACTTATAATTTTTATTTTTAATGTATATTGCATGTGGATCAATTTTATTAGCCACAGGGAATAAATTTCCTAGACAAGTACTCAGACTAGCTAGCATCAAATTTAGCCAAATCATCTAAATCAATGTTCATGAAAGCTTAAGTAAAAGCAATATCTTCTTCAAAGTGTGTTAATTTAGAGATAATTGCAATACCTTTTTCATCATAAAGTTCATCTTGAAATAGGCAAATATGGAAGGAAACCGGTCATTATGGTGAAATCTGGAGTTTTCCAGAATATGTCCCTACTGTAACTTTTTCGAAGATCACCACGAATGACCTCGAAGATAGCGTCAAATGAAAAGGTGTCAATTGACAAATTTATGGGGAATTTTATGCGCTTGCTATTAGACATAAAATTCGCCCAATCAGACTCCAGATACCCCTCCAAAGCCATATTACTGCGGAGGACAGAGGCAGTTTCGGGACTCCGAAAATATGTGACGTGATTGAGTTAAACTCCTTCCATATTTGGGGATTTCGGCCAAGGCAAAACTTGATGGACTCATAAAGGACAAAGGGGGCTCCTAGGAAGGCCCTATAGGTACCCAAGAGCCCTTGGATCAAAGGGGCATCTATCCTAGGGCCAAAATTGCATCTCCACCTCTGTATATTGAGGGGAAACCCTATTTTTGGAGGAATCCATCCATTGTGACGAAAATCCCTCTCTTTGGCAGCCGCCAAGGAGGAGGAGAACCACCTCCACACTAGCACCAAGTCAAAGGAAGAAGAAGGGGCAAGGGGGTGCTGCTCCCTACAGTTGCCGCCCCTCCAGGGGCCGACGCCACCTCCTGTGGCCGCCACCACATGGATCTTCGTCGCCATCTTCACCTTGGGGCACCTCTCCATCATCTCCCTACTGTAATCTCTTGGCAAACATGATATGTGATGTGATCTATCATTTTCCCATGATCTATTGTGTCTCTATGTCTTTGTTTGAGTAGTGACTTGTTTATGAAAATTATGATATAGTTTGTTGTTGGTTGCATACAAGTTTATGTTATCTTCTATGATGATCTTGTTGTACTAAAATATGAGTGCACACATATGTTGGGTAATACATGAGGTTGTCACCGTTGCATGATGATAGGAGGAGGGACAGATAGAGTTTGACAGAAACCATGTCCCAATTCTTAGATATTCATGTCATATTAATTCATGGTTAATCAACGGAGGGTATAACTTCGGAGACCTTTAAACTTATAGTGGTGGTTGGACTTTATGTCTTAATAATTCATTTGTTTGCTCATACATATGGCCTTAGGATCAATCACTAGAGGTGTATTTGCTCATATCAATGGTTGCACCTATCTATGGATCCTCTCTAGAAGAAACAACAAAAAGACTACCTTTGTTCTTCACTAATTGTGACAACCACACTAATGAAATAGTAATTTGCCTGAACAATTACTTCCTTGAGTTATTCCACTTTACTCCATTTCACCTCACAACCTTTACTTTACTTGCACTAATTTTACTTCCTATAATTATTTTTAGTACTTTACAATTTTCTAGTTCCTAGTAGAAACCACCTTACACAACCACACACACTATAGTTCTTAGTTTTGCATAGAAGGCTATATAAGTGGGTTATAGGGCTTTCGAGAATAGATAGTTTACCTTCAGCTCCTTGTGGGTTCGACACTCAAATAATTATTGAATTATACTACGGTGATCCCCTGCACTTAGAGGTTATCAAGATACTTTTCTAGCGTCGTTGTTGGGGAGCGTAGCACTAAGTTTCTATTCTTGTTTGCGATGTTAATTTACTTTCAGTACCTTGCATATAAAAATAAAACCATAAAAAATTAGATGATGGAAGATGCTTTGGAGCCTTCTTGTAAGGCTCACAAATATATGAAGGATATGATATACAACTATGTTAAAAGCTTGAATATTCCCTTGTGTACTAATGTTTTGAATGCAAGAAACAATGTTGAAAGTGCCAAGGAAGAAGATGACAAAAGTATAAGTTTGGGGATGGCCATGCAACCCTAAGAAGAGGATGGAGAAGAACAAGTGGAGGAAGAATGGAGTAGCAACCCATGTCCAACTCCCAACAATGGTAACAGACAAATTCCTATGAACACCCCTTCTTATACTATTGATGATGATCCTCTATGTGATATAAGTTTGTCTAACTTATGGGAGGATTATGATGATGTAAAGGAAATAGATGATACCATGATCTCATTAGATGGTTTATCTTTATGTGATGATTCTAATCACAACTATGTTGTTGAGTTTAGTTTTTATGCTTGCAAATATTATGAAAGAGGAAGGGAAAAGATCCCTCTTTATGTTATATGTTATTGAAATGCAAGCTACTGATCATTATATGCATTGGCTACCACTAAGTTGCTATTATTTATTCATATATAAAATGCCAATGCATAGGAAGAGAGTTAGACTTAAAAGTCAATGGGATTTGTGATGTTTTTCAGTTTCTTATTGTGGATAACATGGCTGCAACCTTGTGTTGCCATTTTCGCTCTTTTGTGTTGCCTAATCATAATTGCTTTAAAAGGAAACTATTTTTTATGTGTTTTTCAATTTTAAAGAAAAAGAACTAACAAGAAAAAACTAAAAACAAGCAAACAAAGACTAAAAACAAGACAAATAAAATACTATGCAAAATCTAAAAGAAATAAGAGAGCTCACAGTGATGTTACCTCCCCAAGCTTTGGTAACAACACCGTGAGCTCTCTTATCTCTTTTAGATTTGAGTGGCGTCACCAAAACTCGTGTTTTCATGTTTTCTGCCCATTTTGATGGGCTATAGCGCACAATTTTAGGTTCCCGAGACAATTTATTGCGATCGTAACCATCGATACATGATTTGAGTGGTGTCGCCAAAACTCGTATTTTTCATGTTTTCTGCCCATTTTAATTAGCTATAGCGTACATTTTTCGGTTCCCGGGACGATTTCCAGCGACCGTATCCACCGATACATGGTTTGAGAGGCTTCACGAAAACTCGTGTTGTTCATGTTTTCTGCCTCTATTTTCGTGGGCCATAGATCATAGTTTTAAATTCCCGGGACGATCTCTAGCGACGATGACCACCGATACATGGTTGGACGGGTGTCGCTAAAACTCGTCTTTTTCATGTTTTCTTCCCATTTACGTGGGCAATAGCGCACAATTTTTGGTTCACGGGACAATTTCTACCGACCATGACCACATTTACATGGTTTGAGTGGCGTCACCAAAACTCGTGTTTTTCATGTTTTCTGCCCATTTTGATGGGCTATAGCACACAGTTTTCGGTTCCCGAGATAATTTCTTGCGATCGTAACCACCGATACATGTTTGAGTGGCGTCGCCAAAACTCGTATTTTTCATGTTTTCTTCCTATTTTCATGACCTATATCACACACTTTTCGGTACCCGGTTAGATTTCCAGCGACCGTGACATTTCCCAGCGACAGGGTCCATTGTTACATGGTTAGACGGGTATCGCCAAAACCCATTTTTTCTCTCCATTTTAAGTGGCTATAGGGTACATTTTTGGTTCTCGTGATGATTTCCAGCTACTGTAACCACGGATACATGGTTTGAGATGCTTCGCGAAAACTTGTGTTTTTCATGTTTTCTCCCTAGATTTTTGTGGGCCATAGCTCATAGTTTTAAGTTCCTAGGACGAATTGTAGCGACGGTGACCATAGATACATGGTTGGACGGGTGTTGCCAAAGCTCATTTTTTCATGTTTTCTGCCCATTTACGTGGGCTATGGCGCACAGTTTTCGGTTCCCATGGCAATTTCTAGCGATCGTGACCACCGATACATGATTTGAGTAGCGTCGCCAAAACACATATTTTCATGTTTTTGCTCATTTTCGAGGGTTATAGCGCATAGTTTTCGGTTTCCAGCACAATTTCTAACGATCGTGGACACCGATACAAGGTTTGAGTGGCATCGCCAAAACTCGTATTTTCATGTTTTCTGCCCATTTTGATGGGCTATAGCACATAGTTTTCGGTTCCAGAGACAATTTCTTGCGTTCGTGGCCACTAATACATGATTTGAGTGGCGTTGCCAAAACTCGTATTTTTCATGTTTTCTGCCTATTTTTATAAGCTATAACGCATATTTTTTGGTTCCTGGGACCATGACCAACATGGTTTGAGAGGCTTCGCGAAACTCATGTTTTTTGCCTCCATTTTTGTGGGTCATAGCTCACAGTTTGAAGTTCCCGGGACGATTTCCAGCAACGGTGACCACCAATACATGGTTGGACGGGTGTCGCCAAAACTTGTATTTTTCATGTTTTCTGCCTATTTTCATGGGATGTAGCGCATAATTTTTGGTTCCTGGGATAATTTCTAGCGATCGTGACCACCGATACATGGTTTGAGTGGTGTCGCCAAAACTCATATTTTTCTTGTTTTCTACCCATTTTCGTGGGCTATAGCGCACAATTTTCGGTTTCTGAGACAATTTCTTACGATTGTAACCATTGATACATGATTTGAGTGGTGTCGCTAAAACTCATATTTTTCATGTTTTCTGTCCATTTTCATGAGCTATGGCGCATATTTTTCGATTCCCGGGACGATTTCCAGCGACCGTGACCACCGATACATGGTTTGACAAGGTTCTCGAAAACTCAGTTTTTTCATGTTTTCTAACTCCATTTTCGTGCGTCATAGCTCACAGTTTTAGGTTCCCAGGATGATTTTCAGCGACGGTGACCACCGATACATGGTTAGACGGGTGTCGCCAAAACCTGCTTTTTCCATGTGTTCTGCCCATTTTCGTGGGCAAATTTTGGTTCCCGAGACAATTTCTAGCGACTCTGAACATCGATACATGGATTTAGGGGCTTTGCCAAAACTCGCCTTTTTCATGTTTTCTGCCCTTTTTCATGGGATATAGCACACATTTTTTTGGTTCCCATGACAATTTTAACGATCGTGACCACCGACACATGGTTTGATTGGCGTCACGAAAACTCGGATTTTCATATTTTCTACCCATTTTAATGGGCTATAGCGCACAGTTTTCTATTCCCGAGAAAATTTCTTGCAATCATAACCAGCGATACATGATTTGAGTGGTGTCGCCAAAACTCGTATTTTCATGTTTTCTGCCTGTTTTCATTAGCTACAACGCACATTTTTCTGTTCCCGAGACGATTTCCAACAACCGTGACCACCGATACATGGTTTGAGAGGCTTCGCGAAAACTCGTGTTTTTTCATGTTTTCTGCCTCCATTTGTGTGGGCCATAGCTCATTGTTCTATATTCCCGGGGCGATTTCCAGCGACGGTGACAACCGATAGATGGTTGAACGGGTGTCGCAAAAACTCGCATTTTTCATGTTTTCTGCCCATTTTTGTGGGCTAAGCGCATATTTTTTTGTTCCCAGGAAAATTTCTACGATCGCGACCACCTATACATGGTTTGAGTGGCGTCACCAAAACTAGTTTTTTCATGCTTTCTTCCCATTTCCATGGGATATAGCGCACAGTTTTCGGTTGCTGAGACAATTTCTTGCGATCGTAACCACCGATACATGATTTGATTGGCGTCACCAAAACTCCCTTGTTTGTTGTCAGATGATGCAAACTTCTTGTTGTGGGAAGATGCAGACTTATTTCGCCAACTTTTGTTGGAAATATTACTCCATCAGCACCAATTTCAAATTGCATGTGTTGTCCAACCAATTCAATATTTCTGGACTCATTGGTTGTTTGCAAGCTGGGTGTCTCTACTTTTTTGTACCCTTATTTATTTACAGGTCCTTCTTGTGTTGATATGTTGCTGAATAATAATCGTGTGTTGTATGAAGTTATTTTATATGGTTTCTTATGATAGTTGGTTGTCACTTAA
Organism: Lolium perenne; assembly: GCF_019359855.2. Classification (NCBI taxonomy): domain Eukaryota; kingdom Viridiplantae; phylum Streptophyta; class Magnoliopsida; order Poales; family Poaceae; genus Lolium; species Lolium perenne. The sequence goes on from NC_067249.2 coordinate 272,834,863, forward strand.
TTGAACCAAAAAAAGTTATTGAGAATGTGCATAATCATATTATTGTTATTCGGCAAAGGTATGCCACAGCGACCCATTTTTATGCTTGATCGAGTTTTTTGCAAGTCTTTAGATTGGTATCTGGGTGTTCTATTTTAAAAATTATTTTGCGCTTACTTGTGGCTGAACTGTATAGTGACTGCAGAAGGAAGCGAAGGCGCACAGTTTTCGGTTGGCAGGAAAATTTCCAACGATCGTGGCCATCGGTAAATGGCTTGAGTGGCGTCGCCAAAACTCGTTTTTTCATGTTTTCTAGCCATTTTGATGGGCTATGGCTCACAGTTTTCTGTACCCAAGACAATTTCTTGTGATCATAACCACCGATACATGATTTAAATGGGGCCGCCAAAACTCATACTTTTTATCTTTTCTGCCTATTTTCATGAACTATAGCGCACATTTTTCGGTTCCCGTGACGATATCCAGCAACCTTGACCATCGATACATGGTTTGAGAGGCTTCGCGAAAACTCGTGTTTTCATATTTCCTTTCTCCATTTTTGTGGGCCATAGCTCACTGTTTTAAGTTCCTGGGACGATTTCCACTGACGGTGACCACCGATACATGGTTGGACGGGTGTCGCCAAATCTTGTCCTTTTCATGTTTTCTACCCATTTTCTATAACACACAGTTTTCGGTTCCCGGGACAATTTCTAGCGATCGTGACCACCGATACATGGTTTGAGAGGCACCGCCAAAACTCTTCTTTTTCATGTTTTCTGGCTATTTTCGTGGGCTATAACGCATAGTTTTCGGTTCCAGGGACAATTTCTTGCGATCGTAACCACCGGTACATGATTTGAGTAGTGTCGCCAAAACTCGTATTCTTCATGGTTTCTGTCCATTTTCATGAGTTATAGCGCACATTTTCGGTTCCCGGTTAGATTTCCAGCCACCGTGACCATCGATACATGGTTTGAGTAGCGTCACTAAAACACGTATTTTTGATGTTTTCCGCCCATTTTCGTGGCCTATAGCGCACAGTTTTCGGTTCCCGGGATAATTCCTAGCGATCGTGACCACCGATACATGGTTTGAGGGGCATCGCCAAATCTTGCATTTTTCATGTTTTCTGCCCATTTTCGTGGGCTATACAATTTTCGGTTCTTGCGACAATTTCTAGCGATCGTGGCCACCGACACATGATTTGAGTGGCGTCGCCAAAACTCATATTTTTCATGTTTACTGTCCATTTGGATGGGCTATAGCACATAGTTTTCGGTTCCCGAGACAATTTCTTGCGATCGTAACCATCGATACATGATTTGAGTGTTGTCGCCAAAACTCGGATTTTTCATGTTTTCTTCCCACTTTCATGAGCTATAGCGCACATTTTTCGGTTCCAAGGAAGCGACCATAACCACCAATACATGGTTTGAGAGGCTTCTCGGAAACTCGTGTTTTTCATGGTTTATCCCTCCATTTTTGTGATCCATAGCTCACGGTTTTAAGTTCCGGGACGATTTCCAGCGAAGGTGACCACTGATATATGGTTAGATGGGTGTCGCCAAAACTCACCTTTTTCATGTTTTCTGCCCATTTTTGTGGGCTATAGCACACAGTTTTTGGTTCCTGGGACAATATCTAGCGATCGTGACCAATGCTACATGGTTTGGTGGTGTCGCCAAAACTCGTATTTTTCATGTGTTTCTACCCATTTTCATGGGCCATGGCGCACAGTTTTCGGTTCCGAGGACAATTTATAGCAATCGTGGCTACCGATACATGGTTTGAGTGTCGTTGCCAAAACTCGCATTTTTCATTTATTCTGCCTATTTTCACGAGCTATAGCGCACATTTTTTCGGTTCCTTGGACGATTTCCAGCAAACGTGACCACGGATACATGGTTTGAGACGCTTCGTGAAACTCGTGTTGTTCATGTTTTATGTCTCCATATTCATGGGCCATAGCTCACCGTTTTAAGTTCTAGGGACGATTACCAGCGACGGTGACCACCGATACATTGTTGGACGGGTGTCCCCAAAACTAGTCTTTTTCATGTTTTCTGCCCATTTACGTGGGCTATACGCACCGTTTTCGGTTTCCGGGACAATTTCTAGCGATCGTGACCACCGATACATGGTTTGAGTGGCATTGCCAAAACTCATATTTTTCATGTTTTCTGCCCATTTTTTTGGGCTATAGCGCACAATTTTCAGTTCCCGAGACAATCTCTTGCGATTGTAACCAACGATACATAATTTGACTGGCGTCGCCAAAACTAGTATTTTTCATGTTTTCTGCCCATTTTCACGAGCTGTAGCGCACATTTTTCACTTCTTAGGATAACTTCCAGCGACCGTGACCACCGATACATGGTTTGAAAGGCTTCGTGAAAAACCGTGTTATTCATTTTTCTGCCTCGATTTTCGTGTGCCACAGCTCTTAGTTTTAAGTTCCCGGGACGATTTCTAGAGACGTGACCATGAATACATGGTTGGATGGGTGTTCCCAAAACTCGTCTTTCCATGTTTTCTGCCCATTTACGTGTGCTATAGCGCACAGTTTTCAGTTCTCGTGCAAATTTCTAGCGATTGTGCCCATCGATACATGGTTTGAGTGGCGTCGCCAAAAATCTTATTTTTCATGTTTTCTGCCCATTTTCGTGGGCTATAGCGTATAGTTTTCGGTTCCCGGGACAATTTCTAGCGATCGTGACCACCGATACATAGTTTGAGTAGCGTCGCCAAAACTCGTGATTTTCATGTTTTCTGCCCATTTTGATGGGCTATAGCACACAATTTTCGGTTTCCGAGACAATTTCTTGCAATCGTAACCACCGATACATGATTTGAGTGGCGTCGCCAAAACTCGTCTTTTTCATGTTTTCTGCCTATTTTCATGAGCTATATCGCACATTTTTTGGTTCCCAGTTAGATTTCCATCGACCGTGACCATAGATATATGATTTGAGATGCTTCGCGAAACTCGTGTTTTTCATGTTTTCTACCTCCATTTTCGTGGGCATAGCTCATAGTTTTAAGCTCACGAGACGATTTCTAGAGACGGTTGGACGGCTCTCGCCAAACCTCGTCTTCTTCATGTTTTCTGCCTATTTACGTGGGCTATAGCGCACACTTTTCGATTCCCGGGATAATTTATTGCGATCGTAACCACCGATACATGGTTTCATGGGCATCGCCAAAACTCGCCTTTTTCGTGTTTTCTTGCCCATTTTCGGTGGCTATAGCGCACAGTTTTCGGTTCCCGGAACAATTTCTAGCGATCGTGGCCACCGATACATGGTTTGAGTGGCGTCCCGAAAACTCGTGTTTTTCATATTTTCTTCCCATTTAATGGGCTATAGCGCATAGTTTTCGGTTCCCCAGACTTGGGCCATAGCGCACATTTAATGGGTTATAGCGCATAGTTTGCGATAGTAACCACCGATACATGATTTAAGTGGCGTCGCCAAAACTCTTAATTTTCATGTTTTCTTCCTATTTTCATGAGCCATAGCGCACATTTTCAGTTCCTGGTTAGATTTGCAGTGACCGTGACCACCGATACATGGTTTGAGATGCTTCACGAAAACTCGTGTTTTTCTTATTTTTTGCCTAAATTTTTTCGTGGGCCATAGCTCATAGTTTTTAGTCCCGGGACGACTTCTAGCGACGTGACCACCGATGCATGGTTGGACGGGTGTCGCCAAAACTCGTCTTTTTCCATGTTTTCTGCCCATTTTCGTGGGCTATAGCATGCAATTTTTGGTTGCCGGGACAATTTCCAACAAGCGTGACAACGAATACATGGTTTGAGAGGCATCGCCAAAACTAGCATTTTTCATGTTTTCTGCCCATTTTGATGGGCTATAACACATAGTTTTCGGTTCCCAAGACAATTTCTTGCAATCTTGGCCACTAATACATGATTTGAGTGGCGTCGCCAAAACTCGTATTTTCATGTTTTCTGTCCATTTTCGTGGGCTATAGCGTACAATTTTTGGTTCCCGAGACAATTTCTAGCAATCGTAAACACCGATACATGATTTGAGTGGTGCTAGCAAAACTCGTATTTTTCATGTTTTCCGCCTATTTTCATGAGCTATATCACACATTTTTCGGTTCCCGGTTAGATTTTCAGTGCCCGTGACCACCGATACATGGTTTGAGATGCTTCGCGAAAACTCGCGTTTTTCATATTTTCTAACTCCATTTTCATGGGCCATAGCTCATAGTTTTAATTTCCCAGGACAATTTCTACCGATCGTGGCCACCGATACATGCTTTGAGTGGCGTCGCCAAAACTCATTTTTTCATGTTTTCTGCCCATTTTTATGCGCATAGTTTTTGATTCTCGAGACAATTTCTTGCAACCGTAATAACCCATACATGATTTGAGTTGTCTCGCCAAAACTCGTATTTTTAATGTTTTCTGCCCATTTTCATGAGCCATAGATCACATTTTTCAGTTCTCGAGACGATTTCCTGCGACCGTAACCACCGATACATGGTTTGAGAGGCTTCGCGAAAACTCGTGATGTTCATGTTTTATGCCATCATTTTCGTGGACCATAGATCATAGTTTTAAGTTCCCAGGACGATTTCTAGCGACGGTGACCACCGATACATGGTTGATAGGGTATCGCCAAAACTCATTTTTTCATGTTTTCTTCCCATTTATGTGGGCTATAGCGCACGGTTTTCGGTTCCCGAGACAATTTCTAGCGATCGTGACCACTGATACATGGTTTGAGTGGTATCGCCAAAACTCGTAATTTTTATGTTTTCTGCCAATTTTCGTGTGCTATAGTGTACAGTTTTCGGTTCTCGGGACAATTTTGTAGCGATCGTGGCCACTGATACATGTTTTGAGTTGCGTCGCAAAAACTCATGTTTTTCATGTTTTCTGCCCATTTTGATGGGGAGCGCATAGTTTTCTGCTCCCGAGACAATTTTTGCAATCATAACCAGCGATACATGATTTGAGTGGCGCCACCAAAACTCGTGTTTTCATGTTATCTGCCTGTTTTCGTAAGCTATGGCGCACATTTTTCTGTTCCCGGGACGATTTCTAGCGACCGTGACCACCGATACATGGTTTGAGAGGCTTCGCGAAAACTCGTGTTTTTCATGTTTTCCACCTCCATTTTTGTGGGCTGTTGCTCACTGTTTTAAATTCCCGGGACGATTTCCCGCGACGGTGACCACAGATACATGATTGCACGGGTGTCGCGAAAACTCGCATTTTCATGCTTTCTGCCTATTTTCGTGGGCTATAGCGCATAGTTTTTGCTTCTCGAGTAAATTTCAGCAATCATGACCGCTGACACATGGTTTGAGTGGCGTCACCAAAACTAGTATTTTTCATGTTTTCTGTCCATTTTCGTGGGAGATAGTGCATAATTTTCGGTCCCCGAGACAATTTCTTGCGATCGTATACATGATTTGACTCTCGTCGCCAAAACTGCCTTGTTTGTTGTCAGACGATGCAAAGTTCATGTTGTGGGAAGATGCTGACTTATTGCGCCAACTTTTGTTGGAAATATTACTCCATCAACACCAATTTCAAATTGAATGTGTTGTCCAACCAATTCAAATTATTCTGGTCTCGTTGGTTGTTTGCAACCTAGGTGTCTCTACCTTTTTGTACCCTTATTTATTTACAAGTCCTTCATGTATTGATATGTTGCAGAATAATAATCGTGTGTTGTTTGAAGTTATTTTCATATGGTTGCTTATGATAGTTGGTTGTCACTTAATTGAACACAAAAATTGTTGAGAATGTGCATAATCATATAATTGTTATTGGGCAAAGGTATGCCACAGCGAGCCATTTTTATGCTTGACCGAGTTTTTTGCAAGTCTTTAGATTAGAAGGTACACAGTTTTCGGTTCCCGAGAAAATTTCTAGCGATCGTGGCCACCGGTACATGGTTTAAGTAGCGCCGCCAAAACTCGTATTTTTCATGTTTTTTGCCCATTTTGATGGGCTATAGCGCACAGTTTTCGGTTCCCGAGACAATTTCTTGCGATCATAACCACTGATACATGATTTGAATGGCGTCCCCAGAACTCATACTTTTCATGTTTTCTGCCTATTTTCATGAGATACAACGCACATTTTTCGGTTCCCGGGACGATTTCCAGCGACCGTGACCACTGATACATGGTTTGAGAGGCTCCGCGAAAACTCATGTTTTTATATTTTTTGCCTACATTTTTGTGGGCCATAGTTCACTGTTTTAAGTTCCTGGACGATTTCTAGTGACGGTGACCACCGATACATGGTTGGATAGGTGTCGCGAAAAATCGCCTTCTTAATGTTTTCTGCCCATTTCTGTGGGCTATAGCGCACAGTTTTCGGTTCCAAAGACAATTTCTAGCGATCGTGACCACCGATACATGGTTTGAGTGGCGTCGCCAAAACACATATTTTTCATGTTTTCCGCCTATTTTCGTGGGCTATATCGCATAGTTTTCGGTTCCCGGATAATTTCTAGCGATCGTGGACACCGATACATGGTTTGAGTTTCATAGCCAACACTCGTATTTTCATGTTTTCTACCTATTTTTATGGGTATAGCACACAGTTTCCGGTTCCCGAGACAATTTATTGCGATCGTGGCCACTAATACATGATTTCAGTGGCGTCGCCAAAACTCGTATTTTCATGTTTTCTGCACATTTTGATGGGCTATAGCACACAGTTTTCGGTTCCTCAAACAATTTCTTGCGATCGTAAACACCGATACATGATTTGAGTGGCATCACCAAAACTCGTATTTTTCATGTTTTCTGCCTATTTTCATGAGCTATACCGCATATTTTTGGTTCCTGGGACGATTTCCAGCGACCATGACCAACATGGTTTGAGTGGTGTCACCAAAACTCGTGTTTTTCATGTTTTCTGCCCATTTTGATGGGCTATAGTGCACAGTTTTCGGTTCCCGGGACGATTTTTTGCGATCGTAACCACCGATACATGATTTGAGTGGCGTCGCCAAAACTCGTATTTTTCATGTTTTCTGCCTGTTTTCATGAGCTAAATCACACATTCTTCGATTCCCAGTTAGATTTCCAGCGACCGTGGCCACTGATACATGGTTTGAGTGGCGTGCCAAAACTCGTATTTTTAATGTTTTCTGCCTCCATTTTCCTGGGCTATAGCTCATAGTTTTAAGTTCCCGGGACGATTTCTAGCGACCGTGAGCACCGATACATGGATGGACGGGTGTCGCCAAAATTCATCTTTTTCATGTTATCTTCCCATTTATGCGGGCTATAACGCACATTTTTTGGTTCCTGGGACAATTTCTAGCGATCGTGACCACCGATACATGGTTTGAGGGCATAGCCAAAACTCGTATTTTTCATGTTTTCTGCCCATTTTCGTGGGCTATAGCATACAATTTTCCGTTCTTTGACAATTTCTAGCGATCGTGGCCACCGATACATGGTTTGAGTGGCGTCGCCAAAACTCGTGTTTTTGATGTTTTCTGCCCATTTTGATGGGCTATAGCGCACAGTTTTCGGTTCCCGGGACAATTTCTTGTGATCGTAACCACCGATACACGATTTGAGTAGTGTCGCGAAAACTCGTATTTTCATGTTTCTGCTCATTTTCATGAGATACAGCGCACATTTTTCGGTTCTGGGACGATTTCCAATGACCGTAATGACGGATACATGGTTTGAGAGGCTTCGCGAAAACTAGTGTTGTTCATGTTTTCTGCCTCCATTTTCATGGGCCATAGCTCATAGTTTTAAGGTTCCGGGATGATTTCTAGCGACAGTGACCACCGATACATTGTTGGACGGGTGTCGCCAAAACTCGTCTTTTTCATGCTTTCTGCCCATTTATGTGGGCCATAGCGCATAGTTTTTGGTTCCCTAGATAATTTCTAGCGATCGTGACTGACATAGGCATCCCCAATGGGCCTGCCAAAGATGGTACCTGGGGTTTACTAAAGGCCCACGACTCGAAGAATATAAAGTTCGGAAGCCCAAGATAGTGTTAAGGAAAGCTAGAGTTGTATTAGGAAATATAGACTTGTAATTTTACGGGATGGGTTAGAAACCCTCCCGGACTCTGTAACTTGTGTATTACGAATCCCTCGGCTCCGCCTCCTATATAAGGGGGAGTCGAGGGACAAAGAGAGGATCGATTCATTGTTTCACGCAACCCTAGTTTTCATAATCGTCGAGTACTTTTCGGCTGAAACCTTCGAGATCTACTTGCCCTCTACTTCCAACTAAACCCTAGTCTACAATCCGTAGGCATTGATAAGTTAATCCCTTGTCAATTGGCGCCGTCTGTGGGAATTAGAGGTGTCAAGGAGCTGATCTCGATGGCACGTTCAAGATCGTCGACTTCGTCAACTGCAAGCAACGCGATGGACAGAGGTAAACAGATCGAAACTGGTCTAGTCGATTTTATTCCTCACCCGCCCTCCCGTTTGGATGCATATGCGTATCTGGAGGAGCCCATGGAGATGACGTTCGGAAAGTTCCACTTCCGCGTCGAGAAGGAAGGAGCGTATCGTCTCGAAATTCCGATCTCGTCGGGATTATCAGCGGTCGATTCCGATTTTTCGAGCTCAACATCGTCAATCGAGTCAGGCGACGAGGAGATTTCGCCGTCACGCTTCATCAGCACTATGGCAAGTGAAAAACTCGCCAAGATCTTCAGCGACATGTCCTTCGAGTCATCTGCGGACTCCGATATAAGCGGTGACTCGAGCAACATCGACAGCTTCAACTTCATCGATAGATCTACTATTGTTGGAGAGGTCTTCACCAATTGATCTGATGGTGTCACCAAACCCGACAAAGTCCAGAATCCAAAATATCATCAGATCTATGCCATCGGAGAACCAAGTCGCGAACAGGAGGAGACGTCAGAGAACTTCGATGATGCGGGAAATCCGTATGTCGATCCTGCAGATCTCACGCGAGGTCTAGGAACAAAATATATCGGACCAGGAACACGAGAGATGGTACGATTTCCGCAGGCAGTATGGGATCGAGTCGCAAGAGCTATTAATGGTACAGAGCCAATGACCATAACAGCGACACCTGAGGAGTTACAAGCGTATCAATATAGGCTTGCACGTACCAGGCGAGAGCTCGAGAAACAGAAGATCGAGTTGGACAGAGGCGAAGCGGCGTACGCACTCAAGCAGGCGAAGAGCGGAGCTGAGTCGACAATCAGGCACTTCGGGAAGCAGTCACAGGGAAGCTCGCAACAGGGCAAGATCTCGACTGCAAAATATACCTGAGGCAGATAGGGAGAATCTGGTTCAAAATCTCGACATGTCCTTTATGTCGATAGACACGAGGGGGAACATTATCCCTAAGACACCAGAAGCTGGGTACATGGCGACGCAAGCATTCATCCTCGCATCCAAGCCACCTCTCGGAGATCCACGAGAAGCACTGTACAATATGGCCATGGCAGGAGTCGGAGCCATGGGAACGGCGTTTATAAATTCGCCTCCTGAAGGATCAGCAAGGCAAAATAATCCACGACCTACTGCAGCAGCACCAGGTCCCGAGAGAACCAGTGGAGCAAGAGACACAGCAACACAAGCACGGGTGGATAGAGCACAACAAAATAGAAGGGAACATCGGCATTCTCCAGAAATAGATGAAGAGGATATGTGCGGGTTACCGTGCTTTACAAGGAGGGTCCGAAAAACTCGGGTTCCTTCAGGGTTTAAGTTACCCGATAATTTCAAAAAATTCGATGGCCTGCAGGATCCCGAGGATTGGCTAGTCGATTATCTCGAGACGGTGAAGCTGATAGGCGGAACCAGAGCAACAGCCATGCAGAGCATTCAAGTACACCTGAGTGGAGCCGCAAGATCTTGGATAAAGAAGCTTCCTCCGGGTTCCATCGACAGCTGGGAAAGCTTTGAGGATGTTTTCGTCAAGAATTTCCGATCCACCTGCAAAAAACCGGCGTCGCTAGAAGAGCTGAGGGTGTGTAGACAAAAGCATGATGAATCAATGAGAAAGTACATCCAGAGGTGGAACATCATTAAAAACTCGGCAGAGAACATATCTGACGAGAGAGCAATAGATGCGTTCGTGGCAGGAATTCGACGAGGAGACTTTGTCGAAGACTTGGGGAGAACCAACCCAAAGACAGTATCAGCATTAATGGAGATAGCAAACAAATGGGCAGATGGAGAAGATGTTGTTCACAATAAGCGACACAGGTCACCGGAGGAGGACCGCAATCGAAATTTTCAAAATAGACGACGATTTTCTCGGCAGTTCTCGAGTTATGATGCTCCTGGCCAAATATCGGCTGGTTTTCGAGGAAGCACTGGAGGAAACAATAGAGATGAATATCAAAGGAGCAACGAGCAGCGGGGCGACAATAGAGATGACTCCCGAAATAACAGGCAAAATAGCGGACCAAGGTTCCAAAGACCATACGTATCTCCTGAGGATATGATGAACGGGCCATGTCAGATGCATTTCTATCTCGACAATAATGGGAAGAGGCAATCAGGACATCTGCAGAAGGATTGTCGAAACTTTCAAGCAATGTTGAGGTTTGCAGGGCAAGCCAATGCTCAGGCAGCAAGTAGAAATCCCCAGGGACCTAGGAGTGAGATCCACCTACCACCTGCTCCCGCAATTACAGACGAAAATCGGCATCAGCTCAGAATAGCGGCAGCACCACAACCACCTCCATATGTCGACCCCAACTCCAACGGGGCGGTCTCGATGATTCAGAAAGCTAGGTCGTCTAACAGGGCTCAGAAAGTAATCTCGCGACAAGTGTTCATGGCAGAGAAGATGCCTCCACCAACGATTGAGTACCTAAATTGGTCGGGACAGGACATTGGCTTCACAATAGCGGATCACCCGCAGCAAGTTCCTCGACCAGGACAGTCAGCACTTATCTTACCAGCTGTGATCGCAGGATTCGACGTATCTCGAGTATTCATAGACGGAGGCAGCAGTTTAAACCTTATGTATGCAGATACACTAAGGAAGATGAACATATCCCTGGCAAACCTAAAACCCACGGATACACGTTTCCATGGCATCACGCCAGAGAAGCCAAGTTATCCGCTAGGGAAGATCAATCTCGACGTTCAGTTTGGAACCCGAGAAAATTACAGAATAGAAAGGCTGGAGTTTGAAGTTGTGGATTTCCCGTCGCAATACCACGCCTTATTGGGACGACCAGCATATGCCAGGTTTATGGCGGTACCACACTACACGTACTTATTATGGAGGTTACCTGGACCTAAGGGACCAATTACAGTCAAGGGCAGTTTTGCGTTAGCTGATAAATGCGACAAGGATTTTCATCAACTATCAGAAACCTTCGGGATGCAGGCAGAATATATGGCGTCAAAGCTAACAACTGATTATGATGTGTTGCCAGATGTAGGAAGGCCACTCAGGGAGCCAACCTTTAACACTACCAAGAATTCTAAGGAGGTGCAGATTCACCCGACAGATCCAAAGAAAACGACGTCCATTGCAACAGACATGGACTTCGCATAGGAAAGCGCGCTCGTCGAGTTCCTCCGTGAGCACTGGAAAATCTTCGCATGGTGTCCAGCTGACATGCCAGGAGTACCCAGGGAACTCGCCGAGCACCACCTAAGCTTGGATCCAATAGCGAGACCAATTAAACAACCTTTGCGGCATTTTTCGGAACCAAACCACAAAGCCATGCTGTCAGAGATTAATCGACTCAGAGAAGCTGGATTCATCAGAGAGCTACATACAGAGGCCACGTGGGTAGCTAACCCAGTGTTGGTCCCGAAGAAAAACACGAAAGTCCTTCGCATGTGCGTCGACTTCACGTGTCTCAATAAACATTGTCCAAAGGATCACTTTCCCCTCCCAAGGATCGATCAAATTATCGACTCCACGGCAGGATGTGAACGTCTTTCCTTCCTGGACGCATATTCTGGTTATAACCAGATCAGATTAAAAGAAGAGGATGAAGTCAAGACAACGTTCATAACACCTTATGGCGTGTTTTGCTACAAAACAATGCCCTTTGGTTTGAAAAACGCGGGAGCAACATATCAGCGGATGATGCAGAAGTGTCTTGCAACACAGATTGGGAAAAACGTACAAGTGTACATCGACGATGTCGTCATAACAACAAAAGAGGGATCAACATTGATCGAGGACTTAAAGGAAACTTTCGACAACCTCGACAAGTTTTGCCTCAAGCTGAACCCGACAAAGTGCTCCTTTGGCGTTCCTGTGGGAGAACTTCTCGGGTTTTTAGTTTCAGCAAGAGGGATCGAAGCCAATCCAGAGAAAATTCAAGCTATTGTAACAATGAGGAAGCCAACAAAGTTGAAAGAAATACAACAATTAACTGGGCGAGTCGCAGCTTTAAGCAGATTCGTCGCCAGGTTGGGAGAAAAGGCGTTGCCGTTTTACGCTTTGATCAAGCAAGGAGAGAAGTTTCAATGGAACGAAGAGGCGGACAGAGCTTTCGAGGATCTCAAGCGCACAATCTCGACACCACCAATCCTGGTGGCACCTAAGGAGAAGGAACCTTTATTGTTGTTCATCGCAGCTACTCCTCAGGTGGTCAGCACAACACTTGTAGTCGAAAGAGAAGAAGAAGGAAAACTCCATGGAGTACAGAGGCCGGTATATTTCATCAGTGAAGTTTTATCGCCATCAAAACAGCGGTACCCACAGTACCAGAAGCTAGCATATGGAGTGTTTACAACCGCAAGAAAAATGCGGCACTATTTTTCGGCGCATCCGATAATAGTGGTCAACGAGGCGCCTTTATCCAATATATTAAACAATCCAGAAGCTACGGGTCGTGTCTCCCTGTGGGGAATAGAACTATCCCCTCGGGACATCACGTACGAAAAAAGAAAAGCAATAAAGTCGCAAATTTTACCAGACTTCATCGCAGAATGGATGGAGCTACAAAATACGGGACCCCCGGATTTATCGAGAACATGGACTATGAACTTCGACGGGTCCAAGAGATTGGAGGGAGCTGGAGCAGGCGTGATACTAATATCACCTGAAGGCGACAAGTTAAAGTATGTATTGCGGATGACGTTCCCAAACGCATCTAACAATGAGGCAGAATACGAAGCTCTCATACACGGGATGAAGATGGCGAAGGCTTGTGGCGCAACTCGACTAAAAATCTTCGGTGACTCGCAATTGGTGGCTCAGCAAGTCATGAATCAATGTGATGCAGTCAATGATAGTATGATAGCATACAAGGAAGTATACAACGAGTTAGAGAAGCTGTTCGATGGATGCGAGGTAAATCACATCAGCAGGCTGAGCAATGATGAAGCCGATGTTCTTGCAAACATTGGGTCGCAGTGTCTCGCGATTCCACCAGGCGTATTCTGGGAGGAGATAGCTGAGAGATCTATGAAGTCGAAGAAACCAAAAAAGAAGGAGAAGGACAAGAAACCCTCAGGGGCTACAAAAGAAGCACTAGAAGAAGAAGAATCAGACCTAGTAATGATGGTGCAAGTTCCATGGATGCAAGCATACATATCATACATCCTACGAAAAGAAATACCCGACGATCCAGTTGAAGCAAGGTGAGTTATCAGACGTTCTAAAGCCTTTACTGTAGTCAAAGGGGAGCTGTACAAACGAAGCATTTCGGGAGTGTTACAAAGGTGCGTCACACCCGAAGAAGGAAGGCTAATTCTAAAGGATGTACACGAAGGAATATGTGGTCATCATGCAAGCAGCCGAGCTATAGCAGCCAAGGTTTTCAGAGCAGGATTTTATTGGCTGACAGCAATCGAGGACGCGAAAGAAATAGTTCGTACTTGCGACGCGTGCCAGAGATTTGCCGCAAAACCTCACTCTCCGGCAGCAGAATTGACGCCAATACCGCTGTCTTGGCCCTTTGCTCAGTGGGGTCTCGATATGGTGGGAAAATTGCACAAAGCTTCGCCAGGAGGATACGAATACATGCTCGTCGCTGTCGACAAATTCACAAAGTGGATAGAAGCGAAGCCGATAAATTCGCCAGACGGAGCGTCTGTCGTTAAGTTCGTGAAAAGTATCATTTTCAGGTTTGGAGTACCTCATAGCATCGTCACGGACAATGGTAGTAACTTCACATCCAAGGAATTCAAGGCATATTGTGCAGAGGTAGGCATCAAACTACACTTTGCATCAGTTGCGCACCCGCAGACCAATGGACAAGTCGAGAAAGCCAATGGTATCATCTGCAATGGTATCAAGAAGCGCCTGCTGGCACCATTGGAAAAAGCTCGACACACTTGGCCAGAGGAGTTGCTTAGTGTGTTATGGAGTATTCGAACAACACCAAATACAGCGACACAGGAAACTCCGTTTTTCCTGGTCCACGGAGCCGAAGCAGTACTGCCAATAGAAATAGAGCATGATTCTCCAAGAGTCACAGAATATAACGAGGAGGTTTCAAAAAAAGCATTGGAGGATGATGTCGATGCACTAGATGAAGCTCGAGACGAAGTGTTATCACGAGTCACTAAGTACCAGCAAGACCTGAAAAACTACCACAGTCGACGTTTACGCCCGAGATCCTTTCAAGTGGGCGACTTAGTTCTTCGGCTTACACAAAAAAGCCATGAAAAACTCGAGTCGCCATGGCTTGCCCCTTACATCGTCACAGAAGTAATCGAAGGAGGAGCATACAAGATAAAGGACAAGAAGACAGGGGTTGCCGAGCAAAACCCCTGGAACGTGGCGCAACTCAGGCGGTTCTACGCTTAGAGTCAAAATATAGTTCCTCCTTTGTAAAAATACAATGTACTGAAACGCCCGCGAGCTTTCAGACGCACTCTTTTCCTTTTCAGGGCACCGAGTGGGGCTGGAAAGGTTTTTAATGAGGCGGGCTCGCGGTGCTGCAATATAGTAAAGATAGTGGAGACATACATCTTTTTCTTCGACAGGCTCGGGGGCTCACGCCCAGCAATTACAATATAGATCTCCAAATTACAAAAAGATAGTTTTGCCTTGGTGCAAAGCACCTCGCAAATCAATGAAGATACAAAATAGTGATCAACAAAAAGCTCGGGAGCTCATACCCACAAATACAATATACTCAATAAAAAATATATTTGCCTTGGTTCAACCTCGCAAACACAATAAAGAAAATCGCCACCGAAACACTCGGGGGCTAGGAAAAAATATATATTATCTTACAACATATATACAGCAAGTTACAGTTCCTTTCGACAAAGAAGTTATCTACCAAAGAAATAAACTTAGTCGTGCCCTAATATATCGTCAATGTTGACTCTGTCTTCTTCGGCAGAGGCACCCAGAAAATCGGCATAGTGGCCGTCTGCAAAAAAGTCGGCATCCATTCGAAGAAGATCACTAATTATTTCTTCAGCCACTGGTGTAACTACTGCATCAATTCTATCGACACCTATCCTCCGTCGCCTCAGCCTGGTATGAACTTTTTCAACCACCTTGGTCATATCAAGTTTTGAGTGGCAGATCTGAAGCATGATAAGGGAAAACCTGGCACCAGCTACTAGTTGAGCTCTTACAAAACCATGGATTTTGTGCGAGTCCTTAAACTTGTCCATCAGCTCAGGAAGGGTCTTAGGCTGAACATTACGCGGAAACATGGAGTTGTAAATCATGGACAACGTCTTGGTACAGAATTCGAGGAATTCACGAACTTGGCATGAGCGGTCTTGAAATCTGACGATTTGTCGGGTGCGTTCAGGGGTAGCCCAAAAAAGGATGCCATGATCAAGTGCCAAGTTAATAAGGAAATTTGATCTTGTGTCAACTCGTTGATCTTCGGCATCAGCGTCTAAAAAGGGACCTATTTGGCGACAGTACACCAGTTAAAGGCAGAAAACAGACAAAGAAAAAGCGGAAGGTTAAGTTTGAGGAACATACCCGCCATCTCCAGGCTTGCTTCAGTCATCAGTTCAAGCATATGATTCTCTCGGCGCGTAGCTTCAGCAGCCTCAGCAATTGCAGTTTCCTTCAACGTTATGGCTTCTTGAGCTTGTTGAACAGCTCGTTTTTCATTCTCAGATGATTTTCGAGACTGTTCCATGATCACGAGAGCTTGTTTTTTCATCGACTGTAGTTGTTGACGGAGTTCGTCCAAGTCTTCATTTTGTGCAGCACTCGAAGAACCTACAATATACTCGACATCGGAGGACCTTTTCGAGCAAGTTGCAGCAGGCAAAGCAGCCGAGGAATGAGGTCCAGTGGTATAGTTGTCAAAAATCAACTGGAAGAGAAAATACTTCGATATCAATACCTCGGCAACATAGCTTTTTCATTAATAAGGTCAGATATTTACATGGCTATTACAAAAGGTTCCTATTGAACTAATGGGGTAGTTGTCGTCAAAGCTACTTTGGCGACAGCATCAAAAGAGAAGCAAAACAAAAAAAAGAGACAAGGTGGTCTACTTGACCTCCGGCTTCGATGAACTAGGAGCTGGAGTTGGCTTGAATCCAAGGAAAGCAAGGATTTTCTTCGAGTTTGGCTTGGCAGCCTTAATCAAAGACTGCCATTTCTTCGTCTCCATTTCCTTTACATCACCAACTTTAGCCCAGTCGACATCCTGTTGGCTGTCAGCAACCAAAGCTATGGTGCCTTCAACACCAATCTTCAGGCCTTCTTTTCGAAGACTGGGTCCAAGATTTTCTTTGGATTTGAAGCAATTGGCGAGAGCAGTAAAAGTCTCGGGTTCTTCTTTCTTCACGAAGAAGTAGGGAAAAAGCCGCGACAGAACTATTCTAGCGTCAGTAAGGCCTTGGCGTGCTTCATCTCCGTGAATCTCAAGAAGGGAGAGCGCGTCGAGAAGGCGATCACCTTCAGGATTTTCTAGATCATAATCTTGCTGCGTTCTCCCTAATAAAGCAAAAATATAGCTTGTCAACAAACAAGAAAAGGAATAGTATGGTTACCCGAAGAAATTATATGGATCCAAGTACTTACTGACAAAACGTCGACTCTGCGACTCTAAGCGAGTGACGATTTCATCTTCACGAGCAGATTGCTGAGCTATGTTGTCACTCAAGGAGGTTTCCGCGTCGTGAAATCTTTTTCGAAGATCTTCGACAGCGGCAGCATCTCCTTCAGCTTTCTTGCGAGCTTTTTCACTTTGCTCCAATTTAAGAGCAAGAGCATCAGCGCGCTTGTTGGCTTCCGCAAGATTGGCTGGAAAAACAATCGATAGTAATAAATGTCATGACAAAAGAATCATGGGGAGGTCATTTGCTAGAAGCAGCAGTAAAAATAGTACCTTCAAGCTTTTTCGCATGGTCACGGTACCCGACAAATTGGGTACCGAGACGGATAAACTCCTTCATTAGAGGCTGCAACGAAAGATAAAGATCAAAAAATCAATATAGAAAGCGAAAAGTTCGACAACAACAAGCAAAGGAGAGTCGAAAGCTTTGAAAAATTCGGAACATAAAAAAAAGAAGTGGACAACTTACATCATCCATTGAAGGAGTCGTGGAACTACCAACTCGCAAGGTAGACTCCTTGGTTGGCTCAACCCTAGCCCTCTTTGGCGAAGGGGCACGGGGGCCTCCAATTGGAGTTGGATGCTCGATTTCTTGCTGAGGAGGCGAGGTTTCATCCCCATCAAGCTGAGCTTCAGAGACAACTAAAGTACGCGACGTACTCGTTCGAGTAGTCGCGTCAATAGGTGGATTTTCATCCTCGTCACCACTATAATAAAAAGGCGACAATATATAAAAAAAAAAGAAAGTCGGGAGCAAACAACAAAGAGTAACACGAACTTACGAGCTGACAAGGGCATCCTCGTAAGGGTTGAAAGTTGTTCTTTCGTCAGTAGGAACAACTTCTTCGGCAGGAGGTGCGCCGGATTTGGAGGGGCCGGAGTCGACGACTTCATCCCTTTTTCTTTTGTTCCTTGGAGAAACAGCAGATGGAAGAGAACGAGTCGACTCGCTAGCTTCGGATTCAACTTCTTTTTCAGAGGAGGCCGCGGATTTTGGAGAACCCACGACTTCACTCTCAGGGCGAGAAGTACCCTGGTTGTCGTCAGTGATAACAGCCTGTTCTTCGACTTCTCCACCTTCAGGAAGAGGAGGAAGAGAAGCTAGAACTAGATGATTCTACAGACAAGAAATGTCGACAAGAAATTACGCAGGGGATGTCATCAAAATAGTAGTCGACAAATAGTAAAACATTCGGGAAGACAATAAAGTCGAGAGGACAAAATACTAGTCGAACAAAATACCTTGGGGAGAGGATTGGTGCCACTATATGGCTCCACGCGGCAAGAAGATGGAATAGGATCTTTCTTGCTAAGCGACGAAATTCTTCGGATAAGCTTCTCCAAGTCCTTTACAGAAAGATCCTTGGAGAGCCTGTCGGCGTCTTTTTCGCCAGCATACATCCAAAGTGGATTTTTGCGAGCTTGTAAAGGCTGCACTCTAACCCTAAGGAAATACGCTGTGATCTGGATACCCGACAATTCCTTGCCACGGGTGTTCTGAAGTTCATGGATACGGGACATCAGTGCCTCTGTCGCCGTTTTTTCTTCTTCAGTGGCTTCAGCGTCCTAGGATCGGCGGCGAAGAATCTTAGCACTTCCATCGAAAGGAGCTATGTTGTACTCCGTCGAGTCGGAGCTTTCTTCGTGCACATAGAGCCATCTTTTGCGCCATCCTTGGACAGAGTCGGGGAATTTGACGTCAAAGTACTCGACGTCAGGGCGAACGCAAATAACAACACCGCCTATGTTGTAGGCGATGTTGTGGGAGCCATTGCGGCGAAGACAGAAGATGCGCTTCCACAGAGCCCAGTTTGGCTGGACTCCGAGGAAGCATTCACAGAGGGTAATGAAAATTGCGACATGGAGGATGGAGTTGGGAGTCAGCTGATGCAGCTGCACCCCATAAACAAAGAGAAGACCGCGGAGGAAATCGTGAATGGGGGTGGAGAGGCCACGGATAAGGTGGTCAACGAAACTGACCCGATACTCGATAGGAGGCGATGGATAGCTTTCCTCACTGGGGAAGTGGAGAGAGCCCTCCTTCTTCATCAACCCGAGCTTCTTCATCAGGTTGAGGTCTTGGTTGGAGATCTTAGATCTCTCCCACTCCAGATCTTCCGCCGCCATCTTCGATTCAGGAGTGCTGTGTCGAGTGAGCCGTGCGCGTGGTGGCATTAACAAAGGCGAAAACGCGAAGTGCGAGTCTGGCCGCGTTCAGGGAGTGTTGGGCGCAATGGGGAATTTTTGCAGAAGGAGAGCAGAGGTGCGGCGCAGGTGAAAGTATGAACGAAGGAAGAAGAAGACCTTATATAGAGAATTGGCGAAGCGACGCGCCGTTGGATGGAGTAATTTTGCGGTGGATGCTGCACACGTGGCTAAGGGGTAAAAGAGTATTTTGACTATGAGGGAACGGAACAGGCGCTACAGTGTGTGCGCCAGGAAAAGCGGAGGACGTGTGTCCTCCACTTGCACAACGTGTCAAATTGATAAGGATTCTGGACCCACAAGACAGAGAGAGAGCAGTACTCGCGTCTTCCCGATATAGTGGTCGTGGCTATCGTCAGCAATGATGTCACCTTGACTAAGGGAAAATCTCGGCTGTGAAGATTAATGAAATTGGCGGTAGAAAAAATTATCGATTATTTCGAGAGCCTTTGATCAAATACAAGTTTTTGACCAAATGCTCGGGGGCTACTTTAGAAAAAAGAAAAGATCGAGTATGTGTTATCACCAGATTTTAACCACGCCAGGAGGTGGGCCGTGATTGAGATGGGCTTGGAAATTATGCACGGGAAATATTCATGAATCGGCCTCGTACAAGGGTTTGGGCTAGATTGCCCGTGTATCTGTAAATTATAGTAGGTTACGTGTCGGTTAGAATTGAAAGATAGAGTTTAGCTCGTACACGATGGGATTATTCCCAAGTTAGAGAGTCTACGGACTATAAATATGTATCTAGGGTTATTGAGAAGGAGGACGATCACGTTCACAAACAAATACAATCTAGGCGCATCGCCACCCCTTGTTTCGAGGGTTTTCTTCCGGGTAAGCGCCATGCTGCCCAGATCGCGTCTTGCGATCTGGGCAGTACCAGTTTATTCGTTGTTCTGTGTTGCTCGTACTGAAGCCTTATTGAGGGCGAGTGATACTGTTATCATGGATATGTTGGGGCTAACATCGATGCTTTCTTGATATTTGCTTAGTTATGTTGTCCCTCCATATCTAGCTGCCTTTGCACCTATCTTAAGGTGTAAAGGTAGCAACTTGCTTGATCTTTATTTAGTAGATTTGATCTGTTATGGTTGTTCCTTGTTCTTCAAGGATTAGTTTGATATCCGCATGATTAGGCCTTGCAAACGGGTTGAATGATCCAGCAGTGCGTAAGGTATGGTTTGCCGATCCTAGAGGAGATGTTCCGAGAATCGACTCTATGTTGGTTTTTAGGCCTTTTCTAGGGTTAGCTTTCTGTTGTCTTTCGCATCTACCAGGCTCAATTACGTGTAGGACGTTCCAGTTATGCGGTGAAAACACTAGACTGACGTAGGTCAATTTGACTTGGTTTTGATGAAGCAAGACCCCCATGTGATCGTAGATCTAATACGGATCATGGGACAATCGGCTCCTTGAGCCGATTCACAGGGAGACCTGAGAGCCGATCGAGGCTCGGATTTAATGTTTACGTGTCTACCATGCAGGAGAATAATCGAAGCAATCCATCACCTTCCTGACCAGGTATAGGTCAGGTGGCACGCCCTCGCAACAGCCAGGACGTGTGCCGGAGTTTTTGCGGGCCGTCGCCCGAGGGACCAGGGCCCACAAGCAGTCCTGGGAGCCTCCCGGCTCTTCGTGTTGCTCGTCGCTGCTCGCCGGTGGGTTTTGGCAGGCAACACATTCTGGCACGCCCGGTGGGACGCTATACAGCAACGGCGTCGACATCTGCAGCTGTAATGGCGGAGACACCAATCACGTACGAAGAACTGCCTGAGGAGCACAAGAAGAAATATGATGAGATTAAAGCTGTCTTCGAAGCCGATCTCATCGGCTCTTTTGAGAGGACCCGTAAACATGGCATTCGTTGGAAGGGGTTCTCACCTGAAGGCGTTCTCGATGAAGTGGATCTGTCTATCCCTTCGGAGGACCGCACCAGAGCTCTGCGCCAGGAAGTCAATTACATGGTGGCTCATTCGCTACACCGTCATTCTGAGAGCCTGGTAAACGCTTTCGAGCGTATTGCGGTTCGTGTAGTTCAGGAGATCATGAAGCATCAGTACTCTCCGTCAGGGCCTGCCCTAGGAACTCACCAGGGAGAGATACCGTTCCAAACCAGACCACAACTGCCCTTCGCACTTGCAGCTCCAGAGCCGCCAGGTTCGCCGGCATATGTCGTCTACAAGATTGGAGGCGATCCTAGCGATTACCAGTTCCTGCAAGAGCCACCTAAGGAGATCCCACACGGATACGTGTGCACGTACGTGCCGGACTGCAATAACTTGGCGCGCACGAATCAGATGGCAGCAGGGGGGATTCCTGGAGCAGACGCTGATAAACAGGCATGGCTAGCTAAATATGCCACCGGAACGAGTCATGAGAACTCAGCTCCTGCAGCTAATACCATGGAACAAATCAGTACAATCTTAAGAGACCAGTTCGGCCTCCTGCCAAAGAGGAGAATGGTCGGCTATTCCAAGCCATATCCCAACGAGTACGATTTGATTCCACTACCGCCCAAATATCGGCTCCCTGAGTTCTCAAAGTTCAATGGATCAGAAGGGTCTAGCTCAATTGAGCATGTGAGCCGATATTTGGCACAGCTGGGCATGATTTCAGCGTCAGACCCATTGCGTGTGAGGTTTTTTGCGCAATCTCTCACAGGACCAGCTTTTGGATGGTATACCTCGTTGCCACCAGATTCAGTCCGGACGTGGAAGCAGCTGGAAGAACAATTTCATATTCAGTATCACTCAGAAGCTACTGAGGCTGGCATTGCCGATCTGGCTCAGGTGCGGCAGAAGCGTGGAGAAACGGTGGCGGAATACATCCAGCGTTTCAGAACTGTCAGGAACCGATGTTATTCGGCTCGCTTAACTGAGAAAGAAACGATCGATGCGGCGGTATTGGGCCTCGCCGCGCCGATCAAGGATCTAGCTTTCCAAGTCGAATACAATTCACTGGCGCACATGGCTCAGAAGTTAACATTGTACGAGCAGCGCCACCCAGAATTGTACCAAGACAAGTTCAGGCGCCCGGTAGGCCTGGTCGAGACAGAAGAAGTAGGGGACTCTGCAGAAGACCAGGAAGTAGCCGTGGCTGAATGGGCTCGGGGGGCAGACCCCATGTCCTGCAAGTGGGTGAAACAACAAGGGCCAGCAAAAGGGTTCGACTTCGATGTAAGCAAAGCTGAGCAAATATTTGACTTACTGCTCAAAGAGAAGCGGCTGACGTTACCCGAAGGACATAAAATCCCTACGGCGCAAGAGTTGAACGGGAGACCGTACTGCAAGTGGCATCACTCGTTCACCCACATCACCAATGACTGTAAAGAGCTGCGACGGCAGATCCAAACGGCGATAGAACAAGGCCGTTTGATCTTTGGTCAGTTTGCTATGAAGGTGGACACACAACCGTTTCCTGGCGTCAACATGGTGGAGCATAATCAACCCACAAGGCGTCAGCTGGATTTCTCACTCGGTGTTAACATGGCAGGGCCTGTATACCACCATAGCAGGTATAAAACAGAAAGCGGTCAACCCCGTGGTAAGGAAAAGGAAGAGGCCGGCCCACGCGACCGGCCCCGATACGATGATAGACGGTACATCACCGAGGAACAAGTGAGAAATGTGCGGTATCAATGACCACTCTCCGCACATCTCCTTAACAAATATGAGCGTCAGTACGATCGACGCCGGCGGTACGATACAGACGACGAAAAGTACCGTCAGTCTGACGTAGACAATGGAAAATATCGTCGGTGTGGCAGAGACGACGAAGGGTATGAGCGTCGCGCTAAGGGAAGGTTGAGAGAGCAGGAAGACATTGACAGACACTGGGATTGTCCTTTCTTTAAGCACTGCTGGGATTCAGGTATGAGCCGATTGCCTACAATCGATAACTGCCCGGAATGTAGACGGCAGAAGGAAGACACGGGTGAAGTCTCAGTGTTCAAACGTCTAGGGCCTCTCCCACCTCAGAACAGACAAGCTGAGTCATCTCGAGAGGAAGATTTCGAGGAATCAGAAGATGAGGAAGAAGATAGATACCACCGGCCAAGGTGGTGTCCTGATGGACTCAGTCATTCCCAAAAACGTAGGGTTCAGCGGCTACGTAGCTTGGAGGAAGCCGAGGCGCAATACCTGCACACGCTGAGGAAGGCACGGCCCGATCTGGCCGTGAAAATTCAACAAACCTTGGACACTGAGATGCGTCCACAGAAGAAAGAATGGCGCCCTAAGCAAATAAAAACCGATGCGAAGGCATCGGCTGGCACAAATATGGTGTTCATTCTTCCATCAGAGTTTTGTGCTCCAAGAGTCGAAGGAGCGCCGGTGGCGCAGTTGGACTGCGGCCCACGGCCAGTTATCTTTGAGAAGCCACGAGAGAAGAGCTACAAACATTTGAAGGCCCTGTACCTAAGAGGTTATATCAACGGGCAGCCTGTCAGCAAGATGCTGGTTGATACGGGGGCGGCAGTGAACATAATGCCATACTCCATGCTGCGGCGTTTGGGACGCTCTAACGCGGATCTGATCAAAACCAACGTCACACTAAGCGACTTCAATGGCCAAGCATCTGAAACGCAAGGCGTTCTGAGCGTGGATCTAACCGTGGGCCGTAAAACCATCCCTACATCATTCTTCATCGTCGACAGCAAAAGCACCTACGCTGTCCTGCTAGGGAGGGATTGGATTCACGCCAACTGTTGCATTCCATCCACAATGCACCAATGCCTTATACAGTGGGATGGAGATGAAGTGGAGGTCGTTTATGCGGATGACTCAGTCGAGATCTCAATAGCTGGCATGAATATTTGGGACGCAGACGACCAAGAGCCGATTTCTGGAGTCAGTTTGGACGACTGTGAGCGCATCGAAGCTACAAAAAACGGGGTGAGGCTGGTCTTATCCACCGCTTTGTGAGTAGTAAGACCAGAATCAATAAACGTACGTGGCAAGGCCGATCCCTGCGATCGGCCCCAAAAAATAAAAAGCAATGATCTCACCTTGAGCGTGCCACGTAGTTGTAATAGGGAGACTTCCTCCCGTAGTAGAGCACAAATGAGTTGTACACCTTCATTGAGCAATACAATCAAAAGGGGGGCCGATTCCAGCAATCGACCCAAACTATCCTCCCCATATGTTTTACCTGTGTTCGGCATCGATTTAGCAGCCGACGGAAAACTAGGGTATGGATTTACACCAGCTGATGAGCTAGAAGAAATTGACATTGGTCCTGGGGATAAGCCACGACCAACATTTATCAGCAAAAAGCTAGACCCACATCTGAGGGGCCTGATGATAGCTCTGTTGAAGGAATATCCAGATTGCTTTGCCTGGGATTATACAGAAATGCCCGGGTTAGACAGGAGCATCATTGAGCATCGGCTCCCTCTTAAGAAAGGATTTCGGCCGTTCCAACAGCGAGCACGACAAATGAAGGCCGAAATTTTAGAAGAAGTCAAGAAAGATCGAGAAATTAGGTACCCTGAGATCGAGAAGTTGTGCCTCTGCCTGTTTTTTACCTGCACCAAGCTTCGCTACATCTTTCTGTCAGCGGAGATCGTCATCATCTGCAAATCAGATGTCATCAAGCATATGCTGTCGGCTCCTGTGTTGAAAGGCCGACTCGGTAAGTGGATGTTTGCATTATCGGAGTATGATCTCCGGTATCAGCCTGCGAAAGCAGTCAAAGGACAGGCGTTGGCCGATCTTATTGCTGAACGAATCAACACGGATATAGCAGCACTGTCTGTGCGTGCATGGGCCATGTTTTTCGATGGATCGGCTTGCGATGATGGTTGCGGCATCGGCATTCTACTCGTGTCGCCCCGGGGGGCAACATATTCATTCTCCATCAGGCTACCTACCCCTTGCACCAACAATGTCGCTGAGTATGCGGCAATACGCAAGGGAATGGAGTTGCTTTTGGAGGCCGGGGCAGAAGCAGTGGAACTCTTTGGAGACTCGAAACTGGTGATTTCCCAGCTCACGGAAGAATACAAGTGCGAGAGCGAGACCCTCTTCCCATTATGGATGCAATGCCGTGAGCTGATGGCACAGTTTAGGTACATAAACTTCAGTTGGATCCCGAGGTCGCAAAACACAGAGGCCAACGATCTCGCACAGATGGCCTCAGGCTACAAGGAGATAGCAGGTGGAGACGATGTTCAGGTACAGTCCTTGGAGCCAGATGACTGGAGAGCCGATATCTTCAATTACTTGAAAGATCCGGCTCGGGGGGCACCTAAACGGATAAGGTACAAGGCCATGAAATACGTGCTTATAGGAGATGACATGTTCTACAGGACCTTGGAAGGGTTACTTCTCAAATGTCTGGGACCAGCCGAATCGAATCGGCTCTTACACGAGGTACACGAAGGCGCCTGTGGGACTCACCAGTCGGCTCATAAGATGAAATGGTTGATCAGGCGATCGGGGTTCTATTGGCCCACCATGCTCGAGGATTGTTTCAAGTACTATAAGGGGTGTCAAGCGTGTCAGATGTTCGGGAAAATTCAGATGGTACCGGCATCAGCAATGAACCCTATCATCAAGCCTTGGCCGTTTCGAGGTTGGGGCATGGATATGATCGGCAAAATCCATCCTGCATCGGGCAAAGGCCACGAATGGATTTTGGCCATTACAGATTACTTTACTAAATGGGTGGAGGCCGTCCCTATGAAGAAGGTAAAGTCGGAAGATGTTATCAATTTTGTGAAAGAGCATGTCATTCATAGATTCGGGATTCCTCAAACCATTACGACCGATGGAGGTTCGGTCTTTATTTCTAAAGAGTTCAGAAAGTTCTGTGATGACATGGGAATTAAGTTGATCCGATCATCTCCATACTATGCTCAAGCTAATGGGCAAGCTGAAGCGTCCAACCAGAGCCTCATCAAGCTGATTAAGAGAAAAGTTGACGAGCACCCTAGACGTTGGCATGAAGTATTGTCAGAAGCTTTATGGGCCTATCGTATGTCATGTCATGGGGCTATAAAAACTTCGCCGTACCAGCTGGTTTATGGACAAGAAGCCGTATTGCCTTGGGAAATTACGGCTGGATCGAGACGTGTTACGTTTCAGAATGATCTAACATCTGAAGAGTATGCGGCTTTGATGAGTGATAGTATTGAGGATTTAACGGAACTAAGACTCTGGTCATTGGAGAAGATTAAAGAGAATAAGGCCAAGGTAGCTCGCGCATACAATAAGAAGGTGAGACCAAAGGAGTTTCAGGTTGGTGATCTAGTATGGGAAGCTGTGTTGCCGTTAGGGACTAAGGATAAAGCATATGGTAAATGGTCTCCTAATTGGCACGGTCCGTACAGAGTCGACCAGGTTTTAAAGGGTAACGCATACATGCTTGAGGAACTGAGCGGCGTGAAGTTCCCGGTGGCTGTCAATGGTCAGCATCTCAAGAAATATTTCCCAAGTATGTGGGATGACGGACAGTGAAATATGGGGGCCGATGCATGGAATCGGCCGGTAAAAAATATGCGAAGCAACAGGACATAAAATACAGCCGATGCACAGACATCGACTTTAGACTAAAAAGCCGATGCACAGCCATCGACTCTAGAGGTACAAACTCAATTGAGCAGTTATCAGTTTACATAGAGAGGCTTTACTGAAGGAATGCCTCGAGGGCATGGAGGGCGTCAGCACGGACACGATCCACCTCGGCGATCTCGGTCTCATCATCTTCATCCTTGCCTGTCACCAACTGTCTGTTCAGAGCACGTATTTCGGCCAGATCAGTTTTCAGTTCAACCTTGAGGCCTTCTGCTTCATCTTGAGAGTGGGCAATGAGAGCTTCTTTATCTTGGATAAGCTGTTTGGTTACCCTGACCCTCTCTTCAAGATCCTCCAGTTCCTTGCGCAGGGTCTCAAGTTCGGTGCTGCTGATAGAGGTGTCAGTTTTGGCGTCCAAGGCAGCCTTTTTCTCATTGAGCCGTTGGCACTTGTTTGCAATATCGGCTTTCAACGGAAGCTGGGCGTGGCGTAGGTCGATTCTCTGACGAGCCAACTTCACCCTTGACCTGAAGGCTGACAGAGTCACAACTGGCCAGAGTTTCACCTGCAGTGTCACCGGGAGATGGGGCTGAATGTCCTCAAGAATGCCTTTCACTTCCTCGGGGTTTTCAACCAATGCCTCAATTGAGGAGGAAAGCAAAGCCTTGAGGCGCTGGAGTTGGCCATTGGTAGTGCTGGGTCCTAGCTCTTCGCTTACCCTGGAAGTAGCTGGTTCAATTGATTCAGGGTCGAAAGTTAGCAAGCTTGAGAGGTCACAACCCTGACAAACAAACGAGAACAGCGTCAGTATGCAGCGAAAGAGAAAGGTAGAGATAAGGGAAAGGAGTGTACCTCTCCTAAGACCAGAGGAACGGCCGATGATGAAATGATCGGCTCTTGCGTTTCTGCCGTGGGCTTGGCTAAGTTGGCAGCTTTGTCAGCTACACTTTTGGAGGGTGCTAGGTCTAGGGTGGCGGTTGGCATCAGTACCTCCTCGACTTCTCCACTAGACGTGTCGTTAGTCTGCAAAGGGAGTGGTTAGCCGATGCGAGTAGCGATGGGTTAGTATGAGATATGAGCCAGGGGGAGTAATTAAAACCTCCTGACTTGCTGAAGAAACTTGCGGTTCTTTGCGAGCTCTCTTGATGCATCGGCTCTTTGTGCGTAGCCCTGCTTTGATTGGAGCTTGGAGGGCAGAAGGTTCGGGAGCTGACCTTTTCTTGGAAGCCGGCGGTGGCGAGTCTGGCTGGCTCTGCGTGGTGGTTTTCCCAGAGTTGCCTGAGCTCGAGTCCCTTCGACTGGACTGCGTCTCCTCGCTGGAGTTCTCTTCGGTGGAGGTCTGTAAAAGAAATACAAGCATGTTGCAGAAGTCTAGAAGGATAGATGAAATTAGCCAAGGCATGGATCAGCTTACGTGCGAACTTTCTTGAGCGGGAGTAGGGTTTTGGCGCTTCGAGGTCTTCCTGGCAGCTACTTTCCTGACTGCTTTCCTTGCCTTGATTGAAGCTCGGGGGGCAGTTGGCCCAGAAGATGCTTTGCTCTTAGGAGCCGATTTTTGTGAAATCAGCTGGCTCTGCATCACAACCTTTTTCAAGGGTGGTGAGCTTTTGCAGAAGAGAACCACCGGAGCCGGTGGGAGGAATTTGAAGGGGGAGCCGTCAGCTTGCGCAGGTGCTGGACCATCTTGTTGCTGCAAGGAAATAGAGCCAGGTTACAAACAATCATTGTAAGCCACTGCAAGAAATTTGTGAGTAGTAGTACCTGTTCCGCGGGAATATCATATTCAGCATCCAGTTGCTTCAGCAACGGTCCTAGAGCTCTTCTGAAAGCATGGGTCTTCCACATTGACCACCAGGTTTCAAAACCATCGATTGACGAGGTGAAACGGAGGTTGTGAGGGATTGGAATAGCTAGAGCATCAAAGAAGGAGTAACACCTCTGGCCGGTGAGGACATCAGGCAACTCAGCTCTGCTTTCTGTCAAGTGGTGAAGGAAGAAATGTGGGGATACTTGCCCAAGACCAAACTGCCGGGCTACTACGACCGGCTGGTAAGACTCATAACCAGGTTTGATGATCCTGTTAGAGGTGCTCATGCCAACTGGAAGGAAGCAGGGACGGATCATGAAGGAATACAAGTGCCGAGTGCTAGGGTCATCGGCAAAGCTGTCTAGCCTGAAGGAGACTGGATTTTCAAAATCTCCAGATTCAGTGTAAGGAAAGAACAGGGGATTGCCCAGGCCTTGGAAGAAAATCCTGAACCACTCTGATGCCTCCTTGGGGATCAGTTTGCCACCTGGAAGGCTACATAGAGCCTGGCCGTAGCTAGTGCATCGGATCTGCCTCCCATTAGCATCTGGGAAGGTGCAAGTGGCTAAAGGTGGAGAGTTTGGGATCTGGTTTTGGAAGTACAGCTGGGCCCATAGCTGAATAAACCACCAGGGGCCTCCTGTTTTGACTGTCTTTTGGGAGAACAGGTTGACAGACATCAGTTGGAGATATCGATAGACCTCTCCAAGGAATAGTTTGCCGATGCCAAGCTGAGTGCCTTTGGCGAGTTCATAGGCCAGGGAAAGGTAATTTTTGGTTGGGGCAAGTGAAGGGCCACAGAATATGAAGTGCTCCAGCCAGAAATTCAGGAAGGCCGTGTGTTCTTTCTCGGTCACAGGGCCTTTGGTTTTCATATGACGTCTAAGGTAGGCACCCCAGCTTGTACACTCTGTTTTGGAGGAGAGTGTAAAAGGGACCTTTGGCAGCATAAAAGCAGAGGGGCTTGGGGATGCAATGTCTAGACCAGTGATCATGACCACATCCAGCAGAGTTGGTGTCATGGGGCCGTGGCCAAACATGAAGCAGTTCAGGGCATCAGACCAAAAGTATCCGATGGTTTTCAGAAGGTTCTCATGCTTCTCAAGGGGAGACAAGGATAATGATAGAGCATCGGCTATTCCTATAGTTTCCCATATGGCTTGGTGAGTTTTGGATACTCTACTGTACCATGACACCCAATCCTTAGGAGGATTAGGCCAGGCTCATAAGCAGTCGGCCCAGGAAGTTAGATCCAGATTCTGGTTTACAAAGGGAATCCTATTGGCCTCGCAAGAGATCAAATGGGCAGGACTCTCGGAAGAACGAGGGCCAAGACAAAGAGAATTTGGGAGAGAAGGATGCTGCAGCAGAATGTCTGAGACCTAAATTAATAACGGAATAGGACGTTAATTCAAGTGTTTGCTGATTAGTCCTAACACTTACTTGGATGGCGAGGAGCAGTTAAGGATTACCTTCAGACCAGAGACCGTAGCGTTGGCGTTGGATGATTCCGCCATTGGATTCGCTGCAGAGTTGACTTGGCGCGGTTAAATAAAGGGGATATAGTGGAGGTTTAATGCTACCGCGGTTTCCGAGGAAGTGGTGCTCAAAAACTGTCGAATCGTGCAGAGAAGTTGAGAAGGCAAGGCATCATGATGAAAGGATACTGCGACGGTTCTGCTCTGCCATGACATGACCCTACGAAAGAAAAAAAAACAGAGTGGTTTTGGAATTATCATTGCCAAAACCAGGGGGGCATGTGTTATCACCAGATTTTAACCACGCCAGGAGGTGGGCCGTGATTGAGATGGGCTTGGAAATTATGCACGGGAAATATTCATGAATCGGCCTCGTACAAGGGTTTGGGCTAGATTGCCCGTGTATCTGTAAATTATAGTAGGTTACGTGTCGGTTAGAATTGAAAGATAGAGTTTAGCTCGTACACGATGGGATTATTCCCAAGTTAGAGAGTCTACGGACTATAAATATGTATCTAGGGTTATTGAGAAGGAGGACGATCACGTTCACAAACAAATACAATCTAGGCGCATCGCCACCCCTTGTTTCGAGGGTTTTCTTCCGGGTAAGCGCCATGCTGCCCAGATCGCGTCTTGCGATCTGGGCAGTACCAGTTTATTCGTTGTTCTGTGTTGCTCGTACTGAAGCCTTATTGAGGGCGAGTGATACTGTTATCATGGATATGTTGGGGCTAACATCGATGCTTTCTTGATATTTGCTTAGTTATGTTGTCCCTCCATATCTAGCTGCCTTTGCACCTATCTTAAGGTGTAAAGGTAGCAACTTGCTTGATCTTTATTTAGTAGATTTGATCTGTTATGGTTGTTCCTTGTTCTTCAAGGATTAGTTTGATATCCGCATGATTAGGCCTTGCAAACGGGTTGAATGATCCAGCAGTGCGTAAGGTATGGTTTGCCGATCCTAGAGGAGATGTTCCGAGAATCGACTCTATGTTGGTTTTTAGGCCTTTTCTAGGGTTAGCTTTCTGTTGTCTTTCGCATCTACCAGGCTCAATTACGTGTAGGACGTTCCAGTTATGCGGTGAAAACACTAGACTGACGTAGGTCAATTTGACTTGGTTTTGATGAAGCAAGACCCCCATGTGATCGTAGATCTAATACGGATCATGGGACAATCGGCTCCTTGAGCCGATTCACAGGGAGACCTGAGAGCCGATCGAGGCTCGGATTTAATGTTTACGTGTCTACCATGCAGGAGAATAATCGAAGCAATCCATCACCTTCCTGACCAGGTATAGGTCAGGTGGCACGCCCTCGCAACAGCCAGGACGTGTGCCGGAGTTTTTGCGGGCCGTCGCCCGAGGGACCAGGGCCCACAAGCAGTCCTGGGAGCCTCCCGGCTCTTCGTGTTGCTCGTCGCTGCTCGCCGGTGGGTTTTGGCAGGCAACAGTATGACAAAATAGAAATGGCGAGAGCCTATGATCAAACGCAAGCATTTATTCATAGCCTCGGGGGCTACTCCCATCGGGAGCGCTGGTCGCGCACCCGATAGATATGAAAAGTTCGAGAAAGAATGACAATATAGCGGCATAAGGTGTTGAGCCTACAACCAAGCACAAGTCCTTGGCTGTAGCCTCGGGGGCTACTCCCATCGGGAACGCTGTTCGCGTGCCCGATGAAATTATAAAAAAAAAAGAAGAAGTGAGCATATTTCGAGTTATACAAATAACTCTACATATACTCCCATCGGGAAAGCAAGATAAGTCATCCGTTGACTCAATAAAATGTGCTATTCCAACAGCCGGAAAAGCACTCGACAATATATTCTCAGAGCGCTAAAAGTCGCGAATAATCTCTGAATGCCGCAAAACTTTGCGAAGGTAAGACCCCAGATCCGTTCTGAGCGGCGTGGCACCGTCTCTGACGTCAGTTTGCTACTTTTTTCCGTATCAACAGATACGAAGAAAAATCCTAACGGACGCGTTAGGTACCCGATAAAATATGACTGGGGCTCAACAGAATGGTAAGACCTTAAGCGGCACCTGTCGAGTTAACACCAGTATCCCGAGATCTTGTCCAGGGACGTGATCTTGAAGTAGGTTTTTGCGGATTGCCACTAGAGCAGTTAACTAGTACCTGATCCGTCAGATGAACTAGCCCCAACTACCATTATCCCTGTACAATATAGAGTTGCATATCCAAAGATATGTGATAAGCTTGACAAAGTTATTGAATTGGAGATTTTCCCTGATTCTTCGATTCAAGCAAAATCTCGGGGGCTACTGACATAGGCATCCCCAATGGGCCTGCCAAAGATGGTACCTGGGGTTTACTGAAGGCCCACGACTCGAAGAATATAAAGTTCGGAAGCCCAAGATAGTGTTAAGGAAAGCTAGAGTTGTATTAGGAAATATAGACTTGTAATTTTACGGGATGGGTTAGAAACCCTCCCGGACTCTGTAACTTGTGTATTACGAATCCCTCGGCTCCGCCTCCTATATAAGGGGGAGTCGAGGGACAAAGAGAGGATCGATTCATTGTTTCACGCAACCCTAGTTTTCATAATCGTCGAGTACTTTTCGGCTGAAACCTTCGAGATCTACTTGCCCTCTACTTCCAACTAAACCCTAGTCTACAATCCGTAGGCATTGATAAGTTAATCCCTTGTCAGTGACCATCGATATAGGTTTGAGTGGCGTGACCAAAATCGTGTTTTTGATGTTTTCTGTCCATTTTGATGGGCTATATCACACTGTTTTCGGTTCCCGAGACAATTTATTGCAATCATAACTACTGTTGTGTTACCTCCCCAAAATCTAAAAGAGATAAGGGAGCTCACAGTGGTGTTACCTCCCCAAACTTTGGTATTTGGCAATCACTGTACTACACTCCTTTCAGTTCCCCGGCAAAGGCGCCAGAAAATACTTCTTGATGACGGCAAATAGCAATACCAAAAAGATCTTGATACGTTGGGATGCCAAGTGCATAATGGTGTATTAGCAGAGTATCTTCCCCACAAGGGTGACCCGAGGGTTTATATCGAACTCTCGGGTAACTGGACAAAGAGTATACTCTTCTCTCTTCTTCTAGCAATCCTGCAAGTAAAATAAATTCCTTATGTCCCCAACTCCACCATGTGGTTGTCAAGCACAAGGTTTTGCGTAAGTAAATAACGCAAGTAAAAATAAAACAAGTAAAACTAAACTAGATAAAATAACTAATTAAAAACTGTAAAGAGTTTGATTTTTTTGTGTGTTTTGGATGCAAATAAGAAAAGTAAATATTTTTGTATTTTCAGATTAAAATAGTGCATCAAATAGAAAACAAGATAAAAGCAATATAAAGGTGTTTCTTATGATAAAGAGTGGACTGTGGTTCATGGATTCACTTGACTATTCTCTCTTTTAGTTGCAGTGGACAAATAACAATTTATCAATGAGATATAAAGGTGCAAATAATAGTATACATAATATCATAATTAATATGGGCATCACGTCCTAACATAGAGATGATGCAACACATATCTCTCATACTCCACAAGAAAGAAACTTCATCAATATTGTATTAAGAATTAATAGAGCATAGCTATAAGTACTTTGATATGGAGTTTGAATATCAAATATGCTACCTTGAACAAACAAGATCATCACTACTATGAGAGTGGATTTGGTGATCAGGTGGATACGTGTGCATGCGTCTATCACCGTTGGATCTAATGATGCACCGTTGGATCCTGTCATCCCAAGATTGTCAATAGATGGCCACCGCACGGTTCGATTAACTTTCTGTTTGTCACGTGACAACAACATGTGCGTGTGTGGCCCTTCAAAAAGTAGCTTTGGCTAACAATGTGATTTCTCTGTTTCAATCCGTGCGGCAGCAACACGCCACCATCATGCCCAGCGACAGCCTCCCTCAAGGACTGCCAGCGGCAACGACCTCCCCCGGCGCGTGCCGGTGACTGCGTCCTCCCCGACGGCGGCGGCCTCTCCCAGCGCTTTCTCGGCATAGGCGGCCTCCCTCGACGGCCAGCCCGACGGTGGCGGCTCCCCCGATGCTTTCTCGGTGGAGGCGGCCTCCCCCGACGGCCAGCCCGACAGCGGCGGCTCCCCTAGCGCTTTCTCGGAGGAGGCGGCCTCCCTCGATAGCTATCGTGATGGCGGCGGCCGCTCCGCTTCTTCGCCCTCCGCGCGCGCATCCGACCGGACCACCCGTGCGCCAAGGCCCAGTAGCAGACGCCCGCTCCTACTTCTGCTGCTTCTCCTGCTCCCCCCCCCCCCCCGCGCTAAAGCGCCGCCGCCTGGTGCCTCCCCTCGCCCCCGTCGCTGTCCCCGCCCCGCCACCGGTGCTACTGGATGTCGTTGTCCCCGCCCGCCACCGGTGCTACTGGATGCCGCTGCGGCGAATGGGGCGATGGGTGAGGTGGCCGAGCAGGGAGAGGGCTTCACGGCCTACTGCTGCAAGGGCAAGGGACGGAAGCGCGTCGAGATGGAGGACCACCACGTCGTCGCCATCGCGCTCGTCGGGGACCGCGCGTAGGCCCTGTTCGGGGTGTTCGACGACCACGGCGGGAAGAGCGCGGTGGAGTTCGCCACAGCGGGAAGGACTACCTAGCGGCAGCGAACTCTTTTTAGATGTGCAACACCTCAACATGAGAAACCGAGAAAATCACCAAACTCGAAAACGCAACAAGTGATCTATGCAAAATCCGTTTTCGATGAACTATAGCTTGTCATGAGAATAAGCACAAGCTCTAAAACATCACATGGATAAGATCCAAATAACAACCAAGAAAGATGATGCAAGGATGCAAATGTTTGAGCTCTCTCCGAACGATACGATCGAGTTACTCACTTGAGAGCCCTCTTGATAGTACGGCAACTAAACTATAAACCGGTCTCCAACTACACTATGAGACCGGTGAGAAATAAACCCTATCAAGAGCAAACCTTATACTTGCGCATTCCACTTGAGCTCAATGATGACGATCTTGACCGCAACAAGATGGAATGCCTTTCTTGATTGTGCTTGCTTGACAAAGTCTTGTGGATTGCTCCCCCATAATCCACCATGGGAGAGCTTCTTCTTCGGCGCAACTTCACATATCCATGATCACCATATGGATGGCAAGCTTCAAGCATATGATCTCTTCGAGTTGGCTCATCTTGAACTTGCACTTCATTTCTTCATGGCAAGCTTCAAGCATATGATCTCTTCGAGTTGGCTCATCTTGAACTTGCACTTCATTTCGTTGATGTCTTGAAGTTTACTTTGAGGGCTCACTTCATCTTCAAGACATACTTGGCACTTGATATTCTTCATCAATTTCTTCTTATTGCAACGTTGAAGCCAACATATGGTTCAAGCATTGCCTATGGACAACTCCTACAAATATAACTCAATGCAAACATTAGTCCATAGGGATTGTCATTAATTACCAAAACCACACATGGGGGCTCCATGCACTTTCATCGTTTTTTTGTGCGGATCCGTAGGAATTTTTTTGTTTTCTATGCTACGTTTCCCATCAGTGGTATCAGAGCCAGATCTATGCGTAGATGCTTTGTGCGAGTAGAACACAATGGTTTTGTGGACTTTGATATTCTTGTTGCTACCTCCCCACGTGTACTGATTTGTATCGCGGCATAGTGAGATGAAGCGGCCCGGACCGATATTACGCGTACGCTTACGCGAGACTGGTTCCGCGCTTGACATGCAACTAGTTTTGCATAAGCGACTGGCGGGTGTCTGTCTCTCTCACTATAGTTGATACTATCTTTGCAACGGGAGGCTTGTAGATCTTGTCTACACGGGGTTCACGCGTTTACGAAGTTAATGTGTAGGCTTGAAAGATCTTAGTTGAAGATTTTTCTTGTTTACACACCCCGGAACAGTTAATAAGCAACAGGTTTATCAACGTTGTGATTAGTTGACGTAGGTAAGAACGGTTCTTGCGCAACCCTAGAAGCCACGTAAAAATTGCAACAACAAAGTAGAGGCGTCTAACTTGTTTTTGCAGGGCATGTGATGTGGTATGGCCTTAATGTCATTCGATATATGTGATGTATGAGATGATCATGTTTTGTAATATATATTTGTTTCACGACTTGCATGTCGATGAGTACGGCAACCGGCTGGAGCCATATGGTTGTCCTTATTATTGTATGACCTGCATGTCAATCTTGAATGCCATGTAATTGCTTTACTTTATCGCTATGAGTTAGCTATAGTAGTAGTTGGGATTAAGTAGTGGAGACTACCATGAAGATGGAGATCACTCCGGCGCCATGAACGTGGAGATCACCCAGGTGTGAAGATTACCACGGCACCATGAAGATGGAGATCATCCCGGTGCGTTGAAGATGGAGATCAAAGGCGCGATGAAAGGGCTATACCATATCACACATATTTTGAATTGCCTGTGATGTTTATCCCTTTCGATGCATCTTATTTTGCGTGTTCACGACGGTAGCATTATAAGATGATCCCTCACACTAATATCAAGATAATAATGTGTTCTCCCTTAGTATGCACCGTTGCGAAAGTTCGTCGTCTTGAAGCATCTCGTGATGATCGGATGTGATAAATTCTACGCTCACATACAACGGGTGTAAGCCAGTTTTACACACGCAGAAATACTAGGGTTAATCTTGACGAGCTTAGCATGTACAGACATAACCTCGGAACACGGCAAACCGAAAGGTTGAACATGAATCATATGAATGATATGATCAGCATGTTGTTGCTCACCATTGAAGCTACATCATCTCTCGTGATGATCGGAGATGGTGTAGTGGATTTGGATCGTGTGCCACTAATCAACTTTGAGGGATGTTGAATTTAGAGGGAGTTCATTAGTAATTTGATTAATATTGAACTAATTATCATGAACCTAGTCTAAATAATCTTTGCAAATATATTGTAGATGGCCAAAGCTGTAGCTGCGTTCAACATTAATGTGTTCCTTGAGAAAGAAAAGCTGAAAGAATCTGAGTCGAACTTCACTGACTGGTACCGCAATGTGAGGATTATCCTCGCTGGGTGCAAGAAATCTTTTGTGCTCGATGCACCGCTAGGTGACGCTCCTGCTGATACTGCGTCTCAGGATGACAGAAATGTCTATGAGTCGCGCAGTGATGACTACATAATAATTAAGTGTGCCATCCTTACTTGTTTGGAGCCTGAACTCCAGAAGCGCTTTGAGAAGCATGGGGCATATGAAATGGTTCAAGAGCTGAAAACTATGTTTCAGACTCAAGCCCGTGCTGAGAGATATGAGATCTCTGAAAAGTTCTTCACTTGTAAGATGGAGGAGCACAGCTCTGTCAGTGAGCATGCCATTAAGATGACAGGCTACATGCAGCGTCTAGAAGCTTTGGATTGCAAAATCCCACAGGAATTTCAGACTGACAGAGTGCTGCAATCGCTCCCACCAAGCTACAAAGGCTTCGTGCTTAATTATAACAGGACGGGTGCTGCGAAATCAGTTCCTGATCTTTTCGCAATGTTGAAGATTGCGGAAGTAGACATCAAGAAAGAACATCAAGTGTTGATGGTCAATAAAACCACTAAGTTCAAGAAGGCTAAGGGAAAGAAGGGCAAATTCAAAAAGGGTGACAAGTCTGTTGCTACCCAAACGAAGAAGTCCAAGGCTGGACCTAAGCCGAATACTGAGTGCTTTTATTGCAAGGACAAGGGTCACTGGAAGCGCAATTGCCCCAAGTACTTGGCAGATAAGAAGGCCGGCAAAATCAACAAAGGTATATTTGATATACATGTTATTGATGTGTACCTTACTAATAATCGTAGTAGTGCCTGGGTATTTAATACCGGTTCGGTTGCTAATATTTGTAACTCGAAACAGGAGCTGCAGAATAAACGAAGGCTAGCAAAGGACGAGGTGACGATGTGCGTGGGAAATGGATCAAAGGTTGATGTGATCACCGTCGGCACGCTCCCTCTACATCTACCATCGGGATTAGTTATGAACCTCAATAATTGTTATTTGGTGCCTGCGTTGAGCATGAACATTATATCTGGATCTTGTTTATTACGAGACGGTTATTCATTTAAATCAGAGAATAATGGTTGTTCTATTTATATGAATAATATCTTTTATGGTCACACACCTCTTGTGAATGGTTTATTCTTGTTGAATCTCGATAGTAGTAATTCGCACATCCATAATGTTGATGCCAAACGATGCAAACTTAATAATGATAATACCACATATTTGTGGCACTGCCGTTTGGGTCATATTGGTATAAAGCGCATGAAGAAACTCCATTCTGATGGACTTTTGGAGTCTCTTGACTTTGAGTCATTTGACACATGTGAACCATGCCTCATGGGCAAGATGACTCGAACTCCGTTCTCCGGCACAATGGAGAGGGCTAGCGACTTATTGGAAATAATACATACTGATGTATGCGGACCAATGAGTGTCTCTACGCGCGGTGGATATCGTTATTTTCTAACCTTTTTGGATGATTTAAGTAGATATGGGTATATTTACTTAATGAAACATAAGTCTGAAACTTTTGATAAGTTCAAAGAATTTTAGAATGAGGTGGAAAATCATCGGAACAAGAAAATTAAATTTCTTCGATCTGATCGTGGAGGTGAATATTTGAGTTATGAGTTTAATATGCATTTAAAGGCATGTGGAATTGTTTCACAGCTCACGCCGCCTGGAACACCGCAACGAAACAGTGTGTCTGAACGTCGTAATCGCACTTTACTGGATATGGTACGATCTATGATGTCTCTTACCGATTTGCCACTATCGTTTTGGGGTTATGCATTAAAGACAGCCGCATTCACTTTAAATAGGGCACCATCTAAATCCGTTGAAATGACCACATATGAGTTATGGTATGGCAAGAAGCCTAAGTTGTCATTTCTTAAAGTTTGGGGAAGCGAGGCTTATGTCAAGAGGCTACAACCTGATAAGCTCGAACCCAAAGCGGAAAAATGTGTCTTCATAGGATACCCTAAGGAAACTATTGGGTATACCTTCTATCATAGATCCGAGGGCAAAATTTTCGTTGCTAAGAACGGGTCCTTTCTTGAGAAGGAGTTTCTCTCGAAAGAGATGAGTGGGAGGAAAGTAGAGCTTGATGAGGTTGTTGAACCTTCTCTCGAATTGGAGAGTAGCGCAACGCCGGAAGTTGATCTAGCAGAGCATACACCAACTAGTGAGGAAGCTAACGATAATGATCATGAAACTTCAAACGATGCTCCTACTGTAATTCGCAGGTCGACAAGGATACATACTACTCCTGAATGGTACGGAAATCCTGTCTTAAATGTCATGTTGTTAGACAACGATGAAGCTACAAATTATGAGGAAGCAATGATGAGCCCGGAATCTGGGAAATGGCTAGAAGCCATGAAATCTGAAATGGGATCCATGTATGAAAACCAAGTTTGGACTTTGGTGGATCTTCCCGATGGCCGCAAAGCCGTTGAGAATAAATGGATCTTCAAGAAGAAAACAGACGTTGATGGTAATGTAACTGTCTATAAAGCTCGACTTGTCGCAAAAGGGTTTCGACAAATT
The DNA here is from genome assembly GCF_019359855.2 of Lolium perenne. NCBI lineage: Eukaryota > Viridiplantae > Streptophyta > Magnoliopsida > Poales > Poaceae > Lolium > Lolium perenne. Next base: position 272,874,404 of record NC_067249.2, read on the forward strand.
CAAGGAGTTGACTACGATGAGACATTCTCACCCGTAGCGATGCTAAAGTCTATTCGGATTTTGCTAGCAATTGCTGCCTATTTCGATTATGAAATTTGGCAGATGGATGTCAAAACTGCGTTCCTCAATGGTAATGTTGAAGAAGAGTGGTGCAACCCGAAGGTTTTGTCGATCCTAAGGATGCTGGAAAGGTATGCAAACTTCAGTGTTCAATCTATGGGTTGAAGAAAGCATCCCGGAGCTGGAATCTCCGCTTTGATGAAGTGATCAAAGCTTTTGGATTTGTCCAAAATTTGGGAGAACCATGCATTTACAAGAAAGTGAGTGGGAGATCAATAGCGTTTCTGATATTATATGTGGATGACATATTGCTGATCGGAAATGATATAGAGCTACTTAAAAATGTGAAGGATTATTTGAATAATAATTTTTCGATGAAAGATCTTGGCGAAGCTGTGTATATTTTAGGCATCAAGATCTATAGAGATAGATCAAGACGCTTAATAGGGCTTAGCCAAAGTACATACCTTGACAAAGTTTTGAAGAAGTTAAAAATGGATGAAGCCAAGAAAGGGTTCTTGCCCATGTTGCAAGGTAAGATATTGAGTAAAACTCAGTGTCCGGCGACGGCAGAAGATAGAGAGAAGATGAGCAGCATCCACTATGCCTCAGCCATAGGCTCTATCATGTATGCCATGATGTGTACTAGACCAGATGCGTGCAATGCTCTTAGCTTGACGAGAAGATACCAGAGTGATCCAGGAGTGGAACACTGGACAACAGTTGAAAATATCCTTAAGTATCTAAAGAGAACTAAGGACATGTTTCTAGTCTATGGTGGTGATGAAGAGCTTGTCGTAAAGGGTTACGTTGATGCTAGCTTCGACACCGATCCGGATGACTCGAAATCTCAATCGGGTTACGTGTTTATTTTGAATGGTGCATCCGTTAGCTAGAGGAGTTACAAGCAGAGTGTGGTGGCAGCATCTACAACAGAAGCGGAATATATAGCTGCATCAGAAGCAGCACAAGAAGGAGTGTGGCTGAAGGAGTTCACCACTAAACTTGGGGTGGTTCCAAGCATGTTGGATCCCATCACCATATGCCACCCCCTTTGACATAAAGATTTGTAAAGTACATACGGATTTGAATGTAGCAGATCCGTTGACTAACCCTCTTCCACAAGCAAAACATGATCAGCACCGAGAGGCTATGGGTGTTAGATATTTACCAATGTAAACTAGATTATTGACTCTAGTGCAAGTGGGAGACTGTTGGAAATATGCCCTAGAGGCAATAATAAAAATTATTATTATCATATTTCATTGTTCATGATAAGTGTTTATACTCCATGCTAGAATTGTATTAAGCGGAAACATTAATACCTGTGTGGTTTGTAAACAACACCGTGTCCCTAGTAAGCCTCTACTAGACTAGTCCGTTGGTTAATGATGGTTAAGGTTTCCTAACCATAGACATGAGTTGTCAATTAACAACGGGGTCATATCATTAGGAGAATGGTATGATGGACAAGACCCACCTAAGCAAAGCAATAAGATCGTTTCAATGTTTAAGTTGCTATAGCTTTCCAATGTCAAATATACCAATCCTTAGACCATGAGATTATGCTACTCCCTAGTACCGGAAGAATACTTTGAGGGCATCAAATGTCACTTCGTAACTGGGTGATTATAAAGGTGTCATTGGGTATCTCGGAAAGTACTTGTTTGGTAGTATGAATCAAGAATGGGATTTGTCCATCCGCGAGACGGATAGATATACTCAGGGCCCGCTCAGGTAATACACATTCTGTAACGCTTGCAAGCACGTGACTAAGGAGTTAGCCACAAGGGAATGTTGTATTACGGTACGAGTAAAGAGTACATGCTGTGAACGAGATTGAACTAGGTATAGTAATACCGACGATCGAATCTCGGGCAAGTAAAATATCGCGAGACAAAGGGGATGGCATATGGGATTGATTGAATCCTTGACATCGTGGTTCAACCGATAAAGATCTTCGTGGCATGTGTGGGAGTCATCATGGACATCCAGGTCCCGCTGTTGATTATTGATTAGAGAAGTGGTCTCAAGTCATGACCGCACATTCCCGAACCCGTAGGGCCACACACTTAAGGTTCGATGTCGCTAGGGTTTGATGTTAATTGGTTTAAGGTGAACACCGAAGTTTGTTTAGAGTCTCAGATGGGATCCAGGACATTACGAGGAGATCCGGAATGGTCCGGAGAATAAGATTCATGTATTGGAAGGTGCCGGAAGGTTCTAGAATTGTTCCGGAAGGTTCCGGAATAGTCCAGAATATTGCGGAAGGTTCTAGAAGGTGGAAGGCCCGGTGGGGCAACATGGGTCAGGGTGTCGGGGGGAAGACCCCGGGTAGGGCAAAGGACTGAGAACGGCTGGCTCTGGGCCGGCTGGCCCGCGGCAAAGGCCGGCTGAGGAGCAGCCGGCTGGAGCCGTGGCCGGCTGGCCTGGGAGCCGGCTGGTTCAAAGTCCACGCTTGTCTGGCCATAGCCGGCTGCGCGATGGCTGGGCCGGCTTCAACTTGTCATATCCGGCTTCGTCTGTCTCTCCCTGACCGGCTTCAAGCTGGTAAGCCTTGCAGGAGAAGGAACTGGAAAGGTGATCCGGCCGCCGTTGTCCACGATGACCTCATCCTCGTAAAGTATGGGGCACTGTAGAGCAACAGTGCCTCCGCTGGACACGCGCTCATGCTCACGCCGCGCCGTACGGCTACAGGCCGTCAACGGCGACACGGATGCTTCCTCTCCATACTGCTGACTCGACAGGAGACGAGACAGGGCCTCAACGCCTCACCTGTTTCTGACATCGGCGCCTCGGGAAGGAGCGGCAAGCCGGAGCCGGCCATGCCGACCACCACGTCATAGGGACCTCTTTGTACATTGCCAGCGCCTATATAAGCTGGGCAACCCCTCTCGTGCAGGGGGACGATCGATCCTTTCATTCATTCTACTCTTAGAGCTGCCCTGTGAGAGAGACCTTCGTCTACCTTAGCCTCTCAGGCCAGCCGGATACAGCTCAAGGAGCACCATTGTACTGTGATACCACTTATACACTCGCAGCAGGAGTAGAGGTGTTACCTCCACAGGAGGGCCTCGAACCTGGGTACGACCTCGTGTGCTCTTACCCATACCCGCATCCGGATCCGCCGTAGAACATACTAGGAACCACTCTCATAAGCCACCCTATGGCATATGCCGTGCCAAAACCACGACATTTGGCGCCCACCGTGGGGCCTTCAGCGTCTGCGGCCGGTGTCTTCTTCCGGACGGGCCTCACCACCACCACCGGCGAGCGAGTCGCTTCAGGCTTGGTCTGGAGATTCGGCTCCCTCGACTGCGTCAGCGACAACGCTGGCTGCTTCGCCGACAGGCCCTTCCCTGCCGGCGGCAGCATCATCTCCTTCGGCCAGCACGACGTCTACATCGCTGCCATCGCGCCACCGCGCTACCCGCAGCAGGTGCTGCGCTGTGCAAGCCCTCCCCCAGGAGCCGGCGCCAGCAACACCCTCGCCAGCCCCTGCGTCGTGCAGGAGGTCATGGCGACCGGTGACGAGAACACCACCCGGACCACGCGCGTCCGCGGCCCGAACCTGGAGCGCAACGCCGACGGCGGCGGCTCCGGCTCCGGCCCAAAGGCACCGCCACCACCATCCCGGCTGGACGCGGCCAGGGCCAGGCTGAGCACTCCGCTCACAGCCGGCGCAGACCCCACCACCATCGAGGCAGACCTGGAGGCACACCGCCAGTTCCTCCTGAAGCAGGCGGAAGAAGTGGCCGCCGCCCAGCGCCAGCTGCAAATCACCAGGCGCGAGTTCGACCGCGCCCACGGCTTCACTCCGGCCGGTAATGACCCCAGCCGAGCCGGCCAGATCCGCCGCAGAGGAGGCGGCCTAGGCGCGGAGATTGACCGCGATGGCGCGGAATCGCCGGCTCCTTCCATGGAGCTGCCCATCTACAACACCCCCGAGAAGAACATGCGCGCAGCCGAAGCTGCCGCAGAAGAGCTGAGCCGCCTGGAGGGCGAAGAGCTGCGCCGCCAAACGAGGCGGGTAACGGAGCTGCTCCACATCGCCTCCGAGCAGCAGAAAAACCCAAGGTACGCCGGTAACATTCATGTTGCATCCGGCCGCAACGGAGGCGGCCCCAGGGACACGGTGGAATCGTCCTCCCCCGCGCCAAGCCGGCGCAGGGACTCTCAGGCCACGCACGACAGCCCAAGCCGGCAGAGCCGCCGGAGAAGCAGTGGAAGCGGCTACAGCCGCCCGCCACCAAGCAGAAGCCAGGAGCACAACTCCGGGCAACCAGCGCCAAGACGGCCACCTCAGCCGGCTCCCGAAGCAAGCGGCGCCCGCCAGCCGGCCCACTCCCGGCTGGGCCCGCGCGTCGAGCCGGTCGACGCCAGAAACCGCCTTGACCGGCTCACGGAATCCCGCATCGCGGAGGAAGAAGGTCCAGCCGGCCCGAAATGCTTCGGCCCGCGCATCCTGAACGAGCCGGTCATGGATGGCTTCCTGCTCCCCATGGACACCCCCAAGTACGACGGCACCGCCAAGCCGGAAGATTGGCTGCTAGACTACTCCACCGCGGTCGGCATCGCCCGCGGCAACAAGCGCTGGGCAGTGCGCTATTCACCCCTCATGCTGCTCGGCTCCGCCCGCACCTGGCTCAACAACCTGCCAGCCGGCAGCATCAACGGCTGGCTGGACTTCGAGGAGGCCTTCATCAGCAACTTCACCGGCACCTATCGCCGGCCGGGTCGCCCCCGCCAGCTGGAAATGTGCAAGCAGGAGCCGGACGAGACGGACCGTGCGTACCTGACGCGCTGGTGCGAGATGCGCAACTCCTGCGAGGGTGTGCACGAGGTCCAGGCCATCAGCTTCTTCATGGCTGGCTGTCGGCCCAACACGATGCTGTGGCACAAGCTGCGTCGCAGCGACCCCAAGACCATGGCGGCCCTCATGGCCATCGCGGACAAATACGCGTTGGCTGAGGAAGCCGGCCAGGGCATAGTCAACAATTCGCCAGCCGCGCCTCGGCGCGATCAAGTCAAGCCGGCCGAAGGAGCCACGCAGGGCAGCCGCCGCGACAACTACCGCGGCAAGAGGCACAGCGACCAGCCGGATCGCCGGTACGGCTCCACCCATGTGGCAGCCGTGGCGGACAACGCGTCGGCTGGTGGAAGCCGGCGCCAGAAGCAAGACCGGGACCGGCCCTGGAGGCCCAAGTTCACGTTCGAGCAGATGCTCGACACGCCGTGCAAGTACCACAGCGGCAAGAACCCGTCCAACCACACGACCCGCGACTGCCACTTCACCAAGCGGCTGAACAGCGGTGAGCCGCTGCCACCTCCGCCGCCGCCCCCGCCAGCCGGCGGGCCGGCTGGTGGCCAAGCCGGCGCCAAGGACGGCAACCTCGAGCAGCAGCACGAGGCCAACATGGTCCAACAGGGGCGGTACCTCGCCGAGGACGCCGCCTACATCGTCTTCACCTCCGATCCCGAGGACAGAACGAGCCAACAGCACCGTTCCCTCGAGGTAAACGCAGTCATACCGCCGGTCCCCCAGTACCTAAACTGGTCAGAGCAGGCCATCACCTTCGATCGCCGCGACACACCGGCTGTTCTGCCGAAGCCGGGAACCTATGCCCTGGTCCTCGACCCAACCATCGGCACGAACCGTCGCAGCGTGCGCTTTTCGCGCGTCCTCATCGACGGGGGCAGCAGCATCAACATTCTCTACCGCGACACCGCCCGCAAGCTGGGCATTCAGGAGGCTGAGTTGCGCCCCACCCCTACCGTCTTCCACGGCATCGTGCCAGGCCACTGCTGCCAGCCGATCGGCCGGATCACGCTGGAGGTAATGTTCGGGAAGCCGGACCACTTCCGCACCGAGAAGATCGAGTTCGAGGTGGTGGACCTCGTCAGCCCCTACCACGCGCTCCTGGGCCGGCCAGCCCTGGCCAAGTTCATGGCGGTGCCCCACTACGGGTACCTGAAGATGAAGCTGCCGGGCCCAAAGGGGGTCATCACCATAGCCGACGACTACCGCCGCTCCATGGATTGCGCCACGCAGAGCTCCAAGATGGCCCAGACGCTGGTCATCGCCACCGAGAAGCAGCTCATCCACGACGCCGTCGCCATGGCCAAGGCCGCACAAGTCGGCACGCCGGCTGTAGGCAACCCGGCCGGGACGACTCACTTCCAGCCGGCCAACAACACCAAGAAGATCCTGCTGGACCCGGCACAGCCGGACAAGTTCGTCACCATCGGGGCCGGCTTGAGCAGCAAATAGGAAAGCGAGCTCACCGACTTCCTCCGTGAGAATCGGGACATCTTCGCGTGGTCCCCAAGGGACATGCCGGTGTCTTGGGGAGTTGGCGGAGCACCACCTCCACATCAGGCCTGGGGCCAAGCCGGTGAAGCAACCCCTCCGCCGCTTCGCCGAAGAAAGAAGGAAGGCCATCGGTGAAGAAATCGCCCGGCTGCTAGCAGCCGGCTTCATCATGGAAGTGCTGCACCCGGACTGGTTGGCAAACCCGGTCCTGGTCCTGAAGAAAAACGGCTCCTGGCGCATGTGTATCGACTACACCAGCCTGAACAAGGCGTGCCCGAAGGACCCCTTCCCCCTGCCGCGCATAGATCAAGTCGTAGATTCGACTGCCGGCTGTGAATTGTTGTCTTTTCTAGATGCCTATTCAGGCTACCACCAGATTCCTCTGAATCCGGGTGATCAAATAAAGACTTCGTTCATTACCCCGTATGGGGCTTACTGCTACACGACTATGCCATTCGGCTTGAAAAATGCAGGCGCCACCTACCAAAGGTGCATGCAGAAGTGCTTACAAGAGCAAATCGGCAGAAATGTCCACGCATACGTGGATGATGTCGTTGTAAAGACCAAGGAGAAGCTCACTCTCCTTGATGATCTGAGAGAAACCTTCACCAATCTGCGAAGATTCCGGATGAAGCTCAACCCGGCCAAATGCACGTTCGGCGTGCCAGCCGGCCAACTCCTGGGCTACCTCGTCTCTCAGCGAGGAATCGAAGCCAACCCGGAGAAGATCAGTGCCCTAGAGAAGATGGAACTGCCGCAGTGCCTCAAGGACGTCCAGAAGTTCACCGGCTGCCTGGCCTCCTTGAGCCGCTTCGTCAGCCGGCTGGGGGAGAAGGCACTACCCCTGTACCAGTTGCTCAAGAAGTCAGACAAATTCGTCTGGTCACCACAGGCGGATGAGGCCTTCCTTGACTTAAAGCGCGTGCTCTCAACCGCACCTGTCCTAGCATCGCCGGCTTCAATGGAGCCGATGCTGTTGTACATCGCAGCCACCAACCGAGTGGTTAGCGTTGTCCTGGTGGTGGAGCGCAAGGAAGCCGGCAGGGAGCAGCCGGTTCAGCGCCCAGTCTACTACCTCAGTGAGGTGCTTTCCCAGTCGAAGCAAAACTACCCCCACTACCAGAAGGTCACCTATGGCGTGTACTTGGCGGCCAAGAAGCTCAAGCACTATTTCCAAGAGCATCCCATCAAGGTGGTGGCCACAGCGCCCCTGGCGGAAATCATTGGCAGCAAGGACGCCAATGGCCGGGTTGCCAAGTGGGCCCTGGAGCTGGCGGCCCACTCCATCCTCTACGAGCCAAGAACCGCCATCAAGTCGCAGATCCTAGCTGACTTCTTCGTCGATTGGGCCGAGATGCAGTACCTGCCGCCTGTGCCTGACTCCACACACTGGAAGATGCACTTCGACGGCTCGAAGATGCGCACCGGCTTGGGAGCCGGCATCGTCATCACCTCTCCCAAAGGAGACCGGCTGGACTACGTCCTGCAGATCCACTTCGCCGCATCCAATAATGTGGCGGAGTATGAAGCGCTCATCCATGGGCTCAAGCTGGCCAAGGAGATTGGTGTGCGCCGCATCCTTTGTTTCGGCGACTCCGACTTGGTTATACAGCAAGCATCTGGCGAGTGGGACGCAAGAGACGCCAACATGGCGTCATACCGCTTCCTCGTCCAGCAGCTAACCGGCTTCTTCGACGGCTGTGAATTTCATCATGTACCACGGGCCAACAACGAAGCGGCTGACGCTCTGTCCAAGATTGGCTCAACCCGGCAGGCAATTCCGCCGGGCATTGCCCTACAGCATTTGCGGAAGCCATCCATCATGCCGTCACCGGCGTCGGATTCCATATTCGTGCCGGCTGACTCGGGGGCTTCTCAGCCGAACCCGCCGGCTCCACAGCCGAACCCGGCGACCATGCAGTCGAACCCGGGGGCTTCTCAGCCAAAGTCGGGGGCTTATCAGCCGAACCCGCCGGCTCCACAGCCGAACCCGGCGACCATGCAGTCGAACCCGGGGGCTTCTCAGCCAAAGTCGGGGGCTTATCAGCCGAACCCGCCGGCTCCACAGCCGAACCCGGCGACCATGCAGTCGAACCCGGGGGCTTCTCAGCCAAAGTCGGGCGCTTATCAGCCGAACCCGCCGGCTCCACAGCCGAACCCGGCGACCATCAAGTCGAACCCGGCGACCATCAAGTCGAACCCGGAAGCTCTCGCGCTGGAGGCCGTGTTGGTAAGCGTATTCGAGATAAGATGCGTACCATCATGGGCACAAGCATTCCTCTCCTACCTGGCAGATGGCAAATTGCCCGAAAACCGGGTCCAGGCCAGGCAGATTGAGAGAAGGGCCAAGGCCTACACAATCATCAACCACCAGCTGTACAAACGCAGCGTAAGTGGGGTGTTCCAGCGGTGTGTCGAACCGGCTGAAGGGATTGAGCTCCTCAGGGAAATCCATCAAGGAGAGTGCGGACATCACGCCTCCTCCAGAGCCATAGTAGGCAAAGCCTTTCGGCACGGTTTCTACTGGCCGACTGCGCTCAAAGATGCCGAAGAAATGGTGAAAAAATGCAATGGTTGTCAGCGCTTTGCCAAGAAAAGGCACGCGCCGACTTCCGCCTTGAAAACCATCCCCATCACTTGGCCATTTGCCGTGTGGGGCCTGGACATGGTGGGCCCATTCAGAACCGCCCGAGGCGGCATGACACACCTCTTGGTGATGATTGACAAATTCACCAAGTGGATCGAGGCTAAGCCGATCAAGAAACTGGACGGCTCCACAGCCGTCACCTTCCTGAAGGACATCATCGTGCGGTACGGCTACCCCCATAGCATCATCACCGACAACGGCAGCAACTTCGCCCAAGGCATCTTCTCTCGCTATTGCGAGGAAATGGGGATCCAGATGGACCTAGCATCCGTGGCGCATCCGGAGTCCAATGGACAAGTGGAGAAAGCAAACGGCTTGATCCTAGCCGGCATCCGGCCCCGGCTGGTGGAGCCGCTCGAGCGAGCTGCCGGCTGCTGGATTGAAGAACTGCCCTCCGTACTTTGGAGCCTGCGCACCACGCCAAACCGCTCCGTCGGCTTCACGCCATTCTTCCTCGTTTATGGGGCCGAAGGCGTCCTGCCAACTGATATCGAGCACGACGCGCCAAGGATCAAGCTGTACACTGAAGCCGAAGCCAAAGAAGCTCGTGAAGATGGAGTCGACTTGGTCGAAGAGGCCCGGCTGCTGGCCGTGTCCAGATCCACCATATATCAGCAAAGCCTCCGACGCTATCACAGCCGGAAGGTCAAGCCCTTAGCATTCCGAGAAGGAGACCTAGTGCTCCGGCTGATCCAACGGACAACCGGACAACATAAGCTCTCATCCCCATGGGAAGGTCCCTTCATCGTGAGCAAGGCGGTGGGAAACGATTCCTACTATCTCATAGACGCCCAAGAGGCCAGAAAAAACAAGCCGGACAGGGCTGACGAGGAGACTAAACGTCCCTGGAATGTCAGCCTGCTCCGCCCATTTTACACTTGAGGAGAGGAACGTATGTATCCCTTATATCCCTTTTGTAATCTATGCTAAAGGAAGAGTTTGCGCCGAGTGCACCAACAATTTTTTCGCATGTTTTACCGCTTTCGCCGATTGGCTTGAACCCTCTCACTCAGCCGGATTAGTACCGTGATCCGACTCCCGGACAGCCAGCTCCCGAACCAGCAGCAGACCGCAACCCGGCTGACCGACTGGCGGGAGTAGATGCTTAAGGAACCGGACACGTGAAAAACGACTAAGGGAAGGAGCAAAAGCGACTCGACTCATCCAGATTTTCATAAAGCACCGGCATGTTCAACCCGGCTCGTTCGACTGAAGTATTATCGGCCTCACCCAGCGGCCCGCCCTTGATCCGGCTGCAGACCGCAACTCGGCTATTGATCGGCAAGAGCAAAGCCAAAGAGTGGGGCGGATGAAAAAAAGCAAACGAATCGGGGGAAAACAAGCCGGAGCACAAATGACTAACACACACACTAAAGTGTGACTTCATACAAAAGGAGATAATATCATTGTCTTCGGGCGCATCCGGCGCGTCCTGCATGTCTTCGTCTTCAGACTCCTCATCCTCCGAAGGCGGATTCGGGTCCTCGATGAAGGTGCCCTTGTTGGCGAAGTCGGCGATGGCACAGGCACGAGCCAGCCGGGCGGTCTTATTCTCCGCGCTGAGCTTGTCCTCCACGTCGGCCCGCCGAGTCTCCAGCTGGTTGAGGTCCACCTCGTCATACCAGGAGAGCACGAAGGACAGCGCCATGTCGGCCCCAGCACGCGCAGCCGAGTCCTTCCAGTCGAGGAAGCGATCGGGCGCGGTCTCAAGCCACTTGATAAGGTTGGACAGCTCGCCAGGCAGCGTCTCCGTCGGCCAGAGCAACTGGAACAACTCCTCCGCCGCCTTCCTGAGCTCATAGCCCAGCATAGTTATCGGCTCGACGCGGGCGGCCATGGATGCCAGGTAGTCATCCATGGAGAAGTGCGCAGAACTCTCCTCGCCGGTGGCTTGCCGGCGGGCCTCACGCGCCTGGCCGGCTGCTGCTAGCGCCGCCTCCTGCGCCTCGGGGAAAGCCGCTGCAAAGACAAAACATGTCAAATAACCTGAAGATCCGACTGACCACAGCCGGCAGACACTCGCCGACTGCAATCAGCCGCAAGCCAGGAGAAAAATGCAAAATTTCGAAGTAAAAGTAGACTGGCGGCAGCCGGCGAGAAACGCCGCCTGCCCCCAGCCTGAAGATGGAGATCATCGAAGTAAAAGTAGACTGGCGGCAGCCGGCGAGAAACGCCGCCTGCCCCCAGCCTGAAGATGGAGATCATCGAAGTAAAAGTAGATGGAGATCATCGAAGCGTAAAAGTAGACTGGCGGCAGCCGGCGAGAAATGCCGCCTGCCCCCAGCCCGAAGATGGAGATATCAATCGCTGAAGTGGTTTCAGCTGCCGGCTGCCAACCTAAGCCGGCAGCCGACAGCCGAAAGCCGGCAAGGGGAAGAAAGAGATGCAAGGACTCACCCGCCAAGCCACGGTCGAGCGCGCTAATCTCTGACACCCACCGCTTGGCGGTGGCCGACAGCTCGTTGGACTTGGAGGTCACCTCGTCCCGAAGCTTCAGGCGCTGCTGATCCACCTCCTCCAGCCGCTTCTTAAGGTTTTCCACCTCCTCTCGCCCAACCCGCTTGGCAGCTTCAAGCTCAACAAGGTGGTTGGCCTCGAGTCGACGCAGCCGTGCCAGCTCCCCGTCCGTCTCCCGCGCCTTGACGGCTGCGGCCTGGACCGCCTTCTCGCTCTCGGCGCATTGAGCACGGGCGGCCCGAAGGTCCTCCTCCAGTTGCGGGACCCGGGCGGCAGCAGCTGCAAGCCGGCAAAAGAAGCCGTCAGCTGGATAAAACCAAAGAAAAAGAAAGTCAAAGAAAAAGGCCTTACCCTTGGCAACCTCTAGCTCGCGGGCGAAGTCGGCCCGCTCCCTTTTGGCCTTGTGATAGCTGGCCACGAGCCGGTTGTGCAAGGCGGTCCGCCTGGCCTCAACCGCCTGAGAAATGAAAAAAAATGAGCGTGCGGACGAAGCCCGAACCGGCTCCAAGCAGCCGGCCCACGCCTCGGAGGGCTACCAGGACAATACCAAAATTGCAGAAAAGAGCATACATAAACTTACCTTGTCAGCCTTCTCCAGCCGGATCACCCGGGCCTCGACCTCGGCGGCCTGGGCCTTGACACTGGCACGCAAGCCGGAGAAGAACATCTCCTTGGGCGCCACGCCTTTGTGCCCCTCTCGGCTGGTCACCTCGCAGGTGTCCGCCTGGTGCCAATCCTTCTCCATGGTGCCGGCCGAGCCGAAGCTTGAGTCGGAGGCGGACACCACGCTCAGCAGCGAGGCGGCCGGCGAGATGTGAAGACCCTGGGGCGCCTGCGCTGGACCCTTCGCCGTCACCAGTGCCCTGGCATCCGCGTCGGCCGAACGCACCGGATCCTGCCCCGCCGGCTCCTGCCCCGCCGGCTCCGAAGATGAAGGCGGCACGATCGAAGCCGTTGGCCCGGTGGGGTTAGCAGACCCTGGCGCAGGCGGCACCTCGTCTGAGCTCGCGTCCAAGACAACGACGTCGGGCGCGGACCCGCCGGCTCCGGCCGCGGTAGGCGCTGCCCCGCCGGCTCCGGTCGCGCCGGACGCGCTCCCACCGGTTCGGCCGCAGATCTTATAGGCGGGCGCGGCGCGGGAACATGTCGTCAATCGAAGGTTGGCCGGCACGACGAGCCGACCCGCTCCGGGAGCCGGAGCCGGGCGCATCCCCCGAAGACGCAGCCGAACCCACCCCGCAGTAGGCGGCGGGACGACAGGCGGCACGACGACGGGCGGCGTGCGCGAACGCGGCGCAGGCTGCGGAGTCGGCTCCCTCCTCGGCCGCTGGAGCGGCGACGCAACGCTGGGAGTCGGGCGGGAGCCGCCGCCCTTGGAAAACTTGATGGCGGCCCTGGAGGGTCGAACAAGAAAAAGGATAAGCAAAAGAGGAAAAGAAAAAGGAATCAAATGGTAAAGGCAAAAGACTCACCCGGCCGCCTCCGGAACTTTCTTGGGCCCCGCCTGGCGCTGCTTCTTCAGCTTCGCCTCCAGCTGGGCGGTGGTCCGATCGCCGGCCCGCTTCCGCCCCTTGGGCGCGGACGAGGAAGTCGCCGAAGTCGCAGGCGGCCTCATCGACAGAGGCACCGCGCGAATCGGCACTGAGGCGGACGGCGCCTGCTCCTGCTCCCCCCTGCTGGTGCGGAGACGGCGGCGGATCGTGTTGCCCCTGGGCGGCTTGCTCAGCCGCCTCCGGGCTCTCGTCGTCGCCGGCTTGGTCAGCCGGATCAACGTGATCCGGCGTCCAATGTTTGTGCTCCAGATCGCCATCCTCAACCGGCTGCCGGGCGAAAAGCTGCAATCACAGGAAAACGTCAAGACAAAAGCCGGCCACGCAGCCGCAAGCCGGCATCCGGCCAGAAAAAGACTTACCACGGGCGGCAGCTCCTTCCGGCTGTAGGGCTCCATCCCCCAGTTCCAGTTGTCGGGCAACTTTGCCTGGGAGACAAAGTTCACCCGCTTGGCGACTTGGGCGGGGGTGAGCTCCAGTTTGGATGTCCGGGTTGGATCGAACCGACCGGACATATGGCAGATCTTGTGGGCGCGTGCCTGCAGAGGCATCACCCGGCGGGAGGCATAGCAGCAGAGGAGGTCGGCTGCGCACAGCCCGCCTTCGGTGACGCACTCCTGGAGGAAGTCCCAGAGCATGTTCACCTCCGCATCCGGGTTCGCCGACTTGTGGTTGGCGCCCCAGTTGAGCCGAGCAGTCGGCGGGGCCGGGTTGTACTCCGGCAGGTTGACCCAATCAAACATTGGGTTGTCACTCTTCACGTAGAAGAACGACATTTGCCACTTCTTCACCGAGTCCACAGTCGGGATCTTCGGGAAGGGCGTGGCTGTGCGGGAGTAGATTGAGGCGGCGCCGCAGGCTCGCATGTGGCCGTCGGCGGTCTGCGTCTTCAAGTAGAAGAGCCGGCTCCAGAATTCTATGTCAGGCCACAAGCCGGCGTAGCCCTCCATGAAGGCCACGTAGCAGCTCAGCGTGACGAAGGCGTTGGCCGGCAGGTGGTGCGGCTGCAGGCCGAAGAAGTCGAGAAATTGGCGGAGGAAGGGCGAAGCCGGCAGGCCCAACCCCCGGTCGAAGTGCGCCCCGAAGACGACGCGCTCGCCGGGCTGCGGATCCGGCGCCACCTCCTCCCCCGGAGCTCGCGTGATCACCTCCGACGGGATCCGGCGCAGGCGCACGAGGCGAGCAATGTCGTCGTCCCTCATGTACGAGCCCTCCCACGAGCCAGCCGGGAGAGCCATCGCCGAAGAGGAGGAAGACGAAGAAGACCAAGAAAGTGCGAAGGGCGACGAGGAGCCACCCAACGGCGGCGAGCACGGCGGCGGAAGACGTACCGTGGAAACGCGGCGACCCGTGGTGCCGGATCGAGGCGGAGAAAGCTGCGGCCCGGCGGAGGAGCTTGGCCGCAGTTGTTCGCCGGAGTCCGCCAGGGGGTCGCCTGTGAGATCGCCTGGGCGCGAGGAAGATCGCTCGGGCAGAAGAGAAGAGCGGAGCGTGGGCGCGAGGAAGAAGACGCAGTGAAGCGCCTCGGTACCGTCCCGCCGGTTTTTATAGGCGCCTGCCACGCGTGGGACGTGGCCAAGTGGGGAGCGTGGCCCACGACGCGGGATTCACTGCGCCATAAGTCCCCCCACGACCGCTACGGTTACTAGAAACGGCCACACCACGTCGCCCACTACCGCATAAAATCCGGACGAAACGGTGATGTGACCAGACACAACGGCCACAACAGTTACCGTCAGAGCCGTCAAGTCGGGCGCAGGACCCGAGGCGGCGGAGACCCCGGCGCGCCCAAGCCGCAGCCGGACGTCCCTCTCCAATTCGGCTCAAGCTCTCCGAGAAAGGCGGAGAAGCCTCCAACACTTGAGAAATATAAAAACCTGCAAAACAAAGCAGCGTCCGGCTCGAGAGCAGCCGGATGAAGCAAGCCGAATGGGGGCGCAGCCGGCTGAACGGAAATTCTCAGCCGGCCCCTCGAGTGCTTGTCAAATACAATCTGTGGGATCAAAGGCTAACGGTCAGGAAAACCTGCCCAGGTCCTTCTTTGTGCAGGACCTTGCTAGCTTCAGGGGCTAATGTCGGGGGGAAGACCCCGGGTAGGGCAAAGGACTGAGAATGGCTGGCTCTGGGCCGGCTGAGGAGCAGCCGGCTGGAGCCGTGGCCGGCTGGCCTGGGAGCCGGCTGGTTCAAAGTCCACGCTTGTCTGGCCATAGCCGGCTGCGCGATGGCTGGGCCGGCTTCAACTTGTCATATCCGGCTTCGTCTGTCTCTCCCTGACCGGCTTCAAGCTGGTAAGCCTTGCAGGAGAAGGAACTGGAAAGGTGATCCGGCCGCCGTTGTCCACGATGACCTCATCCTCGTAAAGTATGGGGCACTGTAGAGCAACAGTGCCTCCGCCGGACACGCGCTCATGCTCACGCCGCGCCGTACGGCTACAGGCCGTCAACGGCGACACGGATGCTTCCTCTCCATACTGCTGACTCGACAGGAGACGAGACAGGGCCTCAACGCCTCACCTGCTTCTGACATCGGCGCCTCGGGAAGGAGCGGGAAGCCGGAGCCGGCCATGCCGACCACCACGTCATAGGGACCTCTTTGTACATTGCCAGCGCCTATATAAGCTGGGCAACCCCTCTCGTGCAGGGGGACGATCGATCCTTTCATTCATTCTACTCTTAGAGCTGCCCTGTGAGAGAGACCTTCGTCTACCTTAGCCTCTCAGGCCAGCCGGATACAGCTCAAGGAGCACCATTGTACTATGATACCACTTATACACTCGCAGCAGGAGTAGAGGTGTTACCTCCACAGGAGGGCCTCGAACCTGGGTACGACCTCGTGTGCTCTTACCCATACCCGCATCCGGATCCGCCGTAGAACATACTAGGAACCACTCTCATAAGCCACCCTATGGCATATGCCGTGCCAAAACCACGACACAGGGCCATATGGGCCCTGTGCTGGCTGGCCAAGGGGGGAGGGAAGAGTCCACGTGGACTACTCCACCTCCCCAAGTCGGCCAAGGGAGGGGAGAGTCCAAGTGGACTACTACCCCCTCTCCTAATAGGATTGGAGAGAGAGGAGTCCACCTGATGGACTCCTCCCCACCCCAGCCGGCCAGCCCACTATAAAAGGGAGAGGAGGGGCAGGGGGGGGGGGGGCGCACCAAGTGCCCTCAAGGCAGCCGCACCCCCAGCCTCCAAACCCTAGCCCCTCTCTAGCTGGCGCCCTCTCTCTCCCTCTCCCCAGAACCGCTCCGGCTTTGGCGAAGCCCTGCAGAAATTGTTCACCAGCGCCACGACGTCGTGCTGCTGGATCCAAGTACATCTACTTCACCTCCGCGCTCGCTGGATCGAGGAGGAGGAGACGACATCAAGCCTTACGTGTGCACATCTCGGAGGTTCCGTTCGTGCGGTGCTTGATCGGATTGGACCGGGAAGGAAGGATTGGATCGGGAAGAAAAGTACGACTACACCGACCACGTTCTCATGAACGTTTCCGCTTAACGATCTACAAGGGTATGTAGATCCAAATATCCCTCTCGCTGCTTTGCATCTCATAGATTAGATCTCGGTTTCTTTTGTGCAGATCCGTAGGATTTTTTTTGTTTTCTATGCTACGTTTCCCATCAGCGCGGTGGCTCGACGTCGCAGTATTGCGGCGGCGAGGGTTTACTATGGCGTAGCGAGGGGATGCGAATGGGAAGAAGTGAGAAGAAAGCGGAGAAGAAATCGTTGGTTCATTTATATACGTGGCTAATCGTCTCGAAGAAGGAACCGTGTGAACACGCCACGTTTTGAAACAAATATACCGCATTAAGTGTGACGATTCGTTTCCGCCTGCGAAATAATCGAAGACCGCGCAGATTTCGCTACATCCCGAGGCGTGAGTTGGTTTGTGTCAGTGGAACGTCGCTTCAACCGGTTAGATATAATAATGACAGAAGATGCCATTGACGTAACCATTTCCCATATGACTGACACTCTAACGGCAGGAAAGAAATATATCCGTTAGCCAGCTAGCTTTGCTGGACCGGTGAAGTTTTCAAGTTTGATGATCAGGAACCCTTCAAGACTATCTGCCGACTAAACATAGCAAGACGGATGATTCAAGTTCTTCACGAAGACGGCGCAAGTCTCAAAATGTTCCCGGGGCTACTGTCGGGGTTATGCCAAATAGGGTATACCACGGCAGGGGCCTAATCTAGCAAGCTCGGGTGGCCCACTTGGGTGGCGAAGCTTTCAAGATAGCCAGGCGGCCCAGTTGCTAGAAGATGGAGGCCTAACCGACTAAGGAAGGTCCAAGCCGGATTCCAGAAGGTTCGTGAAGACGGAAGACTAGTAGTACAAGACACGGCATATTTGCCGACATAGCTTAGGACTCTGTAGTCAGTTAGGTCTATACCTCCATCGAACCCTAGGTCTTGCCACCTTTATAAGATGGCCTAGGGACAACCTTTATGGCAAGAGGCACTCGATACGCAGAACACATCCCTGTAACCTGTACTCTGTGCCATTATACTGAATTTCTAGCAGGACGTAGCGATCCTCCATCGAGGGGACGTGAACCTGGGTAAATCGCCGAGTATCACCGTCCCGAGCATCCCGTCGTCTAGTTCCACCATAAACCCTAGCCTTGAGAACCCCCTCATGCACATAACAGACGGAAAGAGCTCTGGGATGCACTGAATACTAAATTCGGTGCAACTGATGGAGGCAGTGAACTGTATATCATGGAGAGCTTCAATGACTTCAGGATGGTGGACAACCGTTCTGTAGTCGAACAATCTCATGAGATAGAATTCATTGCGAAGGAGATCTAACTCCTTAAGTGTACCTTACCTGACAAGTTTATGGCGGGATGTATTATTGCAAAGTTGCCCCCTACATGGAGGAACTTTGCCACAACACTCAAACACAAGACATAGGAGATATCGGTTGAAAACCTAATAGCGTCTCTTGATGTTGAAGAGAAGGCTAGGGCTAAGGACACTACTGACAAAGGAGAGGGTCAGTCTAGTGCCAATATGGTGCAGAAGAAACCCTATGGCAAGAATAAAGGGAATAACAAGCCCGCTTTCAACAATCCTACAAAGACTACTATCTTCAAGAAGAAGATGAACAAAGTTGAACTAAGCTACTTTACCTGTGGAGAGGTTGACCGTTTTTTCCAAGGAATTCCCATAGCGTGCAGACCGCAAAGGGAAAAAGGTAAAGAATGTCAACATTGCGACCGCTAGCAATACTGATGGGTACGGTAATCTCATTACTGTTCTTTCCGTATTTCAATCTCCATGTTGGTGGATTGATACGAGTGCTAATGTTCATGTGTGTGTGCTGACATCTTTATATTCACCTCTTATTAGGTCGCTTGGGATTCATCCGTCTTGATAGGGAACATGTCACATGCTTCTGTTCATGGTGTTGGCACGGTAAATCTGAAGTTCACTTCTGGGAAGATCATGCACCTGAGGAACGTGCAGCATGTCCCTACTATGAACAAGAATCTCGTTAGTGGCTCCCTTCTATGAAGAGATGGGTTTAAGGTCATGTTAGAGTCGAATAAAGTAGTCGTTTCCAATCATGGACAATTTATTGGTAAAGGCTATGAGTGCGGAGGCTTGTTCCGTTTTTCCCTTTCAGATTTTTGCAATAAGTCTGTGAACCATATGTGTGGCGATGTTAGTGATGAAACCAGTGTTTGGCACTCTCGTTTATGTCACATTAATTTTGGTTTAATGTCTCGGCTATCCAGTATGAGTTTAATTCCGAATTTCACTATTGCCAAAGGTTCTAAGTGCCATAGTTGTGTGAAATCAAAGCAACCTCGGAAGCCTCATAAGGCAGCCGAGGAGAGAAACTTGGCACCTCTAGAACTCATACATTTTGATCTATGCGAGATGAATGGTGTGTTGACAAAAGGTGGAAAGATATATTTCATGACACTGATTGATGATGCGACTAGATTTTGCTATGTTTATTTATTGCGAACAAAAGATGAAGCTTTAGACTACTTTAAAATTTATAAGGCCGAAGTTGAAAATCAACTAGAGAGAAATACCAAGCGTCTTAGGTCGGACCATGGTGGTAAATATTTTCCTAAAATATTTGACAAATTCTGTGAGGAACATATCATTATTCATGAGACGACGCCTCCCTACTCGCCTCAATCAAACGGGGTTGCCGAGAGGAAAAACCGCACGCTGACTAACTTGGTGAATTCCATGTTAGTCACTGCTGATTTATCAAAGGCATGGTGGGGGGAGGCTTTGTTGACTTCGTGTCATGTCCTGAATAGAGTTTCTAACAAGAATAAAGAGATAACCCCCTACAAGGAGTGGGTTTGAAGAAAACCATCACTTTCTTATTTGCGCACTTGGGGTTGCTTGGCGAAAGTCAATATTCCAATTCCAAAGAAACGCAAACTCGGACCAAAGACATTGGATTGTATCTTTCTAGGTTATGCTCAGCGGAGCGTAGGATATAGATTTTTAGTAGTTAAATCTAAGGTACCTCATATGCATGCTGATACTATTATGGAATCTCGTGATGCAACATTTTTTGAGAATATATTTCCTATGAAAGATATGCATAGCACTACTAGAATTTCCTCTGAGATAATTCCTGAATATAGTATATCTAATTAGTATTTTGACCAACCACATGAGGACGTTATTGAGAAGGAGGACAATGAAGGTCCTACAAGGAGCAAGAGACAGAGGGTTGCAAAATCCTTTGGAGATGATTTCATTGTGTACCTTGTGGATGATACTCCCACGTCCATTGCAGAGGCATATGCATCTCCAGATGCAGATGATTGAAAAGAAGCTGTCCATAACGAGATGTAATCGATTCTTTCTAATGGAACCCGGGAGCTATCAGAACGACCCCATGGTTGTAAGCCTGTGGGATGCAAGTAGGTGTTTAAAACGAAGCTCAGGCCTGATGGTACTATTGAGAAGTACAAGGTGCGTCTTGTAGCAAAAGGCTACACACAGAGAGAAGACGAAGATTATTTCGACACATATTCACCTATCGCTATACTAATGTCGTGGTTTTGGCACGGAATATGCCATAGGGTGGCTTATGAGAGTGGTTCCTAGTATGTTCTATGGCGGATCCGGATGCGGGTATGGGCAAGAGCACACGAGGCCGTACCCAGGTTCGAGGCCCTCCTGTGGAGGTAACACCTCTACTGCTGCTGTGAGTGTATAAGTGGTATCACAGTACAATGGTGCTCCTTGAGCTGTATCCGGCTGGCCCTGGGAGGCTAAGGTAGACGAAGGTCTCTCTCACAGGGCAGCTCTAAGAGTAGAATGAATGAAAGGATCCATCGTCCCCCTGCACGAGAGGGGTTGCCCAGCTTATATAGACGCTGGCAATGTACAAAGAGGTCCCTATGACGTGGAGGTCGGCATGGCCGGCTCCGGCTTCCCGCTCCTTCCCGAGGTGCCGATGTCAGAAGCAGGTGAGGCGTTGAGGCCCTGTCTCATCTCCTGTCGAGTCAGCGGTATGGAGAGGAAGCATCCGTGTCGCCGTCGACGGCCTGTAGCCGTACGGCGCGGCGTGAGCATGAGCGCGTGTCCGGCGGAGGCACTGTTGCTCTACAGTGCCCCATACTTTACGGGGATGAGGTCATCGTGGACGGCGGCAGCCGGATCACCTTTCCAGTTCCTTCTCCTGCAAGGCTTACCAGCTTGAAGCCGGTCAGGGAGAGACAGACGAAGCCGGATATGACAAGTTGAAGCCGGCCCAGCCATAGCGCAGCCGGCTATGGCCAGACAAGCGTGGACTTTGAACCAGCCGGCTCCCAAGGCGGCCGGCCACGGCTCCAGCCGGCTGCTCCTCAGCCGGCCTTTGCCGCGGGCCAGCCGCCTTGAGCCAGCTGTTCTCAGTCCTTTGCCCTACCCGGGGTCTTCCCCCCGACATTAGCCCCTGAAGCTGGCAAGGTCCTGCACAAAGAAGGACCTGGGCATGTTTTCCTGACCGTTAGTCTTTGATCCCACAGATTGTATTTGACGAGCACTCGAGGGGCCGGCTGAGAATTTCCGTTCAGCCGGCTGCGCCCCCATTCGGCTTGCTTCATCCGGCTGCTCTCGAGCCGGACGCTGCTTTGTTATGCAGGTTTTTATATTTCTCAAGTGTTGGAGGCTTCTCCGCCTTTCTCGGAGAGTTTGAGCCGAATTGGAGAGGGACGTCCGGCTGCGGCTTGGGCGCTCCGGAGTCTCCGCCTCCTCGGGCCCTGCGCCCGACTTGACGGCTCTGACGGTAACTGCTGTGGCCGCTGCGTCTGGTCACATCACCGTTTCGTCCGGATTTTATGCGGTAGCGGGCGACGTGGTGTGGCCGTTTCTAGTAACCGCAGCGGTCGTGGGGGGAGTTATGGCACAGTGAATCCCGCGTCATGGGCCACGCTCCCCACTTGGCCACGTCCCACGCGTGGCAGGCGCCTATAGAAGCCGGCGGGGCGCTTCACCCCATCTCTTCTTCCTCGCGCCCACGCTCTGCTCTTCTCTTCTGCCCGAGCCATCTTCCTCGCGCCCAGGCGATCTCACAGGCGACCCCCTGGCGGACTCCGGCGAACAACTGCGGCCAAGCTCCTCCGCCGGGCCGCAGCTTTCTCCGCCTCGATCCGGCACCACGGGTCCCCGCGTTTCCACGGTACGTCTTCCGCCGCCGTGCTCGCCGCCGTCGGGTGGCTCCTCGTCGCCCTTCGCACTTTCTTGGTCTTCTTCGTCTTCCTCCTCTACGGCGATGGCTCTCCCGGCTGGTTCGTGGAAGGGCTCGTACATGAGGGACGACGACATTGCTCGCCTCGTGCGCCTGCGCCGGATCCCGTCGGAGGTGATCACGCGAGCTCCGGGGGAGGAGGTGGCGCCGGATCCGCAGCCCAGCGAGCGCGTCGTCTTCGGGGCGCACTTCGACCGGGGGCTGGGCCTGCCGGCTTCGCCCTTCCTCCGCCAATTTCTGGACTTCTTCGGCCTGCAGCCGCACCACCTGCCGGCCAACGCCTTCGTCACGCTGAGCTGCTATGTGGCCTTCATGGAGGGCTACGCCGGCTTGTGGCCTGACATCGAATTCTGGAGCCGGCTCTTCTACTTGACGACGCAGACCACCGACGGCCACATGCGAGCCTGCGGCGCCGCCTCCATCTACTCCCGCACAGCCACACCCTTCCCGAAGATCCCGACTGTGGACTCGGTGAAGAAGTGGCAAATGTCGTTCTTCTACGTGAAGAGTGACAACCCAATGTTTGATTGGGTCAACCTGCCGGAGTACAACCCAGCCCCGCCGACTGCTCGGCTCAACTGGGGCGCCAACCACAAGTCGGCGAACCCGGATGCGGAGGTGAACATGCTCTGGGACTTCCTCCAGGACTGCGTCACCGAAGGCGGGCTGTGCGCAGCCGACCTCCTCTGCTGCTATGCCTCCCGCCGGGTGCTGCCTCTGCAGGCACGCGCCCACAAGATCTGCCACATGTCCGGTCGGTTCGATCCGACCCGGACATCCAAACTGGAGCTCACCCCCGCCCAAGTCGCCAAGCGGGTGAACTTTGTCTCCCAGGCAAAGTTGCCCGACAACTGGAACTGGGGGATGGAGCCCTACAGCCGGAATGAGCTGCCGCCCGTGGTAAGTCTTTTTCTGGCCGGATGCCGGCTTGCGGCTGCGTGGCCGGCTTTTGTCTTGACGTTTTCCTGTGTCTGCAGCTTTTCGCCCGGCAGCCGGTTGAGGACGGCGACCTGGAGCACAAACATTGGACGCCGGATCACGTTGATCCGGCTGACCATGCCGGCGACGACGAGAGCCCGGAGGCGGCTGAGCAAGCCGCCCAGGGGCAACACGATCCGCCGCCGTCTCCGCACCAGCAGGGGGGGAGCAGGAGCAGGCGCCGTCCGCCTCAGTGCCGATTCGCGCGGTGCCTCTGCCGACGAGGCCGCCTGCGACTTTGGCGACTTCCTCGTCCGCGCCCAAGGGGCGGAAGCGGGCCAGCGATCGGACTACCGCCCAGCTGGAGGCGAAGCTGAAGAAGCAGCGCCAGCGGGGCCCAGGAAGGTTCCGGAGGCGGCCGGGTGAGTCTTTTGCCTTTACCGTTTGATTCCTTTTTCTTTTCCTCTTTTGCTTATCTTTTTCTTGTTCGACCCTCCAGGGCCGCCATCAAGTTTTCCAAGGGCGGCGGCTCTCGCCCGACTCCCAGCGTTGCGTCGCCGCTCCAGCGGCCGAGGAGGGAGCCGACTCCGCAGCCTGCGCCGCGTTCGCGCACGCCGCCCGTCGTCGTGCCGCTTGTCGTCCCGCCGCCTACTGCGGGGGCGGGTTCGGCTGCATCTTCGGGAGATGCGCCCGGCTCCGGCTCCCGGAGCGGGCCGGCTCGTCGTGCCGGCCAACCTTCAATCGATGACATGTTCCCGCGCCGCGCCCCGCCAGGGCACTGGTGACGGCGAAGGGTCCAGCGCAGGCGCCCCAGGGTCTTCACATCTCGCCGGCCGCCTCGCTGCTGAACGTGGTGTCCGCCTCCGACTCAAGCTTCGGCTCGGCCGGCACCATGGAGAAGGATTGGCACCAGGCGGACACCTGCGAGGTGACCAGCCGAGAGGGGCACAAAGGCGTGGCGCCCAAGGAGATGTTCTTCTCCGGCTTGCGTGCCAGTGTCAAGGCCCAGGCCGCCGAGGTCGAGGCTCGGGTGGCGCGGCTGGAGAAGGCTGACAAGGTAAGTTTATGTATGCTCTTTTCTGCAATTTTGGTATTGTCCTGGTAGCCCTCCGAGGCGTGGGCCGGCTGCTTGGAGCCGGTTCGGGCTTCGTCCGAACGCTCATTTTTTTCATTTCTCAGGCGGTTGAGGCCAGGCGGACCGCCTTGCACAACCGGCTCGTGGCCAGCTATCACAAGGCCAAGAGGGAGCGGGCCGACTTCGCCCGCGAGCTGGAGGTTGCCAAGGGTAAGGCCTTTTTCTTTGACTTTCTTTTTCTTTGGTTTTATCCGGCTGACGGCTTCTTTTGCCGGCTTGCAGCTGCTGCCGCCCGGGTCCCGCAACTGGAGGAGGACCTTCGGGCCGCCCGTGCTCAATGCGCCGAGAGCGAGAAGGCGGTCCAGGCCGCAGCCGTCAAGGCGCGGGAGACGGACGGGGAGCTGGCACGGCTGCGCCGACTCGAGGCCAACCACCTTGTTGAGCTTGAAGCTGCCAAGCGGGTTGGGCGAGAGGAGGTGGAAAACCTCAAGAAGCGGCTGGAGGAGGTGGATCAGCAGCGCCTGAAGCTTCGGGACGAGGTGACCTCCAAGTCCAACGAGCTGTCGGCCACCGCCAAGCGGTGGGTGTCAGAGATTAGCGCGCTCGACCGTGGCTTGGCGGGTGAGTCCTTGCGTCTCTTTCTTCCCCTTTGCCGGCTTTCGGCTGTCGGCTGCCGGCTTAGGTTGGCAGCCGGCAGCTGAAACCACTTCAGCGATTGATATCTCCATCTTCAGGCTGGGGGCAGGCGGCGTTTCTCGCCGGCTGCCGCCAGTCTACTTTTATGCTTCGATGATCTCCATCTTCAGGCTGCGGGCAGGCGGCGTTTCTCGCCGGCTGCCGCCAGTCTACTTTTACTTCGATGATCTCCATCTTCAGGCTGGGGGCAGGCGGCGTTTCTCGCCGGCTGCCGCCAGTCTACCTTTACTTCGAAATTTTGTATTTTTCTGTGCTCTCCCTGGCTTGCGGCTGATTGCAGTCGGCGAGTGTCTGCCGGCTGTGGTCAGTCGGATCTTCAGGTTATTTGACATGTTTTGTCTTTGCAGCGGCTTTCCCCGAGGCGCAGGAGGCGGCGCTAGCAGCAGCCGGCCGGGCGCGGGAGGCCCGCC
The DNA here is from genome assembly GCF_019359855.2 of Lolium perenne. NCBI lineage: Eukaryota > Viridiplantae > Streptophyta > Magnoliopsida > Poales > Poaceae > Lolium > Lolium perenne. The sequence continues at coordinate 272,899,253 of NC_067249.2, forward strand.
GGCAAGCCATCGGCGAGGAGAGTTCTGCGCACTTCTCCATGGATGACTACCTGGCATCCATGGCCGCCCGCGTCGAGCCGATAACTATGATGGGCTATGAGCTCAGGAAGGCGGCGGAGGAGTTGTTCCAGCTGCTCTGGCCGACGGAGACGCTGCCTGGCGAGCTGTCCAAGCTTATCAAGTGGCTCGAGGCCGCGCCCGATCGCTTCCTCGACTGGAAGGACTCGGCTGCGCGTGCTGGGGCCGACATGGCGCTGTCCTTCGTGCTCTCCTGGTATGACGAGGTGGACCTCAACCAGCTGGAGACTCGGCGGGCCGACGTGGAGGACAAGCTCAGCGCGGAGAATAAGACCGCCCGGCTTGCCCGTGCCTGTGCCATCGCCGACTTCGCCAACAAGGGCACCTTCATCGAGGACCCGAATCCGCCTTCGGAGGATGAGGAGTCTGAAGACGAAGACATGCAGGACACGCCGGATGCGCCCGAAGCGGACCCGGCGGCTGGCTCGGCAGATGCTCCCCCGGCTGGTCCTCCGCCAGCCGGCGCCTAGATTTACCTGTTTCTGTTTCTGCTTTTGTCAAGACAATTTGTTAAATCCCCGGAATGCCGGGTGCATATGTAAGACAATGTTATTATCTCCTTTTGTATGAAGTCACACTTTAGTGTGTGTGTTAGTCATTTGTGCTCCGGCTTGTTTTCCCCCGATTCGTTTGCTTTTTTTCATCCGCCCCACTCTTTGGCTTTGCTCTTGCCGATCAACAGCCGAGTTGCGGTCTGCAGCCGGATCAAGAGCGGGCCGCTGGGTGAGGCCGATAATAGTTCAGTCGAATGAGCCGGGTTGAACATGCCGGTGCTTTATGAAAATTTGGACGAGTCGAGTCGCTTTTGCTCTTTCCCTTGGTCGTTTTTCACGTGTCTGGTTCCTTAAGCATCTACTCCCGCCAGTCGGTCAGCCGGGTTGCGGTCTGCTGCTGGTTCGGGAGCTGGCTGTCCGGGAGTCGGATCACGGTACTAATCCGGCTGAGTGAGAGGGTTCAAGCCAATCGGCGAAAGCGGTAAAGCATGCGAAAAAATTGTTGGTGCACTCGGCGCAAACTTTTCCTTTAGCATAGATTACAAAAGGGATATAAGGGATACATACGTTCCTCTCAAGTGTAAAATGGGCGGAGCAGGCTAACATTCCAGGGACGTTTAGTCTCCTCGTCAGCCCTGTCCGGCTTGTTTTTTCTGGCCTCTTGGGCGTCTATGAGATAGTAGGAATCGTTTCCCACCGCCTTGCTCACGATGAAGGGACCTTCCCATGGGGATGAAAGCTTATGCTGTCCGGCTGTCCGTTGGATCAGCCGGAGCACTAGGTCTCCTTCTCGGAATGCTAAGGGCTTGACCTTCCGGCTGTGATAGCGTCGGAGGCTTTGCTGATATATGGTGGATCTGGACACGGCCAGCAGCCGGGCCTCTTCGACCAAGTCGACTCCATCTTCACGAGCTTCTTTGGCTTCGGCTTCAGTGTACAGCTTGATCCTTGGCGCGTCGTGCTCGATATCAGTCGGCAGGATGGCTTCGGCCCCATAAACGAGGAAGAACGGCGTGAAGCCAACGGAGCGGTTTGGCGTGGTGCGCAGGCTCCAAAGTACGGAGGGCAGCTCTTCAATCCAGCAGCCGGCAGCTCGCTCGAGCGGCTCCACCAGCCGGGGCCGGATGCCGGCTAGGATCAAGCCGTTTGCTTTCTCCACTTGTCCATTGGACTCCGGATGCGCCACGGATGCTAGGTCCATCTGGATCCCCATTTCCTCGCAATAGCGAGAGAAGATGCCTTGGGCGAAGTTGCTGCCGTTGTCGGTGATGATGCTATGGGGGTAGCCGTACCGCACGATGATGTCCTTCAGGAAGGTGACGGCTGTGGAGCCGTCCAGTTTCTTGATCGGCTTAGCCTCGATCCACTTGGTGAATTTGTCAATCATCACCAAGAGGTGTGTCATGCCGCCTCGGGCGGTTCTGAATGGGCCCACCATGTCCAGGCCCCACACGGCAAATGGCCAAGTGATGGGGATGGTTTTCAAGGCGGAAGTCGGCGCGTGCCTTTTCTTGGCAAAGCGCTGACAACCATTGCATTTTTTCACCATTTCTTCGGCATCTTTGAGCGCAGTCGGCCAGTAGAAACCGTGACGAAAGGCTTTGCCTACTATGGCTCTGGAGGAGGCGTGATGTCCGCACTCTCCTTGATGGATTTCCCTGAGGAGCTCAATCCCTTCAGTCGGCTCGACACACCGCTGGAACACCCCACTTACGCTGCGTTTGTACAGCTGGTGGTTGATGATTGTGTAGGCCTTGGCCCTTCTCTCAATCTGCCTGGCCTGGACCCGGTTTTCGGGCAATTTGCCATCTGCCAGGTAGGAGAGGAATGCTTGTGCCCATGATGGTACGCATCTTATCTCGAATACGCTTACCAACACGGCCTCCAGCGTGAGAGCTTCTGGGTTCGACTTGATGGTCGCCGGGTTCGGCTGTGGAGCCGGCGGGTTCGGCTGATAAGCCCCCGACTTTGGCTGAGAAGCCCCCGGGTTCGACTGCATGGTCGCCGGGTTCGGCTGTGGAGCCGGCGGGTTCGGCTGATAAGCCCCCGACTTTGGCTGAGAAGCCCCCGGGTTCGACTGCATGGTCGCCGGGTTCGGCTGTGGAGCCGGCGGGTTCGGCTGAGAAGCCCCCGAGTCAGCCGGCACGAATATGGAATCCGACTCCGGTGACGGTGTGATGGATGGCTTCCGCAAATGCTGTAGGGCAATGCCCGGCGGAATTGCCTGCCGGGTTGAGCCAATCTTGGACAGAGCGTCAGCCGCTTCGTTGTTGGCCCGTGGCACATGATGGAATTCACAGCCGTCGAAGAAGCCGGTTAGCTGCTGGACGAGGAAGCGGTATGACGCCATGTTGGCATCTCTCGCGTCCCACTCGCCAGATGCTTGCTGTATAACCAAGTCGGAGTCGCCGAAACAAAGGATGAGGCGCACACCAATCTCCTTGGCCAGCTTGAGCCCATGGATGAGCGCTTCATACTCCGCCACATTATTGGATGCGGCGAAGTGGATCTGCAGGACGTAGTCCAGCCGGTCTCCTTTGGGAGAGGTGATGACGATGCCGGCTCCCAAGCCGGTACGCATCTTCGAGCCGTCGAAGTGCATCTTCCAGTGTGTGGAGTCAGGCACAGGCGGCAGGTACTGCATCTCGGCCCAATCGACGAAGAAGTCGGCTAGGATCTGCGACTTGATGGCGGTTCTTGGCTCGTAGAGGATGGAGTGGGCCGCCAGCTCCAGGGCCCACTTGGCAACCCGGCCATTGGCGTCCTTGCTGCCAATGATTTCCGCCAAGGGCGCTGTGGCCACCACCTTGATGGGATGCTCTTGGAAATAGTGCTTGAGCTTCTTGGCCGCCAAGTATACGCCATAGGTGACCTTCTGGTAGTGGGGGTAGTTTTGCTTCGACTGGGAAAGCACCTCACTGAGGTAGTAGACTGGACGCTGAACCGGCTGCTCCCTACCGGCTTCCTTGCGCTCCACCACCAGGACAACGCTAACCACCCGGTTGGTGGCTGCAATGTACAACAGCATCGACTCCATTGAAGCCGGCGATGCTAGGACGGGTGCGGTTGAGAGCACGCGCTTTAAGTCACGGAAGGCCTCATCCGCCTGCGGTGACCAGACGAATTTGTCTGACTTCTTGAGCAACTGGTACAGGGGCAGTGCCTTCTCCCCCAGCCGGCTGACGAAGCGGCTCAAGGAGGCCAGGCAGCCAGTGAACTTCTGGACGTCCTTGAGGCACCGCGGCAGTTCCATCTTCTCTAGGGCACTGATCTTCTCCGGGTTGGCTTCGATTCCTCGCTGAGAGACGAGGTACCCCAGGAGTTGGCCGGCTGGCACGCCGAACGTGCATTTGGCCGGGTTGAGCTTCATCCGGAATCTTCACAGATTGGTGAAGGTTTCTCTCAGATCATCAAGGAGAGTGAGCTTCTCCTTGGTCTTTACAATGACATCATCCACGTACGCGTGGACATTTCTGCCGATTTGCTCTTGTAAGCACTTCTGCATGCACCTTTGGTTGGTGGCGCCTGCATTTTTCAAGCCGAATGGCATAGTCGTGTAGCAGTAAGCCCCATACGGGGTAATGAACGAAGTCTTTATTTGATCATCCGGATTCAGAGGAATCTGGTGGTAGCCTGAATAGGCATCTAGAAAAGACAACAATTCACAGCCGGCAGTCGAATCTACGACTTGATCTATGCGCGGCAGGGGGAAGGGGTCCTTCGGGCACGCCTTGTTCAGGCTGGTGTAGTCGATACACATGCGCCAGGAGCCGTTTTTCTTCAGGACCAGGACCGGGTTTGCCAACCAGTCCGGGTGCAGCACTTCCATGATGAAGCCGGCTGCTAGCAGCCGGGCGATTTCTTCACCGATGGCCTTCCTTCTTTCTTCGGCGAAGCGGCGAAAGGGTTGCTTCACCGGCTTGGCCCCAGGCCTGACGTGGAGGTGGTGCTCCGCCAACTCCCTCGGCACACCCGGCATGTCCCTTGGAGACCACGCGAAGATGTCCCGATTCTCACGGAGGAAGTCGGTGAGCTCGCTTTCCTATTTGCTGCTCAAGCCGGCCCCGATGGTGACGAACTTGTCCGGCTGCGCCGGGTCCAGCAGGATCTTCTTGGTGTTGTTGGCCGGCTGGAAGTGAGTCGTCCCAGCCGGGTTGCCTACAGCCGGCATGCCGACTTGCGCGGCCTTGGCCATGGCGACGGCGTCGTGGATGAGCTGCTTCTCGGTGGCGATGACCAGCGTCTGGGCCATCTTGGAGCTCTGCGTGGCGCAATCCATGGAGCGGCGGTAGTCGCCGGCTACGGTGATGACGATGCCGGTGAAGTTGCTGATGAAGGCCTCCTCGAAGTCCAGCCAGCCGTTGATGCTGCCGGCTGGCAGGTTGTTGAGCCAGGTGCGGGCGGAGCCGAGCAGCATGAGGGGTGAATAGCGCACTGCCCAGCGCTTGTTGCCGCGGGCGATGCCGACCGCGGTGGAGTAGTCTAACAGCCAATCTTCCGGCTTGGCGGTGCCGTCGTACTTGGGGGTGTCCCTGGGGAGCAGGAAGCCATCCATGACCGGCTCGTTCAGGATGCGCGGGCCGAAGCATTTCGGGCCGGCTGGACCTTCTTCCTCCGCGATGCGGGATTCCGTGAGCCGGTCAAGGCGGTTTATGGCGTCGACCGGCTCGACGCGCGGGCCCAGCCGGGAGTGGGCCGGCTGGCGAGCGCCGCTCGCTTCGGGAGCCGGCTGAGGTGGCCGTCTTGGCGCCGGTTGCCCGGAGTTGTGCTCCTGGCTTCTGCTTGGTGGCGGGCGGCGGTAGCCGCTTCCGCCGCTTCTCAGGCGGCTCTGCCGGCTTGGGCTGTCGTGCGTGGCCTGGGAGTCCCTGCGCCGGCTTGGCGCGGGGGAGGACGATTCCGCCGTGTCCCTGGGGCCGCCTCCGTTGCGGCCGGCTGTAACATGAATGTTACCGGCGTACCTTGGGTTTTTCTGCTGCTCGGAGGCGATGTGGAGCAACTCCGTTACCCGCCTCGTTTGGCGGCGCAGCTCTTCGCCCTCCAGGCGGCTCAGCTCTTCTGCGGCAGCTTCGGCTGCGCGCATGTTCTTCTCGGGGGTGTTGTAGATGGGCAGCTCCATGGAAGGAGCCGGTGATTCCGCGCCATCACGGTCAATCTCCGCGCCTAGGCCGCCTCCTCTGCGGCGGATCTGGCCGGCTCGGCTGGGGTCATTACCGGCCGGAGTGAAGCCGTGGGCGCGGTCGAACTCGCGCCTGGTGATTTGCGGTGGCGGCCGGGCGGCGGCCACTTCTTCCGCCTCGCTTCAGAGGAAGGCGGCGGTGTGCCTCCAGGTCTGCCTCGATGGTGGTGGGGTCTGCGCCGGCTGTGAGCGGAGTGCTCAGCCTGGCCCTGGCCGCGTCCAGCCGGGATGGTGGTGGCGGTGCCTTTGGGCCGGAGCCGGAGCCGCCGCCGTCGGCGTTGCGCTCCAGGTTCGGGCCGCGGACGCGCGTGGTCCGGGTGGTGTTCTCGTCACCGGTAGCCATGACCTGCACGACGCAGGGGCTGGAGAGGGTGTTGCTGGCGCCGGCTCCTGGGGGAGGGCTTGCACAGCGCAGCACCTGCTGCGGGTAGCGCGGTGGCGCGATGGCAGCGACGTAGATGTCGTGCTGGCTGAAGGAGATGATGCTGCCGCCGGCAGGGAAGGGCCTGTCGGTGAAGCAGCCAGCGTTGTCGCTGACGCAGTCGAGGGAGCCGAATCTCCAGACCAAGCCTGAAGCGACTCGCTCGCCGGTGGTGGTGGTGAGGCCCGTCCGGAAGAAGACACCAGCCGCAGACGCTGAAGGCCCCACGGTGGGCGCCAAATGTCGTGGTTTTGGCACGGCATATGCCATAGGGTGGCTTATGAGAGTGGTTCCTAGTATGTTCTACGGCGGATCCGGATGCGGGTATGGGCAAGAGCACACGAGGTCGTACCCAGGTTCGAGGCCCTCCTGTGGAGGTAACACCTCTACTGCTGCTGTGAGTGTATAAGTGGTATCACAGTACAATGGTGCTCCTTGAGCTGTATCCGGCTGGCCCTGGGAGGCTAAGGTAGACGAAGGTCTCTCTCACAGGGCAGCTCTAAGAGTAGAATGAATGAAAGGATCCATCGTCCCCCTGCACGAGAGGGGTTGCCCAGCTTATATAGACGCTGGCAATGTACAAAGAGGTCCCTATGACGTGGAGGTCGGCATGGCCGGCTCCGGCTTCCCGCTCCTTCCCGAGGCGCCGATGTCAGAAGCAGGCGAGGTGTTGAGGCCCTGTCTCGTCTCCTGTCGAGTCAGCGGTATGGAGAGGAAGCATCCGTGTCGCCGTCGACGGCCTGTAGCCGTACGGCGCGGCGTGAGCATGAGCGCGTGTCCGGCGGAGGCACTGTTGCTCTACAGTGCCCCATACTTTACGGGGATGAGGTCATCGTGGACGGCGGCAGCCGGATCACCTTTCCAGTTCCTTCTCCTGCAAGGCTTACCAGCTTGAAGCCGGTCAGGGAGAGACAGACGAAGCCGGATATGACAAGTTGAAGCCGGCCCAGCCATAGCGCAGCCGGCTATGGCCAGACAAGCGTGGACTTTGAACCAGCCGGCTCCCAAGGCGGCCGGCCACGGCTCCAGCCGGCTGCTCCTCAGCCGGCCTTTGCCGCGGGCCAGCCGCCTTGAGCCAGCTGTTCTCAGTCCTTTGCCCTACCCGGGGTCTTCCCCCCGACAACTAACCACCATTCGAGTACTACTTTCCATGGCTGTCTCTTATGGTCTTATCGTTCATTAAATGGACGTAAAGACAACTTTCCTTAATGGAGAGTTGGAAGAGGAAATCTATATGGATCAGCCTAATGGGTTTGTAGTAAAGGGTGAAGAGAGAAAGGTGTGCAAGTTGCTAAAATCTTTATACGGCCCGAAATAAGCACCTAAGCAATGGCATGACAAGTTTGACAGAACTTTAACTTCTGTAGGCTTTGCCGTTAATGAGGCTGATAAGTGTGTTTACTATCGCCATGGTGAGGGCGAATGTGTTATACTATATTTGTATGTGAATGATATCCTGATCTTTGGTACAAACATGAAAGCGATAAACGAGGTCAAGTCTTTCTTGTCAAAGAGCTTTGACATGAAAGATCCGGGAGAAGCTGATGTGATTCTAAACATCAAGCTAATTAAGAACGAGAACATGATTACATTAACGCAATCTCATTATGTTGAGAAGATCTTGAAAAACCTATTCCGGCAATACTTTTGAATCGTGACAATCAAATTGTTATTGTCAAAGTGAACAATTCTAAGGATAACGCGAAGTCATCAAGACACGTAAAGAGACGTTTGAAGTCTGTCCGGAAATTGCAAAACTCCGGAGTAATAACTGCTACGTATATTCAAACAGACAAAAATCTGGCAAATCCCTTTACAAAGGGACTATCACGTAATGTGATAGAATGTGCATCGAGGGAGATGGGTTTGAGACCCATGGATGTTACACCATAGTAGTAACCCAACCTTTGTGATCGGAGATCCAGTGAATTAGGAGCTGGGAAGAACAAGCTAGTTGTTTAACTGAGGAGTGTATTCTGTAATCCTCTCTAAGAGAAGATGCACAACTCTTAATAGTTGCAAGGCAGGTTGGAAATGTTCGTTAATGTTATTTAGTTGGCTATTATTAGCAAAGATGTTGTCCTATAGAGAATTCTTGAAAGAACACACCTATATGAGTCTGATTGTTAAACGTCGCAATCTGTGAGATTTGGGTGATCTCTAATAAACTCATGAAGAGACCTGGAAGTATGACGTATATGCTTCAACCGCGGGGTAGGCTACTGGCAGCCATGTACATGTTATAACTTTGAGTGAAACCTGCTCACACAAAACTTACAATTCAAGGCGTAGTCCATTGTTCAAGTGTGAATGGATGTAGCTTAAAGCTCTAGGCGGAAGTTCAATTTAACACTCTCTGCTGAAACACTGGTATATAAATAAGTAGCGAGAATTGGCAAATCTCTAAATGGGCATTTGAGATTTGGTGGGGGGTTGTTGAAATATTGGGCCCAATACTAGTGGCCCATATAAGATTTCAGAAATTCCTATAAATCTCAAAGCCCATGGTTGGTAACCCATGTGAAGTGCAACCCAAGTTGGTGGCAGCTCACATGTGAGTGGCCAGAGGTAGGCATCCTAAGTTTAGTCCCACATGGAAAGTTGGGAGGAAGTTAGACCAACTTATAAGGAAGGTTGTTCCACCACTTGGTAAGTGAGTGACAATAGGACTGGTACACGCGCGCCCCTCCTCCTCCTCCGCTTGTCCTGTCACGACGCGCTCGTGTTGACTGGATTGAGCCTCGAGCCGAGCTTTATTTTTGATGTTCAGGAAAACCGAGTCTTTGACGGTCGTGTCATATTTAGTCGGTTCGGGACGTTCCCGGATCGTGGGCTACTGTAATCGACTCAAACGTGCGTCGTGGATGTGGCCTACGTTGTTAGGGTTTCCTGAGCCGCTCTATATAAACTCTTGCCCGGCTGCCGCCGCAAACACACCTTACACACGAGTTAGGGTTTTTCCACCTCTCTCTGCTTGCGCCGCCACTGTAGTCTACCCCATCCCGCCCGGCGGCGTGCACCGGCGAATGGGAGAGCAGGTTTCCGGAACCAATCACCTTTGTGATCCTGTACGGGAGAGGACGAATTAGGTTTTTTGGAAGCGCTCCATGCGACTGCTCACGGTCTTCATCGCTAGTCGTCTTCCATCCAAGTCGGGCAGTTCTGCGTACCGCCGTCTCCGTCGCTGTCTGTTTCGGCCCGTCTTCACCAACGTTGTCATCAACAACGTCACTGCTGCATCGACAACTACACTGCTACCATTTATGTTGATCAATACATCTAGTATGTTCGAGTTTCACATGTTAATAGCTTCTGTTGTCACGTTTAATATTCTGGAATTAATCATGGAAATATTGACTAATTATCCAACATCCACTGATTCCGGTCGGCGTTGCCACTCCCCATGTCAACGCGCTGGAACCCTCGGTCGGACAAGGTGGTTGATGGACGCACGGGAACCGCTGCTTCTTCCCGGCCAGCAGCCAGCCGCATCCCAGGATCCTCGAGCGTCGGCAGCCGCTGCTTCTTCCTGGCCAGCAGCCTCGACGCAGCCAGGGCGACGCAGACCACCCGCTCCCCGACGCTGCCTCCGGTTGAGCCTGCAGTGAATCTGTCGCCTGACGCCGAGATCTCCTTGACGCCGGCGCACCATAGCAACGGGGGGATGGCGCTGCCGCAGTGGCTAGAGAGGACGTGCCTGACCACGCGCATGGACCGGTGGTGGGAGTGGTCGACGGCAGAGCGCTCCTCCTCGAGCTCAACCGGCGCACACGATGCAAACATGACGACGTGGGCGGCATACATGACCAGCACGGGCAGCGGGGAGCAGTTAGTGCTGCGTTTTTCCCTCGCGCCGGCGGGGAAGAAGGCGTGGCCAGGAAGGCAACGAGACCGCCCTCATCGCCATAGTCCCCGGTGCTGGGCGGCATGGTTGATGGGTGGCAAGGATTCAAGCTTTAAAAAAATAGAAAAGGGACACAATATTAGAAGATATAATATATTGAGGTGTTTTTTGTAAAAATACAAACAAACGTCATGCGACGTCAGCCTGCAGGTGGGTCTCCCCTGTCAGAAACAGCGTCAAACAACCTAAACTAAGCGACCAGTGTTTTTTGCGAAAATTAGAGAGCCGGCTGGTTGTTTTTTGCGAAAATTTTGAAAATTGTGGTGTTTTTTTTACCTTAGTCTGAATTGTGATGGTTTTTTGCAATTTTCTCTTTTTGGAGACTCTGAATTTGTGGACTAATTTGACCCTAGCTTATGCTCACTTTATAAGTAGATTCAGTGATACCAGAAGACATTTTATGAAATAATGTCGGGGTTTTCTCCACTACCGATTTCCATTACAGAAACAACCATATGACATTTTTTTGAAATAATGACACCGGATGGCATTTGCATCTACCTTCTACTTGAGTATGGAAATCTCAAGTTATACTGAAAAATTGGCTAGAATATTTACGGCTTCAATCGTAAGGATAAATGCACGACCATGTTGTAAGTTTAACACTGAATTTGATAGTACGTGCTGAATAACTACATGATCAACTAGTGCATCCTCACTCCATACTTTGTGCTGTAAAACAGGAGGTGAAGCATTCAGAAATGTCCCAAGCTGAGAGGTGGAGACATCAGGAGCTCTTGTGTTCCATTAAGCAACGGTCGAGCATATGTTCATCTATTTTTGGCTTCGGAAGTTTCTGACGGAAGTTGTATTAAATACCGTAGACATATTGTAACAATAAAGTGTAGCTCCGGTTATTCTGGGTGTCTCATGAATATTCAACCAAAATCTGAGAATCCACAAGCAAAGTTGCCTTCAATCTCACCACCGAATCGATCAAGCAGCTCGCTGGTTTCACTACTACAAAGAAAGTTCAGTACAATGGCAACTCCGGTGGCTATCTCTTCGAACCTCGTCCTCCTGCTCGTGGCCCTCACCGCCGGCGGCGCCGGGATGCATGGCCACCTTCACCATCACGAACCAGTGGCCCTCCATGTTGTTCCCGGCCGCCATCCTGGTGACCGGCGGCTCCCTGCGCTGCGTCCTCTCTGGGAAACCGCCCGCGCGTGACGATCGCCGAGTTCACTCTCAGAAGCGGCTTCGACATCTCCGTTGTTCACGGCTTCAACGTGCCCATGGACTTCTGCCGCAGCACCGGAGGGAACGAACGGGGGGCGTCGTCCGGTGCAGGGACCCCTGCTGCTCCGACGCCAACCACCACCCCGGTCCCGGTGACGGGAAGTACCCCGGCGAACAGCGACTACGAGGTCGTCTTCTGCCCATCCACATGACGAGACCTGCGTGCGTGCATGGCCATGGCACGGCTTCATTGGCCATTTGATCATGATAATATGTCTCAGTTGCAAATGTATGAGAAATAAATTGATAAATGGAAACTTTGGATTATCTCAGCATTGTTATACCTACTGCTTGGTTTCAGTCTTTGGAGCTGATGTCGATCTTAGTAAGAGCATCCTCACTCGCCTCTTAATAGCCCTCCCAATAGGGCTATTGGGCATGCCCAGCCGCAGCGGCATTGCGTTATCTTATCCGGTGCGCCAGATACAGCCTACAACCATGGTGGGCCATGCCTGTCATTGACACAAACCGGCTTCCCGCCCTTTCCCGCCTCTGTTTCCCACCTTTTACTCCGGCTATAGATGGACCGCCGTGCCGCCAACTCCAGTTGTGCTCACTTCCCCCCCTCGCCAGGATTATGCCTCGCCGCCTAGCCACCACATGGGCCACCCTCACCCTGGCCGCGCGCGCATTTCTCGCCGCCGGACCCAACTCCTCCGCCTTCGGACGATGACGACGAAGAGGAGTAGGGGGCGGAAATGGAGGTAGATGTCGGGAGCAAGCCGCCATTCTCGCCTCCTTCGAAACCGATCACCGGGAAGAGGACAACCAGAGGTTGCATGCGTGCCGTGACTCTCGAGTAGACAAACACGGCCATCGAAGAACGTGTCATCGAGATCGCCCGCGAAAAAGCAGGAACGGAGGAGACCGGCCGCCACTTCATGGCCGCTGAGTGGCAGGCCATGGTGGAGATGGAGAGCCCAGAGGGCGGTAGACGCTGCCGCTAGAGAGGTTGCCCGCCTTGCCATGGTGGAGGTTTACCGTTGGGCGCGCGAAGCAGCAGAGGGCGGCGAGGAGGAGCCGGGAGGATGCGGTGCAGGCGGAGAATAGAGGTGGGCTTCGGCGACCTCGGTGACGACGTAGAAGGCACCAGTGGCGACTACATCTAGGTTTAGATAGTTTTTAGTTTTCGTTCAAATCTGTACAAATGCCTTACACTTTGAATGAAAACTGACGTTAATTCATGAGTCAAATTTTCATTGAAAAAAAGCTACTGGAGAGGCGCCCCCCATACTCGGCTACTAGTGTCCCCTATACGCCCGATCCGGCCCTATTGACAAACAGCGGCGTAGGGGGCGCGAGCGCTGAGTGGAGATGCTCTAATCTTGTTGTATAGAAGAAACTAGTGTTCGAAAAAAGAGGATATTTGATTGGTCTCTAAGATTCATCTTTCATTTGCAATGTCGCAGATTCAGCTTGATTCTCCTTCATTTTTGAATGGTCCGATTGAGATCCAACGGCTCGTGACCAAAAAGTCAGATCTTCTACTCGCTTAAGCGACAAGGCGTTTCTTTTTAATCCTACTTAACACTGGTGCAAAGTCCTAAACGCAACCTTCCCCTGGGTATGTTTTCCCAGATGCCACATGACAAGCCCTCTTCACCATTCAGATCCAAAAACATATCTAGAAATCCATAAGGGAAAGATAACAAACTTCCTGACAGTAGCGGAAACAACTGAAAGCAAAGATAACATATTGAGGCTTTCCAATTTCAGTCTGCAATTCAGTTGTACATACAGGTTTCTTTATCAAAAGCAGGAAGGGCCGACAGACAGAACTGAACTGAAAGATTCACTCAACAGGAAAGCTGAAAACATACAAAATATATCAAGCAAAGCAGTTACTTTGTCTCAAAATTATACTACTTGGCTACCAACAGCCACAAATCAATGCAATGTTGGTGCTATACTAGGAAAAATAAACTTTGTACACATGGGTGGTCTAACAAGAAGAATCATAGGAGGCATAATCTGGACAACCGAGGACTCATATGACTATTCGCGGATCAACGACATAAGCACTCCGGTAACACCTGATTTAGATCTCCAATTAATCGGCCTGCAGAGAAGAATGGGGTAAATGAACAGCAATTCGTCTGTCATATCCGTCATCGGTGATGGAGAATCTGCAAGAGCAACGAATTATTAGTACTCGTCTGTCTTCCATGAAGAGACGCTAAGGTTGGCAATGGTATGGGAATGTCGCATGAGGAAGTAGATACATAGGCATCGAGTGAAGCCTGACCTCATATTTAGCATTGCAAGGCGGTAGAGGCGGTGCAACTCAAGTGCTCTTGTCAGCAGTTTTCGTTGAAGGCAGTGTTCCAAATACATGGTCCCACCCAGGGTCGATGTTATTCCAAAGCCCTTGTTTTGAATTCTGAAGTGGTGGTTCAGATGGTATTTCTGGTGCACAGCAGAATGAACATTTATGTAAGTACAGAAAGAGATAAGAGTGTTCTGATAAGCGTCAGAATGAAATAAGCACCTTGAGATGTTTCGCTGGATCAAATGTGGGATGGGCATGATGCAGGTAGTAGTGTGTGCAATCATAGATCGCGTAACCCAACAGGCCACCTCCAAACACGCCAGGAGTGGTAGACATGGTGGTAAAGAGCTTGACTAGACTCCAGAACTGGATGGACAGAGCAGCAGAACACCATTAAAAAGTAACACGGCATGGTAGAATACACTTTCTTCACAATCCAACAGAGGGCATCCAACTTGGTTTGAATGGCTAGCACTTTCCATGACGGGCATGTAAAGTTGATGGGTGCCACTAACAGTGTTGTCCTGATATTTAATCGATGAGGAAGATTATTTACCGGATAGCACAAGATGGCTGCAGCAGTTGGTGGAAACACAAGTCGAAGTCCATCCATTGGATGCTTGTGATGGCATCCATGCAGAAGATAATGAGCTGTGTTTGTCCTGCCAAGTCAAAACAGCTATGATCAGAATATGCTCATCTCATCTGTTAGACGTCAGCAGTAAATGGCAGCACAGCTTACCAGTAACTTTTAGTATCTATGTGGAACAGGTAACGATGCAACGTGTATTCAATCAGTGTCCAGATAAATATTCCTGCCACAGCCAGCAGCGCTACTTGAGGAACTGTGTGGCCCATTTGCATCAATTGATTCAGGCACCAGCAAACAACAGGCAACCAAATAAGAGGAACTGCCCACCATTTCGTACGTGTTAAGAACTGAAATGAACCATTCATCAGACCATAATGTCCAAAGTTTCAAATGGATAAAAAGCAAAAGAAAAAACAAACAGAATATTCACCTCCAATACATCATTGGCAAAAAATCGTGGCCCCTCTTGCTAACAATTGGCTGGTGAACCCAGTCCTGATACTGTTCCTCTAGATGGCCAACCTGGAAAATAACACCCAAATATTTGAGTACACATACTCAAATAGCAGACCTTGATTTTCAAATGCACCAAGACACCAAAACATAACAGAAGAAATTAGGCAACAGTCATGATCAAAGACTAACGATGCATAGTAGTGAAATCGAGGAAAAATCAACAGCTTCACAATTTGACTTTATCTTAAATTACAGGAAAGTACTAAAACTAGGTACTATTTACATCTAGGAGATGAGCAAATAGTATGCTTTAAGAACTAACAATACTTGTAGCTACCGAACTCTTGGTCATCATTACACTACCCTGACTTATTTTTTTGGTCAATCCATTTACCCCACAATTTTTTTATATAAAGATAAAACCACTATGCCAAATATGCATTCATAGTCGAAGAAAACACATTCACCTGAAATACAAGAGGCTTGTCCAAATCTACTGTAAAGGCTTGTGCAACCATCTTCTTAGACAATGATTACCACCCTGCATGTAACCAAAAGTAAGGATATGGGTAATTTGTACAAAAATCAAGCAAGGTAGAGTAAATAGATGAAGTAAAGTACATTCAAACCCAGGAGAAGATAAGTCAAACTAAGTACGGAAGCATGGAACCAGTGTGTGACTGCTAATGTGTTGCAGTCTGTACTAGCTCTGCCTTTGAACTCTGTCCAAGCTGGGTAATTTTTAATTGACACTCAAGTGATACCATGTTCCCATATTTTAGTCAGGATTTGGACCCACCGGCTAGCTCTAAGTTAATGGACCAGATCTTTAACAGGAATTGATCTCAGCCAGCCCTCCAACCGGTCATTTGTAGTTTTATTAAACAAATAAAAAGAGCAGCTGGTCATGACGCCCTGGCGTTACTATTCTATGAGGATCTTGGGCCCCGAGGCCATTCCTAGTGGTGCCAAATCAGGCCCTGATCTCGGCACCATAGATTGAAAAGATTGGATGGTCCAGATCACAGGATCTGGTTCTGAGTCCACACTGAAGGAAAAAAGAAAAAAAAAAAAAACTAAAACTCCAGTTCACAGACAGGTGCACATGGGGCCTTCTGCCATGTTACACGATTTCATGCAATTTGAGTCCACGGCATATTCTAATAAAGCTGTGCAAGAATACAACAAAGAACCACAGCTCAGAACCGCCTGTAGGGGCATCTCATCCCCCCACCACTGGAATCCAAGAAAGAAAAGCTGTGTGCCGGCTGGAGACTGCTAATCACAGCCCCGCATAATGGCAAAAAAATATCTTTGATGGGCGAATACTTCAGGCCAAACTGTGATGTAACATCACCTGTTTCCAACAGTTGGCAAGCTAAACTAAATAGCATATATAATCAGGCATCTCACTAATACTGCCGCCGCATCTATTCAACAGCATGTAAAAACAATTGTTTCCGAATGCTTAATTGCTACTGCCGTCTACAGCCGGCACTAAAAGAGTCGTCGCTCTCGACCGAAACCCCTGACACGTCAGACTTTTCCCGGAGGCGAGGCGGCTCTCGGCCGAAATCAGCAGTTCGGCACTGAACGCGGCTCTGAGAAATCGTGCCGTCACAAAGCCGCGGCCGCGGCCTCTACCGCAGAGGCCCGCCGGCAGAACAATGCGGCGTCGGCGACGGCGACGGATCTAGGGGCCTTAGTCAGAACTCCGAATCAGAAGAGAGCGGGACGGGGGACGGGGGGACGGGGAACCTGCGGGACGCAATGCCACCCGCCGCCGACGCTGACGACGGAGCAGTGGCGGCTTACGTGCGCGGCTGCTGCTGCTACGAGTCGGGAGCTCGGAGATGGATGGGATGGAGGGCTGGCGTTCCTTTTTCTAGATTGCTCCCTCGGCTCTACCGTTTCTGCAGATTGATCCGTGCTGGGCCGGGCTGAATTCGTGTGGACCTTTGGTGGTGGACTGTTGTGCTTGGTAACGTGGCATGCTGGACTGAATACTCCCAACTACCAAGCCCAACCCCCCCCCCCCCCCCCCCCCCCAAAAAAAACTAGAAAAAGAAGGTTCAATAACTAATTAACCGTAAGTCCAAATTCAATAAATTTCATATCAATTTGCATCAGAAAGAAAATAGGAATCCATTTATGAACTTGTCATGCATCATAGCCCTTCCCTGTTTCGGCCAAATGGAAAATTAACAAGTCGTTGTTTGTTGTTTGGCAAGCCTTACGAGTCGTAGCGCTTGTTAGGTTTCTGTTGTTATCTCGATCTGTTATCGGGATATGTGGGGTTGTTACATGTCTCATCTGTGGATACTGTTGGTGAAGTTAAACTTAATAATTTGCTACAACGAAAACTTGAAGTGGGATAACAACTAAGCAGAGGCACCGGTGGACGACACCTTTGTCAACCACTAGTGTCCCCTAGGACCAGAGTTCCTGTTATAAGTTCTAAGCCTGAGCGCACTAACCACTCGCGGGAAGTTTTCTGGGACTCCCCATCACCTATTACCTTTTCTCAAGACTGTTGAAAAGGGGGCCACATCCTTGGTTTTATTTGGAGCATATGCACGTTTACTTACTGTTGTCTTCGGGTGCTTTATTTACTGTTGCCTTCGGGTGTTTATATTCTGTACTGCACAGCATCTCGTGGAACGTTTAGCGAAAGCAGGTTGTTAATGCCTAGCCTAGCCGTTGGCACAAACCTCTGGGTCTGTATCGGAGTACGGCCGAACTTCATCAACGGGTAGCTTAGATGGGTGCCCCCTAGACTTTCTTGCAGAACTGGAAACGGTCTTGTCGCGATACTCTGCTTTGATCCAGCAGTGTTGATCGTGCGTGTATGGGACCGGTAGTGCACCCATGCAGGGTAAATGTTTTCGGAAAGCCGTGTCCGCGGTTATGGACGACCTGGAGCTGATTAACTCGATCATAGAACAACTTACACCTAATCTTGTTGTTAATAATCTGCTAACAACCTGTGTAGTAAATAGCCTTGCTACAACCCTAATTAATAAAACTTGTCAACCGTGTGAGTGTCTTATACATTGCTTCTTCGCTATGAGCGAAGGGGATATGTGTATTCGGCAGGGTTATGTTTGCTGTAGAATAGTTGGTTACCTGTATGCGCTCTCTTACCTTCTCTGAGTAGACGGATGTTGTAGCGTGTCTCTGTTGGTTAGACCTTTGCTGCCGCTAAACTCCACCATAAAGCCCGGCGAGCACAACCTAGCTCTAGTCTCGCTGAGTATGTGCCTTGGTACTTATTGCTCTGCTTTCTCTCTTTTCGGCAACCGTTGGCCCGATCTGCAGGTACGTCTGGATACGAGTACTCGACAGGAGGTTACTTCGTGGACTACGCCGACGACGATCACGTAGAGTAGCAAGCTCGCTCTTAGGCAGCAGCCTGAGGCTTGCTGGATATGAGTTCCGACTTCTTATGTTTCAGGACTCTTAGTCTAATTTGGATCTTGTCTGTACTCAGACCTTTCGTTTTTGCTTCCGCTTGATGTAATGTTGGGACTGTGTCCTCTGAGTGTCATTTGTACCTTGCTCTCTATATGAGCGTTGCAACTTATTTATTTCTTTGTGTCTTAGAGTTAATGTTGTCATCTGTATTGTATGCCCTTGTATCCTGTGCACAGTGCGTGTATGATATGGAATGCACAGGAAGGCCGACACCCAGGTCGGATGCGGATCCACGAGGGGTTTCAGGTTCCGTGGGGCGTATCTTACTCCTGGGGTCAACAGCTAGGTACTCCGGTGCGGATACGGATTCACGAGGGGTTTTAGGTTCCGTGAGGCGTATCTAAGTCCAGGGGCCGACACTCCATGCTCGAGAGCTCACGCGAGGGCCTCCAGACCGCGCCGTCACACCTCGCTGCCACCTCCCCTCCGCAACCTACCTTGTCGGGCTCCGCCGCTCCGCCGCTCCTCCAAGCCCCCCTCCATGCGCTCCGTTGCGCCGCTCGCCGAGCGCCGCCGCACCGATTTCATTCTGCGCCGCCCGGATGACGCCGCTCCCCCGCGTGAGGGAGGCCCGTCGGGGCGCGCCCAGCCCACCCGCCGCCTTTGACGGACGGGCACGGCTGCCACCGCCGGCGCTGGCGGCGGCAAAAGCGGCCAGAGGAAGGAGATCAACCGGGGGCTTTTTTCTAGAGTTTGTGGAGCCTCCGGAGCCCCTCGCGCGAGAGGCCCGGGAGGAACGGTTCGAAACGAGGTTGGATTCAGGCATCACATTTATGATTACCTTATGTACAAATGGCGCCTCAGCTGGTCGCCTAAGTTCAGAATTCTCGCGATCATTTATCTCACAAAGTAGAGTTGTTAACCAATATTCCATTTTTCCTAGCAATCTACATGGTTAATCTGACAAAATAAAGCACATGTGTTTATTTGTTATGCCAAACCAATGTTCTCAAAACTACATTTCTCTAGAATTTTTATACTCCCTCCGAACTAAAGCCCCCGACGCTTATTATGGATCGGAGGGAGTAGCATATTAGCTATTAGAGTATGGCATATACGGTCGTTATGGTAGTCTAGGATAGAGATATGATTTGTTTCCATACGATCCTAACTTGACTTGCACTCCAAGATGATCCCCTGTACTCCTATATGTACTTGCCCGAGAGGCTCAATAATACATCCATCATATTCCGCCAATCTCTCTCTATCGTTCTACATGGTATCAGAGCGGCGAGATCCTTGACCTTGCCGCACAACACGCTTCCGCACCACGCCGCCCCCGGGAGGTCGATCTCCATGATCTCCGCCGGGGGCCGCGCAACCCGTAGCAGGGCTCGTCCGCCGATCCGTGATCAGCCGCCCTGGTGAGTTTTTGCCGATCTTTATATCGGTTTTTTTCTCCGTCGGCCGCTTAGCCGACTTCTTTCTTGGTTTACCGATCATAGATCGGATTGAGTCGCCCACCGCTCGTCGTCTTCGCGTGCCTCTACTTCGACAACGGCATCAACTCCGCACCGGCCTGCTCATCATCGACAACCGTGTGGCACGGCCAACCGCACCGCACAAGGGATGCCTTCATGCGTCGCAAACGGCCACGCTCGTCCGCGCGGTGTCCACCGCCGGTCCGTCTTCGCCGCCATCGATCGGGACTTCACCGACAACGGCACATCGGTTCCGATCTGCGCCGCCGTCCACACCATGGCAGGTACGCACCCGCGTCGGTCTGATCAGCCGACCTAGCGCGTCTACGCCAAGCACGTCCCCGAGCACGTGTCTACCACCGATCGAGCACCGGGCTGCCGCTGCGTCGCCCCTTCGGGCCGCAGTGCCGCCGCCTTTGGTCCACACTACCAGCTTTCGACGCGCCTTCCGAGGCGTGTACGTCGCTGGTGGTCTTCAGCCACTGCACCGACTCGCGCCTTGCAGCTATGCCGCCCCTTCGGGGTGTAGCGTCGGTCCACGCGGTCATCTTTGCTGTCCCTGCGCACCAACGTCCCAGGCTATCACCACGCCGCCTCCCTTGGTGCGGGCCACCACCGTCCACGCATGGTCTTCGTCACGCCGTCGGGTTCTTCCTTGCCTACTTTGAGTGCCGCCGCCGCGCTTCCACAGGTAACCTGCATGGCCACCTTTGGCAGTCGCAGGCCCCGTCGACTACCCCTACGCCCCTCTAGGCGTCCAGCATGACCACTCCAGGCCGCTGGTGGTTTCGCTGCCTTCTACGTCTTCGTCCACCACGACCTCATCGCCAACATCATCATCTCGTCCCCGACTACATCGTCTACTCCAACAACCGCGGACTGCAACGACACCTCTCTCTCTCTTCGCCGCTCCACGACTCGCAACCATCCTGGAGTCATCCTATTCTAGTCCCTACAACACTGGCGCACGGTTCATGATGGTCCCTGCCCTCGCACGCCCGGTACTGGCAACACCGGTGCATGACTTCGTCACCGACGCGTCACCGGGCCTGGCAAGCTCGGATCGGCGCCTCGTCTTCATCGGCTTCGACAACGTCTTCCTCGGCATCGACTCTTCTACAACTGCCTCGACCGCGTCGCCGACTTCGTCTTTGCATACTCGGTTCTGGCAAAAACGGAGTATGCCTTCATCCCCGACATGCACCTGGTTCCGGCAAAACTTGGGTTGCACCTCGTCCTCGACGGCTCGGACTGCATCGACTCCGGCATCGACACCCCTCTTCGACGACTGCCTCGACGCGTCTCTGTCACTCTCCTCGCGCACTGTGCGCTTGCGGCTTCATGTGTGGCTACCTCAACACCGGCACCCGACCACGACATCGACCATGGCATCCCTCGCACGGCTACCTCGACCAAGGCTGCACCGTCCAACGCTCTCGGCTACCTTGACATCGGCACAAAGGGCTACCACCTCGCCTGAGCACCTCACTAGCATTCTCTACAGTCCAAGCTACCACGCCGCGACACCGTCCACGACGTTCCCGCTACTACTGCGGGGGGATGTCAGTGCACTGGTTCTACTTCGGTTTCTCTCATGTCTGACCGTCCGTGACGTTCCTCTTGTTCATGACGCTACCGGTAAGACTGCGGGGGATGTTAGAGTATGGCATATACGGTCGTTATGGTAGTCTAGGATAGAGATAGGATTTGTTTTCCATACGATCCTAACTTGACTTGTACTCCAAGATGATCCTCTGTACGCCTATATATACTCGTCCGAGAGGCTCAATAATACATCCATCGTATTCCGCCAATCCCTCTCTCTATCGTTCTACATTAGCAATCTATTAATTATAAATTGGAGTGTCATTCACGTGGCTAGCTAGAAAAGGTGTAATGCTCACAGATCAAACGGGTAGAGTTGAGCATCTGTATAAGTAAACAACAAAGAGGATTGAAAATATCTCTGTTCACCAACAGAAATCTTGGGGACAATGAACTGTAAACAACGTGTGTAGTCATTTTGCTCATCCAAGGAACAACGAGAGTATCAGCAATACATCTGCTGGACATAAAAGACTGTACACACTATTCATGGTCTATCTATATACAACATTTGGTTGTTTAGCCAAAAAAATTGGTGTGCTGGTCCGCTATGTATATTTTCCTCCTAAACGCCATTTGAGTGGAGATAGTCTGCAATGTTGCTTGTATTAGCTAGGACTCTCTCCTTTTAGATTTACAGGGCACATGACAGAAAACGTATAGCAAGGTATTCATTTACTGTTCGTTTTTTTCGTTAACCGCATCCTGAGTCACACCATAACGGACCACTTAGTTTCCCCATTTGACCATACTTAGGGCAAGTACAATTTAGACGCTAATCACGGGCGCTAGGACGAAATCCCTGAAACTTAGGCCCATAGCCCACCTAATCACTGGATTTCCCTTGCGTCGAAGCTACACTAGACGCCGGGTGCTAGGCCTCTTTTCTGCCGCACGAGGCAGTTGCCTAGCTTTCGCTAGCGATCCAAATAAGCTTCTTACAGCATGTCAGCCGGGAGCCTCAAAGGCTCTCTCAAACGGATTTGGGGGACGCCGGATAAAAAATTGCGGCCAGTGGTGATTCCT
This sequence comes from Lolium perenne, assembly GCF_019359855.2. NCBI lineage: Eukaryota > Viridiplantae > Streptophyta > Magnoliopsida > Poales > Poaceae > Lolium > Lolium perenne. The sequence goes on from NC_067249.2 coordinate 272,921,408, forward strand.
ATAGCCTAATTTTATCTAGTGTGGCTTCAAATATTGTCCGGCGTTCCCAGACCAACCCCAGTGTACTGGGTACGATCGGGGGCGCCGAACACAACGATCCCTGTTTCTGTTACCTGGCATGCTCGTCAGTCAAAAAGGCCAAAATCCATGTCCTTTATCCCTTCCCACCTACCGCACGTATAGTCAATCCATGGACGGTGTCGTTGCCTATTCGACGGTACCTCGGAGGAGGGATCCTCACGAGGGGGAGAAGAAGTAGGGGCCATCGGGAGGAGAGTCCTCGGGACGGTGGTACGCGATTTACCCAGCTTCGGAACACCTGCACGATGACAGGGCCTACTGCTGCTTGTCTGGAATTATCTGGGCGCTTTCGCGTTGTTACAATGAGTTGTGGTCCTGCCCCTTAGGGCTCTCAGGATCCGGCTTATAAAGGCGCTCGGATCTAGGGTTTACACGGAGAGTCCTAGCCGGAATACAAGTTGCCTAACTACGGAATATTACATTACCGTGTACGTCAAGGATCCGCCTTCCTTCTAGGCTGCTCTGGATCCGGACACTTTATGGGCTTCCACGGATCCGGCCTTCTTCGTAGGTCGGTTGGGATCCGGCTACCTGCTCTTGGGCTGGACTTCATCCTTCATGATCTACAGCAACTGGGCCGTCCATGGGCCATATGCCACCATCACCGTCTATGGGCCACCTGGGCTTGCCAGATCTAGGCCATGTCGTTGATACACTCATAAAGTATATCCACAATAGTAGCCCTCGAAGTTCTCCGAGATTCATCATTCCTCCGACTTCACTTAATTCGGATCCGAAGAGAATCTTGAAGAGCTTCCAAACTTTTCCTCGTTTCCGACTTCATTAACCCGGAAATCATCAATTCTTCAGTATCGACAATGTAGCGGATTATTCGCTCATCCAGTGCACAACTTTCTCTTTTCCCGCGCTAAATTTTCGGAGATGCGAATCTTCAGCCGAAAATTTCGGATGTGTACAGTTAAGTTACCTCTGTGTAGTTTTACCGTTTTTAACCTAAGACACGTGGCGACCATCCAACGGTGCGACCGTTCCGTTCCCACCGTTGGATCCGAATCACGAATCTCCGCGCTGAGTCTATAAATACCCTCCGCGAGTGGTAACTTTCCCATTCTTTCACCTCAAACCCCACTTCGTCTTCTTCCTCCCGCAGCGCCGCCCACCGGATCTGAACTCCGGCGAGCTTCCGCACGGAGACCTTCACCCGCTGCCGCTCCAAGGCCGCATTCGACCCGAACTGCTTGCGGTTGATCGGGAACTTGCATCCGCCGCCGATCCGTGGTCATCCAGAGCTCAGTGCACCAAGTCCGGCGACCTCATCTTCGCCGGAGCGACGGGGAACCGCCACGCCATTGAAGGTACGTCCGCCGGGCCCGTAGAAGAAGAAGTACAGTAGACTAGCTTAGTTTCCGGCTACTCAAACAGTTTCATCGCATGCATGCAGCCGGATCCATGTCAACTAACTCACCTAGATATACTGATAGTTCTCCAAATAGTCCGGACTCAAGTTCAAAAGAACCAAGTTTTCCGGAACCATTAGCGTTCCTACCACCATATGTTTCCGACACGCGCTTAGCTCAACCTTTCTCCGCATCTTCCAGCAATACACTAAGCCGGATCCCAACCCTCAAAGAGATCCAGGAAGAACTCGAAGGCCAAGCAAGGATGGCAGCTAAGGTGCAAGAGGTGGAGCAGAAAAAAGGATCTAAGGCCCGGAACCGGGAGGGTGAAAAAGGACAATGGTGGCCCTGTGAGGTCAAGGATTCGGATCTCAGGGAGCTACAGGAGGAGGGCATGATCTCTCCTCACTGGAGTTTCATGAAGGACTCCGTCACGCCCAAGCCGGATTCGGACAAGCGCGTCCTCACGAAGGCCTGGGTAGAGCGCGGTCTCTCTCTCCCCTGTTCGGAATTCTTCCTCTCCGTCCTCACTACCTACGGGCTCCAACCACACAACATCTGTCCCAACTCCTACCTCCTCCTTTCCAACTTCGTGACTCTTTGCGAAGGCCACCTCGGAATTCGCCCGGACATCCGTCTGTGGCAATTCTTTTTCCGAGTGAAGAAAGAAACGAAAGATAAGGCGATGGTGAACTGCGGCAGCATGACGTTCATGCTCCGCCCCGGCAGGATGTATCCGCCGCACTCCTCTCACAAATCCGTCCGGTACTGGAACGCCGGATGGTTCTATGTGAAGAATGTCGAAGTTCCGAATGTGCACCAGGGGCTTCCCAAATTCATCAATCAGCCTCCGGAAGAACTCGACAGCTGGAGTCTCATCCCCGCGCTTGCTCAATATCCAGAGCTGAACAAAGCTGCGCAGAGGATTTCCAGGTTAGTCCAAGATGGGCTAACCAGAACTGATCTGACCCTCAGCTGGTTTTCCCGCCGGATCCAGCCCCTGAAGTATAACGCAAGAAAAATCTGCGAGTACACCGGGGTGGACGATCCACTCCGAGTCACCCGCGACAACTTGCCAGCAGATTCTCTGAAAAGGCGGATCAAGACCCTTGTGAAGGTTACCCGGGGCCAGCCGGTCCCGGAGATTGTTATGGACATCAAGACCAATAATCAATGCCCTCCGGTACGTATTCGCATTTTTATGTTTTAACTCCTCAAAATTGGAAGCATTTTTAACTTCTTCATTTTTACCTCTCCAGCTCGATAGTTTGGCGGAGGAGGATTTTAGAGCTATTCTCCGAGAACCCATGGGCCACGAACTGGCGGAAGAGGATCCGGAGGATGACGACGAACAGGAGGGGCAAGCTCCCAAAAAAGCTGCTCCCCAACCTGCCAAGCGTCCCCGCGCCAAGGCTTCCGGCTCCGATGCCGGTGCCAGCGGCGAGGCCTCCGCCAAGAAGGCCAAGACCACGAAACCTCCTCCCCTAGACTCGAAGAAGGCGGAACGCGAGCACCTCAAACTGCTTGCCAACGCAGGAAAAGGATCGCGCCCCCTTATTTCCCGGAGCCACGTAAGTATCCGAGATCATCTCTCAGCTTCCGTGTAAGCTTATTATTTATATTTTTCTTTTGCTTGTCGCAGGAGTCAGAAGGCCCCTGCTTCTCGGACTAACACCCAGAAGCAGATTACAAAGTATCTGAAGGCTTCACCAGCAGTTCCTCCGGTCACGCCAACACCCCCTAGCACCTCACACCCCATTCGACAATCGCCACCGCACGAGGCCCCGCCCTCCCCTACTCCAGCTGCCCAAACTCCACCGAAAATAATTCCTGTGAGCAGCGAGAGAGGAGGCGTAAGCTCATCCGCCGCAAGACGAGCGGCTCCGGAAGGTCCCCAGGATAAGGCCTCAGAAGAAAAAGAAGTTAACTCCCGAGACTTGGCTGAAGTTCCGGCTAATGATGCCGTAACTTTCCCGGAGAATTTTGGGGATCCGACCAACCTGTGGTCCACTCCAAAGGCCTATTCGCAGAAGTTTTTCCATAAATTAACGGAGGCGGAGAAGTGGGAACTGGAGCAGGACCTCCTAAACTCCATGATGTCCAATGCTTGGGGGAAGGCGGACGTTGAATCTTCCGAGATTCAACTCCACAAGAAGGAAATGGGTGACTTCTTTGACCGTCTCCTCGTCAAACGCAAGGTAACATGATATTCCCAGTAGCCCCAAGTATTTAGGCGGAAACTAGTAATAGTTAGCGCTTCGATACTTAGAGTAAGATTAACTGAAAATGTTTTGAAGTGCCATGGTAGCCCCCAAGCGTCATGGTGGAAATATTTCCGGCAATGATGCTTCGAAAGAACGTACACACAAAAAATGAACGCGGCCGGAGACTAATCCGAACTCTGGCTATTTCAGGAGCAGCAGGCGCTGCATTATGAGCTCAACAAGAATATTTCCCTGCAGCGCCGCGTCACTTTAAGCCAGGCGGATGATATCCAGGCCGGAAAGGAAAAGATTGCAGAACTGGAAAAACAGCTGGCGGAAGCCCAAAGTAAGCCTCCGACCTCGTTTATCATTGTTCCAAATTCCGACTTTTGAACTTATCTTTAACTTTATGATTTAATAGATGCATCTACCTCCCTCGCCACCGCATCCTCCGAGCTTGAAAGCCTGCGCTCCGCCTACCAGGATCTGGAGACCAAACTGGCAGAGGCGGACAGAAAGCGAGAGCGGGCAGAGAAGCAGCTAAAAGAGAAAAATTCCGAGCTCCTTAAAAAAGAGGCGGACTTTGTTCAGAAGCGCCAAGTTGATAGTGAAACAGTGCAGAAACTGCAAAAAGAAGTCAACGGCCTTCGGAACTATATGACTACGGCGGAGAGAGGATGGGACCTTCTCAACTCCGACGTCATGGGTAGGAATCCGGACTCCAAAGAATCAAACGAATCCGCCAATCTTTACTGGATTTTTGACTCAACATTTTTGTGCAGAGCCCCTTGGATATAATGAAGAACGACGCAACCAGTTCCCTCGTGACGATCTGCTCCGGCTTGCCGGAGATGATTGTAAGGATCTAATCTCCGCGAGCCGGAAAATCTGCCACAACCTGAACATTAAGGAGAGCAGAACCTGCAATGTCCGTGAACTGATCAAAAGGATGGACCTTCTCCCGGAGCTGGTTGTTGACCTTCAGGCCTCATCTGCCAGGGGCACCACCCAAATGTCTCTGGCCATGTGCTTGGCGCGCTCTCCGGGTTTGGATATCGATCTTGCCACCACCGGAGTTCCTCCGAATACGGATGTAGACGCACTACTGGATGCGTGCAGTGGTTACGATACCCGGATCGCGCGCCGCATCCGCCACGACGAATTCTTCGAGAAGGTGGTGCTTCCAGCTGACGAAATCCTCGAAGCAGAATATGCCAAGGAACGAGCAGCGGAGACGCGACCCACCGGATCCGGCGAGGAAGGCCAAATGACATGGACCAGCTCGAAGGATAAATCCAAGGATGGCGCCACTTCTCTGACTGAGGAAGCCGAGGATGAAGAGGATGATGCTGCTTCTTCTCCGACCAAGGAAACGGAAGATGAAGCAGCGCGAACTGAAGAAGGAAACAACTCTTCTCCGGCTAAGGAGAAGTAGAAAACTTGATCCTGCGGAAAAACAAAGCATCATTTTTGGCCCCATCGAGGGTTTGTAAGATATAACTTAAATTCTTAAGGAGCTAGGAACGAAACAATTTGCATGGGCGGAAAACTTATCCTGCTATCCGTTTATCATATATATGCATGTTTCGTTTGTTGGAAAAGCAAGTGCTAGTTTCTAAGTTTTCCGGCTTGCTCACTTGACCTTCCACGAGCCGGAAGACCTTTAACCGGAAACGCTCGCCTGCGGCGACGAAGCCTAATGGCGATCCGTCAATAACCGCGGAAACAAGCCCCCAACCAAGGTGCCGGAAGTCGCTACCAGGAATCCGTGAATTCGCAACAAAAAACCTGTCCACCAGAAAACTTAAGCTCACGTCCTAAAGGACGATTTTGAAAAAATCACAACTTTCATACACGCTTAGGCGGAAATATCCAGCTCTGCGGTTTTAGTTGGAAAACTTTACATGATCTAAAAATGAACAACTAAAGGAGGTAAAAGACTCAAAGAGTGAACCATATGCTTTATTTCATTGATCATGTATAACTGTTACAAAGTATGTAAAAATTGCTAAGTGTGGAAAGGACGTAGCTGTGCTATATTCCAGGGGCGGTCTGTCTCATCGTAAATGTCACCCGGATCCTCCCGTTTACGTTTCCGGTGCCAATTGGCAGGTCTATCTTTCAACTCACGGAAATCAACGAGGTAATAAGATCCGTTATGCAGCACTTTGCTGATGACGAAGGGTCCTTCCCATGGAGATTGCAACTTATGCTCTTTCACCTGTCGAAGGCGGAGGACCAGGTCTCCTGTTGTAAACGAGCGATTCCGAACTCGACGGCTGTGGTAGCGTCGGAGTTTCTGCTGGTAAATGGTGGAGCGCTGGTCAGCTAAGTTCCGAGCTTCCTCAATCAGGTCCACAGAAAGCTGTCTAGCCTCGTCAGCTGTATCTTCGTTGTAGGCGGAAATTCGCGGGGAGTCGTGGATGATGTCGGAGGGAAGCACAGCTTCAGATCCGTATACTAGGAAGAAAGGGGTAAACCCTGTTGATCTGTTAGGGGTAGTTCGCAAACTCCACAGAACAGAATCCAACTCCTCAGCCCAAGCTCCGGCTGTGCGTCGCAGCGGTTCCTCAAGGCGAGGTTTGACTCCGGCTAGTATGAGACCATTGGCTCGCTCGACCTGCCCATTAGACTGTGGATGTGCTACAGATGCCAGGTCCAGCCGGATCCCAAGGTCGTAACAATAATCCTTGAGCTCTCCTTGTGCGAAGTTCGTACCATTATCTGTGATTATGCTATGTGGGATGCCGTATCTCACTACGAGGCTGCAAACGAATTTTAGTGCTGTAGCACCATCGGCTTTTCTCACTGGCTTTGCCTCGATCCACTTACTGAACTTGTCAATAGCGACCAAGAGGTACTCAAAACCGCCAGGAGATGATTTTTTCAGCTTTCCAACCATATCAAGCCCCCAGACCGCGAACGGCCAAGTGATAGGGATGGTCTTGAGCTCCTGAGCCAGGGCATTTGGTTGGGTAGCGTAATATTGACAACCTCGGCAGGTTTTCACTAGTTTCTCAGCATCTTCTTTGGCTGTGAGCCAGTAAAATCCTTGCCGAAAAGCTTTTGCAACGAGGAACCTGGGAGCGGCGTGATGCCCGCAATCACCAGCATGGATCTCTCTGAGGATTTCAATGCCATCTTGATGTGAGACGCATTTCAAAAATACCCCAGTTGCACTTCGCTTGTAGAGCTGTTCATCAACTATTGTGTAGGATCTTGCTCGTCTGATGATCTGTCGTGCGAATTCATGATCTGGCATGTACAGAATGAAAACTTCATTCTCGATTCTACGAGAATTTTTATGAAAGCGTTTCATTTGCTTCTCTTCAATGGAAGTTTCATTTTCCCAGAATGTATCCTAATTTTTGGCCTAATTCTTCTTCTGATGATCGATTCAACCTCTGATCACAGTGTGACTCCGGCTCCTGAACCTTGATGCTGCTTGGATCCGTCGAAGTGCATGACCCAAGTTTCGGGTTCCGGCTCAAGTTCGGCATCCGGAGCTTCTGTCTAGTCAGCGACGAAATCCGCCAAAATCTGAGACTTGATCGCAGTCCTAGCTTTGTAATTGATGTCGAAGGATGATAGTTCTATGCCCCATTTTGCTGTGCGTCCTGTTGCGTCAGCGTTGTTGAGAATGGTTGACAATGGAGCTTTGCTCACAACTGTCATTGGATGCTCCTGGAAGTAATGCCTCAGCTTCCGGCTACCTAGGAACACACCATAGGCTAGCTTCTGAAAGTGAGGGTATCTCTGTTTGGATTTTGTCAGCACCTCGCTAATGTAGTAGACTGGCCTCTGGACTCTGTATTCATGACCTTCTTCCGTTCGCTCCACCACGATAACGAGACTGATGACCTTATTGGTAGCTGCCAGGTAGAGGAGCATAGGCTCTGACTCAGTCGGAGCTGCCAAAATAGGTGGGGAAGTGAGTAAATCCTTCAACCCCTAAAGTGCTGCATCTGCTGCGTCGTCCCAGACAAATTTGTCCATTTTCTTCAGTAGTTTGTAGAGAGGTAGTGCCTTTTCGCCAAGACGGCTAACAAATCGACTGATTGCTGCAACACAACCAGTTAATCGTTGCACATCTTTGAGACAAGTTGGCCTTTTGATGAACAGAATTGCCTTAATTTTTTCCGGGTTTACTTCGATGCCTCTATGAGAGACTATGAAGCCAAGGAGTTTTCCGGCTGGCACGCCAAAGACGCACTTCAGCGGATTTAACATCATCTTGTACCGTCGGAGATTTTCAAAGGTTTCTGTGAGATCGCTGATCAAGTCGGAACCTTTCCGGATCATGACCGCGATGTCGTCGACGTATGCGTGCACGTTCCGGCCAATTTGGTCCTTCAGGCATCGCTGCATCGTACGTTGGTAGGTGGCACCTGCATTTTTCAAACCAAATGGCATGGTGACGTAGCAGTAAGTGCCAAAGGGTGTGATGAACGAGGTCGCCTTTTGGTCGGACTTCTTCATCCGGATCTGATGATACCCGGAATATGCGTCAAGAAAACACAGAAGTTCCGCCCCAGCCGTCGAATCAATGACTTGGTCAATGCGCGGCAAGGGGAACGGATCCTTCGGACAATGCTTATTCAAGCCGGAGTAATCGATGCACATTCTTAGTATTTCAGAATTCTTTTTGGGTACAAGGACGGGATTTGCGACCCAATCAGTATGGATAACTTCTATTACAAAACATGCCTCTAGTAACTTTGCTAATTCCATCCCAATGGCGCGGCGCTTCTTGTCACCAAAGCGTCGCATAGCTTGCTTCACCGGTTTGGCACCCGGATTTATGTTGAGGTAGTGCTCGGCGAGTTCCCTTGGTACTCCGGACATGTCAGAAGGTTGCCATGCGAAGATATCCATGTTAGCTCGGAGGAACTCGACGAGCGTGCTTTCCTATTTGGGGTCCATGTTGGCTCCGACCGACACCTGCTTGGAACTGTCTCCTACCTTGAGGTCGACCTTCTTGGTGTCTATCGCGGCCTTGAACGAGTTTTTCTGCTCGGAGATCTGTTTCTTGGTGGTCTGCATTTCAGTCGGATCCACCGCGGCTCTATAGCCTTGCAGCTCCTCGTCGGATAGCACAGATTCTACGAAGGCGGCTTCGCCAATTTCGCACTCTCGAGCTTTCTTGTAGTCTCCGGATACGGTAATCATACCGTTAGGACCCGGAATCTTGAGCTTATTGTAGATGTAGCACGCCCTTGCGTGAAACTTGTGGTAGGTGGGCCTGCCGAAGATGACGTGGTAGGAGCTCTTGAAGGGCACGACCTCGAACGTGATCATTTCTTCGCGGAAATTATTAACATCGCCGAAGGCCACGGGGAGTCGGATGCTACCAAGAGAATTTGCTTTTTACCCGGAACCACACCGTGAAACTCAGTGTTGATGTGCTTGAGCTGTTCCTTGGTAAGCTGCATCTTCTCCAGAGTCTCCAGGTACATGATATTCAAGCTGGCTCCGCCATCCATAAGGCACTTGGAGAAATCAAACCCATCAATGCGGGGACTTACAACCAAGGCGTAACACTCTTTTGGAATAATGGTTGGATGATCCGCCCTATCAAACGTGCAAGGATTTTCCGACCACCTGACATACTGCGGCACAGCCGGAACTGTGGCGTTTAGGATCCGGAGAGCTGATTTGCTTGCACGGACTGTGGGCATTCCGAGGAAAGTGTGGTATGCGCCAGCACTCTTTTTGACGAAGGGGTTGGATTTGTTTGCTGCGGAAGCCTCTTTAGGATCCGGCGAAGCATCATCCTCATCCATCGCCTCGGAACTATTATCGTCCTTTTCCTTGTTCTTGCCCTTGCCTCCTTTGCCGCGTGGGCGGTGCTTCCAGGCTCGCTTGTATCCTGCTTCCGGATCGCCTTTTAGGTCATTGACCCACTTGCAGTTGCGGTTAGTGTGGGAAGATTTGCCAGTAGCCGGATCCATATGGGCCAGGCATGGCATGTCCCGGTATTCTTCATATGTTTGGGGAGCGCGGAATCCAGCGGCTGTGACTTCGTCGGTGCGCTGTTGACCCCTGCCGGCTCCGCCTCCACGTCCGCGGCCTCTTCCGCCTCCTTGACCTCCGCGTTGGAACGCCATGGCGACCATGTCGGATCCGCCGCTCTTCTGGTCGTCGGGGGGATTTTTCCGCTTGTTGCTGTTGCTGCCACCATTATCACGATTTTTCTTCTGTTGGTGGAGGGGTATGGCTGTAGCAGCAAGTTCTCCTCCTGCGTCGTCATCGGCGGCGGAGTGGGTACTTGCAATGCCTATCATGTCGTCCAGCGTTAACTTGTTTTCATTGTTCAAGCAAGTAAGCTTGTGCCGGAGCAGTCCTCCCCTTTGCAGTCCACCAATGAAGGCGTGTATAGCTGTGCGATTGTCCACATTCTCACACTCGTTCCTGGTTGCTAACCATCGCGTGAGGAAACTCCGTGATGTTTCGCCTTTCTTCTGGATACAGGCTTGCAAGTCGCTTGTTGTGGCGGGTCTTTTGTAGGTGCCCCTGAAGTGCTTCTCGAAGGCTATCTTCATGTCAAACCAACAAAAGATGGTGTTTTCCGGGAGGTCGCCGAGCCAGGTACGAGCTGGACCAATAAGGTACAACTGGAGCATGCGGCAAGCGATTCTCTGGTTCCCTCCGGCGAAGCTTACTGCATTGAAGTAGTCTTCGATCCAGGTGTCGGGCCTTTCGCTGCCATCATAGTGCTTCAGATTTCCGGGTAACTTAAGGTTCAAGCCTTTTGGATATGGCTCCTCTCGGATCATCCTGCCAAAGCATTTTGGGCCAATGTATTCAGATCTGTACTCGTTGAGACGTTCCCTTGCGTCGCGTGGGCCGGAGCGGGGGGACTTCGAACGAGAGCGAGATCTCCGGCCTCCGCCTCCGCCTCCGCCTCCTCCACTGGGTGGTGGGGAGGGGGATTTGCGAGGGGGCCTGTGGGACCTTTTGCTTCCGCCTTCGGATTCGCCATGCCCGTCGCGCTGCTGACTCCGGCTTCGGTGGCTGCCTTCCCCATGATGGCGGTCGTCTCCGTTGTTCCGGCTTCTGCGAGGCTCCGGCTCACGTTCTTCATTCCGGCTCCGACGAGGTTCCGGCGCATGCTCCGTGTTCCGATTCCTCTGAGGGACCGCGTTGTCGCGGATATTGATTCCGCTAGGCCCATGGGGCCTGGTGTTTTCGACTGGACAACGACGGCGAGGAGGCGGAGGAGGTGCCTGGTGTCGTGGCGGAGGTGATGGGTTCCGGTACTTGTCTCTTCCAGTGTACATCGGATCATTTTCCTTCCTTGGGTCCGTCGGAGGTGTTTTCGATGGTACCGGGATCGGATTTGGATGTTCTCTGGTCCTCCTTCTGCGCTCCGTGGATCCGGTGCGCGATTCATCGTCACGATGCTGTCTTCCTGAGGCGTCCTTCTGCGCGGTGGATACACATAGATCCGGGTTGGATTCCAACCTGCGCGAAGTGTCTGCCTTACTCCGTTGCTTCATTGCTGAAGCTACCAGCGTGCGGAGGTGCGCGATGTCGATTTCCTCATCTTGCTTGGCCAAGATCTCCGCAGCTTTCTTCATATTGTCCTTTGGAGTGGCAAGTGGCTGCTGGTTCGTGGGAGTTGCAAAGTTGATCTTTCGAGGGCCAATGGCCTCCCGGCGGATTCTATCTGCCTCCTTACCAGCGTCCTCCATCATGGTTTCCCATCGCGCTCAGAGTTTCTTAGCTTCTTCCAAGCATTTTGCGGCTTCGCGCTCTCTCTTGAGAAAACTTTCCATCACTGCTCCTGCCTCTTGCCTTTCCTCCAGCATTGCTGCTGCAGTGTTGGCAAATACTTGGGCGGTGGCCAGCATCTCCTTTCTTTTCGCTTCTAGAACTTCAGGATTGGCGGCTTCGTCCGGAGTTATGGGTTTGTTGAGGATTTCCGAGTGTGCGATAGCACCCCGGCCGGCCTGTTCGACAAGCTCATCTGCGGTCATGTATTCCGTATGGCCGAAGATGTGTCCTTCTCCGGATTCCAGCGCAACGCGGAAACAAGGTCGCGAAGGCGGAGTTTCCGAAGTGGACTGGCCCAGGATCACGTCGCCAGTCGGAGTTTCTTTGTCAGTTTCCTGCTCCAGCCCAGTTATGGTTGCAAGGACCTGTTTAGGCGGAGCGGATTCTGCCTCGGCTGCCTCCTCATCCTCGAACTCTTTCATGGCTCGATTGTATTCTTCTGTGTTCATGGTGGAAACATCGTCTGATGTTGGGCTTAGGTTGCCCAAGATCGATTCCTCCTTTTCTCCGGCATCCTCTGGATGGTCCGGAGTGGCGCTATCTCCGGGAGCCTCCTGCTGATCCGGGGCGTCACTATCTCCGGTAGCCTCAACCTGCATGGGTCCAGCTTCTTCCTGAGGAGGAGCGGTGTAACATCCCAAGAGTAATACCTTAGTCCTTTTTACATTTCTTGCATTGTTATCATATCATCATGTTGCTTTCATGCATATCACCACCTTTGGCTTTTATAAAATTGCATTTGGTTTTGGTTTTGTTTTCGTTTGCTTGCTTGGTCTTCTTCTACCTCTCTCTTGGTTCATCCCCTTCCTCTTGTGATGTTCCAAGAAAAGCTAACAAGCCAAACCTATCCCTCTACTTGATCTATATTTCAAATAGGTCATGCCAAAATTCTTATATGGTTACTATAAACCTACCTCCCCTCTCTTTCTATTTTTGCAATGCACCTATTTTATTCCTTTGAGATGGTTCTCCAATGGTTGAGCCCATTAGGGATTGCCAAATATTTGAGTACCAAATATTTCTTATCCTTTTATACTCTCTATGCCTCTCCCTTTATTCTTTTCCCTCTTTTATTTCTCAAGCCTACCATGTTGGTATACAAAGCTTGAGTTCTTCCCTGAATTCTTTTTCAAATTGTCTCTTCTCAAATTTCAGAAACGGTTTCAAAAATGAAAGGGTTTTATAAAAACAGAAAACTGAAAAGAAATAAAAGAAAAACCTAGCTAATCTAAACCACCTAAACAGCCCAGCTATCTAACCTAACCAGCCGGCTAGCCCATCTCTCTTCTCACCCCAGCCCATCTCTCTTCTCACCACCGAAGCCCACTAACCTGGCCCAAGCCCACCTTATCGAAGCGGTACGAGGACCCCCTCGCCACCACCTTTCCACGTCAGAAGAGAACGCCATATCGGGCAATGGCACCCCTCGCTCTCCACGTCGCCCTCCTGCTCCATCGCTCGGCTCCCTTCCCCCTCTTAAGTCACACCAGCACCAGCATCTCCAGGAACCCTAGCTACCTCCCTTCTTCCTCTACAGCGCCGCCGCCACCCTTCTCTGCTCCCTTCCAAAACCCTAACCGAGAGCCACAGCACCCCTCCGTCTATCTCTCGCCGCCGCCGCCATGGCCTCCGTCGCGCCGACCTGAGCACGGGAACGAGCTCCCGTCGGCCTCCTCTACGTCCTCGTCATCTTCACGGAGGCTGGGACGCCAAGATCTGCACGCATGAGTTCACCATCTACCTCGTCTACCCCGGCATCCCCTTCTTCTTCGACGCCGGCCACCTCCTCCGCCGCTCTTTCCCATCACCGAGCAACCCAGGGTGAGCACCACTTCTCATCTTCCTTGCATGTACCCTGGATCGAGGAAGAAATCGAAGAGAGAGCGAGATCGAGATCAAAAACGGAAAAAGGTGCACCTTTTTCTCTGTTCTCGGAACCCCACTTCCGACGAGCATCGCCGGCGAACCACTCCACCTCAGGTCGAGCTTCTGGCACCTTCAGACGCACGACATCACCAGCTCCACCATAGTTTTTGAATCACTCAAATTGGTGTAGAAACGAAGACGCAATCGTCTTTCAAAGTTTGGTCCAGAACATGTTCTCAGTATTCGTAGTTCTTCGCTGTGACGCGAGCTCGTTTTCCGACGATCGCCGCCGACACCACCGTGTACCATTTCCGACTTTTCCACCACCGTTCGAATCTTGGCACAACGGGCAAACTCAACTTGTCGATATCTTCATCTAAGCCTGCCCAGATCTCTCGCTTTAATCGCTTTAAAATCTGTGCACAAAACCCTCTGCAGAACAGCAACTGTCACCTTCTTCAGTTCGAGCTGTCGAGATTCAGATAAAACGCGACCAACACTACACCTTGTCTGCGCCCCGGTTACTGTCAAAACCGAACGCGTAGCCCACTGGCTACACCCCTGGCTCTCCATCGCGCAGACCCAGGCTCGATCCACCGCGGGCGCAGAATAAACCCCCTTTTTGCAACTTGCCACGCTGGCACCTACGTGGCAGTGGAGCCCCACTGTCATTGGTCTGGCTAGCTCCACCTGTGTGTAAAATGTTCAGCCGAAATTCAAATCAATTTCAAATTCCAAATTCAGATTTTTGCCCCTGGCCCTTTTTCAATTATTTTAAAATTGCACTTTTACTAATCCAATTTCTACAAAATTTATATCCATTCTGTTCAGAATTTGATGAACTTTCCAAACCTGTAACTTGTTCAAACTTTTGAACAACTAAAATTTGACAAGTTTTCAATTTGGTTTTCAATAGTGCAATCTTGCATAATTCATAACTTAATTTCTATAACTCCAAATTTAGTAATCTTTATATCTAAATGCATCAGAAAAACACGAGGTATTCAAATATCATCATGCCATGCATCATTGACATCATCTCTGGTTCGATCAAATTAAAATTGCAAAACTTGAACTAAATGTTAGGTGAGGGTGTTCCATTATTTCTATGCTACTTTGAACAGCCCATTTAATTTTGCTATGTATGAAACCCTTGCACCTCATGCATCATATTGCGCATTGCATACTTGTATTGATTTGTGCTATTACTTTCTTGTATGTGCTATTTGGTTCTTCTCGAGTAGACATCGACGCAGAGCAGTTCGAGCAGGAGTACGAGCACCCCCAGGAGGATCGTGTCTGTGCTTCTACCCCTGATCTGACAGGCGAGCCCACCCCTTCACCTATTTTACATTTTCATGCTCTTTTGATCTATTGCTATCCCTATGTTGCGATTCTGTTGTGTCACGTGTCCTATTCCACCTGTTACCCTATATGATCCGAGTTACACCTCCTTGCCCTACCTGATGTTTTGTTGTTTGCCAGCTTTGCGAGTCGTAGGCGAGTTTAGGGTCTTGTTGATATCTCGAAATGTTCGGGATATCTTGTTGGGAAGTTGACACATGTAACACCTTTTTAAAATGATGTTGATAACTTTTGCTACAACTAAAATTGATATGGGATAATAACATTGCAGAGGCATCGGTGAGCCCCTTCGCAAAAGCATCGGATTTTTGTCTCGCTTGTGTCCCCTAGGACCCGAGTTCTTGTTATCTATTCTAAGACTGAGCGCGCTAACCACTCGTGGGAGGTTTTATCGGGACCCCCCATCACCCATTACCATTTCTCAAGTCTGTTGAAAAGGGGGCCACAACCTTGGTTTTATTTGCCTATGCCATGTATGCCATGCTTTACTTACTGTTGCCTTCGGGTGTTTATTTCCTGTTGCCTTCGGGTGTTTATATTATGTATTGTACCCCGCGGAACGTTTAGCGAAGCGTGTGGTTTGCACGCCTAGCCGTTAACGCAAACCCTGAGTCCGCATCGGAGTACGGCCGAACTTCGTTTCGGGTAGCTTAGTCGGGTGGCCCCCCCTAGGCATTCTTGTAGATCTGGGAACGGTCTTGTTGTGAGACTCCGCCGTAATTAAGCGGGTTCGAGCATGCGTGTATGGTAACATTGGTGCACCCCTGCAGGGTAAATCTTTTCGGAAAGCCGTGTCCGCGGTTATGGACGACTTGGAGCTGTTTAACTCGATCATAGAACAACTTACACCTAAATTTATTGATAATAACTTGCTAATAATCTGTGTAGTAAGTTAGCACTATTTCAATGGATACTAAATAAAATTGTCAACTGTGTGAGTGCCTTGCCAGTACTTCTTTGCGGAGGGGGATCGCATTGGCTGGGTTATGTTTGCAGAGTATAGAACTGCTAGCTTATGCGCTCTCTCACCTTCTCTGATAGACGTATGTTGTAGCGTGTCTCTATAAGTTAGTTCTTGCTTTGCTGCCGCTAAACTCCACATATAGCCGGGCGAAGTTTATACCGCCCACCAGCAAGCACAGCTGGTCTTGTCTCGCAAGTACGTGCCATTGGTACTTACCCTCGTTTTTCTCCCTCTTTTTCCGGAACCCGCTTTTCGACAAACAGGTACGACAGATGATGAGCAGTACGCTGGAGGCTACTTTGTCGAGTTCACGGACGACGACTTCGTTGAGTAGCAGGATCGCTCCTAAGGCGTGGCAGCTTCGTGGCTTGTTGGTTATGGACCCCGCTTGGTTATCTTCAGGACTCTTAGTCCAATTTGGATCTTGTCTGTACTCAGACTATTTGCTACCTCTATGTATGATGTACTGATGGGACATGTGTCCTTTGCGTGTCATTTGGATCTTGCTCAGTAGAGCGTTGCTATATATAAACTTTATTTCCATCTTTTGTGTCGTAGATGGTTATGTTGTGATATTGAATCTGTATTCCACCCTTGTACCCTGTGCACCGTGCGTGTATGTTTGAAGTGCACAGGAAGGTGTAGCACTCAGGCTTGGAAAGCCTAACGTGAGCCTATGAGGTGGGTGTTGTGTGCATGGGCGTGTCGAGCTTTGCTTGGCCTACCCATAAGCTTGGGAATGCGAGGCGACCTCACGGTCATTTGTAGTGACCTCATGCACATAAACCCATCGTACCTGCGCGCTCTGGGTTTTCCTACTCCTGGGGCTTACAGACTTGGTATCAGAGCAGGACTGCCTTTAGGAGCCCTTGCAGCGGACGAAGTTGTGTCTAGAAACTCATATTTTAGTAGCTACATAGGAAAAATTGTGCGCGAGAGTAGGAATTCTGCTTTTATTTCTTACCCCACCCACCCTCCCTCTGGTAAGGAAGTGTAACGGTTTTACTCTATTCTTATCTTGTTTCACCTAGGTTTGGACGTGTTCTGGGTAACCGTAGTGCCATAGGGAAAAGTGTTTTTGAAAATTTTCTGTACTATGGTTGCTTCAATATCATCTGCTATCAATCTCCACATATAATCTATTCCTTTGCCATGTTGGTATTTTTCATACTAGCATGTTTCTCCCCGTTGTTCCGGTGCCATCTCGACCACTTCTTTGTTTCGGAGCCTGTTTCCTTTTCGTTATCCTCATGGAACTACCGTATACTCCACTGTCCCGCGTGTCGAGTGGATGTTCTAGTTTTTCTATCCTTGTTTGCGGTCGTATGGATCTCTCGTGTACTTGAACCATGCGTGGTGTACCTTGATGAATTCTATGGATCGATGTGTTATCTGGTCTTGAATCCTTGTTTTAAGCTATGTTGGCATATGTTGTTTCAACCATCTTAATGTTTTCCCTCAACAGGATGGTTAGACCTCCACCATCCCCTGAGCTGGGACCAACCCTGTTGCAAATGACTCAACTGTTGGGTCAGATGCAACAAACCCAGCACAACTTTGATCAAGCTCGTCAAGGCAATGGCCAAGTGATGATCCGGGACTTCCTGCAGCTGAACCCGCGATCGTTCGACTCTACGCCTGAACCGCTGGATGCAGATGATTGGGTGCGCGATGTCAACCGCATGCTCAACTGTCGTGGTATTGTCACGGCATATGCCATAGGGTGGCTGAAGTTAGGTGGTTCCTGTATGGTCTACGGTGGTTTCCGGATGCGGGTATGAGTACGAGCGACACAGCGACGTACCCAGGTTCGGGGCCCTCGTATGGAGGTAACACCCCTACTCCTGCTCTAGAGTGTATAAGAGATATCACAGTACAATGATGCTCCTGGAGCTGTAATCCGGCTGCGAGGGGAGGCTAGAGGTAGACGAAGGTCTCTCTCCCCGAGCGGTGCTAAGTATGAGAAATGTCTAAATGATCGATCGTTCGTCCTCCTTTCTCGCACGAGAGGGGTGGTGTGGCTTATATAGTGCCTGTTACATTTACAGAGAAGTTCCTACTGCTACTGGCCGGGCCCGCCGGCTCCGGCTGACGAGGGAATACCTCGGCAATGCCTACATATTGTAGACTAGGGTTTCGGGAGAGAGCGACGATGGAGATTCCGGGGTCGAGATTAGGCACACGACGTACCCAGCTTCGGGTCCCCTCAGTGGAGGATCCCTACGTGCTGCTAGCAATCCACTATATGATCACAATATGTTTACATGGTGTCGCCATAGGCCGAGCTATGTTGTCTATTTCTATGTCTCTCTCTCCTTTTTCTTTATTTCGGGTGCCCTGGCTAGCTTTATATATGCAACCAGCCTAGGGTTTTACAAGAGTCCTAGTCGACTACTTCTTCGGGTTGCCTTGTTGGGCCTTCTCCATATTTGGTCTTCTCCATATTGGGCCGAGCCAGGTATACTAATAATGGGTACCCGAAGGGTATGCCCATGTCAGTAGCCCCCGAGTTTATAGGGAAGTCGAAGACTTGCGTAGAAACTCCAAGCATAACCATCTCCGAAGTCGAAGAAAAATACAAGGCGAGGTCCATGTCGTAGATCATGTGTAGCGTAGATGTCGTCGACGATTCTTGAAATTATCGGGTGCGCGGCAGCGCTCCCGATGGGAGTAGCCCCCGAGTCTATGGGCAAGTGCTTGCACTTGGGCATAGACTCAAGTTGTACTACTCGATGAAGAATTTGACTGTACTTCTGGGCGCAGCCCCTTTTTTTATCGACTCCTGTTAGAGGACTTAATGAAATCCAGCACTCCCGATGGGAGTAGGCTCCACTCGAGTCGTAGACTCGAGTTAAGCCTACAAACCTTGATTGTCGTAGATGCTGTCGAAGTTATTTTCTATCGGGTACGCGACCAGCGTTCCCGATGGGAGTAGCCCCCGAGGCTACAGCCAAGTGTTTGCACTTGGGTGTAGGCTCAACTTGCTTGTAATCGACACCACAATTTTTCCTCTTTCTTGTATCTTATCGGGAGGGTGAACAATGCTCTCGATAAGAGTAGCCCCCGAGCCTATGAGCAGGTGCTTGCACCTAGGCATAGGCTCAAGTTATACTACTCGATAAAGATCTGGACACTCTTTTTATCGACTCCAGGCCATTGCTATTTTTATTTGACATCCATATCTATATTGTACAGGGATAATGGTAGTTGGGGCTAGTTCATTTGACGGATCAGGTACTAGTTACCTGCTCTAGTGGCAATCCGCAAAAACCTACTTCAAGATCACGTCCCTGGACATGATCTCGGGATACTGGTGTTAACTCGACAGGTGCCGCTTAAGGTCTTACCATTCTGTCGAGTCCCAGTCATGTTTTATCGGGTACCCAACGCGTCCGTTAGGATTTTTCTTCGTATCTGTTGATACGGATAAAAGTAGCAAACCGACGTCAGAGACGGTGCCACGCCGCTCAGAACGGATCTGAGGTCTTACCTTCGCAGAGTTTTGCGGCATTCAGAGATTATTCGCGACTTTTAGCGCTCTGAGAATATATTGTCGAGTGCCTTGTTCGGCTGATGCAATGACCCATTTTACGGGCTCTTCTATATTTTTCTCGGACGTAATGAGACAGTCGAATATATTGGGTTCTTCTATATTGTCGTCAGGCACATCGCCGATGTTCTTACTCAAAACAAATGACGAGTCAATGGACCCGAAGATTTGTCCATCCTTTTTTTTTTGGTTCCTCCTTGATGATAATTTCGTCGAGTTTCTCCTTCAGGAAAATATTTCGTCGGGTCCTCCCTAATTCTTCGGGATCCCTGAGGATAATTCTTCGGGTCCTTTCTGAGGACAATTCTTCGGGTCCTTTCTGAGGACAATTCTTCGGGACCTTCTTGAAGATAATTTTTCGTCGGGTACTCTCAAGATTTCGTCGGGTTCATCCTTGAAGAAGATTTCGTCGGGTACTCTTTTGATTTCGTCGGGTTCCTCCCTGAAGAAGATTTCGTCGGGTACTCTTTTGAATTCGGCGGGTTCTCTCTTGAAGAAGATTTCGTCGGGTACTCTTTTGAATTCGTCGGGTTCCTCCCTGAAGAAGATGTCGTCGGGTACTCTTTTGAATTCGTCGGGTTCCTCCCTGAAGAAGATTTCATCGGGTACTCTTTTGAATTCGTCGGGTCCTGTCTTTTCTTGGAGATAATTTCGTCGAGTTCTCCCTGTAGACAATTTCGTCGGGTTCTCTTTTATATACTTTGAAATTTGCTTTCTCCTGCACAAATGAACAAACTTTTTTCTATCTTTTCCTTGACTCTCTTTTCCGCATGCGGTGTCAGATGCTCGGATTCGATGATATGTAAAGTGGATATATGTCGCGCAGCCCCCGAGCGTCGGGTGCGACGAAAGTAAACGATAATTAACTTTGTACAAAATAAAAGAACACTTAGCTTTTTGGACACGACGAAGTTGATGCATGATGAAGTCTTCGAGTGTAGATAAGAAGTCTAGCCAAAGTAGAAAACACCAAATAGCAAAAGTGGATGCCGCGAAATTGCTGATGAAGAAATAGCCGAGCCCCCGAGCACTGCTGGGGTGATGTCATGATTATTGTGTCGCAGTCGTGATCCGAGGCGAAATCGTTGTCGAGCCCCCGAGCGTTAGGCGTGACGTTGAAATAAGTTGATGGAGTCGCAGCGTCATATTTGGTGAAGCCATTTAGGATGATGCCATTGAATATAATATAAATCCGCGAAGATGAATCCAAGATGAGGTATTTGAGATGAATCCACATTAAAGGTTACACCATCAAATATGAATCATATATTGAAGATGAATCCGCCGATATCATAGAGGATGAATCCATTGACCCGAAGAATCCAGTAATAACCATAAAAGGTGAATCCGCTGATATCATAGAGGAAGAATCCATTGACCCGACGAAAATAGTTCTAGTAATAACCATAGAATATGAATCCATTGGCCCGGAAACGCATCGGGTAATATTGTACAAGTGAACCAATAATAACCCAAAGAAAACCAATCCAGTAATCCAAAGAAAATAAATCCACTGAGCCGAAGAAGATAAAGCTACTAAGTCGAAGAAAAGAATTCCACCGAAGAAAATAAATCCAGTAATAATCATAGATGATAAATCCACTGACCCGGAAACTCATCGGGTAGTATTGTATAAGAGTAAACTTAGTGGTATCCATATAGATGAATCCGGAAAAAATAAATTCACTTATAAGATGAATCCGACGAAAACAAAATCCAGTAAGCCGAAGAAGATGAATCACTGAGCCGGAGGAGATAAATTTGCTAAGCCGAAGAAAATAAATCCACTGAGCCGGGAAAGATATATCCAGTGCCGAAGAAAATAAATCCATTGGTGCGTTTGCAGTAACGATGTAATGGCGCAACCCCGAGTGTCATGTGTATTTACTGTAATATTGCAATGGTACAACCCCCGAGTATTCGGGTATGGCGAAAGTAAATAATAATTAACTCTCGGAAGAGGAACACTTAACTTTTTTGCCGGGTGCGACGGAGTCGTCGCTGAAGCAGTTCGTGCAGCGGACACAGCCGATGTAGTTGCGCGGCGCCTGGTCGGAAGTAGTCGATGTTGCGGACGTAGTCGATGAAGAGGACGTTGTTGATGTGTCGGAACCTCGACATGCCGATTTGATGACTATACACAATGGCGACTGCCCACTATCGAGCAAGAAGTAGTTTGATTCTTTTCATGCCCTGTATAGCTTCATAGTACCAATGCGAGATAAAGACGTGAATTGCACATACAAATTCATATGAGAATATTACTAGATTTTATCGCATGAGAGGTAGCAGGTACTTAGCTTTGCTTAGTAGTCTGATCAGATCTTTAGATCCACTTACTCATACGATCTGGTTCAGATCCGAACAAAAGAAAATTTCACTTTTCCTTGGAATCTGACTATACGCGGCGAATATGAGAAGTAACCGTGAACGAATCAAAAAAGCACATGCAAGGGGTAGTAAAACTCAACTTTTCTTCTTTTGGAAGAAACAAGGCTACGCTATAAAATATTGTAGATTAGACCGATGGGATAGCATCCGCTTTTTTGGATCGCTGAAACTTATCTTGTTGTATATGTGAGGAACGGGATTAGCGTAGAACCCCTGGCCGCCATCACGCGGATGCGATCTGGCCGCCATAGAATACGCAATCTTTTGTTGATGAAGTTGAACGCGCCATAGACGAGGGATCCCGCCCGGATCACAAAATCCAGCCGCCGCAGCTTCCCACAGACGGCGCCAATTGACGAGGGAATACCTCGGCAATGCCTACATATTGTAGACTAGGGTTTCGGGAGAGAGCGACGATGGAGATTCCGGGGTCGAGATTAGGCACACGACGTACCCAGCTTCGGGTCCCCTCGGTGGAGGATCCCTACGTGTTGCTAGCAATCCACTATATGATCACAATATGTTTACATGGTGTCGCCATAGGCCGAGCTATGTTGTCTATTTCTATGTCTCTCTCTCCTTTTTCTTTATTTCGGGTGCCCTGGCTAGCTTTATATATGCAACCAGCCTAGGGTTTTACAAGAGTCCTAGTCGACTACTTCTTCGGGTTGCCTTGTTGGGCCTTCTCCATATTTGGTCTTCTCCATATTGGGCCGAGCCAGGTATACTAATAATGGGTACCCGAAGGGTATGCCCATGTCACCGGCTTTCCCGCATCCTGACGAGGGGCGGCGTCACCGGTCGTGGGCGTCACATCCGTCCCTCCGTCGGGGTCAGCAGGGACAGGACAGGCGAGTGACGTGCGGGAGGCGCCCGCTGTCTCCGCCGGCCGCCCCGCAGCACATGACGCAAGCCTCTGGCGTGGGGCACTATTGCTCCACAGTGCCCCTCGCCTTTACACTGCAGATGAGCTCAGCGTAGACTTTTTGAACCCGGATAGCCCTTCCTGAGCCTTCTCCTGCAAGGCTCACCAGCTAGGAGCCGGTCAGGGAGAACGAAGCCAAGCCGGATATGGCTCGTAGAAGCCGGCCCAGCCATAGCGCAGCCGGCCATGACTGGACCAGCGCAGACCTGGTCTCAGCCGGCTCGCAAGGCAGCCGGCCACGGCTCCAGCCGGCTGCTCTTCAGCCGGCCTTAGCCGCGGGCCAGCCGGCCTCAGCCAACTGTACCCAGTCTTTTGCCATACCCGGGGTCTTCCCCCCGACATTAGCCCCGAAAGCTGGCGAGGTCCTGCGTAGAGAAGGACCAGGGTAGGTTTTTCCTGGCCGTCAGTCGTTGATCCCATGGATCCTGAGGAAAAGCACTTGAGGGGCCGGCTGGGAATTTTCTTCCAGCCGGCTACGCCCTTTCTCGGCTTGCCTCATTCGGCTGTAATCGAGCCGGATGCCGCTTGTTTATTGAAAAGCACTTGAGGGGCCGGCTGGGAATTCTCTTCCAGCCGGCTACGCCCTCTTTCGGCTTGCTTCGTCCGGCTGCTGTCGAGCCGGACGCCGCTTCGATGTCGCGGATTTGATTTTTGTAAGTGCTGGAGATGTCTCCGGATTGTCAGGAGAGTGTGGGCCGCCTCCGCGGAGATCGTCCGACTGCGGCTTGGGGGCGCCGAAGTCTCCGCCGCCTCGAGGCCCGAGCCCCGACTGACCGGCTCTGACGGAATCTTTCCGTCGCGTCGCCTCGTCTGGTCACTTCATTGTCCCTCCGGATTTTCTGCGGGCGTGGCTGACGTGGCACGGGGGTTACTAGTAACTGCCGGCGGCGTGGTGGAGATCGTGGGCGCAGTTAATCCCCACGACGCGGCCCACGACCCCACGTCGCCTCACGCCTGGCGCCCTATAAATGGGGGCGGGGAGGCATCGAGGAGGCCTCCCCGCACACATCTTCGTCTTCCTCGCGCCGCGCCCCTTCTCACTCTGCTCCTCGCACTTCTTCGCGGATGTCTGATTCGCCGGCGAATCTTTGGCGAGCCCTGCACCCGGGCGCGGCCACGCTGCTCCGCCGGCCCGTCGCCTCCGCGCAGCCGTTCCGCCGCCACGGGGGGTCGTCCGTCCGCGGTGCGCGCTTCTCCGCCGCGCCCACCGCCATCGAGCTCTTCGCCGTCGTCTTCCTCCTCCTCGAACTCGGTGGAGATGGCGCTCCCGCGCGGCTCGTGGGAGGGGTCCAGCGTCACCGACGAAGACATCGCGCGCCTCGTGTGCCTCCGCCGGATCCCGCCGCAGGTGCAGGCGCGCGCCCCGGGGAACGAGATGGTGCCGCAGCCGGAACCCGGCGAACGGGTGGTCTTCACCGCCCACTTCGAGCGGGGGTTCGGGCTGCCGGCCTTCGCCTTCTTCCGGCACTTCCTCGACTTCTTCGGCCTGCAGCCGCACCACCTGCCAGCCAACGCCATCGTCACCCTCAGCTGCTACGTGGCCTTCTGCGAGGGCTACGCCGGCTTGTGGCCAGACGTGGATTTCTGGAGCCGGCTCTTCTTCATCAAGGCCCAGACCACCGACGGCCACCTGCGAGCCTGCGGCGCGGCTTCCCTCTACTCGCGCCCCTCGACGCCGCTTCCGAAGATCCCAACGGTGGATTCGGTGAAGAAGTGGCAGACGACGTTCTTCTATGTGAAGAACGAGAACCCGGGGTTCGACTGGGTGAACCTGCCGGAGTACGCCCCCGATCCGCCTGCCGCCAAGCTCAAGTGGGGCCACTGCTACAAGCCGGCCGACCAAGAGGAGGAGGTGAACATGCTCTGGCGGCTCCTTCGCGATTACGTCAACGCGGAGGGGCTGACGGCTGCCGACCTCCTCTGCTGCTACATCTCCCACCGGGTGCTGCCTCTGCAGGCACGCGCCCACAAGATTGGTCACATGAGCGGCCGGTTCGACCCGACCCAGACGTCGAAGCTTGAGCTCAGCAAGAGCGGGGTGGCCAAGCGGGTCAACTTCGTCTCCAACGCCAGGTTGTCGGTAACTGGGACTGGGGGATGGAGCCGTTCAGCCGGGACGATCCGCCGGCGTTGGTAAGCTCTTCTCCGCTTGGCCGGTTGCCGACTTGTTGCCGCTTGGCCGGATGGTCTGATATGTTTACGTTGTCTGCAGAGGTTCGCGCGGCAGCAGCTCGAAGACGGGGACCTGGCGGCGAAGGTGTGGACGTCGGATCCCGTCGATCCGGCTGACCAAGCCGGCGACGATGAGAGCCCGGAGGCGGGAGAACAGGCCGCCCAAGGGCATGACGACCCGCCGCCCTCGCCGCGGCCGGACGAGCAGGAGGTGGAGATGCCGACTTCATTGGCGCCGCCGATCCCCGCGGTGCCCCTCTCGACGAGGCCGCCCGCGGCTTCTTCGTCTGCACCCCAGGGGCGGAAGCGGACCACCGCCCAGCTGGAGGCGGAGGCCAAGAAGCGGCGCCGGAAGGGGCTGAAGCAGGTCCCGGAAGCAGCCGGGTGAGTTTCTCCCCTCTTCTTTTTTGTTTGATTCCTTTTGTTTCTTTTTTTTCTCATCTTCCTGTTCGACCGATTCTAGGGCCGCCATTAAGTTTAGCAAGAGTGCCGGCCCTGGCCCGGCCTCTGGCGTTGTGTCGCCGCCGCCTCTGCAGCGGCAGAGGAGGGAGCCGACTCCGCAGCCTCCGCCGCGGGCGCGCACGCCACCAGTCTTCCCGCCTCCTGCTCCGGGGGCGGGGTCTTCTGCGCCGCCGCCTGCTTCCAGCGCTCAGGGTGAGCCGGCTCGGCGCGCCGCCCAGCCGACCATTGACGACCTCTTCCCGCGCCGTCGGCCTCGAGTACCGTCAGCCGGAGCCGGCGGGACTGCGCCCGAGGCGCCAACAGCTGGAGCCGGCGGGGCTGCATCCGGAGTCGTCGTCCCTGACACGAGGTCGTGGGATGTGCTGCTGCCTCCGCCGGAGCCCATCGCCGCGCCCCGGCCCGGCGGGTCGGGCTGAGCCGCCTCCAGCTTCGGAGCCGGCGAGGGAGGAGCCGGCGAGTCCTGCCGACGCGGACGCCAGGGCGTTGGTCAAGGCCAAGGGCCCGGCGAAGGAGCCGCTGGTGAGCCTGCACGTCTCGCCAGCCGCCTCGCTCCTCAATGTCGTTTCCGCTCCCGACTCCAGCCTGGGCTCAGCCGGCACCATGGAGAAGGAGTGGCGCGATGCCGATGTGCACGAGGTGACGAGCCGGGACAAGCGGAAGGGGATGGCCTCCATGGAGATGTTCTTCTCCGACTTCCGCGCCTTCGCCGACGCCACCGGTGCTGAAGCCAACAACCGCCTGAGGCGGATTGAGAAGGTTCACAAGGTAAGTTGATCCTTGTCCGTTTTTTGCAATTTGCTATTGTCCTGGAAGCCCTCCGAGGCGCAGGCCGGCTGCTGTGCGGCCGGCTTGGGTTTCGTTTATGTTCTAACTTTCGACTTCTTCCGCAGTCGGTCTCGGACAAACGCACCGCCCTGTACAACCGGCTTGTGGCCAGCTACCACAAGGCGAAAGGCGAGCGTGCCGACATGGCCCACGAGCTGGAGGCTTCCCAAGGTGAGACTTCTTTCCTTACGATTATATTCTTTCTTTGGGTTATCCGGCTTGACGGCTTTGTTTTGCCGGCTTGCAGCCGTTGCTGCCCGAGTCCCTCAGCTGGAGGAGGACCTTCGCGCCGCCCGCGCGCAGTGCGCCGAGAGCGAGGAGGCGGTCAAGGCTGCGGACATCAAGGCGCAGAAGACCGAGAGGGAGCTGGTGCGCCTGCGCCGGCTCGAGGCCGACCATCTCTCCGCCCTTGAGTCCGTCAAGCGGGTTGAGCGGGAGAAGGTGGATGACCTCAGCTGGCGACTGAACGAGGTGGACGGGCAGTGCCGGAGGCTTCGCGACGAGGTGAACTCCAAGTCGGAGGAGCTGATGGCCACGGCCAAACGCTGGGTGGACGAGATCAGCGCGCTCGACCGCGGCTTGGCGGGTAAGTCCCATTTTTCCTTACTTTTCTTCTGTCCCTTGCCGGCTTCCGGCCGCCGGCTGCCAGCAAGGATTTTTGTTGGTAGCCGGTAGCTGGAAATCCTTGAACATTTTCCAGCTTCCGACTGGCTGGGGGGGGGGGGGGGGGCGGTGCTTGCTCGCCGGCTGCCGCCAGGCCCCCTTTTTTTTTCGATATCTCCATCTTCAGGCTGGTGGCAGGCGGCGATTTTCGGCGGCTGCCGCCAGGCTTTGCTTTTATCTTCGATGATCTCCATCTTCAGGCTGGTGGCAGGCGGTGTTTTTCGCCGGCTGCCGCCAGGCTTTGCTTTTAGATTTCGTAATTTTGCATTTTCTGTCCTTTCCCCGGCTTCCGACTGATACTGCTGGCAGGGACCTGCCGGCTGGTGTCAGCCGGATTTACAGGCTTTTTACATGCTTCTTTTGCAGCGGCTTTTCCCGAGGCGCAGCAGGCGGCGCTGGACGCGACCGGCAGGGCGCGGCTTGCGCGCCGGGAAGCTACCGGTGAAGAGAGCTCGCCGCACTTCTCCATGGACGATTATCTGGCTTCCATGGCCGCCCGCGTCGAGCCGATCACCATGCTGGGCTATGAGCTCCAGCAGGCGGCTGAGGAGCTGTACCGGATGCTGTGGCCGACGGAGACGCTGCCGGGCGAACTCGCCAACTTGATCCAGTGGCTCAAGAAGGCGCCCGACCGTCTGCTCGACTGGAAGGATTTGGCTGCACGCGCTGGGGCCGACATGGCCCTCTCCTTCGTGCTCTCCTGGTATGACGAGGTGGATCTCAACCAGCTGGAGACTCGGCGAGCCGGCGTGGAGGATGGGCTCAGCCCGGAGACCAAGACCTTCCGGCTCGCCCGGGCCTGCGCCATAGCCGACTTCGTCGACAAGGGCATCTTTATCGAGGACCCGAGTCCGCCTGAAGAGGGGGAGGACGAAGCCGAAGATGAAGACGTGGCGGACGCGGATGCGGATCCGGCAGCTGGTCCCAGTGCTCCCCCGGCTGGTCCTCCTCCAGCCGGTGCTTAGACTTTCCTGCCTTTTACTTGCTTTTGCCAACAGACAGCCGTTAAATCCCCGGAATGCCGGGTGTAGGTGTAAGACAATGTTATTATCTCTTTTTTTATGAAGTCACGCTTTAGTGTGTTTGTTTAATCACTTGTGCTCTGGCTTGTTTTCCCCCGGTCCGTTTGCTTTTTCTCATCCGCCCCACTCTTTGGCTTTGCTCTTGCCGATCAACAGCCGGGTTGCGGTCTGCAGTCGGATCAAGAGCGGGCCGCTGGGTGAGGCCGATAATATTTCAGTCGAACGAGCCGAGTTGAACATGCCGGTGCTTTATGAAAATTTGGACAGAGTCGAGTCGCTTTTGCTCTTTCCCTTAGTCGTTTTTCGCGTGTCTGGTTCCTTAAGCATCTACTCCCGCCAGTCGGTCAGCCGGGTTGCGGTCTGCTGCTGGTTCGGGAGCTGGCTATCCGGAAGCCGTATCACGGTACTAATCCGGCTGAGTGAGAGGGTTCAAGCCAATCGGCCAAAGCAGTAAGGTATGAAAAAATTGTTGGCGCACTCGGCGCAAACTTTTCCATTAGCATAGGTTACAAAAGGGATATAAGGGATACATACATTCCTCTCCTCAGGTGTAAAATGGGCGGAGCAGGTTGACGTTCCAGGGACGTTTAGTCTCCTCGTCAGCCCTGTCCGGCTTGTTTTTTCTGGCCTCTTGGGCATCTATGAGATAGTAGGAATCGTTTCCCACCGCCTTGCTCACGATGAAGGGACCTTCCCATGGGGATGAAAGTTTATGCTGTCCGGCTGTCCGTTGGATCAGCCGGAGCACTAGGTCTCCTTCTCGGAATGCTAAGGGCTAGACCTTCCGGCTGTGATAGCGTCGGAGGCTTTGTTGATATATAGTGGATCTGGACACGGCCAGCAGCCGGGCCTCTTCGACCAAGTCGACTCCATCTTTGCGAGCTTCTTTGGCTTCGGCTTCAGTGTACAGCTTGATCCTTGGCGCGTCGTGCTCGATATCAGTCGGCAGGACGGCTTCGGCCCCGTAAACGAGGAAGAACGGCGTGAAGCCGACGGAGCAGTTTGGCGTGGTGCGCAGGCTCCATAGTACGGAGGGCAGCTCTTCAATCCAGCAGCCGGCTGCTCGTTCCAGCGGCTCCACCAGCCGGGGCCGGATGCCGGCTAGGATCAAGCCGTTGGCTTTCTCCACTTGTCCATTGGACTCCGGATGCGCCACGGATGCTAAGTCCATCTGGATCCCCATTTCCTCGCAATAGCGAGAGAAGGTGCCTTGGGCGAAGTTGCTGCCGTTGTCGGTGATGATGCTATGGGGGTAGCCGTATCTCACGATGATGTCCTTGAGGAAGGTGACAGCTGTGGAGCCGTCCAGTTTTTTGATCGGCTTGGCCTCGATCCACTTAGTGAATTTATCGATCATCACCAAGAGGTGTGTCATGCCGCCTCGGGCAGTTTTGAATGGGCCCACCATGTCCAGGCCCCACACGGCAAATGGCCAAGTGATGGGGATGGTTTTCAAGGCGGAAGCCGGCGCGTGCCTTTTCTAAGGCAAAGCGCTGACAACCATTGCATTTTTTCACCATTTCTTCTGCGTCCTTGAGCGCAGTCGGCCAATAGAAGCCGTGCCGGAAGGCTTTGCCTACTATGGCTCTGGAGGAGGCGTGATGTCCACACTCTCCTTGACAGAAGATCTTAGCTCGATGAGGGATGCAAGGAACACATGGCTTCCAATCTGAATTTGATTGCCATGACTTATTCTTAGCGCTTCCAACATTCCTCCGGGGGAAACAACCGTGAAAGATTTGGACAAGTACTCAACCGGTAACTCGTGCTTTTGAGAGAACGGAAGCGACACAAAAGAAAGTGAAGCTCCTGTATCAAACAGAACTTTTGCAGGGATAGAGTTAACGAGCAAAGTACCAAGCACGACGTCGGTAGCTTATTCAGCCTGCTCGATGTTGAGGTTGTTGACGCGAGCAGCCCTCGGACCTTGCCTGCTGTTGTTGTTGAAGGCACGGCCCGGAGCTGGTGCACGAACTATCGCATTTGTCGTAGTAGAGCGAGGTGGTGGTGGAGGCAGCTTCTGAGGGCAGAAGGTAGATATGTGCCCTGCCTGGCCACACTTGTAGCACGTGGGGTCGGCGCGTGGACCCATCGGCCTTGGTCCACCATAAGCAGGCCTTGGCGGAGGTTGGTAGGTCCTCTGCGCTAGCTGCGGGGTGGGAGGGCGGGGAGCATACCCAGCGTGTGCTGCGCGGGGAGCATACCCAGCTTGTGCAGCTTGTCTTGGCGGTGCGGGATAAGGAACCCACAGCCTGCGCTTCTGAGGCGGCGCTGATGCTGAAGGAGCACCAACCTCTCGAGTATGCTTGCGCGACTCCTCGAATGCAAGCCTACCCGACTCTTCCTTGATAGCAGTGTTGACAAGCTTGTCGAAGGTTTCCACCGTGACATGAGTGAGCGCGTACTTGAGTGCCGGCTTGAGGCCATTACGGAACCTCTTCTGCTTCTTGGCATCAGTAGACACTTCTTCACCACCATAGCGAGCCAGCTTAGCGAACTCAATGCTGTACGCCATCACGTCTCTGTTGCCCTGAACAAGACTGAGGAATTTCTCCTTCATCCTGTCCATGAGCCCTTCAGGAATGTGGTGGCTCCTGAAAGCTTCCCGGAGCTCTTCTCATGTGACATCAGGCGCATTGGCGGGACGCATCTCGAGAAAGTTCTCCCACCAAGCGGCGGACCCTCCTGTCAGTAGGTGAGTCGCAAACCGCACCTTGTCTTCTCGGGCGACTCCCGCTGTGTTGAGCATGCGGTTGACATCGCGCACCCAATCATCTGCATCCAGCGGTTCAGGCGTAGAGTCGAACGATCGCGGGTTCAGCTGCAGGAAGTCCCGGATCATCACTCGGCCATTGCCTTGACGAGCTTGATCAAAGTTGTGCTGGGTTTGCTGCATCTGACCCAACAGTTGAGTCATTTGCAACAGGGTTGGTCCCAGCTCAGGGGATGGTGGAGGTCTAACCATCCTATTGAGGGAAAACATTAAGATGGTTGAAACAACATATGCCAACATAGCTTAAAACAAGGATTCAAGACCAGATAACACATCGATCCATAGAATTCATCAAGGTACACCACGCATGGTTCAAGTACACGAGAGATCCATACGACCGCAAACAATGATAGAAAAACTAGAACATCCACTCGACACGCAGGACAGTGGAGTATACGGTAGTTCCATGAGGATAATGAAAAGGAAACAGGCTCCGAAACAAAGAAGTGGTCGAGATGGCACCGGAACAACGGGGAGAAACATGCTAGTATGAAAAATACCAACATGGCAAAGGAATAGATTATATGTGGAGATTGATAGCAGATGATATTGAAGCAACCATAGTACAGAAAATTTTCAAAAACACTTTTCCCTATGGCACTACGGTTACCCAGAACACGTCCAAACCTAGGTGAAACAAGATAAGAATAGAGTAAAACCGTTACACTTCCTTACCAGTGGGAGGGTGGGTGGGGTAAGAAATAAAAGCAGAATTCCTACTCTCGCGCACAATTTTTCCTATGTAGCTACTAAAATATGAGTTTCTAGACACAACTTCGTCCGCTGCAAGGGCTCCTAAAGGCAATCCTGCTCTGATACCAAGTCTGTAAGCCCCAGGAGTAGGAAAACCCAGAGCGCGCAGGTACGAGGGGTTTATGTGCATGAGGTCACTACAAAGGACCGTGAGGTCGCCTCGCATTCCCAAGATTATGGGTAGGCCAAGCAAAGCTCGACATGCCCATGCACACAACACCCACCTCATAGGCTCACGTTAGGCTTTCCAAGCCTGAGTGCTACACCTTCCTGTGCACTTCAAACATACATGCACGGTGCACAGGGTACAAGGGTGGAATACAGATTCAATATCACAACATAACCATCTACGACACAAAAGATGGAAATAAAGTTTATATATAGCAACGCTCTACTGAGCAAGATCCAAATGACACGCAAAGGACACATGTCCCATCAGTACATCATACATAGAGGTAGCAAATAGTCTGAGTACAGACAAGATCCAAATTGGACTAAGAGTCCTGAAGATAACCAAGCGGGGTCCATAACCAACAAGCCACAGGCTGCTGCCTTAGGAGCGATCCTGCTACTCAACGAAGTCGTCGTCCGTGAACTCGACAAAGTAGCCTCCAGCGTACTGCTCATCATCTGTCGTACCTGTTTGTCGAAAAGCGGGTTCCGGAAAAAGAGGGAGAAAAACGAGGGTAAGTACCAATGGCACGTACTTGCGAGACAAGACCAGCTGTGCTCGCTGGTGGGCGGTATAAACTTCGCCCGGCTATATGTGGAGTTTAGTGGCAGCAAAGCAAGAACTAACTTATAGAGACACGCTACAACATACGTCTATCAGAGAAGGTGAGAGAGCGCATAAGCTAGCAGTTCTATACTCTGCAAACATAACCCAGCCAATGCGATCCCCCTCCGCAAAGAAGTACTGGCAAGGCACTCACACAGTTGACAATTTTATTTAGTATCCATTGAAATAGTGCTAACTTACTACACAGATTATTAGCAAGTTATTATCAATAAATTTAGGTGTAAGTTGTTCTATGATCGAGTTAAACAGCTCCAAGTCGTCCATAACCGCGGACACGGCTTTCCGAAAAGATTTACCCTGCAGGGGTGCACCAATGTTACCATACACGCATGCTCGAACCCGCTTAATTACGGCGGAGTCTCACAACAAGACCGTTCCCAGATCTACAAGAATGCCTAGGGGGGGCACCCGACTAAGCTACCCGAAACGAAGTTCGGCCGTACTCCGATGCGGACTCAGGGTTTGCGTTAACGGCTAGGCGTGCAAACCACACGCTTCGCTAAACGTTCCGCGGGGTACAATACATAATATAAACACCCGAAGGCAACAGGAAATAAACACCTGAAGGCAACAGTAAGTAAAGCATGGCATACATGGCATAGGAAAATAAAACCAAGGTTGTGGCCCCCTTTTCAACAGACTTGAGAAATGGTAATGGGTGATGGGGGGTCCCGATAAAACCTCCCACGAGTGGTTAGCGCGCTCAGTCTTAGAACAGATAACAAGAACTCGGGTCCTAGGGGACACAAGCGAGACAAAATTCCGATGCTTTCGCAAAGGGGCTCACCGATGCCTCTGCAATGTTATTATCCCATATCAATTTTAGTTGTAGCAAAAGTTATCAACATCATTTTCAAAAGGTGTTACATGTGTCAACTTCCCAACAAGATATCCCGAACATTTCGAGATATCAACAAGACCCTAAACTCGCCTACGACTCGCAAAGCTGGCAAACAACAAAACATCAGGTAGGACAAGGAGGTGTAACTCGGATCATATAGGGTAACAGGTGGAATAGGACACGTGACACAACAGAATCGCAACATAGGGATAGCAATAGATCAAAAGAGCATGAAAATGTAAAATAGGTGAAGGGGTGGGCTCGCCTGTCAGATCAGGGGTAGAAGCACAGACACGATCCTCCTGGGGGTGCTCGTACTCCTGCTCGAACTGCTCTGCGTCGATGTCTACCCGAGAAGAACCAAATAGCACATACAAGAAAGTAATAGCACAAATCAATACAAGTATGCAATGCGCAATATGATGCATGAGGTGCAAGGGTTTCATACATAGCAAAATTAAATGGGCTGTTCAAAGTAGCATAGAAATAATGGAACACCCTCACCTAACATTTAGTTCAAGTTTTGCAATTTTAATTTGATCGAACCAGAGATGATGTCAATGATGCATGGCATGATGATATTTGAATACCTCGTGTTTTTCTGATGCATTTAGATATAAAGATTACTAAATTTGGAGTTATAGAAATTAAGTTATGAATTATGCAAGATTGCACTATTGAAAACCAAATTGAAAACTTGTCAAATTTTAGTTGTTCAAAAGTTTGAACAAGTTACAGGTTTGGAAAGTTCATCAAATTCTGAACAGAATGGATATAAATTTTGTAGAAATTGGATTAGTAAAAGTGCAATTTTAAAATAATTGAAAAAGGGCCAGGGGCAAAAATCTGAATTTGGAATTTGAAATTGATTTGAATTTCGGCTGAACATTTTACACACAGGTGGAGCTAGCCAGACCAATGACAGTGGGGCTCCACTGCCATGTAGGCGCCAGCGTGGCAAGTTGCAAAAAGGGGGTTTATTCTGCGCCCGCGGTGGATCGAGCCTAGGTCTGCGCGATGGAGAGCCAGGGGTGTAGCCAGTGGGCTACGCGTTCGGTTTTGACAGTAACCAGGGCGCAGACAAGGTGTAGTGTTGGTCACGTTTTATCTGAATCTCGACAGCTCGAACTGAAGAAGGTGACAGCTGTTGTTCTGCAGAGGGTTTTGTGCACAGATTTTAAAGCGATTAAAGCGAGAGATCTGGGCAGGCTTAGATGAAGATATAGACAAGTTGAGTTTGCCCGTTGTGCCAAGATTCGAACGGTGGTGGAAAAGTCGGAAATGGTACACGGTGGCGTCGGCGGCGATCGTCGGAAAACGAGCCCGCGTCACAGCGAAGAACTGCGAATACTGAGAACCTGTTCTGGACCAAACTTTGAAAGACGATCGCGTCTTCGTTTCTACACCGATTTGAGTGATTCAAAAACTGTGGTGGAGCTGGTGATGTCGTGCGTCTGAAGGTGCCAGAAGCTCGACCTGAGGTGGAGTGGTTCGCCGGCGATGCTCGTCGGAAGTGGGGTTCCGAGAACAGAGAAAAAGGTGCACCTTTTTCCGTTTTTGATCTCGATCTCGCTCTCTCTTCGATTTCTTCCTCGATCCAGGGTACATGCAAGGAAGATGAGAAGTGGTGCTCACCCTGGGTTGCTCGGTGATGGGAAAGAGCGGCGGAGGAGGTGGCCGGCGTCGAAGAAGAAGGGGATGCCGGGGTAGACGAGGTAGATGGTGAACTCGTGCGTGCAGATCTTGGCGTCCCAGCCTCCGTGAAGATGACGAGGACGTAGAGGAGGCCGACGGGAGCTCGTTCCCGTGCTCAGGTCGGCGCGACGGAGGCCATGGCGGCGGCGGCGAGAGATAGACGGAGGGGTGCTGTGGCTCTCGGTTAGGGTTTTGGAAGGGAGCAGAGAAGGGTGGCGGCGGCGCTGTAGAGGAAGAAGGGAGGTAGCTAGGGTTCCTGGAGATGCTGGTGCTGGTGTGACTTAAGAGGGGGAAGGGAGCCGAGCGATGGAGCAGGAGGGCGACGTGGAGAGCGAGGGGTGCCATTGCCCGATATGGCGTTCTCTTCCGACATGGAAAGGTGGTGGCGAGGGGGTCCTCGTACCGCTTCGATAAGGTGGGCTTGGGCCAGGTTAGTGGGCTTCGGTGGTGAGAAGAGAGATGGGCTGGGGTGAGAAGAGAGATGGGCTGGCCGGCTGGTTAGGTTAGATAGCTGGGCTGTTTAGGGTGGTTTAGATTAGCTAGGTTTTTCTTTTATTTCTTTTCAGTTTTCTGTTTTTATAAAACCCTTTCATTTTCGAAACCGTTTCTGAAATTTGAGAAGAGACAATTTGAAAAAGAATTCAGGGAAGAACTCAAGCTTTGTATACCAACATGGTAGGCTTGAGAAATAAAAGAGGGAAAAGAATAAAGGGAGAGGCATAGAGAGTATAAAAGGATAAGAAATATTTGGTACTCAAATATTTGGCAATCCCTAATGGGCTCAACCATTGGAGAACCATCTCAAAGGAATAAAATAGGTGCATTGCAAAAATAGAAAGAGAGGGGAGGTAGGTTTATAGTAACCATATAAGAATTTTGGCATGACCTATTTGAAATATAGATCAAGTAGAGGGATAGGTTTGGCTTGTTAGCTTTTCTTGGAACATCACAAGAGGAAGGGGATGAACCAAGAGAGAGGTAGAAGAAGACCAAGCAAGCAAACGAAAACAAAACCAAAACCAAATGCAATTTTATAAAAGCCAAAGGTGGTGATATGCATGAATGCAACATGATGATATGATAACAATGCAAGAAATGTAAAAAGGACTAAGGTATTACTCTTGGGATGTTACAAACGCCCCCCCTTGAAGGAATCGCGCCCCGAGATTCTCAGGAAGAAGAGAAAAAGGACGGGTACTCGGAACGGAGTTGATCTTCCCGCTCCCAAGTTGCTTCTTTATCAGAATGGTGCGACCACTGCACCTTGAGGAACTTGACAGAGTTGTTGCGAGTTCGACGTTCAGCTTCATCAAGAATCCGAACGGGATGCTCTTTGTAGGAGAGGTCTTCTTGGATGTCGATGGACTCGTGATCAACTGCACGGTCCGGATCTTTGAAGCACTTCTTGAGCTGTGACACGTGGAAGACATCGTGCACTTTTGAGAGCTTCTCAGGAAGTTCAAGGAGGTAAGCGACTTCACCACGCTTTGCTAGAACTTTGAAGGGACCAATGTATCTTGGCGCCAGCTTGCCTTTGATACCAAAGCGATGAGTGCCCCTCATAGGAGTAACACGAAGGTAGGCTTGATCACCAGGATGATATAACATATCACGGTGCTTGCTATCATAGTAGCTTTTCTGCCGAGATTGTGCTATCTTCAGATTGTCACGAATGATTCGCACCTTTTCTTCAGCCTCGTTGATGACATCGGGGCCAAAGATTTGCCTTTCACCGGTTTCAGACCAGTTTAGAGGTGTTCTGCATTTGCGACCATAGAGAGCTTCGAAAGGTGCCATGCCCAAACTAGCTTGATCGCTGTTGTTGTAAGAGAACTCAGCGAATGGAAGGCATTCTTCCCATTTCATGCCGAAGGAGATAACACAGGCACGGAGCATGTCCTCAAGAATCTGATTGACTCTTTCGACTTGCCCACTCGTTTGTGGATGGTAAGCTGTGCTGAAGAGCAGATTAGTTCCCATAGCTTTCTGAAAGCTAGCCCAAAACCTGGAAGTGAAGATACTTCCGCGATCAGAGCTTATTTCCAAGGGAACACCATGAAGAGAAACAATCTTTGCCGTGTAGAGCTCAGCCAACTGATTAGCAGATATTGTCTCTTTGACTGGAAGGAAGTGAGCAACCTTGGAAAGACGGTCGATCACCACGAAGATAGCATCATTGCCTTTTCGAGACTTTGGAAAACCAGTTACAAAGTCCATCTCAATCTTATCCCATTTCCACCCAGGAATTTTCAGGGGTTGGAGGACACCGGCAGGTCTCTCATGTTCTGCTTTGACACGGCGACAGACATCACATTCCGAGACATAGCGAGCAACATCCCTTTTCATCCTAGTCCACCAATAGGTAGACTTGATATCGAGATACATCTTTGTGCTGCCAGGATGGATAGAAAGAGGAGTGTCATGAGCTTCTTTGAGGATGAGGCTTCTCAGGTTTGGATCCTTCGGAACAACGATTCGACCTTGGAAGAAGAGAGTTCCTTTGTCGTCGATAGAGAAAGACTTGTACTTGGGCTTTTGCATGTTCTCTTTGATATTTTTGATACAACCATCTCTTAACTGTCCGGTTCGTATCTTATCTTCAAGAGTCTGCGTGATTACCAAGTTTGCAAGGTAGCCTTGGGGAACGAGCTCAAGATTCAATTTCCTGAATTCTTCATAAAGAGCAGGTTGACTTTCTTGAATCATGAGGTTGTTGCAATAGGATTTGCGACTAAGGGCGTCAGCCATGACATTAGCTTTGCCTGGAGTGTAGCTTATAGACAGATCAAAGTCCTTGATGGTTTCCATCCATCTCGTTTGACGGAGGTTCAAGTTGGGTTGTGTGAAGATGTATTTGAGGCTCTTGTGGTCGGTGAAGATCTCACATTTGTTGCCCAACAAGTATTGGCGCCATGTTATTAAAGCATGTAACACGGCTGCAAGCTCGAGATCATGTGTGGGATAGTTGAGTTCATGCTTTTTCAACTGACGAGAAGCATACGCCACAACTTGACGTTCTTGCATGACGACAGCGCCTAGTCCATGAAGAGAGGCATCACAGAAGATCTGGAAAGGTTTGGAAGTATCTGGTAGAACAAGAACTGGTGTCGAAGTGAGCTTCTGTTTGAGGAGGTCAAAACTTTCTTGGCATTGAGGAGACCAAAGGAACTTCTTGTCTTTCTTGAAAATATCGGTAAGAGGCTTGGCGATCTTGGAGAAATTTTCAACAAAGCGGCGGCAGTAACTTGCCAAACCGAGGAAACTTCTCACTTGTTTGACATTCTTCGGAGGAAGCCATTCAACGATCGCCTTGACGGTTTCAGGATTGACAGCAATGCCTTTTCCGGAAATGACATGGCCAAGATAGACGACTTGAGGAAGCCAGAATTCACATTTAGAGAACTTGGCATAAAGGCGATGTTCACGAAGCTTCATGAGGATGAGGCGAAGATGCTCTTCATGCTCCTCATTGGACTTGGAGTAGACAAGGATATCATCGAGATAGACTACCACAAACTTGTCGAGGTACTCCATGAAAATGTAGTTCATCAACCGAGAGAAAGTGGCAGGAGCATTAGTGAGGCCAAAAGACATGACGGTGTATTCATAGAGGCCATAACGAGTTTTGAAGGCTGTCTTGGGTACATCTTCTTTGCGGATTTTGATTTGGTGATAACCGCTTCTCAAATCCATCTTAGAGAACACAGTTGCACCCGCAAGCTGATCAAAGAGCTCATTGATGCGAGGAAGAGGATATGTATTCTTGATCGTTTTCTCATTGAGAGGGCGGTAGTCAACCACCAATCGATCAGTTTTATCCTTTTTCTTCACGAAGATGGTAGGACATCCCCATGGAGAAGTGCTTGGCTGAATGAAACCGAGTTTTTGCAACTCGTCAAGCTGCTTCTTGAGTTCAGCCAACTCATTTGGACCCATTTTGTATGGCCGCTTTGAGATAGGAGCTGTTCCAGGCTCTAGTTTAATGACGAACTCAACAGCCCTGTCAGGTGGCATACCTGGAAGTTCTTCAGGAAAGACGTCAGGAAAGTCGCAAACCACCGGTATAGACTCAAGCTCCGGAAGAGAACTAGGATTCAAAGCAAAGAGCTGAACGGAAGGTGTTTGAGAAGGTGTATAGGTCAAGGTTCCTGACGAAGTAGGAAGGGAAACTGAATGCTCAGCGCAATGAATGACAACTTTGTTGGCCTTCAACCAATCCATGCCAAGGATGACATTAATGCCAGAAGATCTTAGCTCGATGAGGGATGCAAGGAACACATGGCTTCCAATCTGAATTTGATTGCCATGACTTATTCTTAGCGCTTCCAACATTCCTCCGGGGGAAACAACCGTGAAAGATTTGGACAAGTACTCAACCGGTAACTCGTGCTTTTGAGAGAACAGAAGCGACACAAAAGAAAGTGAAGCTCCTGTATCAAACAGAACTTTTGCAGGGATAGAGTTAACGAGCAAAGTACCAAGCACGACGTCGGTAGCTTGTTCAGCCTGCTCGATGTTGAGGTTGTTGACGCGAGCAGCCCTCGGACCTTGCCTGTTGTTGTTGTTGAAGGCACGGCCCGGAGCTGGTGCACGAACCATCGCATTTGTCGTAGTAGAGCGAGGTGGTGGTGGAGGCAGCTTCTGAGGGCAGAAGGTAGATATGTGCCCTGCCTGGCCACACTTGTAGCACGTGGGGTCGGCGCGTGGACCCATCGGCCTTGGTCCACCATAAGCAGGCCTTGGCGGAGGTTGGTAGGTCCTCTGCGCTAGCTGCGGGGTGGGAGGGCGGGGAGCATACCCAGCGTGTGCTGCGCGGGGAGCATACCCAGCTTGTGCAGCTTGTCTTGGCGGTGCGGGATAAGGAACCCACAGCCTGCGCTTCTGAGGCGGCGCTGATGCTGAAGGAGCACCAACCTCTCGAGTATGCTTGCGCGACTCCTCGAACGCAAGCCTACCCGACTCTTCCTTGACAGCAGTGTTGACAAGCTTGTCGAAGGTTTCCACCGTGACATGAGTGAGCGCGTACTTGAGTGCCGGCTTGAGGCCATTACGGAACCTCTTCTGCTTCTTGGCATCAGTAGACACTTCTTCACCACCATAGCGAGCCAGCTTAGCGAACTCAATGCTGTACGCCATCACGTCTCTGTTGCCCTGAACAAGACTGAGGAATTTCTCTTTCATCCTGTCCATGAGCCCTTCAGGAATGTGGTGGCTCCTGAAAGCTTCCCGGAACTCTTCTCATGTGACATCAGGCGCATTGGCGGGACGCATCTCGAGAAAGTTCTCCCACCATGCGGCGGACCCTCCTGTCAGTAGGTGAGTCGCAAACCGCACCTTGTCTTCTGGGGCGCCTCCCGCTGTGTTGATGTCGGGGGGAAGACCCCGGGTATGGCAAAAGACTGGGTACAGTTGGCTGAGGCCGGCTGGCCCGCGGCTAAGGCCGGCTGAGGAGCAGCCGGCTGGAGCCGTGGCCGGCTACCTTGCGAGCCGGCTGATCCCAGGTCTACGCTGGTCCATCTGGTGATATCACTGTCACCATATGATCAGATGTTTGATCTAACACTGCCATCGCCCACACTTCATTGGCTGCCAGTAATTCCTGGAGACTAGAGACTGAAACTTCTATCAGTTCAGCTGGTGCTGGTATGCCCATGCCTTTCAGAGTAACTTGATCACCATTGTGCTGGAATTGCAAAATTTTGTCTGCCCAGTGACATAGCATTGCGCCACAACGATCGAGCCAGTCCTTGCCAAGTATAGCGTCGTAGGCGCTAATGTCTAAGATGTGCATTGTGTCAGAGAACTCGTGCCCTTCATAGCACCATTTGAGGTCAACTACCTGAGAATCAGACACCATTAATTTCCCATTTGCTACCTTAACGGACACGGCTGGTGCAGGTGAAATCTGACAGCCAGCTCTCTCGGCAAACATCCTGGTAACAAACGTTGTTGAGCTCCTAGAATCAATGAGCAGTATCATCACTTGATCCCCCACTGTGGCCCGAATCCTGATAGTGTTTGGTGTCTCGGTTCCATCCACTGCATCCATGGACAAGTTACAACAAGTGTTACTGAGGTCTCATTGAGCAATTCCAGAGCAAGGACAACCTCGTCAGATAGCACTTCCCCGAATTCCCCAACTTCAATTGTTAACAACTGGCCAGATAGTTTACACTGGTGATCCTTCGAGAACTTGTCACCACACTTGAAGCAGAGGTTGTTTAAGCAGAGGTTGTTTGCGCACCGATAATCACTCAATTAGCGTTCTCTATTAAAATAATCATTCCCTTGCTTTTTAGGCCAATCGAGGCGAGGAGCAGGAGCCTGATTGCCAGTTGTTGCTTGAGCTGGTGGGTGTTTAGTAGGTGCCAGAGGACGTGCATGAGGGCAGTGGTGTTCTGCTTCCTCCTCTTGAATCCGAGCCAGTGAGGCGGCACGAGCAATGCTTGAGGGAGACTGTAACCTGACAGTGGCACGAATATCATCACGAAGGCCGAAAACAAACTGGGAAACAAACCAGCGTGTGCTCAGGGATTCATCCACTGCCAACAAGTGGTACATACAATCCTCAAAAGCTTGACAATATTCAGCAACAGTGCCTGTCTGTCTAAGCTGCATCAATTTGCTCATCTGTCCATCGTACTCATCCTGCCCGAATTCCTCCAAAACTGCTATCATGAAATTGCTCCACCCTAAGACTCCATGCCGACGCTTCTGTGACTGATACCACAAAGCAGCATTGCCTTCCAAATACAGAGGGGCCATACTCACCCATTGATTCGTTGGTATTTAGAACATGTAAAAATACGTGAGGCACTGATCTATCCACAGCAAAGGAGTTGCACCATGAAATTTAGGGGAAATCATGTCTCGGCGCACGCACACGTACCTCCTCATGATCTGTGGGTGAACTAGGAGCAGTGTGGAAGGCCGAAGTTGTTGCCGAACCTGCTGCGGCCGCGCCCACTGCCGCTTGAAGATCCAGGGCAGGCGCTGCTACTGCGGATGCAACACCCTCCTCCTCTGACTTCGGCGTGTCAAGGATCGGGTGCCCCTTGTTGGCGAGAGTAGCCCTTCCCGTGCGCACCTCCACCCGCGGCATCCCCAGCGTGCGATCCCCTTCAACGAATTTGCGCTTAATTCCGTCCAGATCGGCTCCGTAATCCTCTATTTGTTTCTGAAAACTCTGCATCTCCTCCGAAACGGTGCCGACGCGAGTGAGGAGCTCTTGCAGTGATTTCTGCATCTCCTCCATCCTCTCTAGAACGAAGTTGGTTTGTGCTGACGGAACTTGAGACCGGGACAACGCCGTCGCGACTCACCCTGAACTAGTTCCAACCCCGCTAAGGATTGTGGGCCGATTCGCCGAGGTGATTCAACACCTTTCGCGGTGGAATTTGTAACATCCCAAAATTTTAAAACAAAGAAGAAAATGAATTTCACTTATTCAAATTTTGGAGCTAACAAAAACTTTATTTAAATTCTATGTGTTGCATAGTAGGAATGCATGTATGTGTGACTTTGCCATGCTATGTGTTTGAAGTGCTTGACATCATCTCTAAACCCTAACCATGATTTTTTGAGATCAAAAAGGGGAGCAAAGATAAAGAAAAGAGAAAATGCAAAAACCCCACATATGGGCCTATGGCCATTTTTGAAAATCCTTAACCTAGGCCATATTAATTTGTGCCAATGGTTTGAAAACATATTTAAACTCAAAAGAATCCATTTTGCATCAAAGAAACCCAAATCAAATCAAAGAAAAATTCAAAACCTTGCCACATGTGATAATGGTCATTTTTGACTTTCACATCAGGGTACCCACTTCGAGCCCCTGGATTAAGATATTCTTAAACCAAACTACCCCAACTCTTTGCACCTCATCCAAGACCTCATCAAGTTGAACAACTTTGTTGTTGACCACTTTGACTAGTTCTCTTTCTATTTCTTAATAAAAGGAGGCAAAGTAGCAACACCAAAACAGATTCTAGATTATGTCACTTTTGGTTTTTCACAAATCAACTCAATTTTGCACACCACCACCACCTCTGTGTTCCAATTATTATGTGAATCAACTCCACCAAAAATCTTTACAAAATTCAAAAAGAATTCTCTTGCGGCCATTAACACAAACACCTTATGTGCAATAATCTGCCAACTACACACATGCTTTTATCCAGCAGATATTTGCCTAAACCATCAAGCTTTGGTCAGCATTAGTCCTCTCCTGTACCCCTTGCATCATGCCAAGCACCAGAGACACGGTTTGGAGCATGAGATCATCAACATTTTGACCATGCCGTGTACCTTGCCACTCCACCATGCCACTCTCCTCTCTGGTCACTTCTACCGTGCACCACCATGTCAGCCACCTCCCTCACACTCCCCTCGTCACGCTCATGCCAGCCCCTGGCCAGTAGACGCGCTGCAGTGACGAGAACGCCACGCGCCCGTGACGTCCAGTGAGCGCCAGACGCCGACGCGTGCACGCCCGGAGCGCGCTAGAGCACGGCTCGCCCTCGTCACTCTCGTCCTCTCTTCGCCCTCTCCTCGCGCCAGTAGCATCGCCACGACTCCAGGAGACTCCCAGACACACTCACCTGCCCGCGCGAGCTCTGTAGACGACGCCATCGTCGACGACTTTCGCCGCCGTACTGCAATCTCCCGTCCACCTCCAGAGCGCGTCACTGCCTCGTTTTCACCGCCGTCAAGCCTGTCGTGATCGCCATGACGTCGCCAACGCCCCTGCGTCATCGCCCGAGCCATGCCGCCCCTGTAGCCTCGTCGCCATGGTCGACCTCATCCACCGAGCCGCAGACCCCCTCGCAACTATAAATAGAGGCCTCCCGCGCCTCAAATCTTCACACCACTCACCTCTCCTCTCGTCTCTGACCCTCCTCGAGCTCTCCCTCCTCTCAATTTGATCCATAGCTAGCCAATTTGATCGCCGGAGTCCGTGGAGCCGCCGAAGAAGAAGGAGAAGATTGGCGCCACCCCTGGAGCCGCCGCTTGTACCAGGAGGATCGCCGTCGTCCACAACGTCGCTGCGCACCCTCGCCAACGATCGCCGGAGCTCCGGTGAGCCTCCGACCCCCTTCTCTCGCCGCGGCCATTACGCTATCTCGTCGGAGACGACGATGGCCGTGGACCGTTGGATCAGCTTCTAATCCAACGCCCCTCACTGATCCATACCGATTCGGTATTTAAGTGTCGCTGACGCGTGGATCCCGCTGTCAGGCGGCCTGCTCGTGCTGGACGCGAAGTGGGCCGGCCCATCTTTTCTTTTTCTCTGTGGCCCGTGTATTTTCCCGCGCAGGCCCAGCAATTCAAAATCGAATTTATCAGTTTTGGTTAAATTCAATACTGGAACCAAATTCAAATTTAAATTTAGGAAGATCCACTGAGCCAAATTTTGTGAATTTGGTATTGTTGGAAAGCTTATGAAAAGCTCTAACCAACTACACTGGCCTCAACCCTAGATCTATTGTAGAATTAATGTAGCAAAAAGAACAAGCCAGTACCTTTTTCAAATTCAAACTTTATTTAAAATTCAACCATAAGTGATTTTGAGTTGATTCCAACTCTCATAAATCACATTTCACATACTCTACATGGATATGTAAAAACATACCATAGTTGTTTGCATGATCATGGGCTAGAGCAAAATAATGGCTATGTGGCTATTTCTAGTCCATTTAAAATTACCTAAAATTAGTTGTTAAATAGTATGAGAGGTTCCCTCTCATTTAAATCATGGTCCTAAGTAATTCAATAAGAGGTAATGACTTTGGTCTATAGCACCTCATAGTGGATTACTTAGAGATATTAAATTGTTGCAATAGTAGTGTTTAAATTGCATGAGGTTTAGTACCTCATTTAAATCCTTTTGCTCAAATGATAAAGGTGAAGTGTTGACCTTGGTCAACATAATCCCACCCTTATTATTTGAGGAAATTAAATCTTAATAAGATTCAATGAGAGGAAATTATTTCTCTTACAAGTTTTCTTAAAAACAAAGCCAACCCCCTTGTGATTAAG
Organism: Lolium perenne; assembly: GCF_019359855.2. Lineage (NCBI taxonomy): Eukaryota > Viridiplantae > Streptophyta > Magnoliopsida > Poales > Poaceae > Lolium > Lolium perenne. The sequence goes on from NC_067249.2 coordinate 272,965,931, forward strand.
ATTGTGATGATATGTTGGCTTGTGTGATCCATTTGTGTGTTAAGTCTAGTACTTAAGCTTTGTGTGGTGATTGTATACCTCGTATCCGTTTATAGACGCTAGTACCGAGGACTACCAGGAGGAGGAGGTATTCTACCAGGAAGAAGAAGAAAGTTTTGATCACTGTACCAATCAAGGCAAGCTATACTCTTGCAAGTTACCCTAGTGCAAGCTTAACTTGAGCAAGGCACTCATACCCTACTACTTTGGTTTTACTTTACAAGTCCCAGTTTTTATCTCTCAAAGCTTTTACTTTGATTCCCAAGCTTACTTTTATAGTTAACTTTGGTCTAAGTATAGAGTACTACAAGAGGATCAAACTTAGCCTAGAGAGCTAAAACTTAGTTAGCACCACTCATGACTAGTTGCTAGTGCTAAAACTAAAATGGACTACTCTAGATGGGAACTTGTGAATCAAATGACTTTGAAAAACCTTGGAATGATGAGTCATTCTATTGAAATTTTTTGAAGGAAATATGACATGAATGACTTGGTGATTTTGACAAAAACTGATGATTGGGTTCGGATGCGATACCATTCCAATTTTAGAGTACCCCCACAATACCTGATTATGGGTAGGGCTTAGCTGGAAGTTTATGTACTTTAGTATGGGTTCCCTCTAAACAAGCGTCATAGGGGTTATGCCGAAAGCTGCCTCCACAATCAAAAGAAACGATGTTGAAAAGAGGTGAATGTCCGGCCCAAGCCCTGTGCAGTTCCCAGGATGGCAGATTGGCATCACTGGGAGGCCAAGCTCATGGGGGAGGTGCCTATACTAGGGTATGTAAGTGAAAGGTTATGGTTGATGATCCGCATACTGAGTATGATTATTCAGGGCTATCCCTGACGGATGTAATCAAAAGTTGTGGCACAAGTGTACAACCTCTGCAGAGTGTAAACCTATTCGAATAGCCGCGTCCGCGGTCATGGACAGTTGGAAAGGCCATACTGTTCCGTCATCAGAACTTTTCAGAATATGACTGGTGACTTGTGACTTGAACTTGAATTGTGAATTTGACTTGATCACAACAGAGTTGTGGGAATGACACCAATGTTCCCACTTGAGTTAAGTTAGGCAAATGAAGAGTCTTTTATTACTAAGTGCTTATGAAATAAAACTGGATTTATGCAAATAAACCTAGAGCTTAGAACCCCTTTACCATTGTTGATAGTGCTTACACTAGTATTAGTTTGCGAGTACTTTAAAGTACTCATGGTTGTGTCCCTGGCTATTCAAATGGCCAGACTATGAAGAGGAGCACCAGTACCGTGAAGATGGACAGCAGGACGTCTATGATAACTAGGACTACTCCTGACGTCAAGCGTTGCCTGTGGAACAGATGAACCGCTACTACGTTTTTTCCGCTGTTTGTTTTGTAATTGATCATTAGATCAACTCTTGTTGTATTAAGACTGGATCATGTGATCCTGTGATGTAAGACTATTATGGTTTGTAATGAATGATGTTCTGTGATATCAATCTATTATGTCTCGCAAAAACAATATTTCTGGGATTGCGATGTATGGCATAATAGGCATCTGGACTTAAAAATCCGGGTGTTGACAGAATTTGACGGATCTGATCTCGGGAGTGTAGAGTGCAATCGGAGCGGATCCACGGCTCTGATACCAAATTGTTGTGTCCCGATCTGTGATGGGATCGGTACACACGAAATCAACAAGAATTTGGGATGGGAAATTAGAGCAAGGATGAGAGGACAAAATCGGAGGTGAGAGACAGACGAATTGGGATGAGTTCGGTTTCAGAATTCTGTTACAAGCAATACCCATACACCGGGCCGGAAGGTCCCTTTTAACTCCACAAACACCACTTACAGCTGGGCCCTCAGGTCCACAGCACCTGGCTCAGCGAGCACACACACATCACGACTCAATCACCCGCCACTTTCACTGTCGTGTGGGTCCCATTAGCACTTGCCGATTCATCATTTCCCTGGACCGGCAACTCGATGTCCACCGATGCACCGTCGGGTTCAGAGGGTGTGACGGGACAGTGACGGCCAGGAGACGAGGGCGCGGGAGAGGAGAAGGAAGACGAGAACGGACGAGGGCGCGGGAAAGGAGAGGAGGAGGGGCGTGGCTGCGGAGAACCAACGAGGACGGGGCTCGAGGAGGGGAGGGATTGAGTGACCTCGATGCCTGGATACCCTAGATTTTCACCGCACTTCATCTGCTCAAGTGACGACGGCACGGGACACCTAGAGTCGCAAACAAGAAACTCCACACCCACACGGGCCATTAGTAATTGGGGACAGACAGCAAGACGAAAGTGAGAAACAAGGAAGATGAATCCAACGACGGTGAATCAACGCGGGGGTGAAAACCAGTACGACCAACTGCATCGGACGGCCAACGAAGAGTTGCCCCAGGAGTGCTCTCTTTGGCCGGGTAGGCTAGCAAATTGCCTTCTGTTCTGGAGCTAATTAAGCTAAGTACTACAAACGACTGTAAGAACATACTGGAAGAGATCCTTTCTGCTTTTGTGCCAACACGATCGAGTTTGTTATACCTGCTTGTTCTGAGCCTTTGACGAAAGGTGAGCGTGGCTTTGTTCCTTGCTTCTGTCCAGCTGCAACCTTCCTACATGCTGAATTGTACCTGTAGAGGCGTCTTTTTCATTTCTGAAAACATAATTAGGTCTCCGCTTTTCCATGGTAAAGGATTAGAGTGCTAAAGCCCTTACATCCAAGATTTTACTATATTTAGGTACTCACTCCAAACAATATTAGTTATCTTACTTCAACAACATACGTGCAGATTCAGTCAGTAAGTATCTTTCAACATACGTGCATCAGTCTAGACCAAGGAAAAAAATAGCGCGCTATAACAAAATAGCGGCGGCCTTAAAATACGCTATTAGCGTGCTATATCGCGCTATAGCATGCTATTAGCGAGGCATTGTACACTGATTAATTTAGCGTGTGCTCTCTCGATATGCTATAGCGCGCTATTAACGCCGAAATAGCACGCTATTTTTTTCCATGGTCTAGACCACAGCTATATGTAGCAAGTCAGTGTTTATGCTGTCTGGTAGGAAATATGTTCTCCGTTAAAAAGGTGTGCCTTGCAATAGTAGACACTGATGCAGGGCAGTGTCTTCAAATTGTTGAGCCAACTGTAATTGCACCATTTTTAAATTGGTTACAGCAACGCAGATCACACATTTTTCATGCATCTGCTCTCTTGCACACCCATCCTAAGACATCGGCGTGAATGGCCATGAAATCATCTTTTGAAAGCATTCGGAAAAACAATCAGTGTACCATGTCATAAATTTCAAATTTACATACATCCGTTCTATACATAAATAAGGGAAAGGGGAAAAGGGCCTCTCTTATAAACAATAAGCATTCTCCCGAGTCTTTAACCAAAGGTTAGCGTGGCTAGCTTTGTTCCTTGCTTCTGAGCAGCTGCAACCTGCTTCCTGTTCCTACGTGCTGCATTGTACTTGTAGGTGCCTTTAATTTCCTTTCTCAAAAACATAGTTTGGTCTCTGCTTTTCATATCGGCCGTACCTGTTTGGTTTTTTTATGTTAAGGTTTAGTTAAAAATCAAAGATACAGTGATTCTTTAACAGATCTAGGTACGGGCCGGGAACAAGATATGTTCAATACTTCACCACTCTGGATCATTCACTTTTTCTCTTCTGACAACCACAGTATATACTAATTAAAAATGTCAGACTCCAAAAAATATCTGCCCTCAAGTCTATCGATGTGTCAAATAGATTAGTTCGGATTAAACTGGTGGTGAGATTTAAGGCCATATTTCGTGTGGATTCTCAGGCAGGGACGGAGACAAGGGGGGACGAGGGGAGGCTGCGCCCCCCTATGCTCATGATTTTCCTTTGAGCACAAGCCATGGAAGCTCCTTATTTATGTGATTTTAGCTAGTTCTGCCCCCCTCGTATTAAGATTGCCCCCCTTATACTTCATTCCTGGCTCCGTCCCTGTTCTCAGGTTATGATTAACAAGCAGCTCCAGTGGCAAAGAATATTTATGGGATACTCTGAATAATTGAAGCTAGACTTTATTGAAGATCCGGTCGTGATTCTTATTTCCAACTTCCGCATGGATTAGTTTCAGTAGCACTGTCTATGTCTGAAGATGCAACGGCCATTACAATAGGTCCATTGTGTCTAATACAACTTCAGCCAGAAACTTCAGAACTCAGAAGCCAAGAACAGAGAAACAAACCCTTGGGAACAGAAGAGTTCCTGATGCTACCAAGCCTACCGTAGTAACAGACACTAGGTGCCCTCCATGAACTAGTCATCTCTCAACTTGCATGATTTTCTGAATGCTTCACGCCCTCTTTTATGGACGAAAATAGATTAACATGTGGAGATAGTATGTGCTTGTATATCTACGCAATTATTGGGCACCTACGGTCCAATTTAGTGTGGAACTTATAACATTATGGACATATGTATATATCCTTTCAGTTGAAGCCATAACTGTTCTATATTACGTAAATAAAAATTTCAAATTTTGTCACTAAAGTAGAATGTGGATGGCAAACGCCTTGGGGTATCATTACTTCAAACAATGTCGTTGGGTCATTTCTTTAATGCAGTGGCGGAGGAAACCCCAACATTGTTCTGAAAAATATATTTGGTATCACTGAATCTTATTATAAAGTGAGCATAAGATGGACCAAGTTAATCCACAATTTCCGAGTCTTGCCATTACTCATGTACAATGGCATTTCATATATAATAAATCCCTAAGTTCACTAGTTTAAACCAGGAGTTAATGTTCGTGGTTTTTGAGTACCTTGAGATCCATCTCACAAGAACCTTTGCTTCTACAGATACACATCTAGATCGTACGTAGTTTTAATCTCATTTCGAAGTCCGTCATGATTACCCCTTGGCGATGAGGTGATCATCCAAAGTGATTATGAAGTGTAATTGTTTTATAACAGTACATTAGGCAAACAAATTAGGATCACAATATATCAGCCATACAGAATGCAGTTGTATATTTGTTTTGTCCAAAAAAGGGTCCTATGAGTTCTGTCCAATTGCTAGACTCACTCAACAATGCGTTCTCATAATATGAGAAAATGGGGTACAAATAAAGAAGCTCCACCATTATTGTGGACGAAGAGAGTGCTCTTTCCTGGAGCTTCACTTCGAGTCAGAAGTCACATAAAGTAAAATTAGGCATCACGTCTAGATACTAAGGTATCACCATTACTTCGGCTGAAGAGAGCGCATTTTCCTTTGTCTTCAAAAGAAAATCGCGTTCAAATAAGAGCATATGTATTGCCAGTCTACATATTTTTCAGACCTTATGTACAATAGGCCCATCATTTGGTGATCCAACTTCGGAATTCTCTACATGCTTAGGCCTTGTTTACATCTCTCGTATTTTCACCCAAGGGTTTGGGGATGGGAGGGGATTTGATGAATCCCTTCCTTTCACCCAATCTCCTTAAATCCTCTCAAATAATCTTTCCAAAAATATATCAGTACCGTGGAGAGTTTTTAATGTAGGAAAAAATAATGAGATTTGTGGGGATATCTTAGGATTATTCCGTCCAAACCCGATTTGGTAAACAAATTATTGGGGATTTTCCGGGATTAGGTATAATCTTCTCCTATCCCCTCGAATGCACTCTAATACACTAGAAATAAACAAGACCTTAATATGATAAAAAAAATTGTTGGAAGAGGTAAATTTCCGCTTGAAGCCACGACTTAGTGGAGAAGAACATATCGGCCGTACCTGTTTTTTTTTCTGTTAAGGTTTAGTTAATACAATGATGCTTGAACAGATCTAGGTACGGGAAAAAGTTTATGCATGTACACAAATTAAGTCCAACAAAGAAAAACAGACAGTGGTGAAGTATTGAACATATCTTGTTTCCTAATTGATAGAAGAAGAACCTTTGGAGCTGATTGGAATTCACACATGGACTAGTAAAGCAAAAATGCATTAGACACAACTCACAATCGATCAGAAGAATGACCGCGATATGGTGGCGATTTCTTGGTCTGCGCTGCCTAGCAGTGGCCAATATGCCCTACGAGTTGATGACCGGGGATCGGAGAAGGATGACGGTCGGACCTGACAACGAGCACGAAGCGGTGAACGACGGAAGGGGCAGCCACGGTGGCGGCGATATCAGGTATCGCTATCTGTTAACAGCGAGCCCCTGGAGAGTTCATGATTGGGCAAATTTGGCACATACATCAAGTCCACCAGTACCCAAGTGTATCATATTGTGAGATAACGATGCCCCTCTTGCTACACTAATAGGCAACTATGGAAACTTAAAACAAAATACACAATGCATGAAATATTGTATTAGTATAATTCCTTAGCTTTATTCATCGACATTTATTAGCCACTAGTATATATGCGCATGGTGGCAGGAGATACACATACTTTAGTGTGCATTGATCATTACACTCCTTGTATGTACGCGCTTGTACATATGTGGGGCTCACATGTCAGCCACCACGCTGTAGGGTGTAGTACGTCAGGGGAGCCATGTCCATACACACATGCATCTAGATAAGCTCATCATGGGCAGAAGACGATGCGGTAGCTCCTGTTGCCGCTGCACGACTTGGTCTTGACGTCGTTAGGGTGGTGGTACGCGTCGGGGCAGTTGGAGTTACGGCACTGCAGCGGGACGCCGGTGCTGCAGGAGAAGTCGTCCATGCCAATGTTGAAGCCGTCGATCACGAAGATGTCGTAGAAGTCCTGCGAGCCAAGGGTGAACTCGGCCAGGGTTGCCGGCGGTTGACCCGACAGGGTGCAGGATAGCGAGCGAGCGCAATCTCCAGTTTTGCACAGCTGCCGGAGTTGCCGTTGAAGTTGCAGCCCGTGCGTGCCCAGAGATCCTGGCGGAGCTGGTGCCGCTGGGGATATTAAGGTTCCACGTGTCGCCGCTGTTTAGCCGCCTACCGCCACCCACCGGGATGGCTGCCGGCCACACGGTGAAGGAGCATCGGTTGGTGATGCTAAAGGAGGTGGCGCTGGCCCCCGCGGCCAGGGCTGCGGCCAGGAGGAGGATGACCGCCGAGGAGGAGGCGGCCATTGATTTGTTTCACCAACGTGCTAGTGTTGCTGGTTGCTGTGACCGTGCTAAGAATGTGCTTATTTATAGGTAGTGGAATTCATGGTTTGCAGGATTTGTATTTTACAGAAATTTGCTATGTCGACGAGCGACTTGGATTGCAGCTGGTCTTTACTATCCCGACCGAGAGCGACAGTATATTTTGAAGTTTCTTTGTTAGTTTTCTTGGGAAAGATGCAACGGTTTCTAGTCATCCCGTGCTGGAAAATAGCGTGCATTTGACTGAGACGTACATGCGAATCTGCCTGCCTGTAATGTACACCTAAGTTGTATCTGCTTTAACATTATATATATATATGTATACAACACCAAGATAGCTATGTACATATGTATGGTGTGTTTGGTTTGAGGCCACTAAGCCAAGCTTATGGCATTAAGAATATGGTAAGTCACGATTGGTTGATGTTGACTAGTGCAATGAACTAATTAAAGTGGGTGTAGGGGTACGTATATATGCATGCAAATATTTTCCAGCGACGATATTTTTTGAACTTTCTTGCCATATGTTGGTGTTAGATATGTTGGAAAATAAAAACTGCAACGGTTTCTTGTCATCTCGTGATAGAAAAGTAGTGTGCATTTGACAGGGACGTATGAATCGGTACATATCTACTAGTATATGCTCCACCAACATATCTACGTACATATAGTGTGTTTGGTTTGAGCCCACTAGCTAGCCAAGTTTATGGCACTAAACCACGATCGGCGCAGAATTATAGTTGCAGTATTGCTTGCCAAAGATTTTGCACTCATCTAAACAATTATACGGTACGCAGATTCTAGATGAAAACCAACGACGGGACTGCAGTAGTACAAACATACATGCGTACAGCTAGTCACTTGTAGAATGGACATATAATAGCTAACAAAGACGTCAACTGAGTACTCCATTTCATGATCTCTAGCATCTCCAAAGGTTCCTTATCTAAATCTCTGCGTGTTTCAGCGGACTAGTGAATTCTTACTCTCCAAATTTCACCAATCTTTATTTTATTTATTTACTCTAACAATTAAATCGATACAACACAACAATGCATATATGCATTTAATATGTTTTTATGTGATCTACTGTTAGTCTCTTTTATTTTTTTAATATGCTTTTATTTGACGTATTATTAGTTCCATTTTTTTATTTAGATCAATAATTATCCAATGGAATACGAAATTCAGCCCAGTATGCTTATATATCGTCGGACGTGCCGTTATGGTTTTTCTCTTGTTTCACTCTACAAAATCCACTGGTCTTATGCTCAGTACATGGGGAGAATTAATAAAAGCACAGGAATGCCGAGCTGGAGCTCGCGCTGAACATCTCAATAGGCAACGTATCCAGGGAGAAATTAGAATTACATGGTGGTCTCCCACACACATGGTTTGAACATTAGAGCTAATGTGAAAGAAACCCACGATGCTAGCTGGCCCATTGTACCAGTAGATGTCCAAATACTGGAATTAACCCAGAGTAAACTTAGTGAAACTAGCATGATTTCCCCTGCCAAAAAAAAAACTAGCATGATTTGAGTGTAAAGAAGGATATGGATAGTATATTTTTTATTCAGGATCGAGTCAAATATTTAATCATTTCAAAACTCTTAGTCAAGTCCAATCTAAGAGATCTTTACACCCCTTTAAAATAAACGTGGATTATAAAGCATCTATAGTGCCTAGACCGGTAACAAAATATGTGATGCTAACAAGAAAATACATAGGTAGACGCTACATACTCATACATCATTATGACTTGTTGCCCATTTGGTGTACTCCATTTGGATCTTGGTTAGCCTCGGCACCACATCACTCATCTTTATCCTGTCGTTAGGCGAGTCCTCTGTGCAGAGCAACCCAGTTTCTATTGTCGGCACCAGAAAGCTATCGTGCAGCTCATACCATGAAGAGGATCCGTGCAGTAGCCGGGTATCCACGGCATGGATAAGCTCTGCAGGAAATAACTGTTGAACCCATCGCCTAAGGGTCAAGTCTCCGACAAACATAGCATCTTCAGGCTTCCTTCCAGTGAAAACTTCAAGGAGCATTATCCCGTAGCTGAACACGTCACTCTTTCGTGATGCTTTTCCATATGATCCATACTCTACACAAGGAAAAATACAAACATAAGTTACAACATGATTGATCAGCCCAAAAAAGAGCTGGGTATATTTGAGGAATATAACTACTAGTGTTAATTATGTACCTGGTGACATGTACCCAATCGAACCGGGCATGTTTGAGGCGATTGTTGAGCTATCATTACCTTGTAGTAACCTTGCAATGCCAAAGTCTGCCACATGTGCGATCATGTCCTCATCAAATAAGACATTGCTTGGCTTCATGTCGCAATGCAAAACAACTTCATGGCATCCATGGTGCAGATACTCCAATGCCATTGACACATCCAGCATAACACCCAGCCTTTCGCCGAGCCCAAATTGTCTTTCTATCAATTGGGAGTGGTGCAGTAGCGTGTCTAAGCTGCTATTTGGCATGTACCGTAACACCAGTGCTCTGAAGTCCATGTTAGAACATGTGCTGATTATCTGTATCAGGTTACGGTGCCGCGCCATGCGGAGCACACGGCACTCAGCGTCGAAGCTTCTAGTGGTGTGCTTGAATCGCATGTCAAGAACCTTCACTGCAACCACCAAGCCGCTGCTCAGTTGGCCCTTGAAAACTTCTCCAAATCCTCCTGATCCGAGCTTGTAGTCTTCATTAAAATTATCGGTGGCGCGAACAAGCTCGAGATGAGAAATGAATTGATTGCCTGCTGGGTCTGTCGGATCATCAACCGAAGCTCTGACCTCACCTTTCTCAGTTTTATTCACGATCCCTAGGTATAAGCAAAAAACAATAACACCAAGAGCTACAGTGGTACCTGCCAATAGTATTGTCATCTTCAAGTGGTGGTAATTATAGCCAGAATGGTACCCGCCTTGAAGAGGCGAAATTGGTTGGCACGGAGGCAGAGGGATACCACACAACCCAGAGTTGTTCACATACTGGCTCTCTGGAAAAGTGACAAGAGGTCCTAGGACCGGTACTGATCCATTGAGCTTATTGTATGACAAGTCAATATCCTCCAATGCCAGCGTGGAGAATGATCCGGGAATCGGGCCTTCCAACTGGTTGTGTGACAGGTCAAGCCCAAGCAGTTTCTGCGCGTCTCCAAGCTCATCAGGGATGGCACCGGAGAGCAAATTGTTCCCAAGATTCAAGACAATGAGGTAGTTCATGTTCCCAAGCTCCTTGGGGATCTCGGAATCGAGCTGGTTGAAGGACAGGTCCAGGTATACCATGGAGATATTTGGAGTGAAAGCGAAGTCTCGGCTGCTAAGGTAGTACAGCACGGTGAAGTAGTACACTGTGAAGTTGCATAGCTTCTTGCTGGCCATCCGGTTCAGATCGTCGGAACGGACGCCGTTGGTCTGGAGCAGGTTCCCCTTGCCGCGACATTCGCCGCTCCGCGGCTCTTGGTTGCGCAAGTATGTGGACGTCCGCCCAGTGTCGAGGACCATGGGTATCTTCCCAGACCGCCTCGCCAGCTCCGTCGGTATCGGTCCATTCAGCTGGTTGTCGTTGAGGTCCAGGTGAACCAATCGTTGGCAATCTCCTAGCTCGCGCGGTATCGGGCCCGAGAAGGAGTTGTTGTTCAGCTTCAAATTCACGAGGTTGTCTAGCCGCCCGAGCCATGCCGGCACCGGTCCGGAGAGCTTGTTGCTACCGAGGGATAACCAGATCAGATCCTGGCAATTCACCAGCTCCGGCGGGATGCCGCCTGTGAGGCCGTTGTAATCAAGGATGAGGTTCTGGAGCCCGCGAGCACCGGCCAGTGATGCCGGGATCTCGCCCTCCAGTTCGTTCTCCCACAGTATGAGGTCCCAGAGAAGGCGTAGGTCGCCGAGGGATGTGGGGATGGAGCCGTTGATGTAGTTCAGGGCGAGGTCGAGAGACTGGAGGTTTGCGCAGTTGGAGATGGCCGGCGGGATGCCTCCTGTGAGGTAGTTGTTCTGCAGGTAGAGCACCTCGAGCTTGGAGGTGCCGGTGCTCGGGCAGAGCGACGGCGGTATAACGCCAGTGAGCGCGTTTGAGCTGAGGTCCAGCGTCGTGAGCTCGGCAAGCGCGCCGATGGAGTCTGGCATGGAGCCGTCAAAGTAGTTGAACGATAGAGAGAGCGTCGCGAGACGCGGGAGCCCAGCAGCGAGCGCGTCGCCGGCTGGGAGAGCGCCGGAGAAGTTGTTGAACGACAGGTTGAGGTAGGAAAGCGACGCGAGTCCCAGGATGTCCGGCGGGCAAGCGCCCGTCAAGTGGTTTTCGGAGAGGTCGAGCGAAACTAGAGAGCTGCAGCCGGAGAGGACACCGGGCGCAAGCTCGCCGGATATGTCGTTGCCGGACAGATCAAGCGACTCCATTCTGGAACAGTTGGAGAGCGACGGGATTGACCCGGAGATCTTGTTCGCTGCGAGGCCCAGTTGCCGGATACCCACCGCGCTGGCAATCCAGCCAAGGTCGCCGGCAATCATATTGTACGAGAGGTCAAGGACATCCAAACCGGCGAAGCCCGCGGCTCCTCCATCTCCCTTCCTGCCCTCACCGACGAGGGCGTTGCCAGAAAGGTTCAGCTCCCTCAGCCCGCGGCACGCGCCCGCGAGCACGGCGGCATCGGCGACGTGTCCGCGCAGAGCGCCGTTCCCGGACAGGTCGAGCTGGGCCAGCGTGTGGCCGCACCTCCACCGTCCGCTGGAGGCATCCGCGAGCGAGCCGGTAACGTTGGCGCCTCGCAGGCTGACCGTCTGGACGCTGCCCAGCCGCAGCAGCGTGCCGGCGACGGCGCGGAAGTCGACGTCGAGCGGGATACCGGCTAGGGACAGGGAGGAGAGGCTGCTCCCGACGCACCCCGCGCCGGGGAACTGGCACGCGCTATCGCCGCGGGTCCAACCCCCGAGCTCCCTCTTGTTCCGCACCGCCGCCTTGAACCGTTCCAGCAGCTGCTCGTCGGTCTTGGTTTTGGTCTCGCTCTCGTACGCCGACGTTGCCGCCAGTGGAGCAAGCAGCAGCAGCACCGTCGCGAACAGAGCAACACCCATGCTAGTTTGTTACAGTTAATTCCAACAAAATCTAACACGATCAGCAGTGCGTTACTATTGCACGATTTTATTCTGCTGGCCGGCTACCGGCAGGCCGTCCTGCGCCACGGACAGTATTTTTCTTGCCGTGCGCCACAGGGTTCCACGATGGATGATCACCTAAATTTTCTTGTCTTAATTAGCACTAGCAGAGTGCGAAGTGCCGTATTTTACTTTCCGCGGCGGTGATAGGACCACAAAACCCGTTCGTCTTTGTTACGCCGAAGACGATATCACCGTAACATTTATTGTGCTCAGTTTCGCTACAGATTTTTTCTCGGCTGATAGAGTATTCCCTCCGTACCGGATTACAGGGGCAATAACGTTTTTGGAGTATACCAGAAAATTGAGGTAAATTCTGTAATAATTATCCAAATTAATTATCATTCATGCCGTGTTGACCAATGCATGTCAGGTAAATTCTTTATTAACTATCCAAATTAATTCTCATTCATGCCATTTTGACCAATGCTTGCCCTTTTTATTGTGCTTAGGGGTGGCAACGGGTCTGCTCCCCACCGGGGAGTGCTTTCTCATCCCCATCTCCATCCCCATCCCCATTTAACAATCGGAGAGACTTTTTTCCCATCCCCATCCCCATCGGGTTCGGGGCGGGGATCGGGTTCCTCATTAAGGAGCTTAATTCAAATAACATTCTCATAATTTCATGATTTTACATTCTTGGCACACAAAAATAAATAGCTTTTATAATACGTATGTGGTAAATGACAACAAATTAGTATCATATTGTCAACACCCGGATTCTTAAGTCAAGATGCCTATTATGCCATACATCGCAATCCCAGGAATATTGTTTTTGCGAGACATAATAGATTGATATCACAGAACATCATTCATTACAAACCATAATTGTCTTACATCAAAGGATCACATGATCCAGTCTTACAATAACAGTTGATCTAATGATCAAATACAAAACACACAGCGGAAAAAACGTAGTAGCGGTCCATCTGTTCCACAGGCAACGCTTGACGTCAGGAGTAGTCCTAGTTATCATAGACGTCCTGCTGTCCATCCTCTTGGTACTGGTTCTGCTCTTCATAGTCTGGCCATTTGAATAGCCAGGGACAAAGCCATGAGTACTTTAAAGTACTCGCAAACTAATACTAGTGTAAGCACTATCAACTATAGTAAGGGGGTTCTAAGTTCTAGGTTCATTTGCATAAAGCCAATTTTATTTCATAAGCACTTAGTAGTAAAAGACTCTTATTTGCCTAACTAACTCAAGTGGGAACATTAGTGTCATTCCCACAACTCTGTTGTGATCAAGTTAAATTCACCTTTCAAGTCACCAGTCACCAGTCATATGTCATATTTTGAAAATGGTCTGATGACGGAACAGTATGGCCTTTCCAATCGTCCATAACCATGGACACGGCTATTCGAATAGTTTTACACTCTGCAGAGGTCGCACACTTTTGCCACAACATTTGCAATAATCCGTCGTGTAATCGGCTCCTGATTTATCACACTCAGTGTGCGGACTACCAACAATAACCTTTCACTTACATACCCTAGTACAGGCACCTCTCCCCATGAGCTTGGCCTCCCAGCCACGGCAAACCGCCATCCTGGGAACTGCACAGGGCTTGGGTAGGATATTCACCTCATTTCACGTCATTTCACTTTCAACGGAGGCAGCCTCGGCATAACCCCTATGACGCTTGTTTAGAGGGAACCCATACTAAAGCACATAAATTTCTAGTTAAGCCCTACCCATGATCAGGTATTGTGGGGGTACTTTAAAATTGGAATGGTATCGCATCCGAACCCAACCATCAGTTTTTGTAAAATTCACCATGTCATTCACAAGTCATATTCACCTTCAAAATCTCTCCATAGAATGACTCATCATTCCAAGGTTTTCAAAGTCATTTGATTCACATGTTTCCCATCTAGAGTAGTCAATTTTAGTTTAGCACTAGCAACTAGCCATGAGGGGTGCTAACTAACTTGTAGTTCTCTAAGCTAACTTTGATACTCTTGTAATACTTCATATCTAGACCAAAGTGAAATATGAACCAAATAAACTTTGATAAACCAAAGTAAAGCTTGTAAGAATAAAACTTGGGATTGGATCCTTAAACACAAGGTAAGATTGCAATGATGCCTTGCTCTAGTAGAGCTTTGCATTAGGGTAGCTTGGTAATAGCTTGCAATAATATAGCTTGCCTTGAGTGGTGTAGTGATCACAGTGTTCTTCTTCTTCCTCGTAGAAGACCTCCTCCTCTTCGAAGCCTTCGGTACTAGCGTCTATAAACGGATACGAGGTATACAATCACCAAACAATTCTTAAGCACTAGACTTAACACACAAAAAGGGATCACACAAGCTATTCTAGCATCACCACTTTATTATTATGGTGGTGGGTTTTGTTTTCTTTTTAAGAAAAATAATTTCCTCTCATTGAAAATATTTATTAGATTTTCTATTTATTTCCTTTGAGAAGTAATTTCCTCTCATTGAATCTTGTTAAGATTTAATCTCCTCAAATAATAAAGTATGAGTACATGTTGACCAAGATCAACACTTTATATTTACAATTTGAGAAAATGATTTAAATGAGATAATGCATCTCATACAATTTAAATACTACTATGGAGCCATTTAATATTCTCAAGTAATAACATATGAGGTCATGAAGTCTAATGTCATCACCTCACATTGAATTACTTGGAAATGTGATTTAAATGAGGTGCTACACCTCATAGATTAAAAATCCTAAATTTGAGAATAATTTAAATGGGCTAGTAATGACTACATAGCCATTATTTGATTCTAGCCCATGATCATCTGAAACAACTATATCATATTTTTGCATAAACAATTAGAGTTTTTGAAATGTGAATTATGAGAGTTTGAATCACCTCAAAATTCATTATGGTTGATTTTTAATAATTGTTTGAAATTTGAAAACCTACTGCCTTGTTATTTTTATTACATGAGTTCTACAACAAATATAGGGTTGAGACCAGTGGGGTTTGATAGAGAATTTCCTAAGCTTTCCAGAACTATAAAATTCATCAAATTTGGCTCGGTGGATTTTGTTCTATTTAAATTTGAATCAAGCACCAGTATTCAAATTTGGGTTAAATTGATTTAAACGAATTCAAACGAAATGGGCGCGCGGGAAAACTAAACGGGCCGGCCCAACTGTGCTCCAGTGCGCAGCGGGCCGCCTGACAGTGGACCCCACATGTCAGCGGGTCTTTATTTACCGAAACGTTATGCGTGCGGAGAGCCACGGGATTAGAGTAGGATCGGACGGTGCACATGCATCGTCGTCTCCGGCGAGAGGGGGTACTGGCCGCGGCGAGGGTAGGGGGTTGGTGGCTCACCGGTGCTCCGGCGATCGTTGGCGAGGTGCTGCAGTGACGTTGTGGACGACTGCGATGCTCCAGGTACAAGCGGCAGCTCCTGGGGTGGCGCGTAGCGTCGTCTTCTTCCGCGGCGGCTCCACGGCACTCCGGTGAGAAATTATCTAGCTACGGTGCAAATTGGGGCGAGGCGAGGATAGAGGAGGATCAGAGATGAGAGGAGAAGCGAGTGGTGTGAGGAACTGAGGCGGGGGTGGCCTCCTTTTATAGATGCGAGGAGGTGCCGAGGCGCATGGATGCGGTCGACCATGGCGATGGCGTTTGGAGCGGCGAAGGGGCAAGGCGAGGTTGGCGTGAGGTTGCAGGCATCATGGCGATGCTCGAGGGCGTCCTAGCGCAGAGAAAAGGGGATGGGAGCGTGCGGGCGACGTCGTCGTCCGTGCGGTACTGCGGCGGAGATCGGCGATGATGGTGATGGCGACAGTGCCTGGGCGGGGAAAAGGAGGTGTCTAGGAGGGAGCTGGTGCGTAGGCGAGTGCGCGTGCGAGAGGAGAAAGCGAGGGGAGGACGGACCCAACAGGGCGAGGTGGCATACTGGCGCGTCCAGTGGCATGTCTGGGCGTCACTGGGCGCGTCGCGTTCTGGGCTCTGTCTTGTTCTCCTTGGCCAATGGCGTGTATCAGCAGGTTTAGTAGAGAGAGGGGAACCTCCAGGACATGGTTGAGGTGAGAGGAGAGGGCAGGGTGATGAGTGGCATGGTGGAGTGGCATGGTACACGGCATGGCAAGGTTTGGTCCAATCCCTCATGTGATCATTGCTTCCAAGTGCATGGTTTGGTCCAGGGGGTGTAGAAGTACAGGGATGATCACAATTCATCTCTGGTTTAGGCCAAAATCCAATGGATATAAGCATGTATGATCAAACCAGATTCATGTCTGCCAAGTGTTCGATGAAATGGCTGCATGAGATTTGAATTTGAATTTTGCCAAACTTTTTCTTGGGTGTGATTCAATTAATGTTTGGCACACAGTGGTGGTGTTGGTTTGCAAAATGGACAAGGTTTTATGAAATCCAAAAATGTGTATGATCTAGTTTTTGTTTCAATGTTGCCACTTGGCATGCTTATATTAAGCAATTGAGACAGAGTCAACAAGGTTGGTCAACACAAAAAGTGTTCACCTTTATGTGCTCTTGGATGAGGAGAAAAGAGTTGGGAGGGTTTGGTTTAAGATTTGCTTAATACAAAGGCTCAAAGTGGGTAACATGTTAATAGTGGCAGATTTGACCATTATCACATGCAACTTGTTTTTGAATTTTCTTTTGCTTTGATTTGGGTTTCTCTGATTCAAAAGTGATTGTTATTGGTTTATTGATGTTTCCCAACCATCTCCACAAAGTAGAAATGGCTTAGGCCAAGATTTGAAAAAATGGCTTTTTGCTCTCATATGTCTTTTTCTTTTATTTCCCTCTTCTTTGGTTTTGTTTCTTTTTGACCTCAAAGAGCAAGGCTTAGGGTTTAGTTAGTGTTAGGTTGGGTTTAACAATGGTTCATAACCATTTGGTAAAGTAAAAATGGCATAGTCCATTATTTGTAATTATGGCTATATGCCCACATATGCTTTTTCCTTTTCTTTTGTTTTCTTTTTATTTGTTCCTCTTTGGTGTTGAAAAGGGTAGGGTTTAGGGTTTACAAACATGTTCAATACATCAAACAAACTATCATGGCAAAAGTCACAATATTTAGGTATGAGTACTATGCATATCTAGAACTTCAATAAAGTTTTTGTTTGTTCCAATTTTTGGAAAAAGGAAATTTGTATTTCTTCTTTGTTTTAAAATTTGGGATGTTACACATATATTACATATTATTGAAATATACTACACTAGACAAAATATTACAACATATTACATACAAAAATATACCAAGTTATATGTATATACAAGTATAAAATGGGGGATAGCGGGAAACGGGGATGGGGACACCTTTTAATCCTCATCCCCATTTTAGATAGCGGGGATCATAGTTCCTCATACCCGTCCCCTAATAGATGAATTCCCCACGGGTTTGCGGGGAACGGGACCCATTGCCATCCCTAATTGTGCTGCATACAAACTGAAGGGGTTTTGACCAATGCATGCCTTTTCTATGAAGGTTTTCTCGCTCTCTCGCCATCCACATTGGTCGCAGTGCTCGATAAATTTACCTCTATAACCCAAAGATGACCGGGTCTTTAAGAGCACTGGGTGAAAAGGCGAGATTCGCCTCGCTGGTTCCATGGCGTCCTGGTATAACATGGCCGGTGCGGTAGACTTGGAGTCTTTTTTTTTCTACGATAAGCATGCACGTGCAATGCATAACTCGTCAGTTGATTTTTTTTAAACGGAGGCAAAAGCTTTGCCTCTATCTAAAAGTAGAGTTTTTTGACATTTACAAGGGAGCAACAAGGCTCCGAACCCATGAGCATAAAATGAAACTACTCTCCCAAAGATACCGTTGCTCAATAATTTCACGCCCGCGTAACCCAAAGAAGTGCATCATTCTTCATATTAGCAAGAAGAATGGTAGGCGGGGCTGACATGTTGTGGAAGACATTTGCATTCCGCTCATTCTAAATGGCCCAACTAACAAGCATCGTAATGAGAGTTCACAAAAAAAAGCATCATAATTTAAGCCATAGCCTTGTGATTTGGGGTGTAGGGGCTAGACATGGCGATCCATCATTCCATGATTGAGAGATCATTAGTCCATTCAACTAGGTTGATGCGGTGACCCAGCATACCATTGCATGTTGTAGTACGCAAGTCGTTGACATAACACCAATGAAACACCATTCCACTGGTATTACATCCCTCAGAGTGGTACAACAGAAACATCGCGGGTCCAATGTATGACTATAGAATTACCACTCCGACTCTTTACAAAAGATCATCACAACCTCCTAGTTACAATGAGGTGAACTGCAAATAGAACTCCAAAAAGAATAACTCGTTGACTAGACGATGACTAGATCTACCTTTGTCACTATCTAGCTTGCTAATGAAACTACATTGAACACTAACTATTTAGGTTCTAGGATTAGGGAATTGGTTCCCTTCTACTCCTAGTCTATGTTTCCACCATGTCTTCGTTGATTGATTTCTGATCCTTGTAGTAGTTGTCTCCTCCATCTTCGAGTTCCACGAGATTCTCCTTCAGGGTCTCAACATCTAAGCAAGGGGTTTAGAATGAACGGATGAGTACGAGCGTACTCAGCAAGTTCAATATATATAGGAATATGTGTTTCATACACTAACTATAGCCTTGGACCAAGGGTCGTTTGGCTAATGCAAGTTTTTTTAAACATTTCTTCAAAATGTTGATTTTATTCTGAAAAAATACACCCGTCAGCCTTCACAGGGTGTCTAGAACTTCAAGGAGTTCCTTTCCTCCCGCGTTCATAGCCTTCCTGTAACAAAGGAGTGACAAGCCACAATTCAATACACTCTGCAGATGTGCGTTACTTTTCCCATGAGAGATTCTTATCCTTGTTGCCAGTCGGACAGCTTATTCCCGTCCACACTTTCTTGGTATGGGCCCAGTATATGGTCCATGCCAATCACTGCTCTTCTCCACGATCCCGCATACCTACCCTTTTGTAAGTCCGTCCTCCCATTTATCATATAGGTAGGCTGTTTCGGACCTAAGTCCTCCCCTTTACCATATAGATAGACTGTTCCGGACAACCCTTAAATCCTTCATAGACAAGCTAGTAAGTTTGTCCTCCCCTTTATGCTATAGGTAGTCTGTTCCGGACCTAAGTCATCCCCTTTACCATATAGATAGACTGTTCCGGACAACTCCTCACTAACCGTCTGTTGATATGCGAAAGGAAGAAAATCTAGCTGACTTCCCCAGAGTCATTGTAGATCTCATGCGCAAGAATCACTAGACGATATTTGTTGTTAGTCCTATCTGAATATATTCCCAATTGCAATGGAACCTCCACCATCAACTCAAACCATGGTTCCATCGCCCACCACATAGTCATATTAATAATTGTAAAAGTAATACTTTGCTTTTAAGTGCAGGAATGATATGAATAGTACTTTGCAAGTAATTTGATAAAAATACTTCAAAGGACATGAGCAAGTGTTGAACTTGCCTGCTTGACTGCAAGATTATGTAGACAAAAACTTGTATACATCATATAACTCCAAATTCTAAAAATAGCATCATCATCCGATAAGGACAATGTTTAGAGGATTGGCAACATGCTATTATGCATAAGATATGCTATGCAATCTTTCTAAGCATAACCTAACCCCGCTGATTTATAATTGGTTGAGTTACGGTGATTTATTTATGATGTGTTACACTTTTAGAGTTGTTTCACACACAAGGTACTTATTACGGTTTTAGGTTAACTTGGACCTATCTTACAAGTTAAAGGGTAAAGCATAACAACATAGTACTCACACATGGTTGTTTATAGTTGGCAATAGCCTTGACATACAAAGAACAGTTGTTTACCTTTTAAGAGTTAAAAGGAATGACTTAATGATTACTTTCTATGTAGTTAAAAAGAATAACTTTTGAAGAACATATTACTTAATGATTAACAAGTATTTCTGACGAGGGAATATCCAACAAGATAGGCCCATCGGAACGAGCCGCTACACAAGACCGGGGTGGCCTAGTCCAGTCGCCTCCCCGCTGGACTTACTCGCACAAGTCCAGCACGACGAGAAGGCCCGGTCGACCTACCGAAGATCAACGTGAAGAACAAGCTAAGGATCCAATGGTGATTAGTCGACTTAGGGTTTAGGTGACTCGTCCGTATGATGTAAACCCTAGGTCAAGTCATCTATATAAAGCTTGGCTAGGAGAGTAGCAAAGGGACACACATTCACCGACCCTGGCCTCCATATACGCCTCCCGCGACTTGTAAACACATCTATCAATATAATCAAGCAGGAGTAGGTCTTTACCTCCGCTGTGAGGGGCCGAACCTGGGTACATCGTGTCATGTGCCAATCTCGTCCAGGACATCCAATGTCTCCATCGCTCTCCACCTCATTTAAGTTACCCCCTGTAGCATTTGTCACAACAATATGTCGACAGTTGGCGCCCACCTTGGGGCGTCAGTTGACATCTGGAGTCGTGTTCCTCGCGGGATCACTTCCACCGACCACCGATGACGTCTCGATCATGATCGGGAGCTATGGAGTAATCTCGCGTCATGGGCTCGTAACGGCGTACGCGCCTCCCACGCGCTCCGCCGCTAAGATCTCCAGGCCACTCATCACCCGTGTCGGCTTCACGGGCTCTATCAATGACTCGGAGCCACACGCCATCGCCCCCGTCACCAACAACGGGAGTAATGACTCCGAGTCGATCCAATCCGCCTCCGACAATGAGTCTAGCAACTCCGAGTCGATCCAGCTTGCCTCTGACTACGAGTCAGATGACAACATGGAAGAATCTGGATCTGCGGGGACTCCATCACCCGCTGATAACACACAAGTGTAGGGGATCAATTGTATTATCTTTCGAATAGAAAAGGTTGTCGGACCCACGAGGAGCTGAAGGTATTTGTTTGCAAATTCAATGAAGTAAACCATAAAAGATGCAAGGATTTGTATTTTTTGGATTATAATTTGCGGGAAAGTAAATGACAAGTAAAGTAAAATATTGGTAAAGTAAATGCTCTTTTCAGAGAAAGCCCAATCCTCTCCTTAGCAAGAGGACAAGCGTTCCCGAGGGTGGCACAGACTTCATGGCATAAGGATTTCTAGAAAAGCATGGTAAATATTTTGTCAAGTTTTATTCTCATCGGACGGAGCCTAAAATAGGTGCAGCCACAAGCATGAGCAAACACACCTCTAATGATTGGTCCCTAAGCATGAGCCAACTAGGGATTCATTAAGACATAAATGTCCAACCATTGCCTTAAGTTCTAAGGTCCCCGATCATATAAACCCCCCTATTGCAACTCTAAAGATCTGGACAAGGTTTCTATCATCTCCTGCCATCCATACTCCTTTTCATTACACTAAGGTGCAGTCTTATGAGCCCATATAGGTGAAGTAACACACAGTCGATGTTCGTATGTTACCATCATAGAACCACATAAAAGTACAAAACTTGACCAAATACTCATGACATACTATATAGAAATCATAGCCAATCCATCTTATGCCCTCAGGAACATGGGGAACTACTCACAACGGTGAAACATGATGATGATCAGTGGTATATGGTATACAACACAATCTGAAAATATAACTTCCCCACCAAATGACAACGAGTTACGGAGCACAAGCATGCACACAGCTCTAGAAACTTATTTAGGGTTCCAATCTATCACAAACTATGAGGGGGATGAAGTGGATCTTCGAGATGGAGTCGGTGCTGATGTTGGGAATGATGGAGATGCTGATGGAGAGACTCCACCCTAAGCCAAGGAGGAGTTGGTGGTGACGATGGTTTCAGTTTCCCCACGGTGGAGGCCTCGGAGCAGCAGGATCTGCCCTCTCCCGGAGAAGGAGAAGACTTTCGCCTCCGCCGCCGCCTCTGTAAATCTCGGGAAAATTATGGCGTAACTTTTTCTGCGATACGGAACTCCCCATGAAAAGACAGAGGCGAGGCGATGCACGAGGGCCAAGTGAGCCCCCATGGCGCGACAGGGGTATCTAGCCACGCCATGGTCCCCACTTTGGGCCTCGTGGCCTTCCCCGTTGACTTCTTATGCTGGTGGTCTTCTCTCCGATGAAAAACTTGCGTGATATTTTTCCTCGATTTAATTGAGTTCCTGAAGGTCCCTGAAACAAAAAAATACGAAATAGGAAGTATTCTGCCTCCGAGGAATTAAATACCAAAACAAGGGACTTTATAAGAAAATCCCATAAATCATCTAAATAAGTGAAAATAGTGCAATATCAATGCGAATAACAATAAAAACTATCCCTATATGATGCAAATATGATGATATAAAATGCATGTACCAGCTCCCCCAAGCTTAAACCTTTGCTCGCCCTCGAGCAAATAAGCGTATGAAACATGTGAAATAGATTATGGTTGATAAAAGAAATACATGCATTGCATCATCATCACATTTTAATCATTAAAGGAAGTCATAAAGTAGCAGCCATTCAACTGATAACAACATAAATAGCAGCTCTAGCAAACACTCTTTACTTAGAGTTAAAACGAACCATTGCATGTTGGACAATTGAATCATATCTTGTTTTTCTTTACAAAGACTCGCAACATCTCAAATTCTTTAGAGAGGATTATAGTTCACTTTATAAGAAAGATAAACTCACATTGGAGAAGCTACTATGAAGAGAATAGCTCACACAAGATAGACATCAGGTTTAACCTTTAATCCAAGTATTTGTCTTAGATGGTCAAACACTTTCACCACAGAACATGGTATCAGTTAACGGTCTAACTATTGATACCCACAATGCCATGCCAGTTACTCATGGATCTTGCAATAGAGATTTCCTTTTTATACTTTCTAATACTTTCTTTCCTTTTAAATCACATGTAAATTCTCTTTTTCTCTTCTTTTTTTCTTTGAAAGTTCCATTGCACAATCCATAAGTAACCTAGTTGACCAATTGTGGTTAACAATAAGTTAGAGTATCTGATGCCCCCTTGATAGCATCACTTCCTAGTTACTCGTCATACATAACTAAATCTCTCCATAAAGCCAGATGAGATTCATCAAAAACAACTTATGGCTTTGCCACTTTTTATCACTTTTATTTTTAGATGGATTTTATGCTTGTCCAACATGCTCAAGTTAATTAACTCTACGCAAAGTGTGATTAAAACCACTAAAATGATGCGATCATTTGTATGAGTGCTCCCCATAAATTCCTAAATAATGGAAACATGGATAACACCATACTTATATTTCATTAAAAACCACTCGCAAACCGATACATGGATGGATAGGACTCATAGAGTAAAGCATAAGCTCAAGATAAAAGATGAGAAACCCCCATGATAAAAGATAACTAGATGCAATATGATAAACTAAAAGCGAGTATAGTACTAGGGAAACCTCCCCCAAGCTTGAGACAAACTTAGGTAAATTCCAAAGGACCGATAAACATCCATCTTCTGTAGATTCATGGCTTGACAGGGTTAAATCCAATGGAGAAACCTGAAAAGCAGAAACTAGAAAACAATGTTCGCCTTGAAAAGACTCGGTGCAAGATTAGATCGACAAACAGGAGTATATATGATAGGTTTTTAGGTAACTACTGACGTTTGTGCACGAAACGGAGGCGAAACGGAGTCCGGAGGGGGAAGAGTCCCCATGTGGCGCGGTAGGGGTATCAGGCCGCGCCACATGGAGGATCGCATCCTTCTCGGCTCCGTTTCGTCAAATCCTTTTGTTGCACGATGTATTTTCCATAAAAAATGACTTTCTAGAAGTTTTGGGATTTTCCGAGATAGTTACGTACCGAAGAGTTACCTTTTACTGATTTCGGAGTTTTTGGCAGGTTGTATTTCTTTGCAATTACCTTCTCGGGACTCTGGAGATACAACTCTTCCACTAGTCCAACGAATTTTTGACTTGCAATATACTGTTTAAGATGTTGGCCATTAACAACATGAGGTTTCCCTCTAATATCTCCTCAAAGTCGAATGGCTCCGGAGAGATTAACCTCTTGTATGACCTTTGGGCCTTCCCATTTTGACTTTAATTTTCCTGCAGAATACATGAAACGAGAGTTGAATAATAAAACTTATTCTCCCTCTTTAAACTCTCTTTTAATAATCTTCTTTATCGTGCCAAATTTTAACTTTTTCTTTAAATAACCTAGCACTTTCATAAGCTTCATTTCTCCATTCATTTTGTAAGTTAATGTCTAGGATTCTCTTTTCTCCAGCAGTTTTAAACTCAAAGTTTAATTATTTAACTGCCCAACGAGCTTTGTGTTCTAACTCTACTGGAAGATGACAAGATTTTCCATAAACCATTTTGTAAGGAGACATACCCATAGGATTTTTAAAAGCAGTTCTATAAGCCCACAAAGTATCAGTAATTTTCTTTGGCCAATCAGTTCTAGCTTTGTTTACTGTCTTTTACAAGATATAAGCTTAAGTTCCCTATTACTTAATTCAACTTGACCACTAGTTTGAGGGTGATAAGCGGAACTGACTCTATGAGTGACACCATATTTTGATAAAACTTTCCTAAAAGCTGCATTCAAGAAGTGAGAACCACCATTAGTAATTAAAAATCTTGAAACTCCAAACCTGGGAAGAATGACTTCTTGAAACATCATTATTGATGTAGCATGATTAGCACTCTTGGTTGGAATTGTTTCCACCTATTTAGTAACATAGTCCACTGCAACCAAAATGTGAGTATATTTGCTTGACTCTGGGGAAGGTCCCATGAAGTCAAAACCCCATATATCAAAAGGTTCAAGTGGTAAAGTATAATTCATAGGCATCTCATGTATTCTACTAATATTCCCTACTCTTTGACATGCATCACAAGATTTAATGAATTTAATGCAATCTTTATGTAAAGTAGGTCAATAAAAACATGATTGCAATACCTTTGCTGCAGTTCTATCTCCAGCATGGTGACCTCCATAAGGACTAGCATGACATTGTCTTATGATATCCTGTTGTTCATGCTTGTTGTTCATGCTCAGGCACACAACGTCTAATAATACCATCTACGCTTTTCTTATATAAGAAAGGATCATCCCAAAAGTAATGTCTCAAGTCATAAAAGAATTTCTGCTTTTGTTGGTAGGTAAAGTGTGGTGGTATTACTTTCCCAACAATGTAGTTAGCAAAATCAGCAAACCAAGGAGACGCAACTTTGATACTACATAATTTTTCATTAGTAAAACTATCATTAATGGGAATAGGATCAGTTGGAATGTTTTCCATTCTAGATAAATGATCAGCTACAGGATTATCTTCTCCTTTTCTATCAACAATATGTCAGTCGAATTCTTGTAATAAAAGAATCCATCTAATAAGCCTAGGCTTAGTATCTTTCTTATTCATAAGATATTTAATAGCTGAATGTTCAGTGTGTATAGTGACTTTAGAATCAACAATGTAAGAGCTAAATTTATCACATGCAAATATAACAGCCAAAAATTCTTTTTCAGTAGTAGCATAGTTTCTTTGAGCACCATTAAATGTTTTGCTAGCATAATATATAACATTTAACTTACCATTCACTCTTTGGCCAAGAACAACACCAACTGCATGATCACTAGCATGACACATAACTTCAAATGGCAAACTCCAGTCAGGTGGTTGTATTATTGGAGCAGTTACTAAAACTTTCTTTAAAATCGCAAAAGACTCCTTGCAGTCATCATTAAAATAAAAAGGAACATCCTTTTGTAAAAGATTAGTAAGAGGTTTTGATATTTTAGAGAAATCTTTAATAAATCTTCTATAAAAACCAGCATGACCAAGGAAACTTCTTATACCTTTGATGTCTTTGGGATATGGCAACTTCTCTATTGCCTCAATTTTAGCACGGTCTACTTCAATTCCTCTTCCAGATATTCGGTGTCCAAGCATCACACCTTCTGTAACCATGAAGTGACATTTCTCCCAATTTAGAACCAAGTGTTGGTCCTCACATCGCTGCAAAACTTTGTTAAGATTGAAAAGACAATTATCGAAAGAGGTGCCATACACAGAGAAGTCATCCATGAATACTTCCATAATCTTTTCAATATAATCAGTAAATATAGCATTCATGGATCTCTGAAAAGTACCAGGTGCATTGCATAAATCGAATGGCATTCTCCTATATGCAAAAGTACCAAATGGGCAAGTGAAAGTTGTCTTTTATTCGTCATCTTTATGAACAGGAATTTGAGAAAAACTTGAGTAACCATCTAAATATTAGAAGTGAGAATGCTTAGACGATCTTTCTAACATTTGATCAATAAAAGGAAGTGGATAGTGATCTTTGCGAGTAGCTTTGTTTAATTTCTTATAATCAATGCACATTCTATAACCAGTAACAGTTTGTTGTACTACGAATTCATTTCATCATTTGCAACTACTGTGATACCCACTTTCTTAGGCACACAATGTATAGGACTAACCCAGTTACTATCAGCTATGGGATAAATAATACATGCTTCAATTAATTTAAGTACCTCTTTTCTTACCACTTCTTTCAGTCTAGGATGAAGATGTCGTCGAGCATCAACAACGGGTTTTACATCTTCTTCCAAATGAATTTTGTGCATACATAAGGCTAGACTTATACCTTTTAAATCATCAAGAGAATATCAAATAGTCGGCCTGTGCGCCCGCAATACATCAAGTAGTTTTGATTCTTCCTCAGCTGAAAGGTTAGCACTGATAATAACAGGATGTATCTTCTTTTCATCTATATAAACATATTTCAAGTTATCTGGCAAAGGTTTCAGTTCAAAATCAGGATCTCCTTTTGGTGGAGGTAACTCTCCCAAATTATCAGGTGGAATATTCAATTGTAAAACATGTGGTTGTTGTGATAGTGCTTGTTCTATTGCCTCTCTTTCTTCATTAGAGAATAGTTCTTCTTGGTTAAGCATATATCTCTCCACTGCGTCCGATGAAGCGACAACTACATAAGCAAGATTTTCCACTTCATCTTTAGTTGGGAGTCCTTTATTAACATCCTTATCAATAAATTTAGAAAAGTTAAATTCTAGTTTCTCTCCAGCACATTTTATGAACACTTTTTCTTTAGGTAAATTAATTTCAAAACCTACGGTATGTAAGAAAGGTCTACCAAATATGATAGGACAAAAGTCATCTTGAGGACAAGCAAGTACAACAAAATCAGCAGGATATTTAATCTTTTCAACAAGTACTTCAACATCTCTAACTATACCAACATGAGAAATATAATCTTTATTAGCTAGTTGGATAGTCATACCCGTCGCTTCCATTTGTATTGGATCAATATCATGCTTAATTTCAAGATATAATGAGTATGGTATTGCGCTTATGCTTGGTCCCAAATCACAAAGACCATGATAACTAGAAGTACCAATAGCAACAGATATAAATGGTTTCCCACACCTTGTGCTTTTACCTTTAACAACTCTAGTTGAGTCTTCACAAAATAAACTTCACTTGGCTCTTGCTCATTTAATTCTTTTAGTGCAGAAACTTGATGAAAAACTTCAACTTGTTCATATGGAGTACAATCCATTTGTGAACTCTTATTGACAATAGATCTGAGAAGATTCTCCTTAATTCTAGCAGGGAATGGAGGCTTTTCAACATATGGTTTAGGCTCCTTATGTGAGACACCCGCAACCTGCTTAACAATCTTAGGCACAACAGAGATAGCTTTAACAGGTTCAACATATTCAATAAATCCTTTTTTTTTGGAAGAGATACATGAGAAGCAAAAGTTTTAGCAATTTCAATCACAACAAGGGAATCAAGACCAAACTTATTACTCATTTCAACAAATAAAGGAGAAGTGTAGAAATTCTCCACACAAGCATATTCATATTCAAAACTAGACTTGTTACCTTTGTCTAGATCCCAATTATCGGTGTTTTCAGCAATTCTGTATAATAGACTCCGAGCTTCATCAACACTTTTATGAGGAAAACTCCCTCCAGAAGAATTATCCAAGAAATCTTTATGGCATTGAGGAAATCTCAC
Source organism: Lolium perenne (assembly GCF_019359855.2). Classification (NCBI taxonomy): domain Eukaryota; kingdom Viridiplantae; phylum Streptophyta; class Magnoliopsida; order Poales; family Poaceae; genus Lolium; species Lolium perenne. Next base: position 272,994,202 of record NC_067249.2, read on the forward strand.
ATATAAATTAATCAATATGATGCTCTTTGATAAACCATGAGATGGATTCTTGAGACGGAGATCTTTAACCTCCCCAAGCTTGAGTAATACTTTCTCCAGGATTAGGCCAAAAATTATGAATATGACAACGATCATCATAAGCATTGAGAGGTGTATAGTATTTTATAGAGAAAGCCCCCTTCAAATAATCCTAGTTATCTCTATCTGTGTGTAGAAGAGAATCATTCCATTTGCGTGCATCACCAATAAGAGACATAAAGAATAGCTTCTTCATCGCTTCTTCTTGAGAAATACCGAAGAGTTTAAATAATGAACATCTTTCATAAATCATCTGTAAGTGGTTCGCGGGGGTTTTACTCCCATCACCTGCAAAAGAGTTGCTCCTAACATAATGTATAGCATCAGGTGGTATTTCGTACTCCTCTTCCGTATCAAGAGGTCTAGCAGAATCATTAGCAACATAGTGAAAATAACTTAAAAGATAGGACTTCACAACTTTTGTACCCATAACGACTAATAAAGCAAAACTGAAATAGTAAAAACAACTTCTATGTTTTCTTACCGAACCAACTCACCAATAGCGCTACGCTCCCCGGCAACGGCGCCAGAAAAGTATCTTGATAACCCACAAGTGTACGGGATCAATTGTAGTACCTTTCGAATAGAAAAGGTTATCGAACCCACGAGGAGCTGAAGGTATTGGTTAGCAAATTCAACGAAGTAAACAATAAAAGATGCAAGGATTTGTATTTTCTGGATTATAATTTGCGGGAATGCAAATGACAAGTAAAGTAAAATACTGGTAAAGTAAATGCTCTTTTCAGAGAAAGCCCAATCCTCTCTTTAGCAAGAGGACAAGCTTGGGTGTGTTCTTACATGAGACAAGCGTTCACGAGGGCGGCACAGACTTCTTGGCATAAGGATTTCTAGAAAAGCATGGTAAATATTTTGTCAAGTTTTATTCTCATCGAACGGAGCCTAAAATAGGTGCAGCCACAAGCATGAGCAAACACACCTCTAATGATTGGTCCCTAAACCATTTACATGAGCCAACTAGGGATTCATTAAGACATAAATGTCCAACCATTGCCTTAAGTTCTAGGGTCCCCGATTATATAAACCCCCCTATTGCAACTATAAAGATCTGGACAAGGTTTCTATCATCTCCTGCCATCCATACTCCTTTTCATTACACTAAGGTGCAGTCCTATGAGCCCATATAGGTGAAGTAACACACAGTCGACGTTCGTATGTTACCATCATAGAACCACATAAGAGTACAAAATTTGACCAAATACTCATGACATACTATATAGAAATCATAGCCAATCCATCTTATGCCCTTAGAAACATGGGGAACTACTCACAACAATGGAACATGATGATGATCAGTGGCATATGGTATACAACACAATCTGAAAATATAACTTCCCCACCAAATAACAACGAGTTACCGAGCAGAAGCATGCACACAACACTAGAAACTTATTTATGGTTCCAATCTATCACAAACTATGAGGGAGATAAAGTGGATCTTCGAGATGGAGTCGGTTGGGGATGATGGAGATGCTGATGGAGAGACTCCCTCCTACTCTAAGGAGGAGTTGGTGGTGACGATGGTTTCAATTTCCCCACGGCGGAGGCCTCGGAGCAGCAGGATCTGCCCTTTCCCGGAGAAGGAGAAGACTTTCGCCTCCGCCGCTGCCTCTGTAAATCTCGGGAAAATTATAGCGTAACTTTCTCTGCGATACGGAGCTCCCCATAAAAAGACTTAGGCGAGGGGACGCACGAGGGCCAAGTAGGCCCCCATGGTGCGGCAGGGGTATCTAGCCGCGCCATGGGCCCCACTTTGGGCTCGTGGCCTTCCCCGTTGACTTATTGTGCTGGTGGTCTTCTCTCAGATGAAAAACTTGCATGATATTTTTCCTCGATTTAATTGAGTTCCTGAAGATCCCTGAAATATAAAAATACGAAATATGAGGTTTTCTACCTTCCAAGAATTAAATACCAAAACAAGGGACTTTATAAGAAAGTCTCATAAATCATCTAAATAAGTGAAAATAGTGCAATATCAATGCAAATAACAATAAAAACTATCCCTATATGATACAAATATGATGATATAAAATGCATGTATCACCCGCCGTGGTTCTCATGACAGGGCCCAGCGATGACGAGCTTATCACCGCCCCTCAGGGAGGAGCTCTTCCGGCTCAAGCGCTGGATCCCCTCACTACACCGATAACACCGGAAAACGTGGAAGCCATCCACGTGGCCCTCATCGCGGAACAGGAGCGTCAACGCCGGTCCCGAATGCTCCAGCAGATAGAGTCGGAACAACAGAAGGCCCTGGCTAAATATCAGTCTCGACATGCTTTCGTCGACAGCACTCTAGGTCGTGCACCCAGGGCGCACACCACGGAAACCTCCACCACGGGACTGCCACTTTACGTGAACCCGGTCGAAAACCTCGTAGCCGCGGCAAGCATCTTTGAAGGAATCGAAATATCACAGCGCTTCGCCGCCATCGTCAGCCACAGAGTCGCTCTCGTTCGCAAGGCTCTCGAGCAACAGACCAACGGGAAGGACACCGGCGGACGCCCATATCTATCGGCAACCCCGCGCCAGGATATCCCGCCAGGACCGAGCAGCATGCCCAACAGGCAAAACTGCCCCCGCCAGCACCGGGGCAACCCGAGATGGAAGTTTTCATTTTGCCAGGGCATACATAAACAAAATGTTTCGTCACGCCTGGCACATACCGGCTTCCCGGAGTAAGACCGATGACCCCGGCAGTCACGGTGCGGCCCGATCTGAGCAAAGGCACTCACGTCGAGGCAGGTCCCTCCGCGACAAACGTACTTAGCGGCCTCACGCCGAAGTGCTTTGGGCTGACGATAGTCGCTGAACACTATCCCAAGTCGTTCAAAGGCCCCCGCGGCGTCAAGTACTACGATCCGAAGATGGACCCATCAACTTGGATTGACAACTATGCCTAAGACATTGAGATCCAAAACGCAATCGGACTGATAGCCGCTCGCACTAGTAGAAAACTGCTCTTTTGCACCGGTTCATTAGGGCCATATGCACCGGATTGTGAACCGGTGCAAACAATCCGGTGCAAAAGGCCCCCCCCCTTTTGCACCGGTTCAGTTACGAACCGGTGCTAAAGGGGGCACCACGTGGCCCTCTGTGGAGCGCCCGGCGGAGGACCTTTTGCACCGGTTCGTAATACGAACCGGTGCAAAAGGGCCACGTGGCCCTCTGTGGAGCGCCTGGCGGAGGACCTTTTGCACCGGTTCGTAATACGAACCGGTGCAAAAGGGTTGTGCCACGGCAGGGTTTTGGTGCCCTTCCCTGCCGCGGCAGACTCTGCCCCGGCAGGGAATTGCACTAAAACGCTGCCGCGGCACTCTGCCGCGGCAGAAATTTACACTAAAACGCTGCCGCGGGAGCTACGCCTCCATTCGAAACACGTTATAATATAATGCAGACACATATATATAGGAAACCATTATATTACATATATCGATCAAAGTGACACGCGTTCATGCATATATATATGTCTACATCAACTTTCAAAATAATTTCTATTCAATGTTGGATGTCGGGCACATAGTGTTCTCCGTCTGGAGCTATAACTTGCTCAAGTAAGAATCCCGCCAGTTCTTCTTGAATTGCCCGTACACGCTCGGTTGCTAGAAGACCATCCCGCAACCGTTGGATCTAATAATTTCAAGAAGGTACGGTGGTCAGTATATATATGTGTGTATGTGAATGAAACACAAGGTGATAAAATAAAGTTATGAATGTTGTTTACGTACATCAAGTTGTTCCAAAATTTTGGTCATATGGTGGGTATTCTGGCGAATGAACTCGCAAACGTAGAACCCGCATAAATTATTCCCGTCCTCTTGCCTCAAGCACTTTACGAGAACAAAGTTCAATCAAAATAATAATCAAGGATGATAATAATGGTATTGAAACTAGAATCAAAGAGATGCGCGACCTAGCTAGTACTTACCCGTACAGGTTTTATTCGAAGCTCTTTATTCCGTAAACCCGGAGACTTGTTCGCGAACCGTGTCCAAGCCTTCTGGAGGATATCAGCCATGTCCCCCCACGCCTCAAGGGGTTTACTCTTCGAGTCCATGACTTCTACTACTCCGGTGTCGGGTTCAATGACTAGCAGGATATAGTGAAACCTGCAGACACATATATATATGCATAACTCTTCAATTACACTTAACACATGGAGTAAGCGAAAAAGATTTAATGTGTGAAGACAGTAACACTCACGCGAAGTTGTAAGGAAATAGTATTGCCCTTTTGTATGAGTTTTTCCTTAAGGCATATACCAAGTTATTCTCCGTGTCCTTGGGAGAGTTGTCGACAGTATACCCATTCACGGTATATGGGTCAATGAACCCAAGATCATAGATTTGCCCCTTGCGGCATTCACGGATCTTCATTCTGCATAATATAGTGAGAGTATAGTTATATGCATGCAATGGATGAGCCGCGGTAGAGACTTAATTACATAAATAATACTTACAGACAGTAGGCACTGAGCAGAGATTTGTCGAGGGCGTCTTGATTGAATAACTGAAATAATTCACAAAATTCGATGTTCATCATGTCAGTTCGCCCGTAGTGCTCATCTTTGATTGCCACCATGATCCAGTTCTGACCGTCCTTACATGCATCCAAGTACCAATTATGCAGTCTTCGCAGTTGTGTCGATAGATTAGGCAACTCCTCAGCTCTGACCAGAGATTGCCCGTACTTGTACTGGTATGCTATTTGGACATCATCCGTCTGAATGAATTCGAGGCGGCTTAAGTACTCAGGAATACTCATATTGTTCGCATCTGCCTCGTCTTTGTATAGTGCTACCAGCGTCGGATCAAGGCAGTCTATGATATTGGGATACACATTGAGCGGGGGGCACGAGTTTTTCTGGGTTCCAAGCTGGGGAACTTGTTTCCCTTCTTCCTTACTTTTTTGCCACCGCTCTTTTGCTACCACATTTGACTTGCGAATAGACCGGTCATAGTTCGATGAAAGACTTGGCTCAGGTTGATGAAGGTTCTTCAGCAGTTTCAACTTCTTTTCCTTGGATATAGCTGGCTCGGGCTCAGGCTGGGGCTTTTTCTTGCCAAACATGGATTTCATGTATTGTTCCTTTGCGATCTTGGCATTTTCCTCAACTGTATAGTCATAAGGTCTCTTGGGAGGAACCTTAGGCACTCTTGGGAGGGGCTCTTGTTTGCGTTTCGGTGATCGGTTACGACTCATTGCCGTAGCGGTCCGCTTTTTGCTCTTAGATCGAGTGGAGGCTGCGGCGGCGGAGAAGGCTCACGCGGCGGCGGAGAAGGCTCACGCGCCGGCGGAGAAGGCTGACGCACTGGAGACGGCTGCATCGGTGGAGAATGCTGGCTCGGTGGAGACCTTGTTGGCGCCTTCCAACCCGGAATCACAATGAATTCCTTT